>NW_028277098.1:55242500-56492500 GCF_059951505.1 Python bivittatus | reverse complement strand
ATGAAGGGAAAAAAAGGAGAAGGACCAGTTAAAATGGGAAAAACCTTTCAAAGGTATGGCCAACTGAATGCATATGAAGAAACAATTAGTCGTGGCTTCATGTTTCTTGCTGAATTAAATGCCTTCAATCAATCCTGCTTGAGATGAATAAAAGGTAGTGCTGAGATTTCATGAATTATCATGGCATGGACCAATGTTCCTTGTCAGTGAAAGTTTTGCAGGGAACCTAGTATCAATACCTCTTCAGGAAGTTCGTATATATATACAGTTTTAGTCTGAAGACTTGGATTCTGCTCCCTCAGTGATTCATTGTGTTCTGAACATCCACAAAACCCATTCGTTGCCTCCGCTTTCTTTGCTCCGTCATCTGAAATTTGTATTAAAAAAAAGGAATGTTAAAATATGGTTCTTGGGTTTTCTAAGTAAGGATTTACTATATCTAGTTTGTAATTCTTGGGCTACAAATTACTTCATCAGATAGTCTGCGGTAACAGCTGTTGCAGACATTTCTAAACCCTTTCTTGGGTATGTCCCCACTTCATACAGGTTATTGGTATAAATAAATATCCTCAAGAAATATCTACAATCCACTGCAGCTATACTTTGTACCAGAGAGTAAACTATTCCAAAAACAACTATTTAAAAAAAAATGATAAATGATTTCCACCAAAGACAAGTCTTACGTAGATTATAAAATGAATTGGGCGTTTGGTGCAAGAAAATGGAAAACATAATTTGAAACTTAGAGTTGTGAGGAAGCTTGCTATTTCCTGGATAGTAAGTTGTATTTCTGACATTATACCTGAGGGTTTGTCAGAAAACCAAATGAGTGTTCTATGTTTTTCTGAAGTCAGAAAAATCATTTTTTAATAAGAGACATCTTTTTGTCCTTTAAAAATGCTTAACACAATCCTAGCTCATTCTAAGATTTGAAAAAAATATACAGTCCAGTAAAAAGAAAAATCAGATGTTTTGATCACCTGCTCTTTCAGCTCGTTCAGTTGTGAAGTGAGATGGGATACCAACTTCATAGTGCAATTCAGTTTATCCTGTAGACATCGAATCTCATTCTGTTCTCCTTCACCTTCATTACTGACCAGGGACATGGCTCGCATCCGAGGAAACCAATCCAAGTTCTTGTTCTGCAGTGGTCATTGTAGAAACAGCAGTTTTAAGCACAGTTTAGGATTACTTAGTAAGACCAGAAATTGTTAGAAGCATACAGTTTAAAAACATAAAATATATGGTAAGACATAAAACAGTAAGATTTCCCTAGATGAAAGTAAAATCTGTATCAGGTATAAAACCTAAAATCATTTTTTAAAAACCCCAAGCAATTCTTTCCTTAATATGTATGCTTGAAGAAGTGAAAATGCTATGTAAGTTCCAGATGAGCCTTTCTGGATTGGTGCTTCTATTAGCATGCCTGTTCCTTTGGAGCTACTGACTGACTCACTTGTTGAATGAGTTGTAGGTACTGTACATGGAGGAAATCTCAAATGATGTTCTTGCAGCTTAGGAGGTAAATATCAGAGAACCTCCTCCTTTAAGGTAACGTGGTCTCAAATCCTCAGGAACTTTGATGATCAAAATAAACAGTGTGAAATGTGTCTGGAAACATACTGGCAGCCAGTATAAAAATATATACATGGAATAGTTAAAAGTTTCCAGGCTATTTTGAGTAATTGCAAGAACAATGGGAGATAAACAGAGCCATCACAGTATTCCCTCTTTCCAGGAACAGAAAAGATCAGTATCAGACTTAGCTGATTATCAAGTGCTCTGAATACCCAAATCACTAGTACTTCTACTGGCAATGATGGATCTAACATCACTTTCACATATATTATGGAAAATTGTATGTCTTCCAGAACAGCTTATACATTCAGCCAAATATCATAACTTATCCGTCTTTTCTTAATTGAATCTATTGGCCCTCATTCAATCTATTATGCTGCCTTAGCACTGGTTCATAACTTCTACTGCCTTATTTATATTACATGGCTTCCATATTATTCCAGGCTGGAAGAATCACAAACCGGAATTAAGATTGCAGGGAGAAACATCAACAACCTCAGATATGCAGATGATACCACCCTAATGGCAGAAAGTGAAGAAGAACTAAAGAGCCTCTTGATGAGGGTGAAAGAGGAGAGTGCAAAAGCTGGCTTGAAACTCAACATTAAAAAAACTAAGATCATGGCAACCGGACCCATCAATTCCTGGCAAATAGAAGGAGTAGAAATGGAAGCAGTAACAGACTTCATTTATTTGGGCTCCAAGATCACCGCAGACGGAGACTGCAGCCATGAAATTAAAAGACGCTTGCTCCTTGGGAGGAAATCTATGGCAAGCCTAGATAGCATATTAAAAAGCAGAGACATCACCTTGCCGACAAAGATCCGCATAATCAAAGCTATGGTTTTCCCCATTTATGGCTGTGAGAGCTGGACCATAAAGAAGGCTGAGCGCTGAAGAATTGATGCCTTTGAACTGTGGTGCTGGAGAAGACTCTTAAGAGTCCCCTGGTCTGCTAGGAGGTCAAACCAGTCAATCTTAAAGGAAATCAACCCTGACTGCTCATTGGAAGGATTGATAATGAAGCTCAAGCTCAGATACTTTGGTCACCTAATGTGAAGAGAGGACTCTTTGGAAAAGACCCTGATGCTGGGAAAGATTGAAGGCAAAAGGAGAAGGGGACGGCAGAGGATGAGATGGTTAGATAGCATCACTGAAGCAATGAGCATGAAACTGAGCAAACTCAGGGAGGCAGTGAAGGACAGGAAGGCCTGGCGCGATATGGTTCATGGGGTCACGAAGAGTCGGACATGACTTAACAACTGAACAACAACAACAAAAGAAGAGGCTGGGCAAGATGGCATTTATATATTGGGGCGCTAACCCTAACCCTTGCAAGTACAAGGAATAATCAGCTCCAAGATGCCACTCTTCAACAATACAGAAGTGATTATGAGAAAAAAAGAGTTTCCAACATACCTAACTTGTTTTTAAAATTATACTTTAAAACTACTGGCTCTTCACTAAAAATGCATCTTCTCAAGTTGGAAGTAGCACATGCAGGTGAATACTGCATTTTCTAATACGATTAAATGTTTTACTCTTTTTCAGCCAAAGATCATTGCCCTACTAACACAAAAAATACAGGATGGATAAACGTAAATTTTATAATTAAATTGTATGAAAATACATAAATACTGGGTTTTAAACACCAAACAAACATGTTCATCTCCTTTATAACTGAATGCGTTCCCATGATGACTATGATAAATTTTGCAATTAGCTCAGTGACAAAACTATTTTCATGTGTATCTCAGCAACATAAAGCTGGGTGTATCTTCTTGGATTGACATAGATTTGACCAAAAAAAGTAAATAGTGCACAATGTAATAAATTCCCCTAATTTTAAAATGGGTTTACAGTTCACCATAGGGAAGCTTGGAATGGTTGATGATAAATTTGTCTTTTTAATAACTTGTTAGCCACTCCTTAGAAGTTCAGACTTATTTTATTATGGGACAAAAGGAGTATATCATGTATATAAATCAAATCAATACTTTCTATGTCTCTATAGATGGAGGAAACAAAAGACAACAAAATCAAATTTATTGATATAAAAATTGATACAGCCCTATTTTCCCTCCTCCTTGACATTTATCTTTTTCTGAAAGAAGTCAGAAAGTTCTGTTCTGAACTATGTGAGGCTTTTGTAATAATATTTCTGAACAAATAGTAATCTTCTCTCCTACTTAGTCAACAAACTTTTAGGTTCTTAGCTTTGACCTGTCTTCTGAATCAAAAGGAGATGATAAATCCTCATCTGTAACAAAAGTTATAAACCAAATATCCTATGAAGTGTGGTGTGACCTTCATAATGGACAGCATCTATAGAAACTGGAACAGTGGGAGGAGAATTTTTTTTTCAAGAAAATCAGGCAAACTTTCTCAAACAGAATAACAAAATTGATTAACACTTCATTTCACAGAAGTTACACAATGCGTACCTTGATCATTTGTGCCACATAGCTCTCAGGCCCTGTGTAGTCTGTCTTATTCTTCACTCTCACCAGTACTATGAAGTACAGATAATTCCACATATTGTGTTCAAATTTAATGTGCTCTTCAAAAGATACCGTTTTGTTGTCAAACTTGTCCCTTTCAAGCCCTACAGAGGCAGTGAAAGCAAATGTTATGTTACCTAGAACTGCTATGATCCTCCATCTCTTTTGTAAAGTCTGGTTCTCCAAGCATTTTTTGTCAGTGTGTTTGTCTTCCACTTATCTGAATGCAGTAGGTTGGGCACTACCTAATGGATTGACAGTCCTGTTCATAGCAGGCACTTGGAACAGACAGCCTTTGAGATGTTTTCAATCTAAGTTCAGTAATTTGGAGCAGAAAATGAATGAATTGCAGAGGAGCAGAAAAATTCGTAAGAGGGTGTTCAGTTTGGACACTTCGACAAATTATTTGTTAAAGTAGGAATTCTCAAAAATTCTACATGTAGCAGAAACCAATCCATTCCTTCCTACCCATGCTAAACATTTCTCATCCCTCCTGAACTCAGCTACGCCTGACTGACTACTTCATATTTTCCTGAAATCTGGAAAGAGGAGGGAGGGCAACATTTTGGGGACACACTTCCATTTTTCTTCATTTGGAGGGAGGTGTGATAAAATGTTCAGCCCATTTTGGGGGTAGATTGAAGACATAAAAGGCAAAATTGGTGCCTTTAGACTTAGAACACTTTCATATTGTAGGGAGAGAGCTGTGTTAATCTATGTTAGCCAAAAATCAGAAGGAGCCTTGGTAGCACCTTTCCAGATTAACACATTTTATTAAAACGCATAAGCTTTCATGAACTACAGCTCACTGCATCAGCTGTATGGAATGGTTAACTAATGTAGGATTTAAATTGAGTTGAGGCTTCTTATTTTAGCAAAATAAATTCAGGACCACCAAAAAACAGATGGTTTTGTTGCCACATTTCACTGGTGCAATCCAAGGGTGCCCTGGAAGCTTCCAAATGGGTATCACGTCACAAGCAAGTTAAACACAGGTACTACAGAACTTATTTCATTCCTACAGGTTAGTCATGTTCTCAGTCTTAAATTTAAAGCCTTGTGCTGCCATGCCCTAGTTCTATTCAAGGCAAACTATAGAACTCTCAAATTGTGCACACATGCAAAGAAGTTATTCAGAAGGACAACATACATTCTCTAGATGACCTACGGATATATCAGTGAATGATATAGGTAGTCCTCAGCTTACAACCACAATAGGGACTGGAAAATTCATTGTTAAGTGATGCAGTTGTTAAGCAAGGTGTCACATGACCACACTGGATTTTACATTTTTTGCAGCAGCCATTAAGCAAATCACTGCAGTCATTAAGTGAGTCATGTGGTTGTTAAGCGAATCACATCGTTCCCCATTAATTTTGCTTGTCAGAAGCCGGCTGGGAAGGTCACAAATGGTCACATGACCCTGGGATGCTGCAACCATCGTAAATACACATTGGTTGCCAAGTACCCAAATTTTGTTCACATGATCACGGAGATGCTGCAATGGTCATAAGTGCGAGGACTGGTCATCACTTTTTTCAGCACCATCATAACTTTGAACAGTCACTAAACAAATGGTCGTAAGTCAAGGACTACCTGCAGTGAAATTGAGTGTATTTTCTTTAAAGAAATGCTGCACTTTCCAACCTAAGTGTATGCTATAAATTGGGAATAAGTAGATTCAATCCTTCAGGTTTTACTTCGTTGTTTTCTAAAACTGAGTTCCACCAAGTGAATTCTAATACAAAACACACACATATATATTCTTAGCCCAGGAATTTGTCTTGAGTACCAAAGCTAAGCAGAGCTCCCAGTCATTCCATAAAATGTAATCTAATCTAACCTAATCTAATCATCTACTAAATATCTAAGCTTTCTTCATTTCTATATAATTTATGGGATGGGGCATAACAGATAATTTTGTTGCTTCTATTATTAAAAGACTGGATCTATAAATCCTCCCCAATGTACTGCACAACTCAAAGATCCACCCATAGGTCAAAATGTATATTCTCCTAACTCTGTCAGAAGAATAATTTTACATATTGATCCTTTTAATATACCAACACAAACACTCTATTTGTAGATCTCAAAAACAGACTTCTACATTCTGCTATAAGAACAATATCCTCCAAATTTTCTTGATGCAAACTAGATAAACACAGAGTACTTTAAATCCACCACATAACATCCTTCAGAAATACTGTTTCATATCGCATTTACTTGGAACAAGAGTTAACCCTGCTTGTTGTAAAAGACTTGACCAGTTTCTTCTCACTGTTGGAGAAAAACTTGGTATTTAAACAGGTACCTAGAAAGGTAAGCATTAACAAAATGTCTTACACCAAAAAAAGAAAAAGTATCTTGCAAATTCTTGGAGGATGTTTGTTAAGTATAAGAACTGCCCTTTCTCTAAGTGCTTACCACATATAAAACATGTTGTTTTCAGGATTTCTTCTTTTTTCTGCTTTTCACTCCTTAAATCTGCAAAAGTGTCAATGATGACACCAAATATGAGGTTGAGGACTATGATTATGACAATGAAGAAGAAGAGGAGGTCATAGATCACTCGAGCAGGGAACAGGGATTCCTTTAGGATAAAAAAAAAAAAGCAGGGACAGCCATTATCAGTAAGTTTAGCTTTCCCTTTTCGGCATTATATCAAAAATACTGCCCACTAGAAAATGTTACAGAAAAATGTGGTTAGTGAGAATGAATACAGTGTATTATCAAAACTCCAATGAATATGAGATGGAAAGACTTGATACTGTAAACACTGAAAAAACATTAGCCTAGCAAGTGTATAAGGGAAAGGGCATCAGATAAAAAAGGGAGAAGTAGCTTGGAAAGAAGTTCCTGGACCAGGAGGCCTTGCTCATGGTGACTCAGTCATCTCCTGTTTGGATTACTGTAATGTGCTCTGCATGGGGCTGCCCTTGAAGAGTACTCAGAAGTTGCAGCTGGTCCACAATGCAGTAATTTGATTCAAGGTGCTAATTATCACCCATAAAGCCCTACATGGCATAGGGCCAGATTCTCTGAGGGACTGCCTCTCTCCCAATGTCTCTGTTTGGCCCACTAGATCTAGCAAAGAGGGTATGCTCCAAGTCTCTTCCATCAATCAATGTCATCTTATTGGACCTTGGCATTGTGCCTTCTCAGTGGCAGTGCCTGCCCAATAGAACAGCATCCTCCAGGAGATCCAGATGTCCCCTGTTCATCTTTTGCAAAATGCTGAAGACCTGTTTCCCCAGACATTTGGGCTAAGAAGTTAGGCAAGGTGCTGCTGCTGCTGTGCTTTTCTGTGATTGGGGTTATTGTTTTAACTCTGGGCACTGTAGGTCATATGTTATGGTTTGTGTTTTACTCCTTGTATGGCACCCAGAGTCACTGTTGTGAGATGGGCAGCTGCATAATATTTTAAATAAATAAATAAATGTTCAACTGAATATAAAAAGGAGCAACATTTAAATCTCTGTTGGAGACACAAGATAGAAACGTTTAAAATAATTTCATAGGTTTGCCTCAGAATACTGTATGCAGTCTGGTGGACTCTGAAGTGTTCCTGATTTCAGAGGAATATAAGGCTTGGTGAGTTATTTCTTACATGGATTGCCTCAAATGAACTCACATCTTTAGATGGTTTCCTGAGTATATCACCCACACCACCTCCATTTCTCAGGCCATGATTCAGGACTGTAACTATGCACATAAGAAGCGTGTCACAAGCTCGTTCTGTATTATCTTCTTCTTCTGGAATACAAGCAACAACACAGCAGAAAATAAACAGACTCGTCTCTTTTAGTTAACCGTCAGAGCTCTGGATTCTCTGTATTTTTCCTAGCTGTTTGAACAACGTTTAGGAAATTTGGCGGCTTTGCCTAATGGTTCCTGTTTAAAAGACGCAAGGGAACATATTGGAGGAAGTCTCAAAAACAAGCTGTAACAGCTATTATAGTAGAGCTGTTTTTAATTCAGATGAATCTTCTTTTCTGGCCCTAAGGTGCTGGAATGATTGCCTACAAAGCAGCCCTGCATTTTAAATAGGAAATTGGAAGACAACCTTTCTTTTCCCTCTGACCCAAGGCACAGACTAATTTCACTGAAGACACACTGTCAATATGCTCAGTAAAAGATGCAAGATTTCTCTTTATTCTTATTAGTATCTCTATCTGAGGAATCTGTTTCAGCGATCCCATTTACCTTGCAACACTTCAGGCACTGTATCAGGGGAAGAGCAGCTAATTTTATCATTACTGCATGACTCCATAAAAGTGTCCAAGTTGCCTCGCATCTCCAAAGGATCTGTAGCTGGAAGTACAAGAGATAGTGAATTTGTCAAAACATCCCATTTCTGTTCATAATGTTTAAAAAGATCCAGAAAGTGGTTTCCTCTGACTAATTCCTTTGACATTTAGCAGTGCCACATTTCTTTTCAATAGAACTATAGAGTGCGATCAGTTGCCTATGAAATGAAACACAACAGTGTATAGAAAGTATAAGTTGTATCAAATGATATGAAATTTATCTTGACAGTAATTTCAGTACTGGATGCTTTCTATGAACAAAATCTATATAAATGAAAACATATTTTTCCAAAGACAACAACAACAACAAAAATAAAACCTGGTTCTCCATTTGCATGTAATTTGTGAGCTGAAACCTACTATCTATGCCATGCACTTGTGTTTTGAAATCTATCTGAAAATACAGCTTATTATATCTGGACACATTTCTGAAACTTAAAATTTCAGGCCTTAACAACGTTCTCGATTTGAACCTCTGATAACTATTGCAAGGTGGACTTTATGGCAGTTAAACCAGCCAGATATCAGAACAGGCCATACAGAACCCTCCTTTGTGCATTCTAAGATAGAATAATTCTCCATATCAACTGCATTTTGCAGAATTCGCAAAGTTGATCTTTTGTTATTCTGCACTGATTCCTCCTTCTCCTTCTGAGTAGGTTCAGCACAGATGAATAAGTGCAATGTTCTTGGGAGGGCAAACACATACAGAGGCCTTTTCCCTCCCACTCAGGACCTTTGTCCCCAGTGGAAAGCAACAATGCACAACAATTGCACAGATTTATTGAATAATTGCTTGAATACAGAGGTCCAATGGCAGCACAGCTAATTAGAGGTACATATCTCTGATCAAGAAGAGCCAGTTTGGAGTACTGGTTAAGGCGCCAAGCTAGAAACTGAGAGGCTGTGAGTTCTAGTCCTGTCTTAGCCACCTAGGTGACCTTGGGCCAGTCACTCTCAGCCCTATGAAGCAGGCAATGGCAAACCACCATCACCACCACCACCATCATCATCATCATCATCTCAGACTTAACAATTGTTGATAAGAAAGACAAAAAAGTCTGGATAGTGGACATTGTAATACCTGGAGACAGCAGAATAGCAGAAAAAGAACTGGAGAAAATCACAAAATACAAAGACCTGCAAACAGAAGTACAATAACTGTGACAAAAAAAGCAAAAATAGTACCAATAGTAAGAGGCACCTTGGGTGCAATCCCAAAACATCTGGAGCACCACTTGAAGGCCATCGGCATTGAGAAAATCACTATCAGTCAATTGTAAAAGGCAGCTTTACTTGGAACAGGTTACCTTCTGCGACGATACCTTTAACACCATCAAACAACAACATCTGCCTATCCCAGATCCTTGGGATGGGCTTGATAGGTGGATAAAAATGCCAAATCCAGTCTAAACATCTGGCTGACTATGCAACCAACAATAATCTCTGATCAACACAATTTTCCCAACCAGTATAAGCAGAGAAGTAATCATATATGTAGCTACCAAAAGTCTTGTAGCTCCTTGATTCCAGAAAGATTTCCCAGTGTAGAAAAAAGAGCAAGAGAAGTAGCAAGTAAAGAGCAACAAATAAAATTGCAAGCTACAGCATAAAGAATTATACTCTATACACACATGTACACACATAACAGAGACCACTAGAGCTCCTTTTCATTCTTACTTCATAACCTAGAAGTGTTAGACTCTGAGCAGCTGGTTTTCATCAATTTTATCATGGAACATTGTTACAGTTTAGAAGACAATTCAGGGAATGGTCTAGCTGTTCTTGGATGGTTCTTAGTCATGGAAGTTCATATGTTGATTGACCTTTGGTACTTTTATCCATTAGTCATACTTTGATGTTTTCCTAGTCTTTTGCACATAATTGTTTTAGTCCATCCTGTCATACTGTTGTATTTCAATGCATCTGGGAGTTCAAAGCTCAACATGGTCACTAGAAAAGGGTATTTGTTGAGCAAGCCTACAAAAAAGTTACATTACATTTCTCCCTGGTTCAGCTAGTGCTTGGTTTCCAAAGTACCTTCCAACAAATGTAATGAACAAGATGCCCAAAATCCTTCGTTCTTTTTCTGTAATTCCGTTTCCTGGGGAAAGGACTCCAAGCAATATAGGAAGTTTATGGTACATGTTTGGATGTAGTGGTTAAGGTGCTGGCCTAGAAACCAGGAGACTGACTTCTAGGCCTCCTTTAGGCATGAAAGCTGGCTGGATGACTTTGGCCCAGTTACTCTCTCTCAGCCCAACCCACCTCACAGGGTTGTTGTGGTGAAAAATGGGAGGCAGGAGTATTAGGTATGTTTGCCACCTTGAGTTATATATATATAAAAAGGTGGGATAAACAGCTAGTAATACTAATAATAATTTGAAGATCATGGTTTTCCCCATGTAAGACTGCTATATGAACCACATCAACCACCTTTAATAAACTTCAAAGATTATTGCATAGTCTGACTATCTTTGGGTAGTCTGTAAATTTGATAGTCATAGTTTCTACCCCCCATGCAAGTCATTTATAAATATATTGAACAGCACAGGGCATAGAATGAAGCCTAGTGGTAAACCACTTGACATTTTCTTCCAGCTTGACATGGAATCATTGATGCTGAGCCATCAACTAATTCCATTCTACAAGATCAGGCTGCTTTCATTCAGGTCTATTGTTTCCTTTCACTTTTTTGTGGGTTGAAAGACACACAGCAAACCTATTTTTCTTTGCTTTATTTCCTTCCCTCATTCTTGCTCTTTACCATTTATTCCTATTACATTCCAAGTTGGGACCTTCCATATGCCGTGCCATCAACAGATAGGCCCATTAATATTGGCCTCTGATACCCATCATGGCTTTGATCAATCCTTTCACATAATTCTTTTCAGTAAGATAGAGAAGGACTAAACTAGGTTATCTGCCTTAGCTGATAATCTGCCACAAAGAGCTTTCCTTCTCGTGGGTTGACCTTGAGGAAAAGATGAATGTGGAAGGCAAGAAATGAAAGAAACTACAGTAAAGTAGAATGACTGCAGGAAGAGAAAGTATTAGTTCTTTGTGAAAAAGAATTAGAAGATAGATTAATTACTCAACAAAATAAATGGGAAAGTAGGCATAAGAAAAGAAGATATGGAAGCTGTTTTTAACAGAGTGAAAAGAATGTTACAAAGTAGTACAGAAATGTGTGGAGTTAATGAGAAATATGGAAAGAGATACTTGGTGGAAAGAGGAAGCAACATAGATAATGGATGAGAACAAATCCTTATAAGGGAATGATTGCTGCAAAAAATAAGGATGATATTGTATAATGCATACACAGAGATGCACCAAAGACAGCAAGGGATGGTTAAGTTTGAAAGAAGCAATGAAAATACAGAGATTTTGAGAGAAAACAAAAATATTATTTTGGAACAGGGCAAACCAAGGAGCCTTCAGCAAAATCAATGGAATTAAAAATAAAAGTGATGACATAATTTGGGATGAAACTAAAGTGAAGGAGTGATGGAAACAGCATTTTAAAGATCTTCATGGGAATAATAATGATTTGTCAAAGACTAGAATTAAAATTAATGCTATACTGGTTAATGCCCAAGCAAAAAACTGGTGAACAGGAAGTCATAAATGCTTTGAGCATGTTGAAAAATTTTAAGTCTGCAAGAATAGATAGTGTAACTGCAAAAAGGTTACAATATGAATGTGGTACATTTAGGGAGCACCTCTGTGACTTGTTTAACATGTGGAGGCTTGAGTTGGATATCTTTTCTGTTCCCTCTCCTCCCTCCTTTGCTTAATCTGCTGAATTGGACTGTATAGTAGGTGAGTTGTCTCTTTGCTTGCTCCTAAACTCATTACACATACTTTTATCTTATAACTGGCAGAGTTAAAACAGAAGGAGAAAATTTTAATAAATAAGATTGCATTTAAATAGCCTGTCTCAGAGACAGATTCTGTTGAATTGATGGCAAACTAATGTCTACTAACATGTGAAAATATACTACAATCTTTCAGGAATGTGTGTGTACTTGCTTATGCAGATGAAGTTGTTTTGTTGCCTAAAAATTCAAATGATAGAGTGTATGATGCACTGAGGAGCATGGACTTGAAAATTAATGTATCCAAGAGCAAAGGAGTTATGTGTGACAGGGAAAATGGAACAAATTACTGCAAATTTCACACAAATTGTGAATAACTACAGCAAGTAGATGAATTAGTATACTGTGGCAGAATATTTACTAAAGTTGAGAAAATGGATGGAAAAATATTAAGACATGCAAAAGCTGATAGAAAGTTAGATGGTAGTATATGCCCTACTGTAAGGAGTCAGTGTTTGTCAAAAGAAGTGAAAATGGTGGCTTATAAGACAATACTTCTGCCCACTTTGTTATATGGAAGTGAAAGTTTAGTATGTCAGGAAAAACATAAAAATTAACTGATCCAGTGGGAATGGGGTTCTTAAGAAATGTGTACATAAAAAAGGAAGAATGCTTGATGAATAAATAACGACTGAATAAAAAAAAGAGTGATCATATGAAAGAAGTATGTTGAGGTGGTTTGAGAATGAATTAAGATCAGATTGCAAAACATATATATGAAGGGAGAGTAAATGGATTAAAGGGAAAGGGAAAACCTAGAAACTTATGGTTAGATAGATTGATGAGACCCTCAAGAGAGGTGAGAAGTTTAAAGAACAAAAGACAATGTATGAAGTGACATATGGATATACTGGAAACAAGACTGGCTTGCAAGTCTGAAGAGGTATGGAGAGGTATAGCGAACAGTGTTGCTATAAATAAATTTTAGCTATGCTTCCTTTTCTTTTTCTTTCCTCATGCCCTCAGTTTTTTATTATTATTATTTCTTATCCACCTCTGTTCTCCACATAATGTTGCTTGCGCTGAAAATGAATGGTATGATGGGTATGTATGTATGTATATATTTTCTGATCTGTCTCAAGATCTTAGATGAAGTCCAGAGATCCTAAACCATGAAACACAGACTAGATAACCCTTGGCTTCCTGCAAAAATAGGAGGAATTAACTCATCTCCCCATTAGTTTCAATCCATCCTACTTGGACAACTGGGAAACCTCTCCTGAGGGTTCCTCATTATGGTATGGAAGTATGGTAGGAGGGGGACTGACAGCAGGCTAATTCTGGAATAGCTTGTTCCTTGAAACATGTATGGATCTCTTCCTCATGGACTTTCTGGAAGCAAGTGAAAACACAACTGTTCCAGAAGGTCTTTGGGGATTAATTGCTACATAGTGACACACATTTACATTCTCATCATTTTTAGCTTTGTATTTTTAGTCTTTTCCATTTTTTCTGATTTTAATCTGTTCTTAATACTTAAACTCTGTAAGCTACCTAGAATCCAGCTGGTTTCAGGCAGTCAGATAAATCTCATAAATAAACAAACAGACAAACAAACAAATAACCCTCTAAATACCAAACCAGAAGGAACCACTTCATGATAACTGTCAAATATTTTGTCCTCTCCAAGTTGATCAGAATTTCAGGATGGTAATGGAGATACTTTACTCAAAGTATGGAGTAGGAGCACAAACCTTTAGATTTGATGTGGGACAGTGGGTCTACTTCCAGGATGAAATCATCTTTTAAAAAGAGGAAGCCTACAATGGAGAAGAGGTAGACGAGGATGAGGGCCAGAAGGGCCGTCAGTAGAATTGAACGTCCGTTCCGTGTCACACTTTTGATGACATTGAATAAAGTCTCCTCACGATAGATCAAGTCAAATAGCTAAAAGAGAAAAAGAAACTTTCCTGTGTCAAATCAATACAAAAAGAACAAGGGTTATGAAATAATTTCCCATTTCTATAAGTTTCATTTCCAGAACTTACACCCTCATGGCCTTCTGGAAAGCACTCAAAATGTGAATTTTTTTTTAGCAAGCCTGGGGATATCCTGGTAATAGGGAGACCATGTGCTGGCTGTATTATATGTAATATTTTCTCTCTTGTGGTCTTGTTTTTATCCATGCTTATTGTTTTAATTGTTTTTAATTGATTTTGTAATATGTTTTAATAGTAGGTTTTATTGCATGCCACCCAGAGTCACTTTGTGAGAGATGGACGGCCATATAAATTTGACAAATAAAGAAGCAAATAAACTTAAGAATGAGTAGTTGCAGTACATTCTTGCAGAGTACCAACATTCCCATTGTATTGATAAATACACTAAGTAACTATGAAAATATCTCACAATGTCCCAGATTATGAACAAGTTTTGGGTTTTGTCTGCTAAATTCTCCAATCTAAATTATATTTCTTCTTAGACAACTTATAAAATTGCAGACAGACCCAAAATTAGACAAAATACTAAGTAAGAAAAAGCAAGGAAAAAATCATTTTCCATTAATTACTACATTGATAAGATTATTGTACCAAGATGCTGTAGAAAAGTTCATGTACAAAAAGTCCCAAGACGCTGGTCAAGATATAGGCGACGTGATAAAGAAATTCCATATCCATGATCATGGCTTTATATCCTCGGATGAATGTCCCACGATTGCCAACAAAGCTTACTACAAACACAATCTTATTTGTCAGCTGCAAAGCAATCATAAGATAGATATAGCTGAGGGCAAATATTATGTTAATTTGATACCTGTAGTATTTGACTTTAACTCTAATATAAAGCTATTTGTATTTTTAATCTTTTTCATTTGTACACAAAGAAATATCTTAATTCTAATTATTAAAAATTCTTCGTTGTTTCAGAGAGCACATACACATACCCTGATATGGAACAACTCCATCTCCCATCTAAGATACCATAACATGTCTACTCAGAAATACATCCTCCTGAGTTCAAGCGAACTTAGCACTGCAATAAGTATCCCAACCTAAGCCTGATTTTTGGTTAATTAACTGACTTACATTGAGAGCTCCCAGTATGTTCAGAGTGAGACCAATGCCCAGATGATAGATACATCGCAAAATAAGTGCCACAAGGAGTGGGCGGACACCATAGCGCTGAGTAAACAGAGCCATGATGGAAAAGCAGATTAGAAACCAGGAAAGCAGGGGAATCAATGGGGAATCCAACAATCCTAGGAAATCAAGAGACATACTTAAATAGCCATGACATTTATTAATAACACAGCATCCGCACAGCTGAAAAAACAGCACATGGTTGCTATTCCTGGGCATTAACTGACAGGGAAGTAAGCCAGTCACCAGGCACCCAATGCAAAGAATGGCTTGAGCAGAACTGTGCAGGTAAACTGCAAATGCATGACCAGCAATCCTGGTATACAGCAAAGATATCAATGACTTGTATCTCTAGTCGGTTACAATAGCATTTCTAAATTGTGCTAAATAGACCATATCCTGATTTGGCTGTCTGAAATATTTATACTGTTTTCATCCTTAGCTCACTGGCTGTTGCTGGCAAAGCACCCCATGAAGTTAAAAGAACACCTTTGGTTTAGAAATCTGCCTTCATAACCTACCATGTGAATGGAATAGCACATCTTACTAGGAACCGGCTAACCAATGGCATGTTACTTTTGCAGAAAGGCTATTTCTGAAGAGTTTTATTTTTTTAATGTTCAGGGGAAAATGCATAGTGGTTGTCAAAGGAAAGACTTCATTACAATTGGTATAAGAGGATACCAACGTACAGTGTCTCTGCAAAGGAATATGAATGGCAGGAGTGGAGGTGAAAAAGTCAATCAAGACTGAATACCTACCCATTGAGGAGGCCTCAACATAAGGATAGAAAAAAGCAATGATGATGTTTATGAAGACAGCCAGATTGAAGGAAATACTTCCCCAAACTGTCATTCTGCGAGAGAACCAGTACATCAGTCTATTGCCTATGGAAACAGAGGCAAAGCTAAGTAAATCTCATGCTTCTTAGTAACAGCACAAGCTTCCCCAGAGATCTAGCAATCTTATTGCAAATATTCACAGGGCCAGGGATCAATACTCTTGTTTCCTCAACTCAATTGCAAACAGCATCAATTGCCTGAAAGTGGGACACAATTTCCAAATGCTATCATATAGGAGTTTATCAAAATGCAGTGTAATGCAGCAGACACAGCTGAACAAGCATTATGTCTTCATTTTATTTTTGCTGCCTTTATCATCTGTAGAACACTGCACTAATACATCAATGTTTAAAGGGACATACAATCAAGCAGAGCAGGCAGCACAAAATTACAAAACCTGATGATGCTGTGCCCCTGTTGCATGGTTGGAAAGGACTGCTAGTACTGACTAAGCATTTAAAAGAAAATCTGCATAATTTAATTAGATTTTCCAGTATTAGGGAGCTAGCTACCCAGCTGTTCCCTAATATTCAGGGAATGTCTTATTTTAGAGACATTCCCAGGCTATTAATTCTACTTTAGATATTTCAAGGGCAGCAAACATATTAGAGAAAGCTGATTAAGCAGGAAGAAAATTCGGAATCATCAGCACACATGGAAGGAAATAATTGTATGCTGGGATTGTGGCATAGACATCCACAGAAGTTTCCAGCTTTCATCAAAATGAAAAGGGTCACACTGTTAGGCTGCATGCTCCACTTGTGGGGCCTGCTGCAACATAATGATGCAGGTACAAAACAGACAGGGCTTGCACTGCAACAGGGCAACACTGCTGTTGTCATTCTGCCTCCTTGGGCTCCAGTGCAAAACCAGATGTGGGAAGCTGCCCATTTCTCACTGATTGTATCCTGCAGTAGATTGTATGAAATCAATTTTTTTGCTCAAATTGGACTATACAAGATTTCAACACTTCTGTTTCAAAGTCAGAAAAAGAGTAGTTTCAGTGATATTTCTATTTGACAGATGCTGCATAATGCTGCAGGAACTAAGCCAACATGGACTTTAGTGCTCTCCAAATTACTGTCTGAAGGAGGAACCTCATTGCCTTGTTGTAGGCTTACTGCGCAGTTTCTTCTGCCATTCCATCTCATTGTGGAGGAAGGATGACTGCTCAAAGAAATCACTGACTTTGCTGCCCTGATCATCCTGCTCTGTAGTGGTAAATAAACGGTATTTTGTCTCTTTGGTCAGGAACTGGCAGATACTAGGCACTGGAAAGACAATCTGCTCCATGCTTCGGTCCAAGCGTACAATCTGGGGAAAAACAGAGTTTAAGTTATTTTTGTCCTGCAACTCTTAGACTTATAATTTTGGAAATGACCTATATTTCTAAGCAAGTCCATTCTGATGGCTTAATGCGTGTGTGTGTGTGTGTACACACACATACACACACCAACTATATAGTAGTATCTCTTGCTAGCCACTGTTGCAGTATTACCCTATGCTCTGTACTAGTGTGAAGTCTTAGTTAGGGGCATAATGCTGCAGCTCAATTTCTTGGAAATTCTGTTGGATAAACAGATGAACTCATTTGTTTATGATTATGTTATCAATCCACATCAAAGATTTAAGTTAACATCTCAAGATGCATTTTGTCTCCAGTGCTTTTCAATAACTGCCTACAATCAATAATGGTCTGGATGAGGGATAATAAAAGATGGTGGTGCTCACTGCAAGAGCCATAATTTCAGAGATGTGGTAGATCTGCCTCTTCTGAATGGGATTATCCTCTCCCACAAGAAGTAGGTGCAATCCTTGGGGATTCTTCTCAACTGAATCTCTTTCTGATTTTCCAGACTGAGGCAATGGCCAGGAGCACTCTTTATCATCTTTGGCTGATATGCCAACTGCATCCTTTTCTGGAAGATAATGATCTTAAAACTGTGGTTCCCATGCTGATAACCTCCAGGCTTGACTACTGTAATGTAACTTTTGTGGAACTGCCTTTCAGAAATTTTAGTCAAAACAGAGCTCAGCAGCCAGATTGGTCTTGGAAGATGACCAAATGAAATAGGCCATATTACACATTACACATGTGCTTAAACCACTGCACTTTCAATTCATTTCCAGGCAAAATGCAAAGTGCTAGGCATTACCTTTAAAGCCCTTCAAAGCTTAGGTTCAGCCTGTTTGAAATAATTCCTCTTTCTATATTAATCCTTCATGTTAAGATCATCTAAGAAAGTTTGCCTTAGTTGCTATAAGCAAACTGGTGTAACTTCTCTGTTAGCACCCCAGCTCTTTGAACATACTCCCTGCTGATATTCTGAGATACATTAGAGGGGGAATATGGTGTTTCAGAGAAGATAACTGAAACAAGCAGAAAGAAGTGAGAACGTTATAAGTAGTGAAAGATGTAAAGTAGTCCTGCAATAAATAATAGGACCTTAGTGCTCAGGTTGGAGTCAATTTCGCCACTTAATGGGAATTGCAATATTAAAACTAGTATCCTGTACCTGGTATAAAAAGATAATAGAGTTCTTGACCACCAACCAATGCAGAATGGATTGACTATTATTAAATTTAGAATTCCCAGATACAAGTTCTCAACATCCCATTGAACAGTAGTTTTCTTTAATTCTATACTGTCATTTATATTCTGTGATATTACAAGAGCCAAGCAAATAGTGGACAGAAGAGCTACAGAAAAGCTGCTTGCTAGGCTTTGTGTGATAACCTGACCAGCTATTTGTTACTACATAAGGGTAGCTGGTATTGTATATAATTTCAGTAATCTGAAAAGGAAATCAGGGTGCTAGACATAAAAAATCTAATTGTATATAGAGCAAGCCAGGGAAAATTGAATCCCACCTCTATCTGGGATGTGTGTTTCTCATAATAAGCTAATGGATCCTCCTCTTCCTCTTGGACAGGAGTTGTTGATTTCAGCATCTGGGTCAGCTGCTTATTGTGCAGAATGAGCTGTAAAAAAGTAAAGAAAAAATTATATAAACTCAGAAATCAGTTTAAAAACACTCAAGGGAATTATATTCAATTATACATTAACAGCACATTTTCTCTTATTTACTAAAAATGACAAGCTTTGGGGAAAGTCTGGAGGAAAATATAGTTAGAGCAAACAGAGCTTGTGCTTCCTGTGGGAGTCAGTTATTCAGTTTGCTACAGTAATTAAAGCCAAAGACGAATAATCTGTAAATTATAAATCATGAATCCCAAAAGAAATGGATTTACAATGAATAGTGATCATGGTCTTGGACTAAGCTATGTGAACAACAGACTGAAAACAAAGCAATTGATTTTCTATCTCTGAAGATAAAGGGTGAGTTAGTTTAATTATAGGGACATTTCTATATTAAGTCATACCAGAAAAAGCAGGAAAGTGTTGTGCCCCTATGAAAGTGATACAAGGATATATAAATGTTCAGTAAAGGCATCAATACTGAGTTTTGTGGTTCTTCTAATCTGGTATAACAAAGCATCCATAAGGAGTCACTATAATATGAGTTCACTCATATTATAAACAAGGGTTTTTCATGAACAATTGCCCATACTTAAATATTGGTGACAATGGAAATATACAGTAAGAATTCATCACAGACCTACATGTTCCACTGTAGCCAATAATATGGCATGGTCGTAAGAGAAAGAAATGAAGCCAAGATCATGGTTGCTTTTACTTAGACATAGGATCAGTTTTTCTTTTTAGAAAGGACAATTGCCAATACTTAGAGGCAAGTCAAAGTGAAGTACGGGGCCATCGTCAGCCCCACTAATCACTAATAAAATTGCTCTAAATGACCCAGTTCATGGTTTCCCTTGCTTTACTGCCTACTCTCTATAAACTATCATTGGTTCAAAACCAATACAATTCAACCCTCACCCTTCCCTCTTCACTAATATCCTTTGATTCCAGGTTCCAGACTTTAAGAGAATTCCAAAGTGTTCTGTAGAAGGGAGAAATGCTTTTAATATTATACTGCACTATAATAGAAGTAACAGTTGAAGCCATAAAAGCCTTCTGAGAAAATTAATGCTTTTAGATTGAGACTGACTTGTTTTCAAAAGAGCTTTGCCTGTCCACTTTCCTCTAACCTCTAGAGAGAAAGAACCAATTCTCCTCTTACCTCTTCTTTGCCTTAAATTACAAGTGCAAGATACAATGTTATTGTATTGTATTATTATTTGTCTCTACTTCCAATTGTAGAATTCATAACCTATTTCATATTGTGTTATTTGGTTATCTTGACCCTTAAATTTCTTGCCCAGTTCTCATAATGGAGCTAATCCCTACCTGTTAAAAAAAAAAAAAAGTAGGCCTCTAACAGATATAAATTAAACAAAAATATCATATTAAATCACATAACAAAAGTAGAGCAGCAAACATTCACAAAAAACTGTCATAAATTGTTGTCCAGCTCCATAAATAATACAATCTTTTCATGTCCTTACAATATACTTGAACACTACCTACAACTTCACAGCCCTTCTTTCTTTCTCTCTTCCTTGTCCACTTTTTCCCAAAGTCCCTAGCTCTTTTTCTATGTTCATTTTTCTTAATATACTGCTCATTCTGCCATTATTTTTGGTTGCACAGTCAGCCAGATGTTTAGACTAGATTGGGCATTTTTATCCACCTGTTGAGTCCTTCCCAAGGACCTGGGATAGGCAGATGTTGTTTGATGGCGTTAAAGGCATCGTTGCAGGATGTAAGCTGTTCCAGTTTGCAACTGACTGATGGTGATTTTGTCAATGCTGATGGTCTTCAAGTGGTGCTCCAGATGTTTTGGGATTGCACCTAAAAACAAATTGTATTGGTATTATCTTTGCTTTCTTTCGCCACAGTCGTTCTATTCTATTTGCAGGTCTTTGTATGTTGTGATTTTCTCCATTCTTTCTCTTCTATTCTGCTGTTTCCAGGTATTGCAATGTCCACCATCCAGACTATTTTATCTTTCTTATCAGCAATTGTGAAGTCTGGGATGTTGTGTGGCAGGTGCTTGTCTGTTTGAATTCTAAAGCCCCAGAGCACTTTAGCTTCTTCATTTTCTATTATTTTGTCTGTTTTGTGCTCCCACCAGTTCTTGCCTGCAGGTAAATGGTATTTCTTGCAGATATCCCAGTGCATCGTTGTTGCTACTTTGTCATACCGTTGTTTGTAGTCAGTCTGTGCGATCTTCTTGCAGCAGCTAACTAGGTGGTCCACTGTTTCTTCAGCTTCTTTGCAGAGGCGGTATTTGCTGTCTGTTGCTGTCTTCTCGATTCTGGCTTTATATGCATTTGTTCTTAAGGTTTGGTCTTATGCAACCAGAATTAGCCCCTCTGTCTCTTTCTTCAACTGTCCTGCTCTTACCCATTGCCAGGTCTTGTTGTTATCTGTGTTGCCTGCTAGTTTTTTTGTGTACAGCCTTGCCATGTCTCTTTTCTGTTCTTCATTTGGTCTCTTTTCTATTCTTCATTTGGTCTTATAGGCCAGTTTGGTCTCTTTGGTATTCAGTAAGCCTTCATGGTGTACTAGCTTCACTGCATCTTCTTCACTGTCCTTCACATATTCTTCCAATGCCCGTTTTTCTTCTTCAACTGTCTGGTATACTTGTAACATTCCACGTTCACCTATGCTCCTTGGTAAGTAGAGTCTGTAAACATCACTGCGTGGATGAAGGCCATGATTCATTGCCATTATTTTTCTGGTCTTCCAATCCAGGGCTTCTCGTTCTGCTTGAGTCCAGTCCACTATTCCAGCTGTATATCTAATGACTGAATTGCCCAGGTGTTAATCACCTTGATGGTATTTCCACTACTGAGTTTGGACTTTAAGAGCTTCTTCACTCTTCTGATGTATTCACTACTAACCTTCTTCTTGACTTCAGTGTGCTTGATGTTGTCAGCTTGAAGGATGCCCAGGTATTTGTAATGATCTTCTTCATCCAGACTCTTGATGTTATTCCCATAGGGCATCTTGATTCCTTCAGTTTTCACAATTTTTCCCCTGTTGATGGTAAGGGTGGCACATTTGTCCAGTCCAAACTCCATTGCAATATCTTGGCTGCATATTCAGATAGTGCTGACCAGTGATTACATTTCAGATGGTGTTTTTCCATACAGCTTCAGATCGTCCATGTAAAGGAGATAGGATAGCCTGACAGATGTTTTCAATGTTTGACTTGTTCAGTATTGTTGACAGAGGCATCAATGCAATGACAAACAGTAGTGGTGACAGTGAGTCTCCTTGAAAGACTCCTCTCGATATTAACCTTTCCCGGTTTTTCGCCATTGATCAGCAACTGTGTCTTCCATTTTGCCATTGATCTTTGCACAAAGCTTCTGATGTTTTTACTGAGTCCTGTTACTAGGCACTTGATTATCCAATCATGTGGCAGGGAGCTGAATGCCTTCTTCTTCTTATCAATCCAAGCTACATTCAAGTTTCTTCTTTTGCAGTTTTCCAAAATCATCTTGTCAGTTAGAAACTGATCTTTTGTTCCTCTGCTATTTGGGTAGTTTCCTCTCTGGTCAGGTGGAAAGAGCTTGTTTTTGACTAAATGCTGTTGGGCTGCATCAGCTACAACACCAATGCAGTCCAACAGCATTTAGTCAAAAATGAGCTCTAGCAATTTGAAAGTTGTTGGCAAGCAGGTAATTAGCCTGTAGTTGTCTGGTGCTGCCTCTTTTGTTGGATCTTTCATTATCAGGAAGGCTTTGTCAGATGCTCACCAATCTTCAGTTTCACCTCCTTGCAGTATGTTATTAAACTGCTTGGCAATGAGTGGGTGCAGAACAGTCAGATGTTTCAACCAAAAACCATGCAGTTCATTTTCTTGATTTTCCTTGCCCATTTTCTCCACTATTTCTGCTGTTATTACAAGTTCTTTCGGCCATTATTATGTAATGGCATATAATAATAATTATAATATATAATGGCAATAATAATAATTTCTGCCATTATTATTATTATTATTATTATTATTATTATTATTATTATTATTCACACAGTCAGCCCGATGTTTAGACCGGATTTGACATTTTTATCCACCTATCGAGTCCTTCCCAAGGGATCTGGCTGGGATAGGCAGATGTTGTTGTCTGATGGTGTAAGAGGTATTGCTGCAGGATATAAACTGTTCCAAGTAAAGCTGCCTTTTGCAGTTGACTGATGGTTTTGTCAATGCTGATGGTGTTCAAGTGGTGCTCAGATGTTTTGGAATAATAATAATAATAATAATAATAATAATAATTATTATTATTATTATTATTATTAAATTTATTGGCCACCCAACTCCAGTGGACTCTGAGCAGCATATAAAACTAGAAAAAACATAAAAATAGTTAAAAACATAAAATCAGACAGACAGCCCAGACTAAAATGATCCAATAAACAACAAAATCAACAAAACAAAAGAGGGGCCTTAAACAAATAATAAACATTAACCCTAAGCCTGGGACCAAAGCCAGGTTTTCAAAGCTTTCTGGAATCATACAAAAGAGGGTGCCATCCTTATCTCTGGGGGGATGCTGTTCCAGAGAGTGGGCACTTTTTTGTCACAGAAGGACTGTTTGCAAACACTGAAACACTTTCCAGCATAGCATGTTTATGAATGTACTGTCATCATAAGTATCTCAATTAAATGGTGTCTTTGATTTCACCATCACAAAACAGTTAGTTCAAATAGAATAGCTTAAACAGTTGAAGCTTCATCATCTCCACTCCATCAAAAGAGGCTCTTATTTTGGGGGAAAGCCATTGGACTCACACAGGGATTGACACATTATCCAAATAGTATTTCCTAAGCATCACTCTTTTTAATGGGTACATTCAAGCCATTCATATACCATAGAAGAGATCCCTTCTTCCTCTTCTTCCTGAATCCGTTTCACAGGCTTCAGGAGATGCTGAAGCTGCTTATTGTGCCGAGAAAGCTAAAATATAAAGAGAAACAACATATGTAGACTAACAATGGTATGAGAACTTGATCGTTGTCTCCATTTTTTTAGATGATTAAAACTTGCTTGAACTGAATCTTAAATTTCCAGAATTCCAATTGAGAATTATATCAATCTGCAGTATTGCAATGCATTCAAGTATGTCCATTTAAAATTCTCTATTTAAAACATGAACTGCTAGAGTTGTATGGACTGGTCATTTAAACCATGTCCAGTTTAATTGTTAACCTTCCACTGAATTCTAAGGATATGTTTAGGCATGATAACTAAAGTAGGTTAATAATTTTCCATGGATAGATCTCATTGTGGGGTGAGTTGTAGTTGGAATTTATATAAACAAGTAAGTGCCTCGCTTGCTTTTCTTTTTTCCTTTTCCATACTGTGACAACTGCATCTACCTGAATAAGTTATATCACTGTTCTTTGGATTAGGATTATGGGATCAGGTACAACAGAACAGAACATGACATAATCACACAAAATTATCAGAGAAATCCATCGTTGTATGAGTAAGTACTTAGGAAGGAGTCTATACTCAACACTTAATGGTCAATCATTTGGGGGGGGGGGGGGCTGAAGGAAAACAAGAACTCCCAACCCTGTTTCCTTCTAAAGGAAATAAATTACAGTACATCTGCTGATCAAAATTGGAGTGCTGTCCAAATTGCAAATGAAGCTAAAATTTTCCTATGATGGCTTTAATTAAAAATTTAATAAATCTGTCTAGGACCATTCAGGGTAGTAAATGTTGGGAAAACACTCCTTTCTAATTTATCATTCCAAAGCACTATAGCACAAGAAGGGAGAGAGAAATTTATATAAAGTAATAGATAGACATATGATACCTGTAAGGCTAAAATATAGATGTTATGTCCAACTTCCCGAGGAGAAACCTCAGAATTTTCACATTCTTCTTCTTCAAGGTAGGCTTTCTTAATGACATCAACCTGCAAAATAAAGTACAGAAAAACATATAAGCAGGATGTAGTTGAATATATGGTAAAGTTGGTATACAAGTATGGACTACAATTTGCTATGGAATTTGGTATCCTATGAATCTCAGTTTTCATTCTTAATAAGAACCATTTTTAGCTCTTGTAAAAATATCAAAAATTTCAGATTACAGAAATTAGGCCTGATTAGAACTTGCTGAAATCTTGTGGTGGAATTAATGCATTAAACATTTTCTTATTACATCCATATGGTTGCCCTTCCTCTCTAGAGCCCACAAATTCATATTTTCCAAACTACTCATTTATACCATTCTGATCCTTATTGAACATTCTCTCATAGATACCTATGATATGATTGTTTTCCAAATATTCCCATATTTCATGTAACGCCTTCAAAATATTATGCAATTTTTGAGATGAGAATATTTCAAAACAGATATTAGCAAACTGCATAAGTTATATGCTCACCTATGCTTCAACAGATTTTGTTTGGGCAGATTATATATTTTATTTGAAAAGAAATCTATGATGGATTTTTCTAATATCCCAACTATTTTTAACAACCTTACTCCTGAGTTAACTGAAATAGCATCATAAGATCACTATGACTGATAAATCTCTTAGATTTTTCAGTTGAATTTGCCAATGGAAAAATAGGCTGATATCATGGTCTGAAAAGTTCCCAATGAGAGTGTATCCATCTATCACAATGAAGGTTGATATTGAAACACTAGACACTAACCTGCCTACAAAGAAATATGAGAAACTGGTAAGGAACTTACAGTCAGGTCCAGAAATATTGGGACATCGACACAATTCTAACATCTTTGGCTCTGTTGTAATTCCTACACCATTCACCTGAGTTGGATGTACATACCCTCAAATTAAAGCTGACAGTCTGCAGTTAACGCACATTGTGTTTGTTTCATTCCAAATCCATTGTGGTGGTGTATAGAGCCAAAGATGTTAGAATTGTGTCGATGTCCCAATATTTCTGGACCTGACTGTATATTCCTGTTGATTTTGATTTTTTCAAGAGTCTCCAAGGAATTCCAGGTCCCTTCCTTTTTTCTAGCAAAGCTGCAAAAACAGCAAGTACCAACATTCCTAATCTCCTTATCTTCCTTACCAATTCCTGGGGACGGAGGCTGATGAGAATCCGCTCAGCGTTCTCACTGTCATGCCTGCTCTCCATCAGGGCTAGCAAAAGTTTGGAGGCATTGTCCTAATAAAAAGACAGCAGACATGTACTGAAAGTAAATGGGATACTGAAATAATCCATTTGTAACTTATTCGGTAAAAAAATCATCCTTCTTTCATTAAGGTAATTTGTAGTACAAATTCTGAATCAGCACACGGAAGTCAAGTCTAGACAAAATTCCTGCAATAAGGAATCAATGCCATAGTTCAATGACGGAGTATTACTGTATGTTGTCCTAGGTTAAATGCATAGTATCTCCTGTTGAAAAGGAACATTGGGGTAGCAGGGCTGAAAATCATTACCAATCTAAGGAAATAGTTCTGCGTTAGACAGAACAATGGTCTTATGTATTCACATTAATTATTTTATCACCTCTAGTTTCTTCACACTCATAGTCTGCTTCTAATTTACATTCTGACAAAGGTTATGTACAAATATGTAAATAAAAAGTGAAACAAGTATCTCCATACTTGATATAAAAAGCTAGTTCCTTCTAATCCCATGATCAAAGAATATGTAGAAAAATTCCTTGCTATGTTTTTCATCCTTCCCCACCCCATCAATGTATTTCTTGCTGCCCCATTTACCTTCAGCTGAAGAACCAAATCCATTCTATATTTGCAGAGGGGGCTGATGTCATTGAGGATCAGGGCTGTGATTATATCAATGCCATTTGACTCATGGGTCACAATGCAGCTCTGTGGATTAATATATGGAGTTATCCAAATGGCTTGCAACTCATTATTGCCTCAAAATCCCCATTCCAGATGGTCAGAAATTACTGAAAACATTATTGCCTTGTCCAGCATCTTGAGCAAGAAATCAAAGCCAGTTCACTATCTTCCTGGACAATTAATTCCAGGACAATTAATTTGCTTCATTAAGAATCAATATAATTCTATCCGCAAGTGATAATATAATACCTGGTTCTCATGGCAGGGTCCTTGGCAGTATTCTGTAAGTGTCTCCAGAGTCTGAGTGATGAGGGCCACATTGTATTCATTAATATAGAGCCCCAATAAACCCAGCCGTCCTGTAGTGCTACCACACATAATATCCAGAAACTGCAGTGTTTCACACACTAAATTGTAGTTGGTCTTATTATTCTGGCAGCGGAGAAAGTTCTGTAAGATATATAGTAAAATGTTAATAGGCATTTTCACAGTGGGAAGAGACAGAAGATGATCTAGAAAGAAGGAGGTAGCCTAGAGTGATAGATACAACACAATTTTGAGTTATGTGATTCCTGCCTTTCCTAGGCATTGTGAAGGTTTTAGCCTATTGCATGGATACCCCTTCCATGAAGAAGAAACATTACTTACTGCTCCTACTAACAACTGGAAATTGGACACTCCTGCTGAAGTTATCAAATCACTGGGATTTACCAGAACCTATCTAACCATGACATAAAGCACCCTTTTCACTGCAGAACACCTACCTGGAGATCCCGGTTGTGGTTTTCACACAGCAGCTGCAGGAAGCGAAGAATTGGCTCCATTATTAAGACTGACATACTCATTTCATTATTCTGATTCCTGTCTCTTGCATCATGAGCTGAATGGAAGCCTACACCCATTGCATAACGGGATGGTGCATTAGGCAACATAAAAGTTGTTACTTGTCCTGCAAGGAAGAAGAACTTTGATCATTGGCCAGCACATGGGCTGCTATATTTATCTAAAAAGGCTAAACCAAGGCATATTCTGCCTAACTCTTTGGAGAAAGCCCTATCGGCATGCATCCCTTTTTACTGTACTGAACCTCTTCTTCCTGTAAGAAAACAGGCCTCATTAAATTGTGCCATAGACAGACAAAACATTCCTCTGATAGTTCAGAAAACAAGCCTCTTTAAACTATATAATGTGAAGCTACAAGATGTATTTATTCATTATTCAGCCTAATAGGCACTGGGAAATTGAACTCCAAGTGTTTCAGGCTGACAATAATTACACCAAGGACCATCCCTACATGCAATAATTAGACGTTATTGTCAACCTGTACTACTAAGGCAGTTGTTCAGGAAAACTGTGATTTGGTTTTTAGGAATGACTATATCAGCTAAAGATACTGCTTAGCAATATCTAAGTAGACCCTACATTTTCTGAACACTTAAAAGAAAAAAAAACTATCCATAAAAATGGAGATGAGAATATTAATAAGATGCAGGGCAGATATTCTTTAAGAAATTGTTACTGCCCCCTAATTTTGGAATCCCGGGATGAATTGTATGGGGCTAAGCAATGCTTAGAGGTAGTTACAGGTTCAGTCAGATGTAAGACTTCCCTAGCCAGACTGTTGGCTCAAGCGAACACCTCACTTCTCACATACCTTTGCTGCTGTGATCAGGGGAGTCTTTGTCTTCTCGAGGCTTGTTGCCAATATCACTCATATTCACAGTCACTGTGGACTTAACTTCTTGCTGTGCCTTCTTCATCCGGTCATGAACAACTTTAAAGAACTTTTCTGACTTCTTATCGCTGGTCATCAAGTTATAGAATGATTTCTTCAGAGAGAGCCAGAAGAGAGAAAACAGGTGTAATGTTCAACACTTCCCCAAACTGGTACCTCCAAACGTGTTGACCTCACAATCCCAAAAAGCATGCAACTAAAACTCAAAACATCGGGAAGGCATTTGGTAAGCTCTTCACATTTTTTCAGATCATCACCAAGTAGCCCCATAGATGTTAACCTCCACCACCCATCATGGCTTTGGCCAACTGAGGCTTTCAGGTTATTATTTTAGTAAGCTAGGAAATATGTAGATTAGATTACCAGCCATGCTACGTGCACCATTCCCTGGTAATGGTAAGGATGGTACCAGTCAGTTTTGGCACATTTTGCCAGTATGCCACAAGTACAATGAAAGCATGTTTCACCCTAAGCATGTCTACTCTATTCTAGGTAAGATCGCTACCGCAGAGACTACATTTGCAAGAGAACGTCCTATTGCTGGTATGCTATCAATCAGGAAGTAAATGGAGTACACTGATGCATGCTCAGGATGCAGATATGCAGATCACGTTTCACATTATGACAAACTGCCTCACTGAATAGCAACAGCATACGTATTCCGCCTGGTACTATAATCATGTTAAGTTATCATTTGGTGGTCTGGTTCTCACTGTAAAAGTTAGGGTATAAATAATATTATTTCTCATCACCATATTTCTCCAGAAAAAGTTGACTTCAAATCTTAAAAGCATGGTGATTCATTATGGAGCAGGAAAAGTATTTTTTTATTAACCTTTAAATACATGTATTTGTTTATAATAGAACCAATTTAGATATAATGTGCAGGACATACTTCCTGTTTCCAAAATAAAAGACGATGAAATAGAAAATGTTGAATTTGTCCTAGCAAGCCCTAAAGAAGCCCAGCAGGGGGAGCAAATGTTATTTGAGAAAATTAATTACGCAGTTAAGTTTCTCAAGGATGCAATAAAAACATTTGATTAAATGTTTTTCCAATTCATTTCTTCCCTGTATGTCATCAACCCACCTGCTTGGGAATCTTTTCTAAGCTCATGTAAAATGAGATTTATTCCATTAACTTGTTTTTGTGCCTATGACTTCTGTGACATACTCAAAACAATTACCAGCAGTAAAACTATTCTATGATACTGTACTCCTTGGGTTACGACGGTAACTGGGACCGGAATTTCCATCACTAAGTGATGCAGTCATAAAGTATGATGTCACGGGACTATGCCGTTTAGCAATGGCAATCCCAGCAGCCCCCACTGCCATTATTAAGTGAGGACTGTGGGTTGTTAAGCAAGGACCTCACACAACCACAACTTGCAACTTCCTGCCAGTTTCCAACAAGCAAAGTCAATGGGGAAGCTGGCAGGAAGTCACAAGTCGCAGTAATGACAAGCCTTTCCTTTTTAGGCAGTTCGCAAGCAGGCTGGTAGGCAAGAGCTACCGGCATGCGGGTGAGCACTATGGTGGATAGACGGGTGCAAGTGCAGGCAGGCGGGTGCTACGGGTAGATGCCTGATGGCTTCTCCATTGACTTTGCTTGTGAGAAGCCAGCAGGGAAAGTCACAAATGGTGATCATGTGACTGTGGGATACTGCAACCATCATAAGTGCAAGCCAGTTGCCAAGCGCCCCAATAGCGATCACATGACCGCAGGGATGCTGTGACAGCTACAGCTTCGAGGACCGGTTGTAAGTCCCCCTTGTTCAGCATCATCGTAACTTTGAACAGTTTCTGAATGAATGGACATAACCCAAGGACTACCTGTACCCAAGAAGAACAATCACATTTGGTAGCTTTGCCCCCACCATGGATGAGATGCTATATCCCACACTTAGGGAATGGCATCTATAGTTATTCTGAATTTATAGTGCGCCAGAACCATAATGGAGACAAATGCAATACTTGTATCTCTGTGTTGCCCCCATCAAGCAATCGAATAGCCAAGCGAATGCTCTCCTGAAAAATCTTCTCATTTTTGGTATTCATGATAAGGTCAGACACCAGCTTGGTGGCCCCTTCTCTGTCCAGTCGGCACTGAATGGCAGCAATGACTGACCAGTCCTGGTCTTGACCTGTATGCAAACAAACATTAAGGAGAAAGGAGGCCATTCAACAAATTTAAAACATGTAACCAAATTAATAAGGGGAGAAAAGCCGATGTACTGGTTATTGTATCACCCTGGGACACACAAATATTATGTTCCATTAACTCTTTGTCTCAGGCAGTTTATATAACCAATCAAGCAGAAAAAGTGCAAAAAGTGCAATTATTAGATGTTATATCTCACCTTTTGTACAAATAATACTCCCACTTCTTTATTTTCTTCACAATAACACCTCACCTGTGAGGTGAGTTGGGCTGAGAGTGAGTGACTGGCCCAAAATCACACAGCTAGCTTTTGTGCCTAAAGGGGGCACTAGAACGCACAGTCTCCTAGTTTCTAGTCCAACACCTACGCCAAATTGGCTCTCAGTTAAACTATCAGAAGCATATTAATAGCAGCCTAAGTAGTAATCTAAAAACAATTTTTATTCATAAAGATTATTTGCAAGCTGGCCACTTTAGATTTCAAGTTATCCTCTGTGTGACCAAAAATAGCTCCTATGGTTCCCAGCATTGGAAATTCTTATGCAGTCCTTTGTATCTCAGTGATACAACATATGCTTTGCACACAAAAGATCCCAAATCTAGTCTTTGACATTATTGTAAACATGAGCTAAAAGGATCAATAATCTGACTGAGCAATAAATAGAATGCAATATATTAGTACTTAAAGTATAACTATGACCAGGGATATCTAGATTCATTCCCATTCTCAATTATAGAAGCTCACTGAGAGACTTTAGGTTAATTACTATCTCTTAAGCCAGGCTAACACACAGGGTTTTTCTAACAGGGAAAATTTATAGGAGGAAGTGCTATGCATGCCACCTTGATCTCCTGGAGGAAAGGCAGGATATAAATCTAGCTAATAAACTTTAAAAAACAAAACAAAAAAAACCCTTGGAAACATTATTCAATATCTGCTGCATACAGTCAAGTAGCAAAAAACAACTAAAGACATGCGTATAAGGAACTCAAAGAAGAAACAGGAGAAGACACAATTTGGTACTGGACACCACTTACCAATCCCGGAAGGGTCAACAATTTCCCCTTTGGAACCAGATTTTTTGGTCTGCAAGTAATTAGCCAAAAGCATTTTCCTCAATGTGTTGCCCTGGCATTAAAAAGAAACTTGGTTAATCATATGTTTTGCTGAATGTTTTTCTAAAGAATTTGGTTCTTGGAGATAAAAGCATGAAGGACAAGCTCATCAACTGCATACAACTTTTGTTTTTGGAAGCAGTACATGCAGGAAAGCCACTATCTTCCTCTTAAGAGTTTCACTGTTACCGGGATGGTCAATGTGAAAAGAGAATATCAACAGAGCCATGGATCAAAGGCATATCCTGCCAAAGTCTTGTATAGACACAAGCCTTATTTATCATAAAGAGCTTCATTACGAGGAGACTCAAGCCTAACTGTTTATCCAGAAAGCCTAATGAAGAATAAGAGACCGCAAAAACATATTCGGTGAACAGACATCTATACCCAGGTAAAAATAAGCATTCTTAAATACTCACCCTGTCTCCATATTTGTTCCTCTTCACAAGCATTTGCTGCAGTGTCCTCAATACCTTGATGCAAAGCTTCTCTTCAGTTGCCATCAGGTCTTTGGTGTGTTGGACTAACCTAGTTGCAGAAAAAATTAATTCAAACCATACTCCTGCTATATGAGCATGAAACTGAGCAAACTCAGGGAGGCAGTGAAGGACAGGAAGGCCTGGCGCAATATGGTTCATGGGGTCACGAAGAGTCGGACACGACTTAACGACTAAACAACAACAATACTCCTGCTATATAGAAATACAGTATTCACTCCACCACTGATAAAAACTAGCTATGTTAAGAAAGACCTCTATGTTAAGAAATGGCCTGGACTCTTTGCTTAAGCAGGCAGTTTAATATAATTGCCACAGCTCTACCAAGTGGGCCCTAATCTCACAAAAAAATTTTCCTGAGCAATAATGACATAAGTTTGGAACGTTCCTCAAAGGCTACAGTTCTCTACAGCTATGGAAGCTACTTACTTAGAGAGAAAGCCACCGCTTTCACAACGTTGATAGGCCTCAGTCCCTTCCATGAAAAGTAGTTCTGGACAGTGCAGGACATCCACCAGGACTGAGAGTTCAGCTTCAACCAGAGGTTGCAAGCGCTCCTCTAGGGCATTGATAATATCCTGTAATGGCATAGCATTTTCAAAGTAGAGCTTTTATTTATTTATTTACATTACTGTTCTGTGATCCTGAGATTACCCAATACAACGGTGTAAAGCTCCTGGAACTGCCTCTCTCTAGCTGAACTAGACTAGCTGAAACTAGCTGAAACAAAATGAATCATACAAAGTAAGCCAAAGGATGCTAAATTTTACTTGTTTATTTAAAACATTTATATGGCTACCCAACTCAACCAAGGTTGGGTTGGGTTAAGTTGGGTTACCCAACTCAACCAAGGCTTACAAAAAAGAAAAAGAAACAAAGCCTAACAAAAAGAATGCAAAACCACAATACATACACCAACAAACAACCATGAAACAATAAAATAATAAAATGGCAATCCAAACCACAAGAAAACCATCAACCAATCAGGGCTCCAGCACGTTGCAACCCAAATGCCTGGGGAATATACAAAAATTATGCAAGCTTCCAAATCCAGAACTCTGAAGTACAGAATTTCAGTTACTCCAGAGGGTCATTCAAACTGTTGATTTTGAGATAGGCCTGACTAAGAGACAAGCATATATTGGTCCCTCAAGACTGGTGTGATCTTGTACCTGCAGCTTCTCAATGATGTTCTTGTAGTCCCATTGATTGGTTGTAGCTGAAACCCGAGGGAAAGTACGTGATGCTGTCTTATAGTTGGAAGCATTTCTTTGAGCACTGCTAACTGAGCTGCTGTTTAACAGGGAGCTGGCATGGGCATCCAGATCCATGGGTAAGGCAATGGAGCGGCTCTTGGCTGAAAGGACAGAACATTTATATTGAGGAAGATGCCTTAAGTCATAGCACTGATAACAAGGATGATGCTGGGCTCAGATAGCAAACTGGCCATTTCACAGCAACCTCTACCAAACTATATATTCCAACACAAAAATAAAGGTTACATTGTACATGATGTTAATTGCATACTCAGAGAATTCTTACAACTTTTAATCTGCTGTATAGTGCAGGAATATGCAACTCTTTCCTCACTTGCCCTAATTCTGTTGAATCTTCCTACCATGCCTGCAGTTATTTTTAGGAAAAAGTATTGGTAGAAATGAAAGCTGTTTTTCTACCAAGTGGGAGGAAGATCATTGAAATCATGGCTAGAAAGGAAAGGGTTGATCATTCCTTCCACATCTACTGTGATTCCTACCTGTCTAGAGATAAATAAAGATAAGCTCTTGTTGTGGAAAGTCACACAATTGACCATCTATACCATGAGCAGCAGTCATGCAGATTCTTCAATTCCTATGTTTGGTCAGAAAAAAAAAAAGGCAGATCCAAATAGTGCATAAGATGCCTGCCCACAAAACTATATTACTAAAGGATGGATAAAGTATTTGGTTTGCTTTCCTTACTTTCATTTATTTATTGACTACAATTTATATGCCACCTATTTGAGCAACTTTAGGTGGCTATAGTGTGCATTAATGTGTTTTATAGTAGCGGCCATAAAATAACTCCCACTTCCCATTTTATACGGCTGAAATGAAAAGAACTAGAAGGTGAGGACTTAGTGTGAATGAATTAAATCCAGTTCTCATGCTAAAAGAGAAACAGCTCAGAATTCTTTAACCAAAAGTGTATGCCTTTTGAAGCAGGATCTCAGATAGATCCTGCAAGCCTGAACTCTGCCCTCCTTCATTCCAAAGGAAGGTATAAGTACTGCTCCTTACCAACCATGGCCAACGTGCGAATACAAGCTTCCACTGAGCTCTTCTGCTGCTGCTGCAGCCAAGGACATTCCAGAAGTCTCATGGTGGATTGGAGGAGCTGCACCACAATAGTCTGGTGCGTCTGAAAGAGAGAGGAAACACTTAAGGACATCTTCTGAAATGTTGCTTCTATTTCCATATCAGCTCCATCTAGGATACAGAGATAAGATTACGAGACCCACAACTGGAATGCCTGTATTAAAAAAAATGCAATTGTGATATGGGGCATGACTCAGGTCTGAAGTAATATTCAGGCAGTTAATATGCCCCACCCTGAGACAGTTAACTGGTGGCAATTAAATTGTCCTAATCCAAGATACTCTCCTGTATTGGTTTCTCAGAATCACTAACAGCAATCACAGGAAAGACAAAACTTGGATGGGAAAAATGGCACAAGGGAAAAGATTAAATCTTTTTGTATTGATCTGATTGGCAATAGTTATCTAAAAACAAGCAAGCTGAAGTTCCAGTTGTGGATATACCCTCTCACCCACCCCTGTCGTATCATCTAATAACACCCTTAAGAGTGACCACTGTTAAACTAGATGCTGACAACTGAGTTCAGAATCAACTCAATTACAAATTACTGTCCTAAAACTAAAAGATTTTTAAAAATCGTATAAATTATGCAAACTAAAATATATAAGTGAACTAAAATATATAAGGACTACTCTCCTGCAGTAATCATACAGTGCTTCTCAGGGGCTCTTTGATGTTTTTGTCAAAAAGGAACACGTAGCAATTTGGTATTGTCAATAGATGTCATTTCTCAGAGTTACTGGGAGTGGCCATATTTTATGTTTCACATTTCTATTTCAAACAATTATTATTTACAAAAAGAAGTGGAAAATGGATTCAGCCATTGTAAGGCTTCAGTTGTACCTGTAGGGAAGTGCTATTTTCAGAGAAAGGGGAGCTGAAGAATGCATTGATAGTGTCCAGCACCACTGTAAGCACATATTTCTCCAAGGCAGGATCTGCCAAGCGCTTTTCACGTTTCTTGCATACCTGAAGGTGGAAATAAAACAACATTTGAAAAGCATTAGACATCTCCTAATTACTATCTAAAAAATCCTTACAACAGCTCTATCCTATTATTAGCTTCATGCTGCAGGGAGAGGCTGTGGGTGTGACAGAATTGCCTTTCATGCATCCTAATCATTTATTGGCAGAGGTGAGCTTTTTAAGTTCACAATTTTACTATTAACAGATCTTAAGAATAGATTAGTTCATTCAGAGAGCTGAGCAGTTCCACAGTGCAATGAGTACAGGAGGCAACTGAAACTTTTTGACACCAGAGGCTTCAATCTTCTCTGAAGGCAAACTTTGGCAGAGAGTTCCCAGGGCTGTGTGTTCTGCCAAGCAGGAGCAAATGTGTATTACCTGTAATCCTAATAGGACAGTATAATTTGAGAAAGCAAATCCTTGACACACTGAATTCAATTACAATAAAACACCACCTTGTTCAAAGAATGGCATTCTGACCTCTGGCGCACTGAATGTATGAAAAGCTGAGTCTCCAAGCTCAGCATTCCATTATCCAACAGCAGTGCGCCAGATCTCCAGAGGGGGTTCACAAGCAGGGCACAATGATGGCACCTGTGTGTATAGGCTCCAAAATGTAAAATTCAAAGGTTTACTGTATTAGAACGACTAGCTGTCATGGCTTATCTCTTTGTAAAAGGGTACACAAAACCAGAGAGTGTTGCTTTGTTTCACTGTAGGGAGAAAGCCATGTTAATCTATGGTGGGAAAAAATCAGGACTCCAATAGCACCTTTTTTGACTATTTTTTAAAAAAGTCATAAGCTTTCACGAGCCACAGCTCACTTCATCGTCTCCAGGGAATCCTAATGAAAAGTGTAACCAAACATATTGGGTTCAATGGATTATAATTCAGTGCAATTTAGGAGTGCTTTTTTGCATTTTTACATGAATATAAGAACAGCCCTGCTGGATCAGATCATGACCTACTTAAGAGTGGCCAACTAGATACTTCTTGGATGCTCACAAGCAGCAGATGAGACAAATCCCTTGCCCACCAAACCCCTACAATTGGTATGTACTCCCAAAGCTGGAACTGGTGCTCCCCCCCCACTTTTTTTTCCTGCTTTTGGCTATGGTTAGTTATAATGAATTGTAATTATAATTAGTCATAATCATCATTAATCATCTTTAGAGAATCACCAATCATGAAGGTGACTGAATCTGTTTTTGTTAACGGGTAACGAAGCACCTTTAGCAATGAATTTCGGAGACTAATGAAGGGTTATGCAGGAAGTTCTTTTCACTAATTTATTAAACTAGTTCAAGCTTTCCCAGTCTGATGTCCTCCACATATGCTTTGATAGCACCAATCTGGAGAAAGCAGAGGCATCAATTTATGTAGCTACCTGTTCACATATTTGGGGCAAAATGATTTTCTCATCACTTAAATTTCAACACTTACCCTGGCCATGTCAAGGGTGAAGTTCTCAAACAGTGTCCAGATGTGGTTGCTGGTATAGATCTCCTTCATCTCCACCTCTGTGTCTACATAGCAATGATTGACAAAATTGACATATGCAATTTTCACCTGAAAGACCAGAGTAAAAAAGGGATGAATTAAAAGATTGGGCATGTTGCAAAACAGCAGCAAAGCTGTTCCACACTCATCACCCTTTTTGGGGGGAATAGCACTTTCTTCTTTATTAGCACCCTTTATGCTTTTGAGAAAATTATCTACATCTGTAAAAATCAAAGGAAAAGAGGGATTTGAGCAAGTACCACTTCATAAAACCATCATCAGTCTGACATCCTGCTCTTTTCTGAAAGAGGACAGGATATCAAAGGAAGTTAATCCATTTTATTCTCATTAAAAGCCCATACTGAAGATTAGGCTGAGAAATAATACCATAATCTTCATGATTCATATACTTCTGGTGGCCTCTCTGGTAAGCAAGATACTGGACAACTTAATTGCAAGCCTAATCCTATGACACCTTATTTAAGGTGTCCTTAATTTAAGGAAGAATCCTTAAATTCTTCAAAGGGATACAACTATGTGAGTCAATAGAGAGATCTTACTATGACATATTTATAGTCTTACATTCTTATAAAGATTGGCCATAAGATCACCCAGTGGTCACTGAACAGGACTTTTCTAAGCTGGCCATTCCTTACAGCTCAGCAGTCTTCTTACTTTGAACAAACCTATCTATTTTGCATAAGTATAGGTGGCATACCTCTAGAAAACATATTTTCTTCATACAGAGCTTGGCCTCATCACATAAGGCTAGAAACCCAGAATCATATGATAACCACAAAGCCATTTGTCATCTATGACACCTACATCCTTCCATTACCTCAGTAATGCAATCTTCATGAGTGACTACTCGCACCACATCCTCCAACGGAAGTAGAGATGTGCACTTGATTTCTGTGTATACATTTTTTCCTTCAGCACAGGCAGCCAGCAAATCCACCAGAGAGATATGGTACATGAGGGGACTGTTCTCCTCTATTCCATCCCGAGCTGCTGTCATCATCTCCAACATGTTGGCTAGGGAGGTCTTATCATTATAGAATACCACAACATCATCCCCAGCATTGGTAATCTACAGCAAAGGGACAAGACATCTAAGCAAAAGAACAAGGCTGCTACTTAAATATCTATTCTTTGGCTCTCTCCAGCCTACTTCTCACAGGTCATATACAGCTCATTGAGTTGAGCTCAATCCCTGGTGACTATGTGGATACATCCATGTTGTTGTCTTGGCAAGAATTCGCCACTGCATCCTTTTAGAACATTCTTCAGTTTTTCAATCTAATGTAGAGCCCTTAAGATTGTCCCTGATGGTCATCCAATCAAATAATAGTCAGATAAAATCCTGATTAACTTTTCAGGATCCGCCAAAGTCAGCTAGGTCCTGCCACCTTTTCTGTAATGTGATAGTAGAATGAAAGAGTTCACTCATAATACATACAGAGCAAATCTGCTAACAACAGGAGATATCTTCCTACCTTGAATCTTTTTTTCTCCTGTCCCTTATTGTTCAAGGCAGTACAGGCTAAAGCTCCTGGGACTGAAATAGCCTTAGCAGCAGTTAATAATGTGATCCTTGCTTGTTTGGCTCTAGGTGCAGCATATCTATCTCCTTCTAGGATATCACTTTCTCCTAAATTACATTGTTTGGGGCAGTATACAAATACTGTCAAATAAATAAATAAATAAATAAGACTCTATATCCTGGCACCAGCTGTCTTGGTATAAAGTAGGACAGAACTGTTATGCAACAATTACTCTTCCAATTTTCAGGTTAAAAGATCCTAATACTAATTTGTATTTGTCTTGCAAGTGGGAGGAGTAAGCCATAACAAGGAGAACCTAAGTGTAAGGCTCTTTGATTTATCTAGAGCAGTGTTTTCCAACTTGGCAACTTTAAGATGTGTGGACTTCAAATCCTAGGCTTTCCCAGCCAGTATACTGGCTGGGGAACTCTGGGAATTGAAATCCACACATCTTAAAGTTGCCAAGTCTGAAAAACACTGAACTAGAGGATTGCATTTGAGTGGCTTCTCCCAAGTTAGCCATTCTGATCTTTGTAGTGCAACATATTCAAAAACTTTTACCATACTGTTTAACAGAGGCATCCCCAACCTGGTGGTTCTACATCTTTTCTACCACAACCCCCATCATCCCTGACTTTTGGCCATTCAAGCTGATCAACTGAGACTTCTAGTGAAAAACATATGAAGAGGATGGCTACAAAACAGCATGCGAGAATAGAAAGGATGGGCAATGGATACACAGATTTGAACATCTGGATGTGGCATCTGTTGCAGAGTAATAGCTATCCCTCGTTTCCCATATACTCAGCATTACTTTACAGCTCTGTTTGTCTTATATAATTTGGCAACCATTTTATATACTGTACTAGAATAACTGTATAGAGTAAGTGTATGCATTACGAGAGAAACAGTTGCATTAAATAAATAGGATACTGTTAAGCTGCTAAATTGCTTAACCTGTCCCTACAGATTTTATATATTAATACCCATTTAAGAAATCAACCCCCAGTTTGGAAAACCATAGCCTCAGGTTTACTAGGGTTCAACCCTTCATTAAAGCTTGACAGATATTTGGAGGAAGACTTTACCTGATTATTTTGAGAAGATCAGCCAGGCTGACTTGTACAAGCTATTTTTCCAAGGCTCATTTTAGTACTTTCTTTTAATATATTTTTTGTTTTGGAAGGCTGAGCAAGAGGTTCAGGAGGAATAAATATTTCCTGAAGTTCCTAACGCAAGAATGGGGATAGTCCAAACCAGAGCCTCATCATGTGGTTTCTCAGGGCCTGATCAGATTACATTTAAGATTATGTGGTTTTCCCTGCTAACCTACAATTGCTACTCTCTTACTGCTGTGTAAAGGCTTCCCAGTCTGTTCCCATGTATTTTGACCTGCTCCTCTTTTCTACCCTCTTTCCCAGAGATCTGGAACCTCACCTCAGTCATGATCATGTCCTGGCATTTCTTAATGTACTTGCCCTCAGCCTTGATGATAGTGTGCAGAAAGTCAAGATACTGAACATGGCGCCCGTTTGTAGCCAGACAATGGATGAAATGTTGCAGCACCGTCTCACTGATCTCAGAACACAGCTGATAATTGTTCAGAAAGATGTGCTGCATTGTCTCTGCCTCCAGAAGCTAGCAAGAAAAAGAAGACAGGAGTTCAAGAAACAATTGCTATCACTCATATGTATCTAAACGCTATGTGCAACCTGCAGCCCAAGATTATCTGCATTTCCTAAAACATTTGGGAGAGCTCCCACAGGCCCTCCTGAATTTGCCAACAAATTGTAATTTTTAACACGAAAGTAAAAAATCATTAAATACATGGGGAGTAATAATATGATAAAAATTAAATAAAGTTAACTTTTAATGAGATTTAATTCAAACAATATTTTTGTCTAAAATTCACACACTTTTGGAGCTTGGTATCTCAGTACATTATTTAAAAGCTTTTTGGGCTCAAAAGAAGTTATGCACAAACATTAATCTTAATCGTCTTTTTTTTTAATTCACCTGTCTATCTAGAATCACTCAACTCTTAGGCAAACCCCAACTTCCAATCCCTTCTGGTGACCTCGGTCAGATGTAATTTCAAAATGTCGTGAGGATAAACTAGAAGGTGGAGAATAAAGCACCCACCTTGTCTTAGACCAGGGAAGGGCAACTTAAACATTTTTTGGGAAACTGAAGACTGCATTGTGTGTGGGGGGGAGGGGGTGCATATCATTCCAGTGGGTGGGATTTTGTTTGCTCGTGTAATGGTATGTGGGAATGACCTTGGAAGACAGGGGGAAGAGCCACAGACAGGGGAACAGTCAGACAAGAGGCAACTTAGCCCACAATGGCAAACGTCTCAGAAGGGACCCTCCCTAATTTATTGGGTTGTAAAGGCGAGGAAGGAGAAATGAACTTTCAGACTTGCAAGATTCTGTTAATGTAACCTTACAATAAAATAGAATTAGTCCATCTGGTTGTGCTTCCTGTCTGGATCACCACACGGGGTGGAGAGCTTGTTAACTTGATAAGCCTATTTTAGGCTTGTGTTGTAGTTTTATATATTTCCTTCCTCAAAATAGCAAGACATTATGCCATCTGTTTTCATCAGTCATTGTCAGAGGGTCCACCCAAGGTGGAATACAATACAAAAATACAATTCGTATTTCATAAAGAACTATATTCTTCACAACAATAGGTTAGTTGAAAAAAAGTCCATATTAATTTGACTTTAGGGGCAATATAAGATATTGTGCCACGTGAGGTGGACCAATAATCCACCTGCATCCTCCTCATTCTCTATAACCCTTTGAAATGTTTTTGCTACCACTTGAGCTTGTAATAGCAACCTCAGTGTTTTGTAGGCATGTTATTGTCCTATTTGTCATTCTGAGAAAGGCATCCTTTCTCTTTCTCAGAAAAAGCTATTGTAGGAGAAGACCTTATGGGCAGCATCTGCAGAGAACAACTAATTTAAACTTTAAACATTGTTTGCCACCAAGGCAAATATTCTCTGACACAACCTTATTCAGAAACCCTTGCTGTGCAATGGAGAGCTTTACAGTTTGGAAAGCAAAGCCTTAGGAGTGCTGCCAACTGCTTTCCTACAAGCTAGTGGGCTATAGTGACAGCTGCAGTAACTAGAGCTGCTCTGAAAAAGACATGGATGTAGGAATTATGACTGGACCCCCTAGGCAGCAGATGGGAAGCAAAATCTGCCACCTTTCTCAATCTGCTATGTGAATCACATGGTTCATTATGACTAACAGCAAGGTCTTATAAACCAATTGAAGCAATGAAGCTATTATATTTATTGTAAACACTATGCAAGTTAATCTGAACAAAAATTGAACTATCAGAATTCAACTTTTCCAAGTCACCTACACATTGCTTTTTAGACATTGCCACCTTCTTTTATCTGTCCCTCCTTTCTTACCCCAGGAGTAAGGAACAAGTTGAGATGCTTATGCAGAAGGGTCTGATTTTCTTGGTTTCCAGCACAAAATTTCTGCAGGAACTGATGGGTTAATCTTAAAATCTCCAACATCTTGGTATCACCCTGCATATGTTCAGAACAAAAGAAAGTCAGCTGCTTTGGAAAACTGCAGAACTTCCTTCTTTGGAATTTTTCAAGAAAATGGAAATAAGGAAAGATTTAGATATATAGATTCCTGTTTTTAAGGTACAGAAAGGAAGATTGGACTAGACAATTCCATGATTTATGCCTTTAAAATAAATTTATTATCCAATGAGAACCCAACAGCCACCACCTTCTGTTATTGCAACTAAGGCATCCATCTTCCACCCCCTTCTTCCTACCTTCTCATAAGGGATCTGCAACAGATCTAGCATCACTTTGTGGGCATCCATATTTTTCAGCAAACGCTGTTGTTTTTTTCGCATCTGCTCACCAACACCACACATTTTATTTAGGCGCTCCAGAATCTGGGGAAAGCAAAGAAACCACCTAATGAAATAGAGGGTAGGAGAAGTATACTCTAACTTTAGAGAAGTAGTATAAACAGTATAAGATGCCCTCAACTAATAGCCATAGTAAAACTGAGGGATGCCAATGTCTTCACAGTGACTTATGGCTACAATACCACAAGAAACTGAAGCACAGTTCCTTATTTATATATGTTTATGCCAAACTTTCTGCACAAACCTCAGTAGTTTCACCATTACCTCCACTTTATTCCTACAGCAATTCTGTTTGGTTGGTTACTGACTCATAGATACCATCTATCATGTTGCTGCATCTTAGCTCAGATAACTAGAGATGGAATGGCACTCTTATTCTTCCCTCTAATCATTTTTTTAATTGTTCTTCTGCTTGTGTTTATGCAGCCAAAAGCACACCATTAAGCCCATGAGAAGTATCAGCAGATTTGAAACAATACTAAAATATTCACAAGCAAAACAAACTAACTGGAAGAAAAATAACCAGGAATCGAGCCCTAAACCAGCTCTATAATATCACAGCAGCATTAAATGTTGCAGAGGGAGATCGAATAGAAGGGAGTGAAAAAGAAACAGGGAGAAACAATGAGGATAAGACAGGGTTTTTAAAGGTACAGAAAGAACCATCTAATTGGGTAAATCGTTTCACGGTTCACAACGAAATGCATTTTTAAATGTCTTCTGGGATGGAAGGGAGAAATGTCAAAAATCATCAATGGACAAATCCAAGATTTTAATATAACTAGAACTGGGCACAATATGTATCTCCCTCTTCCACAACATACATTCATACACACACATTCTAAAATCCCCAAGGAGATCAGCAAAGGATTTATATTCTTTCAAACATAATTCTTATTTGGAGTAAAACTAAAATAACCCTACAAATGTGCCCTTCCAAAGCAAAAGTAGATTTTCCATATCACAAGTTGGGGAGTCAGTGGCTTGGAGGAGTAGCTTATGACACCCCACCCCTGGTACCGTGCATTCCAGGTTTGGCAGGTCAACCTCTGAGCAATTTATAGCAATCCTGTAAGTGCTGATCAGCAGTATTACATACCTTTTGCAAGATAGTCTGGAGCTAACAATCCTGCTATATTATTTATCACTACTATTCCTATCTTGTAGATTGGAACAGTATATGACAATCCTGTGGGGTAAGTCATTTTTGTACTCCAACTGCATGAAGGAGGGCTGAGAAAGTGGCTTCAGCAGCCTTGCAATATAAAATGCTTCAAAATGAGATTTTTATCATGCAATTGTTCTGCCTCAGTTCACAGAATTTTACAGCACTCCAAATGACATTGTTTTTCATTTGTAACTCATCTATGTTTTCTCACCACTGCTTCCATCTTCCTTCTTTCACCCAATCCAAAAATCAATTAAGGAAGAATTGGGGGGATAGACAAAACAGCTGCATAATATCTTTTGACTGGTAGTGCTTTTGAGCTATCTGTTTGGAAATATTGTAGCTACTTAATCAAGTACTGAGACGCACGGAATACTTCACGTTCTATTCATTTACATGCAGACTAATTGTGCTTCTCAATGCTCAAACCCCAACAACTGTAAATGAAAAAAGTTAAATCAGGAATTCCTATCATGGATGCTAAGAAGGTCCTTCTCCAAGCACTAGGAATAGGAGAAAACCTGGGAATTTATAAAGGGAAATCTTGTCTCTCAGATGGCACTCGGTTCTGGGATCTCAGCTCGATATGCTGAACTTGGACTGGATTAATCCTGACTTTATTTTCTTTTCAGTATGAAATCAAAATGTCCTACATGCTTAGGCAAAGAAAGCTGAGTTTCTTTATGTACTTAACTGGCTGAAAAGTATTAGGGTTTTGTTGCTATTCGGTCTTTTTGAGTTATATACAATGCTCTGGGATTTCTTGTGAATAACTTTATTCTTCCTAAATACCTAAATTCCTATTTACCTAAATACTTTGATTGAGAGGCTAAAACCTTTATTTTCGAATATAGTTATAAGTTATCTTGTAACTACATTCAAAAATAAAGATTTTAGCCTCTCAACCAAAGGCACAGACAACACACGTGTCCTAGGACTAAACTACAATATTGTGTTACAAAGCTCTCCTGTCCTGTAGTATGTTGCATTTGGCTTTGTTACAAATCCTCTTCATCCCCCATGTGCTTGAGTCTGCAATATTTTCTCATAGTTTGTCTAGTGAGAGTATCAGATACAGCTTACCCCTTTTATGAGCTGATAGTTCTCACTACTTTTTTCTCCAGGGGTCCCAGGTTCCTCATCTGTAGTGCGCTGGGAGGATGAGAGGAAAAAAAAGAGTATTTAGGTGGCTGGATATCAGTTGAAGGAGGGGAAATCCACCTTGGTTCATTTTCCATGAGCTGTCCTGTTACCATTGTCAAAAACTAGGCTAACTTTAAAAAGGGACATGCTATGCTGCAAGATAATAAATTGGGTTTAAATTGATGGAATTGAGTATCTTCCACTTACCACACTCTGCATACTATCAAAGTTGTATCATCATCATCATCGTCGTCGTCATTATTATTATTACTATTATTATTATCAGCACCCCACATATTATCAATCCAGATGTACTTTTGTGTTCCTTGCCCTGTAATTGGTGTGAATTTACCTCTTTCTTCTCCTTCTTCTCCCCTTCTTGTCCGTTTTCTCCCTTGGAGGTACCCTTCTTTTCCACCCAGAGCTCTGACTTTTCCACCATCATACGAAGTTTGTCCAACTCTGACTTGATCACTTTATAGTTCTCAACATCCTGAGCAGAGATAAGTAGCTGGACCTGGTTGAAGTTACCATAAAGAACATCAGCTCATTCTGCTTATGCTGCTGGCTAACACAAAAAGATACAAGGTGAAGGTCTATGGCATATGATTCATTTGTCTTTCTCATAATATCTGATGGGATTTAAGGCTGGGGACATATTTCTTTTTATGATGATAACCTAGAGATGCTTGTAATCGACACAGTAGCCCCTTCAGAAATGTTTAAACAAGGAATCTGCATTGCTCCTGGCATGCAGCAGCTCCAGTTACAGCCCCAACTTCACCTTCCTCATCTTTGTGGATTGGGCACAAGGTATGAAAGTGTAACATCCATCTGAAGAAGTGTACGACTTCCTTTCATGTCAAAGCTATGAATATGGGGGTTGAAACTAGTGGAGGTAGTGATGGTGTTAGGGGTAAGACCAGCTCATAAAAAACCCTGCTCCTCACATGACAAATGTTCAGAATAATAATAACATCATAATTTCTTTGCTGTGCCTACATCAGCACAACACCTCTAGAAAAATGACCACTGGTTTTACATGGTTAGTGCCAACACATCACCAGGGTGATAAATAAAGATAATTCCTTCATTTACCACTTGAAATAGGCTGGGTCCAGCAGTTTTGATATGTTTAACATACATATCAGAAGCTTGTTGGCATCCCTTTGGCATACTGATGGCCCCTAGTATACCAAACTTCTCAAAATTGATAAAAAGTAGTATTTTCTAGTTCCTTAGCTCATAGGTAGGCCCAAAGAGAGGCAACACGCTCAACAGTGAAGCAAAAATAAACACAACATGTAAATTTCCCAAATTTGTTCCATTGAGAATGAAGGTGAAAGAAGACAACTTACAGAACTGCAAAATGTACCCACCACTGAGAGTTACCTGTTTAAAGGTGTGTAGGACTTCCTGACGCTGACTGAAATGTTTAAAGAGTAGTTGAAGAGAGCCTGAGACAAGGGGTGGATAATCATGCATTGTCAAATGGATTAGCACACGGAGAAACATACGCCCTCCTTCATCATCCACTTCTAGCATACTGCTTGTTTTCCTGTAGTCCAAAGAAAGAAAGAAATCAGAACCAACCTCTGGCTTTGGACTCTCCATACTAAGGGCTAAATTGCCTTAGCTATAGAGCCCTGATAACTTGCATCTTTTTGAAATAAGAGATCCTGGCATTCATAATCTCCAACGTGTATACTTTTGATTTCATATATACATATACTGTATGGGAAAAGCAACTACCAGCTATAATGGAAAACTGACAGGTATAATAAAACTCACCCAATCCCAAACATGGCTTCAGCCTGTTCCCCAATCCGATCCAGATTCATTGTTGCAGCTGGAAGGAAAGAAAGTGCATAAGAAAGGAGAAATGTAATCAATTGGAAGGTGATGAGGGACAAGAAAGAAAAGACAAACATCTGAACTAGTTCATCAGCTGTTTCTCAATCACTGCTATATTTAACTGAACAGAAGACTAGTTTTTCCCCCAAACAATTCAGCTTTAGAATGACTTAGATATGCTGAGGCTATAGAAAAGGGAGCAGATGAATTTTCTCTACATAGTCCTTGGGTGTAGGGGGGGAGAATCTTAAATTCAAAGTCATCTTCCTTTGAGGTGAACACGGCCCTTTCTCTCTCTCCTTCTTTGTAATAAACCGCTATGATTCTACACAATCCCACTTCCTACTGATACTATTATCAAACAGTAGATCCAGATTTTCATTCAGAGATCAAACATCCATCTATTTTTAGAACACTAAGGCAAAATGAAATCAGAAAATATTTCCTACATCAATTCAGAGAAAGTACCAGGAGAAGCTTGAGCTTACTTGTAGAATCAAAGGCTGGTGCCGTTCCATCTGCCGCACTGTCCTGCATGGGAAAGACTTCCACAAACTCCTTCTTGAATACAGACAGCAAATAGGAGATCCTGTAATCCAGTCGCACATTTAGAATGAACTAGGTACAAGAAGAGAATATGAAAAGATAATCAGTCTTTTCCCTTGTGCCATTGCTCTGTTAAACACTACGTGACTTGATATGTGCTGGACAGTGGCTTCTTCCTTTGAAAAAGTTATTTTACTGTGTAGTGTTATTGTTTATCATTTTTCTGTTGCTATCCAAACGCACTGTTGATCTTGCTGTTCGTCACCGAAGACAAATACCTTGTATATATTTTATACTTGGTCATTAAAGTATTTTGTATTGTATTGTATTGTATTGTATCCCATTTCCAGACTTCTCTAGCCTTTTATCATCTCTTTCCCGTCTTACCTCTCGAGTCATTATCACTAAATGACCACAGCAGAAGCTGCTACTGTGTCATACAGTTACAGCTTGTAATATGTGATCACCAAAACTACTGACTTGCTCTAACCTGCAAAATCTCTAGAATTTTCAGCTTTGTTTCCATCACTACTATGTTTTCATTTTCTATGCTTCTTCCCTTATCTGCTGGCTCAGGAACAACCACAGTATTCATGTTCGATGAACCAAAGATGGACTGCTTCCTGCTCAGCATCATGGTAGACATCATCTGGCCAACACCATGGATAGATCTTCGGACATTCTTCCCTAGGAAAGAAACCACATTCCACCAAACTTAATACTTGATCCTATTTTCAGTCAATCATTGAAAGTTTCTATGGCCAAATTAGGGATAAAGATAGCAGGAATCCCCACTGTAATCACAAATCTGTGGTGGATTTTTTGAACTACATCTCCTCCTCAATCAACTTTCATTTAATTATGCTTGTTTCATAGTTTAATTGGTTTTAAACTTAAAAGGTATACCTAAAGCCACTTAGTGTAATCTGACCATATGTATAACTTTAAAAAAAAATGCCTACTCTTTCCTTCACACATTATTAATATCAATGATTGCATTACTCTTTGTCTCAGCATCTGTCAGGGCTTGCAAGACCTACCAGTCACATCATCATTATACATGGCCTGCATCATCAGTTGAGGGTTCTGGACACAATCTATGATGCCAAGAAGAGTCCGTGTCAAGCGCAGCAGTTCACTGAAGCTGTAGAAGCCAAAGTAGATGAGGTTGTGGGCAAGACTGACAACCTGGAAAGACACCAGTTCAATATAGGGGAAGAAACCAAATTAGTTGACTGTGGTAGTGCATGTGAAGAGCACTAGCTCTAGAACAATAGAAAGCAGTCACAGTGAAAAGTCATTTTTTTTAAAAAAACTGGATTTTTCTGAGTACAGAGAAAGCCAATTTCCAAAAAACAAATGGGATCTTTGCTCTTGCCAGAAACTGAAATTGTACAATTAGTCTGTCTCACATGGGAGGAAAACTCCCACAACATATCAAAGGCAAGTTTCTCACCTCAAAAGTCAGCTTGTTTTTCTCCTCATTAGCAAAGGGAACTGCTTCGCTGACTACATTGTTGAGATAATCTTCCACAAACTCCATTGTGCTAGCAAACTTATTCTTCTTGTCATCTCTTGAGCTATTCACATTGGAATCATAGCTACAGAAGTAAATGAACTGAATGAATCAAAGAGATATCACTTCTAGTACAAACTACCTCCTGGTTTTTATAATGTACTAATAAGATAACCCTATGTTTATTTAGAAGTAAGTAAATAAATGCATGTTTATTTAGAAGTAAATCCTACTGCCTACAAATGGATTTAAAACTGGAACCAAAATTACGTACTTCAGTGGCTGCACTTATCCCACAAGACTATCAGCCACCTACTTATTGAGATCTGTACAAGGGGATGAATATGGATCTAGCAGGACTTCCTAAATGCTATGGCCTCTATTCATGCAACTCATTCCCTTTTCCCACACAGAGATTTCTAATGGCTTACTCTTTGATGGTGATAGCTGTAGGAATCTCAGTCCACAGACGTGCAAATTTCACAGGCATCACTTTCTCCTGTGGATCCCTGTCCACATGTACATGCAACATGAGATGGCAGAAAGAGGCTCGGAGGTCAAAGGGCAACATTTCATCTGCCATGCAGAGAAATATTAGCTCCACCCCCAATTGCTTGGAGATTTCTTTAATGGCCAAGTATTGTCGATCCATGCACATCCGGGCAAACAGCTTCAGCTGGTACCTGTGAAGGCAAAAGTAAAGATGTGAAAAAGAAAGTGAAACAAGGATGAGAAAGCTTAGTAAATATTTGTCCAACTTAAAAAGACTATTCAGTAAGAGACAAAAGCTGCTTAAACCAGAAGAAAACTAGTTAGCAATCAGACACAAGGAAGACAGCTACGCCACAGGAACCAAAATGTTACCTGTAGTAACTCAGAACATTCTCATCATGGGCATTCCCTGCTCGTGCTTCCTGGGCTAACTGTCGGATGCTTTTCTCATGATGATCATTGTTTCTATCAGTCCAGGTCAACCAGACCTCCTCCTCAGAAAATTCAATACTCAGATACTCATGAGTCTGAGACATCTCCTTCACAGGCCTCAATCTGAAAAACAAAAGTGCTTCCACTCACTTTCTAGGAAATACATTATCTAAAGCCATTTAATTCTGAGCTGAATCAAATGCAGTGAATTATTCTCTTCCTATCTGCCACCACACTATCTTTCTTTTAATTATTTTTCCTACCTATTTTTACTACAAAATAATGGCTACATAATCATCTAACAGTTTAATCTTTGGAATACAGTGAGTCCTTCCAAGCGTATAATAAAAATACCACATGTTATCAGCATTCATGCTGAAAAAATATCTACATCTGAAGGAAAGTGATCTTTGTGAAGTTTCCCTCTAACAGTGAAGAAGATTTGAAAGGTAGCCATCTCAGACTTCAGCTCAGTTTCTAACAATCCACAGCCACAATTTGACCAAATGAGATACAAGCTTACATTACTGCATCTCCTCTCAAGAGCATTTTAATAAATATATTTTAATATAGAAATAGAACACATCCATTTCTAAACACTCTGTTATAGGCTAAAAATGACTTAGTATTGTCACATCGGGATAGAAAAAAGAGTAGTAGCAGAAGAGGATGATAGTACCATTGTTCAGAGGAAAAGGGCACTCTGAATACTCACTCAGTTTGGATCAAGATATCAGTGTTCTTGTGGTCCAGTACACACTTGCAGATCAGCTCCTGAGTTACAGGAATGGCTACATGGTTTGACACACACAAGTCTGATAGATAGTCTAAAAACCTGGGACATACATGAAAGGTTCAAATTATCCTTCAAGTAATTTAATAGGCCTTTTAAAAATCCCACATTGCACAGAAGACATAAAAGGAAAAGGAACATGTCACAGAATCTCTGTCATGCCCTAATCATATGATGGAACATGGACAAGATGGGGTATCAGACCACCTGGGCTCTGAAGAACTGGGCCAAACTGAGCACCAAAAGCAAGGTGAAATCATGCTTCATTGCTCCTGACTCTGGCCCTGTGATTTCCAGTCCTGATCTGGAATTTCAACTGCCCAGTCTAAAAAATTGCCCATTGCTCCTGTTGCATCAGAGGGCAGGAAGACAGCAAAGAACCAGGTCACATTAAGAAGCATCTTAGAAGGGACAACCCACTCAGGAAGGCTATTACTCCTGAGTAGTCCAACTTCAATAACCGGGGATGACCAGTGCCAACTATGCTTAGGTGAAGATTGGAGTTTCCAGCACTAAAACCTGTATCAGCAATCAGAAGCTGGAACAACTTCCATCAAATTCAGTAATGCACTGATGTATTTTGATTCCAAGCACTACAGGTATTCCTCACTTAACGATGGCAATTGGGACTGGCAACTCCATTGCTAAGCGACACGGTTGTAAAGCATAATGTCACATGTGACGCATCAACTTACAACAGCAGTTGCAGCGGTCCCAGTTGCCACTGGTAGGCAAATCCCATGCAGTCGCAGTGTCCCACAGTCATGAGATTGCCATTTGCGACCTCCTGCCAGCTTCCCCACTGATTTTGTTTGTCAGAAGTCAGCAGTGAAGGTTACAAATGGCAATCACGTGACCATGGGATGCTGCAACCATTGTAATTGCAAGCAGGTTGCCAAGCACCCACATTGCAATCACGGGACTGCAGGAATACTATGATGGCCACAACTACAAGGAACAGCTGTAAGTCCCCCTTGTTCAGCACTGTCATAACTTTGAATGGTCACTGAACAACCATTCGATGAGGACTACCTCTATTTACTTTCTTGGAGACTGATCCTTTACTTGGACCTGACAACACTTTCTGCTCTGGCCACTGAACCTCAGCTACCAATAAGGAACTTTACTCATCTCACACTTTGGACTGGATTGGGACAAAGACTTTACCTATCAAATCCACTATAACTACTAATATTGACCCTGGGCTGTTAATAACTTTGTTAAAGCCTTTAGGCCAGACCACTTCCTTTGCAACTAATTAACTGAACACAATTTTGGATTGCCAATTATTCAAAACAACAAACAAATCAACAACCAGCCTAAACTCTTAATTAATCTTTAACATAATCTTAATTTAATTAAAATCAACAGCTAACGTCTTTTGACATAAAGATACATGTAGTTGCCTGTTAACTGCTGCAGATGAAAGAGCTGGTTTATAACTATGCAACCCCCACTGCCAGTAAGTGACACCTACCTGGGTTCTCGATTCTTTCGCACCAAACTCACAAAGGTCTCCACCTCAGTTTTGGTTATGTGCTTTTCAAGAAGTTTACGGTTGTTATGCAAGAGAGCAGTGATGGTGTCCTCAGCCAAAATGTCATAACCAATTTGGGACTGCATCATGCCAAACTGCTTAGCAATGTGTTCCTGGAGGAGAGGAAATCACACCTGAGTGGAGCAATTCCATGTTAAAACTGTGAGCTAATTTAGCCACTACTGAATTCAAAGAGCCAAAAATGTGAAGATTTTCCAAAAAATAATGGTGAATATATAACAATTCTCTTACATATCATTCAAGGAAAAGCAAACCCATAGAACAAGTGAACCTTAATTGTTTTGCTTCTATATAAATCATTTATCTTTATTAAGACTAAATAGTCCAAAAAAAATATATTGGACTAATCCTGGACTAATCCCATACCTCCCACAGGATTTAGCTCTAAACCAGCAGTATCAATATCCCTTTTGGTAAATGCTTACCTGGTTCTTGCGGTAGTCCTCCTGGGAGTGCCTCAGTACCCTATAGCAGAGCCGGAACATGTACTGGTAGGGAGCATTCTTCTGGTCAGACAGTTCTTCCAGGCGTACAAGTGGGCCTTCCTCACCCTTTTCCTTAAATGGAGCCTTCAGAATTCCAAAGATCTATTCAGTACAGAAGGGATGTTATCAGTCCAACTGGAAAGTATATTTTGCTTGGGGGTGGGGGTGGGGTGGTATTCCAAACCATCAGGTCTTGATTCTGGAATATTTCATACTTTTTTACTTATTTATGAATACATTTACCTGGGGTTTACTAACTATATAATCACAGAGTTCCTTAATCTGATATGAATGGAGGTAAAAAGTCAAGAGGCCAGATCAAAATGTTTCAAAAAACTTCTATCACAGGTAACAATGAAATACAACAGGTTTATTCCCAATTACAGCGCTAGACAGAAAATGTTTAAAAAATGTTTTTATCAAAAAAAGAGAGGATACAACTTTGATGCAAGATGCTTGTTTCTACAACTGTCCTTCCTAGTATTTATGAAGTGTATCTCCAACAGAAGATTTACTTCTATGTCATCCTACCCAAGAAATCAGCTAATTGCTGGGTCTTTGTTTTATTTGCAGCTTGAGAGATGGGAGATCAGCCATTCCTGAAAGGTATAAAGACATCCACAACTCTGAATTCCAACTCTCCGTCTGGTTCTTCTGTAGGACCAGCAGAAACCTGCTCAGAGTTGCTTCTATTCTGTTCTCTGGGGATTTGAAGATTTTCAGTTCATCTCCTCAAAGGAATGCTTCTCCACTATCCAAGTTGTCTCTTTTCAATCTTTAGTTCTGAAAACTACCCCTCCTCCTGAAATAAGGGTGAAGAACCTGGTGCCTTCCAGGTGTACTGGACTTGAAGTCCCAACAATCCCAGCCACCATGGCCAATGGCAAGAGACTATGGCTCAATTTCAAATGAAGATCTCACTTTGAAGAATTCAGAATTGCAAACTCTCTTCCCAGTATGTCCATTCAAACTGAGTTCAAATAGGAGAAAATGTTTTCAGTCTATTGATAAAAAAGTTGAACAAATTTGAAGAGGAAGCCCTATTCACAAGCCCTATCATTTTAGAGCAGGTAGGTCAAAAGTTGTAGAGTTCTCCAGCTGATACAGATTTCAAGTTAATTTGCATATACCTTGCTACTGGAGTAAGATGGGGGAATTGTCCATTCCCCACACGCTCCCATTATCATCCAGTGCATTCCTATATATGTTTATTGAGAAGAAAGTCCTACAATGCTTAATGAAACTTACTCCCTGATAAGTGTATTTTGGAGTGCAGCCTTAGAAAAGAACATCTGGTTGCAGAAGTATTCTAGAACACTGAAAACTCTTCCCTTAATACTGCAAGGAGCATGTCTCCTTTGTTCTGGAGAATAAATCACCTGCTTCAGGATGTTCTGCTCCCTCATAAGTTTCTGCCTCTCCCGGTTGGGCTTGGTAATAACAATATCCAAAACATTTTGACCATTGTTGGGTACATCACTGACAAAAAAAACCAAGTCCTCCAGCAGTTGGATCACAAATCTACCAGAGAAATCATAATTAGCTTCATCAGTGAAACACACCACTTAAATCAAGTTCATGCAACATTTATTTGGACAATAAATAATCATTTCATGGGAAACAAAAACAACATAAATATTAGTCATGGTTTTTAATTTTTTGCCCAGTTCTTTAAAATTCAAAGTAATTTGCAATTTGAACTAAACTTTTCAGAATCTACAGCATAAAATTTCATTGCACAAATCAAAACAATATTTAGGCTACATCACAGACATGACAGATATCTTCTTGCAGAAAGAAAATTGGATTCTTGCAAATGGGAGCCATGTATTAGGCCTTCAGGCTAATTGACTTAATCCCATACAAACTAATTACATCTGTCTCCTATATGTCCAGTGTTACAAAATACTTGCTCCTTTTACCTCCGGTCATTTTGACTAAGGAATCCTTCATTCATCTTCTCTACCGCATTAGCTAGCATGTAGCTGGCATCATTGGCAAAGTCCAGATCTCGGATTTCTGACACTGGAACAGAAACTATAGCAAAAGCCTCTTTGTCTTCTTTAGTTGGGCAGGTGCCAAGCTGAAAAGCAGAATCATATAATCCAGTTCCATGCTTTGCTCAAATGTCTACCTTTGCAAATTCTACTCCCTATATCTCATCCAGGTAATATTAAAGGTGCTGGGTCCTTTAGTTGGTTTGAGATTAGTTCTGTTATTGGTGGTTTTATTCTACAGTTATGTTGCATATTCAAATTGCAATTGTTTTCTTTATTATTGTTGGTGCTGGCTGTGGTGTTATTGTGTTCCCATGTTTTATTATCATGAGCCACCTTGAATATCATTTTCTTTAGACAGAAAAAGACCAGAACAGAAATAATCCAAAAAACATCTGTGGTCCTAATACAAAATGGCCAATGGCCAAAATGGGAGAGTTGACCAATCCCAAAGGAAGAGGAAGGAGAGAGTCTGTAGTAGGTGAGGGCAGCAGGGAGCAAGGGGAAGTTCTAGGCAATCTGCAAGGCAATAAAGAAGCAGGATGAGGACAATGAATATGTGTATGTTTCAGATGGTGTGTATTTGAGAGACACAGGGAAGGAAGAGAATGAAAGAATTCAGGAATGAGCCTGAAAGAAAGGACTGTGACTATGGTGAGTGGATCATGTGCTTACTGGGAGAGTAGGATGAATGAATTTGGGGTATTGGGAATGTGGCATCAGAGAGAGTGAGGGGTTGGGGGATGATGTATCAAGAATAAGAGAATTGTGGGTTTGAATGACTTGATTTATGTTTGGGGTCTCATACCCAAGTTCTACTGGGTATTCCAAGTTCTTGGGAAAGTCACCTGTCTTCCAGTTTCATTAGAAAAATGGAGCACATCCACAAAGTTAACCATTTCTAAATATGTACCCTCTTGTAATGGTATCTCTGAAAGTTACTTAAAATTCCGAATATGCTGACTAGCTCAAAAAAGGACAGAAACCTCCAACAGGCATCTTTTCATTAGCAAACAGCTTCCTATGTTAGCAGTAGTAGCTTCTAATCAAGGAATAAACATACCATAAGACGAATGGGCCGCTCCTCATCAATATCAATAGGTACATTGGTACTCTGGATCCAAGTATTGGTGCAGAGGTGGCGCAATCGAACATAGGAATTTCTGAAAATGAATAGAGAATTAATATTATTCCCAAGGAGACTTGCCATAAGGGCCCATGACCACTTTATAAATGGTAAGTATATAATCTTGACCTTGTGTTCCATGAGATAGACTTATTGCCAAGTCTATGTAATTTGATTTTAGGAACAGGAAGGAAGACTATAGAGGTTCCACTGCAAGGATTATATTGAAGCAAATAAAGTCTTAAACTTCAGTACATTCAACAGGACTTTATGTTTGCAAACTCTAGATTTTATCCATTTTATAACTTATTGAATGTCAGGAATAACCTTTAGAACACTCATGTCTAATTCCATATAGATATAAAGAGGGGGAGCTGTGAACTTTGAAATGCATATATTTTCACTGCTTGCAATATCCCAAAGTGCTTCTTGCCCTATTTTCTTGATTCTACTTCTGCCTAATGTATCAGAACACGGAAGCTGATATATGCATGGAAGGTAAGAAGGAAATGGCAAAAGAAGTTAGGTAAATAATTAGAAAAACTAAAACTGAAACTACCCTAGTCCATTAATAGGAAGCAGTCTAACGAGACAATCTTAGGCCAAGAAAGAACTGAAATGATCCGCAAAACTTTCCAGTTCTTCAGAATTTTCCAGTTCTAGAAAAATACTCTTCAAAGAGTATTTTTCTGGAACTACTGTAGAAGATTAAGAGGGAGGGAGATCTTCATTCAAGATATTGTAAGCATTCACTTAGATATGTACATTCTCTTTCTGTTCTACACTGCTGAAGTGGTTTCCATGCCACGAAACCCCAAATACTTATTTCTTTCTTTAGACTGTGCTTATTGTCTCTGTTCTCATTCAGAAAAAATATGGGTATTTCGGACAAAGCCACTTACCGGGGGACAAAGGAATCAGTCTTTTGCAGAGTAGTGGGATCCAATTCGAAAAGGGATGCTATGTCATTACCATGGGGCACAGCTACAAGCCGGTACTTGATCTTTTCCCCTGTGAATCTCCGACTAGAACGATTGGTTCCTGCCTGCCACAAGATAAGGAGCTTTTCAGTTCTGTTAGCAGGGCCACAAAGGTTCATGTCCCCCAAAATGACCAACACTGCTTCATGGAACCTTTGGGGGGCTTCCAAATTCTCCAGCCATGTTCAGAAATACTCGTATCAATCCTGCTATTGCTTAAATAATTAGGAGTTTCTTTCTTAACAAGCACCAAATCCAGTATATAGTAGATGAACTGGGACTGGGATAAAAACAGTAACCCAACATCTCATCAATTCACTATTAGAGAGGGAATGTTCAGTAAAAACCTAATTTTAGATATATCACATTATGTATTTTTAAATATCTGGTTACTTTAATATATAGAAAAAAAGATAAACAAAAAATGAAAAATATATTATACATATTAAAAACAGCTTGGTTTTTAAATACAGCATTAAATTTGGCCACATGGAGTAATATTGATAAATTTCTTGTTTACATCAACGAAGAGCCACTTTATAAGTAAAGAGCAAATACATCTCCTTAGTCATCTGGTATGGCACAGCCTTTCCATCCTAAAAGAGTAACTTTTTTGGTACTCCCCATACTCAGTAAACCCATAGTTCTTCATATAGAGATAAATTCCAAAATTTTGGTACAAAAATCTAAATCATATTGACATCCTTCTAAAAAACATATTAACAAACTTGTGAACATTAAACCAAAAGAGGATAATAATGCAACAAGAACAATAATACAGCAAACATCTCCTCCATCATTTTATGCATTCAGCAAGAAAAAGTTGACAGCCTACATTTTTAGATCATTATTTAAGGTATCCAATCAACATGGAAAAAAATTATTAAGATAATTAAGTCATCTCATTTTAAGAGCATAAGAAACTTTTAATACTCTTAACGAAGGAATTGTTAACATGGGGTATTCCAATACATTATTCCAAGGTTCTTACAAATATGTAATATCCACCTTAACAATAGTCTTTAAACGTTTACAGAAAATACTATTAGATTTGGAATTGTCCAAAGCACATTTCAACACTGTGAAGGATTTTTCCTGCTAATGCATTGGGACCAAATTGTGACATCAAACAATGTTTTAATTTAATATATTTCTAATGTACAGTTTTAGACAATCCAATCCTCTTGTAATAACTTGATTGGCAATTCACAAGTATGAATAACCCTGTTAGTGCACAGTTTTAATAAAAACTGCAGTTTTTAGAGTGGTATTATCCTGAAATGTATATTTATCATGGGCAAAAGGGTCTAAATTATGCTTTTATTTCAGCATACTCCAAATATACCTTGTGGCATTTAATGCTGCAAATTCAGTAGGATTTTTACTAAAAAATGAACCAGGCCACTGCCATAATATTAGAGGGGTCAAATAATAACATTCTACTCACATCTATGGTGAATTCTAGATGAGAATTAGATTTAGCTAGAACAGTATTCTAATCTAAAAAAGGATCTAAAACTTGCTTAATTTTTTCAGCCATAGTTATCTGTTCAACATCTAAACTAAAAAAAAAAAATATTAAAAACACTTATATAAAACATCAGGATAGTCTTTAGTAGGGCCACAGTAATTAAAAAATGCTGCTATTATTATTATTATTATTATTATTGTTGTTGTTGTTGTTGTTGTTATTATTCAATATTATTCACTTATTTTGTATTCCATTACAAATTTTGAAGACTTTTTAATCAAAGTTACTAAAACCTCAGCAGTTTTATATATTTGATCAACCCATCTTCTAGATTTAAAAAAAAAAATCTCCCTTGTGAAAAGAAAATAATTTCTAGTAAAGAAAATGACTTCAGGTTTTAAATTGCCCAGTTTGGTAGGTGTTGGGGCTTTGTACCAGGCATAGCGATTAATCTCCCTTATCTGCATACCTAAGCAAACTCAGGAAGGCTAGATAAATAGATTTATTTCAGAGAATTAGAAAGCCACATGTACGCATTCTCCATCTAACAGCACCCAAGAATCCTCCTCTCTATAAACTTATTAGAGTGTTTAAATCCTAGACTCTTTCTCCAGCTTTTTCAAATCAACAGTCCTTAACCTAACCATCAAAAGCATTTCTAATACAATGGGCAGCTTACCGAGGGCTTGGACTCTCCTGCCTCTCCCTTGTAGCCGGGGTTTTCCTGAGAAGTTAAAGAAAGAGTATCAACATAGACAAATGAACTAGAATTAATTGATCTTGGTGTTTTGAAGTTCTAAAAAGCAGCTTACCTAACTTATTTCTTTCTCTGAAACTGGAACTGAAGTTCAGAGTAAAGTGATGGTTCAAGTGATAGGGAATATCAATTTTTTTTCTGTAACATCCATTCAGTACCTGTGTAATATGCTGAGAACATCTGGCAACTTAGTGCAAGGGGGTGCTGGAGAAATTCTACTATGCTCAAAACTAAAATGGCTTCAGTTAAACCTCCCTGCTTCAAATTTGATTGCTTATAGTTTTCACAAGACAAAAATGTAAATTGACATAAACCTTGTATTTCACATCAAACTTGCTGCTAGTACACAAAGCTGAACGCTTCCCCAGTGCTCCTCCTGAAAAAAGCAAACAAATCTGGGATATGAAAAACAAGATGCACTGTGTAGGTGGATTTATCCTGGCGTATGTTGATAGTTTTGTAGCACGTGGTAGAAAATATGATTTTAAAGTCAGTGGAATTCTCCTAAAATATATAGACAGAATAACATGAAGATACCCATTCAAATTCCAAAAAGGATCTATATGAACTCCCTCTGTTTCTCTCTTAACGATGTCTTACAGAAGGATTAAAGTAATTTCTCTCTATCTGTATTCTATAATGTATTATTCACATTTTATAATGCAATAAAACAACTTGGGGGGGGAAAAGTAATTTCTCTCCCCAAACTAAATTGAAATTTATCTAGAAAATCAACTCTATCCAAGGGAGTCTGTTGCACTGCTTAAGAATCAAACTAGTGGCAGCTGTTCTCCATTTCTGAATCCATATTATTTAGATTTCTTTAGGACCAGTCGGATTACTATGTCTTTCAGAGGCTGATACCATCTTCTCTCAGGGAGAAATTTATCACCTGATGGACACAATCAGCCTTCCCTTTCCTTGTTAGATGTCGAAAGCCAAGACAGGCAAGGGACAAGCATATTAATGGTTACTGAATTTGTCCCAGGACCTTGTAACTCATCTAATACTTGGGCCTGGTGGTGAACAGATTATCTTTTGTTAATGGAACTGCAAAGTCCAAATGCAAGCAATTTTATCTTCAAGGTACAAACTGTGATCAATTTCCTTTTAGAGCCAGAATATAAAACTCTTCACTACCTGGAATAGTGCAGCTGGACAATATTACAAAAATGCAATTCACCCCCACCAGATTGGTGTTTGTTTTTATCCATGATGTAAAATGTGTCCTGGAGAACTTTGGAAAGTTCGTTTCTGGCATTTTTGAGCCAGTGAAAATGTATTCATATCCACTGTTTCATGGGAAGAGATACCACAGTCTTACTGTATATATGCACATAATACTGCTGTAATGTATGCAGTTTTCTTTTCACCTCTGCTGCTAAATAATTCCCAGTGGCAAGGTGTTTGAAGCGATATAAGCCATTCCAGTGTCCAGCTCCACCACGGCAGGGATCATGATGGACTACCTGGAAAAAAAAAATCAGTAAGTCATTAAATTGTATCTGTAAGTTCTAGCCAATAATGCAATGGCAAGTGCTAGCAGCATCAAGCTGCAATGATACCAAAAAGGTAATATGCATGCAATGACATCATCATGTAAATGCAAACATTATACTCCTGTATGCAAATATCAGACAACAAACAATGATATCATCATGCAAGTGTCATCATTTGCCCCAATTTGCTCCCCCCAGCAGACACCCATAACCAAAGTTGACCCCAGTACACAAACAGGGAGCTTGAGTTTTTCAGAGCATGAATTAATTTTATTTAAATTTAAATTTTATTGTAAACCGCCCAAAGTCCCTCGCTAAATTTGAAATATAAATAAATATTAATTAATTAATGGTGCACTGCTGTTGCTGCTATTGTCGTTGTTGTTGTCATCAGCAAAACTCAGCGCCAGGATATCAATACCCACATAATTATATTGGTTTTGCCCTTAGGGAACCCAGGGAATAATAAAGAGAGTTGTGGATAAGCCTAACACTCACCTCAACTTCCCAAAGTGCATTGGAACTTGTAGCTGATGTTGCCGATTGCCTCAAGGTAGTTCGAAGGAAAACATGGAGCTTGCCCTTGTATTCATCACAAGTGAGAAATTTCTCCTGTTCTGCATGGAACAATCTAACCACATCCCCCTATTTGGAAAAGATAGAAATATTAATTTCAATATACAAGTATTTTACATGAGATAACTAAATACCATAATTTTCTATAAAGGAGTAAATTTGGGGGGGTGTAATCATAGCAATAGCAGTGTGAACACAATGGACAAATGCCTCTGCCATGCTGGGAAACAGACCAATGAAATTATTGGACAGGTTAGTCATGACTAACTAAAGTTCTACTGATTTTTGTGGAATAACTCAAAATATGCCTAATACATGAGTGTTATCATGCATTTCTGGATTTGCTATATCTTGTAGCAGTCCAATTACAAATAAGAGTTTTGTTATGCAATTTTTATTAATAAGTTGACTGAAGACTGAACAGCAGAAAAATAATGCTGCATACTTTGAACTAAACACAAGAGAGGCAGAGACTTATTTCACTCCTACAGAAAACACCAAGAACTATTACTAAACCTTAAAGAGACAAGATCATTGGTTCATCTTTCCCAGGATGCACAACCTCAGTCCCAGAATCATATGCAGCTCTTGAAAGCCTTGGATATGGCCCCTAGAGCTGCTTCAGAAATTGACACCAAATTGTCAATTTTAATATGATAGAAGAGAAAAGAGGTAGGAATAATTAATTCAATTAAACTGAAATTGAGGCTAAACTAATCAAACATACCTATTGTTTGTCTTGACTTTGCCACTTTTGTCTTAGCCATACTTAAAACTTGGGGTCTCATCCCTAGCATGTCACTAAAAAACCAAGTGTGCCCATAGGTCACAAAAAAATTATGTACCTCTCAGGGGCATCCAGCAAAGTCAAAATGGTGGTTAAAACCACACAGTACAATCAAACTGCACAGCCACTATCTTGACTTTTTTGAACCCCCTGTGGACAACCCTGTAATCCCTGATATAAACTTCTATTGCTTATTTCTGCTGGTAATACTCCTCCAAGCTGTTAGATGGTCTCCTAGATTTGCAGCTTGCTAACAAAAATGGTAGGATTGCCTTCCACAATGTGGTGCCTTCTAAATATTTGAACTATACCTCCTGTTTTTCCCCAGACCATGTAACCAATCAGAGTTATAGCCCAAATTATTTACAGGATACCAGACTGACCACAACTTTGCTTGGACATACAGTTTACAAGACTTAGTTGCTTATTTAATAAGAAAGCATTTATTAAAAAAATATACATATATGAAAAGTTATACTAAACTCCAGAGCAATCACGCAGTCTGACTACGCCTGCCAGCTGACTGATCTGTCCAGATTTGGAACTTTATATAGGTGACACTTCAGCCTTTGCCAACTTCATATGCTGGTTGGGGATGATGACAGCTAAGCCCAACACTTCTGGAGGGCACCAGCTTGGGGAAGGCTAAAATATAAATTATTATGACTATTCTCCTCTGCTTTCTGTAACTCAATAACATCATTCAGAATCAGAAATAACACTCTGGAGCTCTTTATCAAAATGTCCATTAAGATCAAGGAATCTCAGCCCCACTAATTAAACTGGACCAGAAAATCAACTCCACAGGAAGATTGGACCTATACTTTATTGAGAAAGGCTGTAATAACAGAATCTTGCAAGTCTGATTATGTTTTACTTCCCCTTTTTCTTATACCCCAGTGAATCAGGGAGCCACTTGCCTGAGTCACTTCCAAATAATATCTTGCTTCCTGGGACTTAAAAAATGTCTATGCCCTCTTTGCCTAGGTAACGCTTCTTGCATATTTCTGCCAAGATCTTCTCCCTTACACTTTACAAAGAAAGAACAATGCACCAAGAAGCAGAAAACATGCATAAGAACTACAGATAGATATGCACACACTTATTACCCCTTTAAGCACTTCTTCCATATGGTCCCGGAATTTCATAAACAAGTTGATTTTCCAGCTAGTGTTGCAATTGACTGAATTCACCTAAGAAAACAAGGAATTACAAAAAAGATATGCTGTACATAAGACAGGGCCTAAATTAAATCTCAAACAGCAACTGAACTCCCATTATAATTTTCTACACTCTCCCCACTCCAATCTCTGGAATGCTTTTCTTCTCCCAGCTTCTGATACCTCTTTGCATCCAGGATTATCAGCAAGCTCATAGTTGCTAGCATGCAGTGGCTGCCCAGCGTTCACAGGATTCAGAATCACTTTGTCTCCAACAACTACCTGAGGAAGGATCACATAATCGTTAGGGGGCATTCACAAAGATGAGAAGTTCCTCCAAAATGTTCCCAATAAACATGACAGAAATTTAGGACTGAGGAACTGACAGCACAATCAAAGGATCATCTGTTCTCTGTATATCATCTAAATTTCTTAAGTTTATATCCTACCATTCAATTCCTTGCAGCTAAGTACCTCAATCTATTTGGTCTATATCACTCATATAAATCATAACTTGATGTAGCCATCAAATAATGAATATGCATTTGTAAATTTACATGATCCTACATCCCTTTACTATCAGCTTGGCATAGTTATCTCCCATTCGGTTCTTTCCCCTAATAGGTTTGAGTGCAAGAAATGTGGAAATTTCAGTCATGATATCAGGGTCAGGACTGAGAATCCATCATGAAAGTCCCATCACAGATTCCTTGAGTAACTGAAGCCAAATTGATACCCCTTTGTAGGCTTCTTTGTTGTAAAAGTGAAACCCACTGCAAATAGAGAAGCCTAAGATAATCCCTGTTTGTAAAGCCCATAGAGATCTATTGGGAGGAGTTACATTATCATACTCACGTTATCTCCATTGCTCCTCAGTTTCCAGAAGGGTTGGATAAAAAGCCAGGATCCTTCATTCCCTGTGGCATCAAGAGTTACCCTCATGGCATTCTTCTCCAGGAGGGCAGGGAGGCGCTTGTTTACTGTCAGATACTTATTACTCTTCATGTGGAGAAGCTGGAAAAATAAACACAGTGCAAGTCAGTACCTACTTTGGATGTTTTATGGTACATGCTAATACTAAGAGCTGGAGAGAAAAATTAAGTCTACATTCCATGACTATAGAGACTATAGAAGATAACCTTGACAGAGAGAGGGAAGATCCGTTACCAAGGCAACAAACAGATAAACATGGCTTAACCCCATATGAAGAGAAACGTCTGTTTCTTCATTTGGTCTACATGTAGGGCTAACCACAACCACAGTAAAGAGGAAACATTCTATTTTATAAAGTGCATGTTTTCAGTAGGGCAGATAATCTGCATCCTCAGCCTCTTCTCCATTTGATGCTCCTTACAGCTTCATCTCAAACCCCCTTTAATTAAAATCACAAGGATGATACAAATCCTCCATGAAACATCAAACTGAGTAGCTTGATGGGAACAGACAATGGAAAGATTCATTACAAAGTAAGATAAATCCTTTGACTTCAGTTCAAGTTAAGGCTTCATAATATATCTAATAATTAACCTGAAGCCATTCCTATATATTGTATCGCCCAACTTGTTCCAAAAGAGATTATCGTTTTTACTAGTGAGAATGTCCCATTAGGATACATTTCAGCCACATAATGTGAAGAAGACTGAGATCAAGGAACCAGTAAGAGTCTTTCCGATACCACCCAGTCGTATGGCCTCCCAAATGTAAAGAATAGATGACTGAGACACACAGAGAGAGACTTCTCCCAGTACTATATCAGTTGAGATAATATTTCATGATTTGATGGAAGGATTTTGGTTGAGTGATATGAAAGATGTGACTGTGGCATTGATCCATGAAAGCTGTTTTACACACACACAGCTATAACTTGATGCTATCATTGTCAATGCTGCAAGCAGCAATAATATTAGGACACCTAAACTGGGGCCAGCATTTTGGCGGGTGTTAAAGGGCCATCTATTTAATTTCTTCTTTTTGTAGTCCACATAACCAAGGGACACCTGGGTTTGAGAAAGTTGTTCTAAGTGAACATGGGTATTATTTAAGCAATCTAAATGGAAATGGAGATTTGGATAGGTGATTGGGCAATGGCCAAGAGAAAGTCGATATTCCATACCTGTATAACACTTCCATATTTCACCACATCTCCATGCACCTTCTTATTCTCCGTTTCATTTTGCTTCTGTTCCATCTGAGCTGCATGCTGTTCAAAAATATAAAACATAGCAAAATGAATCCAATTATGAACTGTAAAAGAATGGAAAATACTTGTTAGAAAAAGATCAAGAGTCAAATAGAGGCTGGGTCCATGTATTGTGCCACATCATGATGGAGTTTGTTTGATTTTGGTTTAGTAGGTTACACAAATTTAGCCATTATGGTTTGTAAATCAGAGTTAATGGCTTTCTGAAAGTCATTTTGCTTCAACAGACAACATAAGCTAATAAAATCGCAGTAAAGTATTATCTGTATTTTAAGTTGTTTAATCTGTACACACTCTGCATTCATAGTTTCCTGAAGATATCAATAAAAAGCTGTAGAAAGTTCACAATTAGAGATGTGATGTTCTTTTTTTTAATTACTGAAAGCTGCAGGAAAAAGAGATGTTGCCTTTAGAGTCCCCCCAACTGGTAAAGATTTGCTGGAGGCTTGATGAGAATAAATATTGTGCTCTAGATGGGGCTGCCCTTGAAGAATATCCGGAAGCTTCAGTTGGTACAAAATGCAGCAGTGCAGGCAGTTATGTGTGCCTCTGGAATGGCACGCATTACACCTCTGCTCGCAAGCTGCACTGGTTGTCAGTTTGCCTCTGGGTCCAATTCAAGGTGCTGTTTTTGACCTCTGAAGTCCTTTATGGCATGGGGCTGTGTTATCTGAGGGACTGCCTCTCCCTGATTATATCTGCCTGTCCCATCAGATCTGGTAGAAGAGGTATGTTGTGGGTCCCCTCTGTTAAGGAATTCCATCTGGTAGGACCCAGGAGATGGGACTTTTCTGTTGTGACACCTACCTTATGGAACATCATCTACCCCTGAAGTGAGGTTGGCTCCATCCTGGTTAATTTTCCAGAAATCCCTCAAAACTTGGTTATGCCATCAGGCCTGGGAGCCCCAAGGGGCTAGTGAGTTGCTGAGGTGGCTCCATTGAGGTTAATATCTGTTGCCCTCTCTTTGCTTTTTAATCACAATTATTAAATTCTCTGAATTTGTTAATTGTTTTTTATATTATTGTTTTATAGTTTTTATTGTATGCTGCCCACAGTCACGTTTTCATGATATGGACAGCCATATAAATATGATGAATAAATTAAAAAATAAATAAAATTCAATGGGAACTTCACAAGAGTCCACTTGGGAAATCCCTGGGGTTCTAGAACTCCAGATCTAGAATCAAATCTGGGCTAGAATCAAATCTGGGTTCTAGAACTCAGAACTGGCTTCTGGGTTACAGCAGGAGTTACAATTAATTGAAAGGGCGCTCCTAATTCAGGAGCAAAGAATCTTTTTCAGACGGGGATCTTCTCTGAAAGCCACAGAAGGCTGCCAGTTGATCTGATGATGCCACCAAGTGGGCAAGGCTGAAAGAGTTTGTTCCTTTGTGGCATGTGGGAACTGAGCAGATAGGATTAGGCTAGAAGCTGACGTATTTTGCCTTGCAGATGTTAACACGTCCATTTCCACCTTTATTTTTGTGAGGAGGATGAGGATGGAAATAGTACTACCAAACATCAATTATTTTGCCACCAAATTTCATCAGAACAATTGGGGGGGGGGAGTACATGGTGCAAGTGGCATGCAGATTTTAAGTGGCTCGTATCTATCCTAATTGGTTAAGCAATTTTTTAAAATGTTGAATTATTTTTAACACCTATATATGCCTATGAAATAAGTAGCAGATGAAAGAAAAAGATACTTTCTATGTTGCAAAGCTTCATCATTCAAACACAAGGAATGCATGCTTTTTTCTCAAAATGATTGTTCCAATTCACTTTATCTGAACTTGTATAAAAACAGCACAATTCTGCAGACATACATCAAACTGCACTATTAATTGATTTAGGTTTTTTTTTTAAAACTGGGTATTAACTCTACTATTAATAGCTGCTTAAATTGGCCTCTAAAAATGCTAGATCTTTAGAAACATGATATATTAGTGAAGAAACACAGCAGAGAACGAGGCCATTGCTTTCATAAGCTGTGAATATTTTTTCCACATCTAGCTCTTTTCTTAAAAAAAATAAAAGCTTAAAGTTTCAGAAGTCCATCAAAAGTATAAGGGCACAAGGCCATTGCTTTCATAAGCTGTGAATATTTTTTTCACATCTAGCTCTTTTTAATAAAAGCTAAAAGTTTCAGAAGTCCATCAAAAGTATAAGAGTATTCAAAAAGAACCATGCATGGCTCATTTGCTTAGAAATTGTCTGTCTCAATCAGAGACTCCATAGAGGATGTAATGAAGGAGATTCCATTTCTCATATAAGTGAACTGAAGCAGAACCAGTTCAACAAAAGTATCAAGAGACTTTCACTTCAGTCAGTGCCCATTAAGTGGTACAGAACTGGTGCTGGTGGATTTCTGAGCTTGCCCAGGAGGAAAGAGAAACCCTGTGAGATGTGAGGAAATCTCCATTAGCCATGAGTCAGCCACTTCAAAACCAGTGGTGTAAAACAATCTTCCAGGTTGGCACGTAAACCACAAATCCATCCTGGCAGAAGCTGCTTTTTTAGGGTTGCTTCACTGGCAATCCAAAGCCCTTTTTAAAAAGGCTACCGTGCTTTTATTTAATTAAATTGTAATGTTGGCAAACACTGGATTAATATTTGATTCCATTTTCAGTCTGGCACATGAAAGCAGAGCACTCACAGCTTGAGGCAGAACTGTAGCTCCAGAGAAATATGGGCGGCAAAAGGAACGGTAAGAAAAATAAGCAAATAAGCCTCAAGGCTACAGGGCTTGGACAGAGAACAGGAAGTATGGGAAGGAGCAGATAGTGAAACGGACCTAGGTACGCCACAGAAACAGCCTGCCTGATTGACTAAGACTGGTCCTAGAAAAGGATCAGAAACGCAACTAATACATCAGGAGTGGCCTAATGTTTACTCTTCTCTATAGTTCAGCCTTAACTTTATTTTTAAGGGCTTTGCTTCCTGTGGATCATAAATATAATTAAAAATAAACACTGGAATTAGAATTCAGCATTCTTATTCATCCTTTTTTTCTCGCTTGCTTGCAAGGGTTTAGCTCATGGAAATGCTGAAAATGTTTCATGAAATCTCAGAAACCAGAAATTTGAAAGAATAAGATGTCCATTATCTAGGGATGGGCCTGCAGCTTTTCACTCAGCATTACCAGTAAAAGCACATTAAATGCATGTAAAATGGTAATTATTATAGGACATTTCTTTAATACAAAATTATAGGAACAATTAGTGAACAATAATGCAGTGACACCAAGAATGCAATAGAACGAAACTCAATCTGTTTTTCACCTCGTCCCTAAAGACCTCCTAAACCAGAGTTGATTGCTAGTGTTCTAGGGCACAAAAGAGCCAGCTTGGGCATTGCATGGGGCAGGTGCAAAAATGGGAAAGAAGAGCTTTGATGAATTGATAAGAGGAGCTCAGGAAAAAGGTCCTTTTCTTAGCATCTTAAGGCACAAGGGGGAACAGCTGTCAACAGGCAAACATTCTGATAATGCTAATGGAATTTAGCAGAGAAAAACATGTCCCTGTGGTGCTTGCTAACATATGGACAGGCAGCTGTTTCATCCATAGCACCAAAATGAAATTCACCTGCCTTCACTAACCCAATGCCTTTCAAAAATGTTCATCTTCATGGCACCAGACTGGGGAAGACTGCTATACAGATTTGTCTAGTGGCAAGTCCAACTGAAACCAGTGGGAGTTACTTCTGAGTAAACATGCACTAAACAACATTTTAAGGCTACCTCTGATGGCTCCATCCAATCTCAAAGGTTTGGGAGAATACCTTCAACTTGCTTTCGTCTTTCCATTCTTTTATTCTGGTACTGTTTATCTTTTGGAAATTTATTTCCTTTTATTGAAAAGTAGTGGTCAGCCTAATTTGGAAAGGGATAGAAAGATGTTTCTTGATGCATCTAATGCTCCTGTGAAATTCCATTTCCAAACATAAGACATGGACATGGTTTTTCAGTCAGTTTTTTGTTGGATTTGCACTTTGCTTTTCCCTTTCTTATGATGAAGCACATGTATGATGGCATATTCATGTGCTAAATACAATAAGAAAAGTAAGAAAAGATGCTTTATGTTATGTCCTTGAAAGCTTTTCCCTGCCACAGAAATACTTTTTCATTGTATTTCAAACATGCATGTATTAATGTGTGTCCTTTCAGGCTAACTGCAGTTGGTGATTGTGTGAATGAATACATTAACTGCATTGTGCAAGGTTAAAGGTGCTCTGATCAAAATCCAGAAAAGAGAGGAACAAGTAGGTCCTAATGTAAGCTATGGAACAAAATATAGGAAATGCAAGCTATTGCTCAGTCAGGCCAGCATTCATTCCACAAGTATATTCCACACAGAGGGAAATTGGTAGCAGAATTCAGGATTTAGAAAGTCTTGGTTTCTCAAAAGAACACATGTGGCTCTGGAAATGAATTTGGACACTTTTAGTTCATGTTCATTCAGTCAAGATGAAACTTGAAGTGTGGCAATACACAGTAAACATTTTCCTCCTCCTCCTTCTTTCCAATCCCATGCCTTAAAAGCAGGCTGACACATTGAAATAGAGCTCTCTCTAATCTGGAAATATAGGGGATAACTTCACCAACTAAATGTTTTATGTGTTCCACACAGTGAAAGACACAGGAAGAGTAGAGCAAACAATCCTAAATCATCCTTCAACAACCTTACAGATATGTGGAACTGCATTCCAAAACTCCTGGCCATTATTGATTGGGAAAGACTGCCCCAGATAAGAGGCCTGTGTTCTGGGAGTTGGCTTAGATTTGGTTTGCTTCCAATCACGGAGGTGACATAATTTTCTTCACTCGGACAAAGAGATGTGATTTTCCATGATCAAATACTTTATCGCGCCTTGGGCCTTCTCCACTGTCTCTCTCTAACCTTTTCTATTAGCTTCCTTCACCACTTACAAAAGTCAGATAAGTTTCTATACAGATGCCTCTTCCAACAATTTCAGTAGCTGGTTGGAAGTCTTTCCCAGCTTTTTTCAAGTGTCTGAAGTTTTTAAGAAGAAGCAGTGGAGAAGGCCATTGCCTCAGAGTTTCCTCTTAACACTCTGCAGGAAGCTGAGGAGATGTTGTCAAACAGAGTGAAGTAAAACTTTTGTATCCACTACTTTTCCCTCTTAAAACCAAGGAGGCCTTGAATCTACTCTGATGGGGTACTCCATTTTAATCTTGCTTCAGTAAAACACCTTCTTGAAGAATTGCACAGCCCTACTAGATAATGCCCTCTGGAAGGCAATGGGGCTTTAGCATAATGCAAACTCTGCCTCTAAACACAGCATTCCCCCAATCTGCTAAGGAAGATACCTAGTCCAAAAATCATTACAAAATAAACACTCAAAAATTAGACTAACAGAATATAATCTTGAGAATCCTCGCTATCACCACAGTGACAGTTGCTCTATCCCTGGTCTGTGCTTTTGAGAGACAGCACCCACCAGAAGCCAGCAGCATACTTCATGACTGACATTCCTAAGCCACTTTTCCCTTTTTAGAATGCATATACCAGCCTAAAGCTGAAGTCTTCACAAAATTGCTGCAGCACACAAACATTCTCATTCTCTCTCAGAAACAAAAACACTTGCAGTTGTAGTCCAAACATGCAAGAAAGTCAGCAGGTTGGGGAGAGCTGAAATATTTAGGTAAGCAATTTAAAACATAATGGGGGGGGGGCGCAACTTAGCAAACCATTGTGGATGCATAAGGAACTTTCCATTGAGCTGAGACTTAAAAGAGACACACACAACAAATACAAGATGCATCTAACCACCAAGGAGATGTACCAGCAAGTAGTTAACAGCAAATAGCTAAATTAGAAAGGCTAAAGCACAAAAGAAATTTAGGCTCACAAGGGAAACTAAAAGAAATAAAAAAGGCTTTTTGGCTATGTCAGCAGTAAAAGGAAGAAAAATGAATATTTGGGCCCACTGACAGAAGATAGTGGCATAGTAACAGGTGACAGGGACGAACTCCTTATTTCTTATTTTGCTCTGATATTCTCTCAAAAGGAAACTGTGTTCAAGTGGACCTAAGCAGAACAATTGGCAAAAGGAGAGACTGGCAATCCCAAGTAAATGAAAAAATGGTTAGGGGATACTTGGCTACCATGAACAACTTTGTCATTTCAGAGATCCTTGTTCTGAACTTTGAGAAAGCACAAGGATTGAGCACAGTGCTAGAGGACTAGAGAAGGGTAAATGTTGTTCCTATGTTTAAAAAGTGGGGAAAAGAAGACCTGAATAACTACAGACCTGTCAACTTGACAAAGAGGCAGGGCAAAATTCTGGAAAAGAGTATTAAGTAGTCAATTTATGGGTATATTAACAAGAGCGTATTGCTTGGCTGGAACCAGCATGGATATATCAAGAATAAGTCATGCCAAACCAGTGTGATTTTTTTCATAAAATGACCAGTTAAGTTCACTTGGGAACATGGTGGACAAATTGTAGCTTGACCTCAACAAAACATTCCACAAAGTCTCTAATATTATAGTACAGAAGATGGCAAAATCTGGACTGGGCTGAGCTACTGATAGATGGCTAGATGGCTGAACAATTGTATAAAATGAGCATGCATGATTGGCTCCAAGTCAAACTGGAAGAAAGTTTTGAGTAGCCTGCCACAGAGTGCCATTCTAAGCCTTCTGCTGTTCAATATATTTGTAAATGATTTGGAAAATATGATTATCAAATTTGTAGACAAAACATAAGTAAGGAAATAGGGTATTAAGATTCAGGGATGCTCTTGACAAAGGAGAATAACGGAAGAAACCAACAAATGTATTTCAACAGGGCGGATATAAAGTCTATTATTTAGGTAAGAAAAATGGGAAGCAATACACAAAAAAAAAGGACCTTAATGTCTTTGTGGATCACAAGCTAATCACATAACAGTGGCAAAAAAGCAAATGCAATTCTAGGCTATATCAATAGTAGTACAGTGACCTTCCTCTTGTTCTGTATTGGTCAGACTGTGCGTAAAAGTTTAGGGCACCACATTTTAAGAAAGAAAAAGGAGAGCAACTATTTGTTTGATCAAAATAAACGTGGTTATCAAAAGGTGGTTTGGGAGCCTAACATACCTGAAGTTTCTGCAACAGTACTACGTCAGCTATCTTGTCCTTGTCCTGCTTTGTTTGTTTGGCTTTCCAGTACTGCTTCTGAGCAGAATAGCGGTTCATGGGGCATACTCTGAAGAGACAATCTGCAAGCAGAAGAAGCCAAGGAGTTAGAAAGTGGTCATTCTACTGTCATAATTCATTTCATGATGTTTATCGTTTATCATTAAGAGCTGCTGTGCTTATATGAATAGAGTTACCATTGATGAGTTATCAATTGAATCTTATACATATGATACAAATCTAGGGGGAAAAAACTACAACCCAGAAAAAAAAACTTTAAAAATGGGGATACACCCACCATTGCTGAGATTAAAAGTTAGCCAAGTTTCCCCACTCAAGTACCAAAAAGCTATGTGAGAATATAAATTATCCAACAGTTTTTAGACACTGTCACAGCAGATGGCACACCTAGCCAGACTTGTCTGAACTCAGAAAGCTGAGTACAGTCAGGCTTAGTTAATAATTAGATGGGAAACCACAAGGTTCTGTAGGCTAGATGGGAAATTGTATATCTGTGTGTGTGTGTGTGTGTCTAGGGTATGGAAGAAGGCAATGACAAATCATTTCTGTATTGTTGCTAAGAAAACTACATTGACAGATCTGTGTAGTCACTTGGAGCTGAACGTGGCTCAAGACAACAGCTTTTGTATGTATGTATGTATTTATGTATATGTTATGACATTTATGACATTTTACATTGAGCAGATTGTCATAAATGCCAACTCTTCTACCGCTTATATTGTTTATAAGAAAACAGATTCTCATATATATTTTATAACTGAAGACCAATTTTAAATGACATTGTACGTTCAGCAGTTAGGCAATGACAAACAATAAAAACCTTCTAATATGGAGTAAGACCACACCTTTCTTCTAATATAAAATACATATCAGAACAAATACAGGAGATAGATAACATTACCACTGAAATGCCTGCATTTATTGAGCAGGAAGGAAAACACACCCAGTGCATGCTAATGGGACATACCTTCTTCATATTGTCCATTACAGAACAATACATTACAGTAATGAAAATGCCAGATCTATGCTTGGAATCAGAATATAATTTCTAGGTATAAAAAAGTTTGCAGAGCCAGCTTTCCTATGGGAGACTAAACCCAATTGTCACACATATATGCATGCATTCCAGAGCTGACAAGATTGAAAGCTGAATCTGGCAACTGGCAACAAGACACTTCCTCTACCACACTGGAGAGGAGCTTAAGGGACTGCAGGCAGGCCAGTGATTAGCCACAGCCCAGCCAGTTGATACTTCACCATCTCTTCCCTTTCCCCTGTCATCTCTCCATCCCCTTATCTCATGACTCTGAGTCCTCTCCCAGCATGCCTTTTTCCCTCCCCTTGAGCGTTGCCCCCAGACGCTCACCAGACAAGAGCAAAGTGAATGCTGGTGAATACATCAGGAAAAAAGCCATCACACCTTCCTCATGACCCCATGCAGTTCTTCATCATTTCTGTGCCAAAAGAGAAAGCTTTCTCCAACGCCCCTGCTTCCATAAATGCCACACCACATTTGCCGACTGTTGTAAAACCGGGACAAATAAGTTTCCCTCCTGCCTTTAAAAAAAATGTTTCACCTCCTATGAAAGGAAGAATATATTCACTGATTTTCAGGGGAAAGGAAGCCTCAATTTTTCAGGAGGGGCTACCTTTAAATGTGGGAGGGGGGAATTGAGATTTTCCAGAGGCAATAACTATCGTGCTTGATGAAGAGTTGAAGAAATCTTGCCACTGCTATAAAACATGGATCTAATGAAGGTGGATTTTGATCCCCCCCCCCCCATGGCCAACATGGCTATACTGCTTATTGAATGTGAGACTTGTGAGATTTTATTATGATTTTTTCCCTTTGAAAAATACCTGGCTGCTTTTTCAAGAGTTAGCAGTTTCTTGGGAAAGAATGCTTGAAGGTAGGGTAAGGCACTTTTCTAACACATTTAGTAGAAAGAATAAGAAGTAACAACCCCCCCGCCCCACACACACACACATTTATAAGTGAGACAACACCATGAAAAAAAAAATTAGACTCAACCCTGCCCAAAGTTGAATCCAAATTCATAGCATTCCCCGTCTACCTAAAACCTGTGAGAATCACTGGGCCAAATAAATACTGTGACTCAGTGCTAATTCCAGTCAGCTTTGGAAACTACTTGTGAGGAAGAAGCTCCCAAGTGGGTGAGATCAAAGCTCTTGATGCCAGTCATTTCAATCGAGACACTTCAGATGAAAAAAAAAAAAAATCATTTCCAGTCTTGGATCACATCCCAAACTGCTGGCAAGCACGTAATCAGTTATTTATCTAGAGGAGGATGAATAAGCCGGCAAAAACACAGCTCTCACTGGTTCTGGAGGGGAGCCATTTTTACATCTTGTTTCACAGGATTGTTTGTCCTGTGGGAAAGCCCCATGACATGGGAGCCCTGGGTCATTACACCCTTGCAGAAAAAGTCTTTAGCAGGTCCTTTGTCTTTGTTGCAGAACTCAGGTTCACTTCTGCTAACAGCACAGGATTTGGTCAAACTATGTCTCTGTATTGTATTATTTCATGCTGGCAGTACATATTTATATACAATTAAATGCTCATTTTCTAAATCCCTCAATACCGAAAACCAGATGCCAGGGAGAAGAGAATGATGCTAGGCTTCTCCTTGAGAAGTTTATTAAGATCATTAAGTTAGAATTATGCATAAAAAAAGAGCCCTGCCAGTTGTTCTACTTATGGATGTAAGTATATGAGTTTCCTGCCTGATGAAACCTAACAGTAGAGAATAATAGATTGATTGGGCTCTTGATACAGCTACATCCCTCCTTAATTTCTCCCAAGGAAAGAACTGAGGGACCCCAAATCATGCATCCAATACTAATAAGGATCAATATTAGATAGATAGACAGACAGACAGATAGATAGATAGATCTCTTTTCTACTTTCCTCCTCTAACTACCTGAAAGGATGCTCTGCTTCTTCTATTTCTAATTTGCTCAAAATCAGACAAAGGGAAGAAAATAAAAGTAGCTTCCAAAAAAATCCCAGAATTCTTAATAGAAAACATTCCTGGTCCCTCAACCTCAGTTTAAATAAAGAAGCAGAGAAAAAGAGAACCAGATAATTAAAAAGGCCATAAAGAACTGAAGGTCACAGAGATTGAGTACTCTTTAATTCAGTGATCCTTCCACTTTTTGCCTCAGCCAAAAACACTGAAGGAATATGTGTAGGTATTTTCATGTATAGGGTTAAACTGCAGCAGTGATTCAAGGACTTCAATTTCAGTCTTTCCCTGAGGGCTGAAAAACAGGGCAAGACAGAGGTGTGAATACTTTACTAAAAGAATGTCAGCCTCCCATTGTTGATCCTGCTAGATGCTGCTGAGATTCTGGCTGGAGTCTGTGAACAACACCAAGCGTGAATCTGCTGTCTTCTTGCTGGTGCGCTGCATAACAGTACAGGGAGTGCAACAATGGGGAGGGCTGTGTTGCCATCCTGCTCTGCAGTTACACTGTCTGTTCACTTCACTCTCACAACCAACCATTAAAATAACCATCTGGCAAAGAACAGGACTTGAATGCTATCCTTGTTTTCTCCTAACATGTTCAAACATAAGCCTGTGCCATATTGAAAAAGCCTTGGGGAAAGTTAGAGCAAGAGAGAGCAGGAACTTGCCAGCTTCTGTTGTCCTGGCCAAGTCCAGACACTTTATAACTGAACTCTGTGTTTTTAGCTGGATTCAAAGGCTGCTGCAAGAGGCATGAGTTTTGCACGCGTACCTCGTAAAAGCTATTTCGTTTAAGAAGTCTGCTTCTCTATAAATATGCACAGTCACTACCCTCCCAGAAGTCGTGACTGGGTTGTATATTTTGTAATAAAAAGTGATAACTATATACATCATCCAAAAGGGCATTTCCATGAGTCAGGATGCACATATTTAAAAAGAAATGCTGGTGCAATCTTCAGTGACCCAGTTATTGGGGTTTCAAGCTATCAGCAGTCTTGGAAGGATGAGAAAAACATGGTCTCAGAAATGCCAGGATCCAAACCAAGCTATATGAGCAGAAAGAAACCCAGTCCTTATATTTATATTACTGATATATGTTGTAAAATAGTTGTCAATAACCTGCTTCATTAGGCAACTCTCATAAAATACATAAAGTGATAAAATACAATTAATACAAACATTGCATAAAGCAAGAAAACATAAATATTTGCAAAAGAGACCAAAAACCAAACTAATACTACAGCTGAAATATCAGAACCTGGATAAAAAAAGTTTTTTTTTTCAGTCATAGATTTAAAATGTCTGGGACAGGAGAAAAAAAACATATTGTAGCAAAAAAGGGATCAAATGAGACTCTTTGAGAGCTATTCTGCTGCTTGGATGCCATCAAACAAAAGCTGTACTTATTGTGAAGTATTTTTTTGGCCACAAAAAGAAGGAACCCAAAGAAAAGGGTTAACTCCATGTCTTCTAGCTAGCCCCATGTACTGATATCCTGGGAATGCTTTACTTTCCAATGAAGCTTCTTTATAAACTCTATTCTGGCAGCAAAATCTTTTCCCATTTCCTAGTAATTTCATAAAGGAACCAGGGTAGAAATTTGGTGGTTCTGTGAAAGCAGGAATAACTGTATCTGCCCATAGTTTTGGTCCTTTATCAGACAGGGAAATAATGCCCCCAATTGCTGGGAGAGGGACAGCATTCTTATCCCTATGTCAAGAGTGACTCCAGATGTAGGACCTGCTTGGGTGATATCAGCATGTTCTTGGCTAGATTCGTCACAAGCCTAATGCTCCCAGAGACCATGTAGTCTGAGGACAAAATTGGAGTAAATGTGGACCCTCTGTATTCTTCAATGACCCACAAGAGCTGCCCTCATCTTGGGCACAGATACTAGTCAGAAAAGGAGTGCTTTGAACTGAAACTACTGCTCCAAGTATGTAAACCTAGGGGACTTCCAATGGGAGTATCTGACTGGCATAACTAAATAAGCCTTCAGTAAATCCCCAAACCTAGAATCATATGCCATTGATTTTAGTATCTCCATCCTAAAGTTCCAGTGCTTGATGACTTAATCCATACCTTAAAATTCTGGGTGGAGTACATAGCCCACCCTGGCCCCCCATGGATGTCTCTTCCTCAAAGGCATCACGCAAAGTTTCAGTTCAGGCAGCTTTTAATAAAATGATTTTTTTAGTTAGAAGGATCAGTCATTTCTTATTTAATCCAATGCTACTTTAACGAGGTTGTAATAATCTGAAATTGCTCCAACTGAAATCTCACAGTACCACGAAGAGAAAAAGCACTTGAGCCCTAATGGCATTGACTTCAGGGTCAGTACACTAAATCCAAGAGTGGTAAAGCTTAATTGTCTGTAGATATATCCTAAGTGTTGCTAGCCTTCTATAATTGCAAGATTAATTCTGTTTCAAAAACCTACACTATAGCTAATGTCATATATCCATGCAGAAAGGTTGGGAGCACCTGAAAATATTCCATTCCAATTTCAGGGAAAAGGAAGCCTCAAATATTTTTCAGGAGGGACTATTTTTAAATGTGTGTGTGGGGGTCCAAATTTCCCAGAAGCAATAACTATCCTGCTTGATGAAGAGTTGAAGAAATCTTGCAACATCAGTGTTTTTCTATTGTGATTTCTTGTGTGTTTCCAACAAGGAAGAAACAAGAGAAGACATAAGGACAAGACACAGGAGAATAAGGCAACATACATACACATGGAAATAAAACGACCACTATTCCTGCCAACTGCAAGACGGCCTCACTTTCCACGTCAAGTGCAAAAAAGAAAAATGTTTTTCATTCACATACCATTTATAGCTATAGAATTACATTTGAAAGCAAAGGGACAGAGCTGACATACCTAGATCAAATGATAACAGAAAAAAAATTAACAAGCCACATATCCTGCTTAAACCTTCAATTAGTTGGAAGATATTCTCATTCCATCAGGCTTGTCTCCAGTGTTTCAGAATGCATACCCTGCTTGGAAAGATACCATCTCTCTCTTTTGAGCAATAGGTCAAATATGTGTTTCACAAGAATTTAGGTTATGCTTTGTTTTTGGTTTTTTTTTCCCCCTCATCTGCTTGTTCGGGCTTGCCTTTTTCCAAAAATTTAGCATTCTCTTTAACAGAGAAAGAATGCAAACATCAGGAAAATAATAGCAGAGAGAATGCTCATAGTGATATAATTAATTTTTTTTACTGTATTTATACTGTTGTGAACTTTGCATCGTGTTTACTTTCTAAGAACCATCTTTTTGGAGATGGTATGATAGACATGTTTTAATGTACTACAGATATATTAATTGTCAATTAATTTAAACAGGGGTTTGGAAAACATATTCAAACTCTGCTAGAAGGAGGATACGTGCACAGTTTCTGTACTTCAGCAGCCGCAACATACAAAAGCACAAATTTGCAGAACATAGCACTATAGTGATCTTAAGCATGCATCTACATGCAACTGCGTTAAAAAAAAGACACATCAATCCCCATTCAAAAAAGTAACATCTAAATCAGCCTTCCATAGCTGGGTAGCCTTTAGCTGTACTGGGGCCACAACTAGAATTCTTCAGCCATTATGTCATTGGCCAAGAAGATGAAGCCTACACTAAAATCTAGGTCCCAAACTAATATTAATAGTTGTAATATTACAAAGGCATTCCTAAAAATGTGAGGGGAGGGGAAAAAATAGGGGCAAGAATTTTCTAGGCATAGGTACCAGGGCACAGGGCCATCATTAGTAAACAGTCTGTGCAAATCCTTTCCATGTCGAATGGTTGAAAAAGCTCTATCTGTAAAGTTTGGGAGGCAGTCTCCCTTCTGAGGGAGGAAAATTCCCAATACAGAGAGAAAATTGAGTTACCAGGGTTGGACACAGAAGGACTGGAAAATAAGGTTTTTAGGAAAAGAAGTACAGGGATTCAGTTTGCTTGTGGTTGTGTGGTTGCTTTGGACATTATATGCTCTTTTTCAGGCCAAGAGCTGCCCTACCCTTTTGCTGACTCATCCCCGCTTCCCTTTGGACCAAGACATGAGGCAGCCAACAGCTAAAGACAGACCAGATTCAGTGACTCTTGCGTGAATGGGAAATCGTTACCAAATACTGAGTCAAGGAAGGGATGGCTGAAGTATGCCAAATGGGAGTAGTCCAGATTAATGCAGCTGCCTCGAGCCTGTTTGCTTAAAGGATCTCTAACCTCCTGCCCCTCCTCCATACCTACAGAAAAGCAAATGCTTTTCTATGAAAGAGAAGTGCTTTCTCCAGTAATATTTTTGTGTTCCTAAGAATGTTGATGTGGAGGCCTTGCCCTCACCACAATCCTCAAAGCTCCCTCCCTACAGTTCCAATGTTGTTTGAACTTTAAAAAGAATATAAGGTGGTCGTCTGCCTACCTGATAAGGGAATCTGCTTTTAACTTTCAATAGTTTTGCCAAGGACAGCAAAAATAGTCTAACCATTCAGCTGCCTCTTTAAAAAATTAGCTACATTGGGTTGCTCTGACTTTTGAAACTATATTGTTGTTTTTTTACAAACAGCTGGAAATAGAATGATTCCATATGCAGCACTCAATATAGTCCTCTTATTTCAGTAATTCCTGTCCCTAAACCAAAATCCTTTTATAATGTTTACTCACGATTAAGTTCCGTTCACTAATGTCTTCTTTACTGTTAATTAACATTTCCTCCTTGCATATTCAGCCTATTACACTTCTTCATATTCAGCACCACTGAAGGAATTACCTCTTAATTGCTCAATTTGTATTCCCTGAGAACAGGGGAAAGCTTTTTGCCTTTTCTAGTGAAAGAGCACTATCATGCAAGAAAACAAGCTTGACTAATTAAGAACTAATTTATCGCTAACCAGAGTCTGGGGCAGAGCAAATGACAAAATAACATCATGCTGGTGAGATGCAAATACTCCTGTCATCATTTTGTCAAAAACATTGGATCCTGAGTATACCTGTGTCCCTAACCCTCTAACCCATCCTGAGATCACTGAAATCATCAGAGCTGCTACAAGTTGACATTTAGTTTTCTCAAAAGGTAATAGCAGCTGATGAGGCACATTTAGAAAATGCTAATTCCATTCATGATTTTGAAAAACACATTTAATCGGTGGGAACTTGGTGAAAATAGTAAGGAGGGGTCTGTTGAAGCCTCAAAAGAAATTTAGGATGAGCAAAAGAAGATATGAATGCAGACCAAGTCCTACCACAATATTTCAGTGTCAAGATAAGGATTAACAGTGTCAGAATATTAAAGAATATAAAATTGACTTGTTTCATCAGGGATAAAGATAAGTACTTTTATAAAATTCTGGAAATCTTTTATGGACCTTTTGCTGAAACTGGACACTGCCACTAATTTTTGGATCTGCGGATTGAAATAGGTTGGGATATGGGAAGAAGTGATATATGGGTTGGGATATAAGAATAAGTGATATATGTAATGTAATGTAATTTATGTATTAATATAATTAATAATAATTAATTGATAATTAATAATTAATGTAATTTCAAAGGGGGAGGAGAAATATCAAAGTTGCTTGTGCCTGCTATAAAGAAGATTGGAAGTCACTTCTTTAAATATTTTTTTCTTTTTTCTTTTTCTTTTATTGTATACACTTTCTATCTTTTCTTTATATTTCTTTTTCCTCTATTTCTTTTTCTCTCTTGAATTTTATTTTGTATTAGCTTTTATTACTGTTAAAAAAATTTCAATAATAATCATTTTTAAAAAAGAGAGAATGCATAGATCAGTCAACAATGACATCCTTCTGAAGGAATGCTTGCAAAGCTTCAGCTGCCCAATGGTTTACTCCATCAGGAAGAACAAACATGCAGAGCAAGCCCATATTTGGAGTCCTCCAGAGGAACACCTACAAGGACATTCAGTCACTTCATTCTTACTCCAGTGATGGAAGCCATGGAGTGGCCTAGGCTGAAATGATGCTGGATCTTTATCCCACCACCAATAATGCCATCCAATTCATTGGAAGTAAGGTAGGGCAGGAGCTCTTCTTCTTGCCCTTCTCTCCACCATCATGACAGCCCACAAATACAGGGAGCTGCCAGCCTAAGCCTTGCTGCAGTGCTGGGAAACAGAAGATGCAGCAGTTTCCCCAGCAACAGAAGGAAAGAAAGCTGCCTTCCCAAACCCAGTGCCCTCCAGATACGATTGGTACTGAACACTCAAAATTGCTATCTCTTCAGTTTGATTGCTTTTCATTGTTTTATTCTCTATGGCCCTCCAAACCCATGGAGTCAAACCTCCAAAGCAGAGTTTCTCAATCTTGGCTACTTGAAGAGGTGTGAACTTCAACTCCCAGAATTCCCCACCCAGCTGGCTGGGGAATTCTGGGAGTTGAAGTCCACACCTCTTCAAGTGGCCAAGGTTGAGAAACACTGCTCCAGAGAGTCAAGGATTCCAGACCATCAATGCAACTCACTAGTCCTAAATATCTAGCTTGGCAGTGATACAATTTACTAATTTTAAGTATTTCACTGAGATATTTCTCTTTGATGTTTGCTACAAACTGTAATGTTATTTAGTATGCTGGAACAGTGGATAATCTGTTCCATCCTAAATATCTATCAGGCTTAAAGACTCAGGAGGCCTTTGTACTGTAATCTTTGTTTTGTTCAGGTTTTTTTTCTCTTTCCTTCAAATTATCTATTGTTCTTGGGTGGGGCTTCCTCCCACTGTGTGTAGCAACTAGCATGAGGTGGCTCTGATTTTATTGGCAGCCTATAAGTCAAAGTAACAAAAACAGCCCTTCTGTTTAAGCAAGCACTGTGAGCTGTTGAGAGGGAAGGTAGGAGGGATAAAAACACATTGTACAGCTTTGACAGGAGCTGTCAAAGGAATAATGATGAAAACAACATTTGGGGGGAAACATGTGGCCAAATTTCCCATAAATCCCTGAGCAGATTTAGAGAAGATGTTTGCTTATCCAGCCACACCTGTACTTCTTTTCCTACTGATGTTCCAGTAGAAATATCCATTATAAGGTGAAAAGGAGACACTCCACCAAGAGCCTTGGGGGAATGTCCCTTGAACAGACAAATTATATCTTCTTAGCTATGCATTCGACATTCATTCCTAATTTTTAATCTCTCAGTTGACATATACTGCCAGTAAGTTATCAGAGCTATCACCTCATGTATACATAGCTTAGCAACCCAACCAGGCTCTTTAAGTTACCTGGTTATTGGCACTAAGTCTGCTCTTTTCCATTGCTTGTATTTTGCAAATTACCTGAGGGCTGTACAGTAAATAGCCGGTGCGACACAGTGGCCATAAGCAAGGTCACACAATTGTTCCACTGTATTGCTTTGGCCCTGGCCTGAATGATTCCTCTGCTGTCTGAAACAGGGTTGCAAAGCTGCATTGCAAAAATGAAGCCAAAAGGAGGATGTCATATGCAGCTGGGGTAGCCTTCCTTTCTTTACCAGAACAAGCGTACAGATCATGTTGAATCTACTATCTCTCAAGAGCAGCATATCTCTAAACAAGCCCATTCTTCATCTTAGGGCCTAGTCTTATCCTATCCTACTCTACAGAACTGCTTTATTTAACTGGAGGCAATTACAGTATGCCCTAACAACCTGAAGCAGAAGTTGTGGTTGGATACTTGAAGATCAGATGCAGAGGAATCAAGATTTAAAGGGTTGGGCCTGCTGAGATGCCCTCAGTTTGACATAACAATGTCACATGGAGCACAGGGCTGCCCTGTAGGGAGAGGAATGACAATATTTGGCCTAGAGTATACTGTGGATATGATGGGGACTACTACATCTTGTGTATATCTTCTTACGTCTATTTTCATTTGTTGATCTACATTTATGCTCTGTTTTTCAAATCCAGAAGCATTTCCTGGGCAGCTAATATCAGGTATACAATGTGCACAGAAAAAAAAAAATTAGCCCCCCAAAGTCCTAATGAACCAGAAAATCATCAACTTTCTCATCTCTAGGGATTGAGCAAGTGTGCAGATGGCATTCTGCCTAATTATTCCAACTTGTCAATAAGAACACCTAAATGACCCCAGGAATTTATCTTAATAGAGTTTTTAACATCCATTCCAAGCTTGGATTATTGGCTCGGCACTATTTTAACAAGACAAAATTGGAACCTAGGGATTCGTTCTTGTCTTAAGCCTCTGTGTTCTTAGAAGAACAACAAACCATGAATCCCTGTTCGGTTAGAATGTTATACAAATCATGGATAGTGTTCCTTGATTAATTTTGCCATTGCCTCAGATAGTATGACCTACCCTACCTTAGCTAATTTTGGAAAGCTAAGCAGGGTCAGGCTAGGACTTGGATGGGAGACCACCAAGAAATGCCAGAGCTATTAACTAGACTGAAAAATCAAAAAACTTCCCTGAAGATAGCAAAGGCAAACCAGCTACATCTTGTTGCCACAAATTCACCAGAGGCTATATACTCTTGCTCAAATCTAAGAACAGAAACTAATATTGTGTTGTTTAAACTGAAATTACAACTTGAACACATAATAGTTTATTATATACAACTGTTTTCTGTAGGATAGATACATTAATCTCAATGATGTTAGAATCTGATATTATTGGTATCTGGACTAGCACCACTGCAAACTATATATAAAAACAACTGGATAAAGAATCTAAAATAGTGACATGTTCATCAAAACGTCTCTTACCTCGAAACTTCTTGGGTGGATTATCTAGATCACCAGCTGCTGGTTCTACCACACAGCGGTCATCCACCAGCCTGCAAAATAAGCAAGACAAAAAGAATGTTGAATGTTTTTAAAGTTGTTTTTATTGTTGTTTTGTATGCCACCCAGAGTCACGCTATGTGAGATGGGCAGCCATATAAATAAATAAGAGAAAAATCAAATTTGCTTTGATTTAGAGTAGTATTTGTAATTTCACTAACCATTTTCTGTTCTATCATTCTCTCATCCACTTTATTTAGCACTATAGGGACTAGCTAACATTCTGTATTTGTTAAGGCTGGAAAAATAATTCAATGTAGCAATGCAAATTTCTACAACTAGTCTCAGATTTTGGGTGTACACCATCACCTCTTAGAGAATCATATTTAGGGGTACTTACACAGTCAGACATTGGGTAACAAGGTTCAATTCTGTGCAGAAATATCAACAAACACAAATGGAAAAGGTATGATTTTCAACAGTAAACAGAAATGTCCTAAGTTTTTCTATTAAGGAATCATCCAGGACAAATGTTTGCTTAAACTAAACTGTAAGCAATATGAATGTTTCAAACTTTGCTTTAAAAAAATTCCTTCTTATAATATACACTTTAAAAAAATTAATACTAGAACTAAATTTGAACAGTTAATTGTCATTTAGCACAAGGTTCTAAAATAGATAACTAATGCAAAAATACTTTGTGTTGAATTTTCAGAATGATTTTGGGGGTAATTTTAAGACTCTGAATAAGCTGTTTTGTGATTTTAAACATCTGAAGTTTAGCCATTCCACATTCTTGAGTCATTTAAAGCATGCCTATTGAATACACCATCTTTCTGGCACCATATACTGTATATTCAAAGGAAACTCATTCTTACTGTCAACCAACACTTCTAAAACATTCTAAGAATTACAACTGTTTTGTTTATTTGCTTCACAGTGTAAATTAATTAGCAATTAGTCACTGTCACCTACTAAATAAAGACTTGTCCATACTGGTAGGCTATGCTGGCTTTCAAATCTCTCCTGTTCTCCTGTAAACTCTATGGCTAGATTCATACATTTCACAAGCCACAATATGACTCATTCTTGGTTTAATACACTGTGCAAATGTATTCAAATATGTCTTATTAACTAAAGCACACTTTAGTTAATTGCAGCTTTGTATGCTTATGTGAACCTTAACTGTATTTTCATTTCATTTCCATTATTTGGTAGATTAGGAGAAAACAGCATGCTTATACAATCTCTCCTCCATTCTCAGGCATGTATACATTTCTTCTAGGTCTCAGGATAACCTTACTTATCTGCTCTGATGCCACAGCAAGCATCAGAGAAAGGTAGTACAGATACTAGATTAGGACCAAAAAGCTGGCTACCTGTACCTATTTGCCAGCATCTAGTGGCTGGTCAGATTTTTGAAAGCTAGTTGTAAGAGTTCTGGACTCAATGGTCAAGGTTCAACTTGTCTTTTTTTCCATCATTTAAAAACATGTAAAAATTTAAAAAACAATACTGTGCTTATCGCTAGCAGTTCTGTATATGGCATGGTCCAACTACAACTTCAGTCTGGTCTGCTCTTTCCTTCTCTTACTAAAAAGCATTATGTGAAAGCCTTGATTGAACAAAGCTACGGTGGAGATCAGGATCTATGGGCTCATCTGGGAGCAACCATGGCACATGAAAGATTGTGACTTCAAATGTACAGCTAAATGGTAAAGAACATGAATTAAAAAATGAAATTAAATCAAAGAAAGTAAATGTGGTGTATTGTGTGTTTATGAACTAAATAAAAAGGCAAGTGTTCTAAGAAGGCTATGATGTGGAAAGAATTCTTGAAGAGAGAAGAAAGCGGGTGAAAATTTCCCTCTGAAGTTCTCTCATCCCAGTCCATATCCAGTGACATTTTCACCCTCCGCCCCATGAGAAGGATCCCAGAATTTTGAGGGGGGGGTGGCTCTTTGCTTTTAAAAACGCTGTTGTATGTGTGTATGTGTGTTTATTTAAGATAATTAATGTTGCTTGTAAGCTGCTTTGGTTAGATCTGTATCTTGAAAAGCAAGATGTAAAGAAGAGTAATCAACCAATCAAATTAAGCCTGACAGATTCACAAAGGCACCCCATTATTTCCATTGTCATTTGCAGCTTTGTATTTCCACATATAGCAACCACTTTATAAATTCTGGAGAGTTAAAAAGCAGTTTGAGAGAGCAGACTGAAGAAACACAAAGGTAGGGAAATCAAGACAATGAGCACACAACTTGTGTGTGAAAACAGATGTTTCCTTTGGAATGTGTGACTTGGACCACAGTTGAAAATGATTTTATTGTAATTTTATTGTATCTACTACTTATGTCAAATTTTTAAAAATATACATATTACAGTATTAACAATATAACGTTGCCTCAAAATTAATAATCATGATAATTTTAAAAAAGAAAAGAATGGAAATTATGTTATAAATGGAACAGCTCTAAAAAAAATGACTATATTGTCTGAAAGTCTTCTTCCTTGCCCCTTTATAAAAAAATGTTGGGAAAAAAAAAGCACAAATCAGTAGTTCATTGTTGCAAATGAGGGATAGAGTGTTACTCATTCAGTCAACCCCAAACCCCCACAATTCTTGATAATTCCAAACACTAGGGATACAGCCAAGAAAGTATTAGTTACAGTAACTTTCCTTCTTTATGACAGATTTCAAATATGGTAAGTTCCTTAACATTGATCCTCATCACTACATATCTTAAATTCTCTATGTGTTCTTTCTCCCTATTTCAGAGATTCCTCATAGAAGAACTCAAGAAGCCTCTGGATGTAAATACACTGACTTGCTTTATACTCAGCCAGGTAGACACAGCCCACAACCCACAATCGACTTCACTGGAGATATCAGGGATTGATTCTAGAACTTTTTTCATGCAATTGGTGAATTCTGATATTGTGTTATGGTCTCTCCCATGTGTCTGAGTTCGCACGTCATATTAAGCCATTCTTTTTTAAACCCAGTGTGTTGATCAAGCTATAATAGTCAAGTTCACATACAACACTAACAAAGAACAATAGCTGGGGTCACACTTTACATTAACCCCTAAATAAATCACATTATAGCTTAGATCAGGGTGTGAATCCAGCCAATAATTTATTCAGCCTATCTAGGCCAATAGTTCCCAACCTGTGGCTCATAGGCAGTACTGGTCCATACAGGCAACCTATAGGGGTGAGGGAAGATAATGTAATAATAATTTAATCCCATACTGTATATGCTTTGGATATCATAATCAAGGCTGCATTATTTGCAATGTAATTTGCTTTGCAAGCATCCTTGCGTAATATCACATTCTTTCAATGAACTATGCCTGTAAATATGCATGTTAACTTATTAAAAATAGTTGCATTTTTCATATTTCTTCAGATGTATCAACCATAGGCTATGCTAAAAAAACAGTTAGAAATAACTTGCTTAGATGGTATCTACAAGAGCTTTCAGTGAAAATATATTGGTCTGCATAAGCAAAAGATTGGAAGTTGCTGGTTTGGGCACCGGTTCCTAATGCATAAACATTATGTGCCATTAAAAAGTTATTTTCTGTACATCAACAAAATCACTTTGCGGTATAATGATAGGATAGTTTGGTAAGTGGCTTTCTCAAGACTGCAGAAAACAGAACTCTTTAATGTATTTTGGCCTGAAAGCTTCCAGTTACAAGATGTCTCAAACAACTGTCACCATCATTCAGAAAAGATCACTACCAGACCCCAGGCATCAGGAATACATCTTTTCCATCTCCTGCTTTGATCTCAGGATGCATCATAACTTTTGGGCTGCAGGTTTAACCACTATAATGTGTCCAATAAAGTTTAATCATTCAATATTGATTCAAAGTAATCAACAAGGCTGAAACAGAAAAGCATAATGACGTGCCAGCTATATAAATGTGTCCAAAAAACTGTAAAAAGTGTTTTTCCCCATTCCTATCCATTCCTTGTAGTAATCCAAAGTAGTCCCAACAAAGCTACTTTTATTTAGTTCCAAAGCAGTTCGATAAAAAAATGTATCAATGTATTTTTAAATTTCACAATTTCCAGAATACTGATAAAAACTGAAGGGTTTTTGGTGAGCTATTGTAGTATTGAATATTTTGTATAAGAAACACCTGCAGTAAATTACTGGAGACTTCTGTTCTAGCCAGCCAAAACCACATCCAGGATGCTCTATGTCATTCCCTGAGCATGCTCAATCATCCTTAGGTTTTTTCTTGTTTCTCCTCCTCCTTATGGTTTTTGGTTTCCCCTAAAAGTTATCAGTATTTCTTCACATTTTAGGGTCCTCTCTTGCTGACAGATAATTTATTCATGTTCATAGCTTTGTTTTCAGGAGTCTATTCTGAGTAACAGAAGTAGAATGATTATTTTAGCAAGGATGGCTGTGATGATTAAATTGCGTATTATCTTTCTCTTGAGACACATGTGGCAATGTATCCTCTGCAAACATCACACATCTGCCAGTTTCCCAAGAAGAATTTCTAACTTCCCCAAATAAAACAAAATTTTAAAATTACTAAAATCTCGAAAAAATTCAAATGAGAACTGTGAGATTTCTGGAATCAAATGAGAGAATCTGACTTTTCTTTTGCTTGCCTTTCTTTTTTCCTTTTTGGTGCCCAAGTCATCAAACAAAGTCATCCAATGGCATCTGGAAAATTTCAAGTCCCTGCATTATACCTACCTTCTTTAGCAGTAAAAAGAAAAGACAAATATCCATAAATAATCCACTGATTAATCAACTGTCACTTGATAGTCATAATCTAATAATAATCCAAAAACTACACATTGCAAGATATACAGAAAGTAAATTGTTTATCCTTTCTTTTGAAGCCTTTTCTTCTTAAATATATAGGATACAGTATTCTGCTGTTGGTTCTAGAAGATCCTTTAAAGGGAATTAAAATATTAATGGGCAAATTAAAAGAATTTGATGCATTAGCAGGTTTCAAGATTAATAAACAGAAAACAAAGATATTAATAAGAAATATGAAAAAAGAAGTTCAAACAGAATTGATGAATAAAACAGGTTTTAAGATTGAAATAAGGTAAAATATCTGGGTATCATTATGACAAATATGAATTGTATGCTATTTCAAAATAACTATGTTAATACATGGAATGAAGTTTAAAACGATATGCTGAGAATGGAGAAAATACAGTTGTCATTGATGGAGAGAATTTCTATAATAAAAATAAATGTCTTGCCTAGAATGATATTTTTGTTTCAAACAATACCTGTTTCGACAACTGATGCACCATTTAAACAGTGGCAGAGGATATATCTAAGTTTGTGTGGTAGGGGAAAAAAACGAGTTAAATATAAGGTGTTACAAGAGGCAAAGGAAAGAGGAGGACTGGGTTTACCTGATTTGAAATTGTATTTTGCAGCTTGCTGTTTGGTTTGGATGAAAGAATCAGTGTTGCTGAGAAATAGAAGGCTTTTGGAGTTAGAAGGACATGACGTAAGATTTGGGTGGCATGGATATTTGTGGAACAATAAAGTCAAGCTTCATGTGGATTTTAAAAATCATTATGTTAGACGTGCCATATTGAGAATATGGAATAGATACAAACCCAGGTTGTGCCTGAAAACACCTTTGGGGCTCTCAACACAAGAAACATTTTATAGATGAGAAATAATAGGCGAACACAAATAGCTAACTTATCGTGAGATACTATAATTCTGTCAAGGGGAATGTAAAATAAAATCAAGAGAAGAACTGGTGGCAGAGGAATATAGTCGTCAATGGTTCTCTTATTTACAATTATTAGGAAGATTTAAAGCAGACAAAATAATTTATGGTTTTGAATATTGTAAGACAGTTTGAAACAGAATTGTGTACAAATGATGAACATGTAATTGCTAAATGTATAAACTTTTATTGAAATTTGGAACAGAAGAACAAGTGAAAGAATATACGATAAAGTGGGCTAAAAATTTTGGTTACAACATGCAGATGAAATAATGGGAAAATATGTGGCTGAAAGGATTGAAATTTACACTATGTTATAATCTTAAAGAGAATTTTTATAAAATGATGTACCATTGGTATTTGTCACCAGAGAAATTGTCTAGGATGTATAAAGGCACTTCAAATTTACGTTGGAAATGTGAAAAACAAGAAGAGACATTTTATCATGCTTGGTGGACATGTAAAAAAGCTAGAAAATTCTGAAAATACATATACTGATTCAGAGGATTTTAAAGATTAATATACAATTGAGACCTTTTTTTCCCATTTTTCCATTACTTTTTTTCCCTTTCTTACACTTTTAGTTTTCTTTTTTTCTCTTTTCTTTTTCTTACTTAATATTAGTTTGTATCAGTTTTTATCTTCCATTTTAAAAAAATCTTTAATAAAAGTTTATATATAGCAGTATTCCAAAGGTAATAAATGTGAAACAGTTAATACATGAAAAGGAACATTTAAATTCAAGTAAAGCGGCCAGAGGTTAAACACAGTTGATGGGTATCAACCATCAATAGCCTGCTGTCCTAGCCCTGACACACAAAAACACAAGCAAAAACTTCCGAATAATTATCTTCCTTCCTTTCTTATTTAGCTATTGCAGTTATATCCCATCTTTCTCTGTCAGCTCAAGACAGTATACATGAGTTCTTTCCTAATTTTATTCCTGTGACAATCTTCTTGTGAGATAGACTGAGCTGGAAGAATAACTGGCCCAACATCACACAGTGAGATCTAGGGTCTGCCTGGTCCAAGTCCAGAACCTCAACCTATATACTATATTGATTACTCAATAGAAAGGCATCATTTGTAGGTATAATTACAATACATCTGTACATATCAATGAAGAGTGACTACATTAAAGAGGTGAACCTATTGTAAATTAGCATATATAATTTCATTTTAGTTTTCCCTAACAATAAAAAGCATATCCCTCCCCCAGATTGCCTCCACAGAAGTGATACAGTACACTGGATAATTCTGAAAAAAAAAAATGTAATGGGGACTTCATCGGGCCCATTATCAGAATCCACTGCCAAATGTTGAGTAACAAGTTCTTTTTGCATTGGGAAGTCAAGATCCCCTAGTAAATCAGGTTCCACCTGCTACACCACTTTGTTCCATCTGTCTCCACTGCAGTTCTTCTTCAGCTAACCTGGTGCTTCCCAATCTAATACTAACCTGTGATGGACTATAAATCTCATTATTTTCAGCAGCATGGCTATAACAGGAATGTAGATTGGGGAACAGTGAACTGGCCATTATCAGCATTGATGAAGTCACAAAGATTGAAAAGAACTGCTGATCTTAAGATGTTAGAACCGTTTAGAGTAGGCTCAATGGGAAGAGTCAGAATGGTTATTGAAACTTAAAGTGTTTGTCTCAGTGACTATTAGAGACAGTCTTGATCCAGACACATGGCTGGATTTTTGAAGATTCCTATACTGCTGGCAATGTTACCACCTCAACATATCTAGATGTGCCTATTATTCTCATTTTACAAATTCCTCCAGCTGGCACAAATGAAGGGGATCTTTTCCTTTGTCTTTTTTTTTCATTTGCATAGCTGTCATCAAATGCATAAAACTTAGCACTTTGCTGAAAAAATCACGTTTGGTGGGAATTATGGGAGATGCACATCTGGAGGAAGGCTGACATTCATTCATCTCTTGACACCTCAGTACTGACTTCCTAAATGATCAATAGAAGACTGGTGAAGCATTTGGTTATTGTTTTTTTTTTAACCAAAAGCAGACTGGGAGATTGCAGTCTTGGGTGGAAGAGAATGAGAGGAGCTGCTTATCCCTTTTTCTTTGACCTGTTTAACCACACATAATCGTCTCCCTGCCTAATTATAGGTGAGAAGTGATACTGAAGGTGTTTTTTAGTCTGACATGTTTCTTGTCTTTGTTGCACTTCAAACAAAGCCAGGAGAAAAATGTAAATCCAGTCCTAGTCATTTGTGAAAACACCTTAAGGGATAGGAATACAAACATCCATATTAGATGGTATATCCCAAACACATGGAAAGCATTTTTGTGGCACTGTGAAAGGATTATGAAACAATGTTCTTAAGTCACCAATATCAAAAACCAGTTGAATCAAAAGCTCTCCAAAATGGGGTGGGGGGGGGAGTGGTATCTATTATATGAAAGACTACCTCTTGATTTTGTCTGGGTATGGCTTTCTGGTTATTAGGCTCATTTGAAATTTTGAGAGAACATTGTGGGCACTCTTGCAGAATGATTGGCATGACAGACAGGATTGTCAGAAAACACGTTATCTACCAAAAGCAAAATTCATGAGGTCACTCTCTGATAGGCAGTCTAATATCTCAGAGTTCTCCCTAATATCTCAGAGTTCGCCTCATTTACTCTTCTCCTTTTTTTTTTTTTTTTTTGCAGGACAAGTGATCACATTTCCAAATAAAGGTCTGGATGGTGGCCATCTATCATTTTTATTTTTCTAAGGTTATCCTTGAGATGAACGTGGGGACAAAAAGCAATCTCAGAATTAAAGGTGATGCTAGAGCAGTGATTCTCAACCTTTTTGAAGCTGCCGCCCCCCTAAGGAGCGGAAAATTTTTCAATGCCACCCTTTGGGGGGGGGAGTTACTGAATTATAAAAGGCAAAAATTTTAAGTAATTTTTTTCAGTAGACTTACACACCAAATTTGTTCGATTTAACTCAATACTTTTGCCCTGGAACGTAATTGCATTCCTTTTATTAAAATTAAAATGACTAATGCAAAAAAAATGAAGCGAACGAAAAGCAACTCAAGAAACACGGGTGAAATCAAACATTCATATTGAAAGGACGCTCAACGCACGCACTGCGATTAATCGTGCAGGAAGAGAGCTGACGCACGCGCTGCAATTAATCGCACGGGAAAACAGCTGACGCATGCGCTGTGCTGGTTAGGATCGGAGAAGAATCGTAGTGTCGAGTTCTTCAAGGTCATCCTACCTAGAATACAAATTCGTCTCACACATTCGTCTACAAATTCATTCTTAGAAGTGTGTGAGGGCAGCTGTCGCGTAAGTTCGTTTTATTGCTGGTACAAATGGTGTAAACCGGATAATCGATTTAATAAATTTTGGGGGGAGTTTTAAAATTAAGTTCGAATGCCAAAACATGCTCATCGCCCCTCTACCTCTCAAAACATGCCCACCACCCCCCTACCACCCAAAACAAGTTCACTGCCCCTCAGCATCCTCCCACCGCCCCCCGGGGGACGGTACCGCCCCCGTTGAGAACCAATGTGCTACAGGCTGTCTTGTCAGCTTCTTTTTACCATACATTTTTTTTAATGAGAACAACCTTTTTTGAAAAAATAACATTATGTCAGGCACCAAGGAATGTGTTCACAATACTGTCTACTCCTATTCTAGATCATGGAGCCCAACCTTTTCCCACTTGATGCCACTTAGATGTTCTGGAATTACAACTTCCAGAACTCTCATGACCTCAACCAGCTTGGCTGAGAACACCAGTTTGGAGGAGGCAGTTGCAGGTATTCATAGTATTTCAGACTCTCAGAAACACCCACCAACACTGCTTTTAACATTACAATATACTAATGAGGAGTTGCAGAAGAGAGTTAAATACAGACAGGCTGTATACGTAAACATATATAATCACTGTAAAATACACATGCACGCAACCATATTTTGAACTGGTCCTTGGAACCAAACAGTTGATAGCAGCTGTTATCTAAAGAAAAAATTGCCCACATCTCTGATATGCAAAGAACCTGTGTTTCATTTTCACAAGAGCTGATATGTTGCTTTTTCAAAGAAGCAAAGGAAAAAACCCTTTTAAGAAATGGGAAATAGATGCAGACATTTAACAGCCTTGGCCTCTTGAGTACTTTGGAACAAACCCAAAAAACACACATTGTTTGCCTCAACTCTTAAGTGAGAAAAATACACTAGTTAAAGACTCTTATTTCAACACGTTGGAGCTACTTCAAATTATGAAGATCATATAGAAACCTTTTTCTCTTTCGTAAGCTGCTCTTACAATCTGTACGCCATTCCCCTCTATTGCCTTGCCAGCTGGAACTTGGAGTTGCTCTTTCTAATTCACTTGGAATGCCCCCCCCCCATACATGTGCACACACACATACTGAACACCCAAGAGCCCAATATGACTGATGTAATACCAGTGAACCAGAAATACATGGAAAGAGGATGAATAGTACCTGTAATTATTATGGTCGCAGACCACAACACTTACATGAAGAGAGACATCAGTTGGCATGCAACTAAAACTGAGTAACACTTATTTCTAGGAACTAGTGTAATCCCGTGAAGCAAACAAGCTTCAAACTCACATACCAAAGTCAGAATGTGGCCCAGGCTCAGTACCAAATGTGTAATGTATGTGTCTGTGGTGTTCTCACAGCACCAAGAGAGGAATCAGTATTTGACTTGTTTACCCCAGATATATTAACGACCACTTCAAAGCATGCAGCAGACACTTTTAGTTGCACAGATTACCTTCTAAATAATTGTTTCCCAATTCTTCATAGAGAAACATGAGATGGCATTTCTTATATCTTCAATGTACCCCAGTAGCTGCCAACAAGAATCACAGGAGCTGCTATGTTAACTAGCTCTTTCAATCCTTTCAATCCTTCTGCATCTTCCTCCTGACTTTTCTAGATGTTTCTCTTGCTAATTTGCTAGCTTTCATCAGGTCATCCACTGCCATCACTTCCCCTTTGCTTTTGAGGTAATGCATAAACTATTACCTTCAGTTAAACTGTTGGCATCCTCCTGGGAATTGCCTCCTTTTTTCAGTTTTAATTTTGCACACTTGATGTATATGTTAGACTGATGTCCTGCTTTTTCTCCAGGAGCTCAAGGTAGCTTACATGAAGGTCTCCCTCCTAGTTACCCTGACAACAATCTTGTGAGATGGGTTGGATTGAGAGAGACTGGACCAAAATCATCCAGCAAGTTTCCATGGCTGTGGTGGATCTGATGAGTTAGAACAGACTTTGGGGATGAGTAACTTAAGTTCAGATACACAAAAGCCTATCAGCCAAGTCAGAAAGCAGCTAATGAAAGGCATGGACCTGTGTTGATACACTGGATTTTAAAGACAGATGTGGATGAAACGCAGGTTGTGACTTGCTGCAGGCAGCACCACTGGGGAAGAGTAGAGAGATCAAAATAGGAACTTTTGTCCGAAAGGCACAAAACAAGTAGCATGTTACTCATGCTCCTTTTCAGATCCCAAAATGTTTTTTGTTGTTACCTTTGAAAAACACACTCCATGGAATGTGTTTGTCTTGGTGATTAAGATCCCAAAAGATAAAATTCATGACCTTGGCGCTCAAAGTCAGAAAATGAATGTTTTCATACACATAAGAAAGGCTTGGGTCTCTGCAAGAAAGGTTGAGAGAAATGCTGCAATCAATGTTTGTTAAAGGATCTGGCCTAACCCTTCCCTTCATTATTCTGCAAAGTAGAGCCCAGGCAACGACATCCATGGGGGGGGCGGGGGGAGAATGATGAAAACAGCATTGTGATGCAAGCCCTACCCATTTTGTACACATGTCCTGACACTGCATAAAGCTATAACAGGGATGGAGTTTGCAGTGCAACAACACAATGCTGCTTTTGTCACTGTAGTCCTGGCCTCTGCCCGAGTCTTATCCCATTAGCAATATCGCATATACTTTCCATTGGGATGGGTCAAATGTGACATTCAAGAATCAGGAAGGAGATATATAATGAAAGCACAGTTAGTGTGTGTGTGTGTGTGTGTGTGCGTTTGTGTGTACATGAATATGCTGACAAGTCTAAAAGGAGTAAGAGGTGAACAAGTGGGGACAAAGACAACCAGATTCAAGCATGATCCATCTCTAAATAAAGATCAGTGTAAAAGTTATGGCCCTGGAAATAGTGGTAGGCCTGTCTAGACCAGGGTTTCTCAACCTTAGCAAATTTAAGGTGTGTGGAATTCCCAAAATTCTCCACTCCACACATCCTAAAGTTGCTAGGGTTGAGAAACCCTGGTCTAGACTGAAGAACCCCATTTTTACTCATTTTTCCCAAGAAAGACTTATTAGCAACCACAAGATGATCCTTGCCTAAGCACCCTAAAGTGGACATTCTGGTTAAGAATTCTCACACACTCAGATTGCTTACACATCTGGAGGACACCCAAGGGTGATAAAACTATCCCCAGGGCAATGGGCCAGGTTACCATATAAGCCCACTATAGATGTAACTGTACGAATGCCATGCTTTGTTCCCAATGTAGTGTGTATTTTATTTTTCTATTGTTACTTTTGTACTGCTACTTCTTTAACCTTGTTAACTGCCCAGAGATATTCTGCAAGTATATCTTGCAGAGCCATATAAATTGAATGAATGCATGAGAACACCTTCATTCAGCCTAGCTCTAGATTTTTTTTTACTTTGAAAGTACTTTGAACTTTTTACCCAACACCCAAAAGATGCAGCATTTAATAAAATTTGTGAAATATCCTAAAAATGCAAGAGGCAGCTTAGCAAGCTTGAATATAGGTACACTTCAGTTACAATGATATAAATATTTGCCTAGAAAAATAAGAGCAATTAAAATGCATAGCCATTTCCCATCCAGTCTCAGTTCCTCCTGTTGCCCATTTGTACCAGCAGGAAAAAGAGAGAAAAAATAATGGCTGATAGGAAGGGAAAGATCAAAGGTATATATAATGTTCTTCCCTTATTTCTCCACTGTGAGAAGATTCATTCTATAAAGAGATCTAAATCTACCTATGTACATTACTGTCCAGCTAGGTAGCATGGGGAACCTTGTTCTTTCTTAAAAAAACTAAGCAGGATCATGTGGATAAGAACTGGATGGGGACCGTCAGGGAACTCCGGGGATATAGGCTAGTCTGGAAAGTCAAAAAAGTGTCTTGAAAGAATATTTATTTATTTATTTACTCAATTTATATAGCTGCACATCTCATTTTCATGTGACTCTAGGCAGCTTACAATAAAACAAATAAAAACACAAAATACATAATATAGTATAAAACAAAAATAAAAACACATAGCAGCTGGGCATGATCTGACCTATCATCCATACAACCAGGAGATGGGCCCTACCCCATGCCCAGGGCCCCAGACTCAAGCACAAAGCCAGGTTTTCAAGGCCTTATGAAAGGCCAACAGGGACGGGGCCAGTCTAATCTCAGGGGGAATGAAGTTCCAAAGAACGGGTGCCACAACAGAAAAGGCTCTCCTTCTGGGCCCCGCTAGCCAACACTCCCTAGCTGACAGTACCTGGAGCATGCCCTTCCTAACGGCAAACTGCTTCCATACTGCTGCCAAGAAAACTACATAGGTATGTCCATGTGGTTAGCAAGAGCATTGTGATGAAATATTGGTTTGAGTCAGAGAAGTGGGAGGGGAATGCCAAGCCATTATAGAAAAGTTATCTGAGTCTGAGAAAGTAGAAAGCACAAGAAAGAAATGTGAAACAACTTCATCTTGGTTGTGTAAGGTATAAGCTGAAGTAGTCAGGGGCTTTGACAAGTTTTCAAGATTCTGTTACAATACCCTAACTGCATTAAAGTATGTCCCAAGATTCCTAGCGACTCTGGTTTCCTGATTTGCCTACCTCAAAGGGCTGAGAAGGATCCATACAGCTTTTGAGGCAGGGGCTTGAAAGTTTATAGGTTCAAGACTCATCCAAGGAATGAAAGAATCCTCCCAAGCAGCCAAGGGAGAGGCCCAAGAAATTTAACGAAAGCTGGCACAACCAGAGCTTCAGAAGCAGAAAGTGGGAACTAAAACTTCCCCAAGGGAATATGCCATAATGCCTAGGAATAGGCCATAAATAATCTGTTTTCTACTCACTCAATCCCCATAACACATCCTCATGGAATACTGACTAGGTCCACAAATCATGCTAAGCCACAGTGTAACTCATTTGATTTTGATATAGCTTGATGGATACATCCAGGTTGATTGGTTCATGAACCTGGCTTACTATGTGTAAACCAGACAGGTATGCTTATGGCTAAGTCATAGTCGGAGTAAAGCACTATGTGTGAATTAGGCTTAACACACCACCATTAAAACAGATCATAGCTTAATGCAATCACCCAGCCAATGTCCTCTCCCCTCTCCCAGACCAAATAATAGGAAGCAGAAGCTACAGAGGCATTGGACAGAATGCTTGGGAGACATATTGCCCTTTCAACTATGACTGGCAACTATTCTCACTATTGCATTCTTTTGTTGGGAATAGCTCCCAGTTTCAGATGTCTCTTAGCTATCTGACTACCATGCTAGTAAAATCAGGAAAGTCCTACCATGAACTGCATACATTCATTTGGAATCCAGCCAGACTGGGTTTGTTACAAGTGATCTTAAAAGCTGCTCCTACCCCACTTAATGGCAATTATAGATCTCCCCAACATGGGTTGTAATAAAGCTAGTATAGCGTTGGGATTGAAGTGCTCCATTAAAACCAGGGAGACCCAGATTCAATTCACTGGGTGAATTGAGGCCAGTTGCTGTTATGGGACTAATTGAAGGAGGGAATGGTTTGCATGCTGCATTGAGCTCCTGGCAGAAAGGCAAGATATGTATCTAGCAAATGAAAGGAATAATGAAGGCCTTCATTAACCTATAAAGGTAAAAAATGAAAACTGAGGAAGATGATCAAAATGTTTTGATTCCAACCCCATCAATCTGCCCCTCCCCAACATGGCTGACAGTAAGGGATGCTGGTAGTTACAACCCAACATATGGAGGACCACAACTTCCCCTTTATTGTGCTGTGCAAATGCCAAGTATTGTTACCAAATTTATGGCAACCTCCCAAATGTCAGGAATAAAAAATATTCCCCCACCTCCTTGGACTTGGCACAATTATTTAAGGATTGGAAGGCAGCACCAGATACTTTTCTCTCAGCAATATAATCAATATTTCACACACAAAAAAGACACATGACTGATTTTATTTGCTTTTTTTTCATTATGCTAACAGAATGGAATAATCTTCAACAATAAAAACAGATGAAACATAGACATATCCAATCTCATTAACATGTCACTAATATTCTCTTATAAAGATGATCTCAACAGTGACTAAAGGATGCTTGACACACATTTATCGCTTGTCATTTCCTCCCCAATTTTACAGTTCCCCAAAGATCACACAGAGTAGTGTTGTCCTCTACACATATGAACAATGATACCACATCAGGATCCATCAGCACTATACACAAATGCCACCCAAAATCTGAACTAGACACCTCTAAAAATTAGATGGAGGAATCCTTCTATCCTCCAACCTCCCCCCAAAATTAAAACATTCAAAATTTAGTTTGGGGTTAATATAGATATGTATTTCTATAGAATTTCAGTTTGGCTTTTTTATATTATTTATTTTTCCTTCTATAGCTGCCACTCAGCACATGACTCAGGGTGGCATACATCGTCAATGAACAATAACTTCATGTAAACAACACAGTAAACAAATAATAAAAACAAAGCATGAAAACATAACAACATAAAATCCCAGGAAAAATTCATCCATAGGATCATACCACCCCTTAATGCAGTGCCTGGGGAAAGAATCAGGTCTGGGGAATGCCTGCAGGGATAAGTAATAGAGAAGGCCCATCTCCTGAGTCCCACCAGATCACAGTGCCTATGCAATGGAACTCTGAGTATGCCATTTCTGTCAGATATTATTGGATAGGCAAAAATAACTGGAGATAAACAGTTCTGCAAGTAACCCAGTCCTGCAGTATAAAGGACTTCATAGGAGAAAAGCAGTACAGTACTTTGAATTGTACCTAGAGGTTTACTAGTAACTAGTGCAGCTTGTAAAGTAGAGAGACGTTGCATGGGCATATCAAAGTATGGCCATAACTACCTGTACCCCCGCATTCTGGATCAGCTGCAGCTTCCAAGTGATCATCAAGGGCAGCCCCATGTAGACCATATTACAGTAATCCAATCAAGAGGTGAGCAAGAGATGAGTGACTGTAAACAAGGCTTCTCAATCTAGAAATGGGCACAATCCATGCACAAGTTGGAGCATCCTGCAAGCCACAGCTGCCACCTGCTCTTCAAGCAGGAACCATGAATCTATGACCCCAAATTATGCCCCAGGTTTGTCTGGAGCAGTGGGACTCTATTTAGAACCAAAGACAAAAAGTCTCCAGATCCAATTAGTCCCAAGATCCACAGTCACTCAGTCTTAAGGAGAGTTGCGTCTGAGCCTGTTTTCCCCCATCCAGGTGCCTACAGATACTGAGACAGCACCTTGAAGCATCCCTTGGGGGGCCAGGGTTAAAGCTGCAACAGGAATGCATTTTTGTTCCTGCTTTCTAAGCAGAGAGGGTGACCAATAGTTTGAAAATCTTGCCTTAAGGGAACTCCTACATAATGTGGAACTCCTCCCATGAACCTTTTCCAGCTAAAAGGTATGGGAAGCTAAAAGGTGGGATGACTCCAGGGTGGTAGTAAGGATAAAATAGGCTCAAAAATACCCAAAAGAGAAATTTGAAAGAATGTGTCAGATACAAGGTATAAAAACAGAAGCTTCTTTCATAGGGAAAGAAGAAAACATGGGGGAAATCCCAAGGCTAATTTGGCACAGCTTTATTTTAGATATATACAAGTGGTACAGTGGACTGAGTCCAGATCCAAGCCTTGAGAGGCCTGTATTCATTTAGTAGTGCAATATTCTTAACTGAATAGTGTGCTGTCTTGCCTGTTAGGATAAAGGAATTCAGGGACACCATGAGCAATATTACAAGTTTTTACTTGAACAAACCTTTTGCATATACGAGTCAAAAGAAGCTATTATTAAAGGAGTTGAGTATGTTTATCCTGAAAAGAGTAAGAACTACATGATAGTATTTAGTGGGCTGCCACACATAAAATGGAGCAATTTTGTTTTCTGTTTTTCCAGAAGGTCAGATTGTGATATGTTCTGTGATCATGAGTTCTTCAGCAGTAGGACATTGTCCTTCTGAATCAGGTGGGATCTCCATCTTCACAAGTGCCCGCATAGCTGAGATGGTCACTTATCAATAGCAGGAGATTTGCTATTGGCAGGTGTTGGATTAAGACATCTTTCCAATCGCTTCCATTTCTGGGCTTCCAATAGTGTTGGCCATTTTATGAGAACACCAGTAAAGCAGTCTCCAAATCCCAAATGTATGATTGACTCAAGCATTGGGTAGGATGGGGGTTGAGCTGGGAGGCTATTTGGTCTGGTGCCTGTGGGGAAGGGTGTTGTTTTTACCTCTATTTTTACTTATTGCTGTGAGCTGCCTAGAATCATTATATGAACTAGGCCAGCCATATGAGATAGATAGATAGATAGATAGATAGATAGATAGATAGATAGATAGATAGATAGATAGATAGATAGATGAGAGATATGAGAGAGAGAGAGAGAGAGAGAGAGAGAGAGATTGCCTATCCCTGCTGAGATAAATCAGAAATCAATGTACACACTGCTGATATTAAATCTGTATTTCAGAAGTACACTTATTCACTTTTTGGCACCTCAGTTGACTACTTAATCCTTATAAAAAGGCATATCTTTTTTAGTTCTGCAAATCTCAAAAGGACAAGGGAAGAGGAAGCCCAAATGACTTTTCAGGCAGGCAACTGTTTGCTTTCTGCTAATCCCTGATTCCGTGTTATAGACAAAGAACATTGCCTACATATAATTCTTTAGATCAGTGCTACAACTAATGAAGCCAGGTATACCAGTTTCCATCCAGAAACAGAAAAGCAAGAGGATGAGAAAATAACAGAAAACATCCCTTTGAACTAGAAAAACATTGCTTCAGGTAGCAGATGCATTTTCAATTTTACCCAAACCGTGCCTATTATACTATGAATAGGAAATACTTAATATGAAATTTAGCCAGACTGTAAGGCACTCCGAGGCTAATAACAAATAGGCCACACAGGATTCCTTATCTAGATGGACAATCAAACAATAGTGCACCATATCTCAAGACGTTTAACTACAGCTAATTAGCACTGGCCCTGGCTAATCACTACATTGTCCCAAAAGGGAGCTCACTGGAACAGAAATTGTGCATTTTTGTAGTCACAACACACCAGGGTTGATTCTGCAGAATGCTAAAATGGGACAGTTCAAATAGCAAAGAAGTCTGCTTAGGACTCAAAACATGAAGGAAGAAAAAATACGTATGAGGCAGAGCTAGCAACCTGAGCCACCAGGGGTTCCTGAACCCCTTTCTACAGCTACCAGAACCCCATAAAACCACAACTGCCTAAAACTAGGGGGGTGGCTCCCTCCACATTGAGGTAAGTAACACTCCAAACTTTACCTGGTCTTGCCAACATGCCTGACAGACTTTTGCTCACCTGGCATCATTCCCACCCATCCTCACCCACACAAACATGGTCACCCCTAATACAAGGTATTGTACAATGCAATGGAAGAAAGGATTCCATGCATGTACCAAGATTCAGAAACAAAATGCCACCAAGTGAAGCTTTTTCTCAGGTCTAAATCTGCCAACATTTCCTCTTCAGTCCTCCATTTTATTTTGTCGCTGAAGAGGAGCAATTTATGTGAGTGGAAACAGACTAAAGTGTGATGTCCCTCCAGAGCCATTATATGCTTCCAGCTAGGATTAGATTGGTGGATATGGAAAGCTAAACTAACCAGAACTTTGACCTGGCCCAGCAGATTCTTTTTAATGTTCTTAACTAGCACATGTTAAATTGTCCCAGATTTGTCTTATCCAGTTATGGGTTTCAGGGTGGAAACTCCTGTCACAGGAAGCAGCAGCATGTGATCCATATACATCAGAAGACATTGCAACATCATATTATTGAACCGGGCACCCCACTCTCTTGTTTGTTCAACATTAAACATATTGTTTCAGGATCAAAAGATATTGCATTAGCTCTTAGCAAGACAGAGTGAGAGCGAGCTTTAAAAGCCGATGGTATGCAAATCATACTTCTAACATTAAAAGGATTTCTTTAATCTGAGTGTCAGTTACCATAATTGGAAAGAACATCTGGGCAAGAGAACTGGATGCTGAAAGTAATCAGTTATCAATATTGATAATTTTAGAGGAGGCATGAGATGCATGTGTGAGGGAAACAAAGCAGGCCAGAAACTCATAGTATTTTGCTGAAGGCACTGAAACACTCATGAGTTTTCAACCAAAATTATTTCATGTATTAAACCCACTATTTAAAGTACAGATTTCCAAGATAGAGCACGGGGGTAGGGGCACAGTGGTACAGTGCAAGCTTTGCAAACAGAAAACAGATACAGTTTCTGCTTTGGTTAAAGACTCAGGAAACAGGTGGTAAGGAAGTCGGTAGCTTCAGACCTTGGAGAATCTCTGCTCTTTAGAATAGACAAAGTCTGGTAAATAAACAGGCCAATTCACTATAGGGAAATTAGTTCACAACTTTCTTAAAAGTTAGTTATGACCTTATTACATGAAATCAATCACACAATCCTGCAAAAGTTCCCAAGACGCCACCAAGAAGAGACATGGAATTAGCATTTTTATTCCCAGTATATCTGTCTGCTATGAGTAATCTGAGTTCTACAGATCTGACCCACATTAAATCTATTTTATTTTACTGCAAGAATGTGCAGTCTTGCCCAGTAGGAGAACTGCACCCTGCTTCCCCTCCATCTAGATGTATGTCCAGTGGAAATATATGAAAGAGTTCTCTAAGTACATTTTAACACATGGACAGTGACTACACAGACTACAGTTTCAGGTCTCTCTTTAAATGTACAAGCTCTTCACATGCACATAGATGCAGAAAACTTTTGATGAGAATCCACTGGGTATATATCAGAGAAGTAGGAAACTGAGCATTGTTCCATCAATGTACTCACTGAATCTAGAAAAGGTTTCATATAGACTAGCATTTCTTAAACTTTTTTACTCTGAGGACCCCTTCCCACTTTTAAAAATTATGGAGCTTTTGTTTGTGTATTTATCAATATTTACCATATCAAAAATTAAAATTGACACATTCACTGCCACTACCACTTCCCACAATTGTTCGATGAGATTTTAATATTGTATTATTTTTCAACATAGGCTAGTAAATAATTTTGATTCTGAGGACCATTGAGAGGAACTTGGGGGATTTCCAGGGGACCTAGGACCACACTTTAAGAAACCCTGATATAGACTAGATAGATATAATCACATGCTGACATATAGACAAGTTTGCTTTGTTTCACCAACATATTGATGGATGTTTTAGGGTGACCATATCTGGACTACAAAAATCCAGACTATCACGTGATGGCAGCAAAGAAATACAAAAAAGCAACTATTTGCTACCATGTTGTTGCTGTCTTGATTATTACAACCCAGACATGATAGCCCTACATCATTTGAAAACTGAAAAACATGCTGCTTAACCTCCATTCAAATCAATTTTCAATACTGCCTTGCTCAAGTAATGTATCTGCATATGCAAATTTGCTCTTTTAAATAGCCAATGTTATACGTGTCTACCCCTTATTTTTTCTAGCCTGGCCTTTACCAATCTAGTATGCCCAGACATGTTGTTTTTCAGTACCAATACCTGCAAAATAAAAGATTCATAAAGGCTGGACCTTATCATCCCATTCTGCAAAGGTACAGACAAAATATGAAACGCAGACAAAATGGAGTCCTAGCTGATCATAATAATACCACTGGGAGAAGAAGGGACCTGCACCTTAGGATAGACAAGAAAAGGATAAGAAAGAGTTTAAATGAATTCAGGTCTCCAGAGCCGATGGATTACATCCTAGAGTACTGAAGAAACTAGCAGAGGTGATTGCAGAACCACTCTTAATAAACTTTGAGAACTCCTGGAGGACTGGCATGGTCCCAGAAGACTGGGGGAGAGCCAGTGTCATTCCATTTTTTAAAAGGCGGGGGGGGGGAGAGGAAGGATCTGGAAAACCACAGGCCTGTCAGCTTGATATCTATATTGGGCGAGGTCTTTGAACAGATTGGGAAGGATCGTGTTTGCGAGCACTTGGACAGGCATGCTACGTTTAACAGAAACTGGCATGGGTCAGTTGCAAACAAACTGAACCAGACAAATCTTATCTCCTTCTTTAATACAATTACTAGCTTTGCAGATTGAGGAATGCCAAGACATAGTGTATATGGATCTCAGCAAAGCTTTCAACAAACCCTCATGATATTCTCCTTAATAAAACAGTAATATATGCTACTGCAAGATGGATGCATAACTGGCTGAAGGACTGCATGCAGAGTGCTCCTAAAAGAGCCACTTCCACTGAGAGGGAAATCTCAAAGGGAGAGCCACAAGGTTCTATCCTGGGCCCTGAATTATTCAACGTTTGTGTCAGTGATATGAACAAAGGAATTGAGAAGATACTTATAAAGTATACAGGTAATATAAGATGAAAGAGAAAAGAGAGAGAAGATTCAAAAAGATCTTGAGCAATAGGCTAACATAGTATAGGATGGAATTTAACAGGGAGAAACGTTAAGTTCTGCATCTTCTACATCTGAGTAGGGAAAATGTAAGAGAGTCCTGGCTTGGCAGTAGTACACATGAAAAGGATCTATGTGTCCTTGTCAACCACAAATTAAAAATGAGTTGGCAGTATGATGCAGCTGCTAAAAAGTTAAATGCTATCTTGGGATCCAAGAACATACCAGATCACAGGAATATTTTTTCGCTCTATTTTGCACTGATCAGACCCCACTTGGACTACTGGATCCACTTCTGCGCACCACAGTTCATAAAGGACAGTGACAAATTCAGAGGAAAGCTACCAGAATGGTGGAGTATCTAAAATCCAAGTCTTGTAAGGGGAGTTAAAGGATCTGGGTATATTCGGCCTATAGAAAAGACAAAGTCTTCAAATATCTCATTAGTTGTTACACAGAAGAGGGAGCCAACTTAATATCTGCTGCACCAGAGGGCAGGACAGGAACCAATGGATTCAAAGTACAAGGAAGGTGATTCGGGCTAGACATTAGGAGGAACTTTCTAACAATACAAGCTGTCAGTCAGCAGAGCAGGCCACCACATGACATGGTGAATTCCCCTTTGCTAGCAGTCTTCAAGTAGAGGCTAGATGGTCATCTATCAGAAATGCTCTAGTGCAGTGTTGTCCAAACTTGGCCACTTTAAGATGAGTGGACTTCAACTCCCAGAATTCCCCAGCCAGCATGACAACACTGCTCTAGTGGATCCTGCACTGAGCAGGGGATTGGACTAGATGACTTTTATGGTGCCAATGATGTTATGTTTCTAACACACAAGGGCCATCGCCTCTATGACATGCTTGTCAGCAGCCAGAATTATCTGGCTATTGTTGGAAACCGAATACTGCAGGATAAGCTCTGTCCTGGTTCTGAAAGGCAGTTTTTATGTCCAGTTAAGTACTAATGTGTTATGAAGATTTATAAATGCACATGTAAATTGAGGGGGAAAATATCCAATCTACATTTGACCCCAAGCAGGAACCTGAAGAAAGCAAGGTCAGTGCAGCAAACACACACAACTTGGAAGTGCACATTACTTTATGTACAGGCTCCAGCCACACAAACTAAATGCAGAAGACAGATAAGTTCTCTCCCATTTCCTCCATTCAACCATTCAGTCAATACAGATAATGTTGTGACAAAGAAGATACCATTGAGTAATTGTATAACAACAAAAACAAATCATTGTCACTTATCATGATTTGATAATTTTATATATTCAGATTAGCTGAGAACAGCTGCAATTAGATTCGTGTTAAATTGCTATGAGCAACTGCCCCAAACAGCAGGTCTCTACTAAGTATTCTGTGATGTTCCAATATATATTTCCTCTTAGGATTTTACAAAGGATAAATGCCATGTTGAATGGATGTATGACTTTAATCTGGAAAAAAATTATCTTTCTATTTTTTCTGAAAATCCTATTAGGAATAAATGTGATGTGGTATTTGTGAGTAAGAATTTATTTTGTTGATATGTTCTTGTGCCAGATCCATAATGCAAATATATATATATATATATATATATATATATATATATATATATATTCAAAACCAAACACTGGGAGAGAAATACTATTGATTGCTCCAGCAGAGAACCTTCAAGAGGATCTGGATGAGGGAAGTGTGCCTTTCCTGGTCCTTTTGGACTTCTCAGTAGCATTCAGTTCCATCAACCATAGTATCCTTCTGGGCTGCCTGCAAGGGGTAGGAGTGGGGAGATTAATTTATGATGGTTCAGCTCCTACCTGAATGAGCAGTTTCAACTTGTAATCATGGGAGATAGTTGCTCCAGTGTGACATGTCACAAAGATCAGCCTTCTCACTCATGTTATTTAACATCTATATGAAGCTGCTGGGTTGAAATGTCATTCAGGTATATCAACCCAGGCCAAGATGGAGATGTTTAGACATCTTGACCCAATGGCTATGAGGATGTGGAGGGAGAAATAAGCTCAGACTAAACCCTAGCAAAATGGAGTTGATGCATGTTTATAAACATCAGAGTTACCCAGTAACACCAGCTCTGTTCATTGTTTTTGATAGGGTTGCACTCTCCTGAAGATGATGATTAATGACTTGGGGAGTTCCTCCTGGAGTCATGACTCTTGTTCAACTAGCCTTTCCCTAGCTTCTACTGGTGCAACAGTTGGTACTCTACCTAGACCAGGATGCTCTTGCAACAGTAACTCATGCTATAATTACGCTGTAATCAGACCACTGCTTTATGTGGGTCTACCTAAAAAGACAACTCAATAGGTTGCAATTTGTTCATAATGTGGAAACTAGGCTGCTCGCTGGGGAAACCCATCATTGCAAAATTGAATCTGTTTTGAAGTCACTGACTAATAGGCCTCTAGGTGCAATTCAACGTGCTAATTATCATCACCAAGTCATTTATACATGGTACTGAGACTTATGAGGTACTGCCTTACTAAATAAAATGTTGGGCATGCTAAAGATTCAATTCACACAGGAACTGGGAACTTGGCGTAGGAAGCAGGCCTTTTTAGTAATAACCCCAAATTGTTTTGGTAGGTCTTTGGCCCTTAGGATAATTGCAGAATGTCCATCTACTATTATCATTACTACTACGATTACTACTATGGATTTTTTGTATGATTTTTAGCTCCTGAGATATTCTAATGGTTCCTCATGTCCACCACTCAGAGTTGGACAAAATGGGGCAGTTTATAAATGATGTAAATAAGTACATACATATATAAATGGCAAACTTTGGAAGACATTTAATTTGTCAGTCAAAGGGACTAGTAGCTTTAGGATATAATTACCTGAAACACTATTGAAGATTTGTACACAACCCTTCACAGCTGCTTTACAATCCAGCACTTCCCCTCCCGTCCTCACTAAAAACAAACCCACCATGGTTTGTGTTGTCCTGAGGAGATGGCTAGAAAAGGCTTTTTCACATCCAGCCAGCTACTAGAAGTATCAAAGTGACCTCAGAGCAACCAAAGTGCTTCAAGAGAATCTGTGTCACTTCACACCTTGACGAGGTTAATTTATGTCACCTTCATGCTACAAAATGCCTCACTGAGGCAAAACACAGCCACCTCACCCACTCTAATGTATATATAGAGCCTCCTATTATTAGCACCCATAATAATTTGACACTTTGGAAAAGCTGAGTGGAGAATGAAATCCATACCCTGGACCAACTACAGTATATATAATAGAAACATCTTTTAAATCACTTGTACATCTTTTGACAGAATTCCAGTTGTCTTCATTTGTTCCATGGTAATATTTGCAAACTGAAATATGACAACATCACTATTTTAGGTCATAATTTGAAGAATACTGTATTAGGCTGTTTATTTTGTTCAGCTGAAGTCTGAGAGACTCTCCTAAATTGGCCACAAAATTTTTACATTGTTACATTGCATTATTTGTTTCAACCAGCTTTGGATAACTGCAGGCATAAATTGGAATATAGATTTTTCCTTGCTATATTTAAACAATATTGGTTTAACCTTTTATGTACATTATTCACTTATCCTTTGATCAAGAAAGCATAGATGATGCAATATGAAATGTTTTATGTGTTTATTGGTGATGTAATTGTCTGGGTGCAAATCTGACATATATGTTTGTTATGAATACCGTTTTTTTACCTTTTTGGATATATACTAAGGACATTGTTTTCTCAGATCCTTCCTACTCAATATGACTAAGAGATGATTTCAGGGATATTCCTGATAGTTGGTCAGTTAGAAGTAGTCAAATATTATGGCTATTTAATTAGTGGCTATGAGTAAAATTAATTATTTTGCAAAATTGGAAAAATACCCAGCCATCTAATATTTTGCTCTGGAACTTTTAGCAAAATCTCCTCAATGAACTCAGATAAACAGAAACTTTCTGAAGAGATTTGACATGTAAGCCTATATATTTTAATAGTTTAAAGTCTATTGGTAAATAAGTTTACTGCTTATTATATAATACCAAATTTTCACTCATTTTTAAGAACAAAAATGTGGGATATAATTTTTATATTTAAAAAGTAGCTTGCAAAATCTCAGCCCCAAATTTAGAGTTTGGTAAAACTTAACATATTGTTTTTTAATGTTAATTGTTTTTGTCTCTGTGTGTTTTGTGAATATTTGCAGTGATGTGATTTTATTTATTAAAAAAAAAAAGCATATGGCAGGGGAAGAGAACCTATGGTTCTTCAAATATTGTGGAACTACAACTCCCAGCATCCTTTCAACTGACCATGTGGCCAGGGATGTTGATTACTCAGATTCAGCAAGAGCTAGAGGGCTACGTGTTCTCTTCTCCTTATATATGGCATGCAGTATACTATAACTTTGGTGGCTAGAAACTACCATTCCAAAGATCTGTCAATAGCAATACACAGTCACAGAACTCTGCAATAATGATTGCCCAGAAATTTCTATCCTGGACAGAAATAAACCAGAGGAATTAATGAAATCCATGTTACTTCTACTAAAATAAGAATGCCCATTTAGAATTGTGTGCAAATCATTTCTGCATTCATTATTTTATTTGGATATCATTTTTCTTGCCTCTCATGTTACCTGTTCTTTTATAAAAGTAATGTAGAGCCTTCAAAACTAAATCTCAGGTTAAGTAAAGGCTGCAACCGGCAGCTTTATTTAGCCTTGAGGTAATTCTGATTTGACATATTTGGTCACCAACGGGTTCTTCTGTTGCAAGAGAACAACCTTTCATTTTTCAACAGAGCCTCTAATTGTCTCCTGCGTTCATTCCAACCTTGTCATTTCATGTAATTTTAGCATTCTGGCCAGCTTTCAATGCCACTCTTAGCAAAGAACATGAGCTAGGACTGAAATTTAAGCACAAAGGACCTGTTCTAACCAAAGTTAACCATTGAGTTCAGTTAAATAGATCTGATATTTCAAAACTGAGCAACCTAAGGTGAAGGGCTTTTTTCTGCTTGTTCCTCTCACTGGCTGGCTGCACTAGAGAGATTGGAAGGGCCAGTGAGAGTGTAGTTTTCATCCTATTGGACCAGCAAACCATCTAACATTTGCCAACTCAAGAAGCTACAGATTGTTCTTGACTTCATTTCTGGCTTATTTCTCTGGCATGATTTCAGACCTCATGCTAACCAAACTGTGGATACAGCCATTTGTGGTTTGTTAGCTATACTCATAGGCAAGATGGACTAGAACACTGTAACATCAGCCTGCTGTTCATTCACTATTAAGGTGAAATCCAGGCAACTTCTGGTTTGCTGTGTCATTCCAACATGATTATAACTGATATATAAATATAAGAACATTTACACAATCAAATAAAATTCATGGGAGACTTTAAGTTACATACAGATGTGTATCCTGATAAAAATCTTATTTATAATTTTATCCTGGGCATTAGAAACCCTCTCATAAATGGCAAAGATCAGATATCCTGACTAGCAAGTTTATGGCTGTGCCCTAGTAAAGATTGAAGGAGGGCCTGGGAAACAAGATACTTCAAGAGTTCTATGAATCTGAGTGTCACTTCTTCAGCCGATTTGCTTTCCTTCATCCATCCAAAAGTCCTTTTCTGCATAACAATGAAACTCCATAACATCCTGATTTTATGCAAAATCTAACAGAACAAATTTGAAGACACATGATTTGGTGTCACATGGATATCTAAAATGCCCCACAACTATGTTCCACCATGGGCTAAGATCATCAGCAAGCTTTAGAGTTCAAACATACAGGAGAACATTAAGTCGCCTACCATTGGTTACAGAGCAAGTGAGAGAAAAAGAGAGAGAAAAAGATCAATAGCCTGCCAAGTGTGAAGCAAAGAAAATAAACAATGGTTGGAAAGGAGATAAAGTCATTGACTGCATTTTAACTTATCAAATTTTTATTTTGCAACTACTTTGTAGAGGCATCCTTTCAAAAAGTAGCATAAACTATATTAACACTGATTAAATACCGCACATTTACTACTTAATCCTATTTTTGTTTATTTATTCCAATCAGCTTCCATATCATGCAACAGCACTGATACATTTGATGTAGATGAACTAGAGCAAATAACTCTGCTCTAGTTAATGAAGACTTCCATTCAAATGTTCAAACCTCAAATTCCACAGCGACAAAATCTAACAAAGGATTTATCCTACATCCTGTGTTAAGTACAGTAATGTAGACAAGTAGTTTAGCCACTTTGCTTCATCAATGAAAGTTTCCATAATAACTTTTACTCTGTTCTGCATTATATTGCAGTGTTGTAACCTATTTTATCTGCAGAACTGCAAGCATCAGGTCACAACAGTGACCTTTTGGAAAATTTCACTGCAGTTTTATATACTATCCTTACAACATCCCCATAAAGCAGGTCAGTATTATAATTCCCGTATTACATATGTGAAGACAGGGTTCAGATTTTTTTTTTTTTTTTTTGACATGTGTAGTACGTTCAAATCAAAAACTCCTGGCTGAAAGCTAATTACTTAGTCACAGTACCTGACCAGCTCTGGTATGGATACATTTCTCCCTTCTATACTCCAGGGGAAAGAAAGAGGTTCTTTCATTTTGCCAACACTTAATGACCTGGATAAATTTGGCACAAAGTGAATGGACATGGCAAACCACTTCAGAAAGAAGAGCCTACAATCTTTTTTTTTTTTTTTTTTTGGTGCCTTTGAGTCAGTGTTGGCTCCTGGTAACTGCCTGAACAAGTCCCTGCAGTTTTCTTGGCAAGATTTCAGAAGTGGCTTGCCCTTGCCTCCTTCCTAGGGCTGAGAGAGAGTGAGTGACCCAAGGTCACCTAGGCGGCTTTGTACCTAAGGTGGGACTAGAACTCCTGGTCTCCCAGTTTCTAGCCCGATGCCTTAACCACTACACCAAACTGGTTCTCACACACAAAGATAGTGTTGTACAAAAACCCTCTTGGCCATGGCTGCCACCTACTTTTCAAGACCCTGTGAAAATCTATCACCTTTCATAATACTTCATTATGTTCATTTCTTCATGCGGGCAAGTACACCTAATCTATACTTCTATAGTAGAGATATACTATACTATACTACTTCTAAAGTATTCACTTATCTGCATATTGTTTAAGGGTGCAGATAGATGAATGTTATTAGCCAGTGTTTACTTATAGGGAGACCTTGCAGTAACTCCAGAGAGATCTGAGGAAAGACTTCATCAAACCAACATGTCATTCTGTGGTATACCACAAAGACCACAATAGCTGTGGACAGGTACCACAATCCTCACTTGTACAGAACATCTGCAGTTGTTTTCTAAAGAATAGTTTTTTTCTTCTAGAGCTTTAGTGATATGGATCTTTGAGGAAAATATTATTAGCCATATGTGAAAAACAACAGTAAAAGACCCTGTTTTCAGAGAAAGCTAGTATGATTTGTTTTTTGTCACTTAGGCTCTGCTTGCTCCAGTCCAAGTTCATCTAATATGCACTAGATTTTTCTGACATGGATCTACCTCCCTTAATTCTGCTAACAACTTACTTGGAATTCATAAAGTCATTGCAGGAATATAGCAAGTACCCATGTCAACATACTCTTAGAGTAATCTTTATGAGATCTGCTGCCTAGCCAGAAACAGGTTGTTAAAGGGATGAGGTTGAAAAAGAATGGCTTGTTCTGCATATGGTGATAACTGGAACCATGGCTGTGGAATCCTAATCCAAATCACATACCTGCTGTATGTGAGATCAATTTTCAGTAAGATCCTGGACAGAGAGAAGCTAAGAATTTACCCAGATCCAACCAGTCAATTGCTTTGCTACTTTTCTTTTCTCAAGAACGCTTATGGAACCCATGGATCCCCAAACAAAGAATAAATTAGCACAACTGGATGGCAGTCACTGGCAGTTTCCAAGGACTGAGTACTGACAAGTTACTTGGCAGGTTATGTCCCAGTTTGTAAGCACTGATTCATCGCTACTAATTAGCATTTATTGAGCACCAGCCCTAGACTAGATGCTGTAGAGGACCCAGGAGTGACAAAGTCCCTGCCCAGCAGCCTTACAAACTGAAGGAGAAGACAGGGACAAATGTGATAGAAGAGATTTGGAGAAAGGGGGGACAAGAGTGGGAAGATTAACTGGAAACAGACAGCATAAAACAGGCGAGGCTGTTGGTTTGGGAAAAGCGTCTACGTTTCGCAATCATTCTTTTTCTTTTTTAATGAAAACAGAACCAGGGCCTTCTATTCAGTAGAGATTTGCTTTAGATCTGCAGGCAGCATTAAAGGCATTTGAGGCTGTCAACTCAGGGTGAGATTAGAAGCATCACTGAAATGAGTGAGTGAAGCACTTCTGGTGAAGGAGACTGCTGCCTTTACAAGTATATGCTGCATTAATGTGCCACTTGGACTTCTTCAGGAAATTATGTTGGTGGCTGTTTTGCTGCAGGCAAAAGAGCTTTCAGGCTAACTCTTACCTAAGGTGACAGACATTTCCATGATTATTCACACACTGCTGATCACATCGATAAGCAGCCACGTACAGAAATACCAGAGCAGAGCTGGCTTGGAGCTCCCGTTTTAAAAACATATTGTGTGAATAGGTTCCAGCTACACATAGCTTTTTTCCCCGCCTAAAGTATTTAAACATTCTTGCTGCAACAGTAGCAGTTCCTACGGCCCAGACCAGTTGCCTACCGTTCTCCCAAACCTCCGCACGGTAGGCTCAAGAAAGCGGCCGAAATGATCGGGGCGCTGCGGCCGGGAAGCCTGGACCCCTGCTGGCTGAGTATTCGACTGCAAGCCGCTGCAGTCCCGTTTGGACAAGCCCAGGAAACTCCCCCCTCCCCCAGCCCCTCCACCAACAAGCTCTTCGCTTCATCTAGAGGCAGAGAGGCGAGATCCCCACTGCCTCTGAAGTGCAACAACTCTGAAAGAAAGACGAAGCTGGCTGTGGAGTGGGGAGGCAGGGATTCCCCTTCGAACTTTAGATCGGAACTGCTCCGGTTTGCTCGGCGGCTACCGTTGTCCTCAGCTAGGCACCTATGCGTGGGTAAGCTCTTGCTACGGGCGGGGGGGGGGGGTGTCCGTTTCCTTTGTAACAGAGCCACCCAACTTTTTTCCCCACCCCCGCTTTTCCTCCGCGTCGGAGAGGGTGCTGCTCCTCACTCACCCCAAAGTGCTGATGAAGCCATTGACCGACCCTTCGGCGTACAAGGAGACGATGTCCCCAATGTGCAAAAAGCTGGACATTTCATTCATGATTCTAGCGACCTGCCCGACGCCTTTTCTTCTTGACTTTCCTTCACTCCCCACCAAAGTGCTTCACCATGTGCCCGGCGGGGCACCAGGAACTACTACTGTAATCCAAAGCCTCCTCCACTCGATGCATTGGCAAGATCCCTCCCGCCAGTTTACACGTGGTTGTGCTTAGCTAGGTCGTGGTTACGCTCAACATCAGCGAAGAGACGGGATTGGAACAAGGCTAGTGCTGTGTGCTTGGGGGGGGGGGGGGAGCTGACGGATTGACCAGAGATTTGCATGAGTTCCCACTGACACTCTTGCGTACAGCTTTCTACCTGCAGCCAATAGAAACCGATCAGGAAGTCCCGATGAAATATTCAATGCAAATTTTGACTGCGAAGGGGAAGCCACACCCCTGCTAGCCCCGCCTCCCACCCACCGCAGAAACTTTTCCAGGCTCGAAAGAGTCCAAGGGAAAGCTAAGATGGCAAGAACGCTTCTCACTTGAGGCGGGAACGAGAAAAGGGGGATTAATTAATTCTCTCGCCCCCCCCTTCCCTGCCTTCGCCTAAACCTCTGGGCTTGGTAAATTCCAAAGCGAAATATGTTTTAGCTCTTCCCGGAACCACACACGACTACGCAGGCGAGGCAACGGCGCTAGGTTTCTCCCGCACCGTGAAGAGGCGCGCGCTCCTTTGGCTGCTCCTGCTGCTGGGGCCAACATTTGATCTGCACGCCTTGACTTTTTTGCTCCGCCATCTGCCTTGTGCTCAGCATCCGATGGAAAATTGCTTTCGTTCGCACAGCGCGCACGACACCACAGTTATTTCCACCGAGCTTTTAGTCAGAGGGGGGTAGGCGGGAAGGAAGGACTTTTGTTTTGATCGCGGCCGGTTCACGTGGCGTGGAAATCGGAACAGCGCTGAACTTTATTTTTATTTTTATTTTTGCCTAGTCTCCCTAGTGGGTTTTGTAACGCGGGCGCGCGGGCTTCCTGTGGAGGCAGGCGGTGCAGTTCACCCTCCGGCGACACAATAAAGGCGGAAAGAGATGCACGAGTTGCTCTAGCTGACTCTCCCTTTTGTTTCGCTGGAAATTAGCAGCAGCAAAGTTTGTTTTTTAAAGGGACCGGAGCCCTGTTCATGTATGCAATTCAAACCAGAAAGGCAGAGCGTTTTTCGGGTTGTCCAAGGGGAAAGGAAAGAAAACGCGAAAGGTTTTGAAATTTTAAAAAAAAAAAAAAACGGGGGAATTCCTCTACTGGATGACCCAGATGAAAACTTCTTGAAATAGCTCAGTTATATCAAAGAAGGGCTTCACTCTGGGTGGCCGCTGGGGAAGGGGAAAAATCTATGCCAGGGATCAGGAAAGGAGGTTTGAAAACAGAACTGCCAACATCATAATCCCCTATATTAATCAATGGTGCATCTGCATCTGGAATAATGAGTGCACTTCTGGTTGCCACACTTGAAAAAGTATACAATAGAAGTGGGGGAAAGGGTACCAGAGAGTAACAATTGATCAGGACACTCAAATATCTTCCTTACTAGAAAAAGCTAGAATTTTGGAAGTCTTTAGCTTGGACTGAGGTAGGATGTGATCAAAATACATAAATCCTGCATGGCATGATGGCAAGTGAACAGAAAAGTTTTCTGCCTATCGGGACACTCAGACCTATGGTCCGCCAATGAAGCTGATTGAAAGCGGATTTAGAACAGATGAAAGAAAGCAGTTTTTCACACAGCCCCTTACTTATTTGGGTGGCTTTAAAAGGGGGTGGGATAGATTCATGGAGGAATCTCTCAAGGACTATTAGTCTTGAAGATTCAGGGTTACCTCCATGTTGAAGATGGGAATAGGAACCGAAGAAGAGGATTTCTCCATCTGCTGCTTACCAATGCCATGGCTGGTCCCTGTGGCAGAGGAAGTGCTGAACTAGGAAGGACTTTCACCTGACCCAGCAGGACTTTGCTTATGTTCTGATTCAAAGCAGGCAAGAATAGGAATTGTTTCCTAATGGGAATATTAAGATTGCCTTTTGCTGATTGGACTCCTATGTTTTTATAAGCAGCAACTTGACCTGAACAGCCTAACCCTAACCTGCTCAGCCTTTTGAAGAGAGGAAATGCAGTGATGAAAAGTAGATAAGCAGTGATGAGGGGAATGTCATCTTCTGAGAGTTTCTCTCTGCATTGCAGCTAGGAAAGAAACTACAGCCTTCTTATACAAAGTAACAACAATACATGCTTTGTTTCCTTGCACTAATCATTCATTTCCGAAGTGAATAGTCTGTCTTTAAAACATAGGACAGTCCTCTAAATTGAAGCTCTAAAATTCATCTTCCAAGGAGCATGGTTTTTAATGTATGTCTTCTGGGGTGTCTGCAGGTATGGTTAAAAAAAAGGCAAGATAGTGGCCATGATGGTGCCATGGAAGATCCAAGTGGGTTGCGCATGAAAAGCAGATGGAGGTTCAGTCGTACTACCATGATCATCATCTTGACCTTTTTTTTAAATCATTTCCTGCAGGCACTTCTATATCTTCTACAGGCATGAAGAAATTTAAGCCTAGTAGAGTATTATAATGATAAATGTGTGGGATATGGACAGATGAATTTACTACATCTATTCCTCTCTTTTCTCCAGGAACCATAGCGCAGCATTTATATAAAATTCTAAGGGCATATCTCGAAGGCTCAGGTAAAATATTTTCCTCCTAACCTCTGGGCTGAAAAGTAAACCATCATAAGTGTTGCTCTTCATACTGACATTCCCAGTCATTTGCTGCTTAATGGAAGTGTCTTCATTTTGCTTCTACAAAAAATGTTAAGGAAATGGATAGTGGATTCCTCTGGCTTCATTTCCTTCCCTTCCCACCAAATTTCATTGTTTAGTGGGAAAATATCCAGAAATCATTTATCCTTAAAGAGGTATGGGAATAGGATTTAGGGAGGAGGTGAGTTTTGTCAGATGACTAGACCAGGTTTAGCCATTTGTCAAAACCCATTCCTATCTTGGCATGTTATGTGCAGGTGCTTTTCAAAACAAACATGGCTAAGAAGTAGAACAGTAGAACCCAGTTTTCTTGTCTGCTTCACTGTGTAGCCTCTCCAATTTGTCAGTCAACTGTTAGCCAGATTTCTTTTGAACAAGCATCCAGCCATCTCCCAACCCTGTCTGTTGTTGTTGTTGTTTAGTCGTTAAGTCGTGTCCGACTCTTCGTGACCCCATGAACCATATTGCGCCAGGCTGGTAAACATGGCTGGGGGTTTATGCCTTTTGAGAGATAGCTGGAAATGGATCACCAACTAGTTAGATGCAAGATGGGAATGCCCTTAAATCTCCCATCCATGATGCTTTCTGCTGAACTCTTTACAGTGCAATTGCTCTGGCTTATCTACTGACATTGGCATTGCCAAAGTTGAGGGGCCCTGTGCAGGATGGCCTCTTTCCCTCCCCAACTCTTCCCCAGGGCCCCCTGCTTCCTTCTTGTCCCTTTTCCATTCTCTTTCTCTCTCTCTCTCTCTCTCTCTACATACACAGAGAGAGAGAGAGAGAGAATTTTTCCTGTACAGCGAAAGGAAAGTGTTAGACGAGGAGGGGACATAACAGAATCCTTGAAGAGGAGGAAGAAAAGGTGAAGGTGCTGAATACTGAATTTAGAGGTCCTTTGTACTGCATCATTAGTCCAGTACTGGAGCCCCAGTGTTTTCCATGTGCAGCCCTCCCAAGTCTTCCTATTACTTCCTTAGTCTTCTTTCTGCACACACACTCACTCTCACACACACACACATATACAATCTGTCAAGGAAAAAAGAGGCAGAATAACTGCAATGTTGTTGAAATGGTAACCTCACATTGCTGGATTATAAGCCTTCACAATAAACAAGCACATTTATGCTAGACTTTTGCCCCTTCTAAGTCCTTTTCCCACTATTGCCTTAAATACTCTCCACCCATTCCTTGAGACACACAAAGCAGTGCTGACATAACATTTGCTGTTATCCTGCCATTGCTGCATCTGTTCTGAGTCACTGCCAAATCGGGGCAACACAGGACCTCACTATAGGACTCCGTTGAGCTTCTTCAGACTGGTTTGACTGCCCCTCCACCTACAGCCCGTTTGGTCTTCTCCCAGCTGAAAATAGCATGAAATAAAGAAATAAGGAGAGGCACCTGGACAGAAATAGCCCCAGAGAGGAGGAAAGCAATTATTGTAGGTCCTGTATTGCAGTGTAGGTCCTGTAGTATAGGAGAATTGAAACTAAATAGCCTGTTACTACAGAGGGAGGAGGTGGAGAAGTGATTGAAACTGATAAATAGAGGGAAACTTACAAACAAGCAATACTGTAGGTTTCCATTTAACATTATTTTTGAAACATTGCAATGAGGAAATTTGGGACTGCTGCATTTCAAAATAATGTTAAAGTGGAATAGCGCAAAAATGCCCTTTCTTCTTTTCCAGATAGAATATTAAAGATCTGGTAATGTCCAAATCCTGTTAAAAGAAAATAGTAGCAATACAGCTCTTCTTCCCCAAATAAAATAATGGAGGTCTGCTCTTCTCCACCTTGCTGGAAGCCTGGAAAGAAATTGGTGTCATAAATAGGGAGAAGAAAAGATGATGGGTATAAAACAAGTGACTGATGGAGAGGACAGACATTAGAAAAGAAATAACTGTGGTAGTGGTTGGCTAGAAACCCAAGAAGAAGGGGCATGCCTGCACCTCCCAGTGCTTCTAATGTACCCTTTGATCACACCGGCAGCAGATCAGCTGTCCTCACCTCCAAACTAATGGGTGACAAAGCATTACAGGTTTTACACACCTTGAAGCTGTGTTGACTTCATTGGAAGAATACTGCTTTTATATCTGCCAAATTCTATGCCTTATCTTTTAAAAAGATTCTTAAACGAGCATGCTGCAGAACAAACCACCACTCTTAAGCTTAACCTCTGTAGAGCAGTCTCATGTAGAACCTAAAAGCATTCTTAGAAACTGAAGCGGGGAGTGGCTACAGCCAAATGCTTCATTAACTTCTGAGTAGCTTTTGAGTAGCCACACTCCCATAGCAATCCTTTAATGACAGTGCCATGAAGCACTTCCCAATTTATTCAGGCCTGAAAAGGTTAGTGATCTCTGCTCTAGATTCAGAAAGTCTGTTTGAGGAACAAAACTATCACATGGTGATCACAACAATGGATTTTCCAAAAACTGTCATTATCTCTTTGTAACTAGATATCAGTCTGTGGCTGTAGCCTGGTTTAGTTCCTCTTCAGTATCTGGAAGAAGGCCCAGCAACTTTCACAGCAGATAGGATCCTCTCTGATCCACATTTTTATATGCTGCCTTTTCCATTTACCTTGCCACTGTTGTAATAACAAACATATTTAAAAATAGATTCCATTCTCTTCGAGAACAAAGAAACTGATGTTGGACTTCACAATTATTCAGTGTTCTATTTTTTCCCCCTTCCTAGATATGGCAGACCTGGGAAATCATGTGATGCTGTTTCTCTAGGGAAACTGAAAATTCAGGTCTGTCAAGAAATACTGCTCTCTCGCTCTCGCTCTCTTTTTAGATCAAGGCAAATTTAGAAACATTTATCCCAGGAAATAGTCAGAATTAAGTTAGGCTTTAGTTGCATTGCTGTCCTTGAAAGTGGATCTCACTTTTATGTCCTGTACTGAACGTTTCAACAGTCATATAGAAAAACATCAGCTAATACCTGTTACATTTTATGCTGCTCTTAAGGAGCTGAGGCAATTGGGCATGTCTTCCTTCCACATGCACCCGTCATTTTTGTTCTGGCCATAACCCTCACCCAAGGTCACACAGGCTGCCTCATGACCAAATGGGATGTGTACTGGGTTTCCCTTGTAAGATCCTAACCTGTAAAAACAGAAGTCATTCCCTGAAAATGCACTTTGGAATTTTACTTTCTTATTTACTTAGTTTTAAATAATAGAACCATATTGTTGGAAGAGGCCAGTTTGACCACTGAGTCCAGTCTTCTGTTCTATCCAAAAATCCAAATTAAATCACCCCCAACAGATGGTCATCCAGCCTCTGTAGAACATATCCAAGCAGAGGGAAACCCACCAACCTGCTTAGTTACTTAGTTCCAAGGTCAACCTGCTCTTATTATTACAAAAATCAATCAAAATCTGTCTTCCTGTAACTTAAGACCATTTTTCTCTATCCTGCATTCTAGGATGATAAGGTATTTTCTTCTGTGTGGCCTGTTTTTAGATTCTTTAAGACTACTATGATGTATTTCAGCTTCTCCTATCCTCCACTGAGATTCCACAATTTTATTACAAAAGCACCTAATCATCTGCCTCACAGCAAAACAATTTACACACAAATCAAGCACTATGTTTCTCACCTTGTACTGCTGGGTTGGATTAAATAAAAATAGTACAGCTATAAGGCTCTTGTCCTGTTCAGTGGTTGCCTTGCTTTTCTCATCATCTGGAAGGGATCTCAAGATATTTCCATCTCCCACCCCCACAAAGAACTAGCAGAGAGACACTATGAGCCAATCAATGCTTTCTTTCCATTTGACCAATAGGAGAATCAAATAGTCCACTTCCCTGGCCCCTGACTTGCCACTGGTCCTTCAGTAACAAAAATCCCTTGGTCCTCCACCAAACAAAAAGGAAATAAAATAAATAGCTAGTGACACTCTCATCTGGTTTTGTAGTACATGAATCTGTATGCATTGGTGTGATAGTCTGTAAAATAATTCTGAGAAGCTAATATGAAGGAAAGCTATGTGGGAGATGTTTTATAATTTAGAATGATTAATGTATAATGATTTAGTATGATTAAAGTATTACACCAGGGATAACCATGCTCAAGTTCATCCTCAGCCACGGAACCTCACTGAATGTCATTAGTCTACTGTAGCTCTCTGGAGATTACAGAGATTTGCAATGCTGGGAAAGGTGAAAGGAAAGAGAAGAAGAGACAACCAGCAGTAAGGTGGATGGACTCAGGTACAGGAATGATGGGTGCACCATGGAAAGACCTGAAAGACCAGGTTAGGGGCAGATTGTCAAGGAGAAAATCTATTATGTGGTTGCTGAGAGTTGACACTGACTTGATGGCACATAATCAGTCAATCAATCAACTAGCACCCTTTGTAGATTCAGCCATAGAATTCTAGTGGAAAGGTCATGGCTGAAATTAAAGAGGACTCTTGGTTTGGAGAGAGAAGGATTAATAAAAATGTCTCCCATTGTATGGCTAACTAGCAAAGTCTGTTCCCAGTACAAATATTAAATTTGCCTAGCAAATTGGGAAAAACTACTGCCTGCAACAGACTGAGATGGCTGTTTGGCTAGAACATGACACCTTGGCTAGTTTCAGAGGTTGTTGATTCAAGTCATAATACTGAATTAGCACCTGTTGTTTCCATGACAAAACATCTGAAGATATTTTATCCACATCTTACTGCCTTCACTATTTATTCTACCTTTGCAATGAATTTGAAAATCTGCCCACTTCTGAATGCATGTTGCCTAAACCAAGTCATGGTTTACCAAGGGCTCTATGCTGAATAAGATACTAATTTGTGCATGCAGTTCTAATACAAAGCACATCTTTAATTTGCTATAAATCCCCATCATCTGTGATTAGGTCACTGAATATTTAAATAAACTAAAGATCCATCTGCTAAAGATTTCATGCTTGAGGATATCTTAGTTCAATAGACTCATTTATGTAGAAAAGATCTGTTATTTTGGAGGGGATGGAGGAGTTCATTATGAATCAAAACCAAGGTTTTTGTTTGCAGAGACTAAACTTTTCAAAGAAGAATGTGGGAATCGCTGAGAAAGAAGATGCTGATGGCAGAGAAGGATACAGAAAGGGAAATTCACATGTTGATTATGTGCCATCAAGTCGGTGTTGACTGTTAGCAACCACATAGATAGATTTTCTCCATGATCCCATGTTGATTACATATATTTATCATTTTGAAAAACATATGTACCAGATTGACCAAAAAGCTGAACAGTCAGACCCGTTGGTAGATGGGAAGTGCAAGTTTAAGAATTACAAGGCTGAATAATAAAAAAGTATAGAACATGAAAAGAATTGTGTATTGTCATGAGATAATTGCACAGGGCCCTGCCTTTCTGCTCCCATCTGCGTAAAATGTAATGCACGCTTGTTGCTTCCAGCCATATAATTCAAAGAGAGAGAGAGAGTGAATCTATAAATGTATTTCCTTCCTCAGTGCATGTGAACTAGAGAATACATTAAAACAGGAGTGTCTCAGGAAAGGAAGTGACTTCAAGAGCATCTCAGGGTGACTCAGTGTGGTTATGACAGCAGAGTCATTGGTCTCCGAGATACTGTCTCTTTTGTTGGCTCTGTCACATTCTTTTTCCATTTGCAATCCCTTACAAGGAAGCTTTTCAAGATGTGGATCCTCAGAGGACTGGCGTTTCCCCTGGCTGCAAATCCCCACCACTCTGTGCAAACAGCCTTTCAATCACTCTTTCCATAGTTGCATTTAACTGGGTATCCTTCCAAGATTACACAGATCACTGTACTAGACTTAGGCACAGATGCCTTGGCTCTAGTGTGATGTCACAGAGGAAAGAATGATGCCCATCTTGGTTGGCATATAGGGCCACATTAAAATAAAAAGCTGGATACTAGTGAACATTGGGCTAGATTTGAAACAACCAATGTAAAATGTTGGAAGAGAGGAGGGCAAAAATAAAAAAGGCTCAGATTAGTGTGGTAATAATTACAGGTGGGATAAGATGGTGTAAATTAGTCTAAATATTTGAATGGAATTAATCTACTCCAACTTTTTTGAAAACCACTATCTTCACAACATTGGAGAACATGTTCGAGAATGGCAGGAAGAGAAGGCAGGAAAACAAATGAGACTGCATGTTCTTGAAAGGCATACTCTGCAAAAAGGAAGCCAACTTTTTGAAGAAAATCTGATTATTAATATCTAATTTCCCCAACCCCAGTGGCTTCTTAAAGGCCATGCAGTGGGAAACCTGTAGTCCTGTTTTGTTTGCTCGTTTGCTTGTTTGCTTGTTTGTTTGATTATTTGTTTGGTAGGTTGGTTGGTTTTTTGGTGCCTTCGAGTCAGCGTTGACTCCTGGCAACTGCCTGGACTAGTCCCTGCAGTTTTCTTGGCAAGTTGTTTGGAAGTGGTTTGCCATTGCCTCCTTCCTCAGGCTGAGAGAAGGGGACTGTCCCAAGGTCACCCAGCTGGCTTCATCCCTAAAGTAGGACTAGAACTCTCACAGTCTCCTGGTTTTTAGTCTGGTACCTTAACCGCTATGCCAGACTGGCTCTTGCTAGTCCTGGGGTTGCATTCCCCCAAATCCAGGTTTTGATGGTACAGCTGCTGATGGTCAGCAACATGTTTCCTGATGTATGAAGCTGAAAATCTGTAGTGTGCACCCTAAAATAGGCCAACTACAAAGAAAAAAGACGGACTCCAACTCCGTCCCTCCTCCCAGAAAATCCTGAAAAAATGGACAAATCACAGCCCGACCCCCATGTATGACATGGTCCTGCCTAGTTTGCACTATCATCTTCCCATTGTGACCATCTCCTTCCCAAGTCACTCAAAGATTGCCCATCATGGTTTAGACTGTAGATTTACTATAAACTGAGCCAAAGAAATGTTGTAGATTCTTTTCTTTTCTTTACATCACCCTGAGATGGGAGGAGGTTTTAAAAGATTTGCTCTCTGTTTTGCTGCCCAAAGTAAATACAGTCAGGTCCAGAAATATTGGGACATCGACACAATTCTAACATCTTTGGCTCTATACACCACCACAATGGATTTGGAATGAAACAAACACAATGTGTGTTAACTGCAGACTGTCAGCTTTAATTTGAGGGTATGTACATCCAACTCAGGTGAACGGTGTAGGAATTACAACAGTTTCCATATGTGCCTCCCACTTGTTAAGGGACCAAAAGTAATGGGCCAATTGGCTTCTCAGCTGTTCCATGGCCAGGTGTGTGATATCCCCTCAGTATCCCAATTACAATGTGCAGATAAAAGGCCCAGAGTTCATTTCAAGTGTGCTATTTGCATTTGGAATCTGTTGCTGTCAACTCTCAAGATGAGATCCAAAGAGCTGTCACTATCAGTGAAGCAAGCCATCATTAGGCTGAAGAAACAAAACAAACCCATCAGAGAGATAGCAAGAACATTAGGCGTGGCCAAAACAACTGTTTGGAACATTCTCAAAAAGAAGGAACGCACCGGTGAGCTCAGCAACACCAAAAGACCCAGGAGACAACAGAAAACAACTGTGGTGGATGACCGAAGAATTCATTCCCTGGTGAAGAAAACACCCTTCACAACAGTTGGCCAGATCAAGAACACTCTCCAGGAGGTAGGTGTATGTGTGTCAAAGTCAACAATCAAAAGAAGACTTCACCAGAGTGAATACAGAGGGTTCACCACAAGATGTAAACCATTGGTGAGCCTCAAAAACAGGAAGGCCAGATTAGAGTTTGCCAAACAACATCTAAAAAAGCCTTCACAGTTCTGGAACAACATCCTATGGACAGATGAGACCAAGATCAACTTGTACCAGAGTGATGGGAAGAGAAGAGTATGGAGAAGGAAAGGAACTGCTCATGATCCTGAGCATACCACCTCATCAGTGAAGCATGGTGGTGGTAGTGTCATGGTGTGGGGATGTATGGCTGCCAATGGAACTGGTTCTCTTGTATTTATTAATGATGTGACTGCTGACAAAAGCAGCAGGATGAATTCTGCAGTGTTTCGGGCAATATTATCTGCTCACATTCAGCCAAATGCTGCAGAACTCATTGGACGGCGCTTCACAGTACAGATGGACAATGACCCAAAGCATACTGCAAAAGCAACCAAAGAGTTTTTGAAGGGACAGAAGTGGAATGTTATGCAATGGCCAAGTCAATCACCTGACCTGAATCCCATTGAGCATGCATTTCACTTGCTGAAGACAAAACTGAAGGGAAGATGCCCCAAGAACAAGCAGGAACTGAAGACAGTTGCAGTAGAGGCCTGGCAGAGCATCACCAGGGATGAAACCCAGCGTCTGGTGATGTCTATGCGTTCCAGACTTCAGGCTGTGATTGACTGCAATGGATTTGCAACCAAGTATTAAAAAGGGAAAGTTTGATGTATGATTATTATTCTGTCCCATTACTTTTGGTCCCTTAACAAGTGGGAGGCACATATGCAAACTGTTGTAATTCCTACACCGTTCACCTGAGTTGGATGTACATACCCTCAAATTAAAGCTGACAGTCTGCAGTTAACGCACATTGTGTTTGTTTCATTCCAAATCCATTGTGGTGGTATATAGAGCCAAAGATGTTAGAATTGTGTCGATGTCCCAATATTTCTGGACCTGACTGTATATAAACCCCAGTTTAGAGAATTACCATCCCACCTTTTTCTTCCTAACCACTATGTCCAATAAAGAGTTTTTTAAACTTGTCTATGATTTTGTTAAACTTGAGTGAGGCAAATAGAGTTATGGCTGCAGTGGATGATAACTATGGATATTCTATAGAAATCGTTGTCACTGAGTCACTGCATGCTGTTCAAAAGATCAGGTGAAATGGGCATTATTGCTTACATGGAGCTTAATGGGATTGTGTTTCCATTTTGAAGTGCACCATGGATCAGTTCATCTTCTGGAATAGCTTTCAAGTGTCCCGTGGTAACTGTGGACAGAAGTATCCAATTTCAAGCATACTAGTATTGTGCTTAGTTCTAAGAGCAGAGTAAATAAAAATTACTACTACTACTATTACCTGCAAAATATTATAAGTTTCACTGGATGGGGTATCAAGACACTAATCTGCATGTAACAACGTCTTTTTGCATTACATATTATCTAGTATTAAAGCAGTCAGTGCCAAAAAAATATTTGGAGATGAAACAGCCAACAATGTGAAAGTGAAAATGACTGTGTTAAAAGGAACAGATGAAACACTGAGCCCTTTGTCTTCCTAGCCAAATCTGAGAAAGAAAGAATTCTCTAGGGAGAGAAAAATATAAAAGAAGGAATTCTTGGCTTCTGAGACAAATTTTCTCCCACCCCAGTGAATTCAGCATTTACTCAAAAGTACAATGTAGTCTAAGAAAGATGGGCCTTCTGTAGAATCTTTCATGCTGTACAGTATTTACTCTCCCCCTAGAGAAGATGTTTAGGGTAGTAGCTAAAGAGAGAGAGAGAAACAAAACAAAGAGATTCATCAATAGTTCTTTTTTATCTTATTTGTACTTCCTTAATAATGCTTGGCATGACTCTACAAAAGAGAAGTCTCAGGGAAAAACTGTGCTGGGCAGGAAAAGACACAAAAGAGAAGCAGTTGAACCCCACTGCCTTCCAAACAGAACAGAACACAGAAGTCGACATCTGTTGCTTCAATCAAGAAAGGAACGGAAGGGAGGAGAAATTCTAAGTAAAAGTGCTACTTATGACTCAACTTCGTGATCCTGATAAAGTTTTTTAAAAAAACTTCAACTCAGGTTGCAACAAAACAGGGCATAGCAAAAAGGCCCAGGAAGGAGCCTTGAGGTGGTGGGAAAAGCCCTACAGTTAAACCTGCTGCCTTACTGCCCCTGCAGTGCCAGCTTTTCACCTGCTGATGACATGCTGAAGAAGGAGATCAGCAAAGCTGAGGACTCAAGCAATCATATTCCATAGGATGCATTGGACATGCGTGATCAGGACAGCCCCTTTTAGCATAGGCAATTGAGGCAGCAATGGGGACAGCAAAAGTTACGCTGGTTTAGTTTTCTGCCACCAGCTCAGCAATGTGAAAAGGCCCTAATGTGCATATCTAGAACAGGACTTCATTTTCAACCATCTTACTTTTCCACTACACTCAGGCAAACCATTATGAAATTATAATCGGTTCCTTATACTCTGCAGAGAACAGGGGATTTATAAAGCCCTGCTGAAATGCAAACACATGCCTGTGTTTCTCAGTGGGTATGGTGGGGATTTGAGATATAAAGGGGGATGTAGGCACTGTCAAGCATAGTATCAATAAGGAAAGTTTAAAATGCCCTTTGGTGTTGATAAGCTCTTGTTCCTGTACAGGGATATGCAGGGTGTGGTCAAAAACGTCAGGATGGTGACCATAGTGGTGTGATTGAAGCTCTGCCCGGTTTTTATATGCAACACATATAAAAAGCAGATGGAACTTCAATTGCACTGTTGCAGCCACCATCATGAATTGTTTTACCATACCTGCAGAAAACCTGTTCCAATAAAAACAGACAGAGTTGCCACAGGGTTTATGACAGGTTTTATTTTACTGCAGCACAATTTGCCATTTGAAATTGTGTGAATGGCAGTTTCAGTAAACCAATTGGCAAAATGTTTCCAGAGAGTGAAATTGTTAAGAAATTATGTAGGCACGTATACAACAGCAAGTGACCTGGTTTCACCACATTGGAAAAGAGAGCCTAAGTCCACCCAAAAGAAAGTTCTGCTAATTGCAAAAAAAAATCTGTTCACTTTATTCATTTGGGCTTAGAGAGGACTCTCCCCACAGAGGCAAAAATAGTTTCAGCTACAGCAGTGTTATTTTGTGGGCTCTACCCCCTTAGGGTTTAGGAGACAGATTGGACACTGGCAGCAGAAGCAAAACAATTTTGCATGGGGCTCTGTACACAGCACATGATACAGGCAGTGCCCTTATTTGGGGGCAAGTATGGTACTATGTACAGGTAGTCCTCATTTAGCGACCACGGTTGGGACCAGCAACTTGGTTGTTAAGCAAAGCGGTCACTAAGTGAAACTGCAACTGTGCTTATGATCTTCAATTTTCCTTTGCTTTACAGACCTGCAGAGGTTGTAAATGTGAGGAATGGTCACAAAGTTACCTTTTTCATCACTGTTGTAACTGTGAATGGTTGCTAAATGAGACAGTCACTAAACAAGGACTACCTGTAATCACCCCAGCAGCTGGCTGTACAGCAACTTCATGATGCATCTGAGTGACCATTAATGAGGCAGTTGGTTGGGGCAACAAGCTTCTCTCAAGATCTGCAGGCCTTAGATTGAATGGAGTGGCTGCTCCAGGCAGGGAGCCACAAGGATACAAAGTGCAGGTTTGGGTTCAATTCACCCCACTCCAAAACCCTGTGTGGCTTACTTATTGTATCTATGAATACATTAGCTTTGGAGTTAGATCACAATCCAAAACAGACTTCAGGTCAGTGCCGACTTTAGGGGAGGGGGAAAAAAAGTCTTGCTTCCCTCCTTATGGAGGTAGAGATTAACTCTAAAGTGATCACAGACTTAGAACATGCCCTTCCCATTATTCATTGGAATGCACAAGCTTTATATCACAGGGAAACCCTGTGGTTAGTATGCAGTGAGGAAGGAAGTGATAAGGGCATTAGAAATTCATTTGCCTGCTGTCAGATGGAAGAGCCACTGGCCAGATTAGCTTGGTATTTCAACCTAAGGCAAAGAGGGCTTCTTGTGACCGAATCAGGAATAAAACCAGAGAACCACTAATCTGGAACAGGTGATCTGGAATGACACCAAACTATAGAGAAGACCTGGTGTGCTTTAGCCTGAAGTTGTTCTTCTGAGCCATCTGAACAGTTGCAATAAAACCAGCCTCTACTGGGGAAGGCTGTAATTGTCATTCAGTGCAACCATTTGCTAATCTTTAGGAAACAGGGCAGTTACTGAGTAGGTTACTAGGTGAAAGGATGTGATGCAGGAACCTCCCATTCCAAGCAGCTTTCCTGCCCCAGCCCTTCGCATTCACTGGGCTGCATTTATATTTGTACAAGTTCCTGTCCATTCCACAGTGTTTAAGAACCCTTATCAGGGGTTGGCAGGCTAACCTACTGCATAGTAATACAGACCATGCCAGTGTCATGCTATCTGATGGCCATAAAGGCAGTCTATTGTGTCAGAGATAATATAAAATGTGCACACTATTACAAACATAGTATCCACGCAAGGGCACCTATTGACATTGATTTTGGGCTGTTGATAGATAGATAAAGTGGGTAAATAAAATAGATAAAGTGGGTAGATAAACACTTGTGAACACATTTGGCTAGAATACAGGAGAAGGAGTTAAAAACTCCAAAAACCAAAATCAGCCTAGAAACAATAACCGTATAAAAAAGTCCAAGAAAAAATAACATTGCAATATATACAGTAAAGCTAAATATAAAAAATAATAATTGGAGGCTCAGACACAGCTCCATTCTTTAAGCACTGTTATCCGCAGGGACACGTGTGGGGGGCGGGAAGGGGGAGAGAAATGATGAAATCATTTTCACGCCCTCCCCATTTTGTAGATGTGTCTTGATACTTCATGCACTTATGAAAAGGGCAGGGCTTGTGTTGCATCATCATGATATTTGTTTGATCGTTTTGATGAAACTATTGGGTTCTGTGGATGTCTCTGGGGCCCTATGAAACAAGAAAGCAAAAGAAATTCTAACTATGTATGTTCTGATATTAAGATATGCTACTAGATAAATTGAATTCTAACATTTTATTTAAGAAATAGCCAGACCTTGGAAATAGGAGGAGGAGGAGGAACAGTCCAATTTGAGAAGACTCATTATTCATCTTATGCTTATTTTTACTTGTGGTTCTTCTCCCTACTTGGGAGAATCTGATTGTCCTATCATCTTGCCCCTGTGAATATTTTTATAAATAAAATCAGTATTCTATCTAATAAGGAGATGGTCCAGCACAGTCCAAGAGGTTGTAGGTTTCTTTTTGGCTGCTAATTCCAGAAAATAATGCTGGGAGATTATTGCTTTATCCTTCTGGCAATTATGCAATGGGATTCCCCAAGCCTCTGTTTTATCCTTCAAGCTGTTTTACATTCACAGGAAACTATTGGGAGAGCTTTCCTGGTGATGTGAACTGAGGAGTCACCAATTTGTGGATGACACCAAGTTCTCTGTCCTTTTCATCAAAACTGGGGGTTGACATTTCACTCAATCCAGACAAGATGGAGTTATTGTCAGGGGACAGTTCCCAAGTGAGTAGTGTTCAGCCTTTTCAATAGGAGCACCGATGGCCTTTAGTCCATTAGGCCAGTGTTTCTCAACCTCAGCAACTTTAAGATGTATGGACTTCAACTCCCAGAATTTCCAAGCCAGCATTTTATGGCATTCTGGCTGAGGAATACTGGGAGTTGAAGTCCACATATCTTAAAGTTGCTGAGGTTAAGAATCACTGAATTAGGCTGAAATATGTACTATAACTTTATTGATAAAGAATAATTGATAATTATCTATACTCTGGAAATCTCTTTTCTGGAGCACTGAAATACCATAATACATGGAACTGTCTTTGAAAACAACCCCAAATCTATAATTATTCCAATGTAAGCAGCAGGATTGTTAGCATGGTTGTTACAACAATGCTTTGCCATCTGCAAAGCAATTGCAATTTAAAGAACTGTTATTAAGCTTTATATACTTACCCATATCGTAAGATCATCTTCTGAAATACATCTCTGGGTACTTTGGTGAAATGAGTTTTGAAGTGTGGATTTTCTTTATTAGTACTCCATTTGTTTGTTTATTAATTATTTATGTACAGGTTGACCTGCGTTACTGTATTTATATCTTGCCTTTCAACCTTGGGATACCCCCCAAAATTGAAACTGAACATTTTAAAATAACATAAGATGATTTTTATTAAAACTGTGGGGAAAAAATCCACCCTCCCCAGAAAGGATCACCTGGTAAACCATTGTACTGCCTTTTTCAGTGCCAGGAGCCTTTTATTTTTCCAGTCAATTCAATCTTAATTTTTATAACCTTTTTAAAGCATTTTTATAACTATATGACTGACGCTATTCTCTGAGCTGTTGATTTTATCCTGTTGCTTATATTTTCATGTTATATATTTATGTTTATGTTTTAATTGAGCAGTATATTAATAAAATAATGTAGCCCAGTGCTCATTTTCTATTGTATACAGGAATAGATTAATTCACAAATGAAGTCAGTGAATTCTGTTTTTAAAATACACTTTTTACCCTCTTGGCATGGCTCTGTGTGATTTGCAAGTATTTTTCCCTAGCTGAGGTAACAACTTCCCCTTGGGAAATTCAGGCTCTTACTATGAGAGTAAGAATTAGTGAGGACTCAGCTATAGCAAAGAATAGCAGAACAATTAAGAGCTGCTGTTCAAAACCCCGGACTAACTGGCAGTGGGACAGAGATCTCAGCTGGGTGGAAAAGGATCAAGGCCAGGGGAAGCTGGCAGGCATTAACCAGCAGCTACCGGAAATCATAGTCTGCTCCATTGGCACGGGGATGGAGAATTCAGGCCTTTCTGGGTTAGACTGCAACCAGCTTGAGGGTACCTACTCAGACTCCATAGGAACTCCATTGGCAGCAAGCCCCAAACTATACAAAACACACACAGATAATTGCTTACATTTTACAAAAAGCACACGCAGAGGCATAGTTTGCACAACCAGCTAAGACAGGATTTTTTAAGCACAGATTGCTGAATACGCCATAGAGATCTGGTTTATACATAACAGCAAGCTACAGTGGCTGAATTCACCCACCGCAGTGAGCCCCAAACAATCACATTACAGTTTAGAATGATGTGTAAAGCTAAGCTAATTTCTTTGTACCTGTAATTTCTTTGTAAGAGGGATATTAACAGATTGTTGGAAAGTTCCCAGTTATTTAGCATGGCTAAATGCCACCAATATTAAGGGACTGATTGCATATCTTTCTGAAACAATTTAGCTCTGTGTCCAACATGGGCTAGTAAAGATAGAGCTCAGTGCCAGATGTGGTATACGATAAGATCCAATTCAATGTCTTCTGCAGTTCAGTCACAGCCCACCACAATCATTATGATGCTTCAGCCAATCTTTTAACACTTGTTATACCTGGCAATCTGTATGAGCTCACTGTGCCAATAGTCCAAATAAAAAGTAATAAGAAATATGGAAGGACCTTTAAATATCTCTGCTTTCTGTTTGAAGTATAGTTGAAAAAACTCTGGAAATGTGAGCTTTATAAATAAATAAAACATATATTTTATTGCATCAACCTTTTTGATCATGCTGTATTGCTGTAGTCAGCAAATCCTGGTCTGTGTGCTGCTAGCAGTCCTCATTACCCATTTTCAGTCCCTGGTTTGAGTAGAGCTGAAATTTTTGTCCAGAAGTTTTTGCTGTTTTTATTCTGATATAACGGTATGACAATACCAATGCATGTTGTTTAACTCTTTCTGCAAACAGGAGTGGTTAAAAAACTAGAATGATTTTACTGATGGTTTCTGTAGCCTAATGGATAGATGAGACACTCTGGATTGCTTCTTTCCTAACAAACCAGAAGCTTTGATTTGTTTTTGGAATCCAGAGTGTTAGGAGAGTAACCCGCCACAGTTACTGGGTTCACCCTTAATGCCAAACAGATCGTGGAAGAAGTGATTTTGGTTTGTTTAGCACTTCCACTGACAGTACAGATATAGTAGGTGGTTCACCCAAAATTCTGATCAGTTTTATCCTTATGTCTTAATGGAATGGCTATATAAATGTGATGTATAAACAAACAAACAAACAATCAGCTTTAGTATGATAGGTATACCTATTCCAAACCATTTTTAATGGGTAAACTATTTGGGGCATACAGAATTCTTGGGATAGAAATGCACAATTGCGTAAGAATGACACCCAGTATTTCTTCCTTCTAAGCATTTGTACCCTCTCTTTCATTATAAACATGTTAAGCCAACTTTCTAAAATAGTATGCATGTAATTGCAACTGCAATTATCTGAGCATTCAGAATCCCTCTGCCCCCTGCAGAGCGTGCGTGGTGTTTCTGATCTGAATGTTCAGAACATGAAAGAGTCAATGAAAATATATCTTAGTGTCAAAAGGAAACAAGAAATATTCTACAAATATTCCAGAGCCAATTCCTGACAATTATCACCAACCTGTGCAATAGGTTACAGAGTTAGTTTCTGTTTGCCTCCGCCAACAACTGAAGGAGGAGGGGTAATGTTAGTAGGTTAAACAGTAACTTTAAAAAATAAATCTGGAAATGTTCAGATTGTAGCTATTAAATATTTTATCTTCTGCTGAAAAATCCAGAATATCTTGTTCTCCACCTACTGTAGATGGTAAACTAGATACTGATAAAATAGAGGAAGCATGCATGGGTTCTGATCACTGTAACCTCAGCAACAGAATATGAAATATTTCATTAATTTCTTGCAGCTATGGAAAATACCAAGGTGCCTTGCATACACGCTGGCATATATGTGCAAGCACAGGAAAATTATATTTTCAGTACATAAGGCTATATGTCAAAATGTTTGCTTTGTCACATGTACATGTACCTGGAATTAAATAAATGAGGGTAGAAAGTCCTTCTAGGACATAGTCCCACACTCAAAAAAGCTGTATAAATAGAACCCTTCCTAGAAGGGGTGAACAAAAAATTAAATGTGTCCATACCCCAAAGCCTTGCCACTTTGATCATGTGTTACATAGAATGTGGTATTGTATAGAACAAGGCATGATCTTGTGTGAAACAAGCATCACAAATATCTCTGGGTTAGCCAGAAGTAAAGTTTATTGGAAGCCGAAGGCTTTCACGGCCGGCATACGATGGCTGGTGTGGGTCTTCCGGGCTGTGTGGCCATGTTCTGGAAGTTTTGTTTCCTAACGTTTCGCCAGCACCTGTGACCGGCATCTTCTGAGTGCAGGAGCACAGAATTGTTAGCAATTCAGTAGAAGAAAAAACCCTGCCTAATCCCCAGGAAGATACACACAGATGCTGACACCAAAACAAGCAGCCACTCAGTAACCCAAGCCCCCCCAACCCCCCCAAGTCCCCCCTTCCCCCCCCCTCAGATCTCTATAAATACCCACAAAAGGGTCACATCACCCTGGGCACAGAGAGAACTGCTCCTGTCTGTGCTCCTGCACTCTGAAGATGCCGGTCACAGGTGCTGGCAAAACGTTAGGAAACAAAACTTCCAAAACATGGCCACACAGCCCGGAAGACCCACACCAGCCATTTATTGGAAGCGTTTGCAAAGGCTGGTGGACTTCGTTGCAAATAAGAAGCCACACTTCTTACAGATTTCAGCACATTTTATATAACCCTAGGCCGACACTCAAACTTCCTCATTTCCCCCATTGGCTGAGGTACTCTGAGGTCACAATCTTTCCGGCCACACTAGGATTTCTTCCTGGTCCCTCCCACCTTATCTATGGTAATTGCTCAAGGTTTCAGCTAATTCCATTATACTGATAAAGATTGCTCCAAATTAATTTGTATTTACATTGTCCCACACAAGGAGACAACTTCCTCTCCACCTGCCACTATTTGATAACCATAACACTTAACACTACTTCCTTATCTCTCACACAGCTGCACTCTTAGCATGCTCAAGTTACTATTTCTTTGTCAATAATAACAGATATTTTATCCATCTCTCACAATCTGTGCTAATTCCTTCTATGTGTATGACCATTTCTGTTTAACAGGTATACATCAAACAATACAGCATATTATGGTTTTGTATTTAGAACACGAAGCCCCCCCCTCCCATTATAACAATGGGAAGAGTAGAAGCAGGGTCTAGAAAGGCCAATGTGTTTTTGATGATCAATAGAATGCAATAACACACTCCAGTTGCTGCTACACATACCTAGGGCAGTGTTTCCCAACCTTAGCAACTTTAAGATGTGTGGACTTCAACTCCCAGAATTCCCCAGCCAGCATGCTGGCTGGGGAATTCTGGGAGTTGAAGTCCACACATCTTAAAGCTGCCAAGGTTGAGAAACATTGCTCTAGGGGCTGCATTTGCATAAGGTACAACATCTGCTTACTTTCAGCCTTGGCAGTCTTTTTTCTGGCTTAGTGTGCTGTGTGAACTCTGACCTTTGGGTTGGTTTATGGTTCAAATTAATTATTTCAGCCTAGACTCTGGGTTAATTCAGTAGCCAAGTAGAGCATGTTGTATGAACAATGCTGTGGTATTCAGGAGCACTTGAAAGCTTTGTGATTATCCCAAACAATCTTTATTAAAGCGGTTCAAGAGAAAAAGCAGTTTTCTGCAGGCGAAATTGCATTGGAAGGGTGAATTGAAGCTTGCACTAACAAGTTCAATGAATGAGTTGACCCACTGAGGAGGATACAGTAATTCCTGTGTAAATTGGACCCAAAACACTGCCCACTTCTGTGTGAGGGTCTTCAGAGGTTACCATATTTCCCTTTTTTCCCCTTCCAAGCTAAACAAGCCCAATTTCTTTAATATATATTCTCGTACGAATTATCTTCTATATGCCACTTATTGCCACCCCTAAACCTATTCCGGTTTGTGCTATGCCCAGAAGAAAACACAATTATTTCAAAGTGCAGAGTGAACTGGAACTATGATTTCCTGTGATCTGCAAATGTTGGTTCTATTAATGCCACCAGAAACCACATTAGCCTTTTTTGCAGCAACAACAAAGAGTGAGCATGTTGATTTTTTTCTCTGTTGTAACTATTATCTGGAAAAGTATCTCCAAAATGCAATATGTCTCATTATTAATGAGTAAGGAAACAGTGTTTCTACTGGCTCCCAAAGGAAATCAATTTCCCTTCCTTCAGGCATAAAACATTGGAATTTGTGTTAAAAGCATTAAACTGGGGAAATGCTATTTCTTTATCACTTGGGATTGTCACAGTATCTTTGCATTTTACTCTCTAGAACATTTTTAGACCAAAGGGGAGATTATACAGGCAATGAAGTAGCCACTCTCTATTTATTGTAGCCCCAAATCTGCTTTACATGTTACAACATTTCAGCATGAAAAATACTTGAATATACATATTGATGTAAAACCTATGATCCCAAAGTAACATGTAATAGTTTCAGCAAGAGTTTTCTTATTTGACATTCATGTGCTGAGAAATCATAAGTGGACGCTATTATCTAACACGCATATACCATTCTGCTATACAATAACAGCAACAGTAAAGTCATGTATAGTCATTGGACATTATGATCTATATGAGACCTTCATTTATTTTCCTATGGAAAAGAACTTTCCATATAAGAATAGAATAATATAATCCAAAGCATCTCTGAATAATCACAAAACACAGGAAAGGAAGAGGTTTATCTCTTTTCTTGTATGTATAAAAGCTTTTCTTCTAAAGAGGGAAAACAAATTGTCTTTTCTGTATATATTGCACCCTCATCCTCAGACTACATTCCAGTTTTCAATGTTGATATAACCTAACCCTTTTCTATCCCTCCTAAATAGGCACCATAGAACAAGTCTAGATCTCATGGATATCTTCCAGTTTTGAACCAGAAATAAAGTTATGAGTTATTATATACCTTTGGAAGCATGAAACTAAGATATGGCATACTGTATGTATTAACCAAAAGGAGAAGTTATTTATTAGATCTTGATTACAAGTTGGTGTTAGTTTTTGGAGGGAGGGGGGAGCTATGATTGCATATTCACCGAGCTGTTTTTTAACTCTTAGGAATACATCCTCCAATAAATCAACTAGGCATGGTGTGATGTCTGACCTTACTATAAGAAACTGTTATTAACAAAGCCCATTAGATCCATAAACAGCAGCTGGACAATACCACACCCACACATCTGTTGACTTACTCAATTATACTCAGCACTGTAATTGCCATTGTGGCATTAGAGATTACAATGAAGCCTTCCACGTTTGTTTACTCACTTCTCTGTAAGTTGATCAAGAAGTTCTGATGAAGTTATAAAGTATGAAAGAATACTCTCAACAGAAAGAAAGAATGAGTCTCTATTGTAGTCATAGCCCATAAAAATGGAAATATGATGTATGTTATTTACAGAATCAAGACACTTCTTTAACAAAAATGCATTGAAGGTAATATAATATTCTATTTCCCACCTTTCATTTCAGTTGATACAAAAATACTTTTTAAAAAATACAGTGCTATTCAATTATAGTTGGGATGTAGTTTGGCTGGAATTTCTTTTATCATCATCATCATAGCATATCCCACCTTTTTCTCTGAGAGCTTAATGAGGGTCTCCCCTAATTCTATCCTTACAACAGTAACTGTGAGCAAAGCTGGACTGGAAGAATGTGACTGGCTCATTATCACTATTAGCCTGGTTGGTGAGTGGGAACTTGAATCATGGACACCTTGGTCAAAGTCTAATATTCATTATACAACACTGTCTCCTTTAAAAAAAAAAAAATTTTCAAAACTATTTCTAAAACAATGTAAACTAAAGTATCAAATGGAAGTATGAAGTTTCTGAGTTGATTGAAGACCAAGTGTCATACTAGAAAAAAGCTACAATCATGTATAGCAGATTCAATAGCAGATCTCTAAATTACTGTGGAATTCAAATCTTTACAGCTGATACTGCCTTAAGGTACTTAACTTTTTTTTTTACTTGTGCATTTTATTTTCATATATAAAATATATGAAAAAAAATTCTACAGAAAATGAATGTTAGCTCTGGATATAGAATAATTATAGATTAAAGGGGAAGAGAGATTTTACTCTATTGGTAGATATCTTCCTAGAGTTCTTCTGAAAGACAATAATTATTACAGCAAGCTGCCATAGGTCAAACTGAACCTGGGAACACACCCTAATCTGTCCACCGTGGGAGTTCTGCCAAGAACCACTCCCTTCAGCTCAACTCTAGAAAATAAAAATGGAAAAAGGTTTTTCAGATATTCCAGCCTTAAGTCCAGAAATACAAAATTTAATGAATCTGGTAAAAAATCATGACAAACCAAGAAGTAGTAACGGTGCAAGGGTACAGTTTTGAGAAAGTTTCTATAATTTCCTTTTAAGCTTATAAAGTCAAATATCTTAATATAAAAGAAAATGTATTTGACAATAGGGAAAACTGGAAGGTAGAACAAGGAAAGGTAACCGCCAAGCATGCAGAAATTCCAGATAAAATCAACAAAGTCAATCTAACTAAACTGGTTACATTTCTATATTTTCCATTATTTATATGTTGCCTCCATCCAAGACTTAAAGTGGCTCACAACACCATAAATCCATAAAAACAGTTTTAAAAGTTATAAAATAAAAACAATGAAGCAAGAAAATAATAAGAACATCATGTCATAACAACTCGGATCAAACCATGTTTCTGCCATCATTCTTGAGCCAGACAGTCTTATGTCGCAAAGGTTCTCAAAATAGGGCCATGTTCACAGGCATCCTAAATGTTAATAGAGAGGGCACTATCCTGACCTTGGGAGGGTCAGCTGTTCATAAGTGAGGGGGCTGCAATCAACAAGGCCTGCTTTGAGCCCCATTGACATTTTGGAGTGCATTCTTGGTCTGCTCATTCTGAATGGGCAGATTCTACCCAGAGCAGATGCTCTTGGGTTTAACCAGGACCCAAGTCCTAAAGGGCTTTACACATAATGGACCCCAAAGCAAAATGGCCGCCAGCATAGCTCCTGCAGTATCAGTGTTATGCTGCAACAATGGCACTCAGCTGTTAGCAAGTTGGCAACTGGGTCTCGCACACTGTACTTCCAAATCATCTTCAGGGACAGCCCTCTGTAAAGTGAATTACAGTAGTCTAAACATGAGACGGGGCATGAGTCACTGTTGACAGAGCCTCCTGCTCCTGCATTACTCTAGGTTCTCTTCTGTTACTTCATCTCCCAGAGTTTTCAACAGAGGAGAACCCCTGAATCTGTGAACAGGGAAAAACTGCTCAGGGATAAGCTTATCCAGCATCCTTGTCATCTCTGTATTCCAGAGATCAACTGGGCCCAGGGATGAATTGCTCACCAAGCAACTTCTGAAAACAAATATGCTAACCAGTTAGTTGTAGTACAGTTAACACAAGACATAAAAAGGTTTAAAAGATTGATCTGATTGTTGGATGCAGGCAGTAGAATGATCAGAAATGGTAAGGTAAATAGAGATTGAGATTAAGGGAGAGATAAAATGCTTCTTGTTAGACAACTTGGAGTTACTAAGGAAATTAGAACCGAGGATTTCTAAAAGGGAGAAGGTCTCTCCCAGAGAATAGTCAAGAATATGAAAATTACATAAATTAGGGATATTTCTTCTTAGCAGTTTGGATGCAAACAGTTAATCGAAACACATTTATCAGAGCTCTGATTAATAATATTTATTAGAAGGAAAGTTAAGGCTACAACACAAAAATTCCAGCATGCATTCTGCTTTCAAAATGAGAAATATCTATATAAGCCAACTACAGGAGCAAAACTGGTGCATTTTGTCATGCTTAAAGAGGGAGAAACTTGTCTTTTTGTAAAGGCAAGGCAACCTGTATCTGTTGATTGTTTTGGTAACTGTTGCTACCAAAGCAACAATGGCTAGGAGAGAAAGGAAGACAGAGGAAAAGAAGCATCTAGCCTAGAAAGAAGTATCCTAACAGAATAAAAAACAAAGGTTTAAGTCAAGAAAGATCAAAAGGCTACTCATAAGTAAGCAAAAAGTTTTTAAAAAATGAAAACATGAGGCTTTTCTCCTACAGCACTTTGTCCAGCTGGGATTCCATGCCTTGCAGGTAACAAAGGGAGAGGGCAGCTGGCAGTGCAAAGGATTTGGAAGATTGATTGACAGTTCAGCCGAAATGCAGAAGAAGAGAGGCTGACAAGTTTCTCCTGTGAGGAAATCACACAGTGAATCAGCTAGAGAATGATCAAGGCCTGGAGAGGTAAAAGGAGGAAAAGCAGACTGGATATCCAGCCCAGAAGGGAGAATCAGCAGCCAGGAAAACTGCTACACAGAGACATTTGCAAAGGTTCTGTTGTTGCATTGAGCATTTTGTGATCTGAGGGACACAATTATCTGAGAAATAGGGCATCTGTTTATTGTCAAGTTCTCCCAGAGGATCATCACTGCTCTTCCCCTGCAGCCTTGAATTTCCAGCTACGCCTGAACCCAGCTGGACAATCTTAGACAGGGAAACACCTCCATTCTCACCCAGCCAGCTCAGGAGGTTGCCTGGTTCACCAGGTCAGCCCTCTCCTCCATAACAAAGTCATGGAGCATTATGATCTTACTCCAGACAGATCTGGCAGTGAACAGCAAAGCCTGAGGCCGAGGCTCACAGTACTTTGTTTCCCAACTGGAAACAGGCCAGGAGAAGGGACTGCATCATACGTCTGTTCCCTCTTCCTCTGTAATGGTGTGCAAAAGTCTCCTGCCTATACTTCCTTCTGCCCATCCCTACTCCAATCTTAACCCCCTGGTTCCTCCCCAGTCCAAACTCCCCAGCACCTGCCACCTGTTACTTGCTTGAAGAGGATCAAAGGTTATTGAGTTTCAGACTATATGCAAAATTCAATACAGAGAGAAGAGGTTAAGAGAGATCATCTTGCTTCCTATTTAGAAGCTGCTAAGTGGGTCCTTTTCTTTTGTTTCTGGTGTTTTGTTTTTTGAGCAATCATGACACATTTTTATAGAAAACAGAGATAAAGGGGAAGCCAGTCTCTTGGGGGAGACTGTTTTGTACAGTCGAGAAGTATTTTCCATTTCTGATGTCTGAAATCTAGCCAATAAATAGGAAATTGCCTAATGGTTGAACCCATCTTTTCCATGACCTGATAATTAAAATAATAAAATGACAAGTTAGCTTTCACTAGTAACCAATTATGGGGAAAGAGTTTAGGGCTGAGAATATTAGGAAAGAGAAAAAAGGAACATTGCATCATTGAGCCAATTTTCCAGATGCCTGAGGGGGGCATTGCTAAGCCACATCATTTTGTCACAGAATTACTACATAATTCTGCATAATTACCAATTATTCCACAAAATATACATTTCAAACAGTTATTTGTTGTAGTAGATCACACACACACACACAAAAGTACTGAGTATGAGAAAGAACATCTGCTTGATTACCTCATCTGATGGACAGCATAGTAAGATTTTTAGAAGGAGATTGCATGCTATTTAAAATTTTGAGGGATATAAATGCCTATGAAATTGCCATTGATTTATGTTGAATAGGTCAGATTAATATCTCATTAGAATGCTTTTCACTACCCCAGCTATTGCTAAAGTTCCACACATATTTATTATAAACCACCCAGAGTCGCTCTGCAGTGAGATGGGCAGTGACAAATTTGAAATATAAATAAATAAAATAAATAAATATGCTTGACTGCTCAGCAGTTTTTGATACCATCAACCATGGTATCCTTCTGGATCGACTCAGAGGATTGGGGGTGGGCAGCACAGTGTTGTGCTTGTTCACCTCCTTTCTCTGGGGTCAATTCCAGTTGGTGGTGATTGGGGAGGAGAGATCCTGACCTTGGCCCCTATGGTGTGGGGTGCCGCAGGAGTTGGTGCTCTCTCCTCTCCTATTCAACATCTACACGAGACAGCTGGGTGAGCTCATCTGTCGCCATAGGGTGAAGTATCATCAGTATGCTGATGATACCGAATTGTATATCTCTGCTCCTGGTGAATTAAATGATGCTTAATCTTATCCCACTCTCTGGAGACTCCGAGGGTCTGGATAGGGAACAACATGCTTCACCTGAACCCTGGCAAGACTGAGTGGCTCTGGGTTTTGGGGCCTCCCGGTTCTAGGACTATGCTATCTTTGTTGCTGGATGGGGTTGCACTGACCCAAGCAGACCCTGCGCGCAGCTTGGAGATCCTCCTGGATTCATGTCTCCTACTCGATGAGCAGGTGGCAGTTGCAGCTAGGATGGCCTTTGCACAACTTTGTATTGTGCACCAGCTGCACCTGTTCCTAGACTGAGAGGCCCTACTCACGGTCACTCATGCCCCGGTCACCTCTCAGTTGGACTATTGTAATGCACTCTACATGGGGCTGCCATTGAAGACTATCTGGAAACTTCAGCTGGTGCAAAATACAGCAGGGTGAGCAGTTATGTGTGCTTCTGGTAGAACATACATGACACCTCTGCTTTGCAGGCTGTATTAGTTACCGGTTTGTTTCCAGGTCCAATTCAAGGTGCTGGTGTTGACCTTTAAAGCCTTACATGGTGTGGGACCAGGTTACTTGAGGGACTGCCTCTTCCTGATTACATCTGCCTGTCCCACCACATCCGGCAGAAAGGACATATTACAGATTCTGTCGTTGAGGGAGCTACATTTGGCAGCCCTAGACAGCAGGCCTTTTCTGCTGTGGTGCCTGCATTGTGGAATATTCTCCCCCCTGAGGTGAGGTTGACTCCATCACTTCTGATCTTCTGTAAGTCCCTCAAGACTTGGTTGTGCCATCAAGCCTAGGGATCTCAGGGGACTGGTGAACTTGTGAGGTGGCTCCATTATTATTAACATCCCTTCACCTACTATTTCTTTGTCTTAGCTTTGCTTTTTATAGTTTTTAATGTTTTTAATAATAGTAATTATAACTGTTTTAGGTATTTATTAATTGTTTTAGCTTTGTTGTACACTGCCCAGAGTAATTTGTAGCAAGATGGGCGGCTATATAAATTGGACAAATAAATAAATAAAATAAATATTTGAACCATACACTTCTTAAAACCAAAGAAAAACCCATGCAAATTCGTTAATCTGGAAAAAGTAGACTCATGTGCATCAACATTTTGTGCTGCTGAGAGGGAATCTAAGGCCACAGAAAATCTGAAGTGAGATTTTATGTGAGAGGCAATACTGAGATTTTAGGTACTTGAAAACCATGGGGTTTGCAAAGGTGGGAGTTCTAGTAGAGCTGCTGCCATCTGAATTTAGATATATGTCTGCTTGGAAATACAAATCTTGAACTGATTGCTCTGTTATTTGCATTTTATTGCTTGTATCTGTAATCACATATGCATTCCAATGGCTTCATTGATCTGACTTCTAAAATATATTGGCATGTTCTTCTAAAGTTCTTTCACCCCATCTCTGTGATCTCTTTGGGCAGGCAAGGGAAATGTTTGCCACTTCAGTTAATTCTCACAGTAGCAAGCAGCCAAAAATGTTATTTCCTCACAGTTACTAAAGAAAATTTGCAGCTTTTCTATTATCACCATAATTCAACTAAACTATTCTTGAGCCACAGCTTATTAATTTTGTAATTGGTTATGTAAATCAGTTAGGTTTTAATCCAATGGAAACACTTACCACTCCAATTAAACCAGAACCAATGAATCTTGTATTTGTTCTTCAGATTTTTAAAAATATTTTATGATGTATTGTGTTTAAGAGTGAACATTACTAACATCAATTTGTAGAGCGACAAGGATTATGATAAAAAGCAGGACTGAAAAGGTCAGAGTATGATTAAACTCTCATAGAACAAAGGATGTGTCTAATATATAAAGAACTGAGTTCTCCATCTGTAAAAGAATTAGCTTAGCAAGACTTCCATTTGGTTGGCTAATATCTCCCAACTATGGAACACATGCAGAAGGAATGTTCACACCATGCAAAAACAGCCATTAAAAAATATATAATGATGGTACGATGTCCAAAATCAATGTGAGAAGCCAGCTTGCTGCCCAGCAATTTAGGAAGAAACAGGGAGTGAATGTTGTGATTGCCTGAACAGATTTGGATGGTTGGCATTGTGTATTTTAGGATTGTGTAAGCTTATTACAGAATAAAGTGCCATACTTTTTAAAATTCCTGACTTCGTGGCGAAGCATGCATCTGCTTGCTCTTACACGACCACAAATTAGGGCTTGTAGTATTCCTTTGCTGGGTGCAGACATAATGTGGTAATACTGACTCAATGGCTAATGATTCATGCTTGAGAAACATCAAATGGACAGCCACTTCACAAATTCTGTGATAAGTATAGGCCTCTCAAATGCATTGTGTAACGTGCCAAAAAAAAAAAACCATTTTCCTTTTCTGTAGCTGAATCACACATTTTAATATCCAGGCAATGAGCATTGCCACAATAAAATACACACAGTTATGGCATCTGTGGGAATAATTAGGAACAATGCTTGCCTTGGTAAATATATCCTTGATCCAACTTCAGCCAGTTTATATAAGGTCAAGAGAGAACATGAATGGCTGCAGGGGCAAAAATGCCATTATATCTTTTTTATTGACAGAATATTTTCTGTGTGTGTGTGTGTGTGTGTGAATGCGTATGTGCACACATAAACACACCAGGATAGAATTGTTTATGAAATTTGAGAGGAAGAACCTTCTGATGATCACCAAATATGATGAAGCAATGGAAAGTGCTCATAATAAATAATTAAGAGGAACAGAAATTATTAGTTTTACAAATAGCAGGTTTAAGATTGGGAAATGTACACAATGATAAAATCCTGACTGAAAGCTTCTTAGTGTTTTAGGCTTAAATTTACTTCTGACAAAACAATCCTGTATATATCTATTTAATTTAGATTTCATTCCCATTTCCCATGTATAAAAGCAGTCTTCAGATGAGCTTGACCCTTGGTGATTTCTTGGACAGATCATGCAGTTTTCTTGGTAACAGTACAAAAATTACTTGCCATTCATTTATTCCAGAATGCTTTTTCCAACATTTTAGTCTAGTCTACCCTGCAAATCTCTGATGGTCTTTCCTTACCCTACTTAGCTTCTAGAGCTACACAAGGTGATTGTGGTGGTGCCACTGTCTGAGACTGCTTCTATATGCTTGCAATCTAAGAAGGTTTACCTACAGATCATACATAGATTAATGTAGTTTCATGCCCATGTAAATGTGTATCAATGCTATATTAGTGAAGTGATCACAGAATAGGAAAGCATGGAGGACAGAGGGAGACTTAAATCTTTCCATGAACGTTGCTTCACTGATCCAAATCCCCTCAACGTTTTCTTTAAAAAAAGTTGCAGCTCATTTACTTGAATCTGAAATTGTATCGTTAGCCTTATAACTCCCTTTGTAATGATGTATCATGTGTGAACATTTTTGAGAAGAAAAAAGAAAAAGAAGAAATGCTATAAAACATTGGTTTTACCTTGGCATACTCTAACACATTGTCACTTCAGAAAATGCTTACGGAATCAAATACAACATTTCCTAACCTCTATCACATTGCACTTAAAATCATAGAATCATGGAATGTAAGGGATAGAAGGGACCTCGGATAGCATCTGGTCCAACCCCCTGACAAGTGTAGGAATCCAGTCCTACAGCATCTATAACAGATGACCACTCAGTTTCTGTTTAAACCCTCCAGCAAAGGAAAATCTACCATTTCCAAAGGCAGTCTGTTCCATTGTTGAACAACTCTTATAGTTAGGAAATTCTTCCTGATGTCCTTCTGAAATCTACTTCTTGTAATTTAAACCCATGGTTTTTTGTTCTGTCTTTTGGAATAACACTGAACAATTCTGCCCCATCTTCTAAATGACAGTCCTTTAGATACTTAAAGGCTGCTTGAAATGCCATTGTTAGGTCCAACAGTACTATTTGTCAACCTGAATAGCTCATACCACACCATAAATTGTTGTATAGACCTCATTCTGGATTCAGAGGGCTTGTCTTCTAGATGTATAATGTCTAGGAGGTTCTTCTAAGAAAGCAGTTATAGACTTTTGCACAAGTCTAACAGATAAGTAATGGCTGCAAAGATATAATTGATGAAATGAGCGATGTCTAGTTAGTTCACGGGACAATTAGTGCAGGAAAGATGACTGAAATCTTAATTTTTGCCATATTGTTGCTTCCAGTCTTACTTAAAATTTAAAGTTATGAATAGAGCTAATCAATAGAACTTGCACAAAAATAGTAACTGTTGTATCCAGAAACCCCCAGGAATCAGCATATGAAATGAAAACTTGATCCTTACACAGGATGACAGGGTGTTTCCTTTCATATAGTTTCAATATTCACAAGGGCCTTGGGCTGGTAGAACGGTTTTAGCCTAAGTCTCACAGCTAGTGATTAAAAAGGCAGAGATCCAGGTACAAAAAAGTTAAAAGGTTCATTTTCTGGCCCACATCAGCTGTGTGATTAGAAAGAGAGTCAAAGAATCTGAAATTTCAAGACTAAAAATGCTTCTTCTTCACATAAACTTTGACAGCAGCTGCTTGTAATATATAACACTGAAAAAGATTATGTCTGCTGTTTGGTCAATAGTCCCAAATGCCTGATCAAAGTTATTAATGCTAATAGAAGAATAAATTAAGAAATAAGTAGAATGAAACAAATTTGCTCCCAAATTATTTGCAGAATTCTTCCTTGTACATTTTAATATGTGTTTGTGGAATATTTTAAACCTGATATCAATATTTTCTATCTTCCAAGATTTTATATTATTTCAGTTTTGTCTTTATTTTTTTAAATACTGTCCTCCAGTAACAATTACTGATACTAAAAAACACCTTGGAGCACTTGATATTTTATATTGGAAAAGGACCAGCAAGAAACTGCACAATGTTCAGAGTTGTGAAAGGCTTATTCAGTGTTTGAGGTCAATATTAACCTTTAAAAATCTAAATTATAATGAATATTTTAAAGTTGAAATTCAAATATTTAAATAGCACGTGCATGATAGCATTGTGTTTTTAATACCAGTATGAAGGAATCCATGACTCCCCATCAAGCAGGATATGCCTTCCTTAATTTAGAAGGAATGAGAAGGAAAAGGAAGGAATGAAAGTAATAACTTTAAGGATATGGTAGTGGATTTTTCCTCTGATCCAAGGGGACAATCCTTTAAAAAATAGAAAACGATATTACATCTTCTTCAACCATGTTTTTCAGAGGAAGAGTTATGACAATTTGCCTCTTGTGATGAATCTCTGTGACAAATGTCACCTCAGCTATGATTCACTGAAAACCCTTTCCTGCGTGGGTTATTTCAGTGGGGGTATTTCATCAAAACACAATGGCTGTTGAGTAGGCATCTGCACTAAATACATTGGAGTATCCATTGTGTTTAATGTGTGACTTTAAGGCACTTGCCAATTTCTAGCAATGCAAGTGCATAAAATATGAGATGTGTGTTCTATCAGCACAGAGCACTGCAAGGTTTTGCCAGGTTTGTTTCAACCTACAGTATTTGTGAACAGAGAAATCTATACAAAAACAATGTTTAAAATATAAAAATGGTTGCTATACACAGGCTCAGATTTCATTTCTGTACATCTGAAGTAGCTTTAAAAATATAGTAATTTCCTGCCCATTAGTTCCTTCTCCCCCAAAAAACTGAGACCATGGTATAAAGTTTCCTATAAATTCTTCTTATACAAATTAAACTTTTCAAGCCATTATGCACCAGGTAGAAGGATTCCTTAGTATCTCTTTTTATTTTTCCCCCTTATCAATACCCTATTCCTTATGATGTTCCAGTGAGGTATAACTTTCCCAGCTCCACTCCCTGACAGACAAGCCAGATAATTCTGCTCCTCCACCAATCTCCTGCAGCTGGACCTTAACACCACTCCTTACAGGATAAGTACCCACTGAAAGACATTTTACTTAGTAGCATTTAGATATCATGATTACCCCAAAGAACTGTTATAAACAAGCAAAAAAAATCCCTGACCAAAAGCCAGAATATTGACAGGAAAGTAGACAGTTTGGGCAGTGCGTAGTGTGCCTTGTGAGTGAGCTAAGTGTCACAGTGCCAAGATAAATGCTCAACACAAAAATATCAATTCATTGTAAAACTGTATTTTTGCTAAAACACATCTGCTAGTTTTAACAGACTTGTTCCACAGAAAATAAGAGAACATAGGTAATGAGTAGCCATTTGTTAAATGAAGTAAAGAAAGAAAAATACACAAAAAGAAATAATTTGAACTGTCCTGGTGGGTAGCAAATACTTTTTTTCAGCAGATCTTCCCTATGCAAAGTTGAGAAGGATGAAGCTGGTAGACCCAAGTTGAATCCAGCAGTGTTTTCTCACGACACACTCTAATAAGGGTAGACAGAAAGAAAGTCACAGAAGTAGTCTAACTAATCATTCTGTTGTCTCATTCTTATATTTGTTACACTTTTCTCCTTGATGTCTAACCACCCCTGAGAAACAGTTGAGGCTGAGAGGTAGTGCCTTGCCAAGGACAAACCCAGCTCCAGTTTTGAGCTGGGGCTTCTGATTGGTCCTCCTCCTATGTGAATGAGCCTTTGCAGCAGCGCTTCTGGCAGAAAATGCTAGGAGCAATCCAATAAGTACTGGGTTACTAAAAGTCACCATTTAAATATCCCACAGTGTGCCCAATAAGCATTGCTTTGGGCACCATGGGTAATTTAAATGAGGGCCACCAGACCCCATTACCCAATGTTGGAAAAAGGGTTCTACAGTTTAAGACCAAGTTGTACATTTTCTACCAACTAGCCACTGGTCATTGATCTTATCTTTTCACAATCTTTTCCAAATTAGTGCCCTTCAGGTATACTGGTCTACAATTCCAGCCATTGACCATTGTGGCTGGGAATTTTAAAAGCCATAAACCAAAATACAGGGAGAATACTAGCCTGGTAAAGACTAATTTATCTCATAATCAAGCTGTTACACTTTAAGGAGATGCAGAATCTATATTTCTGACAACTATGACACAAAATGTTGCTTGCTCAGTCTCCAGTTTCTAGTGCTATTACTAAAGTACAGCACTTAAAGAAAGGGAATACCAATAGAGGATTTCCTGTGCCATACAGAGCTGCAGCTGGCCTACACTATACTGCCACCTGAATGGAACAAGCAAAGAATGCCTCGTGAACAGGCCTGATTGCCTTCATTGGCTCTAGCTACCTGCCTGCAACCATTGCATTTTGAAGGATTTCAAATGGCAGCTGCCTTTTACGATGATCAAGAAATGAATAGGAGTTTGTTTCCAAAGTGGAATTTATTTAAATTTATTGGTGGCCCAACTCCAATAGACTCCAATAGAATTCAGTGAGAGGGTAATGATTATGCTCTTCCCTCCCACCCTTCTAATCTATTAACATCAGGCAAAAATCTCATAGAGCTTCATGGTTAGATTGTTGCTGAGCAGAAAATAAAATGTATCACCATTCTTGAACAATTATGCTTTGGAAAAATAGAAAAAAAGAAAGGGAATAATAGGATGTGTTTGTGTAGGGCAGTAAATTATAAATACATACACATGCTGAGTAGCAGGCATTATTGTATGCTACTACATTCCAGACATTTTTTTCTGCGTATGGAAGAGACAGTTACTCTCTCTGTGTTTTCTGATACCCTTTGTTCACTGTAGATATTTGGAGATTTTGCTTAGCAGAAGCAAGATGACAGCCTGGTGCTGTCATGATACATTAGAGAATAGATTAGGGACTTAACAATCATATATTGCACAAAGTAATATTCCATAATCTCATTCTGAGCCCATCCTATATAAAGGTGGAAAAGAATCATAGAGGAGAGTATTATAACCAGGATATGGCATCTGGACTGGAAAAGAAGCTGTCTCTTGATACAACAGTCTTCTCACATGACACCAAACCAGGATATTTTAGAACATGCTTTGCTGAATAAGGCTTTTTTCCCCACATTATATTAAACCACAGTGGATGGTTTTTTGTACTGTGCTAAACAGAATATGACAAGTTTGTTTTTGGCTTAGCATAATGTGTGAACAGGGCCATTGCCTCCAAAGGTAGCTTTTCATTAGGATGAAATATGCATAATTCCCTTTTCTGGCCAGTTTCTAATGATAGTTCAAAACATAGGGAAATGATGAAGGAAATTCAGTTAGAGAATATCAGGCAATTCTAATTTTGGAACTGCTGAATCAGTACGTGTCTGCAACCCAGACATATGAGATGCTTCTGTCTAAACTAGTTTTCAACATCTCACATTTGGCAGGAAGTGGTGTGAGACCAGTGAGGTCTTGACAGTTACTATCTCTTGATTCCAAGGCTCAGATGTTCTCTGAGGAAAAGATGCCCATGCCAATGTATGGAATATTGCAACCATTTTGTTTGTTTCTCAAACAAAAAGCTACAGTACTTGAGCATACACTGCACCTTAAGGTGCTTCGGGCTTCCACCACCATTTGATCCTGTATCTTCATGCGCTATCTCACAGTCACCAGCCATTTCCCTGATCTCATTTTCAGGCAGCCTTAATTGGAAATGAAGCAAGGGGAGACAAAAAGAGATTATATTAGAAGCAAAATCTAAAATTGCCACAACCCAACAAATTCTTGCATATTTTAATTTGAAGTAGAGGGTCTTTCTTAGGATCACTATGAGTTCCAAAGTCTGGCATTGTTACTGTCAGTCTCTTCACTAAATCTAAATGCTATAAACAAACAGCTTCTGCAAAATGTATTGAACAAATATCATTCTCTGCTTTCAGGACTTCTATCCTATAGGCTCGACATAAAAGTATGTAATTTTAAACCAGATGAAAGAACATCAGCAACCGATTGAACTGCTTCCTAAAGGTCATTGATCAGAATTCTATACGGATTTGCCCATAAGGATTACATATTGTACCTTATTAGCAGGTTCTCAGTGCCCACATAAAAATCACTAAAACAGAAGAATAATGAGAGCTTAAGACAGCTCATCACATCTCACATTATTTGGTTGCCTGTTCCTGTGGTTGTATTTCTAATTTATCACACTGAGGAAAAACAATGCTGCTGCATGTGGAATGTAAGCATAATAGGGCATAAAAAGATGTGTGCACACTAGGTTTTGGCCAGTTAACCAAGGGTCAATTTAAACACCATGAAATAAGTTTCCTATGATCTTAACATTAGGATAATGCAACACAAATTTTGTACCATGGTCCAGAGAATGTTTAATAAGGGTTGCTTATGGTCCCCTTACTTCTGAAAATGAGACTCAGGAGTTGGAATATTAACTCATATGGTTTGGCCTTCTATTACTATCACATTTTGTGCTGGTATATTATCAATATTTTATATATATGTGTGTGTGTGTGTGTGTGTGCGTGTATATATGTATGTATGTATATGTATGTAAATATAAAACCAACAATCAAAATATTGTTAACATGACATTGAATCAATCTCCATATATTAAGGATAAATATTTTAGTATTTGGCTAAAATAATTATCATATAACACAGAAAGGATACATCTATACTTAATTTGTAAGAATAGATTTTCAATATGCATTGTTTGTCAATATTTAAAGTCTGGGAGAGTTTTCTCAGCATAAGGGTGAAGAAAATTTTCAAGCAAAGATTTTCAGAGTTGTTTTGCTTGAAACATAATATTCCAGACCCCTTTTTTCTTCTCTCCATCTTTCCCCTGCCCTTTTAAAATTACTATTATGATTATTGTGTTACATTTACTAAAAATGTTGGGTGGTACTATTGGAAACAAACTTCAGTCAATTTATTTTCAATTGGACACTGACACCAAGTGGTCATACGTGGCATTATCCCCAGATGCTTCCTGTGCTCCAAATTCAAATATACTTTTTACCTTCAATCCACTTAGTGAATAAGTGAAAAATTTAAAAGCTCTCTTTAGGGAATAGGCCTGTCAAGTTGTCACTGTTCTTCCCCCCCCCCCCCGCTTTCTCTCTCTCTCTCTCGTTATGAATTCCAAGAGAACTTTCTCAGAAATACAAATATGGCTTCAGACAGGAAATATTTATCAGAATCATGGCAAATAGAGAAACAAACTTACCTCTTCCAATTTCTATTGCACCTAAGATGCTATTTATGTAATTAAAATGCAGATTATTTATAGAACTAAAATTGCTTTTGCTTTAGCCTTACAAATGGTATTGACTTTACTCAATGTGCGCAGTCCAGCCAACAGTTATTGAAATAGCTGTACTGACTGAATTTGTTTAGAAACATTCATTCGACCCTCAGCTCCTTTCCTATTGGACCAGCAGTAAACTGAGACATCAGCTGCTGTGGAATGAGCATACAGCTTTTTACTCTGTGGATTAAAAAGAAAATAAATTGCTAAGCCTGCTCAGCTCACTCAACATCCAGGATGTTGGGTGCCCACTGAAGGAGACAGAGAGAAGATGATGAAAGAGAATTGTGTTTTTTGACCTCCAATAGGCAGCTTATACTAGAGGTATGGATTAGGGGTGGAGAAAAGGATGTGGGTTCATGGGGTTAAAGATATCTCTGCTCTGTATAATATAGTAATTAAAAACTAAGATTCAGGTCTGTCAGTCAGTTCTTACTCTAAATTTTTTTTATATATATATATATAGTACAACAGGAAAAGGGTGGGAAAGAAAAGGTGATCCTTGTCCTTCCTTTTCCTAATTCTACCCCCACAGGTCTGTCAGACTTATGCCATGCTAACTGGAATCCCCAAAAAGAACTTTCCAACATGGTTCTTTTCAGAATCATTGGACTGTAACTTCCATTATCTGCAGTTAGCATGATACATACTTTTGTTATACATTTCTAATAATTACATTCTGTATTTTAGCTTACAGGGTGTAACATTGCAGATGATTTGACTTTCAGGGCCAGTCAACCTCAAGACTCAAAAGAATGAGAGGCACCCCCAAAAATATACTTACATCAAAGTGCAAGAAGACTCAGGGGAACTTGATAAGGTGACATGAGCCTTGGGTGTTGCAATTCCATATACCATAAGATCCAGCGTGGCTTCATCTTCAATTACTGGTTGTGTTGGGATATCTTGAACATTGGACTACAAAAGAATACAGGGAGAACACAGATAAGGAATTATTTGAAATTGTCCACTGTGTTAACTGGACAATTAAAGCAATATTTTTGGCTTTACGTGAGTACAAGTTATATTCTATTAATACACAATGTTTAATTATATTCAATTAATATTCATAGTCACCCAAGAATGCGCTTTTCATTTCAAACAATTTTCAGTGTTTGATTTTATGTGGGATTGTATGACTGTGCTACAGTTTTATTATAAGCCACAGCTTGCCACAAAAATGATATTACCAAAAAGAGCTAAGATTACATTGGGAAGCATACATATTAAATGTACATGCATGTGTGAAAATCATGCCCCTTACAGCCCCTTGCACACTTAGCTGGATGGGTAGCTCCAGTGGAATCTGTAAGACTTATTTCTAACTAAATAAGAGTCATTTGCCTAGTGAGTGGTCGTATAAACTGAAGGAATAAAGCCAACAAACAAATAAACAAATAAAACTAAACATGATTAGCATTGCACTGATGTGACAGTGTGGCTAACATTGTTCTCAATGGAGGGGATGGCATTTTAAATACCTTTTCCTCATACTGAACACAATAGAAAGGATAATCTTTGTGCCAGGTCCAGGACTGGTGCCAAGTTCCACCATCAGTGAAGATGTGAGGTATATAAGCACTATAACATGTGGTGAAAAGCAGTATCCAATATATAGCAGGGGTAACCCTGGCAACTTTGATAATGTCTCCTGATTTAGCACCAGAATAGTTCTGCTAGTGGAGCATTTGATGGTATGAGTAGGTGTTGCAGTGGGGTCCCTGTCAAGTAGCTTACATTCTTCTAGAGCTTCTTTAAGTCTCTCTCTCAACTCTTGCAACCCACATTCACTGCTTTTCTCTCACAGAGCAAAAATGGATGCATTTTATGTAAATATATATCAAATATCAGCAAGAAATGCTATAAATCCAGCAGAACGTTCAAATCTACAGTGGAATTATTACAGCATAGAAGACAAAACGGTAGATCTATCTAGAAGGATGAAGAGACTTCAATCATTCATAATACAGCAAGACTTTCATTTACTTTCTTTAGAAAAAGCAGAGGTAGGATAATATGCCAAATATTTAGTCAAAATAATAACTATTATTAATATTTTTACAAAGTATAGTTAAAAGTATGCTTTGTTTGGGTACACAAAAGGCCCACAATGGAAGGTTATTTTCATGTTCTTAAAAGTCCTCCTTCCATTTACCGCTTTGCAATTCCACATTTTAAACAGTACCAGCTCTACATCTGAACAGAGCTACAACCACGGGTGGCTACAGTATAGAGCTCTGACTGTTTCAAAGGATACTTCAGGCCTTTCTCTGAATGTTCACTTTTCACATTTTACTGCTTTTATATTGTATCCAGCAACACACTATGAGGTAAATGGAGTTAAACTTAAACATTAATAAAATCTCAGTATTTGTACCACAGCATGCCCAAGATACTTTGCTGGTTGAAACAAATAACAATTCCTCTCCCCACCTACATTCACAAATTAACTGGAGCTGGTAGATGAATTTTACAAAACTATGGGCAGTGGGTCACAGCAAGTGGTGGCACCTAACTGATTGTGCATAAGTGCCAAAGCTCAGACTTTGCACTTGGATGGAAGACTCCCAAGAAATCCCAAAGCTGTAGGTTGGATTAGGAAATTAAAAATGCACCCCAGAAGAAGACAATGGCAAATTGTTTTTGTATCATAGCAAGAAAATGTCATGAGTGCCCAGATTGTTACCAGAGGTTAAACCTGACTGGGGGATTTACCTTATGGGCAGCAGATTATTTTACAAGAGGCTGTGAGGAACACCCCCCTCCCCACACACACACACAGAGGGGAATGGCTAGGGAATTCAGGAGAAAAGGGAGGGGAGAAAGTATCTCCACTGCCTCCCTTGTATCAGGCCAATCCAGCTTCCTGAATGACCATCACTATAGAGGTGGCTTTGTTCCATGTCTCAACCAATTGCACCTCAGCAGCAATGCAAAGCGCTGCAAAAGCTCTGAGAACAACAGCATGGGCTCTGAGAACAATAGCATGGGCTCCTAATGTCCACCATTTTGTTTTTCTCATAGTGTTCCAAAATAGTATCAGTCCATAACATTAGAAAACGGTTGCACTACAAAACATGGCAGCCGTGACATTTTTCATTATGGCCATCATTTTGTTTTTCCCACTGTGTTGCACACTGATAGTGTCCAGGACATTATGGGGAAAATAAGAAAGCATACGACAGCCAAACAGTAGTGATTTTCCCAAGTCGCTGCCTTTTGATTCAATTTTTACAATTGTTTTCATCTGTAATCGAGTAGATAAATGTGTCTGCCAGTTAAGGAGAGCACTCCATACATCTAATGTAGTAGGTTGTTGTAATCAGGTGAAACCTAATGTCATAATTTACCTTTCCAATGTGAAGCCCCAAAGGGCAAGGCTATTAAACTTTTATAGAAAAAACAGTTGTGATGCTGTAATATCAGAAATAAACATATAGCAGACTTAGTAAAGCAGGTTATCTCTCATCAGCCACACAAAGGCTTAAAGGGAAACTTTTAAAAAGTAAAGGAAGTGAAAAACCAATGCAAAAAAATTGAAGGCTTAACTAAAACTTAAACAGTAATTTTAACAGCAGCATTAATTAGAAAGAGCAGTTTCGGGGAGTGTATTTTTCCCCCCTTGGATAAACTGTGCAGCTTGACAGACTTTTAAAAAATGATAAGCCTGTCTTTCTACTAAAGATCTATAATTTCTGCTGACAGAAGGAGGTATACCTGACTATGGCACAGGCCCATTTCATCTCATTCAGCTTTGCAGGACACAATCATTATGGCAATGTTTGAAGGTATGATTCAGCTGTGAATGTATTGCAAATGCATGTTAGAAGATTTGCTCTTTCCAAAGTATTGAGCCCCATCCTCTTGTCAAGAACCACAACTACACGTTTCCATCAGAATACAAATCCCTCAAGGTCAGGTTTCTGAATGATTCCCTTATGTCATTTATTTCAGTAAAAGTGTCTCACACATTCACTAGAGTTCCCAGGTGACCTTTTTTTTTCTTGTACAATTTGTAGAAATAATGAAAGCTGAAGCATTGTAGTGACTATGCAGCTGGGAATATAGGGTGAAAATCCTTTCGTCATTTGCTTAGCCTTTCCATATTTCAAGAATATAAATGCCTCAAAGAATTCTGGTTGACCATGTATTAAGCACAAAAGTATTGCAGCTATAACTGCTTTTTCTTTGTGATGAATTTTTATATAATCTCAGATCACCCCATTTGGACTTTCTAAAAAGACGACATTCTGGAGAGAACTAATGTACCACTTGGAAAATATATCAATTCATTTCTGCATTTATACCCTGCCCTTTCTCTTAGAACTCAAGGCAGCATATATGGGAGGGGGTCTCCCTCATTTTCCCCCCAACCACCATCCTATGGTGAGCTGAGAGAGAGCACTTGGGCCCAAATCATGCAGTGAGCTCTGTGGTTGACTGGGGACTTGAACCTGGGTCTTCCCTGTCAAATTCCAAGATATTCATATACACATGCAAACACTCAAGGGCACAGACACAGATTCATATTCCCCACTGTGCTCCTCCTGAAGTTTGTTCCTTTCACTGCATATCAGAGTAGAAGTAGTAGAACTACTAGTAATAGGAGTTCTAGTAGGAGTAGTAGAATTTCTACTGCTAGTAGTAGTAGTAATAACAACAACACAACAACATGGTGTTTCTGGTTCCAGGAAAATACTTTGAGGAAAGGAGGTGGCGACTAGGTAAGATGACCTATCAGCACCTCCTTACACCTGTATATTTCCTGGAGTTAGTAATTCCTAGGAAAAAATGTTGCTTCATTAAGGAGGTCTTCAAACAGAGGCTGGATGGTCATGTTCCATGATTCAGCCAATAGAGAACCCTGCAACAAGCAGCAGGTCAGACAAGATGACCTTTAAAGTACTTTCCAAGTCTCAGATTCTACATTTTTGATCTAATGGAATACTTTTCTTATGTTCTCAAACAGTTTTCTTGGAATCATGGAATGGGTGTAAGCTTCCAGGGCTTTGCTTATGCTATGACTTTCTTACCTACCTAAATGGAATTATATCTATCTATCTATCTATCTATCTATCTATCTATCTATCTATCTATCTATCTATCTATCTATTGTAATATAAAAATGCCTCTTGCAGCAGCAAATAAAAAAGAAAAGAAAAGACTTTTCTAAAAGCTTCTCACTGTCTCATAATTACCACTTTAGAAGCAGGAAGCCTCCGGCGCTGCTTGTACATATTGATGAGTCTGTTCCAGGGAGAGAGCTCTGATTTTGGAGGTTCTATTTGTACATCTTCTACAGAAAAGAAAAGCCACAGCATCACAATGACTTTCAACGGTCAATGTTTTTCCAGGTTCTGCCTCTTTACTCACTCCAGACAACAAAAGTAAAATGCATTTTGCTCTATTTATTTGTATGCTGCAAAGAAAACACAGCAAAAATCAGGAGTAATTTAAAGTAACAAATTGCTCTCCTGCCCAGAGTGGCAGGGTATTTGCATCTGAAGTGGGAGTGTCTTTCTATCCTCCAACAACTTACCAAACTTACCTGCAACTCCCTAACCCTAACCCTTTGCTCCATTCACTTAAGAAATGGAAAGAAGGAGCCTTGATTGGGAGTATTACCTAGGAAGCAGAATAGACATTGTAGGACAGCCATGTTGGTCTATGCAAAAGCCTTCGATTGTGTGGAGCACAACAAACTGTGGCAAATTCTTAAAAAGATGGGGGCACCAGACCACCTTACCTGTCTCCTGAGAAATCTGTATGCGGGCCAAGAAGCAACAGTTAGAACCGGTCATGGAACACCAATTGGTTCAAAATAGGGAAAGGAGTACGACAAGGCTGTCACCCTGTTTATTTAACTTATATGCAGAGTACATCATGAGAAATGCCAGGCTGGAAGAATCACAAGCTGGAATTAAGATTGCAGGGAGAAACATCAACAACCTCAGATATGCAGACGATACCACCCTAATGGCAGAAAGTGAAGAAGAACTTGAGAGCCTCTTGATGAGGGTGAAAGAGGAGAGTGCAAAACCTGGCTTGAAACTCAACATTAAAAAAACTAAGATCATGGCATCCAGACCTATCAGTTCCTGGCAAATAGAAGGGGTAGAAATGGAAGCAGTAACAGACTTCATTTATTTGAGCTCCAAGATCACCGCAGACAGAGACTGCAGCCATGAAATTAAAAGACGCTTGCTCTTTGGGAGGAAAGCTATGGCAAATCTAGACAGCATATTAAAAAGCAGAGACATCACCTTGCCGACAAAGATCCACATAATCAAAGTTATGGTTTTCCCAGTAGTAATGTATGGCTGTGAGAGCTGGACCATAAAGAAGGCTGAGCGCTGAAGAATTGATGCCTTTGAACTGTGGTGCTGGAGAAGACTCTTAAGAGTCCCCTGGACTGCTAGGAGGTCAAACCAGTCAATCCTAAAGGAAATCAACCCTGACTGCTCATTGGAAGGATTGATAATGAAGCTCAAGCTCAGATACTTTGGTCACCTAATGTGAAGAGAGGACTTTTTGGAAAAGACCCTGATGCTGGGAAAGATTGAAGGCAAAAGGAGAAGGGGACGGCAGAGGATGAGATGGTTAGATAGCATCACTGAAGCAATGAGCATGAAACTGAGCAAACTCAGGGAGGCAGTGAAGGACAGGAAGGTCTGGCGTGATAGGGTTCATGGGGTCACGAAGAGTCAGACACGACTTAACGATTGAACAACAACATGTTGGTCTATGATAGTGAAAAATCGGAAGCTGGTAGCACCTTTTCTGACTAACACACTTTATTAAAAGGTATAAGCTTTTGTAAGCATCTGATAAAATAAGTTGAAGCTCATGAAAGCATATGCCTTTTAATAAAATGTATTAGTTAGAAAAGTGCTACAAGACTCCTGATTCTAAGAAAAAATATAGTGTTGTAATGGTATGTGGGAATGACCTTTGGAGGCAGGGAGAAGAGATGCTGCCTAGGGAACAATCGGATAAGAGAGGGGAGGTAGTCCACTATTGCATAATGGGCAGAGAAAGAAACTCAGAAAGGAACCTCCCTAACTTATCAGGCTGTAAAAGACACAGCGGAAGATTTGTACTTTCAGACTTGCAAGATTCTGTTAATGTAGCCTTAGAATAAAATAAAATTAGCTCATCTGGTCATGTTTCCTGTCTGGTCTATCTGGGAAGGCTGTATTTGAAGTTATTTCCTTCTTCAAATTATACAAGAATAGGAGAACAGAATATTTTTACCTAGGAAAGCCAGCCTTGAGTGGGTCCAATAGAGTCAAATGGAATGTAATACTCCCAATACTTCATTTCTTACCCATTTTAATGGCCCTTCTAGCACAATACAGTATAACTTGCCTCCTGGTTTCTTTAAATACTCTAAACTCTCAGTATTCATGTATCAGATGGGATGCAAGCAAAGGTTAACAACAGCTATTTGAAAAATGGATCAGTAGAACCTTCCTCCATTTTTCACCTTTCAGTAGATGCTCTGTTTCATCTTCAACATTACAGTCCTTAATATCTGCTATGGATCCAGCAGCCATGGAGATTCCATCATCTGCACATACAGCTGGGGTGATTTCATGCCTAAATCCAAAACATGTTTATTATAAGCATGCCTCTCAAGAAAAAGTTCCCTAACACTGATTCTTTACTTATAATGGGGGTGGAGGTGGGAAATCCCCATTTCTCTTCCTGCCTTAATACCTATGCCCCAATCCCTTATTTATTTATTTGGTATATCAGTAGTACTGTATAAATGTAGACGGATACATTGCTGGACTGAATAAGACCAGCACTTTTGATAGCAATGTTATCGGGGGGGGGGGAGAGAATGGATTGGAATTCCTGGGATCAGACCTATCTGGAAGCTATACCCCTTGTTTGACTGTATAAATTAAGCTATTAATCTTATTCTAATCAGCCCAGTGACTCAGTCCCCGTGATTATAATTATAGAGTGTGGAAAACTCTTCACTCAGAAAAGCTTACATAAAGCATTAGTCCTAGTATCATTGTTTATGTAAACCTTTCTACTCAAAGCTACCTTCACAGGATTACTAATTCTACTAATTCCTAATTACTACTAATTCTCACACAAAAGCCTCAGAAAAAGATTTAGTTTGTGAACGCCAAACTAAGATTGCCATATTTTATTTCAGAAAATCCTGAGGAAAAATAATATCTTTTTTTTTTTTCTTTAGAGTAACATACTTTGGAGTGTGTTCCAAGGGCCTTTGTTCTGTGAAAGGAACATTCCCTTTTTTCTTTTCTTTTTTTCTTTTTTTGCCCCAAAGGCTCCTGGGCTTCATCAGTCTGCCAGGAATTGGGGCACCATAGGATGAAATAGGCTGGGGCTTTCTTTGAGGTAGCTGGCTCATCTGAGGCGCAGCAGCTCAGAGACAAGCAAATTTGTGCAATGTTGCCACATGAACTCTGCCAAATGCCAACACTCACTTCTGCGCATTTCTCAGTAAGGGCAGCTCTCCAACGAACAATGTTACTATTATTATGTATTCATTAGATTTATTTCCTGTTTTAGAGCCTACATGTGTCCCCCTGTGCTAAATCTAGTTCTGCTGGATTCTTCTCTGACTTTGCATCCTTCACTCTTGGCAGCAAGTCGAAATGATAACAAGTGGATCCTGTAAAATGCTGGCAGGCTGCCAGCTCTAGTAACTCTTCCTTCCCTGCATATCTTTCTGGATAAGAAGCCTCCTACAATGAGCTTTAGTTAGCTGAAGTCCCTCATGCCATCAGTTCAGTGTATGATATCTATCTAAAGGAAGGTTAACAAGGAAACCTATTGTTTTCCCATTCTTAGCCAATCATAGCCAAATAATCATATGAACAACCTGACCTCTAATTAGTCCCTAACATAATACATCTGGAAGCTAATTAATAGAAATCCTTATTGTAATATTATCTAATTCTCTGTTCACATTCTGCTGTGAATGAGACAGGGTTTAACTGAATGAACTGTGCCAGTCAGTCCAAAAAGATAATCACTTTTACTTGTCCCTGGTAACAAGGGAAAGAGCCAGTCTCAGATTCTCCACTGTGAGGAGTAGCAGTCTACTGAACGTGGGTTCAACCAGAACTATTAATTCACGTTGCACTGTGTAGCCACAACACTGGTGGCATAACACTTACTTGCCCAGTGTTCCTCCCTCACTAGTCTCATGCTTCTTCTCTCCTGCAGCAGAAACTCTTCCATTGTTACTTAGCATAGATTCAGCAAAGGGGTCTGTGTCTCCCAGGTCCATCCTGGTCGAGTTAAATAAAGCAGAGAGCTTATTCTCATCCTTAACAGAAGTGTCTCCAAGAGTTACTTCCTTCATCAGGGGGAGTTCTTCAGTGTGGCTACCCATCACCGCCTGGCAGATCTCACTGGAGGAAGTCTTGGGAATGTCAGGCTCTTGGCCCGGGACGGCTACTTCAGTATCCGACAGGGGACAGTCCAAGAGCTCACTTTTGATGTCATCCTTCTCTTTCTCACCTGCCTTAGGTCTCTCCCCCTCTTCTGTGACATGCCTGCTGCTTCCAAACAGGTTTCGGAAGAACTGAAGTACCCAGGGCCTGTTAGAAACAGAGGAGGCTGTGAGCGTATCCATTGTGGGCCACTTATAGGACTAGGTGGCTGCTCCACTCAACAGATTGGAAGCAGGGCTTCAAACTGAAAACCCAACGGCTCAGAATCCTCTGGGAATTCTGAAGTTCTCTAAGGGGGCGGGGCTAAGAATAGGGCCTTCCCGGATTCACAGTTTTTACAAGTATTTTTTTTAAAAAAGATGGTCAGAAATTAAAGAAATCTTGGACCAGATGTCTAGCCCTCCCGTTATACTTCCTTAGCCTGGTGGCTCCCAGATGTACTGAACTCTCTCTCATAACCTCCATTCCCCCAAAAACGATACTGTTGGGAGATTATAGAGATCATAATCCAACACATCCAGAGATTCTATAATGAGGAAGGTTTCTATATAAACTGCTGGATCTTGGACCTAAGTTATGAATCTCTTGGTAATTCAGTAACATTTGAATAATGATCTTATGTAGGAGATATCAGGATATATACAATGCAGCACAACACTGGGCTGCATCATTCATCCAAATATCCCAAGATTGTCTATTATTGTCTACCAACAACCTGTCCAGGACCTCAGAGAGAAATGTTATGTCTTTTGTTGTTTTTTATTGTTGACTCTTTTAAATAGAAGAGCTACAGATTGAACCAAGAATCTTCAGATATAAGGCATGTGCATAATTAGCAAAATGTCAATATCTTCCTAAAATAAGCCTAGTATTGTCAGTATACTTCTACAGGAGGAAATTCTGTGTGAGTGTGTGTGTGCGCACACCACTTTTCAAGGAATGTTCTCTTAAGACAGCTTGCAATACTATTGGACTATACCATCAAATTGCAGTCTATACAAGCAGTGGCAGGAGCAAGAGAGAGCACAAAACAGTATGGAGCTGTTAACACAGCCCCGCCCCACCACTTTGCCAAAGACAGCAATTGATGCTGGTTTTTCTTGCGTGGCTGGTGCTAGTGGCAATGTTGCCTTTAAAGCTCAGGCACCCTGAGTGGCGTGGAGCTGCCTATTCTCTGAATTTGGGAGAGAAAACAATTTTACTTTTGCAAAAGTGGCTTTTTAGACTACCTGAAAATACGAATCACCAAGTAATTCAGGCAAAGCAAAAGGCATGTATTAAAGGGGGGGTCAAGTCTTTTTATAGGGTACAGAAACAAACGATACATACATATAGAATGTCTGATATGTCAGAAAGCAAGTAATCAACCAATAAAAGACATTGATCACACATAAGAATTGAACAATAGAAAATATTGATTACAGATAACATTCCACAAGTGGCAAATTTATGGGTTACATCACTCTCTTTCCCAGCCCGGTTTGTATCTTTAAAACTTGCAAGTATATTCAAGGACTTTTCAGAATATGCCGTCTATTGTTTAGTTGCTGAAAAGGCAAGTTCTTGTATACCAAAAGAAATGGCCTTGGCCCAGAAGGAAAACATGCTTTCCTAAAGTTAAAAAAGAGGCCTAGATTGCCATGTTGAAAATGCTAATATCACTTTTTTAAAATACTAATAATGAAGCCTAAAATTCCAGGTAACAGAAACACTGTTGGGAGAGCAAGGTAGACACCAATAGCTGCACTTTGAGTATCTCCCCCTCCAATAAAGTATTAAAATAGCAGCCCTTGCTTTCTTTATTCTCAAAGCAGAGTAGAGATCATTAGGACAGGGCAAATTTATACAGGCATTCTTCATGCCATCTCACAGACTGAAGGCAGGCACATTAAACCCGCTGTCTGGATATGCCTACAGAGTGCTGAATTCTGGAAGTGCAAACTTACACTTTGGGGCCTGCAGCCCTATCAAGTTCAGTTCTCTGTCCATGAATATATCTGTTTTATCTGGATTAAGTTCTTTTAAAATTTCAAATATAATTCAATTCTACACATACTCTTGACTCCCTACTCTCTCTCAAAACTAATTAGTTTCAATTTATGGTAATGACTTTTGAGCAAATCCCACCCAGCTCCACTTGGTAACATTTTCAATAGTTGTTTTTAGGTAACTGCAGCAAAGCTAATATTGTTGTAAATAAAATAGCAGATCCTCGGGCCAGAAGACTTTAAATTTTCAGGCTAATATTCTAGGGCTCTTAATAAACAGGAGAACACATTATCTCTAATGTATCTAAAACCAAGTCAAAGTTCCAGTCTAAACACTCCTTCCTTTTAGCTTCTACACTGCAAATACAGCAAAATTAACCATTCAGACATTTTGCACTTAGATTTTAACCGGCCAGCACATCATCAGCCAGGGGCTATTTATAAGAAATAATATACCAATTCTCACTGGAAGGTGGAGGATAGTGCTAGTTATGTATCAGGCTCATCATTGCTTCGTTTTTGAGCCCCCAAAAAGATTCTGCCACTTGCAATATCATTGCTCAGTTACGCTATCAATTACAACTGCAACTCCAGATCCCTGGAATTCTCTGGCAATCTCCTATCCAAGTACTAATTAGGCCCAACGTTGCTTAGCTTCTGAGCCCAAACAAAGGTTCTGCCACTTGCAGTTGTCATTGCTACTAGCACAACTGCAACTGGCAGAACCGTTGTTTGGAGTCAGGAGCTGAGCAATGTTGGGCCTAATTAATACGGATAGGAGATCGCCAGAGAATTCCAGGGCTGTAGGCAAGACTGGGAACTCAAAACCCCATCTTGGAAGAAAGCAGCGGGAAACCACTTCCATCCTCTTGCCACAAAAACTGCATGGATGAGTCCATGACATCACCAGGAGTACAACTCAACTCGAATGAGTCTTTATATTTTTATTTGGTTACAAAATTGGCATGCATCCGACACAGAGGAGCTCATGAAATTTTAAGTCATGACTAATTAAACGTTAAGCCATATTAAATGTTTTAGGACTAGCGTGCCCACAAGAATCTTAGTCATAGACTATGCATTCCAAATACATTTATGTACAGTATGCTATGTGTATACAGTAGTAGCACAAGGATTATATGGCAGCATATCTGAAGAAATGTTTCTGCTGTCAGATGTCACATAGTAAAGATGTGTTTGATTTAAGGAACTCCTGATGGATGCTCTGTCAATGTCCCTGCATGATTTGAAGCTTCTTCCTGCCTTTGAATTGGCACAACTCTTACTAGATAGAATATACAGAATATGTCAATAGCCAACTGCATTGAGGTATCACATTCATTCATTTTTCAGTACAAAAAAGCCTCACAGAAATACTAAGAAGCTTATACCCAAATTCCAGAATCATCAGTGATTATCTTCAACAGCTTCCCTATTCCTTGTTTGGGTACCTTAACTAAAATAAAAAATATGGCCGCGTCAAGGCCCTAGTCAAATTCTTTTTGAAGACCCATTCCAACATACAACTTCCTTTTTTTTATTATTATGTTGCAGATGTTTTGTTCTCTTATAGAAACTGTTCATCACAGAATTAAGATTCTCCATTTATAGTGCTTTACCATTCTCCTTTTTTTGGAGAGGAGGTGTGCAGAGCTGTCAAATGCAGACTGTCAGATACTGTCAAAAAGTGTGCATGTCAGCTATCAAATTCAGGAAATTATGCACTATTTTTAAATGTCAGCTTTCAATTGCTTATGGGTAAGTTTCTCAGCCATTTATATTATATCCATTTTGTGTAATTATCCAGTCATTTGCAGGATTTTTTTATTATTAGCATTCAAGGTGGACATGAAGAAGCCAATTGGTGCATTCTATGACTATTCTCCTCCTCTATGTGAATTCAAGAGGAAATGCCCATTCAAAGATTTGAATGGAACAGTTTTACTTCAAGCATTGTGCATCTGGGGAGTGGTTAGAAGGTGCCTCGGCAATCACAGTGTTCTTTCTCCTAAACCTAATCTGAAATCTGGTACTCTCCTTACCCTGGAGAAACCTGGAAGCTGAGATGGAAGGGGAGTGGGAGGAGAATGCTGCAACTGAGTCACTCACAGCTCATCACTGTGGAGGATGAAACAGCAGGGTGATATAGGAAAGAAGGTCTTTCCTGATGGTTACAATTTTTTTTAATTTCTTGCTTATGTTTTGTTTCTGTTTCTATCTTTTATTATTATTATACTGTTGTTTTTAACTGTGTTTGCTGCCCAGAGTCTCCTCAGCGACTTAAACAGCCATATATTTTGACCCCTGCTAGGTGGGGTTCCACAGAGTTCAGTACTCTCTTCAGTCCTTTTTATTTTTCTTTTTTAATTATTTTTATTGGAAGTTTTAATAACAATAATAAAAGAAAATACAAACTAAACTCAGAAAAAGGAGAAAGTAAAGAAAAAAGAATAAAAGGTGTACAGAAAGAAAAAGAAAAGAATAAGAGAAAGAGAAAAGAAATATTTAAAGATTATTTCCAATCTTCATCACAAGTACAAACATACTTGATAATATATCACCCCTTATAACGTTACATGCAAGTATCTCTTCTTCCCATAACCCATCCTTTATTGATATGCAAATCCATAAATCATTAACATTTCAGTCCTGGTGTCAGCAAAAAGTCCATAAAGGGATTCCAGATTTTTACAAGCATATCTCATTTTAACCTTGAACAAACAAACCAACTTTATACTCCTTCCTTTTGCTTCTAACAATCTTAATCTTCAGTTCATTCAGATGCTGTCATAGGATTTGATCTCAGTTCAATTTTTTTCAAATGTCATAGTGTTTTCTGTCATTTTGCAAGATCCAATGCTAACCAAAGACAAGAGACATGCTTTTCACTCCCCCCACCCCTCCTTTTCCCTTTCTGCCTGGAATCTTTAGTCCCCTCTAGTGTTCAATTTCTAAAATCATAAAGTCTCAAATTTCTGTTTTGATTTAGGATAGACCAAACAAGTTAGTACCCATGAAGGTGCTGTTTATTTATATAATTATGTCTAAAATCTTATAGCAAAGTCCTAATATTCCATTATTCCAAGTTGTCCGGACCCTTAATTCATTTATAACTTTCTTGAATCAGATTCTTATTTAGCTTTTTGCCATTTATTTCTAATTCTTTAAGTTCTTAAGCTTACAGTTAAATTTTCTTTTATTCAAGGATGAAGGTAAACTCACCAGGTAGCTTTTCAAACTTGTTGTTTTGAAGATCTCTAATATCCTTAAGGTAGTTGAATAGGTGATTTCCAAAAGTGATTAGAAAGTGAGTTAGCAAACTCAATGTCCTTTAAAAGGTTCTGCCACGGTTGAGAGCATGATGGTTCCCTTTGTCTCCCAACACTTGAACCCATGGGAAACTGCTGTCCTACAATCTCCTCACAAGGAGCAGCCATCTGGAGCATGAGTGGGCAATTTCCTGTCCTCTCCTTGTCTGGAGAGTTTCCGTGGGACCGGTCTGCTCACCTTTGGTTTTAGCCATGGTCATCATCTCTGCTCATTATGGAGATATCTTAGCTTGCCATTCCTCATCTGGAAGCTCTAGTACCCTCTCCACTCCTGTTCAACATCTACATGAAGCTGTTGGGTGAAATCATCCACCACCATGGAGTGAGGTATCATCAGTACACTGATGATACTCAATTATTCATCTCTACCCCGGTGAATTAAGCAATGCTGTTGATGTCCTGTCCCAGTGGGGGTCTGAATAGGGACCAACAGGCTTCAGCTATACTCCAGCAACACTGAGTGGGTTTTAGGGCGTTCAGGATCTGGGACTTTACCATCTTCAGTATTGAATGGAGTGACACTGCCTCAAGCAGACTTGGTGTGCAAACTGGGGGTCCTTCTGGACTCATGGCTCCTGCTCAAGGACCAGGTGGAAGTAGTGGCTAGGAGGGCCTTTGCACAACTTCAAAGTGTATGCCAGTTGTGCCTATTCCTGGATCAGGAGGTTTTGCTCACAGTTACTCAAGCCCTGGCCATCTCCTGAATGGGCTACTGTAATGTGCTCTACATGGGGCTGCCCTTGAAGAGTATTCAAAAGCTTCAACTGTTGCAAAATGTGGCAGCACAAGCAGTTACGTGTGCGCCTAGAATGGCATACATTACATTTCTGCTCTGCAAGCTGGATTGGTTACCTGTTTGCTTCCAGGTCCAATTCAAGGTGCTGGTTTTGTCCTTTAAAACCCTACATGGCATGGGACCAAGTTATTTGAGGGACCACTTCTTCGTCTTTATATCAGGTCAGGCAAGAGGGTCTGACCTGATATAAAGTTACATGTTACAGGTCCCATCTGTTAAGGAGTTCCATCTGACAGGACCCCAAAGGCAAGCATTTTCTGCCACAGCACCCTCCCTTTGGAACATCATTACCCTGAAGTTGAGGCTAGCCCTGACCCTATTGGCCTTCTGGAATTCTCTCAAAGCATGTTTTTTTCAGCAGGCCTGAGGATCCTTTGGAAACAGAGAGCTTGCAAGATGGCTTTACTATGTATGAATTTTTAACACTCTCCCATGGTCTTATTATATGCATGTTTTATTGTTTTAAAGGCTATTTAAGATACATTTTATTGTTCTTTTTATTGTACGTCGCCCCAAGTCACATTTGTGAGATGGACAGCTACATAAATTTTATAAATAAATAAATAAATATTCAGTAAAACAAACAAATAAAATCTACACAACAAAGGAACAGTCTATCTATAGAGATTGTGGGTTCTCCATTTCTGTAGTTTTTAGGAAGAGGCTGGACATGATTTGCCTATAGAGGGTTGATGATGATCCTTGCAGTCTCCACCAACTCTACATTTCTATGATTATAAAGATTCTTACTATGTAGTCATCAACCCCTTTGACCTGGAAACCTGCAGATTGATGGGAAAGGTGCTGCACCAGCCACACACACACAACATGCACCCAGCCCCACACCACCTATGTGCATGTACTTCACAACTCTTCCTCTTTGGTACCCTTCCCTCAGTAAGTCACTGCTGATTGCTGATATTTGGCTACCAATTTCAGCAGGAAACCCATGATGTCATCCTCACTGGTTCAGTGATCAACCAACTAATAGGAATCAGATTGCACTCAGCTTCCTGCTGCCCTTAACAGCCAAGCAAACTGCTTCATGCTGAGCAGTTAGCCAATGGGAGGGATACAAGGTCTAGCTCTAAAAGTTATGTCTTTTTTATATCTATGGTGCATGGCCCCGTGTGTTAGGAAGTGAGTTGGAAAACAGCTTTCCTCTAAGTGACCTGAACTATAATTTCCAGCATTTCTCACAGTTGGCCATGCTGGTTGGTACTGCTGGGAGTTACAGTTCAGTGTTAACTAGCAGGGCAGAGATTCCCCCACTGTATACAATCTGGGGACACACTTTTTTGTTACAAGTTCCACTTGACTAAACATCAAGCATTGACTAGTCCTGTCAGCCAACTTTCAAAGGCCATGGCATCTCATGTGCCAGATAGAAACAAGAGGTGGAGCTATGGGATTATATAGTGATCAGATGCTGTTCACCCAGGCCTTTGGCAAGGGAGAAGGAGACCCTTTGCCTCGTTTCTATCCAGTCTGTCATTCTTGCCATCTTTTTTCCTTCTTTTTAATTGGCTTTATTGTAACAGCCTTGTTTTGATTGATGTGAGCTATCCAGAGTCATTGGGAGTCGGGCAGCAAGATAGATAGATAGATAGATAGATAGATAGATAGATAGATAGATAGATAGATAGATAGATAGATAGATAGATAGATAGATAGGCAGGCAGGCAGGCAGGCAGGCAGGCAGGCAGGCAGGCAGGCAGGCAGGCAGGCAGGCAGGCAGGCAAGCTTGCTATATCCTATCATATGGTAACAACTTACAGATGCTATAGCAGGACGGTATGCAGAGTCAATCAGAAACTATGCTATTACATGCCTTCTAATACAACTGTCAATATTAACCACGAAACATTTAAGCTATCTTTTTGGGGGTATCAGATACTGATTACAGGTTCATATTATTTGATCAAGGAGTGAGACAAAGATGCATGATGTTGTCCCTTGGGTTGTTTAATGCATTTATTGATACATGCATAAGGAATGCTTGGGGTGACATAAGAGGTATGTTGATTGGGAATATGAATGTACAATATATGGACTTTCATATGCAGTTGATGCCATGTTGTTGGCTAAGAAGCCAAATATTTTGCAGCTGATGTTAGATACATTATGTTATGCAACATGAAGATAGCTGTTTTTGACAGGGAAAGTGCAGTGAATGGATTGTCAGCTAAAAAGAAATGGGGGAACATTAGAGTAAGTAGATGAAATTGTACACTTTGGTAGAATAGTTATTAAAGATGGGGAAAGGAATGGGGAAGTTTTAATCAATTTGTTTATTTGCTAGGCTTTACATGCCAATAGGATACTGAGCAGCTTACATTCCCTACTTATGTAAAAGGATTAAAATACAACAATAGTATAATAAAATGAAACAATAATACAAAATAGCAACAGCAATTGTTACTAAAGAAGACACTAAAGCCACCAAGAACAAAACATCAGATCACGGCCCAGGGTGGGGGTTCTAAGTTATATTAGATTCCCTCCTAAGGCTTTCTTTGTGTTTGTGGCTAGGAAGGCGACACTTTTAAGATATGCAAATACTGTGAAAGGGTACTTGGTAATACGGTATCTGTTGCAAGGAATGAATGTTTGTCAAAAGAAGTTAAAATGACTGTACTGTATGTAATAGTATATTTCTGTTATATGGAATTGAGAGTTGAGTCCACCAGGAGAAGCATAGGAAATAAGTTGAATGCAGTGGGAATGGGATACTTAGGAAGTGTGCATGGTTAAACAAGAAGAGATAGGGAGGGTCAAGAATGAATGGGTGCAGAATGAATTTGAATCTATATACTACTAAAACTCTCACATCTGTAAGCTTCAACTGGACAAAATGGTGCATCATAGGGCAACAATTTTTGAACCAAGGTGCCTCAAATGAGCTAACTTACAGAATGTGTCCAAAATCCAGAACCCATTACTCTCATGGGATTGAAATTTGGGAAATTTGTGGCTGCTTCAGCACTGCTATGCTGCTATGCCGCCATGGTCAGCCCAGGTCACATGATCATCATGGGCATATCCCCGACCTCTTTCTCACCTCCCTCTATTCCCTGTGCCCAATCAGCTGGTGGCAAGGCCTGATGGGCAAGTGGCGAAATGAGGCAGAAATTTGAAATCTCTTAACGGCTGTGGGCATTGAGGGAAGGATCAGGAAGTGACTTGGATGCCTGCTGGCAAGGTAGGGCTGGCTGGGGGGATGTCAGTGGTTGACGGGTGAGCCTTCTTCCTCCTCAAGGGAGGAAGCCCTTGGGGACATGCCAGAATGGGAAGCGGGGGTGCAGTATTCCTCATGGTCTGTGGCTCCCTTTGTTCCCCTTCCCCCCAGCAAAGCGTCAGGGAAAGCGGGAAAGCGGGTCACTTGAGGAGGAGGAGGCTTCACGGGGGCTCTCCTGAGGGTCGTGAGGGGAAGGCAAATGGCACAAGCCTATATTATATGTGGGAAGGGAGGGAGGAAGGAAGGAAGATATGTGACACTCCCTGCCAGCTTCCCACAAGCAAAGTCAATGGAGAAGCCAGCAGCAAGTCACAAGTCGCTCACACTTCCACTGCTTTTTTGCCCTTGGTCATTCTGTTTCTCTGTTTAAGTAAGGAAATATCTGTGAAACGAAGACCAAATGGGTCACGGGTTGTCTAACTGAATATAGAAAGGAGTGCAAAACAAGTATGCTGAGGTGGTTTGCTCACATAGAGAACAAATATGAATCAAATCACAAAAGAAATATATGAAAGAAGAGTGAACGAGTTGAGAGGAAGGGAAAGCACAGAAAAGCTGTCCAGCTGAATGGAGTTGATGAGATTGTTAGAGAGAGAGAGGTGAGAAACTTAAAGAACAAAAGACAATGTAGGAAGTGGTAGAAGCAAAGATGGTTTTCAAAGAGAGGTAGGGAGACGTGGTGTTTGGTGTAGTGGCTAAGGCACCAGGCTAGAAACCAGGAGATCTTGAGTTCTAATTCCACCTTAGGCATGAAGTCAGCAGGGTGACACTGGGCCAGTCACTCTCTCAGGCCTAGGAAGGAGGCAGTAGCAAACCACTTCCAAAAAACCTTGCCAAGAAAAGTGCAGGGATTAGTCCAGGAGTCAACACTGACTCAAAGGCACCTGCCCCCCGAAAGAAAATGGAGATACAGGGTTAAAGCTGTTGGTGTAAACTAGATTTAGTGAGCTTTACTTTTGGGTTTTTTATATGCTGCCTTTAATTCTTTTGCTGACTAGCTCTCAGTCTTTTTCTGCGCTTTGCATAACGTTCTCCCACAAGGGAATAGCTTGATAGACGTGTTCAAACTTATGTTTTCGACCACCATTTGCAAAGGATGACAGGAACCGACTTCCCCCTCAGCTTTCCCGCACGACATACAACAGCTACGAGGAACACGACCTCTAGAGGGCGCTGCAAGAAGTCCAATGGCTTTCACCTGGTTTGCATCTATGGTTTTATTGCCTTCATCCTTCCTTTCGGAGTGCCGGTCTTTGGCTTTTGCCTGCCTGGCAGCACAGGAGCGCGAGCGGCAGGGAACGAAAGCGGTGCAATAGCTGGGCGAGGCCACGTCCACTTTCTTCTGAACAGCTTCTGGAAAAGCTGGCTGGGTGGAAAGGGCGCGGCCGTCGCTGCCGATCCCTGGAAGCGGGGTGAGTGCCATGGCCGGGTGAGGCGAGGAGTTCAGCCGATGGCGGGTCTTGGCGTCGTGGGGATGCGCGAGCTGTGCAGTAGCCGGGCCAGGAAAGTAGGAAGAAATCTTTAAGTTTGTTTGGGGAGGGGGTACCGTCGGTTCTGCATTACGGTGCGGACTCGGGCCTCTGGCTGGATGTGGAACGGGGATACAAGGCTGCCAGCGGCGCTTGCACTCCCAAGCCCCGCCTGCTCGGCTGAGCAAAAGCGCGCCGCGGGCCTAGAGGTGCTGCGAGGATCAGGAGGGTCAGCAGCAACGACGAGGAGGACGAGCCTCGGCTTTCCAGACGCGAGATTTCCGAAATTCAGAACGCAGGAATCCGCCTCCACCCTCCGTGCGTTGCGGTGCATCGTTGGGGATAAAATCTGGCTCTCATCGTTTAGAAATAGATATTGTAAGTTGGGAATCACAGGGTGACAGTTACTTCTGATTAATAAGCAGTGAGCGTGACCCGGAGGCATGCGATTTAGAAGGGGTGTCTGTATTTTCCTAACTCACAGTCAGTTTTTCTCTTAGCGATGGGATTGTAACAGTGGCGAGTTTTTGAGGTACGTTATAAATAATGTTCATTTGTGGTTGTTTTGACTTGAGTGGTACTTTTTTCTTGTGCCTTATAATGTAGGGTTGCACAAAGTATTACTGGCTTTTCTTGGAGTAACAAAACCTGATTTAAAACAACTAGCACCAGGAAGTGTAAGGTTTGCTCTGATAACATATTACAAATGGTATCCCTGAGTAAAAAATTCAGCATTAAGTGACCACAGCAAGAGGGGTTAAACCAAATATTAAGTCTTGTTACATTGCCAGTGTTAGCATTTGCTTCACCTAAAGTAAAGAATATGAAGGTTTGCACAACAGGAGGCTAAAGCATATTAGCTGTGGGCTCATTGGGTTGCATGAACCTAGCCAGTGTAGTTAATTTAAGGTTCATTGTGTTTTGCAAATTCAGGTATTTGCATGGTGTTCAGTAGTGGATAGTTTAATTATGGTTTACTGTTTGGGTTCACATAATATGCTTTGTCAAAACCTAATTTATGACATTATGGCTTTAGAACAGTGTTTCCCAACCTTGGCAACTTCCAAATATGTGCACTTCACTTCAACTCCCAGAATTGTCAGCAGTAGACATACTGGTTGGGGAATTCTGGGAGTTGAAGTCCACGTATCTGGACATTACTGAACTAACTTACAGTATATACATCTAGCTTAAGAGTAGTAGTACAAGGTGTGTTGTTTTTTAAAAAATTGACAATTTTTATAATTTTGTTTTCCTTAAAGATTAAACCATTATTAAATCTGACTATAACTATGTTAGTACCTGAATTTTAAGGCACTGATTCCATTTACAGGTGATCAGCAAATGAGGCTTTTCTGAACCTTTACTAATGATTAATCATTCTTATTGCTTCCCCTATGCAAATATGAATATAATGTGTTATCCAGAAAAGTGCATATCATAGGACTGGCTTTGGGTGGATTCTACTCATATTTGGCTATACCCAGAGACATTGACTTTCACTTTTGTAATTATCGGAAACTGCTTCAATCAGTTACAACAATTTTCAGTTGCAAATTTAATTGGGGGGCAGCTGAAGAAGGGGAAGGCAGAATAAAGCAAGGCATTCTTTTCATAGTTGTTTCCCCCCTCTAAATAAGCAGTGATATACAAAAGCAACAAATAGTTATGAGGTGACAAGAATGAAGCAGTTCACGGAATATAAATACTCCATGCAGTTGTATTGTTTTCTTTTCAGAGGCGTAGTCTTCATCAAATTGAGATTGATTCCTGGTGTTTTGTATCAGTGCAGTTTTATTGGCAGTGGAAGTGGTTTGCCCTTAGTACCTTCTGAGGTTTGTTTGTTGTTGTTGTTGTTTTTTGGCTTCCCAGGCCAATTTTTTGCCCTGGTATTCCTTGATGGTCTCCCATCAAAGTATGAATCAGGCCCAGCCTTGCTTGGCTACTGAGTCCAACCAGTGTCATAAGGTATTATTGTGGAAGAGAATACAGAAAGAAGCATAAGTAGAATCAGCTAATTTAGATGACAATTGAATAAATTGTGAAAAGATATCTTGTCTGTTTAATAGACTCTTTAGCATCTGTACATTGTCAGGACTTGAGACATTCTGAGTTCACAAAACATGCTAAGCCAAAATCAAACCACGTGGTAAAAAGAATGTGATGTATAAAATCAGTCATCTGTTGTTTATTTAATCAACCATGATTAAACAAACCTATTAACTTGTTTGGAGACACATTTGCCAAGTACGCGGTAGCATTTGGGCCAGTAACAATTGGAACGGTTTGTTTAATTAAATAGCCATTATGTTTAATAAAATAAAATCCAAGTAGGCCCTCTTGAGAATCTGGCTCTTTGTTCATTTGGCTTATGCTCTTTGTAGCCTTGCTACAGGCAAACCAATACTAGGATGCATATTAAATGATTTACTGTGGTAAAAGGTGAGAAGAGTGCAGTAGAGCAAGATGACACAGAAGGGGAGAGTCTAAACTCTTTTGTGTGGGGCAGGGCTAATGAATTGTTTACTCTATGGAAGCAAGAGGATTCCTGCATTGGGTGCCACTGAGGTCATCACTCCCAGTAACTACAAAGAGCTGTAAACTGAAGAGTGTTCACAAGTTTGGTGATGGCACGTGATGAACATTTAAAACTAGCTGCCTGGAGGAACTGCAGAGGTGCTTCAGTGATTTTTTTGTTGTTATATTAATGTACTGGTTGTCTCAATAGACTCAGTGATGCACCATTGCATCTGTGCTTGGCTGTTGTGGTTATTGTTGAATGTGGTTCTCTAGCATGCAAGAGGGCAGATTGCTGTCCCATCTAAAACTGCACCAAAAAATAATAGAGGAAGGAGAGGAAAATGACTGCAAGAGAAACCAGTGAAGCAAGAGGCAGGGGTTGAAAGCAGTACGGCCTTAGGCTGCATTACACTGGAACATAGGCACTATAGCAGGGATAGCCAGGAACTGAAGGAAGGAAGAGAGTGAGGTACCATAATAAGTACCTCTTGGTTTTTATGGGAAACAGTTTTGAGCATTACAGGCCCCAAGAGAGAGCATGGAGTCTTTTAAGGAAACAGGAAATATTACATAGGGAGGATATTAAAACAAGCAAAACAAAAATAAGAGATGTGGGACATGGCACTTAAGAGCAGAGAGAAAAGGGGAACCAGCAGTGGCTCAACCATTGTAGAGAATCATAATACAGAAGGCCTCTACACACCTTGAAAATACAGAAGTGTTTTGAACTTTGCTCAAGTGCAGCATCTCTCTTCTGTTCATTAAAGCTACCCAACTTTTTTCAAGTTCCCATACAAGCCTGAAGAAGGTGATGCTCCTTTCAGAGTTGCGTTTATTTGAATGAGGGGAATCTTGAAGAAATGTATGCTATTCACAAATTTACAAATTTGTGTAAATTTCCCAAAATTTACACAAATTCACAAAGTTTATTTTGTACAAAAATGATTTGGAAGAAGTGCTTTAGCGTCCACAAAATTTATTTTGTGAATAGGAGAGAGGTGTGGTGCTCCCATGGATGCTAAAGCACTTCTTCCAAATCATTTTTGTTATGCCCTAATGAGGTTGCTTAGGCTTGAAAGTACTACCAGGCTCCCTGTTTACTTTGTTGCATAGACTAACGCAGCTCTACCCTTCATCTTCAGAGAGAAAAGATCAGATCTGAAAACAGAAAACAATATTAAACTTAAAGCAGTTCTTAGCTAACTTTTTTTTCTGTTCTCCTAGAGAATAGACAACCCTTAGAACCAATGTTACCTCTGCCAGTTTGTTGCTTAGAGAATCCTTCCTCTTGCAATTATAACTTTAATTAGAGATTGGAGGAGAATCTTATTTGCCTCTCATTGCAAGGGTAGATTCCATGTCCAAAATGAGCGACTTTGGATTGGGTATGTCTGAGCCTGTCTGGCAAGAAAAATTGGCAAAGGGGCTAGTGGTAACAACAGCCAATTTGGATGGTTTTAAAAGAGGACTGGGCAAGTTCATAGGGGATTATGCTATCAGTGGCTACTAATTTTAATGGCTGCTTATCACCAAGCCATAGGGCCTGGCTATCTGAGGGACCACCTCTCTCCCATCATTTCCACCTATCCATCCATTAAGCAAGTCATCTGATGAGATCTTCTAAGCGTGTCTTCTCTGTTACAGTGCCTCCCCTCTGGAGTAGCATCCTCCTGGAGATTCAGAGTACTCTTTCTTTGAAAACCTGTTTTTCCCCTAATCATCAGCACCATGCGTTAAATGCTGTTTGCTGGGAACCAATAGTGGAAGATATAGCCCTCCAGTCGAGGCTTGTGAGTTTCCCAAATGTATTTAATTTGCCACTGTGTGACTCAGAATGCTGGATTAGATGATGCTCTTATGTCATATAAAGTATTGAAATATTCACCTTCTGAATAAACACATCAGGGTTATACCTGTACCCAAGCACTATCAAAGCATATACTGATTATATTATTTTTTCTTTAAAATCTTGAGGATTTTTTTTAAAAACAGTTCATTAACAATTTCAAATATTGTGTTCACTTAGTTTGCCTTATGGTTGGTAGACTAGGCACAGATTACAGCTTTGGTTTGTACTTCTCCAGCATAACTCTGCATTCAAGTTCTAGCATTAATTCAGTCTTGAAAAACCACAATTAGGGGATTAGGGGAAAACAACAACAACCAGAGTGTGGGAAGTGATCTCTATATAAGACCGAGAGGCAGAACAGCAAGGTTTCCAATCAGATAGAATTTGGTTGAATGGGCAGGTGCTCTGAGCAAAATTACAATCCATTTTATATTACATTCACTTGCCATTGGTTTGAGTCAACAAGGTATATTATCCAGGATTGACACTTTTCCCTCCAATAGGGACTCTGCAAATAAAGAGAAAAAGGAACAACCAAGTGAATTATACATCTGTGAATGAATTATCAAGTAAACAGTCAGTAGAGGAAAAATGGGCATAATCAGCCCTGGCATAATGTGATAAATCATGCTATACAAATTGTCTTCCTACTGCAACCCAATATTATTAGATTTGTGAATAAAAACTTTCAGGAGACTTAAAGATTTAGAGTTCTGTGAGATTTCTTGGCAACATTGGTCTAACTGACATAACTTGATGCAGTGGTAATTTATCACTTGCCACTATTAATGGGTTTAGTTTTTCATTTTGGTGATGAATGGAGGGTTCATTGTAGTCTCCATGGTGATTTTGTACAGTTGTATCATTGCACAAAATTAGTTGTCAATGTGCAATGAAGTCTTTCCATCAAACTAAATAATGAAATTGGAATAACATTAATAAAAATAATGCATATATAATTTATATATGTTGTAATTGTAAATGTAAATTGTAATGTATATATAATATAAATGTATATGTAATTAGTACAAAACAAAACAAGATTAATAATTGGCAATATGTGGCAATAATCTCCACATCTTGACTGCTATTACACATTTTACATTTGGTATGTCTCCGTTTTTGGGAATTGCAGACCAATTTTATTAAAAATCTGTTAATTCTAGCTAGTTCTGCTGTTAACTACAGTGGTAGTTATTTCAGAGTTGCAATTTTTGTCAATAGCAGAGCCTTCCTACGCTTAAAATTCAACACTAGACAACTTCACTAGGTGGGTTAATTCTCATGTTTATTATTTTGTATGTGTACAAAAGAATTGGATTATATAAGGACAAAACAGACTCAGCATATTATTTCATTACTGCCAGTAATTTATTACTGAGTGCCATCATAGAAGATGATATATCCTTGCCCCCTTTATAATCCATCTGTGAATAATTCTGAACAAAATATGGATTATTATGAGCTTTTATACAGCACATTTCAAGGACTCAGAAATTTATTCAAGTGAGGGGAAGAAAATGTTTTAGCTTAAGACCAGACCCTTATTTACTTAGAACTTAAGATTCCATTGCAGGGATTAGTTATACCTTAACATAGAGGTTCTCAAACTATAAGTAATGATCAGAGACCCAAGCAACTTAAAGAGTGTTGAGGCTGCAATATCTTTTAAAGTTTTGCTTCAGGCATAATATTCAGGCTTGGATTATGAGTGTTACTAAGCTTACAAATCACTTTTCCCTCTGCTTCCTTTTCTCAATAGAGGTGCAGGGCTTCTGTGTGTTGCCAGCTGTATTGAAATCCATAAATTACAACATGTAAATCTGAAAGGAATATTTGTATACTCTCACATTTATTTAGTTTAGAAAATGCTTACATTAAGGCATTGAAATCTGTTCTGTCAAAAAAGTTTGGTACAGTTTTTGTAATTTGTTTTACTAAAACCTAACGTGCAGGTAGTCCCCAGTTTAAGAATGAGTTCCATTCCCAAGGTCTGTGCTTAAGTTGAATTTGTACGTAAGCCAGAACAGTATTGTCTAATATTGTATAAATAATATTGTGTAATTAAATCATTGTGTGCTTAACTTGAATTTTGCTACAATAGATTCTGTTCTTAACAGTAGGCCATCCTTAAACTGGCTATTCTTAACCTGGGGACTATTTGTATTCATGGATGGGAGTGAGTTGACCCCACTGAAATGGACCAGAGTCTCATTTCTGCATAGTGTAAGAACTGACATCCATTGATCATGTGGCAAATTATTGCCACATATTGGTAATCTACTACTAGTCTCAAAAGTAAGTATGTGGCTCCAACATCTCTGCAAACGTGTTGGTGTGGTAGTATGTCTATGGTTTTTGTAATATCTGCACATCTGTACGTGTTAGTGAGATTCAGTATTTTCCTTTATAAAGTTGTACAATTCTATCACTATTTTATTTGATAGATAGATTTTACATTTAATGGATATATAGATAAATTTAATTATTACAGTAACTGTATGTAGTACATTTCTTGCCAAACCCTAACCCAATGTGATAATAAGTTTTATTCATGGGGGAGGGAAGCTCCTACACATTCATGTATGGTTTATCATTTTAGAGGGCCAGATTATCCCAGAGTCTGAGACTGCCCCCCCCCAACAGTAAGGCATGCTAAAAAGAAATGAATCATCGAATTTTCTCTACTCCTACAGAGGAGTTGATATTTTACCATACTCAAATGCCTGTGGAGAAGGCAAGGATGGGGAGACTCACTGGATCTCATCTAAAGGCTATACCCACCACTTCAACAACCAGATGACATTAGTAGGTAAAGTCTATGAAAGCAACCACAAGGCTTTTTAGATGATTATACAGCACAGAGAGCCTTGACATCTACCTGTCCTTTACTGTAAAGTATCCTTAGGGGACTTAACATTGTATTATGACAATCCAAACAGGACACATTAAAATATTCTGTGCCCTAAAATATCAAATTATTCTATTAATAGATTCATGTCCTTAAAAGTGTTAAAATGGTATGTAGAGATCTGAAATTGAAAGTTGAGTAATTAAAAATGTATTTAGGGTATACTGGACTATCCAAATAATGTATTTGAAAGGATGGACATCAGATTTTCTCTGCTAGAGGTGTAGTATAAAAAGTTTGAGGGTTCATTGACCCATATGACATGGTCATGTGATAAATTGATACTTTTTTGGAATAGTATATTAATGTGTATAAGCAAATTTATGGGAAAATCTCTAAATGTTAAGGATGTTAATGTGAGGTTGAACTATATACCAAAGCTTTGGAATCAGTTTATCAGAAATTGTGGTTGTATCAAGCAGCAGGGCGGGGGGGGGGGAGCTAAAAGAATTATACTGAGTAATTGGAAAAGTGATATTATTCAAGATGTTAAGCGATGGTTGTTAGAAATGATCTATCTGGTTTGGAAAAGGCAATACTTTCTACTAATCAAAGGATGCTGCAATACGTGTTACTATGGCAGAGATATTTTGTGGTATTTTATATTAATATTTTGTATTGATTATAGTATAGTATATTTATTAGTAGTCCAATGACAAGTATATATAATGATAAGTATAATAAGGATTTTTCCCCTTTTTTCTCTTTCTTAATTTGTCTGGAGTTGTATTTTTTCTAATTGTATGTTTTTCTTTTGGTTTGGTTTCTGTTTTTTGTAGGGGGGGGGTTAGTTTAAAAATTGTTTTCATTATGTATGTTAGAAATGTTAAAAAAAACTATCAAGTTACAAGCAAGTTCAGGGCTTCCATCAACAGATTGACTGATGTCCCATCAAGTCATTTTTGACTCCTAGCAACCACGTAGATAGATGTTCTCCATGATGATCTATCCTTAACCTGTTTTTTCAAGTCTCACAACAGTACACTCATCACCACTGTAACTGAGTCCATCTACCTTGCTGCTGCTCATCCTCTTCTTCTCTTTCCTTCCAGCTAGGAAAGAGTTAATCCAACACACTGCTGGTGGTTTTCTTCCACAGGAGAAATGAAAGAGGAACCAGAAACAGTCCCAAGTAAATGGATGCATCAACAAGCAAAGCCAGGAATAAGCAAGGCTGCTTATCAGTTTGTCCAAGTCACGCAGATCCTTCATGCTAACTATAAAACAGACCTTTGCCTCCTCTGCCTGCCCAACTCCTACAGTAGTTACATGCAAACAGCAACAACTTCCTTCTGTCATGAAACCCCTTCTTTATCAAAATTCTGCCTAAGGTGGTTCTCAATTGCTTATGACAAACAGTAGGGAAAATAGAAGTAGACCCAGGAAGATACGGAAGCTAATAAGCCTATGCTGGAGGCTACATAAACAAGGGAAAGGGCTCTCAAAGCATTTAACATCGATCAGTGTTCATTTGAAAGAGTCAGAAATTGGGCTTTGAGTCTCCTTAGTTGGAAAGACGGTCTTCCTTTTTCAGTGCTAATTTATGGGATTGTAAAGGAGATTAGAATTGTTGGGCTGCATTAAGTTGAAATAAATAAGCTGGGCATCCAGCAGAGCATTGCACTGTATTCCCACTGAATTGTGAGCCAGCCATACCCTTTTCCAGAATATACCATTTTCTTCCCCTCCCCTTTCAACAGGTAGCATTCTGTGAACCCAGCAGGCTGCCCTTAGAGATCCGTATGTTGAGTTGAGGTTATCTTAGCTTGTCTGACTTAAATGTTTATATTCCTGACGAGGCTGCAGCAGTTTAGCAGCCAGCCCTTCAGACCAGGCACCAGACACTCCGCTTAGTCAGTCATATATACATTTCCTTCAGCTGTGCATCACCCTGAGTATATCTATGTGGGTTTGGGCAAAGAAGCAAACTACCCCCAAACTTCCCTTTCTGCTAAGAGAGAAAAATGGCCTCTCCTTTTAAAAAGCAGGCCGGAGTTGCTGGAAAAAACGCTGAAAACGAGTGGACTTCATGCCATCTCAGATTTTAAAACCTCCAATTTAAGCTGGCATTGGCAGAAAACAGTATTTTCCGGATATCAGAATTAGAACCAAAGCTCATCTGTTCTCTAGAGGAGTTTTTAAAAAAGCCAAGAGTTGCACTATGTTTAATTTAATATAATAATTAATTAAATGTACATGCGCCGAACACCCAGCAACTCTGGGCAGTTTACAATTGTCAAAAAAGATTTAAGAACAAAAAACAATACAAAAGCACAAAAAACACCACAAGATAAAACAACAATGGCAAAGAGGACATCTTTTTCTTCCTGTGTTTTTAAGTCCAATCTTTTGTCTTTGGTGAGCTTAGTCCTTGTGGGTTTTATGTACATTGGCCCCTCTTTACATCAAAGTTGCTTCTTGCTGATATCCTTCAATAGCATCTAGTTGTCTTCTTGCTTTGGCCTGGGGAGGTGCAGTACCACATCTTTCAATATTGCCATGGATGCGAGGATGTAAGGTATGCACTTTCAACTTTTAGGCAGGGTTAACACATTGCACTAAGCATAATGTATCTTGTTTGGTTTTCCCTTGGCACACAATGCGAACCTCATCAGCTGTTTATTCAGTAAATGCAAACCATGATGTAGCACCATGTGTGAACATAGTCTTAATATGTATAAGCAAAGAAGAGTCTAGTATCAGTCTAACAAGAACCTAGAAGGACATCTTGGCTACATTGGTGTAGACATAGATTATGACTGTATTTGGTGATGTTCCTATTTTTAACGTGTACTAAATGTTTAATACTTGTGAAAAAGAGGATTATCAAGGCTGGATTTAAACATCAGTAAAAAGTAAATCCCCTTCATGGATCACTGCCTTGTCGTGGCGAAGGGGCTTGCGTAACTCAGTGAAGCCATGAGCTATACCATGCAGGGCCACCCAAGACGGACAGGTCATGACAGAGAGTTTTGACAAAATGTGGTCCACTGGAGAAGGAAATGGCAACCCACTCCAGTATCCTTGCCAAGAAAACCCCATGGACAATGTTAAAAGGCTAAAAGATATGACACCAGAAGATGAGCCCCTCAGGTCGGAAGGTGTCCAATATGCTATTGGGGAAGCGTGGAGGGCATTTCCAAGTAGCTCCAGAAAGAGTGAAGCGGCTGGGCCAAAGCCGAAAGGACGTTCAGCTGTGGATGTATCTGGAAGCAAAAAGAAGGTCCGATGCTGTAAAGAACAATATTGTATAGGTACCTGGAATGTAAGATCTATGAACCAAGGCAAGCTGGATGTGGTCAAACATGAGATGACAAGATTGAACGTCGACATCTTGGGAATCAGCGAATTGAAATGGACGGGAATGGGTGAATTTAATTCAGGTGACCATTATATCTACTACTGTGGCCAAGAAACCCTTAGAAGAAATGGAGTTGCACTCATAGTCAATAAGAGAGTGGGAAAGGCAGTAATGGGGTACAACCTCAAAAATGACAGAATGATCTCAGTGCGTATCCAAGGCAAACCATTCAACATCACAGTAATCCAAGTCTATGCCCCAACCACTGATGCCGAAGAAGCTGAAGTTGACCGGTTCTATGAAGACCTACAACACCTTCTAGAACTAGCACCAAAAAAATATGTCCTTTTCATCATAGGGGATTGGAATGCTAAAGTAGGAAGTCAAGGAGTAATTGGAATAACAGGCAAGTTTGGCCTTGGAGCACAAAATGAAGCAGGGCAAAGGCTAACAGAATTCTGTCAAGAGAACAAGCTAGTCATAGCAAACACTCTTTTCCAACAACACAAGAGACGACTCTACACATGGACATCACCAGATAGTCAATACCGAAACCAGATTGATTACATACTTTGCAGTCAAAGATGGAGAAGCTCTATACAGATAGCAAAAACAAGACCAGGAGCTGACTGTGGCTCAGATCATGAGCTTCTTACTGCAAAATTTAGGCTTAAATTGAAGAATGTAGGGAAAACCACTAGACCACTCAGGTATGACTTAGATCATATTCCTTGTGAGTACACAGTGAAGGTGATGAATAGATTTAGAGGATTAGATTTGGTAGACAGAGTGCCTGAAGAACTATGGACGGAGGTCTGTAACATTGTACAGGAGGCAGCAACTAAAACCATCCCAAGGAAAAAGAAATGCAAGAAAGCAAAATGGCTGTCTGATGAGACATTACAAATAGCTGTGGAAAGAAGGAATGTGAAAAGCAAGGGTGAAAGGGAAAGATATAAGCAACTGAATGCAGATTTCCAGAGAATAGCAAGGAGAGATAAGAAGGCCTTCTTAAATGAACAATGCAAAGAAATCGAGGAAAACAATAGAATGGGGAAGACTAGAGATCTCTACAAGAAAATTGGAGATATCAAAGGAACGTTTAGTGCAAAGATGGGCATGATAAAGGACAAAAAAGGCAGGGACCTAACAGAAGCAGAAGCGATTAAGAAGAGGTGGCAAGAATACACAGAAGAACTATACAAGAAAGATCTTAATGTCCCTGATGTCCATGCTGGTGTGGTCACTGACCTTGAGCCAGACATCCTAGAGAGTGAAGTCAAGTGGGCCTTAGGAAGCATTGCTAACAACAAAGCTAGTGGAGATGACAGTATTCCAGCTGAGTTATTTAAAATACTAAAAGATGATGCTGTTAAAGTGCTGCACTCAATATGCCAGCAAGTTTGGAAAACGCAACAGTGGCCACGGGATTGGAAAAGGTCAGTTTACATTCCAATTCCAAAGAAGGGCAATGCCAAAGAATGCTCAAACTATCGCACAATTGCACTCATTTCACATGCTAGCAAGGTTATGCTCAAAATCCTACAAGCTAGGCTTCAGCAGTACGTGAACCAAGAACTACCGGATGTACAAGCTGGGTTTCGAAGAGGCAGAGGAACTAGAGATCAAATTGCCAACATTCGCTGGATCATGGAGAAAGCATGAGAGTTCCAGAAAAACATCTACTTCTGCTTCATTGACTATGCAAAAGCCTTCGATTGTGTGGATCACAACAAACTGTGGCAAATTCTTAAAGAGATGGGGGTACCAGACCATCTTACCTGTCTCCTGAGAAATCTGTATGCGGGCCAAGAAGCAACAGTTAGAACCAGTCACGGAACAATCGATTGGTTCAAAATAGGGAAAGGAGTACGACAAGGCTGTATACTGTCACCCTGCTTATTTAACCTATACGCAGAGTACATCATGAGAAATGCCAGGCTGGAAGAATCACAAGCCGGAATTAAGATTGCAGGGAGAATCGTCTCAGATATGCAGACGATACCACCCTAATGGCAGAAAGTGAAGAAGAACTAAAGAGCCTCTTGATGAGGGTGAAAGAGGAGAGTGAGAAAGCTGGCTTGAAACTCAACATTAAAAAAAACGAAGATCATGGCATCTGGACCCATCAATTCCTGGCACATAGAAGGGGTAGAAATGGAAGCAGTAACAGACTTCATTTATTTGGGCTCCAAGATCACCGCAGACGGAGACTGCAGCCATGAAATTAAAAGACGCTTGCTCCTTGGGAGGAAAGCTATGGCAAACCTAGATAGCATATTAAAAAGCAGAGACGTCACCTTGCCGACAAAGATCCGCATAGTCAAAGCTATGGTTTTTCCAGTAGTATGGCTGTGAGAGCTGGACCATAAAGAAGGCTGAGCGCCGAAGAATTGATGCCTTTGAACTGTGGTGCTGGAGAAGACTCTTAAGAGTCCCCTGGACTGCTAGGAGGTCAAACCAGTCAATCTTAAAGGAAATCAACCCTGATTGCTCATTGGAAGGACTGATAATGAAGCTCAAGCTCAGATACTTCGGTCACCTAATGCGAAGAGAGGAGTCTTTGGAAAAGACCCTGATGCTGGGAAAGATTGAAGGCAAAAGGAGAAGAGGACGGCAGAGGATGAGATGGTTAGATAGCATCACTGAAGCAATGACCATGAAACTGATCAAACTCAGGGAGGCAGTGAAGGACAGGAAGACCTGGCGCAATATGGTTCATGGGGTCACGAAGAGTCGGACACGACTTAACGACTGAACAACAACAACAAAAAAAGTAAATAGTAAGTTTCTGTTTGACAAGGATCTGTAAATTAACTCTTTCTGTTTTGTTCCTGGGTTGTTTTAAGAGATCAGTATGTTGAGGTGAGGTAGTCTTAGCTTGCAACCTTAAGTAAACAATATATACGTTATTTATTTGGGATTATTATTTTGTGACCTAAATGTTTATATTTTATATAACATGTTAATACACATTTATTTATATTTTATTGTTATATAAATGATTGTTAAATAGACTCTCTTCTTGCTGTACAGATTCATCAGATATATTTATTTATGATATTGATTTGCCAGTCTCAGAATCACAATTCTATATAGATATATGTTATCAATTTATGGAAGCCTAACCCTATCTCAGTAATTCAAACCATTGCAGGTTTCTCTAAGAAGCTCCCATTTCCAGTCTGCTTTTCAGGAGCTGTTTTGCTGCGTACCTGTATGAACAATGGGAATGAAAGAGAGTGTCAAAAATTAAGTTAAAGACATTAAGGATCAAGGTTTGAGGGAGGGGCCATTACATTTCTAAGAAAGCAAAGCAGGCTTTTGAGTGATGAAAGTAAGAGTTGGGTTGGGTTAGTGATACTGAAACAGTTAAGGACTGTTTTGTCTGTCTTATAACCTTTTTCAGGTTAATTCAGTTCTACCAAAGCACACGCCAGCATGGCCTCAAGGAATGGCAGCAATCCAGCAGAAAGGAGGAGGACAGGAGAGAGACGCAGATCATCCCAGGAAATGGCATCAGGTAAACATGGCTAGAGCTCTTCCATTGATTCTGACAGTGGTTAACCAAACGGCAAACTTCACCTGCCAGCTTTTCTTAAGCATGACAATAGCAGTGGCTTTTGCTAGGAAAATAGCTCTGCCACATTTTAATGCTTTTTGCAGGGATTTTAGGCAGCCAGATCAGTCCAGATCAGGAGAACTAGTTGTTGTAGGCTGGGATACCTCTCTGCTTGGCTGTTGGTGGGCTGTGGCAGGCAGTGTGCGTAGAAGAGCAAAAGGGCCGTGGCACAGACCCACCAAACATGCCTGCTGATGCCAGCTCAGAAGTACCAGGAATTAAGCAGAAGGTGGATTATCACCTAGAGAATAGAGCAGGAAGGGGAACGACTCCCCGCTCCTTGCAGGAAATTATCTCGAATATACAGCCCCCACTACCCTCTGTCCAGTTTTCCCCATTGCAAACCTGCTAGGAACTACCTAATGCCTAATTTCGATAACACCCCTGGTTTTTTGGCAATAGTCTTGGGTTTAAATTTGGAGCAGAAATGTTTATTTATTTGAATGTATAAATGTGCAGTGACTACTTTTCTTACTGTTTAATTCTTAGATTAAAAAAAAAAATCCCACACATACCTTTTGTTTAAGTGGAGAAAGTGCTTGCCCTCTCTCTTTTTGCTTCTTTCTTCCACCTTCTGACAAATAAAGTTGCCAGCAATGGAGGACGAGAATTTGTTGCATCTCCGGCTCTTGGTAGAGTTGGATTCCCAGCGTATATCAGGATAATTGACACCCCCCATTATCATGGTTACATGTCTCTTTGAAACCTGGGTCTTCTGACACAGAAAAGTCTCATCCATGTCTTCTGCCTGCCAGGTGGCCTATAATAAACTCCTCTATTTGGAGGGCCCCTGCATATATACTCAAGCCATTCCAAAGTGACTAACCGGATATATAATCAGTAATGTTTATATATCAAGGAGATAAAGAGGACTACTGTATGAGTAATACAGTAATATTGAAATAATTCTTTGTGTTTTACTAGTGGCTGTCACTTTAGAACAATTTTTGCTGGACATGATAAGCAGCTATAAGGGAAAAAAAAGAATTCCACTGAGGTTTTCATTCAGTTACCAGCATTTGATATATGGGAACAATAAAATAACATCTGCATTGGCTCTTGATAATATGGAGTTGTTGATGTCATTGGTAGGGATAATCTATGTGCAATATTTTATGACTGTGCCCAAGAATTTATTGGTACCTCTTTCTTTCCCAGGGGGAAAAAACTTTTTTCTTTATTCTGGTGTGAGGCAGAGATGAATAAGTATCTGGGTAATTTACTCATTTGACAAACCTGCCTCCAAGGAGAGGGTTAAGAAATTATGATTAGAGTGTGTGCATTATGTAGACAGTTGGAAGCTCAGCTACAATTTTAAATAATTCCTCCAGCTTGGCAGTCATATTTTAGCATCACCCATCCACTTGTGCAATAGTCATTAGAAAAAATTGATCAATGTGTAAGCTCCAACTTAAAATATGTTACAGCAGGTAAATCCATTTCTGGGCATAGGGACTTTTCTTCTTATTTGTGAATGATGGTTATCAAGGTATGAAACTCAATTTTAGATTAGGGTTAGGGTTTTGCTGCATTAGACTCTGCAGACAACTCAAGGTGTCTCCCAAAATAATTGTCAAATGCTTTGCTAGAAGGCAAGTCTTAATATCTCATTAGAGGTAAACCTTGTTGGGTGTTGCTTTCCTATCCCAAGGATGCAGTTGCCTGAGACTATGCAAATATTAAATGTAAGCATAGCCTTGTCATTAATATATAAATGACACAAGGGACAGTGTATTGTTCAGAATCAAGTGTCTGATTTATTTTGGATTATAATTTTACAGATTTCTGTCTTAGAAGAAAACTTTGAATGCTGCTGTTATATATTCATTAGTACACTAAATCACTTTGGATTGCCATATGCATTCATCCCATCTTAGGCAGCTTCTTAAATTTCATTGCAGTTTATAGGCCTATTTGGTGCAACTTCCCAGTACGCATATATTGTGCGCAGATTTAATCAAAAAATGCTAAGTTCCCAGTTAAAATCTCTTAAAACTCAGGAATTCTTTAAATAGCTGTGGTAGAGTACTTGCTATTGGCTTCAGCCATGTGGGGATAATAATCTTAGTCAAGTGTATACCTGCTGTATAGATTTGCTGAGATAAGATGTAAGTTACTGGGATACTTAGTTCCTGTGTCATTGCGTAGCTTTTCAGATGTGAGTTCTAGAGTATCGTTTTGTATGCAGTAATGCATATAGTACGCTTACATTGTCATGGCTTCATTTGCATCCTCTGTATCTGCACAATATATGGTTATGAATAATTCCTGATTGGTGAACAACAGTGCTGTTTCCAGTGATGTTGGGGTCATGCTGGCTTTTTTAGTGCTTTTCTTAGTTAAATACACAGAATTAGTGTAAAATTAAAATCATTGTAGAAATATTGGAGCTTTGAGATCAAAATTATTAATATGTATTTACTGCCTTTTTTACTTTGAAAATTCTGAATGCTTAATTTAAACAACTTGGATGACTATCTTTGATCTGTTGGAAAAATAGTTTTCCCTCAAAGAATTACCCCTTTTACTTACACAGTCCAGTGCACCTAACACCAAGGTATTGGTTTATACTTTGGTCTTTATATAAGCAATTGTGGTTTTGTATCCTTAGCATATCCAACACACTTACGCTTGTCCCAAAGCAACAAACGTGCACCGCATGACCAGGATTTTCGGATGACGATACCTAATTTGCTCTAGCCCTCTACTTCAATTCTGATTATTATTTTTTATCCTTTTATGTTTTACAGAGGAAAGAAACACATTATAAAATGTAAACATGCTAAAGTTTTGTTAGCAATTTGCAATATTTTACAAACTAGAGAATTGATTCTGCTTTTTTGTACAAACTGGGAATCATTCCATTGTATTCAACCAAGCACATTTCTTTCCTGTTTGTGCTACAGTCGCCATACCTTCCTTTAAATCCTGCAGTATGAGCTAACATTGGCTTCCTGCACGTGTGATACTTATTTATCACTCATCTGATTATTCATCACTGTTTGCCTATGAGGCAATGGTTCAAGGAGATTAATGCAAGAAAGACTAGCAAGGAGGAAATGGCCACTTTCATTTGAAATTTGCTAGTAGATTGCAATTTTAAATGGCGCTATGGGACAAGAAGAACAGACTGTTAACATAATCCAAACTTGAAAGCATATTTAAAAGCATGTTGGAGAAGATCATTATATAATATCAAAAATGCAGTGTGCTTCAAAATTACAAGTAACTGTATTTTTTTCTCTTTTTCTGAAAGTAAAATCTTTCTCGGTTGTGTCCATAGAACAGCATCCTTTATAGATGAGTAGGGAGGCACACATTTTGTTTCTGTTTTTACAAACTTCCTTTAGGGCTGCTGGTGGCAAGATGGGGGTAGAATGATGTCACTGAAGCAGGTGGATGAAATGTTTAGCCTTTCAGGCAGATTAAGTAAAATAACCAAATCTATGCTGCCAGGTTTCTTTTTGGGTTCTGGTCTTGGGGCAGCAGAAAATAGTCTGGACAATAATAGGCTGCCTTTTTTTTCTGTATCAGATAATTCTGTTAACATGTGTAATAATACCTGACCCAAATGCAGCCTTATAGCTGTTTTTAGAGCCAGCTCACTTTACCTTTTAAATGTCCTGAAGGCTTTTTTAAACAGAATAAAAAAGGAAGCTGACATAATTTTCAAAAATGCCCTTCAATTCTATAAAGGCACCCCAGGATTTTTTTTAATGTAAATCTGTTCCCTGGATAGAAACTGGGTCAAAAATAACCCAAGTTGATAATAAATATCTATACCTTCAATTAAATATGTGTTTTATGATGGGCAGCTTCCATTACAATACTGTACTTATTGTGTCAATGGGAAACTATTTTAAGTACCCACAATATGTTCTCAAAATGCCAAAAGTGCCATTGGCTCAAGATGGTTGGGAATCCCAGGTTAAACCTTTTGCTTATTTTCCAGGATTCACTTGGAGTGTCTTGCTAAGAAGTGGTAGAAGTAGAGAGCTTGCAGGGGAAACAGGTTTTTTTAATTGCTTGTTTGCAACTTGTGGGTGATTTTGCAACACTTCAGTGTGAATATGAGTCAATTACTTGCTTTTACTTTGTGCAGCTGTTTTCCTTTCCCAAACTTTGCTGGCCTGGTGCAAGACACTGATTTCTTCTGATTTTTCAGCCATGTCAGGCACCCTCCATTGTACCCCATCCTAATTAGCCTTCCAGTGAAAGTTCAGCTCTTGAAAATGACAGAGGGAGGAGAAAATAAATTAGTGGCTTCTTTTAATGAAAGATGAAAAACATTTCCAGGTACTTCCAATCTTCATACTATAATATAGATACTATATAGATATATGGTTAGTTGGAGGAAGGCTGCAAATGATGGCTTAACCAGTTAATAGCTTGGAAAGCCAGCAAGGAGTTCAGTGACATAGTGTAAAAAATGTTAACCATGTAACGGTTTTCTTGGGTATAATTTCTTTCTTACTACAGTAGTTTTTATTTTGCCTTTCATGATACAAATCCTACCAAGGAGATTTACAAAAAATATCAATTATCATAGATAAAAACACAAACAATTTTATTGTAAAGACCAACCCCCCCCCCCCAGCTTTGGGGATTTTTTCCTAATGACTGTTGGTGGTAGTGTGGTCTTGTCTGGAGGGGAAAGGAAAGAGTCTAATTGGAGAAGGCTTTGTGGGGGCCACAGAATATCTAATAAGATTGCAGATTGGATGGTTAAAAAAAACGTATGCCTAACCGGAAACTAAAGATAACAGTACTGCACTAACCACACAGAAAGCCTCATTTAAGGTTGCAGGATATGGCTATCATCCTTTGCAGCCCTCCAAAAACTTAATGTTTATGTTTTAAGTTGCACCAGGCCATACATGAGCATAAACATTTGATGAGAAGCTTTGATAACTGCATGTAGTAAAGAGGTATTAATCCTAAACCAACCTAGAAGCTGAATATAAAATGTGCAGCCCAAACACTGTAGAGATAACCCACCTTGGCCTCAGTTCAGCAGTGCTAGTGTATTAAGCAATGTATACAGAAATACAGTATCAAATTTAGAACTTGTTTCTGGCTTTAGATGATTTTTGGGATAACAATAAGTACCTGGTGAAGTGTAGCAAGTGGCAGGAGCATACAGCATCTACGTAAACCTTTGGTGATGATTTTAAAATCTCTTAACCAGATGTAATACATACACATACACAGATGTAATAAATATAACATAATCCAAATAAAAATACATGGCATCTCACAATGATTCATAACCATTAGGCTCCAAATGCCCTGTGGAAGAGCTCCATTTTCAAGATCATTCTAAACATTCTAATCTCTTGCCCCAAGACTTGTGGTTTAGAATCAGCACTTAGCTGACCTTGTTTGGGCTCAAGAACTAAGCGGAGTCAGGCCTGGTTAGCCCTTGGATGGGAGACCAGAAGGAAATCCCAGAACAGAGACATCAGCAGGAGGACAGATGATTAAAGAAAGACATTGTGCCATTGTGATACCAAATCCAACCCTTATGTGTTGTGACATTGCACACACATATGAAAGGAGCAACTTTTGTGTTGTACCACACAATATTCATTTTATCATTTTGACAAATTCATCGAATTCTGCAGATGCCCCTGTCCCAGGGCTGTAGGCTAAACTGGGGAATTGAAAAAAACATCATGGAAGAAGGCAGTGGCAAACCATTCCTGTACGGTGACTAAGAAAATAACATGGACATGTACCTGAAGTCACAAGGAATTGAACTTGACTTGTCTGAGGCTTACTCCAAGGAAGTGTGCATATGATAAACATCAGTGAGGATACATTTTCATTACTGCATTCTCGTTTTATGCTGTCTGGCCTCTAAGAATCTCAGGATAGGTGGCCACTCCCCAGTGCCTTCATAGTAGTCCTGGGAGGTAGTTTAGGCTGACAGAGAAGAACTGTCCTAAAATCACCAGGGAACTTTAGGTCTAAATTAAGTTTGACCCTGGATTTCCACGACCCAGCATTTTACCAGCATTGTGCTGGCTCTCACTTTAGTCTATGGATAATGATCCTGCAGTTAGAGCCTTTGTTGCTGTGGATATTATCTTAAAATAGTTTAGTGCAATAGAAAATGTTTTTCTCTTCTGTTGGGAAATGGGATGAATAAAAGTCTGTATTTCTTGGCTTCATTTGCTACCTGAAAAGAAAGTTAACATACAGTTAGCAAAATATATAAAATAATGTCCATCAAGCACATACATATGCATATTCTCAATTGAAATATAGGGCAACTCTCTACTGTGGCCTTGTCTTTTGCACTTCAGGAGCAGAGAGGCCAAATTCTGGCAATAGGCCTAGATCTCTTATCAAAACAGCTAAAAATAGCTGGGAGAAGGCATGGTTTAGAAGAAAGAAGCAACCAATGAAAAAAGGTTAAACTCTGTCTCTGCCTGCCTTCTCTTCTCCATTTCTTCTCCAGCACAATGAAATGTTAAAATCTGTCAGCCCTCCAAGGTAGACCAGGTCAAGAAACAGACACCACAGGGATTCCAGGAATGCTATTTTGTTGTTGCAGGGTATATTAACAGAATCTTGAACATCTGTCTGAAACCTTCATTACCTCCTTTTTAAGGACAACACAGCCAAGGCAGGGCTGTTCTGAGTCTCTTTCTCATGCTTTCTCATAGTTTGTCAGGGCTGAGTCATTTCACCTCTCCCACCTCCTTCTCAAGGCCAGAGCGAAATGTCTCAGCAAAATCCTTCTGTGTGTAATTGGGTAAAAAAAGGGTTGTGGAACAGACAAGTATATAGAGGAAAGAGCAAACAGGAGAAAAAATAGCCCTAGTACCAGCTGTCTTTCTGTAGATCTCATTGTCTCCTTCCATGTTGCTCCTCTGAGTTCTTAGTTTTTTCATGGTTGGACTCCAGCCTGCATGGACAACGACAATGTATGATGAGTGTTGTGGACTACCAGCATCTGGAGAGCCCAGAGTTGTACCCCAATTACATATAGAACTCATACATGTCCCATAAGTGTATACTGATGGGGGGGAAGGGAGATTGAAAATTTGAGTCCAATCCCTACTTCCAGTTCCTTGGCTTCATTTCAGGAGCCTTGTAATAAAATTTTCCTCATCTATCACTTCATTGTAGATGACAGAACAGACCTGGCTTGCTTCGCTGAAATCTAAGTGGGTAAGGAAGGGTGTGTTCCCCTTTAAGATATGTGTCCAGCTGGATATTGAGTAGTCATCAGCTTTGTCACAGGGCAAGAATAGAGGGGCAGCCGCTGTAACTCAAGAAGCTCTGTAGGAGAATAGAGATACTGTTCTGCAGATAACTGGAAGTAATGCCTTGTGTGTGAGCTTGAGATCAAGACATAAGCTGGGACTGCTGCTGTTATACTGCCTTCAGTACTGCCCAGCAATATCCTAGCCTAAGCTGTTGGACCTCATTGCCAGGGTGGTGGATTTCCCAAAGCTGCTTGTTCTGGGGGATTTTGGCTTGCCTTCTTTGGAAGCCAGGTCTTCACAGGCCTAACATATATAGGAGGCCAAACATAGGACTAGTTTTTGTTAAGGAACAGGGGAGATATGATTTGAGGGTGGGGGAGATCAACATCAGTCCTGTATAGTCCAATCACTCTTTGATTTCCATGGAACTGACTGGTTTCACCAACTTCTTCAGGGAGGTTGGATCCATTCATTTGGTCTGCTCAAGTCACTTTATGAATCCAGTGGTTTCCAGAGGACATTTGGGAAATTTCCTGAGGCATTTCTGGGCAAATTCTAGTTGAGCCCTGGAATGTGGAGTCTGCTATAGTTCTTGACAAGATTGCATCTGAGTGGCTTCTCTCTGAGGCTTCTCAGTATACTGAGGAGGTCCAGAAGATGAAGTGGCAGAGGAGACTTCTGGAGCAATGCCAGTGAACAATGAAGCGCTAATACAGGTAGTCCTCAACTTAGAATCACAATTGGGATCGAAATTTCCATTGCTAAGTGATGCAGTCATTAAGTGAGACACCCAATTTTATGACCTTTTTTGCCATGGTCATTAAGCAAATCACCATGATCGTTAAGCAAATCACCATGATCGTTAAGCAAATCACATGACCATTAACAAATCCAGCTTCCCTCATTGATTTTGCTTGTTGGAAGCCCCCTGAGAAGGTTGCAGAGGGCAATCATGTGACCCCAGGATGCTGTTATAAATACATGCCAGTTACCAAGCACCTGAATTTTGATCACATGACTGTGGGGACACTGCAACAGTCGTAAGCGTGAGGACTGGTCGTAAGTCACTTTTTTCAGCACCATCATAACTTCAGGCGGTCGTTAAACAAATGTTCACAAGTCGAAGACTACCTGTATGACTGAACACAGGTACAAACTCAGGTTTGAGCCCACACCATGACAATAAGAGCAGCAAAGCATCAATATTTGTCAGGACTTAGCACATTCACGGACCTGTTTAAAGTAACTCAGACCATTTGGGGGGAGGATGGGGCAGAAAAACCAATTGTTGAATGTGATAAATTTGCAAAGCATTTGGAGAATAAAATCATTCACATTCACTTGGACACTGGCTAGGCAAAGTCCCAAGATATGGCAGGCAATACAGGTAGTCCTCACTTAACAATGATATTTCAGAGTTACAACAGCCTCAGATAAAGTGCTTTATGACCTGTACTCATACTTATGACCATTGCAAACTGTCGCACCAACCCCTGCGGTCATGTGATTTCAATTTGTATCCTTTTTTATGATGGTCATAAAGCAAATCACCAGGGTCATTAAGCAAATTCTGGCAAAAATGTTCACTGGGGAAGCTGGATTTGCTTGACCATGTGATTTGCTTAACAACCATGTAATTCGGTTAATGACTTGTAAAAATGGTCATAAAATCGGGTCCAGTCACATGACTCTCTTAATGACCAATTTTCCGGTCCCTATTTTGGTTGTTAAGTGAGGACTACCTGTACATTGAAAGGTTATTGAGGAATGGTTTAAGACTGTCAGTCTCAAGAAAATGGGCAGAGTTCTCTTCAGCATCACTTTTCCACCTGTGGATTGAATCCCTGCCCAACCTGACTGGTGGAAGCACAGAGGTGAGAAGAGGTTGGATATAAGAATAACCTTGAAGGAGATAATGGTGCCTCCTCCCTCTTCAAGAAATCATCATTCAACCCAGCTGTTTGGATTGCACTGTCTCTTGTCTTCCCTTTCTGGGGAAAGGGGTGATGAGCCTACAATTGCAGAGACCCTTGTAGTCAGTAACTTGGATCCTTTTAATTGGGGGTTCAGGCCAGGATATGGCACTGGGATTACTTTGATTGCTCTTGTGGATAACCTGGGGTGGGACTGGGATAGGAGTGTACCCCTCGTGGTTCTCTCTCAGTGGTCTTCAGTACCATTTGTCATTTTATCCTTCTGGACTGTCTACAAGGGCCAGGAATGGAGGCCTTGTTTTGCTGCTATTCTGTTCCTTTCTGGTGGGTCCAGTTGGTGGTTGAAGTGAGAGATTGAGCTCTCAGATTCTCCATGGCTGGGTACTACTACTCTAGCTGTCAGATATTCATTTCTCTAAATCCATAAGCCACAGCTAGCTTTAAGAAGTTTCTTTGCCCTCTTTAATGCAGTAGCTGAATATAATTACTTTGCTGTTTAGAAACAGTAGTTTTCCCTCTCCTTTGTATGTAGAGACAGTAGTTCAGAATGCCATATCTTACCTGTTCTGTTTATTTGCTTGCTAAGATTAAAGAACTGAACTAGGTAAGTAAGGCTGGCACCAGATAAGCAATGGAAAAGCTTCCCCCCCTCCCCCATTGAGTTAAAATCCCCACTGGGAGATTAATAACATAAAGAGACAAACTGATTCAAAATGCAGATTAGCTAAAGCCTAGAATTTGGATTATTTAAAGATGAGTTGTGGGCCAAACTCTGCCAATATTGTTAAGAAGAAGCCTTCTTTTTTCTATCAATATCCAAGGGATAATAGAAAATGTTGCTGAACACATCTGGAGAGAATTAATTGGAAATGCTTTGACCAGGAAAATGAGATTCAAATTCTGATTTGACTAAGTGGGTAAAGAGAGAGAACCATATCTGTGGGTTGAACTGCTTGGGAAAAGTGGATGTGGGTAAGGTTGGAAGAGAAATAGATGTGTTAATTCCTTTAAAGGCTTAAGAGACATATTCTCTGTGTTTTGTTGGGAGGGGGGACCAAAACATGTGCTGGCAGAATGTTAGTGTTTTTGCTCCTGACATTCAGCAGCCTGATGTGAGGGGAGAGGCTCTTGGGGCTGCAACTACGGTGACCCACCTCTGTTTGAAATGAAGCTGCCGATAGCTGAAAAATCCTGTTATCTCTTCTGCAGAGGACTTGGTAGCTCGACAGACTGAGGAGGTATTCCAGAGCTATGCTTTCCATCGATACCAGCAGGAGCAGGAGCAGACTGAGGGGGATGTGCCAGTTGACCCAGAAATTGCTGCAATTCAGCAGGAGCCAGACAGGTACCTACCACAGGCTCTTAAATGTGTACTTAGTCTGTCTCCATGTTCCCATTTAACCAGTACATTTGTTCATTGTGCAGTGTCAACAGCCAGGTGGGTCGACGCTTAGCTACCATTGGTGATGACATCAATGCACGGTATGACAAGGAGTTCTCTGAGATGCTGAAGTCCTTGCAGCCTTCCAAGGACAATGCGTATGAATACTTCACCAGAATAGCCTCCAGGTAAGTCAGGGCAGGGCCACCCACTGGAGTTTTATGCTTAGGTTTTTTTAAGGTTGTGGTTGATGTTAACCTCTGGGAGTCCTTGTAAAGACAAGGGTTCCTAATGGTAGACATATCAAACAAATAACAAAGATGGAGGCAGACCAAGTTAAACATTTGAATCTCTAACATTTACTAGATGATCTATCCTTGCAAATTGATAAATTTGACATCACAAACCTAAGCTCTGATTTCAGTTTTTTGCTTTCCATCTGGCCTAAGCTGTTCTCATAATCAGATACACCAAACATTTTGCAAAAAATATCTAATGCTAATTACTGCCTTGTTTCCAGAATCCAGGCCCTATTTTAATCATATGCTGCTGTCACTTTTGGTAATACATGTTCTCTGTAAATTGTTCTTGAGCCTTCAGGAGAATCAGAGGATATTCTTGGTCACTCAGAGCACTTCTCTTGATACAGGAATCATCTAGCAGCATCTTGGATTTATTTCTGTGTTAAGCTTAAGTGTAAAGGCAATTAGTTCTTCAGTTAAAATAATTTTTAAAAACCTTCTGAATATAAGGCCAGTTCTGGGGCATCTTATAAAATCAGATTTATTTGTATTCCCATTTTCCATATTAGCTACATAGAGTGTGCAATTCTGTGGCCTCTGGAAAAGGTTCCCACAGAGCAAAGGATATGTCAGATCTTCCCCTGCGAAGGAGGAGAGGAAGGATCAACTTTGGCCAAGGCACTTTGACTTCAGAGGCTGTTTCCCAACCTCACTGAAGCTACATGAGGCCAGTTCATCCCCAGAATCAGACCCAGGATATTCCTCCATCTAGAGCATCCATGCAGGGTGGGGACCAAGCAAGAGTGCAATGCATGGAAAAAGGGGGTGGGAGTTCAGTCTCACAATAGTGGCCACCATTTGATTCAGGGCTAGTCACTGGTGTACAGCAGCAGGAGTGGACCACTGACGTGCTTATGAGCTTGCCAGGTGTGTTACCTCAGTCAGCATGAAAAGAGGATGCTAGACTAAAATGGCCTTTGGTCTGATTCAGGAGAAATTCCTCTTCCTCTCATGTTCTTAAACAAACCATCAAACTATCATGAAGGCAACAACTGTTGCAAACCTGGAGATTATAATCACAATGTTACCTAGGTGAGAGGCTGTATGGAGCTCCAAGTGGTTTATGGTGTTCCACTGACTAGGAAAGATTTAGTCACAATTTTTCCCCTTTGTTTCTTTTCTTTCCCCTTGCTTTTTTATTGAACAAAGGAAATGACAAAGGGTAAATATCACCAACAGAGGGAAAACAATGATAATGTATATACATGCATCTTTACATTCAGACATCGTTTCCCTGTTCCATGTAAAGGTCATTTAACTCTCTCTTCTGTCCTCTTTTCTTGCTCTCCCCTCCTTGGGAAACCAAGTTCCACCACTTTGCTGCCTTGAGGTGGCAAATGTGCTGCAACCAGGTAAACTAACCTACCATGCTTTCTCTTCCCTCCTTTTCATTTATGTATGGGAACACTCTCCATGCTATGCCTGCTAAGTTTCCAGCTGCACTGAAATTCTAATGTGTTATAAAGCTGATTTTTAAAATTCAGCTATTAGAATCATTTTTATCCCATCAGATAGCTAAAGATGATTTCCAAGCAGCCATGCACCAAGTTAAAAATGAAACACTAGAACCACACGCAGACACAGATTTAAAAAAGGATGTTACCCAATGTCATGCTGGCTGAATAAGCCTTTGTGGACAGCTCCTTCTCCCCCATACTGGGTTAGCCAAAGCAGAGCTGATCCTGCAGATTTAAGTGTGTGGGCAGGCAAAATATCAAATGGGGTGGCAGCCACACTTTGCTGTTACTTTCAGCAACCAGTGACCAGAAGGGCAAAGCAAGGATTTAATGACACAACACAAATGGATGGGTCCCATATTTTTCCTTCATGTTGTAGGTTTTTTCCCCTCCTCCTCTTCTGGGATGCTGAACCTTTCCGAAGAATTAACTTGTCTTATTTCTTTTCCCCACTAGAAATTGGTAGGAAATTGCACTGCTTATATTCAGGGTTTTGCTGCCAAATTTGGTTATTGGGATTCTCTGGTTGCTTTGGGGTTGGCAAATGAAGGGATTGTGGGTGGCAGGTTGTCCAGCTGGAAATAGAAGAGGTTTTTGTGTTTAACTTCCTCTTTCAAAACCACTTTTCTTGGCAGATGTTACTGGAGATTGAAACATGTGCCTTTCTCCTAGATTTACTGTAAGAGCAAGCAATAGGAAATAGGAGGCAAGTGTATTAAGTATGTTCACTGCCTTGAGTTATATCTAAAAAAGATGGGATAAAAATCTACAGTGATTGGGATAAAAATCTACAGTGATTGGGATAAAAATCTACAGTAATTATCATCATCATCAGTCTGGGAAGCCCTTCAGGTTCAGAGGGAGAAAGGTACTTTAGAGAGTGCATGGGTGCACACAGAACACTTGTCAGTAATTCCTTAAACTGCACAAGTGTTTTCCCAGGGTCATGCTGCAGTTCCTCTTTCCCACTGAATCATTAGCATGAACAAGATATTAGTTGGAGTGGTCAAAGCATCTGTATAGTGCTTTTCCTGAATTAAATACTGTTAAATGCCTGGGTGTTCATAGGTTTTGTTACCACAGAATGCAAATCACTAGTATCCCAGCAGGGGAGCAGCAAAGAGCCAACCATCTCTAATTGCAACTGACCTTCTCTTCCCCAGTTTGTTTGAAAGTGGCATCAATTGGGGTCGTGTGATAGCCCTGCTGGGCTTTGGCTACAGGATGGCAATCCATGTATACCAGCATGGGGTGACTGGCTTCCTGAGAAGAATTGCACATTACATGGCTGAATTTGTGCTACACAACCGGATTGCCCGATGGATTGCTCAGCAAGGAGGATGGGTAAGTGAACCGAAGAACCATCTTACCTGAGTATTCTTTGAAAAATATATATTATATAAGCCTCTACTTGGTATAAAGTCAGACTACTTCTCCATCTAGGCAACTAGAGCCTAGTCGGATGGGCAGCAACGTTCTAGGGCTTCCAGCAGGGTTGTTCACATCACCACCTACTTGCTCCCTCCAGCTGCTCTTAATATGAATTTGAACCAGAGACCATTGGAGTGTATGAAGCAGCCTTTTCAACTGGGTCAAATCATTGTCCTTTATAGCTTTGCATTGTTTGATGGAGGTTGTCCAGGATTGATTGATGGATTGATTTGCTGCAATTTATATGCCACTCAATTCAAAAATGCTCCAAATAGTTTGGAGGAAGGGCATCCCTAAATCTATCTGGAGATGCTAGAGACTGAGGCTAACATTTTCTGCTTCTAAAGCATGCACTTTGCCACTGAACCATGGAGTTTTTAGGGGCTCCCTTTATGACCTTGAGTCAGAGAAATAGTCTGGAGAGTTCACTGAGACACCATTTTGTAGCTTCCACCTTTCTCCATTTAGAAATCAGAAAAACATGTCATAGATGCGTGTATATAATTCTGTGGATTTACGCCAATGGCCCAAATATTTGCACATGCATTTGCAGAACATGTTCAGTGAATGCACAAACAGCAAAATAATGCATGGACCATGATGAATAATTGTGAAGAAAGATGCTCAGGGGATGGTTGTCTTTTTTCTAAGACCCAGTGTACACTTTTTAATTCTTCAGATACTAGTGCCCCTTCCCAGAATTATTCTTTTGAAAGGATATTCCAAGACAAGGTCTTCTTAAAACAGCCTTCCACAACTTGATGCATCCTCTCTTTGGGACTACAACTCCCACCATTCCCAATAAGCATGCCGCTGGCAGTGCTGGGTGTTGTAATCCAACACCTCTGGAGAGCACCACATTGGAGAAGGCTAATACAGAATTAGCTCTATAACAGTACTCTTCTGTCTCTAGGTGGCAGCACTGGACTTGAGCAATATTTATTGGAAATATGTGGTGATAGTAGCAGCCGTTATCTTGCTGGGCCAATTCGTTCTGCGGCGTTTCTTCAATCAGTGACAGGAAAGGAAAATGCTGCTGGCTTGTTGCATAAGAAAGGAAGATCCAAGAAACAACCAAAGGGAAAGCGATGCATGTTACCAGCTTCTGTTCCACCAGGGCATCTGTTTGTTTATCCTCATCATGGTGATCCCAAAGCAAAAAAGCCTATAGCTTAGTATTAAAAAGAAGAGTGGAACCAAGCGTGGGGCAGAATTTATTCCATCAAGAGACGTTTGACCAGCAGCTCTTCGTGAGAAATGTCCAGGCAGGTACTCATGGTGTGGTAGGTGAGAAGATGGATGCACTTTCCTCTGCAAGGTCTTTTTAAGAAGAACACATCCTCTTCGAGAACATTCTCAGGACTAATTGAATTCTCAACCAGCTGAATCTCATCACCATAGGAAGAGCAAAACCACATGGGACTGTCCCTTGACCTGTGCAGACCTGTTCTGAGTAGTTCTTCTGCTTCTATGAGCTGGACTAGGGCTGAAATAATTGAGTGATTGTAGAGCTCTCTGGATTTATCTGAGGATCATATGCAAGATTAGATCCTCTAGATATGAATATATATATATATATATCTAAATATTCCAGGGGAGAAGGGAAAAGTGATAGCCACAATATTTTGTTAGACTATAGGCACTTTTTCATTCACTTGATAATTGCTGTCCTAAGATAGTTGTAACAATGGGCAGAGTAGCTCCTCTTGCTTGCTTTGAAACAATGTTGCAATGAGTCTTCTGTGGTGAAGAGAGTCAGCTGCTTGTAAAGGTTAAGAAATGAGGCCTTGCTACTTTTCAAAGGGTGATGCTCTGTTTCCCTCTTGATTGGGCATGATTGTGGTTTACCTTAAAGGGGGATGTGTGTTTGGGAGTGGGTGACAAATGGAGCACATTTCTTCAGGTTTCATTATACTTGTTTATCTTTTTGACAATCGTTAAATGTGTCTTACCCGAAGGATGGACAAAATGCTGTCACAGGAGTTGGAACCTCTGCTTTTCCCAAGGGAAAATGGGTACAATCCAGCCAAGTTGAGCACATTTTAAGGCCACCTCCTGTGAAATTAGTGAGGCTTGCTTCGCATATAATCAGGCTGCATCTTTTATTGATTTCAGTGGGAAGGAGAATATGTGCCTAATCTATCTGAAATCAGGGAATTTACAAGTGCTTAACTGTTTGGATCATGCTTAACTGAAGTTCTTCCTTGCCTGCTTCACCAACCATCTCAGTGGAAATGCAGAATTCTTTGCAACAGAAGCAGGCAAATGTGCAAAGCTGAAATCTTCTGTTCAGAGTAATTGTTTGTTTTTTAAACTTGGGGTTTTTTTTGTTTTGGTTGTTTTTTTTAAAAAAGCAAAGCTAATTCTATTACTTTCCCTCAAACACTCTTGCAAATGTTTACTTTATATAGCTTTTTTCTGCTGCTGAGTCTCATTTTGATATCTAAGATAAAACTACTATGGATGTCAGGAAAAACTAAGATTTCAGATACAACTCTGTTCTCTTTCCATGCTTTATAAAGCCATAACTCAATAGTGAAACTTGATGAGTAGTTTTTCCTGTCATTCTGTTACCAAAAACTCTTAAGCAGATGACTTGAATGTAGTATGAATATTTTTTTACATTTCTGAAATTCTTTTTAAAAAGACACTTCTAAGATCTTCTGAATGCACATGTCAGAATTTTTTTTAATCTTCAATTTTAATACTGAAAAATATTAAGTTTTCAGTTTGAAGTTAATATCAGTCTGAACCTGATCATAGTCTTAAAAGAATTGTCATGACAAGGGATATGTAAATACATCTATTTCTTTTTACATGAATCAGTGTTTGAGGATTTGGCCAATGTTTGAACCTCTTGTGGTAGAAAAGTAATCTAATACACTCATTTTAATGCACTTTTCTTCTTGAGTTTTCCTTAAAAACTGTCTTTATGCATATTTTACCCTAATATACACATTTTTGTGTGCACATCTCCTTAATATATGCTTTTTTGTATGAATATTTTTGAATTGCAAATTGTATCTCAAAACTATGAAAAGTGCAGATTTCAGTATACAGATTCACAGTGGTGAACTTGATAAGTTCCTATACCAATTGAACAAATTTCTCCCTTATTCCTAAACATGACACTCTGCTCTGTTTATCTTATAACAACTTACTTTGAAGGAGGTCCCTTTTTTTGTGCTGGAGCATGCTGGTGGTGCTTTAAGTTCTGAAACAAAACAATTCTAAACCTTAGAATAAAGCCATTTACAGAAGCTCTTGCAAATGAACTTTTTCTAAAGCCTTTCATGTGTGAATGGCTCAGCATAGTAACTTAAGACAGGATGACTTATAGTTAGGGGGTTCAGGCAGATGCTTCTTGTAAGTAGGACCTGTGTGATGATCATAGTTCCAACCAAAGCAAATAGAATGCACAGTAAGTGTCACTAGTTGATCTGAAGCTTACTCTGTTTTTCACCAGCACAATGCAGTAGATTGTTCTGTAGTCCCCAAAATCTGTACAAAAGCAGCTGCTGATATATAGCAGACCATAGCAGAGACTACTTGGAAAAGCCTGAGCACTGAAAAAAATCACCTTTCTTTAACATTAGGGCAGCTGCTCTGCCAAGTGCTTGAAGGTATCTCTTGCAGCTAATTTTGCTTCCTTGATGCTGGGAATGAATTCGGTATTTTCCCTCAAGAATATCTTTTGAGGTTCTGTCATGAGTTTGCCCTACAGCGTCTCCCAAGTGCCACTTAGTGGGTGAATCTACCTCTGAACTCTCAGGTTTGGGTCCAAAGGAAACCAGGGCCCCCATCACTGAAACTCAGAAGAGTATAAACTGTGGTCAGAAAATAGCAGGAGGACGACTGCAATAGGACCATCTTTCAGCCAGGTGCAGGTTATCCTTAATGCCTTATAGATGCTTGCACAGATGCTGTGGTATGCTGTGCTTTTTCCCCATTATTGGTTCTAGGGTTGCTTTGTTCAGATCTAGGTTCTGCTCCTTATTTATACCAAGCAGCAACATTTTCCCTCTCTCATTCCTGCCATTATTCTGCTGTCTTTGACATGTTTATGTGAAGGCACAATCATTCCCACACAATTCTGTTGCCTGGGGCTAACTTTGTCTATAGGCAGCATTGAGGCTGCTATTTTAGGTGCCTCATAAGGACAGAGAGCTGATAGTTGTTTTTACTGTCAGAGGAGGAGAGTGGAAATTGTGAGACTTTTCTGCCTGGAGAGTCAGAACAATTTGGCTAGCTTTGGTATGATAATCCTTGACTTTGGAAGCAGGAAAAGCAACACACAATTCGCTCCTCTGCCTCAGGTGACAAAAAGTCTTGGGCTAACATGCTTTAGATGGTTGTGAAAGTGAGCCCGCAGATACATAAATAACAAATAAATAGAGGATGCCCAGTGTGATTTAGGAAGCAGACCTGGGCATGACTTCCAAGGACATTTTCCAGAAGCTTGAGTAACTCCAGTTGATTTGTGCAAGCAAATAATTACATAGAATAAATGCCTAGCTACAGATAGGCATAAAAGAACATCATTTGCCTTGCTGCATTAGATGTTCCTGTGTCCACCTTTTCTCCTCCCCTGCAAATTGAGGAAAACATGGCTCTCATTTCCATTGTCCTCATGGGTAAGATGCCAGAAGATTAATGAATACGCTGGGATGGCTCCACTGCATCTTGCTATAAAGCATGGCACTTTCTTCTCCTCTGCCTTTACTGGCAGCGGATGCTTGGGACATTCCTTGGTCAGGTGTCCCCCAAGACAAAACAGCGTGTGGCTTTTTAACAGTTCATTGTAGGTACAACTGCCATGAAATCCCAGGACCCTGCCAAGAATCCTGCTGCAAATTTCAAGGCACACAAGGAGCCCTAGCCAGGCGTATTAGCTCTGCTACCCGATCTGAACTGAAGGGTTGCCTTACACCACATCCCACTCTGCCTGTCCTGCTAGGAAAAACCATAGCAGTGGTAGAAAGTTGTCTGAGAGAAAGTTGCCTGCTGTTGCTAATTATACTGAGGTTCCCTGATAGGATTTGAAGACATGGCAGGATTCTCAGCCTAGTTTAAAGACCAAAACCATCTTGCCAATTACTACAGCATTGTTTAGGGGAGAAAGAAAAAATTACTACAGGAATGTCTGATAATAAATATGTAACACCTTCCATTTTGCCTTGTATCTGTCAAGGTAGACCTCTCTCCCAATTCCCTCCAGATGCATTGGACTAAACCCCTCTCCCCACAAATCTCTACTCATCTTACTCAAGAAGATGTGCTAGCAGGGTATTATGGGACTTGTAACTCAGCAACTGAAGGATACCAAGTTAGTGAGGGCTACATCAAGGGCTGTCCTTGTTTTCAGGGAAGACTGAATAGAGAACTCTTAACAGCAGCTGCAGAAATGGTGGTAGGATTACCTCACTGTTTTATAGAAGCATTTTTGTGAAAGTCACAGGAGCCAGACTGCCTGATAACTTGAACTTGAAGGATATGTCAATAGCAGTTCATTCTTACAGTTTCCCAATTCTGTCAAGTATGCATATCAGTAAAGGAAGAATTCCTAAGGACACAAAATTTAACATTTCTAGCAATGTGAGAATTCCAGTCAGGTAAGAACAAGTCCCTAGTGGTTGTATAAAGGTTTTACAACTGGAACTGGAATTGCTCCAGCAGATACATTATGCAGCCTTAGAAATGTCTGCTACTGACGTCTTAGAAGATGTAGGTATGATATCTATTTAAGCTGTGGTACAGTAGAGTTCAGCTCTCTGAAAGCCTCAGTTTTCTTTAAAAGGATGTATTTAGCTCTTTTGATTGTGAAAATATTTTGAAAACTCTGGGTAATCCTGTTGAAATTGAGCCAGAGAGGTAGCAATATAACATTTCCAATATTTACTAGGGAACCTGTTGAACTCCATAGTTTCTTGTGCCCCTCCATGACTAACAGACTGACTTATCTGCTTTGAAATAAATATTATGGATTGCAGAATTTTCCATTTTTGGTTTAAAATTTGAGTAGTCTGGGCACAACATTTTAACCCATAAACATGTAACACAGAGCCTGATACTACTATATCTTTGCCACCCTGTTGATCTAAGGTATTTGCTTCAACACATGAAGAACATGACATAAATGGTTTCTGAGAACTGGATAACACCATTTGATTTAAATTCTCCATCTGAGCCATGGGAAGATGTGCCTCACTGAAGCATTTTAAACACTCCTGATGACATTTGTTGCAACTTTGAATTTACATTCATGAAAGATGAAAGCAGTGGTTTACTAAATGAAAACACTGTAGTCAATGGAGAAATATGTTGGGTTTTTTTTAGTTGGTTATAGTTTTGTTTTGTTTTGTTTTTTAAGTTACATACTTGAAGGGAATATAATAATGAATGACTTTGCTTTGTGCCATATTTAAAAGGCTGCTCATTGTTTCCATGCGTCATACCCAGTTTTAGAACCCCCTTTCCTCAGGAATTTAAAGGGAATTAAGCAAACACAATAGAGCAGTGTTTCCCAACTTTGTCAACTTGTAAGATGTGTGGACTTCAACTTCCAGAATTCCCATGCTGGCTGGGAAACACTGTTTAAGAGGTACTAGCCTATGTGCCAATCAGCCAGAATCCCCTTTTTCCATTACTTTATTTAGAAATCTGAATCACCAGGTAAAGCAAGAACTTTCCACTCACCCTGGAAAAGAGCTGCAGTCTTCAGATCACTTAGGTAGGTACCATCAAGCCCAACTATAGATAGGCAAGCTTTGGAATAAATTCAGATCTTGAAGGATCTTGTTGAGATCTTGTTGATAGTCGAGATCACAACTATCGTTTCAACTTGCACTGGGTTGAGGTTTGGAATTATCAATACAGTTAAATACAGGATAGCATCTAGCAGAGATATTTCATCTGATCTCAATATAGCAAGGACTTTTCTGTTGGTGTTGGGTAAAGAAGGTAATCAGATCAATCATGTCTCAAGCAAAAAAGAACCACAGGTGGGTTCCATTCTACCTCCATCATAGAAAAAAGGAAGTGACCCTCCATGGGGATGCTATTGTTTCTGGAGATACAGAGAATGTGTCTTACCGCATACCATAAATGTACAAGCATTTCATTGTATGCCATATCCATGAGGAAATGTATTGAGTTTTTACCAGAAAGCTGAATTGTTTATGTACTTTTTTAAAAAAAATCCTTAAATTGTGAAGTGCCTAGCACACTGTTGGTGCAAAGTAAATGGTATATAGCAGTTTCTGTAATATATATATTATATACACACATTAAAATAAAATATGTGTTTATTCATATGCTTCTACACTCTTTGAGCATAGAACTCCAAATGTAAGTCATATTTAAAGGTTCTCTTGTTTTTTGTTTTAAGAAAATCATTGAAAATATAAGTGCTTTGAAAGGCACCTGTGACTTAGTCATCACACTGGTGTATGCCATAAAAGGTATTGATTATGCTATGTCCAGGATTGGATGAAGGGTAGCAGCTTGAATATGCAATTTTTTCTTCCTGCTTTTCTCTTTTCAAAGGTTAAGATTGTATTTCCCATGTTGGCAGTCTGATGAGCACAGACAATTAAAGGGAATTGGAAATGATAAGAAGTTAATGAAGGAAAAAGCCAGTTAACTTGCATAGCCATAATGGTACTGTTCGACATGGAAAATAGACAGGAAGACTTAGGTTGCAATCTGATCTAGTGGGGGGTGCATCCCGTTTGGAGCTGAGAGCCATTCTTGGCCTTTAAATGGCACGCCAGTGGCCCGCTTTTCAAAAAGCAGGAAGGCAAGGACACAAAGCTGTACTGCATTTAAATTTCATTTAGTTTAAAATTAGAGATTCCTTTAAACTGTTTTCTGTATTATTTCACATTCGAGTACAAACTGCAGCCCATGTACAAAAAGGCCTCTTGTGAGCACCAACAGTAGCTGGCTGAAGCTCAGGGTGCTCCTTTTGGTGCTCAGGGCGGGATGTTTCATATGCTTGCATGCTTAGGATGGTTCAAAGCAAAAATGTTTGCACAGCTATGATTAAACCTAATTAAATATAGCAAATATTTGTATGTTTGCTTTCAGATTGAAAATTACAATTCAAGATGAGTTTTGGAAAGGCTCTGGAAGCATTATCCAAAGCGGAGGTGGGGGGGGTGCAAATTGCGCAGCTCTGCTGTCCACTCTCACCCATGATTAAGGCCTGTTGAATTCCAGTGGGCTAATTTATCAGATATGTACAGAAGTGCACTATTGTAGGATCTTGAAAAAAAATGGAGGTGGTCATTGTCAACCTATGGTGACCATTCATTGCATACCATCAAAAATACCAGCTTGGTTTCAAGCAAGTGTGTATCTTTATTATATTACTGTAAGACTGTTGTATCATTAATCTATTATGTACGGGATCCATTGCTAAGAAAGTGAGTTATGTTGTACCCAATTTTCCGTAGAATGGGGAAGACAATGTTTGGCCCTCCAAATGAATGTTTGCCTCCAATTTCCATCACTATTGGCCAAACTGACTGGGAGTAATGGAAACTGGAGTTCCCACAACTCCACCCATTGCCCAACTCTGTTGCAGTAAAACTAAATCAAGGTACATTTGTTAATATATTTTATTATTGTCTTGGTTTGCAATCTGTTTAAACACATAAAAACAACAAAAAGAAGGAAGAGAGTATTAAATATCTGAAAATTAAAAAGTCACCTGGTTTTGACTGTTGGCTTATTATAGTAATTCCCATGGAAGTTATTTGGCTCTGTGTCTGCAGCTGTTCAAAGAGCTCATGGGGATTTTGAAGTGTGAACATGCATATACACACTTCGTCTCAGTGACATTCCAACCATTAACTAGAGATAGCCACCCTTTGGATCTTAGGACTTTCATTTCTTCTTCCCAGGGAGTTTTGGGCTTCTGTTCAATGTAATGTGGTGTTGTTGTTTTAAATCCTTTCTTCACCAATGTTAACATTTGGAAATATTTTTCCAAATATGTAAAGTATACCTGTCCTGTTTTCAGCCAGTAAAGGAAACTTTATGCATTCTGTAAAGCAGAAGACTCCAAATATTTTGGATCAGGAAGAAGATTTGGAATTTTGAGAACATATTGAATACTCTCACAAAATGGCTGCTATACCAGGCATGACCAATTACAAAACACCAATTTCCAGAAAGCAAATATGTTTTAAGGGTATCACAATAGGAAAAAAAGTTGTATTCTCAGTTTGGAATAAAACCAACTCGCTTGGAATATTCTTTCTGAACATTTTGCATGGATTGTGTTCCAAGAAATGAAACTCAAAACCTCTGCATTCTATTATATAGAGCAATGGAAACTCAAAACAAGTGTCTTGTTCCGTTCTATAAAAGTCTCTTCACCATTGGGGTGGTGGTGCTATAGGGTGGGTGTTAAGAAATGAACACTTTCTGCCCATAAGTTCACCAAAGAATTAGCCAAGAGAATGATTTTTAAAGAAGTTATGTCTAGAATAATTTAAAAAACAAACCTGAGATCTCAAAACGTGTTTTCTTCAGAGCTCATACTGCTAGAAATGGCTGGCCACAGAAAGTTTGAGTTTCAGATAATTTTGTGCACTCCTAATACTTTGCTTCCTGCCTAACTGCTGAGGCCGTGAAAAGCTGCACTGCTCCACCTCAAGGAGACGCTTCAGTGTGTATGGCCATAACAATCCAATTTGAAGCAGCTCCTTCAGTCCAGAAATCAGGTGATTCCACCTTGAGGCCTCAGGTTGAGCCATTTGACTCTGGTGGAAAAGGTCATTTGCTCAGAAGCTTCTTTTAACTGACTGGTCCTGTGCTTCAAAGGTGGTAAGCAGTAGGGCTCTAAGGGGCTTGAAACGAGTGCTTTAATTCAACAGATCAACTGGATCAAATCAGCTGTATCAAGTGCTTGTTTTAAGCCCCTTAGAACCCCACTGCCTACCACCTTCCAGAATTTATAATAAAATGCCTATAGACCAGGATTTCTCAACCTTGACAACTTTAAGACGTGTGAACTTCAGTCATGCTGGCTGGGGAATTCTAGAAGTTGAAGTCCACACGTCTTAAAGTTGCCAAGGTTGAGAAACCTGCCACAGACCCATGTGGAATTCAGAGGTTTCTTAAAAGTAATGCTGAAGCTGGGAATTGATGCTTGGTTGACCTCCAATTGTAAATTATAAGTGCTTTTTTTGGGTGGCGGGAGTCAGATGGGACAGAAGCTGACTGCAGCCACAGACACCATGTTGGGCATCCCAATTATAAAGAAAGAGGGCAGCAGTCCTTTGCTAATGGGGCAAAAGAATTGCCCCCAAGTTTAAGCCTCCCATAAAAATGTATAGTCTTGACATAATGGGAAAACCACTAAAGTTGAGTGAAAATTGCCCAAATAACTAAAGAATAAATGAAAGAGGGCAATAAAAGCATCCTCCTAGCCATCTTGGCAAGCTCCATCAACTGCAGGCCACGTTGCTGAACAAGGAGCAGGTGCTTAAAATTATGAGATCATTGTCTGTCCTTTCTGCTGATGGAGCAGTGGCGAACAAGACTATTGTTACCTTTCCAGCCCCGAAGGATGTCCGTGCTCTGAAATGTTCCTGCTGCTGAGTAACATTCCCATCACTCATCTCTTACCAAGAAGCCCTTCGGTTCTGCCTTGCAATCTACCAACCTCAATGTAGCTCTTCTAGCAACCTTAGTTCCTACTTAGTCCTTGAAGATTTGGGCAGAATCTCAGAAAAATAAAAGCATCCTCCTAGCCATCTTGGCAAGCTCTGTCAACTGCAGGCCACGTTGCTGAATGAGGAGCGGGTGCTTAAAATTATGAGATCATTGTCTATTCTTAATGCCCCGCCTGTTGGCAGACTGGGCAGCGGCCCATAGAAAGAGACACGGAAGGAACGCTCACAGCTGCACCTGCTGCCACAGGCTCGTCCCCCCTTTGTTCAGAGAAAGGTTAAATTGTAATGAAAGACAAACAGCCTTCATAAAAAGTGCAGCTGTCTACCCCCACCCCAGCCTCCTAATGTGAACATTGCCCCTCAGCTTTATTTATCGTCAAGGGGATGATACGATAAATGAAAAGTTTGCGCACACGGTCTTGTCAATGAAGCCAACACTGGAAGAGGAGCATTTCAATCCAGAACCATCTTTGCTACTGATTTTCCTCTTCATAAGCAGCATAATCGTCTGTCCTGGGTGAAAGAGACGGGACGAGAGCAGGCAGAAAGGAGAGTCGGCACAGAGAAGAGAACCAGAAGTCGGAAAGGCCCTCAAACTCTAACCCTGCACACCCTGTAGTGGCATTTGTCACTCTTTAGGAGGAATCCTAAACCCAAATTAAATGCACCAAGAGGCAGCTAGAAGGAGCTGGCCTGTGGCCTGTGGCCTGCAGTCAGCATTTCATTTCCATCAAATCCTGAGCTGTCACAAATTCAACGAATCTCCCACTCCAGCACCCACGCAGGCTCAGGATTCATTCAAAATGTTTATCACTTTTATTTACAGTACAGTGGTACCTCGGGTCACGAACGCTTCTGTTCACAACCAATTTGGGTCACGAACAGCACCGTTCGCAAAATTTTGCTTCCGTTTGCGAACGCTGGATCAGGTGACGAACAGGATCCGCGGCCATTTTCCCTGCTGTGACACATGGTCATGGCTTCCTGTAGGGAGGGGGACTCTCCCTCCAAGCAATAACCGCCTCCCCACCCGCCTTCCTGTCCTCCACGCCAGAAGTCGCATCGAGCAAGGTTAGAGTTCTCTCTCTTCATGCTGTACTTTGTGTCATATTTTTGTGGTTTAAAAAAAAAAATACATATGGTTCAGAACGGATTAATCGTAATTACATTGAACCTTATGGGAAAATTTGATTCGGGTCGCAACCAGAATCGGTTGGCGACCAAATTCGGAGGGGTCAGAACGGATTAACCGTATTTACATTGAACCTTATGGGAAAATTTGATTCGTGGAAGAGTCGCGGAACGAATTAAGTTCGTGAACTGAGGTACCACTGTATATTTTAATATGTACCAGCCTATTCAGGATAGGGCCTCCTTTTTAGCTTTTGGCACAGAGATGAGAGTCTAGAGTGTTTCTCAAGTTCAGCAACTTTAAGATGTATGGCCTTCGTGCTGGCTGAGGGATTCTGGAAGTTGAAGTCCACACATCTTAAAGTTGCTGAGCTTGAGAAACACTGCTCTAGAGCATCCCCTACAAAATGGGGCTATTCCATCTCTATTGTATTTTCACACACACACACACACAATGGAAAAGAGGCATAGGACGTGCAGGAGACCAAACCTTTCCCCACCCATTATTTGTGGCTTCAATCTTAATTAGACTCCTGGAGATTAAAAATAAAAAGAGAGCCATATTCCAAGCTATTTAGGGCCTTAAAAGTGCTGAAGGTAGCATGTGCAAAAATAAAATATTTGCAGAAATCACTGTATTTCATGAAAACCCCAGGGCAAATGCTGATAATGTGGCAGTGCTGATTGGTGAAGCCATTTCCTAGCAGAATCCGTTTGCAGAGGGGCCAAAGAGGAAGGGGACTTCCTTTTCCTTCCTGTTAGTGATCAGACGGTGTCAGAGAAGCCAAAAGGTGCCTCAGTCTGCACCATGGGAACACCTTGTTACTGATTGGCTAGGCTCCCCACTAACATATGTATGTACATACATCTCCATCATGCTATCTATGCCCCTTGCAACATTATGCAAAATGCAGAAATGTAGTAAGAAGTTTTGAGCAAAAGAAGTTAAAGGCAGGAGATAAGAGTAAAAGTAAAGCAAATTCAATTGAGTGTATACCAACCCCATTCACTGTCACCTCTCCATACATTTCTATCCTTGCAAACCATCCTGCTTCTACCTCTCCACAGACCCGTTCATAGGCTATCTTTTATCCCTGAAGCTTAGAATCACAAGGTGCTCTCCGTGGGGCTGCCTTTGAAGATCACCCAGAACAGTGTTTCTCAACCTTGGCCACTTTAAGCTGTGTGGACTTCAACTCCCAGAATTCCCCAGCCAGCATGCTGGCTGGGGAATTCTGGGAGTTGAAGTCCACACAGCTTAAAGTGGCCAAGGTTGAGAAACACTGACCCAGAAGGTGCAAGTGGTTCAGAATGCAGCAGCTCTCGCGTTGATTGACATTCATTGGTGGAAGTAGATTATACCTGTATTACGGCCACCACATTGACTGCCAATGGATTTCCTGTACAATTCAAAGTGGTGGTTATTACCTGTAAAGCTTGATGCCTTAGTACACGCAGTACCTCCTTCTCCAACCAGAATCAACTCCTCTGAGATTCTTTCCAAGAAAAACTGTTGGTGGTGCCCCATGTTGGTGAAGTGAGAGGGGCTGTGCCTTGGTAATACCCCTATAATTTGGAACAGCCTCCTCCAGAAACTAGATGAGCCCTTTCTGTGGTAGTTAGCTAACACTGAGCTCTTCTGGAGGGCATTGAGGATTAATGGGATGTTGCCATCTGTGTCTGTTTCTTGTTCATTGCTCTGTTTTATATTATATTTTTTTACTCTGGACATTTTAATTATTTCGTTGTATTGATATCTGTATTTTCTTGTTTTGTTGTTGCCAGCCATTGGGAGTTGTGAGTTATATGGCAGCAGACAAACCTAATAAGTAAATAAATTGTTGCAGAACAGTGTTTGCTCTAAAACTCTCTTGCGTCAGACAAACAGTATCACAACTCCAATTCTTGAATTAATTCATAGGTTTCGCTATTTGAAGAGACAGCTGAATGCAGCTAGTTAATAGCACTTCCAGAGAATTCTGGGTAATCCCATGAGCCGAGCATCTGCTCCTTAAAACAAATGACTTGCACCAAATAATTTTATTCAGTGCTGTTTGAGCATCATAAAACATTACACTAATTCTATGCAATCGCAATAGTGTTAAATTCCATCTGGACACATCAGCTCTGTTTCAGGCCATAAAAAATGAAATAACTATCCATAGGCAAAGGGAAGAAGTTTTAATGCTCCCTGCATTGCTGGCAAATCCCTAATGGAAATGCATATCTAGCTTTTATTTGCATTTAACCTACATCTGTAATGTTGTTATTGTGTATTCAAATAGCTTGTCCTAACTTTGGTGGAGAGGTGTTCCCAAGTGCATGTGGTTAATGGGGGCTATGTGGAAAGAACATCAGTAATTAAACTGCAAACCCAATTGCGCAGATGCTTATGCATCTAGGTTTGTTACAGCACAGGCCTGCTTCAAATGCATATTAAGCGTTGATACTGCTATAAACATAGAAGGATTAAGAGCAGAGCATTAAAGAAAATCATATACAGTTACTTAGCCATTGTCAAAAGAAATAAGTAACAGGTGATCCTAGAGGCCAACCAACAGATGGCCCTAAGAGTCTGGAGCACTTTTTCCAAATTCTTTTTGAAATGTGTACAGCTCTAGTAACTGCAAGGGCCAGCTTAGCTGCTCTGTTTCCAGTCCCATGCCACCTTCCTAGACTCAGCTCCCCAAGCAACAAACATCAGGACCAGGCATCTGGGTGTGGGTTTCTTTATGGTTCTCACATGAACCATCGAGGACCATCATGCTACAATGTCTCGGTTTGAAAATCTGCTTCAAAAAGAAAGGGGATACTCCGCCTTTGCAAGGAAGATGGAATCAAGTTTGAAGGCTCTCTTAAACCTGTATATGTATATATCTTGCAAGCAGTCCAGTGGCTGGTAGCAGCTTGCTTCATGGATCCAGTCAGTGTAACATTTTTACTTGGGAAGATTCTAGATCAGATCACAACGTGGTGAGGTGGTAAACGTCTTGAAAGCAAGGCTGTGGTTATTAGACGTCAGTACAGATTAGTCAAAAGATATGATTGTCAGACTAATTTTATTTTATTTTATTAGGTGACTTCCATATTAGATTGTGGGACATGTTGCAAAGCATTAAATACCTTGATTTCAGTAAAGCGTCTGATGAAGGGCCCAATGACATTATGATTGGCAAACTAGTTGGGTGCATAGCCCCATTCTCAGTCACCAAAGATGAAGCCAACAGGAAAAAGTTAATTCTACCTCTTCTAGCTACAGGACAGGACCTAAGAGTTCTTCCTGTGCTAGAGAGAAAAAACTCTCCCTTCAGTGATATACTCTTCCTTTTAAAAAGAAGCAATGGCTTTATCATCAACTTTATTCTGAGAACCATCAAAGAAAGGGAAAAAAACAGCAGTGTGTTTAATTACCCATGTAATTAAAATGGATTTTCAGTTTTAAAAGCCATTTGCATCATCTGGCTGAATATGTGGACTCAAACTTTTGATGTTACAATCTTGCCCCATTTTGGTGGCTTCCTTGGCTGGTTCTTTACTCAGAAAGCAGATTCCACCTGGTGTGAAAGACTGAAGAAATTATCATGGTGTTCACCCAATAAATTGTTGCCATTTGCTTGGACTATACTGTAAGCAAGCATGGGATGAAATGGTCCGGGTATTTCTTTTTCTTCATCTAAGGCAAATTTTCTAGAAAACAAGACTAATTGGATGCAGTGGGACTTACACTTAACAAGACATATATAGGATCAGACAGAGAAATTGCCACTGTTTTACTGCCCCACAGATAGATTCTGTAGTACTAGTAACATCTTCAGCTGATGAGGATACCATCTCCAGTTATCTATATTTAGGAAGATAGAGTTAGGTACTGTAAATCTCAGAATGATGGATACTATCTGTCTATTGTAGGTTCCTTGGAATGCTTAGAATGTTTGCTAAATTATTCAATGATCGTTCAAGGATAAGAGTAAAGAGTTCTGGGATATAAAACAAATCCTAGTGATATTAAGAAATGAGCATCGAAGTACTAATGCAACTGAATCCTTAAATTTCTTCTGCTGCTTTCCATTCTGTCTCTTTGAAATAACTACAGATAAAACTTCAGTAGTGCCATAACATCATTGCTCTAAGTCAGTCATGTTGGCTGGGGGATTCTGGGAGTTGAAGTCCACACATCCTTAAGTTGCCAAGGTTGAGAAACACTGCTTTAAGTTATCTTTAACTAGAATAAAGCTTATTTTGGAAGTTGGGCTTAAAGAGGGCACTGATCCCACTGAACAAAAACAGCAAAGTCCTGATTTGCTTTTCTGCAGCAATGCTTCGTATTTGGTGTGGAAGAACTTGGATGGCTTCAGCAGTTGAGCAGTAGTTTCACTAAGCATCCAAAGAGCTCAGGTTTTCCTATATTAAGCGTGGACTCCAATATTTGGAGTTCCTAAACCAAAGCTAGTAAGATTCCCTTTTAATTTGTAGCAAATATTGCTCCCTGCAGCATAAGTCTTTGGCTAGGCATCTGCTAGGCTTTCATTGTGCTGTGGAATGTGCAAACTCTTCGGAGGAAAAAAAAACTAGCTTTGTTGTTGTTGTTGTTGAAGTGCACCAGTATTTTCTAGACTTCAGAATAAGAACTGGGAGTCTTTCACCCATAGCATGGCTCTCTGCTCTCCTCACCCTCCAATCCTTGCTCCCTTGTCCATATGACCAAGAATAAAGAAGAACAAAAAATTAAGTATGTTCATTGCAATTTGCTAAATACATTTCATTGGTGATAGTTAGGCATACTGGACACAAAACATGCAGTACTGTAAAGTAGCCTTCCCCAAATATATTTTAAGTTAATTCTCCACCAGGATTAGCGATGCTACGAGACATATCAGTTTTTTGGAGATGTATTGACGGGCTTCACATCTGAATAGCTGGTGGTCAGGAGAAGGATGTGGCATTAGCAGACTCACTACTTGTTCCCTCCCCGCCTCGTTCCCCCAGTTAAGATTGGTATGTCTGAGGTTCACAGTTCTGACCACCCTTTGGACTAATTAGCAGGTGGCTCATTCTAGATACTTATTAAATGGTAAAATACAAAAATGTGAGGAGAATAATATCTTTAAAAATATGTAGAGGGTTAAACAGCTAACGCTGCATTTGAGGCAAGGAAAAGGAGTTCTGTGCCATCTTTAGATGGCTGAAGTATAGAGCTTAGTGAGTTGGACATAAATGTGAAGTTCTCTGGCACACTAATGCCAAGCACAAATAAACACCATTTTACAGCTTGGTAATGTGGGGCTTTACAGAATAATATAAATCATTTAGGATATTTAAATGATGATATTGTCCAAGCAGATAGCATGCTGACTCTCAGCGAAGGATGCTGTGGTTTGGAACAAGGATTGTTTCTCTTTGTATGTTTATTGATTTGTGAAATATGGATTTTGCCTTCCTTATCAGAAAAGAGCCTGTGAAACATTGCCTAATTATAACCTTGAATAAAGATACTTGTTTTATTTATGGGGATGAGTTATGTATAATTGTGTGTAACTTTGTAAGGACAGCCTGTTGTGCTACAGATTATTGGCTTGGAGTTTGACTGTAGCAGCTAATGTTGCTAAAGAGATAAAGTAGAAGTGAATTTAAAAAGCAGTTGGTTTCTTCTGTAGTAGAAATGCTGCAATGGGCAAAAGGAAAGAAAGAAAAACAATTGACTTGGAAAGCAGCACTTTCACATGTACATGTCTCTTATTGGGATATTATCCTTAAACTGAAGCCAGAGAAGTGAAACACATATTATTGACCCCATATTTTGAAACAGGACTTCAGAAGGAGCTTAATTTGTTAGCAGCACTAGCTACATCCATGCACTGACCTGAAAAAGAAGCAACTGATTGCTTATTAGAAGCTGAATTGTCTTGTTTAATACACTATGTCTCCATTCCATTAGTTTAAATTGAGACCAAATGTTCTCTAAACCAGTGGTTCTCAACTTTTTGTATCTTCTGCCTTACCAATTACTCTGCCAAAGACCCCAGCTCTTACTGTTGTAGGTTTAGGGACGGTACATACCCAGACAGAACACAGGCCAATGTATGATCTCTCATTTATTGTACCTTCTCTAGAGCTTATTCTTACTTTTAAAATCTATTTCTTTTTTACTTTTAATTACTTTCTACTCTGAAAACTTTAGTCAGTCTATACCTTTTATGTTCATCTTTCCACGGTATAGCAGTTCCGTAGGTCTTTATATTTTTTTTCATTATTTTTTTTTCTTATGTTCTTAATCAACTCTTTAGTTTCTTACACCCCAACCACTTTATTTCTGCTTTTCTACTACTCTATACTTCTATACTATACCTTCTCCACTAGACCACCTCACTTTAACAGCCAGCAGCCAGGCTTTCCAAAATGCCAGCACCCAGGGGACTTCCAGGGAAGCAATGGCAGACTGAAGATGACTTTGCTTTCAGTGGAACCAACGACCACAACAGAATGAGGAGCTGACAAATGGATTGGCGCCTCAAAATTCCTCTCCAGATAAAGGGGAGTACCTGGGATTGCTCCATACAGATGCTCCCTGCGATGAGACCATAAAACAGCTCCAGTGGAATTTAGAGCTCTGGGTGCCAGGAGAATCAGCTTTGCCCAAGTGGCAGTTCAGAGCCTTCAAAGGGACACTAGGTTCACCCACTTCCTCTCTTAATTAGTTTTGGAAATGGCTTGTAAATTGCTTTTTAGATACAAAGAAACTTCAGAAGAACAAGTTTCATTACACTGGGTGATTCTCCTTCAATCCTCAGTGAAAGAAGTTTCATGTAAGTTTAAGAAATTAAAGGAAAAAACGTTTTATTCCGAAATAGCAGCAAAAGAGTGATTAGAACATTGATTTTGGAAAGTTATGAATGGACCAAGATTGACTGGAAATAAGTTTTTAAAACTAATTATAAGAATCCTTTCTGTGGTTTGTTTAAAATCCTATTAAAAATATATGAAGATTTTGAACCTAAGTGTAAAAAATCTTTCCATAGGAAAATGTTATGGATTAGAGAAAAACATGATAAGAGGAGACCTTGAAGGCTGGTTATTAGAGGCAACCAGAAAGAACTAAAGATTATAATTAAAGGAGAAGACCCACTAATACAGAGTAGAGAAAAGTATTTTAACTATGGAAGAATTCAAGGATATTTGGCAACAATATACTCAGAATTATGTCTTAAGATTCTCTGCTACTATAAAAATGGGTTTAAAAGAGGAGATAGAAGAGGATACAACTGAGAATCAGGCTGTTTTGGATATAGATTTAAAAATGACAGGCTACAAGGCTGTTTTACAGTCTTGGGAGAACCTAAGTCAAGGGACATCTTTTGGGGTATTGTCAGTGCTGGCTCATGGATATATGGCATCCCTGGGCCACATTGACTGATGGCACCACCTCCCACTGATGTGAAGATCTGCATTTTTAGAATGATTTGAAAGGAGGGGTGGCACCTACCCAGCCTTAGCCTAAAGCCAGCCCTGGGTATCGCCACAGGAATGAGCATATTAAGAGGTGTCCTCACATCCTGCTTTTGTTAAAATAAAACTATAGCATGGTTTTAGTGCCTGTCTGGCTTAGATTCTTTGCTTAAAGTGCATTTTGAGATAAGAAGTCTTGAATCAACCAGCAGGATATTAAATTAGGATATTAAAGCTAAATACAATGCCCATTCTGTTGGCATCTTTATACTATAAGTTACTAAACAGGCTTATGCATTCCAGAAGTTCAGCACATGAAACCATCATTAATAATCAGACAATGTATTAAAAATATTTGAGACTAATGATATAAAGGCACTCTGGTAATAAACAGTTTACAATTTGGGGGGAATATAGCTCAAATCATGTTTAAATATTATTTTAATGGTTAAATAGCATTCAAAACTAACCACTAAATCAGTCAAATAAGAAGCATTAATAAATCTATGAGAATTAAGCTCATTGTTCAGTTCAGTGAGGGAAAGGCAAGGAGTTCAGAAAGTAGCGTGTTAGCTTCGGAGGGAGAAAAGCAAGTTTCAGAGAGGAACCCATTTTATTCAGTGGAAATAGACATGAAGTTGGGAGTAATGATTAGAGTATATACCAGATATGCTATGAGACATAGATTCCCGAGAGAGGTACATGTCAGGTTCACAAAAAAAACAATAAGAAATGAAATTTTGCAGGTAGTAAGAGATGGAAAGTTAAAGTATAAGGAAAAGGAAGTAAAAATTTTGAGACAAATTCCAAGAAGGGTGAGGGACAGGAGAATGGACTACCAATTTTTAACCAAACAGTTGATAAAACATGAAATTAACTTTAGATGGTTAACCCCGGAGGGAGTTTTGGTTATATGGGCTCAAAATAGACACAGACTGGATACAATAGAAAAGGCAGAGGAATTTTTTTATGAATATGTGAAACCACTAGAGGAAGGGGGAATAAGAGGGAAGGAACAGAGTATTTCACAGGAACGGCAAATAGGAGATAGAGAGATACATCAAACAGAGACCACAGAAATACAAGAAGGTAAAGAGAAAGAGCAGGTGGTGAGATCTACACAATAAACTCCAGGAACATAGGGAGACAAGAGTAACTAGAGCAACTAATCCTAAATACAATTAGCAATGGTGGAATAAATAAAATGGATATCATTTAACATCAATGGACTAAATTCGGTGGTGAAAAGAAAAAGGATATTTGATAAATTACAAAAATTAAAATTTGACATAATTTGCCTGCAAGAAGTACATATTAAAAAACAGCACAGTAAAATTTTGGAACATTCGAGACTTGGGAAAATATATACCACATTGCCTCACCAGAACAAAAGAGGAGTTGTTCTATATGTTAAGGACACAATAAAATCTAGACATATATATAATGATGAAGATGGACGGATATTAATGGTAGAGTTGATGATGCATGGGATTCAAATACTGCTAGTGGCTATTTATGCTCCTAATATTGGACAAGAGGCTTTCTATAGAGACTTACATGTGAAAATATTAGACTTAGAATATCAAAATATATGCTTACTAGGTGACTTTAATGCAATCGTAGATGGTAAAATGGATTATCAAACTGGGGCAGCAACTAAAAAAGAAAAGAGAATACTTCCAAAGACATTTTTCAATATGGTGGATGAACTGGGTATTCATGATGCTTGGCGAGAAATAAACCCAGAAAAAAGAGAGTATACATTTTACTCCAGGAGACATCTCTCCTGGTCTAGAATAAATATGTTGTGGGTTTCAGTTGATCTTATAAATAGCTTACAAAAAGTTCATATTGAGCCGAGTACCTGGGCAGATCACAATCCGATAAGTGTTATTTGGAAGGGACAGAAAAAGAGGTCAAGATGGACAATGAATCAGGCTATTTTAAAAGAAAAAGAATTTGTGCAATTGATGGAGAAGGAATTGGGTTTTTTCTTTAAAGAAAATAAAAATGAAGAAACATCAACTCAAAAGTGGGATACATTTAAAGCATATACAAGAGCCCTGACAATAACATATACAATAAAAAGAAACAAGAGAAGAGGATATGTTAAAGAAAAGATAGAGGAGGAATATAAAATATTGGAGAGAGATCTGCAAAGGAACCCATACAAAAAAGAGGTTAAAAAACGAATGGTTTAAAAAAAACATGAATTAACTTTGTTGGAAAAGGAGGAGTTAGCACAGAAGATCAAAGGAGTAAAACAGAATTTTTTTGAGAATGCAAACAAACCAGGAAGATGGCTGGCATACAGATTAAAAAAAGAGAAAGAGGAGAAACTGATACATCAATTGAGGGATGACAAAGGGATCCTGCAGCATTCTAATGAGGAAAAGAAAAAGATAGTACAGAAATATTATGAACAGTTATATCAACAAGAAATAACCTCCAAAGATGAAATCAAAATGTATTTAGAAAATGCTAAGTTACCTAAAGTACCAGAGTTGACGAAAAAAATGGTGGAGGAGAAAATAACAGTGATGGAGTTGGTGGAGGCAATAAAGAGACAAAAAATGGCAAGGCTCCAGGACCAGATGGATTACCAGCGGAACTATATAAAACCTTACAAGATGTATTAGCTATTCCTAGCTGGAAGACTTTAACGAGTTGATAGATACCGCGAAGGTTCCAGAGTCGTGGTTGGAAGCCTTCGTCACTCTTATACCAAAAGAAGAATCCGATCTATGTCAAATAAAGAACTATAGACCTGTTTCATTACTAAATGTGGATTATAAAATATTTGCCTCTATAATAGCAGAGAGGCTTAAGAGATTCCTAAAGGAATTTATCCAGACGGATCAAAATGGTTTTTTGCCTAAGAGAAAGATTAGAGACAACTTGCAAATAATTTTGAATACTCTGGAATATTATGAAACTCACTCTGAGAAACAGATGGCATTAATCTTTTTAGATGCACAGAAAGCTTTCAATAATGTGAATTGGCATTTTATGCTATCACAATTGAAAGTTATGAATTTGGGGGCAGATTTGTTAAAATGATCGATATGATTTATCATAAACAAACTGCGAGGATAATATTGAATGGAGAAATGACAGATAAGATTGATATTCAAAAAGGTACGAGACAGGGGTGTCCGTTATCACCATTGCTATTTGTTTTAACATTGGAGGTCCTGAATAGAAAGATAAGACAAGATAAAGAAATAAAAGGTCTGAAAATTAAAAAGGAAGAATATAAATTACAGGCATTTGCAGATGATTTGGTTTTCATCTTGGAGGAACCTAGGAAATCAGGGAAAAGATTGTTGGAAAGAATAGAAGAATACGGTAAGGTTGCAGGGTTGAAAATTAATAAAGAAAAAACTAAGTTAATTGTGAAAAACCATACAGAAAAGCAGAAAAAAGAATTGATAGAGGAATTAGGTATGCAAATTACAAAGAAAATTAAATATTTGGGGATATATTTAACAGCAAGGTGTGTAACAGTTAGGAATGATAATTATCACAGACTGATGAAACAAATTAAGAGTGACCTGGAAAAATGGAAGCACTTGCAACGTTCATTGGTAGGAAGAATAGCAACAATTAAGATAAATATACTGCCAAGGTTGCTATTTTTATTTCAAACAATACTGATAAAATTAGAGAAGAAATTCTTTGAGGATCTTAATAAAATCGTGTTGAAATTTGTCTGGCAGGGAAAAAAGGCAAGAATAAATTTGAAAATGTTACAGGATGCACGAAGTAGGGGGGGTCTTGGTCTGCCAGACTGGGAATTATACTATCAAGCAGCAGGGCTAGTTTGGATAAAAGAATGGATAGAACTAAGAAACGTAAGACTATTAACACTGGAAGGGTACGATTTACAGACTGGTTGGCATACATTTTTGTGGTACGAAGGACGTAAAACCCATAGTTATTTTAAGATGCATTATATAAGGAATGCTTTACTAATAATTTGGGAGAAAATCAAAAAACAACAATATGGGAAAATCCCGGTATGGGTTTCAGCAATAGAAGCACTCACACATCCAAACCTTATAGAAATGGAGAATGTGATTAGATACAAAGATATACTAAATGATAAGGGGGAGCTAAAAAAAAAAACATGAGTTGGTAGAGCAGGGAATTGACACGACTTGGTATGTACAATGGCAAATGCAATCAAGATATGAGAAGGATCTTAAACAATATGGAATTTATGGGAAACTAACAGAATTGGATGAGATATTGACAGAGAAAGATGAGAAAATGATTAAAAAACTATATGACTATTTATTAACATTTAAGATGGTGGAAGAACGAGTTAAAGGAACTATGATTGCATGGGCAAAGAATTTTGGATATTCAATAGAACTGGAAAAATGGGAGAATTTATGGGAGAAAAACTATACTCTGACAATGTCAACAGCATACAAGGAGAATCTCTATAAAATGTTCCATAGATGGCATTTTCCTCCTTCAAGACTAGCAAAGATGTTTAAGAATAAATCTACTAAATGTTGGAAGTGTCATCAAGAAACAGGATCTTATTATCATATGTGCTGGACCTGCTCAGAAGTTAAAAAATACTGGATGAAAATACGTGAATGGTTAGAAAGAATGACACTTCAATATATAGAAATGAAGCCAGAGATATTCCTATTAGGAATGATACCATAAAATTATAGTAAAGAAGATATATATTTGATTATTCATGTTTTGACTGCAGCTAGAATTGTATTTGCTCAGAATTGGAAAAGGGAAAAGATACCGAATGATGAAGATATAATAAGGAAGATATTAGACTGTGCAGAAATGAATAGGTTGACACTGGAGATTAGAGATAAGGAAGACACTGAATACTATAAAATATGGCAGGTTTTTTATGCCTGGCTAGAGAGTAAATATGAAAAAGAATAACAGATAAAGTTAAGAAGTTTAATTAGATAATATGTGATGTTTTATTTTTATTGATGATACATATACACTTGGATATATTGGAAATATGACAACATGATTATGCACATTTGTATTTGTAACCCGCTTTGATTCGCTGTTCAATGTTTGGTAAGATTGTTTTTTAAGAATAAAAAAGTTTTTAAAAAAATTCAAAATCATATTGCAACTTGTTCTTGTTCTGTAATTTAATTACAACATGCTCTGTCAATCTTGTCAAGAAATTTATCTGTTTGGCAAGAAGCTTGGCAGACAAATATTCCCAAGTTTGTGTTATAGATTTCTGCTCCATTTTCTTTATCCTCTAGCTCCCTCTAATACCCAACCTTCAAAGTCCCCTGATCATGAAAAAACTCAATTACCATTTTTCCCATGAGAAAATTTATTCTAGTTAATTCAAAGCTCTTTGTGGGCATTTCAGATTATAATTCCAAGTCCATCTGAGCCCTTAATCCATTGGTAAACTTTCTAAAGTCCATATTCTGAGCACCTTTTTGCTGTTTAATGCAAAAAGTAATATATATCAAAAGGTTTTAAAAATTGTATTTAAAAGTTCTTTAAGGAGAAGGCAAACACCTAGCAAACACAATATAACTTGTCGTTCTGAAGGATTTTAATCCTTTTAAGGCAGCAGAAAAAAACCAAAACAAATCCAAAGTGGTTAAGAAGTTAGGCTCAGCCAAGCTTATTGTCCTTTAAAAGGCTGCGTTAATGACTGTGAGCAAAGATGGTTCCTCCCTCCACTCGACCCATAGGCAAACCATGACGATTCCTGCGATTTACTCACGAGGAGTGGCTGCGTGGAGTCACGTGGGCTATCTCAAAGATCTCTCCTTAATCTGGAGAGCATTTCAGCTGTCAGGATCCTGCATCCCACGCCAATCTCCATCACAGCACCATCCCGCTGCAAAAAGGAACATTCAGCTCACCATGGCTCTCACCCGGAAGTCCTGTTTATTTTGTTGTAACGATGTTTGTTTTGTGTGTTGGTTTGATTTTTTTTTTCTTTGTTCTATATGCCGCCCAGAGTCACATTGTTTGAGTGGGGAAGCCATCTAAATGCTTTAAATAAATAAATAAATAATACTGTAGACAGAGACAGAGATATGGTTTTCAAAGGGAAGTAGGGGGAGTTTAAAGAACATACTCACTTTGTACAGTGTCTAGCTATAGGAGAAGGCAGAAAGAGAAACATAGAGATTCATGCTGTAATGAAGAAAGTCAGAATTGTGGGAGTTTCGTGCCATAGCAGAGAGAGATTTACAGATTGTAGCATTCATACCTCACACACAGGTATCATTAAATGGAGAAATAAACAGAATGTTTCTGGATTGGAGAGAAGAAAAAAAGGGAGATCACTTTTCCTTTGCAGGTTGTGCACAGAATTCTGGTCCCAGAAGGTGTTAAATATTGTAGCTCCTCTTACAGTTGGAAGGAAAAGATGAAAAGAAGCATTTCTTCTGAGTGAGTTCAGCTATGAATAGAGAGGGGGGGGGGTGAGGATAGCAGCAGAGCAAAGACCAAGCTTGCTCAAGCCACCTGAAAATTAGCCCCAAAGGTGGGCTTTTTCCTTGTCATTTTATAAGGCATTTCTGTCCTGAAGCAAAGGGGTTACTAACCAAGATAATTCCATCTTGGAAAACTGGGGGACCAACAAATAAGCCAAAAGGTGATAAAGACTCTTTCTAGACTCTTTTTAGTTGACAAAGGAGTTTCAAGGAAGGGCAGAGGAGTCATTTGAAAAGCTTATTGCCCAGTTTAACCAAAGGAATGGCCTAGGAAGAGGTGGTGGTTCTGACAACATTATCTTCCTTAGACAAATACCCTCTGCCCTTGTTATACCAAGACCCAGCAAACAGCAGTGCAAATGGGAAGAGTTGATGTTTTCACAATCTTAGTATGGAATGGTCATCCTTGCTTCCTTTTTAATATCATTTTTATTCTTGGTAGCTATTAGAATTGCTGTACGCAGGGTGTCATTGGAAGAACTCCCAAAGGCGCCCCATTTTTCTTCAAACCTAGACATGCCTGCCAGATTCTATCTAGTGCATAAAAGTATAATTTCTGAGTGTTTCCTGCAGTGTTTTTGACCTCTTGGTTTGACCAGAATATAATGTTTGCAAAATCCTTGAGCCAAATTGGATGTATGCTTTTTGTGGGGGATACATCATATAACTAAAAACAATCATTTCTGTCAACTACTTCCCCTTGCTCCCTTCAGCTGCCCACCCGCTGCATCCAAGCACAATGTCGCATAGGAACCACCTCCAAACAAGAATGCTTTTATAAAGTGATGAGGCATAGAGGAACCCAGAAAGGCTGAGAGAAAAGTATGTTCAAAGGCTCAGATACTTCATTCATTTCAACATCTTTCCTAAGCACAAGCTAGGTGAACTTCATTTTTCCAGCTAAATGTCCAAGACAGTTGCCCACATAAAGCACCACTTAGCTGGTTCTACAAAGCTAAGCAGGATCAGTGCTGGTTAGTACTTGGAAGAAGGACCAGCTGGGATGTCCCGTGCTTTAAGCGTGACTTGGAAGTAAAAAAAATCCAGAAGAAGGTATAGCATACCACATTCATATCATACCAAGAAAACTGTACAGATGTTTTCATGTAACTCATCAAGAGGTGAACTCAACTCAAAGGTGACTTTACTAAAAAACCACAAGACTCTAAAAATAAAAAGAGCAATCTCTGGACTGAATTGTGTTGGGAGTAGAGATGGATTTGTGCAGGCCGAACTGGGGCAAAAGTTATGACAGATCCAGATTCCCCTGCCCACTTGTTGAACTATTCCTCTATGCCCAGGCACGTTCAGATCAAAACCTATCTAAATCCTCATTCCAGACTGAATGTTCTGTGACTCAGCCTTATGCTTGGTATAACACCTGGAAGTCACTTAGTCAGGTCCTCTAAGGCACTGATGAGTCAGTTTGCTTTCTCTTCTTGGAAGGTATGACAAAAAACCTTCATGTGGGATAGAACGACTTTGCCTTCAAGGAGTTGGTGAAGTATAAAAGTGAGAAGTCCTCGGCTATCCCTCGGTAAAAGTAATCTAAAATTGATTCATACTGATTAAAATTCATGGTAATTGTAATCTATTTCCCTTTATGTAATATCTGTGTTGTTTTATTTACTGATCAGTTCTGACTCTTCTCTGCTGGATTAATTAATAAATATACTGAACTGGGAACGAGAGTTCTTTTAATATTGTCACCTCACCTGGTGTGTGGGTTTATCCATGTGCCAGACTGCTGGATGTGTACACTACCTGTGGGGTTGTGTATTGACCAAGACTCAAAAGGGGAAAATTGATTTGGGGCATGCATGAGTGCCCGCCTTGCACCTCTTTAAGAGTATCTTTTACAACTCTAACATTCCAGGAAAAGGATCAGCCTCCTTAAAGTGTTGCTATCAGGTTTAGTGGGCCCACCCACTTGCACTCAGAATCACGTCTTCTTCTAATCCCAATCACTGCACAGCCCTATGGCCTAGTACTTAAGATGAAAACTTAAGAAGGAAAACTCTGAAAAGAGGACATGTCCTTCCCTAGAAGGGCAAACCTTAGGGCAGGATTATTGTGTGTCCAGGCTGTAATTTAGCAATGGTTGTAAATCATGGGAGTGATAACACAGAGAACCAAGAAAACCTGGCAACACATCACAGCCAATCTGTACAAAATGCTTTATTGCAGCCCACACCTTCCCCCAACCACAGGCTGTTGCTTTTCACCCATCTAGGACTCGCAAGGTGATACACAGTTCTTTAATACTTAGTTCAAGCAAAAATCTATAAAATGAATAAAATCAGTATAACTATATAAAATCTGTAAAGTGGCATACAACTTTTGCCTTTTCCAAATGTTCCTGCACTACTCGAGATGAGGTGCTGCTTTGGTGTGCATCTTCCTATTGAGCTCCCAGCAAAACTTCACGCTCCAGGCAGGACTCCCGCCAAGATAAGCTGCTCACCACAACCTGTGGTCTTGCTAGTTGAATGATAGTCCTCTTGCCTGCTTGTAATAGCTATAGTAATAGACATCGCCTCTGCTTCCCCATCTGTAGGCTGTTTGTCACGTTTCCTCTTACATACACACCTCCTCTTCCACCCGGTCTTAATGTTTGCTCTTCTTAGCTAAGAGCATGGGTGGGATTGAGGCTGCTTCTGGACATCACAGGGTGTGGCTCATTATCACAGGCAGCTGGAAAGCTGGCCTGGATGCTTGTGAGTAGTCAGGGAAACAAGGAAAATGGGGTGAGAAGCGTTTCTGCCCTTCTGCAGCTTATCTTTCCAAAGCAAAGGCAGCAACTCCAACTTCACTCCATCACAGCAAGCTGTTCTACATTCCCCACTCCACTTCTTTACACCCAGGTTGTTTCATCCAAAGGTGAAAGGGTCTTAGCACAGCCAGAATATCCCCAGCAACTCTTCTTCTGAATACCAGCACCCTTATTTCCACATGTTCCCATCCTCAATTATCTTGGCAAAGCGGAAGGGGGCCAGCCCCAGAGGGAAGAAAATTGGGACACCCCCCCCCCCCACCAGGGACAGCACAAGTTGGCCCTGAGTTCCCAAACAAGCTGCAGAGCCAGGGTGGGGTCAGTTATTCTGACAGCAGTGATTTTGCCAAGACAGCAAGTGGGTGGTGCTGTAAGCCACTATGTTGGAAACCGTTGTAGGTGGGTTTTCCACCAACACAAAATGTATGCGAAGATTCAAATGTTTGGAATGGAACAGGAGTAATTTTCATTCAACTAGCCTTTTTGCTGTTGCAAGATGAGGGAGAGAGAGAAGAGAGAGAGCAAATCCTCAGTGCAGAGATACCAGTGTTTAAACTAAAGAAGCTCAGTTCAGTGCTGGAGTCAGAATCTCTAGATTTTCTATTTTAAAAGGCAAGAGAAGATTCATTATCTCTTCTTTATTCCAGGAGCCCTTGGTATATCCTGAAATCTTTTTAGCATCCAAGGGAACCTTTAAGCTTATTTAAAAATAATCCCTCTGAATTCCATGAGCTTTATTCCAAGGTAACATAAGATTGCAGCATAAGCCTACACAGTTGTTCCTGCATTTCCATTACAAACTGCAAACTTTAGGGCTTAAATACAATGCTCTACTTCCCCCCCCCCCCATTTCCCTTATTTTATTTAACACCAACCTGGCCAAGAGTTGAATAACTTGAAAGCTAGCTAAAAGTTGTGCCTTGTCCTAATAAATCCATCTTACCACAGATTTTTTTGATGTTGTTTTCTAACTTAGCTATTTTTCACCATGGCATAGATCATGGGGCAGCTGACTAAAACTGTTGTGCTTGGAACAGCAGGGGAAACTGTGCCCAATTACGACCCTACCTGGGGCAAGAGGACCTAGGACTCATGCCGTTATCATCACCTGTCTAGACTACTGTAATGGTCTGCTTGGGGCTGCCCTTAAAAACTACTTGGAAACTACAACTACAATATGTAGTGATCTGCATGTTTTCTGGCATCTGTCATGGGGAGCATATAGCAAACCCTGCGTTGGTTGCTGGTTTCTGGATACAATTTAAGGAGCTGGTTTTAACTTATGAACCCCTTTATGGCTTGGTGCCTGGCTATCTGCATGACTGCCTATTCCAATCAGGACCAGCTGATCAATTTGATCAGTTACTAATCTCACATTTTTGGAAGCTCCAGGGGTCTGAAGCAAGGAGGCACTGCTTTTCCATGGAAAAAAGTGATGCTGTGGAACAGACTCCTGGTTGAGATCAGGCTAGACCACTCCTTGATATTTCAGAAGCTTTTAAAGTCAGAGTTGTTCTCCTCTGAACATGGGAACATGACTATTCCCATCTTCATTTTCTGTTTTTATACATTGTAGTTTTCTGTTTGGGTCATGTTGCTTTACTGTTTTTATAATTGTTATACGGTATTGTGCATGTTTTATCTGGTTTTATATTTTAAGCCATCAGAGTCTCTGGATTGCAGTGCGTGTGTGTAGAAAAGTATATAAATTGGGCAAATAAATAAATAAAGATAAGCACATATGCATTGCAGGTTAGTAGGGCTTTGAATCAGAAGGCAAAATCCTGCTTTGGAGCTTGGGGGAAGTGCACCTAACACCAGTTTCCTGTTCCTGAAACCAGACATATCTTTTCCCACGACTGTGTGCAGCTGCAGATGGTAGCCACATGATCCCAGGAAAAGAGACAGCTACTTTAAGGAGTTGCAGACAAGTTCTGTGATTATTCCCCAATGCAGCATCTGAAGTGCTGAATGAGCCTATGATTTAAAAACCTATAGCACCATCTAGTGAGGTGAAGAAAACACAATTATTCCTCATGACAAAAAGCATGATTTTGGGCATTTGTTTATAAACTTTAATGCAATGTTTCTCAACCTTGGCAAATTGAAGATGTGTGGACTTCAACTCCCAGAATTCCCCAGCCAGCATTCTAACCCTAACCCAATAAATTATTGCCTCTAAGTAGCAAACCGAATACTCTCCTGTTGTTGAGTCACCATCAGAGTGCTGACTGATATGTAGTGCAATGGAGGGTAACATTTTCAGAGTGGAAGGTCTCACTGACTCCCACTGGACATTTTCAGGAGAAACACAGAGAATTCACACCTCATTCTTTGCATTCATCAGTGGAATCATTTGTTCCTTATGCCAATTAGTTTGATGGTGATTGCAGAGAACAGAGTACTGGAGGCAAACCATGACAATGATGGTACAAGCAGGGAAAATTGGGGTAGTAGCAATCACTTATGTACCATAGCATGATGTATGCAAGGCTTTAGAGGGCATGCTTGCCTTGTAAGCTATCTATATGTGATCCAGAACATATAAAAATACTCCTAGTGAGGATCTCTGTAATTTTCACTCCCACTATGAATTTAGTTGACACTCTGAACAAATGTTTGAGAACAATGAGGAACTGAATGTGGAATAAGAAACTGAAATGTAATCCAGTTAACACAGAAGTATAATTGGCTAGTGGACAACATACTACTGTTGTCTACTGCCTAGGATGGGCTAGAAGCAGAATATAACCATCACTCTACTTTATCAAACTGTTATCTGTTTCTGGGTTCAGTTCCCTAAGCACCACCTGTTATGTTCTCTATTGGACCTGTTCTCTTTGGCTATCTCTACTTACAAGGGACACAAGGAAAAGTTGATACTGGCACCAACATTCTGGAGTGCCCTCCCTTAAGAAATTGCACTAATCTTCCAGTACCTACAAAAATAATAATTTAATAAATTATTAAAATGAATAATCAATCCTACCTCTTGATGCAATTCTTGTACTCATTTCATTGTTTTGTATTTAGTACTACTCTATTTTTTGGTTTTTAAATTAATAGCTATTAAGAGTTCCTCTGGTGGACAAGAATAAATAACCATGGGCATTGGAGGAGGGCGTAACTGAGGACCAGCGGTGAAATCTGTGTGACAGGGTCGTCACACAGCTGCTGAGACTTGTATCCCAACTTCTGAGGCAAATCTACATGTACATAAGGACTGCATTTGCATGACGACATCACAGCATATGTGGATCATTTTGGCATTGTTGCAGTTTGCTATGGACACCACTGAAAACAATATCAATAATAAATATCTGTATGGTTCAACATTATGCAAGCCAATGAGTATCTTATTTTTTCCTTTAATTCCAAAAGCCAGACTATAATTTGTTATTGGCATACAACTGAGGTCATCATACTCCATTGACATATTCCATGTATAGAGAGAGCGCGAGAGGTATTTTTCCTGCTAATATCCATGGTCACCAGGGAAGTAATGATGATCTTCCATCTGACATTATTCACATCCAAATAGGCTAGATAGAAATTTGCTTTTACATATAAACTATTGTTCAACCTAAACACCAACCTTAGCCATTTCTTTCTGACATACTCTGCTTAGCAGTGTCTTAGACAAGAATATAACAACACACACACACACACACGTGTGTTTGTGTGTGAAAGATTTTCAGTTTACTTATTGTTCTGCAGAGCAGTGAAACACCCAGGCATTTAGGACTAAGTATACTGCTTTGGTTCCAAAACTAAGGGAGGCTGATTACTCATGAAGCTATTTAGTCCCTCACCTGGGTTTTGAATGAAATCTATGTGCTTAGGAAAACAAGAATCAAGATACATACATTCAATCTATCACTAGCTGAACAGTACAAAAGAAATAGCTAAATGTGAATTTCTACTAAATATTACTGGAAAACTAAGCTAGGAGAATTTAAGAGGCTGCCTTTCAGTACCTTGGTTCATATTTCATTTTAAGCAGTTCAGTGATTCGTTTGATTTTGGCTTAACTTGTTGCATTAAACAATACAACCAACTGAATCTGGTTTATTCAGTATAGTATTGTTTTTTAAAAAATGATTTGATATATGAATCTGTTACTTAGACCATACTGTATGTCTGGCTAAACTGTCTAAACCAGTGTTTTTCAACCTTGGCAACATTAAGATGTGTGGACATCAACTCCCAGAATTCCCCAGTCAGCATGTCTAAACAGACAGGCACTGGCTCACTAGAATTTCAAACAGGAGCCTTTCCCAACGTGGCCTGGATATGCCAGGAATAGAATTTGGCACTCTTTGTATGCAAAACTGTTATGCTACAAGATAGAAGGAAAAGAAAGTTCTTACAGAACTAGGGGAAAGTGAGCATGGCCAGAACAAAAGGATACTTGGAAGCACAGCCAATTCCATACCTATTTCATGTACACAGAGTCAAAATCACCTTTATTGCACAAACCCAATACACTGCTACATGTACAAAGATAAAAATGAAATATTTTAAACATTAATGTAGAAATATTCCAAAGGTCTTCTGTACTTGTAATATTTATTTGTAATTTTTTTGTTCTATACAGCATTTAACTTCTGAGGCTTGAGTTGTAGGAATCTCACATCAAGCAGGAATGGGAAGTATGATGAATGACAAAGTTATTTAAACTACTTCCCATTCTCATGTTCCATTGAATTGTCTTAGGGAATCCCATGTTCCAGAATGCTTTGATTTCTATAAAGTAAACTGATTATCTATGTTTACTCCCTTTTGTAAAATATACCTAGCCATCAGATTATTCAAGCATATGTATGACAATAGATTCTACCAAATTAACTCATGCGTTTGCACTCTTAGAATCTTAATAAGGATGCTGATAAGTAGAGAAATAATTCCAATTTATTCCAGTAAGATAACCCAAGCTATTTTATGACATGAGCATTTCTCCCCGTAATTTTTTTTTCATGCTACTGCAGTGCTGGCTGAGCATAGTTTTACAATAGGGAGCAAATGTAGAGGCAGCAATGAAATGTTATTAATCTATCCCTGACACCACTGGAAAAATTTCCAAGAATTAGGAGTGGGATAGAGGGCTGCTATGGCCTACAGAGATGAGAAAACAAAGGACACCCTGCTACTTTACTACTAATTCACCGTTTGTTTGCTTTGCAGTAGCTACACAGGAAGGAACGGTGAAGCTTAGGAATTACTGTCAGACAACGTATCCAGGGATATGTTTTATTTTGATAACCAGCTGTCCTTTTTATTCTAAAGAGCACACCCCATCTCTGAATGATACAGTGTCTTATTTCACTTTTGCCTCTGGCCAGCTAAATATTTTCTGATCATGTACCAGCGAGACTGTTGCTCTCCAGAGTTCTTTATAATTAGAAAATAACCTAGATAGTTTGATGAACATCCAGCAAAACTAAAATATGCACACAATTCAACAAAACAACCCTTAAACATTGACTGATAAAAAATCCTAGACATAAACATAATTTTAAGAAAAGCTGTCCATGGATGGAGCCAAGGCAGATTTTGACTTGATTTATAAGACAGTGAGTTAAAAGTAGTTTTAATCACAGTGGGTGCAGTTAAGACTAGATCATAAATTGTGATTGACAAACCATATAAGTAGACAGTAGAGATCAACATTATTACTGTTTTAATATGTTTGAACTTTAAAAAGAACTATTTATAATCCCTTCATTTTTTTATAAATTTGATTGCAGGACAATTTTTGGCAGGGCAATACAGAAATACTGAATAATATTAGACATATACAGCAAAATGAAATTTGAACTGTCATAGCAAAGTGACTCATGTCAAAATTGAGTTTATAAAAAAACAACAACAATGAAATGAAAAAGTATTGGAACATCAAAGGTACATTGTAGGAAAACAGTGCAACCATTCTTTTTCAACATTATTTATTTATATAACAAAGGAGTCTTAACATACAATAGTATATTGTGCCATATATATTTGCTGGGAAAAAACATATCAACTGTTTCTATGTCTTCTAGATGTGTTAATCTTCAGCTCTCATAACCCCTACCTAGCATAGCCAATGACTTGCAAGGGATTATAGGAGTTGGTCCAACACATCTGGAGAATGGCAGGTTAGGGATGATGGTTTTGCATATGGATCAGGTCTTACTAATTTAACAAATAACTTGCATAGCCATACTGAGAACATCAATTTCCTAAGGTTTTCATAGGCAGTTACCTCACATTGAATCAAACTCTTGCTAACAATGACTTGTGACAGTTTTACACATCTTCAGTCAGGAGACTTTCCCAATGATATCTGGACTAGAGAGAATCCAGGACTGTGCTTCTTGTTATAGCTTTCTTTAGATACATTCTGATTTTGGGGAAGAGAACATACTTTCTTGCATAATGAGAGTAGTCTCTTCTTCATGAGTCATAATAAAAGATGAATAACCTGGTTTGAAGCCCACCATGGGCAGAAAGAGATGAAATGTAAATCTGTAACATGGATTGTTTCTATATAGAGTGGTTTAAGGTCCTGGTAGGCATCCTGTTTTGCAATTCTCTATTTTTATTACTAATACATTGTTTGTGTGTGTGTGTGTGTATCTTCTTATATCTGCAGATAGACTATAGCAATGTCTCTCAACCTTGGCCACTTTAAGATGTGTGGATTTCAACTCCCAGAATTCCCCAGCCAGCAAGGCTGGCTGGGGAATTTTGGGAGTTGAAGTCCACACTTCTTAAAGTGGCCAAGGTTGAGAAACACTGCACTATAGGTTTGTGTATGTATAGAATCAAATAAACCATCTGACCTGTAAAGCATAGCACCACTATATAACATCTGTGGCTGGTCTATGCAGAGCCCTTGGTAGTCTGTCTGTATGAATGCAAGTTGTGCCCTAGAAGGAGTTCACCAGCAGCTGAGGAGACAGAACTTCTATCCCAGAACCACATTCCAGAGATTAGATTAAAGCTGAACCTTGATCTGTAAGGCTTGGCTGGCTCCAATGAAAGTTAAAGCAGCAAGAATGATGGGACCCTGATTAATTCAGCAGTCAAGAGTTTCCAAAAATAAAGTGGGCCAGAGGGACACAGGGAGGGGAGGAGAAGAGTATCACTCATCAGCTCAGGATTCCCATCTCTGTAATTCCTCTGTAAAATGTCAAATGTGACAGTCATAAGTCTGGGATGCTGGAAGTTGAACATAGTTAACACTGAGAGGAAAAAAAGTAAAACTTTCTGCCAAAAATATTTCATATTATTTTTAACTGAACCCCCCCCCCAAAAAAACCCTGTCCTAATAAGATGAGATCAAAGAATCAGTGCCCTCTAGGTATGTGGTACAACCACTGTCATGATTCCCAACTACCTGGCTTGGAATTTTGAGTTATAGTCCAACATCCTTGGAGGGACCTTGGAGGGGAAAAGCTGCAATATACATGGTTTTATAACATGTAATGTTAATTATGAGCATGAAACTGAGCAAACTCAGGGAGGCAGTGAAGGACAGGAAGGCCTGGCGCAATATGGTTCATTGGGGCACAAAGAGTCGGACACGACTTAACGACTGAACAACAACAACAAATGTTAATTAGCCAGTTTTTATAACAAAATCTACACCAGCAATGACAGTTTACCAAATGCACCATAATTGTTCTCCAAGCCCCAACAATCACTGGTAGCACCTGTTAATCAATGCTGATGCAATAGAAATTTTGCTAAATAACTCTGAAGCTTGAGTGTTAGCAGTCATTTTTATAAGTATTAAAAAGGGGAACTGAAAGAAAAATTAAACATTTCATTTAGATATGAAAAAGTAGAACTAGACAGACTTTAATGCACTTACAAAGGTTTATTGAGTTGTTCTGACAGCTTTTTAAAAAAAAAATTACTTTTAATTTTACAAGACAGGGCATTTCACTGCTCCCCTTCTCTCTAATATAGCCCTTTGTGCTATATTCTAAACCATTCTGGATACCTTTTTCAAATCTTCAATTCTGAAAGGGTTGCAGAGAGTAAAGGAATCAGCAAAAGGAAAAGAAAAAAAAAGATGCCTCATCTTTCATGAGCCAAAGGGCTTTCCACAAGTGCACACCATGCCACTATTTTAAAAGTTGCTTTACACACTATATTTGTAAATTACACAAAGACACCAATTGTAAATGTGGCTAATACATATTTGCAAATATATATACTGTACAGATATGCTTGTTAGAATCTGTGATTGATTTGAGTGCTTTGTTCAGTACATATTTTATCAAATTATGAATAGATATTTATCAGAAAGAATTGACAGTCATGAGAGGTATAACTGTACAACAGTATGTCAACCACCTCACATCAAGCAGCTTTGATAATAATGCAATTTTTAAAAAAGGATGTAAAGCTAAGTGAGTACAAAGTACAAGATTATCTGTCATAATACACCCAAGTGTAAGTACTTCAGCTTCTACCTTGCATGCCTTAGTAATATAGTTATCTTCAAAATAATATGGCTGGTGGAATATTAAAAACTTCTATGATCCCAATCCAATGTAAAAGTCATTCCAGAGATCCGCTGCCCTCCAGCAACGTATAACAAGGCAGATAAGCTAAATGCCTGTATCTATGCAGTCTACATTTGCTCTCTGTTGTTTTTCCAGAATGAATGAGTAGTATACTTCCTAGATGCTCTAACAGGCAAAACCAGTATACTTCCATCTTCCTGCTCCAGCACCAACTGAAATTCAGAGAATGTTCCCCTTTATTTCTTACAAACCAGCTGCAAAGTCCATGGCATATACCATCCCATATCTCAAGAAGAATCAATTTCATACCTCATCTGGTTAGTAGCAGAGCTTTCACGTTTCCACATTGATTTGTACATTTTTTTAAAAAAATTAATCTCAAGATAATAGCAGTTGGTCCTGGTCCTTTAACTTAGAATTCCAGCTGAGCATAATATTCACATAGCCAGCCTGACTGTAAGCAGCAAGAGAAAAAGCCAGCAGAGCAATACAAGGTTTTTATAATAGCATTCTTAAATCTTCAACAAAAGTCAGGCTGTGTCCAACAGGTTTTCTGTCAACTCCCTAAGGAGGTGAGGAAAACTGAAATCAATTAGGTTCAGATAATAGTGCAGTACTTTCACCTGAAATATTTTCAGTCTGCAACTTTCAATATATCTGCCTAGGACGGAAGGCATTTTAAAGCTGTCACTTTCATGTGAGGAATAAAATTCAGGTTTGAGCAAAAAAAAAACCTCTGACCACCTTTATCTCAGCTCCACCCAAGGATAACAGGAGTGTTTTTTGTTTTTTGTTTTTTAGAAAAAAGGTACCTGCCTCTTTTTGGATCCTCTGGAAGGTGGTCCCTCAAGGGCAGGAAGAAGGCATTTTGGTAAGTCCAAGAACATAGAAGAGTGGCCAGCTTTCCTGCTCGGTGTCAGATTTCTGTCATGGCTATGGATAAATAGGTTACTTTTGCATTCAGGATTTTCCATCCATTACCTAATCCACCCACACTCCACTCGTCACTTCATATTTAAAATAAAAGGGGAGCAAAAGAGTGTCTCAGGCCAGAGTTAAAAGTGAAGGAGATGATATCTGAGAGTGCTGGGGTCATCCTAGCCTGCTCCCATCTCTGCCACTGTTCCCATTCCATATATAGCTCCTGAGGACTGCAATTTCCAGCTCTCTTCCCTCCACCCCCTCCATTTCTGCTTCTGAAGCCTGTGCCCAGTTCTTGGCCATTGCTGTGGTCTTTGGGCACCTACTGCAGATACAACAGGATGGCTGAGAAACAGGAACAACCTCCAGCAGCCCAGAATGGTGAAAAGGCTGAAAATACAGAGGAATCCGCAGAGGCATCCGCAGAGGCAGAAAAGCCAAAGGAACTGGAGGAACTGCCACCCTTTGAAATTGTCACAGGGTAAGAGCTCTATTTCATCTCCTAGATGACAGGAGTGACTCCTTGCTTAGGAATCTCTGTAAACTAACCAGGACCATGTTTGCAGGTTTCTTTAAAAAGAGATGCCAGCCTCACATGTGAGGATTTTGCTGTTAATAATGAAAACAGATTATATCTGAGTCCTGCAATAAAATGGGGGGAGGCTTAAATTAAATCTAGCCAGGATGAGCTCAGATATATCTGGGGCAAAGCCACTTATTTTAGCATGATCATGTATGGCACTGAAATGATTATTCTCCCTTGGAGGGGAAGAAAAAAAATAAATCTTATCTATGGCTTAGTTGTGCAGTATTGCTTTGCAAACCCCCTAAGACTGCTAAAATGCATGCTTTTTCCACATAGAAAACTCTGTTAAAAAGCACTGACAGGTAAAAAAAAAACAAGAAATCAGAGCATTACTGGGTAGAACTGGAGAAACGTAAGACTGAATCCATTTGTTTGAAAAATAAGAGCTACTAGTTCATTTGGAGGTATCTAAAATCAAATAATTGGAAAGGCCTAGTTGCAGCACTAAAAGGTAAGTTCATTGGAGAGCCCTAAAAGGGTTGAGATAAGAGAAAACATTTTTTTAAAAAACTAACCAAATAATCCTGTATCTGTAATACTTCAGTGTAATCATTTATAGAGGAAGAAAAGCAAACTGAAAATCTGCTAAGCACTTGTAATATTTAGCGTAACAGTTATTAAATATAATTGATACGATTTCAGAATCAAGCATGTAGCATTACCCTAACTAATTAGATTTCCTGGAGAAACTCAATCTATGCAGTTGCTACAAACTGACTTGATGGCACGTATTCAATAAAAAATCAACTAACTAAATTATCACACCTTTTCTCAACTGAGTACCACTCATATTGGATTTCAAATCACATAATGTCCTAGATGGCATGTTGGAATCCAGCAGATCTGGAGGAACCTCAACTGAGGAAGTTTGCCTTTCATTCTGTACATAAAAACAAAAAACAGAATTACTATAAACTTCAGTCAAGGATCTAGATACAGTAGTATCTTTTGGAGTCATTGTCAGTTGGAGTCATTGTTTTTCTGTGCCATATGTTTTTTAGTAACACCTGTGACCTATGAAAAATAAGTATTAATGAACGGAGCTTGCAGTGAAATCCCAAGACAATGCTTTGCTGCTATCCAGAGTACAGTATAGATAGATTCTGGATGAAAGCACTAAGGTTCAGTTCTTGTGATACGTATTAATTTTTCTAGCCTAGCCCCTTAAGCCACAAGAGGGTGGAGCAATGGCTAAATTGTATTCATTCCTTTGTCTCATGACAAAAATAGCAACAAGGCAATTTGGGCCAATTTGTAAGTATCAGTGTTACTAGCAGAGACTATTGTATTATCTGAAACTACAGTAAGAATCTAAGCAAGCATCCTATAGGCAATAAATCCCACTGAACTCCCTTATAAGATTACGCACTAGAGTATTCATAAAATAATTCCAATTCATGATTCATAAATGCCTCTCAATCAAGGCTGCCCCAAGATATTCTGATACCTGAACCAAAGCACATGATGGGATTCCCCCATTCCCTGCAGAGAAGCTGCCTAGTCTTACAAGGTAACAGTGTTTTAGCAGCATTCAAGAACGTGAACAGGACAGGTGCACAACCCTCACAGCTCCCTCCTCTAACTCTTCATAGCTACTGTGCGCTATAACAACTGCTGCCTAAGGTAATTGTTTCACAATGCCCAAGGGAAAATAGCACTGCTTGAGGGCCACCTGTGTCCCAAAAATTGGCAATGGCACCCAGAGACTGTCAAAAATTAATTAAATTGTAATTTTAAACACAACAAAAATTATCAAATTTGTGACTGGAGGATACTCATATTAATATTTATTAAATATGTAATATTAATTAAAATATGTAATTTAAGCTTACATATGAGTGAAATAAATCATACTTAATCTTTGGTTTGGCCCCAATAAGTCTTTTTGGTATGTGCCCCCCCCCATTCAAGTCCAAGTGTAGTCCTTCACTTGAAAGCAGATGTGTATCCCTGACTTAACTTTAGGGATACCCTATGTAGGATCATGGAAGTCAGAGTCTTTAATTCTGGCAGTTCTGTTTATACTGCTAGAAAAGCAAATGAGAAGATATGCATCCTGGGGAACTAGGAAAACATAATGTTTCATTTATTTATGACATTTATATTCCATATTATCTCCAAAGAGCTGAAGGTGGTACACATGATGATGTTTTCCCCACTATCACCCTCATGTCATCATCACAACAATGTCGTCATAGATTAGGTTAGAATACTGATGTATGGGAATTTATCCCAGCCCTAATTTCAATTAAGGACTCTTTGTATCAAATTGCTTCCAATTAATAGATTGATCCTTATTTAAAATAAAAGAACACATTAGCCTACTTTTGTAATCCTGTCAAATTTATTTACATCTGCAGCAAGTTGCCAGTTTTCTTCATCAATTTTTATTTAAATCTGTTTTGTGGAGACATTGGTGCTCTCTGAATTTGGTTGGTTGCTTGTGGACATTTCATTACCTGACCCCCACACCCCCATCAACACTGGCAGGGCAAGCTACTGTATATAAACAGGGAGAAACCCCACACTCCCTAGCACTGATGATGTTGCCTAGTTGGGTAATGAAACATTTACAAGCACACAACCAAGCTCAGAGAACACCAAGGACTCCACAGTTCAACCCTGAGCTACATATATTCTCTTCTATTGAAATCTGTTTTATCCATAAAACTGTATTATTCTAAGACTTACATCACTCCTGTGGGCACAAAGATAAATTATAGTTTCAATTATTTACATACTAGCATGATGAAAAAAGACATCCAGCTAATGAGGGATTAAAAACCCTAAGCATAGGAACAGTTCTGTCTAATTATCCCTGGGCAGTTGAAACACTTCAGCTACAATCACTGGATTACAAAAGTTTGCTTTCTTGCCAGAGTTTCTTTTAATGCTGCCCCAAATAAATGTACCTGTCTTTAGAATTAAGATTATCCCTTGCCCCATTTTTCAGTCTCATGATTTATTCTATAGGTAACCATGTACATTTCTTGAAATACTATGGAGCATTAATTTACACTACATTGTTCTGCAACCAAAATTAAACAATCAGAACCACCTCACTCCAAAGGCTCTAGGTAGTGTACAAAGTCAAACACAATATAAAGAATATATAGTAAAAAAACCAATAAACTGTACAAAGTAACAATAATAGCACAGATTTTCTTCTAGTTTTGAATCTGAAACCATTTGAGCTCAAAATGCTCCATTTCAAATTAGCTCTGCCTAACTACTCAGAAATGTCCTTAGCTTAACAGCCCAATTCAAAGTTGTAGGACCTGTTTCAAACAACACATTTCAAATTCAAAGTACAGTTATTTCAAACCTGAACCCCTTCTGGAATGGATGGAAGAGGTTCAGAAAATTTCCAGTAAGGTCAAAACAACCCATTTCAAGCTCAAAGCATATCAAATTTGAAACATTTGGCATACAACTATACCACATCTTTCACAAATGGTTAAGGTTAAGATTGGTTGAAGGCATTCCCACTTATTATATAATAACAACTTCACCTGGTATATTTTATTGTGTTGTAGTTTTCCCTGAATTTTGTTTTAGCAAGCAGATTCTCTGTAGGGATTTCAAATGAGAGGATGAAGAGGGACAATCTATATCAGTGTTTTTCAAACTTGGCCACTTTAAGATGTGTGGACTTCAACTCCCATAATTCCCCAGCCAGCATAGATCAGCTTGTTTTTCCATAATGCTTCCAGAGTCTGAATTTCTTGGAATCTGATTTCTCTCCACTCACCACACTTCCATATGGCAATTACTTCATGTATCTTTAGAAAAACTGATCAGTGGAAGCAGCAAATGAATATAGAAATCAGCCTTATAACAAGTCATACATCTGGTCCACCTAGTTCAGTGTTTTTCAGACTTGACCACTTCAAGATGTCTGAACTTCAACTCCCAAAATCCCCCAGCCACCATGCTCATGCTGGCTGGGGAATTTTGGGACTTGAAGTCCACACATTTTAAAGTGATCAAGTTTGAAAAACACTGATCTATATGAATTCAGAACAAGACTTTTGCTTCCCTTTGCAAGGAAGAGTCCAGCATAATCCACACAAACTAGAGCATTCTATATTAATACAACAGGAGGTAGCAATAAATATAGATAGAACCCAGAATTCCAACTCTCAGAACACTCCAGGCTCATCTGCATGTCTTGCTTTCCTTCACTCAAGGACAGCCCACCAACTATGTGTTGAGGACAAAAGCACGATATCACCTTCAACCTGTCCCCATTCCACCACTATCTATCTCCTCCTATCTATTCTTGCCCTACATCAAAAATAATGATTCCTAACTTCTGCTGGCATAGTGTGCTGTCTGCCTGTTGCACCTCAGCTCCTTGTAGGAAAATGCTTCTACTCCAGTTGGCTACTGTGTGCTGTGGTGGGAACACCCCCTTGCCTCTTGTCACCGTCCTCCAGAACCATTTCATCCTGAGCTTCTGGTCTAGTGAAAGGCTGTGGTGTTGTTACTGTGATTATTTTAATAAGTTCATTGATGGAATAGTGAAATGGTGGACCTTTATTTTTTTTTTAACCATGAAACTGACAAGAGTTCTACCAGTTTCCCCTTCTAGCCCAAATGATGGGGAAAATAGTAAAAGGATGGGTGTTTTTTTTCTTTTTTTCTTTACCAGTCCACCACTTGTTCCCAAAGACATCCACTGAAAAGAAAGTAACTGGTGCTCGTTTTCCAGGATGAATGGGAGGGGTAAAGAAGCAGGGAAACCAATCAGGGACCATGGTAATAGCTGCCCAGACAGAACACCTGGCCAGCATTGTTGCCAAAGCTTGAAATCCACAGTGGATTTCTTAAGCCAGTATCAAAGTAAGAGATAAGCAGCTTAGCAGAAATAGCTCTTTATCACTGATGTCAGGGTAGATAGCCCTCCTCAGGCAAAAGAATATTAAAAAGCTGACTATCACAAAGTAACTAATCTAGAATTAAGAGATTCAAAATTCTTTAATATGGATTAAACAAAGACCAATACTATGTATGTTAATCAGTTCACTAGTGCAAGAATGCTTATGTCATACCTAATAGCTGTCTTGTGAATAGCCACCATCACTTTTTGGGTTTCATATTTTATTTCAATATAGAAATGAAACTATATTATACTGTACTTCACAAAAGCTGGTGATATAATCAATTTTTTAGATATAAGAGTTTTTGTTTTGTCTGTGATAGAGTAACATGGCATTTTATTTTATTTTATTTAAATTTTATTTATCTAAACACAAAATCGATCCTTTCTTAGAAAACCTTCAGTTTTCCACTGAAGTCAATGGGGTGGAAGACTCAAATATTTTTAGGATACACCCCTCATGTAATCATATTGAAATGATTGAAAACATTCCTCTAATAGTCTAATTTCTAGAGTCAACAAAAATAATGGGAAAACTACTTCTATACCCATTAATGATGAGCATTCTATCAAAAAATGTAAAGTGTAAATGTTTGCCAGTTGGAGCCCAGAGGAAAAAAATAACAAGCATGAACAATTTTTAAAAACAATGAGCTTAAAGCAGAAGGTTGGTGGAGGAATTCCACTTTCTAACACAGTGTTTCTCAACGTTAACAATTTAAGAGGTGTGCAAGCTGGGGAATTCTGGGAGTTGAAATCCATACCTCTTAAAGTTGCTGTGTTTGAGAAACACTGTTCTAACAGCATGTATAAGCTGCACATAAGTATTATACAGGAAGGAGAGATTAATTTAAAATCTGCATTTCTCATACTGTAAAGCAGTATATATCAACTGCCTAACGTATCAGGATGATTGAAGTGGTGCTGACAGCTGAATTTCCTGGCAATGGTCATTGTAAGGAAGACATGTATGCATCTAAGTCTGGGAATACATGTGTTATGAAGATTGCTTTGCCTTAATTTTTTAATTGGACTGGGTTAGAAGGGGAGGGTGCCTGGGAGGAGATTCTCTGCAATGAAAAGGCCAAAAAAACATGCTTATCCACTGCCATTGCTACCAACCTGCGCAAAGGGACTTGTAAATGTTCTGGGGATACAATCATACTGTTTCTACATCATCATCTTCCACTGTAACTGCTAGGCTTCTTAGTATTCTTAGTGTTGTAGCTAGGGACAATGGGAGAAAAACAGGTAAAGAGGAAAGTTAAGCATTCTCCTTTTCCTACCAACATACCACTGAAAATATTCTATTCTCCCAAATTCACATCTCACTGAACATGCATCTGGAAATCTTTAAAGAATGGGAGACATCAGATTATTAGGTTTATTTTCCACAAGCATTCTGGTATAAAAATTGTTTAAAGTACATTCAATTAAAGAAGAGATCTAAATGTTTTCAAAGATTTTCAAGGACTCAAGAATTATGTCACTCATTTCAGTAACATGATATAAGCACTATTTGTGCAGTATTTTATTTTATACTTATAATATTGAAGGGTAATGTATATGAATTAAACACTTAGTAAAATCTATTGGGAGTGGGGAAGACTGATAAAAATAAAATGTCAGTAGAGTGCTTACAAATGGCTTTAGATCACAAAAATGCAGAATAATTATATACTTCTCTAGTAGACTGCATCAGTATTACAGAAGAAAATAAGAAAATGAACAGAAACTATAATACAAAGTGTAAACTATGCTCTTAACTGGATATATCAGCAAAAGATTACTTGAAAAACAGTACACAGCCTACCCTTTGCGCTTTCCAGTTTAAATAAACTACTGACTTGAAATTCTAGAATACCTATCCAGGTGAGAAATGTTGCCCAATGCATTTAGACAGCATCAGGTTGGGAAAAAAATTGCTCTAGAAAACAAAAGGAGCTAGTGAAAGCTGTAACAGTGTGTGATTCACCTCTTCTTGCTTTTTCCATCTCAAAGCAAATTCCTAGTATTAAGTAGCAATTCCTACCCCATACCTCCAGAATATCTAAATTGGTGAGGTTGCTTCTGCATATAAGTGGGAAATAGCCATTGTCTGGTTGCTTCCCTTACATACCTTGGGGAAACAAGTGTGTTGTTATAAAATTATCTTAACAAAATCAACACTGTATACCGTAGTTATTTATAAGCTCTGTAACAACACTAAGACTTTCACTTCTCTCTCCAGAGAACGGCTTCCAGCCAGCTTTTTCAATTTCCAGTTCAAGAATGTCGAATACAGTTCAGGAAGAAACAAGACCTTCCTGTGCTATATCATAGAGATTCAGGGCAAGGAGTCCAAAACCTTACGGGGCTACCTGGAAGATGAACATGCAGCAGCCCACGCAGAAGATGCCTTCTTCAATACCATCTTGCCCACGTGTGAGTCTGGTCTGCGCTACAACATCACCTGGTACATCACTTGTAGCCCCTGTGTAGGCTGTGCTGATCTGATAACTAAAGCACTTCAGAAGAATAAGAACCTACATCTCTCCATTGCAGTAGGTCGTCTATTTATGTGGGAAGAACCTGACATACAAGCTGCCTTGAAGAAAATGAAAACAGCTGGTTGTAAATTGAGGATCATGAAGCCTCAAGATTTTGAGTATGTCTGGCAAAACTTTGTAGAGCAGGAGGAAGGTGAAGCAAAGGCATTTGCACCCTGGGAAGACATTCAAGAGAACTTCCAATTTTATGAAGAAAAGCTTGCTGAACTTTTGCACTGAGGTTAGTGTGGAAGTGTGATTTTGAAATCCATGGTTCTCCCTCTTTAGGGTAGTTTTTCAGACCATCTCAAGCAATAAAACTTATTGTCTGTTCAAGTTTTTAAATGACAACTTTGAGCAGATTAGAGGACACATCTCTGCATTTCACTGCAGAGACATACTAAACCCTTTTTTATCAACTGCTGACACACTGCAGAAACCCTCTTCTCCCAGACTTACTCAGGAGGACGCAAGGGGCAATACTGTTCTGGCAATAGGTTGACTAGAGGAGAAACATGTGCTAAAGGCTGTCCCCAGAATGAGGATCATTAAGAATTCAAATCTTTACTATGCATATCAAAAACACTAGAAGTTGAAAAGGGACAAAAGGAAAAAAATCAAGTGATTTCCAGAATTGATTTCAGCTACTACTCCCTCAGACAGGATTACACACAAATATAGCAAACAAAACCCCACAGTTCAAATTAGCCTCTAAACTAGAATTCTAATCTGCATATATCTTTCACTAATCTCTAGTTAGCTATGTACTGTAAGTCACTAATCTTCAACCCAGATTTCTACATGACTGCAAGTTTTCTTTACCAGCTTTCAGCCAACTATGGAGGAGAGCTGACTCTACTTCTCCAGTTAAACATAAGCAAAATGGAGTTGCCCCTTTTTTAAGAAACCTCCATCTTCTGATCGCTGTCTTAGCATTGAGACTGTCTCTGCTCCCACCTGAACTGATAGATCAGCTTGTTTTTCCATTAGGCTTCCAAAGTCTGAATCCCTTGGAATCCAATTTCTCTCCACTCACCACACTTCCATATGGCAATGACTCCACGTATCTACATGAGGTCAGTTAGAAAAACTGATCATTAGAAGCAGCAAATGAATATAGGAATCAGCCTTATAACAAGTCATACATCTGATCCATATAGTTCAGCGTTTCAAACTTGGCAGCTTGAAGATGTGTGGACTTCAACTCCCAGAACTCCCCACTCCCTGTTGGCTGGGGAATTCTGGGAGTTGAAGTCCACACATCTTCAAGCTGCCAAGTTTGAAAAACACTGATCTAGTTCAACACAGTGGCAGTTGCGCTCTAAGTTTTGGGGGGATACTTTGGTGGAATTGAAACAGGGAATTTCTGAATGCAAAGGAAAGCTCTAACACTAAACTATGCCTCTCTCCCCAATCCATCTGCTGTTTTGTTTAAACCAGAAATGTGACAATCCATTACACTGATGCACTTTCAAGCGGTGCTGCACTTTCTGCAATACAAATTCCATCCTGCAAATCCCATCAATTTGAATCAGGATGTATAAAAGGAGAGAACATAAACATTCACAGTATTTTAATCAACTAAAGCGGGCCCATAATTACAATAAAATTCAACGGAACTGTAAAAGTATAAAATTAAAAACCCGTATCAATCTCCATAAAATTATCAATTGGATACTTGGAGAAACTATTAAGAAAGTGTCTCTGGCTACATAAAGGGTGTTAAATGGATTTTATGAATTTAGAAAAGTGGACCAATCAATCCTCCTCCAAAATAAGGAATGTTTGTATTCATTCACCCATTTTGCAAGAGGTAAACCACCACATTGCTGAGAAAAGCATTTCATGTCTCTTTTTCTGTCTCTCCAGGAAAAAATCTGCCATCCCAATGGAGCAACAAACATGATATACTCTGACATTTGGGACTCTCAACTCAGTTTTCCAGAGCCGCTTTGAAACAGGAAACACTACAAGTCTCCAGCTGACACGCTGCTATGCTGATAGACTAAAAATACATTTATTATGTTGCATGTAGGGATTTGATTTTTTTGAAATACATAAACCTATAGTGCTGTTGTTCACATGGAAGAAAAAAAAATTTGAATGACAGGGAACAGAATTAAATGTCTGTAAAGCAAAGTTCTTTCACTTAAACTTCAGAAAAGGTTATATCCCATCCAAAGAAACTTAAACAAATTTAACCATTGTGCATTTTTAACATTTTAGATTTTTAAACAAATTAAATATTGATAAGCATGCTATCAAGCACAACTAAAATCTGCATAAATATGCAGTGAGTAGAAGTCAGAGGGAAATGTAATATACTGTAGTAGAGACAGACGTTACTAATTACCTTACTGACAACGGCCATTCACAAAGCATTGGCTGAGTGTGATACAAATATTCTTGCACTCATTAACTGATTAGTACACGTATTATAAAAAAGCTTGGTCTTTATTAATCAATGAGAAATAATTTCCTAATGAATGCTGGCTCAGCTGCTTTATGATAAAATTCATTTAAATTGTTTTTAGTACAATTTTAAAAATTAAACAAATGAGAAGAATACAATCTCACTAGACATGCCTAGTTTTCATGAGCTGTCCCCAGTTACACTTTTAATTTAAAAAGGCCTCTTACAGAGACTTATGATTTTTATTCCAAGATTATCTATTTTTATTATAAATTTACCCTGGGGATAGAGTCAAAAGTTGCCCTCATATTCATACTAAATTATTTTATCTAGTACTCATTTGCTATTTTAGCAAAATGTACTGTGTTAAAGAAACCACCTAAACAAAACTGATCCAGAATTCCATGATGTGTATGAACATGTTCATGGAATGCTTAAATATATAGCACTCCTCATACATTTCAACAATGGACCTGGGTAGACATAAATAGCTTTGCATGTGCAATGATATACTGCAGCATTTCAAAAACAAACTCATATTTGGAAAAGGCCTTTTATTTATATATGTGAATTTTTTTAAACATTTACATCTTTAACTGAAACATAGCTTTCCACCTTATTCCAATCTCTTCCACATGAAACAGATTGCCAATCTAGTCCAAAAACTTGCAGTACCAAGTGTTTTTCTTAAACTAACATCTTCCAATTGCTAAATAGAAGATTGATACACAAAGTATCCATGAACACTAGAATGTAAATTTTGACATTTTTTTAAATTTGTGGATAGCAGAAAATGTCTTAAAGAACTGTGGAAACTGGAACTAAGATAATTTTATCTTATCTCAGATTAGATACAAGGATATAACAGCAAACAGTAAAGACAATTATACCAGGAATTAAAGAGTATAAACTGTAATTTGAATATTGGTATCTTCAAATACTTCTTCAAGCATTGTTGAAACTTTCTTCCAATCCAGGCGGTCAAGTCCACAACCGATCCTGAAATATAGAGTATACAAATATCTCGTTTGGACATTTTCTTTGAGACATTTATTTATTTCACCACTCAACTCCTGGCAAATCTAGGCAGTTTATAGGAAGCATTTATAGGAAGCATATAAGCAGTGCCAAAACAAGAATTAATTCAAACCAACATATTAGGCGCAAATGTGATACTAATCCCATGCCAAATATCTCAGTATAATTACAATTATTGATTTATCCTAAAGAAACATCCCTACAACATTCTCTTCCAAAAACTCTGAAAATATTTCCCATTTATGGGATGCACTTTCAAGTGAATATTAGGTATTTTCCCACTAGAAACAATGCAAACATCAGCATAAAATGAATACAGTATATTTGTCACATGAATTTGTATCTGTCATATCTGTGGTCCAGTCCCAGGATCATAGTGAAACCATTGTTTGATCAGGATTAGTATCTTTTTTGTTCTTGCATTCCTTTCTCTCTTTGTACATTCTATTCCCTTTTTCATTTCATGGTTCACAGTAACTATAATTTTCAACATTTAAATTGGAAAATGTTCAGTACTGTAACCTATAATATAATACCAAAACAGAATTAGAAATCATGATTTATGACCCTAGCTACCAACATCAACAAATTCATAGAGAATAAAATAATCAAAGGCTACAAAGTTAAGGCAAGGATCCACAAAACTTCTGCAACAGATCAGGGGTAGCATGGGAAGATTCTCTTCTACTGGCAGATGCTACTGCACATACAAGGAACCAATGATGGAAATTGATATTCAAAAGGAGGCAAACATACAAGAGCAATAAACTTATTCAATGACCAAACATGACTTGACTGTGATGCTCTGTCCGAATGAGGTAAGTATTATCCCATATGTTAAAAAAAAAAAAAGCCTTGTAGCTCACAAAAATATTAGAGAATGTGTACTCACATGCTAAGTAAAATAAATTCATTCACTAGCATATTAGGTATATCACAAAATCTAGATTTCTTAGAAACTCATCCATAATTATGACCATCTAACAAGTAGCTTCATTTTCTGTCACATTTTTCAAGCTATAGAAATATGGCACTCTCAAACAGTGTACATTTGCTCAGAGATACAATCATATATCAGGACTTGAAAAGTGTCATCTTCCATTTGATAACACCTCCAAATTCAATGAAAACAGGTCTTCTGCTTTAAATATACACAAATATATACTGAATGTTCTTAATCTAAAAAGGTAGTAGCTATTTTCCAGCTCTTTTGGACTTATTATAGAGCCCTGCTTTAAAGCCTTTCCAGAGACAAAATATTTCAATAAAATAAAATAAAAAGTGAAAGATCTTCAATAAATAAAAAACTATTTTATTTGTCAATGTGAAAATATAGTCCAGTACAGTAACTTTACAATATAAAATGTGCTTACTTTGGCATGGAAATGTGAGTTACCTCATTTTTCAGACAATGGATTTTCATAGCTTCTAAACTCTTCTGTAAATTGTCATATGTAGGCTTATGAAAATATTTGTTCTTTGTGATCTAAAAGATTGTAAAAATGTGGATTAGATAAATTTTAGATTTGGTTCCTTTTGCGGTGCATGCTACATGTCGACTTAGAAATCTCAGTAAATTCAGTGGGAGATTCTTAGTAAACATGTTCCAAACTGCAGCCTTAACCCAGGAGCAATTCCTACTAACCTCAATGGTCTTTGCTTCTGGATAGACACACAAAGGACTAAACTGATATATTATTTTCATGTATTAGATTCAATTAGCTGAATCTTTTGGGATTTTCAGTGAGGACACCAACATTTTGTGAGATTTAGGGATCCCATGAGATTTCAGCAATTCTTTAAAATTAATTTTTGTGAAATTAATAAATTAATTACTATAATGGGATACTGTAGACAGCATTGGGGGAGAGCCATGTAGTAATTCTCAAAAGTTTTCACTGATGATATATTAGTTAGTGTTAAGGGGAAAAGTTGGAAGCTCTATTTAAGTCAGTGCTATTTTGGTAACCAAAGGCAGATCACAACAATATACTATCCTACACAATTAACCTGGAAAACAGTGCAAAAAAGGCATCCTTGAATTTATTCTTAGTTGGACATTTAGGTTCTAATCCTGAAAGATGTGTACCTGCAAACTGCAAATCAGTGATATATAAATTACATCATTATAATTTCAGTATGTATATTAAAAGTAAATTGTCGTATGTAGCTTATGAAAATAACTCAAAGATATAAAAGGTGGTAAAAATGTGGATTAGATACATTTTAGATTTGATTCCTAGGATGGGAATCATTTGTCAAGAATCCTTGACAAATACTGGCATTCTGTAGTTAAAACCTCAAGATTTACAAATCATATAAATAAATAAATAAATAAAAAGATTCTTCTGTGTTATACAGTAATACTGACACTGATCTCCATTTCTGATATGATTTATACATATCAGTTTGGGGGAACTTCTTAAAATAAAGCAACCATATTTCAGATTACAATTCCATTCATAAACAGTGTAGTAGATTTTTCATCACTGTGTTTTCATCACAGACTGTTTTGAAGAATATGACCCAACCAAATAATACATATAAAATGTCACGCTAACTCATCAGTTAAAGGAACTCCTAAGATATTGTAATGTGCGCTGTTTAGTAAAAAAAAAAAAAAAAAAAAGCAGAAGTAGGATAGAATTCTAAAATGTCTTTTTAGATATTTAAGGACAATGACAATGGCAAATGAATCAATTAAAATCCTTCAACACCATTCACTATTTGCTTTCAGATAGATATAACAGGAGTATACTCAAATGATAAACACTATTTAGAAGAAACTGATTTTAGAAATTATTACTAAGTAAATGATTTGGGCTTAATGTGCAAAGCTTTAAATAAAACTTTTTGAATAACTGAATGTTTTTGATTACAATTGAAACAAAGATGCAACTTGTCACAGTAACATGATTATCTGATTATATCAATTGGGAACTTACTAGTCTTTCAGCCCTTAAGCAGCGAACACTGCATTTGTATAGCCATTCCTTCAGAGAAACTGTTATTAAAAGTTTCAGCAATATTTGTCAATGAAGAAAGTGCTTAAGTTTGCAATCATAAATCTTGAGGCATAAATCCTATAAATATTTATCTCTGCTAGAATCAATAAATGTGTCATACCAAGTAGTACACATATCTAGTTTCCCTCTTCAGAACAGCCACATCTCCAGTCTTCTTGTCTATGACAGAATTTTAAAAAATAATCAGTTAAATTCCTCATCTCCAAAGCACTGAGAGTAAGTTTATTATTTTTCAAAACTATTGCAACAAACATGGATATAACAGACCATTACAGTCATCTCTATTCTCTCATTTTTTAAGAAAAACTAAACATTATATAAATTGCATATATGTGAAAAACATACAGTACTGAATTCAGTGACCTATAGATGAACAGTTACTTAATCAAGTGTAGGTAAAAGTTAATCAGATAAGTGCTTATCTAAGATTCATTCTAAAATGGTGAAGTAATATGATCAGTATGCAATATTTCTAACATTTCTAAGTTACAGTTGCATATTAGAATAGGCAAGACAACTGCATAACCTGATAACAAGATATTTAGAAAATTGTCTAAATTAATATAGGGTACACTCCATAAACATATTTAAAAACTATAGTATACTGATAGATTTCTGCCCCATCAATAGGGTCTCTGAAGTGATAGACACAGAAAAGGGTTAACACACAAGATAAACACCTTAATCACCAAGTGGTTCTCCTCTTTTTTTTTCCCTAGCTAACACAGGTCCTTTTTACTAGATACTTCTTAAACAAAGGTAATGTAGAGGACTGCTGGCTGCTTGTCACCCAAGGCAGTGATATACAGTGGGGCAAAAAAGTATTTAGTCAGCCACCAATTGTGCAAGTTCTCCCACTTAAAAAGATGAGAGAGGCCTGTAATTTTCATCATAGGTATACCTCAACTATGAGAGACAAAATGGGGAAAAAAATCCAGAAAATCACATTGTCTGATTTTTAAAGAATTTATTTGCAAATCATGGTGGAAAATAAGTATTTGGTCAATATCAAAAGTTCATCTCAATACTTTGTTATATATCCTTTGTTGGCAATGACAGAGGTCAAACGTTTTCTGCAAGTCTTCACAAGGTTTTCACACAGTGTTGCTGGTATTTTGGCCCATTCCTCCATGCAGATCTCCTCTAGAGCAGTGATGTTTTGGGGCTGTCGCTGGGCAACACGGACTTTCAACTCCCTCCAAAGGTTTTCCATGGGGTTGAGATCTGGAGACTGGCTAGGCCACTCCCGGACCTTGAAATGCTTATGAAGCCACTCCTTCGTTGCCCGGGTGGTGTGTTTGGGATCATTGTCATGCTGAAAGACCCAGCCACGTTTCATCTTCAATACCCTTGCTGATGGAAGGAGGCGTTCACTCAAAATCTCACGATACATGGCCCCATTCATTCTTTCCTTTACACGGATCAGTCGTCCTGGTCCCTTTGCAGAAAGACAGCCCCAAAGCATAATGTTTCCACCCCCATGCTTCACAGTAGGTATGGTGTTCTTTGGATGCAACTCAGCATTCTCTCTCCTCCAAACACAAGTTTAGACCAAAACGTTCTACTTTGGTTTCATCTGACCATATGACATTCTCCCAGTCCTCTTCTGGATCATCCAAATGCTCTCTAGCAAACTTCAGACGGGCCCAGACATGTACTGGCTTAAGCAGGGGGACACGTCTGGCACTGCAGGATTTGAGTCCCTGGCAGTGTAGTCTGTTACTAATGGTAGCCTTTGTTACTTTGGTCCCAGCTCTCTGCAGGTCATTCACTAGGTCCCCCCATGTGGTTCTGGGATTTTTGCTCACCATTCTTGTGATCATTTTGACCCCACAGGGTGAGATCTTGTGTGGAGCCCCAGATCGAGGGAGATTATCAGTGGTCTTATATGTCTTCCATTTTCTAATTATTGCTCCCACAGTTGATTTCTTCACACTAAGCTGCTTGCCTATTGCAGATTCAGCCTTCCCAGCCTGGTGCAGGTCTACAATTTTGTTTCTGGTGTCCTTCGACAGCTCTTTGGTCTTGGCCATAGTGGAGTTTGGAGTGTGACTGTTTGAGGTTGTGGACAGGTATCTTTTATACCGATAACAAGGTCAAACAAGTGCCATTACTACAGGTAACAAGTGGAGGACAGAGGAGCCTCTTAAAGAAGTAGTTACAGGTCTGTGAGAGCCAGACATCTTGCTTGTCTGTAGGTGACCAAATACTTATTTTCCACCATGATTTGCAAATAAATTCTTTAAAAATCAGACAAAGTGATTTTCTGGATTTTTTTCCCCATTTTGTCTCTCATAGTTGAGGTATACCTATGATGAAAATTACAGGCCTCTCTCATCTTTTTAAGTGGGAGAACTTGCACAATTGGTGGCTGACTAAATACTTTTTTGCCCCACTGTATGAAGAAAATCAATAGCTCCATTCAAAATAGTCATATAGCTATAGGAAGTCAAGCCTCTTCTGAGGCAGGCTTGACTTCTGATTATATCCTGGACATGTTTATGTTGTTTTCTTAGCAACAATACAAAAGTAGTTTGCCACTGCCTACTTTTTTTCTGAGATTGTCTGGTGATCTTCCATCCAAGGATTAACCAAGTCTGATCTTGTTTAATCTTTTTTGGGATTACAAAAGAATTTTAGAAAGCAGAGCAACTAAAATGTCTACCCCATGGAAACACTAGTTCATACAGTATTTTCACTTTATTTGAATTGGCCACAAGCCCACTAGTGTTCCATATCATTTGCAAAACAAAGAGAAAGTAAACCAGGCAGCACTGTAATGACACTTTTATTAAAATCAGTGGGAGTTCCTGAATAAATATACTTGCAAAATCAGAAATTCACCTTTATAGATAATAGATATTTTGAATTTTCCAGGATCCTACAGCAGGGCTCATGTTATTTAATAATTGTATTATTTTTGTTACTGTTGCCTATGTTTAGGTTTGTTTTAAATTGTTTGTAATCTCTGTAGGCCATCTAGAGTTGCACTGGCAATTGAGGCAGTTAATAAATTGATTAAATACATAAATCCTCTTTTCCTTGAAAATAATGTGGCCCATAACAGTAGTTCCTTGCAATGTATTTTTGATTTTGGAATTAGGTAAATTTGACTGTAATAAATTTATCCGGTATAAATTTATACTGGATATTATCCACAAGACTAGATATTTTAGAATGATATCTAATGAAGATTTTTCTGCTGCCAAGGGGCAATTGTCCCTTACCTCCAAATGTCCTCAAAAGCTAGTCTAGACGCCCCCACAATCTTCTGGGGTAGATTTTAAAGATATGAGTGGAGCAGGACAGAAAAAAGTCTCATCCACAAGCAGAAATCTACTTGCATGACACTCACTTTCACTATATAGTAAGTACCTAGTTTCTGCGGTTTTATAAATTGCTCTACCTTGTCCCTTCACTTACGTTGATTCAAAAGGTCCTGAATGCCACCAAACATCTTCTTAAAAATAGCAGCTATGCCAGCACTCATGTGACAATCCTCACTAATACAATGAGCCAAGGAATCTGTTTTTGGACAAGTAAAAAGGTCTCCCTGTACATATTTAATCTGATTAAAAATGAAACAGAAGATACAATACATGAGATATAATTTCAGAGCTAGAACAATGTAAGGCAATATATATAAAGAGAATATCATAACTTAAGCTGCTGATAGCCTCACATAAGAGACTCTTAATGCTATGAACCTATATGTATTTACTCAAATTCCCACTATATAATAGGACTTATTTTGAGATACGCACAAAATAAAACAATGAAACTTAATGGAATTTATTTCCAAAAAAAATACGTGTTATTGTGCTCTCAGTAACATATTGTTGTTAGCATCCATAAACTGAGCTTAACTGCTGGTGACTTCATACAGTTCATATAGTTTTCTAGGCAATAGTACTGCACTGGCTTGCCACTGCTGCCTTCTCAGACATTTTCTTGATTTCCTACAGCCCTGGGATTTCTTGGCAACCTCCTATTCAAGTAGTAATCAGTCCAATGTCATTTAGCTTTTTTTTTTTTTTAATTCAGCCACAGCTAGTTACGTTAAAATTGGGCATGAGTGTCTACTATAATACAAATTCAAACGAGCTTCTCTAATATCTGAAGGATCACTTTTCCTGGTATATATCCACTCAAGCATTAAAGTCTCTGCCCTTTCAAAGTTGTACATCATGCAGAGAAACTGGAGAGGCTCTTCTAAGTGTAACACCTAGATTCAGAATCCTCCTCCTCTTGGAGATTTCATACTATGTTGGCTTTATTTTAGTGTCAGCTTCTAACCTGTTTTTCTGTTGAAAGCTCTGTATATTTTGGATTACTGGTTTGTTTTGTTTTAATGAGATATTTGTTATCACAATACTTTTTACTTCTTCAAGATATGCTTGTCAACCACCTTTCTTATCTTTAAATTTGTGTTGGGACAATTGAAATTTTAATTTTTGTTTTGAAGCATGATCGTAACTCTTTTTCTTCGGAAGAAACTTCCATTAAGGAATAATTTTCTTTAAGCCTTCACTGGAATCACTAGACTGACTTACAGGCAACTATAGTTAAAACAGGCACAACTGACTGGTTAACTTATTTTGGAAACAAAGTTCTACAGCTGCTGAGTTGGGGTATTTGTGGACTCTGTGAATGGCACTCAGGGAATTTATAAAATGGGGGATTATCCCACCAATACTTTATAGAGGTACCACTGAATATTTTCTTTTCTAGATAGCAGAATTTTGTAAGGAAACATACTTCCTTTTAAATATATCAAGGAAATCATAATTATAAACCTTTAGGGGAGTAATAGTTTTATCTCATGCTACAGAGGTCTAAGGCTTTACACCATACAAAAAAATAGATTTTGAGATAATGGGAAGCCTCCTTGTATAGGCTCATGCTGCAATCTATTCTGGGAGCTGCATGTTGTAGCATAAAATCAATGTAAGTATTCCATGATAACAATCAATGTCCAATTTATGCTGTAAACATGATGCTAGAAAAATCTTCAGTTAGTTACCACAGTGTCTCTTACTGCAGAACTATAGGCACAGTTTCTGCCTTAATGATCTACTGTAGTACTGGATTAAGGGCATATTATCTGTGACTGAATATAAACAATTCTTAAACCTCCATTATCTGTATCTATACAAAAAGGTAGTCATACAAAAGTTCAAGGAAAGGCAAGTGAGCAGTCCTTCACCTTGTATAATTATTTCCTCTTAGCATCCTGCAAGGGAGAAACTATTTGGAAGAGTTTTCGTCCTTACGGTGCAATTTAATATGTCATAGAAAAGTGATCTTGTTCACAAAATACACTTAAGTGAAGCTCAATCAGGCCACATTAAATTTCATATAATTTGGAATTTCATGTCACTGTGATTTTCAAGCATGATTTATGACTTAGCAAACACAGGCTCTGTACAACATGCTTAAACCCATAGCCTGTAAGACAATGCAATACACATGGAAACCAATACATTCCAGACATTTACACTAATGCCCTTAGACTCCCTGCCTCACTTTTCTTTTAGCATATTTATTTTTAGCTGTGCCTCTTGGCCCCACAAAAATTCTACTAGATAGTAGCCACTTTGTTAAAAGGAAAGTCTCTTATGGTAGCCATCTTGTAAGTGCATCAATCACAAAATCACTCTTGAAATTCCACATGCACTCTTAGCACAAAAAGGCTGGCTATTTCTGGTCTATAAAACTGATTATTGGTATAGACTAACTTTGAGATTTTTATACAGAGCAGGAGGAGGAACTATTTATATTATTATAGTTTTCTAACTGCTGCTTTGGGAAATTGCCAAGTAACATGGGATCAATTTTCTTATGAATCCAGTTGCGAGTGTTCTTTCTTTACTACAATGTTTTACAACCTGAGCAATCAGCTAGTCCAAGAAAGGAGACAATAGGAAGGCCAGAACTGCCAACAGCACTGGCTTACAGACACTGCACAGTGTGTTAGATAGGTAAAATATGAACATTAGTATTGAACATGGATTGTATTGTAAATCATTTGGCAGAACTATACTGGTGCCATACTAAGCTGAAATGAAACGTATAGAAAAATTTATTCCAATAGAGTTCTGCAAAAACAAAACCCCAAAATCAATCTTCCATAGCTAGATTTTTTTTAAAAAAGAGACAAGCTAATTTCTGTTATAAGAGATAAAACTATATTTAGAATTTAAAACTGAATTGCAACAGATAAAAATAAACTCCACTACGAACCCTTTCTTCATTTCCAGAAATCCGGGTGCTAGCCATAACTGGGTGGATCACGGTTTGTTTGTTTTTTCAGCTATAAGGACTAGAAAGGAATATAGTTTTCATATTCATGGCGGGAAAAGCAAGCAAAGAGAAATGACTACTACAAAAAACTTTAAATTTTTGTAAACCCAAAACCACTAAATACGAATCAGGTCACTAAGTTACGTAGCGATAATCTTGCCCTCCCCCGCACAAAAAAAGTTTTGGTTTTTTTGCAGTCTCTGAGCCTTTTTCTTTTTAACACATCCCTCGCCTTCTGCGTCTGAGAAGGAGAGGAAATGGGTCGCAATCCTCACAGCACAGGCCCTATAAAGGGCCACGAAAGCGTTGCTTTTGCGACAATCGACGGACACCGAAACCCTCCGAAGCCGCACCAAAGGGCGGGAGGCTGCCTCCCGAGGCGCCTCCACGACACCGCGTCGTTTTCCTCAGCCCGCCCCCGCCCGCGAATTCCCTTGGCCAGCAACAGCGAGAGGAAAAAGAACCACACGGGCCGCCAGCCTAGACATACAACGGCTGCAACCACGGCTTCACCTCCCACTGAGTTCTTAGTTCTGTTATGACAACCCTCTTTGGGAGGCCCTCTTAAACAAAAAGCACAAAATGGCACCCTCCGCGCGGGCCTTTCTAGGAAGAGGCTCTATGGCACCGGCCGAGAGCATTCGGTGCATAAAGAAGGGGGCCGTGAGGTGTCATTGAAAAAAGCTTTTGAAAAAAAATTTGCCCCGCACATGCGTAGAAAACCCATCTCAAGAATAGAAGGGTTGAAAGAGAATAGAAACGGCCTAAACGCACCCGCCAATTCGAAAGAAGCCAACGCATGCGTGCAGTTTTAAACCAGCGCAAGCATCCGCGGGAGGAACTTTTATACGGCGCCTGCGCGAGGGCACCCTCGCCTTCTCTTTGTTGAGCTTCGGGGGTTGGGCGCCATTTTGCGCGGCGGCTGAGTGGAGGCGCTGATTGGGTTTCGGGGACCGGTGGCGGAGCCAATCAGAGCGGGACCCGAACCGGGGGAGCAAGGCACGGTGAGTTCGAGCAGCCAATATGGAGCCCCCGAGCGCCGGCCCAAGAGCCGGGATTGGCGGGGCCGAGTGGCCAGTCAGAAGGCCGCGCGCGGGCTAGGGCTGGGCGAGCGCTGGGGCAGCGAGTGGCTGTGGCCCGTTGGCGCCCGGAACCTGCATCGAAGTGGGATGTGTGGCTGACGTGGGAACGGGGAGGTCACTCTTGGGGGCAAACGCGAATAGGGTTAGTTAGTGCCGTCTTGCTCGGCCCGGTCCCGCTGGTGCCGCCGGAGGACCTTCGGAGATGCCTTTCTGCGGCCTTCGCTGGATGAAGGGAACGAGGGAAAGCCCGTGGGGCGTTTCCTGCAGTTGCTTCACGGGGCGGCTTTCAGTGGCCTGTATAAGGGGCTCGCCATCCTGTGTTTGGCGGCCGCTGGCCCTCGAGGTCAGTTTCGCTCGCACGCCTTTCAGGGCATGGACTGTAACCGAACACCGCGGGGCACAGCGCGCTGCGTTTCTCTGTCTACCGCTCTGCCAAATTCTTGCCTCAAAAAAATTAGCCTTCGATCAGGACCGATGTTCTCGCCGAGGAGGCCTCTTCATGGCTGCTTCTTCCCATGCTGACACAAAACAAAGGGTTTCTCCTTACCTATCGTGTTACGATTATGCTAAGATAATTGGAATCTGCCTCAGATGAAAGCCACTGCTGGTTGTGCCCAGTATAGGCTCCTTCACATATTACAAATGTATATTGCATAGGCTGACCCATAACCCGAGAGAGGCGCCTTTCAATGAACGGTGGATTTAAGGCATGTTTTCTTCTCTCATGTTAGAATATGCATATGGCAATATTCTTTTTTTTTTTTTTTTTGGTGAAGTCTCTTTATGTACTTCCTGTAGGAAAAGCCGTATTTCCCTGTTAAATTATTTAGTGGCTTTAAACATGTTTCCATATGATAAAGAGGGCTACAGTATATGGCCTCTCCTTAAATACAATGTTAGGGAATAATAGATTTGTTTTTTGTTTGTTTTTTTACTTTGGGTTTTATTATCTTCCGTGTATATTTATATATTGCTGAACATAAAATCTTAGGGAGAGCATGCTTTGTAGTCCAGTCTAGAATTTTCAAAAAGGGAATGGATTGAATTACTGGCTTGTTTAAAAAAATAAAATAAGTTATCAAAATGTTATAACTATTGTTTATCTGCAAGTAAGCTTCAAAATATAGTTAAAATAGAGAAAGGAATGTGATATTTCAAATGTAAGACACCCTAAGGTACAATAGTTTTCAATTAGCTATCTCTCTGATTTGATAAATGTGATCATTCTTGTGCTAAAAACAAAAAGGGTAGAATTTAGTAAGTGATATGAAACATCACAATCATATAGCATGCTAGTCTCCTCTTTGGCCTCACAACTGAATTCAGAAGGAAGTCTGCCCCATTACTTCTGATTTCAGCTTAGTAGTAGGATTTGCTGAAATAGTGTGTCTTGTACAAATACACTTGATGAAAAACAATTTCAGTTTCTTGACTAAATTAGTACTGGCAGTCTCCTGCAAGATTAGTCAGAATATATGAATATTTGAATGCTGTTTAACTACCTGAATCACTCTAGTCCCACTCCTGCTGGATTCGACCTACTTTATGCTTGGCTGTGCTGGAGGAACTTACACTACTTCAGTCTTTCCCAATTCTGATTCCCTCCGGATATCCCTTATTTATCACCACCATATCTTTACCTATAGTGGCTGGGAGAGGCAAGCCAATATGTTAGAGCTGTTGAGTAGAAAATTGCACTGTCTGGTATTTGTTGCTGACTGTTTTAAAATCCTGTCCAAGAGGGTGTGTTTAAATGTAAACCAAAGTTTCCCTCTGAACAGCTTTGGGCTTACCTTGCCTATTGTTGATGTGGGGGTAAAATGAGGAAAGACCCTGTGTATATTCCCTCGAGTTCTCAAGAGGATAGGCAAGATATAAATTTAATAATAAATGCAGTAAGTCCCATAGTAACTCAAAGAAATTTATTGCTACCTGATAAGTGGGAGGAGAACCCCCGCTTCCTGAACTTCTGGAGACCCAGAACTTTCACCCAGTCATCTGCCCCTGTGCCACCACTAATAGTTTCCCTTTCCAAACTCCCAATTTCTGCTTCACAGAGAAACTCATTCTTCATTTTCTGATTTCAGTTGGGCCCACTTCATATTTACAGTACTTGATTTCTTGAAAATCCACTGTTTAGTGGGATATTATATCTTAATTAGAGATTTTTGCTTGTGCCTGAGGGTTTATATGAGCACATAATTGGAAGTAGGCCTATTGAGCTTGATGAGAGTTATTGTAGTATAAATATACATGGGATTGAACTACATACAAAGTTATCATCTGTAGAACAAAAGCAACTCCAAGAATCACAGTCTAGCCCATATACACCAGGATCTTTTTTCTCTTGTTTCTGGCAGTTAAAATAAACTTTTTTTTTTTTTTAACAAAATCTGTCTTTATTTGTTATCAAGGAAAGGGTTTCTCCTAACAATAGAAAAATGAAAAATTACTCATCCAGCAAAACAAAAAAAAGTCATCCAGCAAAAATGTGGATATGTTACAATGTAGAAAAAAAGATAACAGAAATTTAAACAACCACAAAAATCTAAAGCACTTCTAATAGATTAGAATGCTCTAGGTTAACATTTTGTTTTACTGATTTTAACCTGAGCATCAAAAGCCTTTGTAAATAGATTAATCTTGCATTACTTTGAAGATAATGCTCAGGCTTGTCTCAGAAAAAAATCCCCATGGTGAACCTGTTACAGCATCTTTATGTAGAACAGTGGTCCTCAACATTCCAGGGCCCATGTTCACACTGAATTTTGAGAGAATGCTGATACATTGCTCCTTGGGTTGCCACCCTTTTCCCAGATTCAGTTAAAAAGGAACCTCTTGAATTTGTGCATTTTTATATGCCACCACTCCCAAATACCAGCAAATTTCAATTGCTGTCAATATTTATAGAATGCATATTAAAAAGAATAGAACTCCAGGTGTAAAACCTCAAATGATTTTTAACCTGAGACATCAAAACAAATGTAAAATAACTCATCTATAGACGCATAGACCTCTGACTTATAATTGGATGGTGGTTTCTGAGGAACCTTGTAAAAATAATATGTTGATGATGTTAGTACTGGAAAGTACTGGTACTGTTATTTTTATGACCTAGGGCTGGACAATTTGCACCTTAACCTTTCCAGCCCCCTTTTTGCAACCCTTGGAGCCCCCTCTAACCATGATTGCAAAAAACTGTCAGCAAAGGTTTGTGCCATTTTAAGATAGTAAATGTGTGTAAACTGTAGAGTGAGCCATAAAATAAAGATATGTCAAATTCTCCCCTAAACCTAATCCTGCCCGTATCTGTAATATAGTTCAGCTCACTGTGCAATCTTCTCCTACTCCAATATTAAATGCAGCCTTTGGCCCTCAAAACGTTCTTCATCCCAGTTTAGTCTGTGAACATTGAGACGATCTATAAAATTGTGATGATTTGGGAGGGTCCCATATGAAACTAAATTCAAGGGGAACCATTTCAGTGAATCTGTTTTATCTGCCTGTGCACTTTATTTTTGCATCCTGCCTGTGTGCATCTTTGCTCTGCCCATGATGCTCTGTTTTTTTCTTCCTAATAGCTCCTAATAGGCTCCTTTCCTTGATGATAATGTCCTAGTCTGGGGAAAAGTTGCCTGATGAATTTCCGGGCTTCTGTTATAGATTTGCAGTAATTAACATCAGAACAGCCTTAGCACACGTGTAGTAATTTCATTTCCAGTTTCCTAAAAAACATATCTAACAAGAGGTCAGGTTAGCAAATAACAAGCTAGACAGTACCTGTTGAAGTAAGGCAAACTTGAAGTGTTATATTTATCATGAATGAAATTGTATTCAGAATTTCTGCATTCCTGTAGAATGCCCTATGTAGAATAGTTTAGACCTGGAAATGTCCTATTATCTGATGATGAGGATGCCCTTTGAAATTCTTGTTTTACAAAGAATTCTTGCTTCAAATGTTTGGTGCATGGTTTTGGAGGTAATTATGAAATTCTCTGCAATAGGATATTCAGTATATTGAAATTAAATGTAAAATTAGATATTGGTTTTTTTTCTAGGATAGTTCTCTATATTTTCAGTTTTTTTCTAATTCGTATTTTAATCAGACTGATTAAACCATCAAACCTGATGGTTTGCTATCTGATTTAGATTTGTTTTAATACTGATAAGCTGTAAGAAGTTATATGAAGAAGAGAATAGGTGCTACTAAAGACTGGTACATAACTGCTGATTTTAGGCTTTCTAAGCAGGAGTAGGCTCACATGTACCATAATGCATTGCCCATCATAAGTGGTTAGTACTGGATTAAGGAAATAAGCAGTTGCTTTAGCTTTTTTCTTGGCATCCTGATATTTCTGAAAGGACCTTGTTGGGTTAAGCTGATAGGTACAATTTTTATAAATGGGATCTTTGGATGGTAGGGAGATTTTGTTAAGATGTCTTAACTAGTGGGGTAAGGGGTTATTTTACGGTTCCCAGATGAATTGCGCTCTCAATCCACGCTGACAGTAATGTTCTGTGATTTCTTTTAGGTTTCTGCGGATTGGATAAAGAATTGACACAGAAAAATATGGAGCAGTACACCACAAACAGCAGTAGCTCAACAGAACAGATAGTTGTGCAAGCTGGACAGATACAACAACAGGTGTGACAGTTATTTGTACTTCAGATTTCAGTATGTTGGTTCTTAACAGCATTAAGTGCCAAGGAGAATAGGTACTTCCTTACTGATTGTTAGAGCTGTGCAAAATATTTGGTGACCTTTTTTGCTGCAAAAGAAGCACCACTCCTTCAAGTGTAAAGGCAATCATGTCCCCACCAAATGTCTTTGCCCAGTCATATATGCGCACAGAGGACACTTCTTACAGGATTTCTGCCAAAGTGAACTGCACCTCCATGTGGTTTGCACAGCTTTGCAAGGACCCATATGATCTTTATACATTAAAACATAATTATTAAAACTAAATGGTGTATCTTTCTTGGCCAGCCCTAATACTGATGTAATCATTTGTTTTGCTTGTGGGAGATGTCTGCATAAAATAATTTAATATTTCATTACAGTACTACAAAGTTAGAGATCCCCTGGATTAATGTAAATAAGGTTACAGGTGGCATACTATTTTTCTTTGTTATCTTGTCTGTTTTATTAAATCTTTGTGCTTTTTTCTGAGAGAAATCACAGTTAAGGGCTACACTGATTTAGGCCCAATGCAATATCAGTGTGTTCAGATTTCTTCCATCCGTGTTCAGAGGCCTCAAGTCAGCCATCTGTTTGTGTCTTCTGTATCCTTATTTAGAGCTTCCAAACTTTGCACTGAGAAAGGGTGTACTTTCCTTCTTTTTGACCTGAGAGTAATATACAGATTGAACATTGGCAGGCCACCACATTAAGAATGGACTAGCTAGTTCCTCCTTGTAGGGCCTGTTATCCTCTCCTGGCAGTTTTTTTTTTTTTAAAACAAATCTTGTCTTGAGCTCTTCCTTTCCTCCTGCCAAGTTTCAAGCTCTTCCTGTTCCTGTTCCCAGCAGCAGGGTGGTGTGACTGCTGTCCAGTTGCAGACTGAGGCTCAGGTGGCATCTGCCTCAGGCCAGCAAGTTCAGACCCTCCAGGTAGTGGTGATCTATCTGTTGTTTTTATGTGAGCACTGCATGAATCACCCCATCACTGCATGTTTGATGCTGTGTTTGCACTGGGGCTTGAAATGGAAACAGAAAAATAGTGGCAGTTTTAATAATATGTAACATCTCATGTCCCTAGATGGGATGGAATAAACTGCTCAGCCGATTCTCATGCTGGCTGTGTGTCAAAGAAGTTATAGTTCAATATGTATGGGTGATAGCTTATTCTAACTGTAGCAGATAACAGTCGAATTAACAAAAATGTTGGAATGGATTATCCAGTTAAAAATGCATGCAGCAAACTGACTTATCTGAAACTTCTACTACTGCCGATTGAAAAAAATAGGGGTGGTGTGGGGGTGAGACAACTGTAGGCTTACCACCCTCCATAAAGACTTTTTAATAAAGAAGAATATTTTAAAATTATATGAGGGATTGTTTTCCCTTTCACCAGTGAGATATTTGCAAAAAAGAATTTTCGTTTGAGAGATGTAGTTAATGGATTATGTTTAGTACAGAAATCAAGAAAATAATATATGTTAGCTTAAGCAATATTAAAATATTGAGAAGAGAGATTTCAAACCCTGATTTGTGTTCTTGTGAAATGGTAAATGTCATGTGAACACTCATTTGTTAAATAAGGCAGAACTACTTTTACTTTCTGTTTTCCCTGCTTTTTTTAAGTGTTAGTATTATAAAGCACATTAACATCCATCTTGTAGTATCATCAAAGGTATTTTTTTCTTACTTGGATTTTTTTTTGTTTTACTAAACTTTTCAAAACAATATACAGTATTTTGTTATACTTAAGAAATAATAAAATGCTGTGGATGAACTTTATTTGATTTGTGTTGACCTACCCTGGATTTTACATTTTTAGCTCTTCTATTTTTTGTTTTGTTAGCCTTTCCTAACCTAGAATTATCCATACGTGTTGGATTTAAACTCCATAATCCCTGTGGTAATTATGAAAGTTAAAAACCAACATTTTGAAAGAGCTTTTATTTAGCCTGGCCTAAGCCCTGTAGAAAGCTTTCAGAAGAGGTTCATCTTTTTTTATGGATATATTTTAACATTTATGTTCTTCTTGGACTACCCTTTCAGTTTTTAAATATGTCTGAATTAGTTACAAGTCCACATATTCATAAAACTATTTGAGTTTCATGAAATTCAGGAGCCTGTCTTCTAAAGCTACTACTGCTACTTCTTGGTGCTTCATAGTAGTAGGAAGCGATAGAGCTGTGTAGCACTTTGGATTCAGTCTTGGGAAAGCACATGGCTGCTTTGAGATGTTGCATAGATGAGCTGTGTGCTCCAAGGCATGTTTTTGAGATGAGATTCAAGGTATTGAACAGATTTAGTAGGCAATATACATTACATACATATCTCTCACACTTTTTTTTAGAATCTTGAGAATGGGAACTTTTGTTTCAGAAGTATGCCCTCATGGTCTTATGGCATAAATGTCAATTTTTATGTACTTTACATCTAAAAGAGATAAAGAAGGATATTGTTTTGAGTCTCATTCAGATCTCATAATTTTAAGCATCTGTTTTAAAATTAATGCTACCTGGATGAAGTCTCAATCTGTATGAAACATTTGGAAATTTCTATGTGTAACTAGTGTATGTCTATCATCACTGCTCCAATACATGTCATGACACAAATACTATGTGCACATCAGGCTTTAAGTCTGCTTTATGCAATTTAAATAGCTTCTGCTTTCCTGGTAGTACAGAATCCTCAATTAAAAGGTATACAGAGGGGAGACCCTAAGACCAGTGGTCATCAACAAGGAACAAATGGGAAGGTGATTTTTACTACTGTTCTTTTTCACTCAACCCTGCCATTCCCTGAGGTTAATGAACTGAGGTGCTTATGCTGAATTGGGGAGGGGATTGTCAATTTCCCAAACTTGTGTACTGCTCTGGGTTTTCCTGGTTGCCCATCAAAGTACAAACCAGATTTTTTAAGATCAGCCAGGCTCAATTAAATGGTGTCATCTGCTGTGATAATATAACCATTAATTATGGATTATATCTTAAACTTGACACATTCTTTTGGGTTATAATGCAAAGCTGCAATTAAATTCTAAGAAACAAACTTATCAAAGTCACCTGTGCCAGCCTGTGATGATGCATGAAGTAGTCCCATTGCTGCCACACTTTGGTCGTGCTTGTCATATTTTATCTTTATCTTTTACCTTTTATTAATTTTATTATAATTTCTTTGGTTGTGAGCTACCCAGAGTTATGTTACTACTGTTGGTCGCACAGTCAGCCAGATGTTTAGACTGGATTTGGCATTTTTATCTAACTATCAAGTTGCTGTTGTTGTTGTTGTTGTTATTTTCTGCACAGTTTCTATATAAGAAGGTTTTGATGCCTGAAGCTGATTACTTTTCTGAGCTTGTGTTTCATTGTGATTCTCTTGTTTCCCATTCTTTAGGTCCAGGGTCAGCCACTGATGGTACAAGTGAGTGGAGGACAGCTAATCACATCAACTGGTCAACCAATTATGGTACAGGCTGTACCTGGAAGTCAAGGTCAGACCATTATGCAGGTCCCAGTTTCAGGATCACAGGGACTTCAGCAGGTCAGTATGCCCAAATGACAAACTAGTGTTATGCAATGCAGTGATTCTATTAAATTGGTTTTCAATCAAATCAGTTTTCAAATTGAATTGAAAAACTATATCATGAAATTAGTTGCTTCAGATTGATTCAACAATTTGGAAAAGCTTTTGTATCATTTTTCCTAATTAATCTGAAGGATCAAATCAACTTAAATTGGATCAGATGGGAGCCAATCCATACACTAACCAGCTCTGGCTAGGAAAATATCACAGGGAAGCTCAAACTTAGGTATAATGGAGGCAACCATCGCTTGTTGCTTGCCCCCATCATCTCGTATTCAAAGGTATAATATGTCTTTTACACAGGTCCTCAGAAGAGTTGTTTTTGCTAACAGATGTAAATTAATTATTTCAGTAAATCAGATTAATTCTTTTTTTAAAAAATTACATTTCTGTGAAGAAATTTCTTGCATTTTTATCCTGTGAAATAAAATAATTTTTGTGTGTCAGACAAAAAGGAAATCAGTTTCAGAGGAAGAAACATTTACCATTTTTATTGCAATAGGGCCTATCAACTTAATCTTATTGGTGCTTCCTAAAATAATTATTACTGATGGGTGAGCTATCTGTGATTCTCCAGATATTGCTGGACTACTGCTTGCATCACTTGTGATTATTGCCTGGACTTCCTCTTTGAAGGAAAAGCTTTATAAAAATAAATATAATCTGCCGCCTGAGAATGATGGAATTCCAATCACATTTTGTAACTCCAGTTACAAGATCACTAATGTAGATTCATATTGAACATCATGCAAGAATGCTCCCCTACTTGATGAAGAGCTATGTTACTATATGTTTGAACACTTATTGCTTAAGACTTCATATTCTTTTGAATTGTGAAAAAATGTCTTCTAGGAGTTTTAAAGTTTTTTTTCCGCCTATCCTTGCTCTTTAACACTCTTGCTGTAGACAGTGTATATAGTGGTGCAGACAACTCTCCCTTCAGCATTTTTATCTTTGCTTTTGTTATTCAAGATAAGTAATTTCTTTTTCCTCCACCTTTTGTTTGGTTAACAAATCAGAATAATTAGATAAAGCCATGATTAGGAATAGTTAACAGCATCTTACTCTATTTTATATCTCCACAGATTCAGTTGGTCCAGCCTAGTCAGATTCAGATTCAAGGTGGGCAAGCTGTACAAGTTCAGGGCCAGCAGGGCCAGACACAGCAAATCATCATCCAGCAGCCACAGACAGCAGTAACTGCTGGTCAAACACAGGTAGCATATTAAAAGGGGAAGAAATTGGAAAGTGGGTTCAACTAAGGGGAGGAAGGTGAATGGAACATGCAGGAGAATTGGTCTTGGCATAGTGTTTTATATGAAACCATGAAAAATCCCAAAACAATAGTTTTATGTTGCTCACTGTTTTAATCTCATGGGATGTTTGCTTCTACAGACCCAGCCACAGATTGCAGTCCAAGGACAGCAGGTAGCTCAGACAGCAGAAGGTCAGACAATTGTCTATCAACCAGTTAATGCTGATGGAACAATTCTTCAACAAGGTAGGGATTCCACACGTTGATATCCAAGTAATATCAACTGTTTCAGAATTATATGCACTCTGTTTTTTTTAATCTCTGGAACATGAGTGGATGGCTAATAAGCCCCATATAGCCCTTGGCAACCTCTTGTGCTCTCTACCATGTGCCCTTTAATAAGTATTTCCCTGCTGTGTCTGCTCTTCTGGTAGCCTGCCAGTTTCTGCTTGATGAGCTAGAGGGGAGCACTAGAGAGTGCTCCCTTCCCCAGAGCACCAGTGTTTTCCTACTGATATCTGATTGGTATACTATTTCCTAATCTCCTCAGAGCTATACTGTTATCTCTGTCCTTCACTTCAGTTTTTTAACAGACATACTTTGGTAGAGGTATGACTGTATGCACTTCCAGCAGCCTACCAGTCAGATGTAGGTGTGTATGCATAAATGTGTAAATTTGAGAGTGAATATTTTTAATCCTACTTTGTCAGAATTATAAGATGTTGGTAGTTATGAGCTTTCTGCAGTGATGGATTGACATGGCCGTTACTAATGGTGATATGCTATTTGCCGTGGTGACAGTGCTTTGGTTTCAAACCTGAAACTGCTGGTTTCTTGAAAAGTACAGGTAATCCTCGCTTAATGACCACAATAGGGACTGGAAGATTTGTTGTTAAACAGGGAAGTTGTTAAGTGAGTCACGCCTGATTTTACAACCTTTTTACAGAGGTCATTAAGCAGATCATGGTCGTTAAGCAAATCATGTGGATCCCCATTGATTTTGCTTGCTGGAAGCCAGCTAGGAAGGTTGCAAATGGTGATCATGTGACCCCAGAATGCTGCAACTATCATAAGTGTGAGCTGGTTGCCAAGCGCCTGAATCGCGATCACATAACCACGGGTGTGCTGTGATGGTTGTAAGTGCAAGGACCGGTTATAAGTCCCTTTGTTCAGCACCGTTGTAACTTTGAACGGTTGCTAAATGAATGGTTGTTAAGTGAGGACTACCTGTACATTTCATTTTCAGAAAGTCAGCTGATCATTCTAGAATTCCAGCAAGAACACAAGGATTCAAGGAATCCATGTATTCGCAATTTGGAAATGATAGTCACTCACTTCCTAAATATGTAATATGTACTACAAAATATACATTTTCATGGACTATAGGGATACAGGTGGTTGGTTTTTGTTTTTGTTTTTTAAATACAATTTAGAAGTACTCACAGTATTGTTGAAAAATTACTTGCTGTCGAGATTGAAGACTAGGTTACACTCAGCAAGGATAAATATAGGAACCTCGGGGACTAATATATATGCAGTACATCCCTAAAATAAAATATTTAAAACTGCATTAAATGTATTAAAATGTATCAAAATCATTCTGTGGCAAGTAATTACAAGATTCATCCATATTTTGTAAGGTGTTATACAGAAGCTTTGTAAGACTCCTCATTGACCATTGGGAGGTGCTGCTCAGCTGTTATCTTTCCCATAACTTCCAAATTTCATATGGCGTGTTTTATTTATTATTCATTTTTATTTATCAGTCTTGCATACCAACATGTTTCATTGAGACTCCTGGCTAGTCCCTGGCAACGCAACAAAAATACACAATGAGCGTATTTTACAGTATACAGTAAATATTAAAATATTAAAATATTAAAAAACAATACAGTAAACCAAGTAAAATTAAATCAAAACCTCCACAGCAGCACATAAACCAGTTAATTAACATCATTCCTAAAAATATTACTGGACCCTTCATACCACAGCTAAAGAAGTAGTGTCTCCTAATGATCATCAAAAGCTCTTTGGAAGAGCTCCATCTTCATCAGCTTCTAGAAAGTGATCAACAGCAGAACAACTTTAATTTCTGAGGAGGTGCTATTCTGCAGTGCTAAAGGAAATGTATCCAGTTGCCAAGATTTCTGTAATCTAACTCCCCTTTTTTTCCACTTTCTATAAATCTGGTTAAAAAGGCTATGTGAATCTAGCTGTCTTGGTTGCAAGTACAACTACTTGGAGCTTGACATTAATCTTGACAACTGGATACATTTACTTTAGCAGTGTAAGATTCCTTGATACTCTCATTAACTGCTTGTTGATGCAGTGGGGTGGTAGCTACTCATTTTTCTGATAAAGGGAGTGTGCATATGTTCCACTTGTAATATGTTGCAAACTGCATCACTTCCCCAGACTATGAGAAGTCCATAACATCTGCTTGGTTTCATTGAATTAGAACTCAGGTCTCTTTGATGTTTTTTTTTTTGGATTGAAATTGTTAGTTGTTCAGATTCAGTTCTGTAAAATTGCTTTAAAATATGCAGGAATGAAATGCAGCATCTGTCAGTGCAGCATCTCTGCAATCCTGGATAAAGATGTTTCTGTTTTAACAGATTGCCAACAGATGCTGCATTTGCATTTCACCTCAAAGGACCTTTTTGAAACGAAATCTGAAACACTACACAGCCTTAATTATGCCAGAAGCTAATGTGTAGTATGTATTTTCTGCTTACTTATGGGAAAGATATTAAAATGACAGACATCTCTGTTCCCAGCACCTGATACTCAGAAATACATTGCCATAGAACTGGAAAGCCCTTTAAGCACTTCTTATTGCACTCAATGAATCTATGTTCCATGAGTTTATTTAAGCTTATATGAAGCCTAGTGGACATTATTATATCTTTGTGGGAATGATGCCCATTATAGTTCAGTTAGCAACAAATGAAAAATAAGTTATCTCTTGTATTCTAACATTTTTTGCTTTAACAGTAAGCCATTTGGCAATCTTGAATTTCATGCTGATTTAGCTCTGTTTAGAAATACCTGCTTAATTCACATGAGGATGGGTCAGTTCAGATCTCTGCAAAAATCACATTTAAAAATATCCATAAGCATGACTCAGAATGAGGGAATAACATTTGAAATGGGACTAAATTTATTCCCTCTTTTTTTTTTAATGTGTTCTGTTCTGTTCTGTTCTGTTAAAGTTACAGTCCCTGTTACAGGCATGATCACCATCCCAGCAGCCAGTTTGGCTGGAGCACAGATAGTTCAGACTGGAGCCAACACCAATACAACTAGCAGTGGACAAGGGACAGTAACAGTGACTCTGCCTGTTGCTGGAAATGTGGTTAACTCTGGTGGAATGGTCATGGTGTGTATTGCATTTTACTCCCCCTTCTCTTACTGGGTTTTAATGTATGCCACAAGTGGGCAAATTTTGGGGCCTCCAGGAACATTGTCTATTTTTTCTCATGGCTTGTCTTTCAGTAAACTTGCTTATGATCACTAATTTTCCTCAAACTTAGCAGCAGGAGAAACAAACAAAAAAAATGTACAGCAGGGTCATTGGACGGAAGGTACATACTCATATATAAGCCAATCTGCAGATAAGCAGACCCTCACATTTTTAACTAACATACCATGAAAAATGCAGCACCCACAGATAAGCTGGCCTACATTTTTCATGGTATTTTGGTTAAAAATTCGAGGGTCTGCTTATCCGCAGATGGACTTATCTGCAACTATATACGGGAAATACGGGTACTTTAAAAAAGTATTGCTGTATATACTTGAGGATAAGCCCATCCATGGGTAAGCCAAACCTGATTTTTTAGGTGCATTTTGGCACCTAAAATTCTCGGCTTATCCATGAGTATATATAGTAATGAGATTTCCCCCTACCCCAATGATGGAATGTTTTATGGGTATGTGTGGTATATGTGAATGAGTACTTTTGAATGATTGCAAAGCCCATTCCCAGAAACATACTTGACCTACAGGACCAAAAAGGTTGCCAGCCTGATTTAAAGACTAGTTCATTCCTTTTTAATTTGATACCCCTTTGCTTTATTTTTTTTTAAAGAAATTTACCTTGATCTTTGTTGTGACACATATTTGGAATATAATTGATGTAATAGAGATATTCAAGCTACAGGATGCTTTTATGTTAATTTCTGTGAGATTTGAAGAAACACAGAATTTCAAGAATATTTTTCAGGAAATGGTTTGAATTCTGAATTCTAGGAGTCAGTTGTGTTCATTTCTCACTCCTATCTGGTCTTTCTGTGCCTCTTTGGTGAGATAACAGTTCATTTAATCAGTACATTTCCCTGCTTTGATGAAGATGGTCCCAGGTGCTGGATCAGTGCCAGCTATCCAAAGGATACCTTTGCCTGGAGCCGAGATGCTGGAGGAAGAGCCCCTGTACGTGAATGCAAAACAGTATCACCGGATTCTGAAGAGAAGACAAGCAAGAGCCAAGCTGGAAGCAGAAGGAAAAATACCTAAAGAGAGACGGGTGAGGTTATAATTTTCAGTTACTATTATAATTCATGAGACACAGAAGATAAATAGCAGCTATGCATCATTGCAATTGCTCAGTAAAAGTTCCCCACATCCATCCATAGGATTCTTTTCCCATTCATTATAATGAATCATAGTGGACTCAAAGGATATCATAGTTACAGTATAAACTGATGCCTTTTTGTTTAATGAGTTACTCCTGGGCTACACTTGTAGAAATAAATTATTGGTCTTCAAAGTCTTTCTTGGCAATTCATTAGAAGTAGATTGCCTATGTTTTCTAGTCATAGAAGTGACATACTCTTTACAACTCAGCAACAAACACTTTAATGAGGTAAAATAAATTTTAGTTGAAAATTACAGAAAAAGTTCTTAGCTGATCATAGAAGGATGTGAGAAAATGAATTGTATATGTGCAATACAATGCATTTTCACCAGGAATACAACATATTTTATTAATGCCTTGTTTAGAACGGTGGTACAAATTTTGGTTACCTCTTGTTAAGAAATATAGACTGACAACTCAATACATGAGCAAGATGTAGAAATGGATCAATTGTCCTGCCAAAAGAAGTTAGCAGTCTCTGCAACTTTAATCCTATGAACTAACGTGGAGGCCTGGTTATTATATAAGGGATTGTTAATACAAAGTGAATCCATGAATAGAGAAATGGATTCTGAACACTTAAAGTATAATGCTCAAAAGTATTAACCATAGAACAGTTTTGTTTCAGTAAACCATTTTTACTGAACCGTTCTTTTTTCTTCTCTCATCTTTCTAGCCAAACAAATCACTTCCCCCCAAATACCTTTCATTCTTCTCAGATCTTTGTGCAGTCCTCTCCTTTATTCTTTCTCCAAAGAGGCCAAGGGGCTAGAGTTAGATAAAATGCCTCAGAAGTCAAATACTGAAAGAAGGGAAGAAGCCCTACTGAGATGCCCACACTTACTCTTTCATTCTCATACATCCCAGGTTGACTAAGCAGCTTGCATGTCACTCCAGATACTGTCCTATTCTTAGTTGAAGTAATACTCAGTCCATTTGGATACCAGGCTCTGGGTCTCCAGGTATCTACTTATAGACAGCCTTACATAGGTCTTCAGGCCCCAGATTTTCTCTTTACTGATCAGTTTGGGGAGTAATTGTACATTTGCTGGAAAGATGGCAGTTCCCAGATATCCTTGTTTTATCATCTAGAGAACTGGGAAAAGAAGGCAGCAGCCGTAGGAAATCTACACCAGTCACCCCTATTTTAAAGCAGAATTCAGTTGTTTGATCAAAAAATACAAGTGTTGATATCCTTTAATGGTTATACAGCCTGAAACATTTGATCCCTAAACATACTGCTTTCCTTTATGAACCATCTGATGTTTCCATTACTGAAAAGGGAATGTTGGATAGTATATGCAAAGACCAAATGGGCTTTTGTTGTTATCTCTCGTCATCAATCCAGCCTAGTTGTAAAAAATGCTAGTTAAAACTAGTGGAACAAGTTAATTACAATTCATGTCCTTTAGTTCTTTAGGTCTGGGAGGTCTCAGCACTATATTTTGAGAAAGTTTCTTCTTCCAAACTAGGTAATACTGAGGATTTTCCCCCTTCCTTTTTTAGCCTTAGCATTATTCTAGCCTTTTCTCTGAGTTTTTTTGTACCTAGTCTCTACTTAATAAAGATGGATGGATGGATGGATGGATGGATGGATGGATGGATGGATGGATGGATGGATGGATGGATGGATGGATGGGCAGGCTAGCATTATATAAGGTGTGCTTTCATCTCTACAATTTTGTAATTGTATATACAGAAATATCTTCATGAGTCCCGACATCGACATGCAATGGCAAGGAAACGAGGAGAAGGTGGACGTTTCTTTTCTCCAAAAGAAAAAGATAGTCCCCATATGCAGGTAAATGAAACTATGTATGTATGTATGTATGTATGTATGTATGTATGTATTTAAGCGGCCTTCATGGATAGGTGCTCCTAGTTTACCACTTAAGATCAGCCAGAAACAAATTCAGAATTCTTGGATATTTTTTTTCTCACTTTATAAAGGATGTAAATCTGGATACTTATTATAAGTTACAAGAAACTATGGAAAACGTAAGTAATACACCCCAGAAAACAGTCATCTCCAGGTAAAAGCTGGATTAGAGAAAGTCAGTGTCTCAACTTCAAAAGTTAAATTTTCTAGAAAATGCCTCTTGTGATGGCTGATGTATGCCACTTAACCATTAAAATGAGTGTTTTAAAATGAGTATATTTGGCACACTTTAATTTTCTTATATATGTTTAAATTCTTAAATAAAAAATTTGTTTTGTTAGTGCATTAATGTACGGGGAATTTCAAAAGCAGTGTCATTGGTCATTTTGCAACTGGTTGTGACAGAAATCATCCTTAATTGTAAGGGTGATCTGATTTGCTTTGCTTTATAGAATAGCTTAAAAATTTAAGGTTCTGTTATTCATGGTGTAATCCTGCTAATTACATTAGGAATCATAAACCCTATGTTTCTGAAGTTTGAGTAGTTGGAGGGTCTTAAAATATCAGTGACAGGAGTGCACAAATAGGTTTTGTTTCAAACCTGAAGAAAATACATTGTGGTTCAGGAGTTTGGCTGAACCATTTTTGGTAGGTTACAGTCTGGACAATCCTAGAACAAATCTGGAGGGATCTTATAGAGTGAGTAGGGCAATACATCTTACCCCATCTCTCCTTCTCCTCCGTATGGTTTACATGGCACTCTGTTCTCCCACTGATCTTTCCAGTGCCTTCTGTTCCCCACCTCCCCATAGCCCTTGACTTCAAGGGTGGCATGTTCAAGAGAGGCTGTTCATGCATAGGACATTTTGCCTGCTGCTCATTGGGTTTAAGTCAGTTAAGTAGGCTTAGTACCTCTGAGGATTGGGTTCTACAGTAAGCAGCGTCAACAGTGTTCTATCATGCTCTGAAATACTTTTCACATTGTATCTTATGATCATGAAAGATTGTAGTACTTCAGATCATACTCATTCATAACAGAGATTGCAGGTACAGAAGATCCGGTTCTAGTTACTTTGTATTTGATACTGAGGCATAGTAAATATTGCATTTCCCATTTTGCTTGAAAAGCTGTTTTTCTTTGTATTTTCAGAGTAGCAAACAAGTGATGCCATATTTTTTTTTTTGAGAAATAGAACCATCAGTTTAAACAAGTGCCCTCACAATAAGCCATTCCTTCAGTATGACACCACAACTTCCTTAGTGGGTTCTCTGCAAAACACTGATATTGCCTTCTTTCACACATTTCATAATTCAGGAGCAAGTTAGAATTGTCCACTGGAAGATGCTGCCTTGTGTGCAGGAATCTAAAAAACAAACCTCCCCTTCTCCTAGTCAATTAGAATGACAGGGCCAGAGACATTGCAGCTGGTTGAACAAGTGAATTGCAGCAGGGTACCACCTCTGTGTATAATACTATTGTTTATATAAACAGCAAAGAACACCAAGGAAAAATCTGGGAGGAGCAGATTCTGTCCTGGGAAGTCAGGGACAGATGCTGCCTGTCTCCTGCCAACTGGCCATCCCTTAAACATACTGTATCCTACCTTGCTAGATGTTGAAAAACATGTTGATTCATACTGTCCAAATAGTAAGCTGAGATCTAGCTGGATCAGTGTGAGTACCACATTCCAAGTAAACCGTATAATGAATCCTTCTCTAGATAGTGGGTTTCCTTGAGGCAAGTTTCTGTCACTTCTGATTTGTACTATAGCAACATAATGTCTGCCTTTAAATAGCATGTGGCTTTTGCTTGTGTTTAGATACTATGAAGTAAATAACAGAGGTTACAAAACCTTTTTTTCCCCTGTACAGGATCCTAGCCAGGCAAATGAAGAAGCTATGACACAGATGATTAGAGTATCCTAACAACCAACTAAATAACAAAACATCTGGACAAATATCTTGTGTCTCTGCAATTGTTCCCTCTCCTTCCTATCAAATCAACTTCTGAATGGGAAAATTTGCTATATGCACAACCTTGTTCTTTTTCAGAACAAATACTACACTCGCAGTGAGTGATTTGTTTTACATGCAGTGGACTCGATCAACTGAAATACTAATGGACTGTCCATTCACCCTTCTTAGACCGGGGATTGAAAAGTCTGGCTCGAGGGGCCTTTAACATTCTTGGCAGGACAATGGCCCAGCTTGAAACTGCCACTGCCTTAGCAATAACTGATTTGTTGACATAGGACAGCTATACCATGTGAAAACCATGGGATTTGAACCACACAGAAATACTCATGCTTGGAACAGCTAGAGTTGACATGTTCTGTTTTCTCAGTGTGATTTTTCTGGTCTCTCACAGACTCCACTTTTTATTAGAATTGTTATTACTTTCTGGCAGCATAACTTTCTATTGTTGAAGCATAATCTCTCATAAAATCTTGACAAGATGCTGAAAGTTTTCTTTGAAATACTGCCCACCATGTATCCATCTGGGACAAAATTAATCTCTTCTCTCAAAAGTATTAGGAAAGTTAGTTGTAAAGCCTTAGGAAATGTAAGCTTATTCCAGTGGCTAAAGAGATTGCATACTTGCACAGGGAATGGCCATGAGGGATAGGGAGTGAGCTGATTTTGTGGCTAGCAAAATGTTTTGTAATTGAATTGTGCTTTTGAGTTAAAGGTCACTAACTTGCTCTCCTAAAAACTGGTTATGCAGGCTGTGGATGTCTCCAGTTATGCAGACCAATCCTCTGCCTGGATCCATTGATTTTCTGTGATCAAAGGATTATATGCAGTACTGAACTGTGAACTTCGGTCAGTATGTAAGGACCATATCATTCCTCTAACCAAACCATAACTCTGTATATGCTGTCAAAGTTCAGGCTGTTTTGAATATGAAAATATGAACTGTCGTTTCAAATTTTATATATAATGCACTTTGTAAATCTAGCATTTAATTCAGAATCCATTTTTTCCTGTTGTGAAGAGCTTTTTCTTCCCCTTGGTCCTGTCCATAATAGGTTTATGATTTGTCCTTATGCAAAAAGGCAAAACCATGTTTGTTTTTTGCAATCTCACTTGATCATTCAGATTTTGACATCAGATCTGAGATTCATTCTGTCAAGTATCGCCTTGTTTCCTTTATATCTCTTTCATTACTTATTTCAGTAAATGCCAAGAGGTCTGCTTTTGTATGTTCATGGGCTTCTGTTCAGCCCTTCAGTTGCTCAGCAAAACTGAGAATGGAGGAGTATTGGAGCAGGTCTGTTATGGAAAACAGTGCAGTGAGTTTCACACAAGTGCTGCATATAAAAAGTAGCCTGGAAGTTGACTTAATCTTGTTATGGCTTGGAGAAGTCTGCCTTCACATAATTCCTTTTTTATTATTTGAAATCGAAAACAGTTCAGGAGGCGATGAAGAGAGTGTGTGTAAATGCAAATTATTGCTACATGAAAAATTCAAACAGCTGACATTCAACAGTGATGCAAACCTTTGGAATTAGTTTTACCAAATTTCAACTTGAAGTTGGGTGTGAACCGAATTTTATGCAATTGCTGGTCACATGCAGTTCAGTGCTCCAACTTAAGCTCTTGGCAGCAAAGAGAGATTTGTTTCATTTGGTATCTGTAAAGTCCTGTTTAAGCCTGCATTGTAGGTTGTACATTTATAAATCTGTTTGTTTTCTTCAGTCTTTCTGTTCTTTCCTTTACATTGTCATTATACTGGGTATCTGATTATTGTGTTGTTCTTCAGCTGGCTGCTTCAACATGTAGCATTTCTCTTCACTGATTTAAATAATAAATATCTGATTGGGATTTAAGTGATGGCATTAGTGAAGGAACAATGAATGCTTTGGTGGGGGGGGGGATTTTCTTTTTTACCATTGCTGTATATTGGCCTTCCTACACCATGTGCCCTCCAGATGTATTGGGTCCACAGCTCCCACAGTTCTCATTGACAATACCCAAAGGCCATGCTTTCTGGGAATTCTTGGGATTCTGGTCCCAAAATATCTGTAGGACATCAAATTCGGGGAGGTTGCTGTAAATATTAAAAGCATTGATGCATTCTGAAATAATGCTGAGTGAGGGGAAGATACAATATAGTTTGGGTTAGAGATTTTTCTCCCCATAAATTCCTCTTTTCAGCTGTCATTTTATTACTACATACTGGGGTATTAAGAGAATCAATGTTCTCCTAATTCTTATATATATTTAAAACTTAACAATACATTTGCAACTTAAAACTATCTAACCATTGCAACCTTTCCATTCATTGAAAAATACAAACAAACAAAATCGGTCTTTGTGATATCTGTATGTAGATGATGCAGAAACCTATTTAATTTTTGGTCTTTAGAAAATTCCTATAGTTAGATTTTTTTTTTCTGTAATGGTGAAAATTACCTGATAGAATCTATTATTCCAATGCTTAAATTTCATGTGTGTAAGACAAATTTATTTCAAACTGTTTTTTAATCTTGGGAATCTCAAACTACAAGATGATGCAAAATGTTTTGTTCTCAAGTAAAAATTAAAGTAGAGGTAATACCAAATGTAAATTCTTAAATAGAAGTGAAACGTCAGACCATGAAATGCTTAATTGGGAGTAGATTTAAGGATAAAGCTGTAGTTGGTTTGAGGAAAGTGAATTCTTCTTTTGAATTAGAAAGCACTGGAACATGAGCGTATATAAAGCGGCTTGATACTTAGGGGTGGAATAATAACCCCCAAGTGATGCTTTTTCCAATATTTTGCATGTAAAAATCCTTTTTTTTTTTCTTTTTTTCTTTTGGGTTGTGAATGGAGCTGGGGCATTGATATTTGTGAAATTGTAAGGCAAGTTTGTATATAGTTCAAAAGTTTATAATTTTTTATTCTGCATTTTGAAGTGTATTTTGTCTTTAATAGATACAACTGTAAGTACTGTGTACACTATTAAACCAATAAAATGTTTATAAAATATGCTGTGGACTAGCTTTCATTGCAGTCACACTTTATTTGGAATTACAGGGATGCTGAGCAGTTCTCAATATCTGGAAAGTTCCTCTAAAAGTTCAAAGTTGGAGAAACATTTTCTCAGCAGCAAACTTTAAAAGCCCTTATCTTCACTGCATAACTGCATTAAGTGATGCAAATTGATGTATGCTGCCCTAGGTAGTTCCCTTCTTCTTACCTGGATTAAAGAACTGCCTTGCATTTTACTAGATCACTGTAACTCTCCTGATTCAATCCCTTGTTCCAAACACTTTCCATACTGAAATTTAAGTTACACTTTGCTTTGGCTTTAAAGAGAATTTGCAATTTTCCTTCATTTTGAATTGATTTCATGGAAATTTGTACAAATTAATCTGGAATCATTACTCTATGCTTTGGACATAGGAAAATTATCACAAATTTAAGAGCCTGCAAAGGTTGAGACATGGATTGGACATTTCCTAATCACCCACAGTTATAGACAATTAAGATGACAACATCTGAACACTTATTTTTGGAAGTCTTTTACATAGAAAAATGGTAATTTGGGACTTTATGCTATAGTCCAGAAATGTATCACATTGTTCTCAGATATTAAGTAACAACTTGAACAGGTTGTTTTAGGCTCTGCCACTTGTGTTGATCTGTAACATATACTCGGAGGAGAGAATAATGGCTTCTCTTTTTAAAGCGCAAGTATATCAAAACTTGTATTCATTGGGATTTGTCAATAGTTCTTCTGTTAGTATAGTTTCTGCTAGTTCTAGCAACCCATTAATTGAACTTGTCCTTAACTATTTGAAAAATGCTGCAATTGTGAGGGCATAACCGTTTTATAGAACCTGGCCTAATGTATCTCAAAAACCAACATAAACTACAGGTTTTTTAAAAAAAATGTAAAAGGTATTGTTGGATTTCAGAATTTTAAAAACTTTGGTTTTGGAGTGAAGGGTTTGTCCATGGTTCAGCTTGGTGACAATATCTGTAAGCAGTCACAGCATTGTCAAAATGATGGTACATGTGATGTTACCATGTAAATGGTGCAGTTATGTACTAATGTCATGAGATCTGACATTAGTGATGTCATGATGTACATGTCATTTGCCCCCTTGCCTCCCCCCACCCCGATGTTGATAACGTCACTCAAATGTGCCATTTCTTTCTAAACTATGTCACTGAAGAAATGTGGCTCTCTTGGACTTCTGGTGGGGACAATGACGGCTTAGGCATTTTCAAAATAGAGACGGCACTGCAGCTGAATCAGTGGCTGGCAGCAAGTGCTGGCTGCTCAACTTGCTCTGGATCAAGGAGTAAGCAAGAAATCAGCACATTCGGTCTCCAGATGGCCATTCCTCAAAAGCTAATCACGGAGATGGAAGCTTCTGCAAATGGCTTTCGAGCCGGGTGGCCACAAAGCAGGGGATCCATCTTCGTTTGCCACTGCAGTACAACCTTTATATGGACACTAAAGCTGACCAAACCTCATTTCTAAAGTACTTTGGATTATAACTATTTTCAACTTAAGAGAGACCTTCCTTTGCAACAGGTAAGTAATTATCTTGGGGCTTATCCTTATTTTGGGGACTATATTTTTAAAAGAAGAAATAGAGCTTTAATTTGAATCTGATTAATTCGCAAAAAGCTGGATGAAAATTGGAGTTTAAAAGAGACTTAGAAGTTATTTATAGTGAAAAGGGAAGATTCATTTGCTAGGAGTTTATTTTTCTACAAAACTCCATTTGCAGTAGCGAGGTTTGATGTTTCCATGGGAAAGTTTTTTGTTTTGCTGGACTATGCTTGTTAATTGGCTGGGTTTCTAAAACAGAACACTGTGTGAACAGATCCCTGTGTGTTTCCCTTGATACATGGTTGCAATTTCAGCTTGAAAGACACCAGAGGACATGAACTGTCAGTTTACTTTCACTTGTATTTAATATATCCAGCTACCCCCCCTTGTGAAAAAGGGGGGGGGGAATAATATGGCTATGAGGAAAGCAGTGAAATTAGAAAAATGAAAAGAGGCTCTGTGGAGCAACTGTTAAAGAGAAGATGGTTGCTTTAAGTTTACTTAAACCAATGTTTGATGAATTAGGGGCTAAATTTGCAACTTTGGAAAAAGAATGGAAGAAAATAGATAAGATGGACAGTTATGTGAAACAAATAGCTGGAGACATGAAAAATCTTTGGAGATATGAAGCAGGTTACTGAAAGAATGAAACATTGAAGAGTAAAGCAGAAACCAGAGATCTCGAGTTGGAGGAAGGTCTGAATAATGTGGCCTTGCTGGAATTAAAGAAGAAGGAATTTTGCCTGAGATTCAGGCTATTCTGGAAGTTCCAGGGGAAGATATTAGTAGAAGAGTGGTTCAAGCACGCAGAATTTTTAAATTGGGAGGAGGAAAAAGCTGAAGATGAGATTGATAAGGTATATCAGGTAAATTCACACTATGCAGCAATAAGACATCTACCAAGGGATGTATTAGTACATTTTGCAAAGAAAAGGACCAGGGATCAAGTTCTGCAATGGCATTTTAAGACTAGATTGAAGATTGACAATGTGGATATAATTATACTAAAAGAGATTCCCATCAGGATTTTTTTTTTAAACAGAGGTATTCAAACAGAAGATTTTATTTCATTGGGATAAACTGGAGGGAGTGGTTTTTACTTTCCAACAGAAAAGATTTCAACTGAATTCAGTTCATAAAGTCAAGGAATTTCTGGAAAAATTTAAAGAAGGCTTGGAGGAGATGCAAATAGAAGAGAATGAGCAGACAATCTCAAAAGCCAAACAGGTCCAGGAGGAAGATGAAAAAGAGGACTCTGAGTTGGTATAGACTTTTCTAAATTACTGGATTAATAATGGATTACAAATGGCTAATGTAGAATATAAATGGAGCAAATGCTCCACAAAAGAGAAGTGTTTCACCATTTAAAAAAACTTAAGATTTCATTTGCATATAAGAAACTCATATTAGAAAAAAGGACATAAAATATTTGATTTGCAAGAATTTGGGACAAGAATTTATTTCGGCAGGTCCAAAAAAAATTAATGGGGTTGTGTTACATATTAACCCACAATTAAAACCAAATTTAATATTGGCTGATGAACATGGTAGATTTGTTGGAGTAAAAGTCAAATTACAGGGAATTAAAACATTAATTTTGGGACTTTATGCTCCAAATGAAGATAAAGGAAATGTCTTATGGAAAAACGGATACATTTTTCTTATAAAAATTCATGTCTGATGGGAGATTGGAATGGATTGATATACCCACAATTGGATAAATTATCAGAGAAGGAAGCTAGAAAGAATCAGGGTAAATTACCTAAGACATTTTTTGATTTGATGGACAATTTATCTCTAGTGGATATATGGAGACCGAAAAATGTTAACTCTAAAGAATATACTTACTTTTCAGAAAGACACTAATTGTTCTCAAGGATAGATATGATTTGGATTTCAAAGACTTTGGCTGTTAATGCTTCTAACATTAACAACTAGGAGTCACTTACTAGTGAGATGGGAGGTGACCAAATTTGAAATATAAATAAATAAGTAATAATAAAATAAAATAAAGTAGAGATTTTACCAAAGACTTATGATCATAATCCAGTGAGTTGGACTTTTAAAAGAAAATCTAATTCATTCAGATGGAGACTAAATGAAACATTGCTGCAAAAGAGTTAGTGAAAGGTTGTAAACAAAAATTAATAGAATTTTTGAGAATAATCTAAATAAAGGTATGGACTTGAGAATGGTTTGGGATGCAGGTAAAGTTTTTATTAGAGGGTATTTCATATACCATAACATTGAGTTCAAAAAGAGGAATCAAGAGAAAATGCAAGCTATTTTGGAAGAGATAAAAAAGAAAGAAGATGAATTAAAGTTAACACCAAGCAAGTTAAATATCTCAAACCAAATCAAACTTCTACAGCAACAGCTATCTATTGAGTGAGAGAATTGGGGGAAAAAAAGATGAACTATGTTAAACAAAAAAACTTTGAATTTGCAAATAGGCCAGAGAGATGGTGTGCAAATTAAGAAAGGAAAAAGAAAAGAAAATGATTATGAAACTCCAAGAAGGTGATACTGTAATAACACATAATGAGACTATACAAAAAAAAATAATAAATCATCAGTATTATTCTAATTTATGTAAAAAGGCAGGAACTCTCTCTGGACAAAATAGATGACTACCTAAAAAAACAAAATTTGCCAAAACTTACAGATAACCAAAGACAGATTATGAATGGACCTATGACAATAATGAAGCTATAAAAAAGATTAAACCAAATAAAGTACCAGGACCAGATGGGGTTCTAGGATCATACTACAAAAACTTTTAGGATAAAATTTTACAGCCGCTCCAATCAGTGTTGAACTCTATATTGGTGGAAGGTGGGATGCCAGAGTCTTGGAAGGAGACTAATATAGTGTTATTAACCTGAAGAAGGACAAGATTTGAATCTAACTAAAAATTATAGACCAATATCATTACTGAATAATGATTATAAGTTGTTCACAACGATCTTAGTAGATAGATTGAAAGTTATATTACAAGAATGTATTCATAAAGATCAGTGTGGATTTTTACCCCCCCCAAAATTAAAATATAATGTTAGAACAGTGTTGGACATTATAGAATATTTGGAACAGCATAATGAAAAATAAGCTGTATTAAATTTTTTGAATGCAGAGAAAGCTTTTGACAATTTAAAATGGCCTTTTATGTTCAAAGTTTTGGAAGATATGGACTTCGTAGAGAACTTTATAAAAGGAGTGAAATCAATTTATACATCACAGAAAGCACAAATTATTGTGAATGGAGACTTAACTAAATCATGTGAGATACAAAAGGGAACGAGACAAGATTGCCCACTGTCTCCCCTGTTGTTTATTTTAGTTTTGGAAGTTTTGAATAGAGACAGAAGGGGAGATGAGAAGATAAGGGGCATAAAAATAAGAAAGATACCTATAAGTTGAGAGCCTTTGCAGATGATTTGGTGTTGGTGCTGGAGGACCCCTTGAAGGGGATCAAAGCTTTAATGAAAAGATTGAAAGAATTTGGTGTTTTGGCTGGTTTTAAAATTAATAAACAAAAGACTAAAATGTTAATGAAAAATATAAGGATACAAGAACAAGAATTGATGAACAAAACGGGTTTTAAGATTGAAATAAAGGTTAAGTATTTGGGGGTGAATTTGACAAATAGTAATTGTATGTTGTTTCAAAACAATTATGTTAAGACTTGGAATTAAATTTAAAAAGATATGTTAAGATGGGAAAAATTACAATTGTCATTGCTGGGAAGAATTTCTGTAATTAAGTTGAATGTTTTACCTAGAATTTTATTTTTGTTTCAAACAATACCTGTTATACAGTGGGGCAAAAAAGTATTTAGTCAGCCAGCAATTGTGCAAGTTCTCCCACTTAAAAAGATGAGAGAGGCCTGTAATTTTCATCATAGGTATACTTCAACTATGAGAGACAAAATGGGGAAAAATAAATCCAGAAAATCACATTGTCTGATTTTTAAAGAATTTATTTGCAAATCATGGTGGAAAATAAGTATTTGGTCAATATCAAAAGTTCATCTCAATACTTTGTTATATATCCTTTATTGGCAATGACAGAGGTCAAACATTTTCTGTAAGTCTTCACAAGGTTTTCACACACTGTTGCTGGTATTCTGGCCCATTCCTCCATGCAGATCTCCTCTGGAGCAGTGATGTTTTGGGGCTGTCGCTGGGCAACACGGACTTTCAACTCCCTCCAAAGGTTTTCCATGGGGTTGAGATCTGGAGACTGGCTAGGCCACTCCAGGACCTTGAAATGCTTCTTACGAAGCCACTCCTTCGTTGCCCGGGTGGTGTGTTTGGGATCATTGTCATGCTGAAAGACCCAGCCACGTTTCATCTTCAATGCCCTTGCTGATGGAAGGAGGTGTTCACTCAAAATCTCACGCTACATGGCCCCATTCATTCTTTCCTTTACACGGATCAGTTTTCCTGGTCCCTTTGCAGAAAAACAGCCTCAAAGCATGATGTTTCCACCCCCATGCTTCACAGTAGGTATGGTGTTCTTTGGATGCAACTCAGCATTCTCTCTCCTCCAAACACCACAAGTTGAGTTTAGACCAAAACGTTCTACTTTGGTTTCATCTGACATTCTCCCAATCCTCTTCTGGATCATCCAAATGCTCTCTAGCAAACTTCAGATGGGCCCAGACATGTACTGGCTTAAGCAGGGGGACACATCTGGCACTGCAGGATTTGAGTCCCTGGCAGCGTAGTGTGTTACTGATAGTAGCCTTTGTTACTTTGGCCCCGGCCCTCTGCAGGTCATTCACTAGGTCCCCCCATGTGGTTCTGGGATTTTTGCTCACCATTCTTGTGATCATTTTGACCCCACAGGGTGAGATCTTGCATGGAGCCCCAGATCGAGGGAGATTATCAGTGGTCTTGTATGTCTTCCATTTTCTAATTATTGCTCCCACAGTTGATTTCTTCACACCAAGCTGCTTGCCTATTGCAGATTCAGTCTTCCCAGCCTGGTGCAGATCTACAATTTTGTTTCTGGTGTCCTTCGACAGCTCTTTGGTCTTGGCCATAGTGGAGTTTGGAGTGTGACTGTTTGAGGTTGTGGACAGGTGTCTTTTATACCGATAACAAGGTCAAACAGGTGCCATTACTACAGGTAATGAGTGGAGGACAGAGGAGCCTCTTAAAGAAGTAGTTACAGGTCTGTGAGAGCCAGACATCTTGCTTGTCTGTAGGTGACCAAATACTTATTTTCCACCATGATTTGCAAATAAATTCTTTAAAAATCAGACAATGTGATTTTCTGGATTTTGTTTCTCATTTTGTCTCTCATAGTTGAGGTGTACCTATGATGAAAATTACAGGCCTCTCTCATCTTTTTAAGTGGGAGAACTTGCACAATTGGTGGCTGACTAAATACTTTTTTGCCCCAGTGTAACAACTGATATTCCATTTAAACAATGGCAAGGCATCTAAATTTGTGTGGCAAGGCAAAAAACCATGAATTAAGAATAAATTTTACAAGATGATAAAGAAAGGGGAGTTTTAGGTCTCCTGGATTTGAAGTTGTATTTTGCAGCTTGTTTGGTTTGGATGAAAGAGTGGGTGACTTTGAGAAATAGGTCATTGGAACTAGAGGGGCATGACCTAAGTTTTGGGTGGCATGGCTATTTATGGTATGATAACGTTAAAGTAGATTTTAAAGATATTTTATTAAATGTGCCATACTGAGAATATGGAACAGATATAAACCTAGGTTGTCTCCAAAGTTTCCTTTATGGTTGTCACCACAAGAACCTTTTCACAGGAGAGAAATGATAACTAAACATAAATGGTTAATTTACGTTGACGTATTGGAATTTTTTCAAATGGATTTTAAATTAAAGACAGAGGAACTGATATCAGGATACATGTGTCAATGGTTTTCCTAGGTACAATTACAAGAAAGATTTAAAATGGATAAAGGGACTTATGATTCTGAATATGGCAAGACTGAATTTGAAGCAGAATTAAGTACTAATGATGAACGTATTATTGCCAAGATGTATAAACTTTTATTGAAACTAGAGACAGAAGATGAACAAGTTAAGGACTGAATGATAAAATGGGCTAAAAACTTTGGCTACAACATACAGATGGAAAATGGGAAAATATGTGGCAAAAAGGACTGAAATTTACATTGTGCTATAACGTTAAAGAGAACTTTTATAAAATGATGTATCATTGGTACTTGTTGCCAGAAAAATTATCTAAAACATATAAAAATACTTCGAATGTATGCTGGAAATGTGAACAAGAAGGGACATTCTATCATCTGTGATGGACTTGTATACAAGCAAAAAAAACTTTGGAATGAGATACATATTTGCGTACAGAAGATTTTAAAGATTGATATTCAATCAAAACCAAAGACTTTCCTTTTGGGATTGATGGATAAACAGTTGGAAAAAACTAATGGAACTTTGTTTTTATATATGAAAACAGCAGCAAGGCTTTTATGGGCACAGAGGTGGAAAGATAAGACATTACCTACAATGGAAAACTGGATAGTGAAGCTGATTGAGTTGGCTGAGATGGTGAAATTGACGGCTTTGATTTGTAATAAGACATTGTGTAATTTTAATGCTAACTGGAACCCTTTTTTGGACTTTTTGCAGGAAACAGAAAAAAATGAAATTATGTTGTATGGATTTGATGATTAGAAATAAGGGTTAATAGAAATAATGGAAGTTATATTGTTAATTTAGAGCAAGAATTTAATGTATATTGTTACTTATATCTGTTGCAAGGAGGGTCGGAAGTCAATCCTTTTTTTTAATCTTTTGTTTTCTCTTTTTTTCTGGACTCTTGATCTTTACTATTCTTTTTTTCTAATGTTTTTCTTCTTTTTCTTAATATTAGTTCTTGTTAGTTTTTACTGTTTTTTTTAAGTTTAATAAAGTTATTAAAAAAAAAAGAAAGAAAGAAATGTGGCTCCTCTCCTCAACTGTTATTGAGATTATGAACCAGCCGAAGAAAGTATGTCTCTCTAGTTACTGTAAACAAAATTAATGCTAGCGGCATCAGTTCAAATATAATGGAGGATAACATTCTTTCATCAATACTGCAGTAAAATTCAACTGGTAGTTCATGTCAACATGCAACACCTGCTGTGCTTCGAGGCCATAAAGTGCAGGGCATGATGGATGGTGGATAATCAATATGCCTTCATTCTCACTTGCAGTGAAGCTTCTTATCTAGTCATGTCATGCCATATGTCTGAGAGACTTCAGCCAAGTCTAAGTCTAGCTGCCAAAGAGTTATGTGAAGTTGGAAGCCTCAGATTTTTTGAAGAGTCCTGGCTAGGGAGGACAGGGCTCTCTGTGAAAGTGTGCAAAGTAAATCAGTAAGGGTGCTCCACCACAAAGAACCCACCTAAAATTTAACCCTTTACTAGTACTTCCTAGCACGTGGTCCAAAGTGCATGGTCATTAATCTCCAAAATTGAACTAGTCCCTGAATTTAGCAGAATAAACCAAAGACAATGTCTCTCTATATATCAGCAGTGCAATTCAGCATCAAGGGAGATCTAAATCAGGTCTGCATAACGTATGGCCCACAGACCACAGGTGGCCTGCCCAGTAGCCTTGTGCAGCCCAGCATTTTTTGAAAACTCAATAAATTCACCACTGCTAAACATCACCAGCCCCAGAAAAGAGGCATTGCTGCCCCAAAAGACACACTGCCAAGTGCCTCCAGGCTTCACATATGCTGCTAACTCAAGACCTGCTGCCGCTCTGCTAGCCACCAAACCGCTGATTGGCGTACCAGGTATTTCTTTGTGGCCCAGAGTTATTTTTAATTTATCAATGTGGCCCTTTCTCCTCTACAAGTCGTGCAGGCCTGATCTCAGTGCATCTGCCACTTACACTTAAGCAGTTAATACAGATGTTGCCTCTTCTGTGAATGTACCTTCATGCCAAGTAGAGTGAGACTTACTGCTCACAACCAGCGTGCCTAATCAGAGTCAAAAGCCATGACATGACATGAAAACTATCCCATTTGGATATGAAGTTAGACAAAGATTAATAGAAGCACTCAACAGAAAAAACAAAAAATTGGCTCAGACTTTCCTCTCATGTTGGAGTGATCAACACACTGATACATTTCTGCAACCCACCAATGAAAGATAATGTTTTGTGTGTGCATACCTAGGATGAAATTTTTGTTCATGTACCAGGGATAATAAAAGAATATTTTACCTCAGATTTCATTTGTCTCTTGTAAAAACAAAATAGAAACTTCATAGTACAAGATCTGCGGCCAACCACTTTTATAGGTCAAAATCAAAGTAATTAATTATATTTAACAAATAGTTTTTATTTGTTAAATATAATTAATTACTTTGATTTTGACCTATAAAAATAGTTGGCAGTAGATCAGCATTCAGTGAGATTACAACACAGCCTACATTATCTGTAAGAGAACTGGGCAAACTTTTTACCTGTGAAAGTGACATCAGATGATGGATTTGTAATGGGTGATCAATTAATTTACCCACATCTTTCTCCCAGTTACCTTGAGTGGAGTGCCTGGGAGATAAGGAGATGCTGCACACTTCTGCCCCATTCCCTCCCGCATAAAACCCTTCTTTACAAATCAGTTTTTCTGTTGCTTGCCGGCTTTCCTTCCTTTTCCTAGCAAGTCTGCTAACAGCAATGGGAAGCCAGTAAACAGTTGCTGGAAGGATCAAGCAGAACTTACAGGACACAATTTATACCTAAGTTTGTAAGTTTCAGGTTGTCTTAGTTCTAAGGAGAAAATTATTTCTATTTTTAAAAGTAGGCAAATTAATCCCGTAACTGACTTTGGTAGTGATTGCATATTGCCAAGCAAATCTTCATCTGGATTCACATAACATATTAAGCCCTAATTTATTTTAATCATAATTTGTTGAAGCATACATAGTGGCCTCATTCACAAATACAGATAGTCCTCAAGTTATGACCACTCATTCAGCGACAGTTCAAAATTACAATGGCACTGAATGTGGGGGACTTACAACCAGTCCACAAAGTTGTGGCCATAGCAGAATCGCTGCAGTCATGTGATTGCGATCCGGGTGCTTGGGTGCCCAGCTTGCAATTACAACGTGGCAGTGAGCTGTGTTCACATGATAACCATTTGCAACATTCCTTGCCAGCTTCCCACAAGAACTCAATGGAGAAGTCATCAGGGAAGGTCACAAGTCACTCCCATAAGTCACTCCCACTGCTTTTTCTCCGGAGGAGTCCCCCTACGGCATACAACATCCCAGGGACCTTGTAATATGTAGCACCCCCCGGCCTGCCCACACTCAGTAGTGCACACATGCCCACAGCTTTCACCGGCCTGCCCACAACCCCCGCCAGCCCGCTTGCAGCCCCCACCAGCCTACCCATACATCCTAGTACCTGCCCACAGCACCCCCCACCCCCCATGGCACCCATGCACTCCCTTGTGCTCTTGCCCAGGACCCCTGCCTCTTCCTACTTCATGACCCGCAGAGTCCTGGGGTTACGACAGCAACTGGGACTGCCAGGATTGCAGTCACTAAGCAATGCAGTCATGTGATGTCACACTTTTTGACCACATTGCTTAGAGATGAAAATTCTGTTTCCAATTGCCACCATAACCCAAAGACTACCTGTAAACCCTGGTTCAATAATGCTTTAGAAATCAGAATGGATGTGAATTCATTGCACTGAGCCATAATGTGGTTTTAATTGTTGCATGAACCAAACAAGTTACTATATAACCTGTCCAACAAAGTATAATTACACAAGCCAAAGCTCAGTGTGCTGGGTGAACCAGATTTGACTGCCTGTTTTGGTCCTGCCTTAGCACTCCTGGCATAAAACACTGATCAGTTTGCAAATGTGTGTTTTTGTTGTTGTTGTTGTTTCTTATTGTTGAAAAACTGCTTAATTTCCCATGAGATATTTTTATATGGAAGGGGGTATCTTTGAGAATAACTAAGAAATTCTACGGCAACATGATTGGCAGAGGAACTAGAACTGATTTGAGGACTCTGTTTTTGAACATAAGAACTTTCTGTTTTGTACAAATGCTTCTATTCAGTTTGACAGCAGAAGTCCTGTGGAATAGTTCTTTGCATTTCATTTACAGGATGCACAATGCCCTGAGGCCTTTTTCTTTCTGGCTTCATACAGACATCAAACATTTTGCTATTGGTTAACACAAGCTCTTGATGCCACTATGACTTGGCAAATATTTAGAGTGAGACTTCTGATAAAACTTTCCAATCTTCCCCTTTCTGTTCTTCATTGTTCAACTACTCCAATTTACTTGCTGTATACTGTTTTATTTCTCCAGGAATTTTTAGGAATCTGGAATTAAACATGAAAAAAAAAGTATTCAACTTTTTTTCTGATGATCCAAAACCCAAAACTCTCTCTCTCTCTCAGTAATACATACACAGATACACACACACACACAAACACATAATTCAGGGAGGGAGGAAGATGGATCCCTATCAAGTAAAGTATTATGCGAATTCTACAAGTCAGGCAGTGCTGCACTGGATATACTAATGTCCCTGCTTTGTTACATGAAAAGCAAAGAAACTTAACTCCTTGTAAAGCATAGAAAACATTTTCTAAATTGCTTTAATTTACAGGTGGTCCTCGCTTAACATTGGTAATTGCGACCGGAATTTCCATCACTAAAGACCTCATCGCTCCTGGCTGCCATTGTTAAACGAGGATCTTAAGTGAGGATCATGGGTTGTTATGCAGGGATTTCATGTGACCATGACTTGCAACTTCCTGCCGGCTTCCAACAAGCAAAGTCAATGGGGAAGTCAGCAGGAAGTTGCAAGACCCAGTCACAACAAACCTTTCCTTTAGGCAGCTTGCAAGCAGGCTGGTGGGCAGGTGAGTGCTACGGAGTGCAGCAGGTGGAGAGGGTACTGGGTGTGAGTGCAGGTGAACAGGGAGATGGGTGGTGTGACCCAACACAAGCACAGCAGGCATGTGGGTCTGCTGCAGAGTGTAAGCAGACATGCAGGTGGGTGCTGCAGCCTGGCACAAGCACGGCCAGGCAGGGGGGTGAGTGCTAGAGAGTGCGGGCAGGCATGCAGGTGGGTGCTGCAGCACAAGTGTGGGTGGGTGGGAGGATACTGTGGCCCAATGATACTGAAGCTGGGTGGGGGGGATACTGCAGAGTACAGGCAGGAGTGGGTGCTGTCCTGTGGTGGATCTCGTACTCCCTTAGTGGGAAAAAAAGTTCTGGGAGCAGGAGCGACTTATGAGAGCAACTTGTGACCTTCCCTGTCAGCTTCCCCATTGACTTTGTGGGAAGCCGGCAGGAAAGGTTGCAAATGGTGATCATGCGACTGCGGGATTCTGCAACTGTCACAAGTGAGAGCCGGTTGCCAAGCGTCCAAATTGTGATCGCGGAATCACAGGGTGCTGCAACAGTCAGAACTTCAAGGGCTGGACATAAATACCACTTATTCAGCACCATCGTAACTTTGAACAGTCACTGAACGAATGGTTGTAACCTGAGGACTACCTACATTTTACAATTATGCCTTATACTTGGTAACAGTTCCTGTAAACAGAAGCAAAACAAAAGCAAAAAGCAAACCATAGTAAAAAGAGAAAAAGAGTTAGATCAAGTGCTAAACCAGGTTTTCATATTTGAAGTAAAAATAGTTTGATGTATTGGATCATTTATATTTAGTGTGGACTCACTTTCTACCCCAGAATACAACCATTGCTTTCTGAACACATTGTGAACACGTGTTTCACATCAAGTGCCCTGAATCTTTCTTAGTTATATGAGATTCCAGCTAAGCCTCATTACTCCAAGATTACAATTATATTATAAAAATCCACATTTACTCCTGAGTTCTGAAAAGCATTTGGATCAAAAGTGTGCTACTAGTCCCATTTCTTACTTGCACAGAACAGCTTACAGTTACAAGCTCAAGTATTACAATGCAGCTGTAATTCACTTTGTTCACAAGGGGTCATGCCCCAGATTTTCCAGGGTTCAAAGAATAAAGTTGTAATGAAGGAGGAAAAAAAACATCCCAAGAAGTTCAAAAGAGTTATCAGTCACACTTAAACCTTAAACACCTAGATCCATCCTCCCACAAGAGGAGCTGTATAAGAAAATTATTCAGATGGGTAAAAATGCACTGCAGCAAACCAGAAAAAGGAAACAGACTGCCTGTACAACATCTTCCAACAAAATGGATACCCATGCAATTTTATCAAAAAGTGCCTGACCCCTCAACCCACTACAGCACAACCAACACAAGCTATGAAAAGGGTAACACTGCCATACATCAGAAACACCTCAGAAACAACCAACAGACTATTACAACCACACGGCATCTCCGTAGCACACAAACCAACTAAAGCCCTCCAAAATATCTTAAGTAAACCAAAAGACCCAGTAGCCCAAGAAGAAAAAACAGGAGTCATTTCCAACATACAATGTAAGAACTATAACAGCAACTATGTAGGACATACAGGCAGAAGACTAGCAGAGTACATCCATGAACACCAACTAGCAGTCAGAAGACACAATGAAAACTCCTTAATCTCACAACACATGGAGAGACTCAACCATAGTTTCAACTGGGCAACTGTGAGCATCCTAGACCAAGCTAAATAAGCCACCCAAGGTCACCCATTGGGGGAGATGGGCGGCATACAAATTAGATGAGGTGAGGTGAGGTGAGGTAAGGTAAGATAAGGTAAGATAAGGTAAGGTAAGGTAAGGTAAGGTAAGGTAAGGTAAGGTAAGGTAAGGTAAGGTAAGGTAAGGTAAGATAAATAAACTAAAATAAAATAAAATAAATCCAAAAAATGCTAGGGAATTCCTGGAAGCTGAGAAGGGTGGCTATGTAAATGTGATGTATAAATAAATAAAAACAAATAAGCTTGGCATTCAGACAAACCAGTCATCAACAGACACAGAGAGAGAAACCACATTTACATAGCATTCAAAAGAGACAATAAAAAAGCTAAGAAGGAAATACAAAGACCAGAACATATCACCGTCAACAGCCAACACCCAGATAAGCAGGGATTAACACCAGGCAAACAATCAACCAACCACTAATCAAGGAACTGCCAAGGAGAAAACCACACCCCCACCAACACTGGCAGGGCAAGCTACTGTATATAAAGAGGGAGCAAACCCCACACTCACTAGCACTGATGATGCTATCTAGTCAGATAACGAAATGTCTACAGTCAAGTCTACAAACAACCAAGCTTAGAGAGCACCAAGAACTCCATACTTAAACTTGTTAATCAAATTTGTTTGTTTGTTTGTTTAGGCAGCTCACAGCAACCAGGAAAAACAGCAACATACAAACACATCACACCCTTCCTATCAAGATGCCAGAGCCACCCATACTGTTAACCCCCTGACTCAACCCCATGGGCAAAGTTCAGCAAAGTCTGGAAAACTTCAACTCTGAGCAACCAAGCAGGAGCAGGAAGGTTCTCTCCATCAGAACGGCTTTAGAAAGAGGATGGAGGAATTCCATGTTTTCTTTATTCTTTTGCTTTACATTCTAAGAGGAGAGGGCATCTCTTCTCAGACTAGCTTCTACCAGGTAAGGAAAAGCACTTCAACCCAGAGGAGGGTTGGAGGATCAGAAGAAAATAGCCATCTGTTGAAATGTGGAACTAGATGCAGTTTAGGATCCTTTCTAACATTTCTTTTATGGACTGATCTGAGCTGTGCTTTTTGTTCTACTGCAATTATGGAGTGTGGCTCTACCTGAAAGATTCCTGCTGAGTTAAAGCTTCTAGGAGTTACCTTTTCTTTTTCCCCTTCTCCCACTGTTTTTAATTCTCAATTTAGTTCCATATCCTTAATCTATGTAACGAAAGATTTGTATCATCTTCTCGTTTCTGGCATCAGTCCAGCCATACCGGCAAGAAACAGACTTTCACGCATCTCAGCCATTCCGTTAAGCTACTGACAGGACAAACAAGCTGAGAGAATTGTTTTTTTTACTCTCTTCCTCCTGAGTAAAGGTGCAGAGAGGATTTTTCTCTAAGAGTGGATGGTAGCAGCTACTGAACAGGCTCTCCCAAGGACTGTGAGAGGGTACACAATGGGAAATGCGGGGGAAGGGCTTAGGGACCCATCTTGACCTCACCTGAATAACAATTTCTGTCCAGTTTCCTTTTTGATGATGTTGAGTTTATAGTAATGCCTCAAAGCTCTTGACATCTTCTCATATGTCATATTCCTTCGGTTCTGAAAATTGTGTAAAAATTGTGACTGTAAAAACATCAGTTTGCTTTCTCTTGCTTATCATTGCAGTAGTCTGAATTAGAAAAGGGCTGTCAAGGAACTGTGTGCACAGCCCTTTCAGTGGAGGTAGGCTGGGAATTATTCCTCCAAACATAAATGCCAACAAAGGCTTTGTTTTATTTTTTATTTTTTTTGCATGTTTTACTAAAAAGTTTACAGAGAGAATAAAAACTAACACAAACTAATACAGGATAAAGAAAATGAAGGAAGAAAAACAGAGAGAAAAGAAAGACAAAAGTGCAGAAGAAAAAAAGAAACAGAAAGAAGCTTCCAATTTCCTTTGCAATACAAGTAAGATTACAAAGTTTTTATTTGTTTGTTTGTTTATTAAATTTCTATGCTGCCCATCTCCCCTGGAGGGGGACCCTGGGCAGCATACAAATTATCTCTTACTCTATGATTAAACAAAGGCTTTGTTTTAAATGCAGTTAAGCAGCTACTAGCTTTACGAATTAATTTGGAATTAAAACAATGTAAAAGGGACCCAGCGTGGTATAGTGATCAAGATAGCAGACTAAGACCCATGAAACCCAGATTCAAGTCCCCATTCAGTCTCAAGGTGACTCTGGGCCAATCATGATATTTCAGCCCAACCTATCATACCAAGTTATTCTGAGGATTAAATGAGGAATCCCAGTGCATGCAAGGAAAGTCAAGATAGAAATATAATAAATACGTATATGTACTCCATTTGGTCCGGACTGTATCAAAACATCTTACACACCCTCCCTTAATCTAAATCAGTCTTTCTCAACCTTGGCACCTTTAAGATGGCCCAGAATTCCCCAAGCCAGTTAAGATGAGTGGACTTCAACTCCCAGAATTCCCTAGCCACCCAGAATTCTGGGAGTTGAAGTCCACCCATCTTAAAGGTGCCAAGGTTGAGAAACACTGATCTAAATCCTTCTAAATGGCCTAAAATCACAACGCCTCAAGCCCCAGATGATGGAAGTTGCACTTTAACACTACCAGAGCCAGGCTGGAAAAGACTGGAACCACTACTGTTGGAATATTGCAACTGGCCATAGCTCATTATGAGATCAGGAGCAAGATATTCCCAGCCCTGCTTTTAGCAAGGCTGACCAAGGTTATGGCAAAGGAAGAGGCACATTTATCCACACATAGGGTATGTAACTTTGTTAAATTATCTCGAAATAATATTGGGGGACTACAGGAGATACACAAATTGGTGCCCTCCAGGTATGCTGAGAGAGCTACTCCCAGAATTCCTAGTCAGCACAGCTAAACAGAAATTAATCTCTATTTATGGAGCTTAGAATGATCATCTTATTTAGTACCTTGTGTTTTCCCCAGAGTCCAGCAAGACCATTGGGATCTACAACCCGAAAGATCTTGGTTTCTTTGTCTTCCCATCTGATAAATGATTCATACCGGCTGTCAGAGAGGAGCTGGTAGATGTAATCCAAAAGTAACCTGCAGTCTGAGAATTAGTTACATTGAAAGAAATGTTATTCAAGTGAAGGTAACATGAATTATCTCCTACTCCGCTGCATCACTGTTAAGGAGAGCCGTAGGATGCGTTTGCAGGTGGCAATTGCTAAGCAGTGAATACAGTTGGATTCACATGGTGCCAAATCTGTGCTGTTAACATGAGTGGGACATGTTCAGCAAGTGCTCTTGATATACAAACACAGGTAAGCATTCTTGACAACTGTGTAGCAAAAGAGTAACAGATCTTGAGACATTACACTTACCTGCTATTTTATCACTGATTGGGGCAGTTGATTTTACAGGAGAAGAGCAAACATTTCCCCTGTGACTGATCTCTGGGTTGCAATAAGCAAGAGGGGTCACCCCAGGAGTATAAAGAGTCTTGGTGGAAGACTGAGATGGATCCAAGTAGCCTGCATGACTAGTCATGGTGAACATCCGTTCTGAAGGCAATGCAGGGGCCTTAACTGGGAAATCTTCTGGGTCGCATTTGGGACCTGTGAGAAGAGACCAGATGGGGAGATTCAAAACAGAGCTTCTGCCCTTTCCTAAGCTAGCCATCCCCAATCTGGAGCCCACTAAATATAGCCATCTGAAAAATACCAGGTTGGGAAAGGCAGATCTACACTGAATCAACTGGAAATTGATGCAACAAAAGGTGCTGCAGTCAGATACATTAAACTGTCTTGCTATGAACATGGTCATCTTTGAAGTTTGTTCAGTCATAACTTTTTTATTTGTAGAAAACCCCTATCAGGTTTGTTCCAGGCTACCCATGCCTAGACCATTTCTTGAACATTTTTGGAAAAGCCTATGATAGAGATCCATTCTTCATTTACTTAAGTGAGTAGGTAGACAGACAGACAGGCAGCAGACAGACAGATAGATTCAACTGATTCTGAGTCAGACCACTAGTTTGCTTACGCTAATGCCATCCTAACTGGATGTAACAGTGAAAAGACAAATAGCAGGAGCCACTTGTTGCTCTGCTGAAAGAGAAACTCTCTTGAGGTTCTTCTCTCTGTGAATTCCTTCCCTTCAAGCTAATTTGAAGAAGTGGTGGCTGAGCGTGTTTGTTTTCATCTTTCCTCCCCACCTCTTTTTCCTTTTGAATCACATCTTTAAATTATAAAGTTATGTGGAGGAATGTTTTGTCTTCTGTACTGTAGTTTCAACTGAGTTCCTAAAAGCTGCTCCGATGGTGTTGGAGAAGACTCCTGAGAATACCACAGATAGTCAAGAATACAAACAAATGGCTCATTGAACAAATCAATCCAGAGTTCCCACTTGAGGCATGACCAGGCTCAGATTATATTTTGAATACATTATGCAAAATATCAGCTCTCTTGAGAAATTTCTAATGTTGGAAAAGATGGAAGGAAAAAAAAGAGGATGACCATCAGCAAGGTGGATTGACTCAATTATAGCAGTGATGGGTGTACCAAGACCTGAGGGACCAGTTTGGGGACAGAGTCGACACAAACTTGATGGCATTTGGATACTGTGAGTATGGTAACCAATACACTAATGAGCAGTAACACTTCAAGATCTCAGGAAGAGGTAATTCCTAGTCTAGGAAATGACCTGCTGAGGATTGTATATGGAACCATCTGGAGGATCAGCATGCATTTTGCCTGTGTATCCTCCTGTGCATGTACTGGCCCAAAATGTGAGCCAAAGATTATCTATCCTGACACATATAACCACTGTTCCACAGCACTCACCTTCTGCAGTGCTCTGGGTCAGGGTGTGCTTTGTATCCCAAAAGGGAATATTAAAGAGAGGGCTACATACAAGGGCTTTTCTCTGGGTCTTTATGTATTGGAGTAATTCATACAACACATCTCCTGTGAAAAAAGACACAGAAATACCAGTCCCACTGCATTTGTATCAATACCAACTGGTGACAAAAATGATGCCATTTCTTCTTGGAAGACCCCCCCCCCCCCGCATCTGCTGCTCAACTTTGGGTATTCCCAACTTTTGCAAACCAGAAATATAGTTCCCTTGCACACATTTGTGGGAATCGGAAATCTTCTGTTAAAATTTGCAAGGCATTTAGCCCATTCAGTGTAGATTAATTTGTTATTTCCTGCTCTAGGGAAAGACCTTTTGAAAAGTGTACTAACATGAAGTGATCAAACAGCCACTGGAGTAAACTGGTTATTTCCATCACAGACATGTCACATTGTAATGCTGCTCATTCCATGGGTGTTGGTTCAACCAACAAGGACTTGTCTACAAAAGACAATTTGGAAGGCACATCTGTTTCAAAGGAGATCCGAGACTTCATAGTCTTTGAGGTATTCCTCATTTATACTTGCTACATGGGATAACCCTGAGATAAGAATGCAGACACACACAGCTTTGACCAATGAGGGCAACACCTCTAACCTGAATTAGGAGCCCGAAATTTGAAATCGTCCTTGGTGAGAATGCAAAGGGCTTTTCCATTCATTTCAAAGTTACTGTCATCGGATTTCCTGAGTGAATATTCTTTTTCAGCCCATCTTAGCCAGTGAATCACATCATCTTTGCTCCATAGAAAGGGTTGGATTCCTGAAATCAAACCAGTTACATGTAGATTAACATAAGAAGACCACCTACAACTTACGCAGTCAGTTTTTTGCTTTTTTTGTTTGTTTGTTTGTTTGCTTGTTTTGAAAAAGCATAAAATGTCTCAGAAAGCAAGTAAAGGACATCTCAGCAATTATTAATACAACTCATTCCTTCCCACTAATACTACTCTCCAGTAGTTTTAAAGATAGGTCATGATAAATTTCCAAAAGGTGATTAAAAAAAAATTCTTTCTGTGATAGGAAGCAACTTTATACCAGGTTCAGCTAACTGATCATTTACTCAATATCATCGAGTCCCGATTTCCTCAACCAGATGTCCTCAAGATATATCAGACTAGAACTCCCACCAACTATAGGCAATGCCTTTTCTTTTCCAAATCTGATGGACTACAACTCAAGATGTGTTGGACTATAACTGTAGTTGGGGAATACTAGGAGTTGCAGTCCAAACACACCTAATTTGTACAGTGTTGGTCCTTAAATTAGGGGCAGGTAACATTTTCTAAGCCACGATTGTTTGACTACAGAAGTACTTTTGCACTCCAAAAGTAGGAGAACCAAGCTAAAATTTAAACTGGATTTAAATTAAATGTAATCAAAATGAAAATAAATTAATTAAATATAGTTAATAAGAAAATGTATATGTAATCCTTCTGCTTAATGTCACGTTAAAAATTACAATTCAATGGCCCTGCTTGGAGAAGCCTGTAGAGCACACACCCAAGACTTTGGAGAACCACCTTTGGAAAGCTGCCTTAAATAATACCTCTTCTACTCACTGAGTCGGCCTGGCAATGTGCAGATTTGTCCATCATAGAGCAACCGTACTGAAGCCTCTGAAGTGGGATGCAATGGCAAGGGCAAAGCTGATGTGGCCACAGGAGTCAAAGAGCTAGCTGCCACTTCAACCTTAAGGGAGGAGAAAAATATTAAAGCAGTATAGATTCCCTACAGAAAATCAGCTGTATTTCCCTAGTGCCGCTTCTGTCACTATGTACTGCCTAGAAGCCAGATAAATGAGAATCTATGAAGGAAAACCTCTGTAAAGTAACTAGAACCAGAGAGCCAATATGCTTCAGCAGAAAGTCTGGTGGATAGATAGGAGAGACCCAGGTCTAAAATTTCCCTTACTCTTCATGGGAGAATTTAGATCAACAATTGTCTCCAAAGCTAAACCACATCCCAGGATTGCTATGCAGATGAAATGGAACAATTACACAGAGGAAGGATGGGATAAAAGGGAGTAAGAGGCCTCTGTTCCTAGCAGGAGCTGAGCTATTAGAATGCACACAATTTGATCACAATTGTGTAGAAAACAATGTTGACTGTTCATTCTGAGCAGCTTGTATCTTTATATGTGAACAGTGGAACGTGCACAGATGTATTCCAACTATTGAAGGAGGGTTATTTAAACTAGCAACAGCCAGTTCCACATAAGTAAGGGGTGGCTATAGGAAGTATGTTTCCAGGGACAGGAAATCGTCCCACTCCCTTTTTGGCTTTCCAGGCAGAGGAAAGTGGCACCCCACCTCATGCTCGGCTGGCATCACCAGGCCCCTTCATCAGAGCTAAGCTGCTGCTGTTTTGCCCTTCTAAGCAAACTACTCACCATAACCCACCAAAGTCTAAGTGTCTCATCCTAGGAAAAAAAAAACAACCAATTCCCACAAACCAGACTGACCACCTAGACCACACTGGAGTGAAATTTCCAATCATTCTGGAAACTCTCTATGAGCTTGCTGTTCACCATCCTTTGTGTGTGTGTGCGTGCCTCTTCTAATTCAGGGAATGAAGTAATGACCCTCATGGTACCCTTATGTAGATATACTAGAATACATGCATCAATCCTTATGCAGTGATGTGGCAGGACGAGTTGTCCTGATGGACAGAATAATACAATGCCCTCAAGGTGGATCAAAATCTGGCTCAGTGTCACATACAGTAGACCCAAGAAGCTTCCTGACTGATTAAAACACCTAGATGCAGGCACATCTGCCTTCTAGATGTAGACATATAAAAGGGCAGAAGCATTAAGTAACGAAGGAAGAGGTTGTTGGGCATTCCTAGAGTCATTTTTGTACACGGTGCACTGGCAATACTGTGTGTATCAAGGAGGAGGAATCTGCAGTTGGAGAGACAGCAGGGGCAGGCAGGACAAGAGGCAGAGAGATCTGCTGAGCAAACTGGCTGCTGGAAAAGACTACTGTATGCTTTTGGAAGAACAGACCAAAGATTGGCAAAGAAGTTCGGAATCCAAGAAGCTCAGAAAAGAGTCGTTTTTCTTTCCACCCTCATATAGAAGGAAGTCCAGAAGTGAAAGCACAGAAGGGAGCATCAGGAGACAGAGAAACAGGTACAACGCTATAAAAAGCTCTGTTTGAAATGATCTACATTGAAGTGCATATGTGTAGCTTGTTAAGCTAAGCCCATAGTACATATTAAATATCACTGTAAATAGAGAAGAATTCTGTGTGTGTGTGTCTGAAAAGTTCCTGTCCCTATTCCGCACCCTCCACAAGGGGATACATTTAAATGCAAGATGCTTTCCCCAAAAACATAGTAATTAGGAGCTGAGATTAAGCATATCAAATGGCAGCACTCAGGTAACTAAGCTGGAATTGGTTAGTGTTTGCAAGGGAGATCACCACTAAATTCCAGGGCTGTTGAGTCTGGGAAGTTAAATAAACAAACAAACGAAACACCTGGCAGAGATGTCTCCAAAGTGTGGTAAAAAAAAGAAAAAGTCAGGATAGTGGCTGTGATGGTGAGACCGAAGCTCCACCTAATTTTTATGTGTGTCACATCTCACCATTGAAGCCACCATCTTGATTTCTTTGATCATACTCTGCAGACACTCCTGAAATCTGGAAAGAAAGCAGCTGTAGAAAACACACCAGAGTTTTTTGAGATTGTTAAAACTCACAAATTAATAAAGAGCTAAGTTTTCAAAGGCTAGAGTTCACTAAATGTTTGATGAAATAAACTCGAATCCGTGAATGTAGATGCCATAATAAACAAATTACTCTGCATCGTATCACAAGACTCACTGTTGATTTTGCAGCTGTAACTGTTTTAGCGCTACACAAACATCTTATACAAATTTACTGTAAAAAAAAGTTTCAGATTCATTCTTAAACACCAGACTACAGAGAAAATAAAAGTGAAAGATGCCTACATGTTTTCATTTCAGTTTTGTTTTGGTAGGTGTTTAAAAAAAAATCATTTTCAGTACTTTAGTTATAATGGTATGGAGCATGGGGTGCCATTTTTACTCATTTGACATTTTATATATATATATCTATATCAATACAAGCACATACTTTTAATTTGACTGTAAATTGCTCTAAGTCTTGCCAAGCAGTATATTAATTCATGCATGCATGCCTGTATGCAAATAAATAAATGATTTCCAAAGATCTTTCTTTTAAAACAAAGAGCAGCATATCATCTCTGTGTTAGCAACAATAATACTTCGTTTAAACAAGTGTTCCCACAGATAATGTTCAGTTATCCCTCTCTTTCTCTGTTTGTGGAGAAATATCTTTTGACTTGCAAAAGGTAAGGCTTCTGAAGCTTCTGATACAGGAATGTATAACCCCCATGATCTAGACCAGTGTTTTTCAGCCTTGGCAACGTTAACATGTGTGGACTTTCAACTCCCAGAATTCCCCAGCCAGCATGGAAGTCCACACATCTTAACGTTGCCAAGGCTGAAAAACACTGGTCTAGACTAAAACAGAGTGCTAACTGGGCAAGAAAGGGAACACATGGAGGGAATAAAGTTGCCCACTCCTGGTCTGAAGTAAATTTTCTCAATCAGGCACCACCATTTGTGTTATAGCACAATACCCATAATCCCCAGTCAACATACCCCAAAGTAATGCTGATTGGGAATCACTGCAGCACAACTGAGGACCCCAGGTTAGGGAAGGCTGGTTGAAAATGTACGCTTAAAATATCTCCCTCCCACTTTCTAGACCAGGGTTTAAGATAGAGTACAGGATAAGATAGAGCAAAGGTTCAGATAAAAAAAAGTGCTTAAGCCTCGCTTGCATGAATTTAGCCTTAGAATAAGCGATCCAAAGTGTTAAGTTTCAGCTCACTATTTTTCCATTTGAAACAGCTCATTAACTCCCTCCCGGATTAATTCTGTTCAACAAAACACTGTTTTTCAAAGAAAAACTATCAGCTGCTTAATGTCTCCTTTTTCTTGTGAAAGGTTGGGGGAATTCCAGGCTTCGTCCAGTCTGAAATGACTTTCTTTTAAACCATCAGAAAAATGATTTCAGCGGATTCAGCCTAGCCCAGAGAAGCCAATGGCTTCCAAAGCGGGGGACGTACCCAGGCCCAGACGCTGCCCTCCACATGCCTCTCTTTATTCTTCATCCCATGATTTCCAGCCCATATGAAGTCCAAGGAGGGCGATGCGCGGGTCGGGGAAGCCGCCTGGCGAAAAGGCGGCGGCAGCTGGACCGAAGGGGCCGGACCTTGCGATGGACGTGCCTTAAGCGAGAGGAGGATTGTAGCCGTGCGGGAATCTACGGCGCTGGGGCAGGAAGGCAAACGCAAGGCAGGGAGAGCCCGGGAGGATCGAGGGGGCACAGCGCCTGCCGCTCCCCACTCCCCCGCCCTTACCTGCATTGCAAGGAGAACCCGGGGCCGGGATCGTCCAGATGCCTGCAGGCTCCTACCCGATTCCCCACGAGCCCTTCCCCCCGCCCGGGCGCTGCTCGCTGTCCTTCAGGAAAACGAAAACGAAAGGCGCCGGCTCCGAAAGGTGCCGGAGTTTGGCCCGTGAATGAGCCGCTGTCCACGCCAGGAAGTGGCCCCTGAGTCTCCCGCCCCTGTGCCGGCTTCTGCCGCCCCTTGGCAAGCCGCAAAGACCGGCGCTGCGTGCCTACGACGCCTTCCACCGCGTCCGACGCTGCTGGGCTCCTCGCACCGCAAACTCACCCCACGGGTCGGGTTGGCCACTCGTGCCCGCCCGATGGACCGGAATCGGGATTTCGCACCCGAAAAACGAGGGCGATCGACCCGGGCAGGAAAGCCGAAGCGTAGCCTTGCGGGAGGAAAGGGACCTTCCGCGGGAAAGCTGATCGCCGTAGCGCAGCCCCCCGAAACGCTGTCCTGCGGTGCGGAGTCCAGCAGGCCAGAGGGCTGGTATTTGTTGTACTGTATTTCGTTCAGAGGGACATTTGCAATGTCAGCTGCTGCCTCTGAACAAACTGTGGGCACATGCAGAATTTGTGTCGAGAGTCCCACATGCAAATGAATTAGTTTATTTAAATAAATCATGGGTGTAAATCATACATCAAAGTACTCCTGAAAAGTATATTACAAATAGAGGAGGAAGTGGTGTTTTGCTTTCACCCCGGGAGTTAGTTACGAAAGCATAATTCTGAGATAGCCAAGTCACAGCCCGCTTCGCTCTAGGGCAGGCCTGCACAACTTTTTTCCGTCTGAGGGTGTGTCAGGTCCTTTTTACTTTTTAAAAAGTAGGCTGGGACAAAATTAAATCTACGTTTAAAAGAATTAAAATCGCATCACGTTAGTTAAACTCACTATAATTAATCCTCAAGTTTCCAAAAGTATTCTTCTGTCCCATTTAAAATTAGAAATAGCTGGCAACTTTTGGAGGCATTTTGGGGACCTCATCACACCTCAGGTGGTACTTGTTAGGGAGGCAATGCTCAATTTCCAATACATCAAGGCAGTCATGCTGGTGCACAAGCCTAGAATGCTTGCGTTAATGCTGATCCATGCTGCTAGTAGAGATGGCCCTGTTAAATATGGTAAGTTTTGAACAACCAATTTGCTTTTGCTTTTCTTGCTGAAAACTGTCTAGCAGCCTTGCATGCTATACAGATTCATGCAATTATTTAACATTCAGATAGTACATTGGTTGGTTGGTTGTTTCTTGAATGAAAGACTAAGGTTCCCGGAACTCTGCTGCCAAAATTGTATTATCAACCTGAGCCTAGACCAGTCAGTACAACTGATTTAAGTTTCTGGGCATCAGCTAATATAGGAAACCAAATGACTGCCTACCTACCACCAGTTTACATTCAGAACACACCATTCTTGAATTTGTAGGATTACCAGATCTAGGATGCAAAAACCTGGATGATTCCTAGATGTCAGCGAAGAGTTAATATTGTCTGAATATCTTTTCTGCCTTCTAGTGGGTGACCAGATTTTTGTAGCCCAGGTCTGGCAACCCTAGTAAAGGTTAATTGTACTGAGATGGCAGTGGTCGCACTTGTTGATGAAATTTGGCGGAGCTGATATAGGGTGGTGCATCTATTCTTGTGCTCCTTCATCTCTCAGTGGCTTTTGATGCCATCAGTCACAGTATCCTGGACCAGCTGTAGGCACTGAGTGTGGAGGATGCCATGTTACAGTGGTTGTCCTCTCTCTGTGGTTGGTTTCAGTTGGTGCTGTTATGGGGAGAACTGTCAAATCCACATGTAACATTTGTTGCATGATGTAGAGGCTTGACACTTTCCCCTTCCTGTTCAACATCTTCATGAAACCACTGCTTGAGGTCAAGCATTGCTTCAGGTTTCAGTATCATCAATATGCTGATACTGTTCAGTTGTACTTCTTGATCCCGGGCATCCAAGTGTTGCTGTCAAATGTTCTGTCCCAGTGTCTAGAGGCTGTGTGAATTTGATCCTGGGGAGCTTCCATCTCTAGTCTTGGGTAAGGCAGTATTCTCCCTTCAGAATGAATGTGCAATCTGGGGGTTGTCCTGGATTTACAACTCCTGCTCAGGGAGCAGATAGCAGCTGTTGCCCAGAGGGTCTTCACACAAATCCATCTAATGTGCTAGTTGTGCCTGTTCCTGGATTGGGAGGCCCTCCAGATTGTTACTCACTTATTCTAAGGCTAAATTCATGCAAGCAAGGCTTAAGCACTTTTTTATCTGGACCGTATCCTTCACTCTATCTTAAACTCTGGTCTGGAAAGAGGAAGGGAGATATTTTAAGTGTACCACCTTATGAATGTACTACTGCATTGTGCTCTATATGGCTCTGCCCTTGAAAACCATTTCGAAGCTACAGTTGGTCCAGAATGTGGCAGCATAGGCAGTAATTAGCATGCCACGGTATACTCATGTCACACCAATGTTCCGTGAGCTGCACTGGTTGCCAGTTGGCTTCCAAGTGCAATTCAAGTGCAATTCAATTTACCACCTATAAAGCCCTTCAAGGAATAGTGCCTGGTTACTTGAGGGACCAACCCTCTTTATTATTTCTGTATATCCAGTACGATCTGACAAAATGGGTGTGCTTCAGATCCCCTCTGTTAAACCATGTCATCTATCAGGACCTTGGAGGCATATTTTCTCTGTCATGATACTTGCAGTATTCCCCCAGAGATCCATGTGGCTCCCACCCTGATGTTCTGTAAGGCACTGAAAACCTGGCTATTTTTCTGAGCCTTGGGACAGGATGGTAGGTGAGCCCTGTAAGATTTTGTTTAGTATCATTTGGCTCTACAGGTAGTCCTTGACTTATGATGGCAATTGGGACTGGAATTGCTGTCACTAAGTGATGCAGTTGTAAAGTGAGACATGTGACTGTCGTTTAGTGACACCAGTTCCAGCAATCCCGGTTGCTGTCATTAAGCGAGGACCTCATGTGACCATGACTTCTGACTTCCTGCTAACTTCCCCATTGACTTTGTGGGAAGCTGGCAGGTAACGTCGGAAATCGCAATCAGGTGACCAGAGCTTGCTGCGATGCAATGCTGTAATCATGAGCCGAATGCCAAGTGCCTGGATCACAATCACGTGACTGCAGGAATGCTGTGACTGCTGGAACTACAAGGAATCGTCATAACTACCATTTGTTCAGCACCATTAAAACTTTGAATGGTCACTGAACGAATGGTTGTAACCCAAGGACTACCTGTATTGTATATGGTCTTTCTGGATGCATATCATTTGTTTCTTTTTATTGTTCCAGTTTTTTAAATTATGTTAAGCACCTTGAATCATTTGGAGTCAGGCATGTTTACAATCTATGCATATAAATAAATAAATGAATAAATGAATAGTGAGCCATTTCTAAAAATCCCTTATTTGAAGCCATGAACATTAATGATTTGAAATGTATGTTTGTAAAGCAGATGTACCCATAGTTAAAAATGCTTGTATAGTTTGAAATGTGCTTACTTAGGTGTGTGATTCAGTGCGGTACAAATACAGCCAGGTAGAATTCAGACCATTCTCTCACAAGAGAGCTGTAGCACCATTATAGCATTAGCCAGCCACTGTGGCCATACAAACCTGTCTCTATTCTTGTTACATAGACACAGGAGTGCTTGAGCGATACTACAACTTACTAGCAAGAAAGTGTCCAGAGACTGAGAAGACCTAGGTTCAAGTTCAAGTTCACCCATGGAAGTTAAGTTTCTTGGGGATTTTGGATCAGACGCTCTCTCAAACCAGGCTACTTCATAGGATTGTAAGGAAAAATTGAGGAAGCAATGCTATGTATTTACCTTACATTCACCTCACCTATAGAGAGATTTAAGACTCCAAATTTCTCACTAATAAAAGGGATTCTCAGGAGCAGCTTATGAGCACTGGTGGTAGGCAGACTGGAGAGGGAAGAGGAATGCCATTGCTTATTCCGTGAGCTGACACAGCTTCTGCCCACAAGCTTACATTTGGTGTTGTACAAAATTAATCACAAGAAGAGGTTTCACTGCTGATAGTGATATGTTAATAATGCACTATTCTTTAAAGAAAGGTAATTGTAGGCTGTGTAATGGGATTGTCCTTCTATCTGTCCTTCCTTCAATGGAGAATAATCTTTGAAGATGACATCAAGATGGGTTGCATTCCTCCTAAAGCCACAGGATGTGGCTTCAGGGGTACCGAACAGTTTTCAACTGTTATATGTCTCTTGTTCCCTTTTCCCATTGTGGCATCCATTCTGGATCTGGTTATCGTCCTGCTCTTTGTGCCACTGCCTGACTGCCTAGAACAGTGGTTCCTAAACTGGAGACATGAAGACATGATTTTTTAAAGAAAAAATTTCAATGCAAAGGAAAAAGTATTTTTCAAATGAAGACTCTATGAGACTGGAAAGTTTGTTGAGGGGTGGGGTGGGGGTTGGTGCCTTCAAGTCAGCCTTTGACTCCTGGCGACTGCCTGAACAACTTGCCTGCAGTTTTCTTGGCAAGATTTCAGAACTTGCTTGCCATTGCCTGCTTCATAGGGCTGAGGGAGAGTGACTGGCGCAAGGTCACTCAGCTGGCTTTATGCCTAAAGTGGGACTAGAACTCACCATCTCCCAGTTTCTAGCCTGGTGCCTTGATCACTACCCCAAACTGGCTCTCTTGTTGAGGGTAGGCAGGCTAATAAGAAGAAGGAAGGGAAGGCAAAGTAATTTTATTTCTGCTATTATTGTGTTAATGTTGTTTATTCTTTTTCAAAAAACTATTATCTCTCTTCATATCCCATCAATTAGCATTTTCCCAGGCAAAAGAAGAGGGGTGCACTTCTATGTGAATTCAAGGAGGATGAAACAAATGCTTCTATAATAGCAGTTTTCAATAATATTAAAAGATGAATACAGTATTATATTAAAGAAGGAAAATTCTCAGCCAATTTTTCTGCAAGCTGTCTCACTGGTAGCACTTGACATAAACTGCTCTCTTATCTATTCTTGTGATTCTGAGGTGAAAAGGAAGGAAAAGAGGGGAGCACAAAGCCTTTTGCGTGTGTGGGTGTGTTTCCATTGTTTCCTATGGCCAAAATGTTTTTGGTTTAGTTTCAGTGGAACACAGAACTGGTCTGAGTTTGTTCTGTCAGCAAGTACCAACTCAGACTTTCTTTGATGAAATACCTCAGGTGAGATGTTTTGTTTCAAGCTCAAAACTAAGCATCTCCCATTTCATGTGTGGCCATAATTATTAGAGCATTTTAATTAAATAAATAAATGGGAAGCCGGCTTGTAGCAAAGCAGAACACCAGCCCCAACCACCATTTTTATTTCCCCAAGGCCAATGGGTTCTGCATACACCCCAGTTCCCAGAGACATTCTGAGAATATAAACACTATGGGTGACTACCGCTTTGGAAAATAAAAATAGATTGAGCTAGTAGACAGCATCTTGGGAGCCAAAATGGGTAGCAGGAAGTAATCTCACCAGTTTGTTTGTTTGTAATCTCACCAGTTTGTGACCAGCCATTGGCGCGCATGCTTATTGTTGGAAATTACTGTGGGGAATTTCCTGTTTAGTTTGTATCCAGCACATTCCCGGTCATTCCCTCTATCCAAATGAGAGTGAGCACACAAGCCACTCAGTTTGGCTAGCAAAAAATCTAGCTCGATATTTATTTATTAAACATCAGCACATATCAAAAAGAGTTAACTGGAAAAACCAGGAACAAAGGCAGGAAAAAAACAGACGGCAAGATTTGAACAACAGGCAACAATTTACATTATCTATGTACAGTATCTATATCAAAAGGCACAGAACTTTCCAGAACACTGAAAATAATACTGTGGAGATTAGCATGAAGAATCCCAAAGGGAACAGCTTTTACTTATTCCGGCTTTTTATATTTTTCTGTACCTAACAGTAGCAGAATAAAGATGGGAAATAGGAAACCAGATGATCTCTCAATTCTGAGCCATGAAAGAAACAATCTGGTGAATGGGGATGATGTATCCAACACTTAAGACATTTTCTTAACATTTCAAATGTGCCCATTAACCCCAAAATTATCAAGGGAGAAAAATCTATGTTCAGTGGTGTTCATGGGGATATGTCAACATTTGCAAGATGGCAGGCATGTTATCATGACCTTTTGTATGTGCTTCTGCAGTTTCAGAGACTTTCCGGTCTCTTTCTTATTATCCTTCAAATGAATGCTGTTCACGTTTAAAGCTTGAGATCTCTGCACACTTGAAAGGTCAATTTTCTTCCTATGGAGGTTTATCCAGCTCTTACTTTCATTATTTCACAGAAGCACTAAATATCTTTGTGTTCCCTCCGAATGACATACACAGTCTACCATCCTTTAAGCTCTTAGACCAGTGTTTCTCAACCTTGGCGACTTTTCAGATGTGTGGACTCCAACTCCCAGAATCCCCCAGCCAGCATGTGTCAACCACCTCCTGCAAGTGTCATGCTGGCTGAGGAATTCTGGGAGTTGAAGTCCACACATCTGAAAAGTCGCCAAGGTTGAAAAAGACTGGTCTAAAGCAGATCATGAAATGATCAAGCTGTGGCAGGTTTCCTTTCCCTGGATATGTCACTGCTTTAATTTTTATTGCAGGAGGTGGATTCCATAACCCAAGCAGCCACTTCTAATTCTGATTCTGTGGCAGACACCTGCAGCTCATATGCAGAGTGAGAGAGGTACTGGAGGTCTATCTTATACATAATTTCCATAATGGAACTATTTCTATTGCAAGAAACATCTGCAGGGAAGTTAAGAATGAGTTTGTTGCTGCTGGATGCTTCAATATATATTCTCATCACATCATTCCCATCTGTATTCGCAATTGTGGCTACAGAGCTTGGGAAGGTGGTAGCAGTTATTCCTAGTTAGTTGATCTTGAATTAAAAGGCTGCATGTGGTATTTATTATATAAGTATGTTCTGTGGGCATCGTCAAGGGGATTACTGTAATTCCAAAAAGCAACACGAGGACAGAACTTCTGTGGTGTCATCACATTAGCAAGCATTCTTCACCTGAATATACCTTCTTTATTTGAATGTTTGATTTTCTTTTCCTTTCTGAAACTCCTTTTTATTATATTGACTATGTGTCTGTTTAAGAGACAATGTGGTTCCATTAGGGCAGGGTTGCCAAGCGGTGAGGTGTTCCTCCCTTGGGGAGGTGCAGACAGAGTCTAGGGAAAATGTGAAGAACCTTTTAGTTGTATATTGTTATAATAAAACCACCTTTCCCAAACTTTCATTGTATGGTTTTCATTGTTCGTTTGTGTTCATGTTGGTGTTTGGATGTTTTAGGGAAGCTGTATACATTAAGATTATACTAAAGGGAGGTGTGATGGCAAAAGGTTTAGGAACTCCTCAATTAGGGATTTGGAATTTAAGTACACTGGCAGTAAAGGGTTAATAGAGCAATATAAGATGGGGAATAAAAGTGTGGTTGTAGCCATTTTTTAAGGCATGCAGTTTGAGCTCATAGTCTTCCTACGGCAGTATTCCCAGAAGATCAAAGGTGCTGAGTATTGTACAGCAGAGTTCCTCAACCTTGGCAACTTTAAGACGGGTGGACTTCAACTCCCACCTTGCTGGCTGGGGGAATTCTGGGAGTTGAAGTCCACCCGTCTTAAAGTTGCCAAGGTTGAGGAATCCTGCTGTACAGTATAAGCGTGTTCCCTCTTGTTTTCATATACGCTGGGCAGGGACTCTTAATTTGAAATAATGCTCATGAATAATCCTTTGGGTTTAGAAGGGGTGGGGATTGCTACTACAGCACAAACGCTTTAAATTCCAGCTCTTCTGCCGCTTGGATTTATCCACATCGTCGTCCTTAAAAGTAGATTTTAAGGCTGCAGCGCTGATTCATTAGCTGGGATCCTTAAAGGAATGCAGGTAAGTAGATGAGATTAATTTGCCCTCTACATTTTCCTGTATGAACCTGAGTCCAGAGTAGAATGTAACGTTGATCAGACCAAAGTTTCCCACGCATGTATCGGATGACGGCCTGAAGGAAACAGTAAGTCGATTACGTTACGTCATGGAGACATGGAAAAAGTATCAGCGGAAAGGCTAAACACCCGTATTTAGAAATCTTCCCAGTACGGTTAAAACCGGCCATGAGGGGGGAAAACATCTTTATGAGGGAAAAAAACTCATGGTTTTGCGTTGGAAGGGTTCCCTTGCAGGTTTCGCGCAGCGGGCCTTCAGGAGGAGCAGGGGGCTTGAGGACGTTTCCTTGTGATCCTTCCTGGAAAGATCCCGGGGTCGGGGAGATGTGGGGCTCAGCAATAGCATCCCTTCTTCCAGGGCGATGCTCCTCCATGAAGAAAGAAAGCCGGTCCCCAGGTTAATGGTATTGCAGATTGTAGCTTTATTGGTGCCGCTGTTTTTCTTTTAATTTTTGTCTACATAAGTACAGAGGTTTACTCTCACCTAATCCCGAGATGCAGTAAAAAATACCATGTTCGGGCTGTGCGATCGATTCGTTTTTTTAGGGCAATTTATCTGTCAGCTTGGCCTGTCACTCAACACTCAGGAAAGCTGCTTTGAATATTGGGTTGTTTTTTTTTAAGTAGTGAACAAATATAATTGTAGTTGAGGCTGAGGCTTCTCAACACATTTTTAATCATTAATTTGCATTAAGGACATAATCGCGGGAATATTTTAAAATATGTGTCTTATGTTATGTGAACATACGTTAGCTGATGGAGGGCCTGACGAAAGATAAAAACATTTTAAAAAGCTGGAGTAGCCTGTTTTTTAAAAAAAATCGACAATGCAGAACAAGGAATAGTAGCAAAATCTGCTGTGTTGTGATATACTGAGTATGCCATATGCCCAAATATTTTGGTGCAGTGAAATCTGAGAAGTAATGCAGATAAATCAGATTTCAGAGAGAAAATTCAGGACATTTGGAGGCAACAAACACTAAAAAGATGATGTACATTTATCTGCTTTCTGTCACCAGAAAGGGCTGTGCCTGAAGTGCTGAATTAATAGATAGATTGAAGGATTCAATCCTTAATGTCTTCTGTATTGATGAGGACAAGAATGTTGCATTTTTTCCTAAAACAATCTTCCATCCTTTTTTTTTATCCAAGTCAGTAATTAAAAATTTGAAGAGTACAAGCCTAGTATTACACTTTGTGACACCTACTTATTACCCCACAAAATGACAGAACACTGCCATATGACGTTTTAATAGAACTGGAGTGGGAAATAAATGTTTGGTTTTTTGGGGTTTTGTGTGGTTAAAATACAAAGATGGGGTTCCCTTTATGTGCTCAAGCAGAGGCCAGAGAGCCATCTGTTGTGGCTGTTCTCATAAAATCATAGAATTAAATGGTTTGAGCTGATCTTGTCCTACTAAGGACATAAGAAAATATGTTCTGTCCAAAAGGGAATGCAGCATCGCACATCACCACAACACATGAATCAGTGCTAGTGAAGTAGTTGTAGTGTGTATAATTTAGATTTTTTTAGATTTTTTTTTAGTATGTACATAAATACATAATTATTTATGTAAATAACTCAAGGTGGCGAACATACCTAATAGTCCTTCCTCCTCCTATTTTCCCCACAACAACAACCCTGTGAGGTGAGTTGGGCTGAGAGAGAGAGACTGGCCCAAAGTCGCCCAACCGGCTTTCATGCCTAAGGCGGGACTAGAAGTTACAGTCTCCTGGTTTCTAGCCTGGCGCCTTCACCACTAGACCAAACTGGCTGACCCAATGAATGATAAATAAGTGCCAAGATATTCTTCTATTGATGTTCATGTACTGGACATTCCTATTTCTTTTTCCATGACTCCTTAAATTATTGAGCATCTGATTTTGCATATTCCAAAGAGGGTTTATAAATTGCTGTTATATACATTTGTAAAGAACATTTGTAAAAGACCTTCTAGCACTAGAGAGGATTCTGAAGTGCTTAGAGCTGCCAACTCATGCTTAGAGCTGCCAACTCACGCTTAAATATCACATGTTAATTTGACTGAGAATATTGCCACTCTGCAGTGATATTTACATTACAAATGACAACAATTTATCACCTGTTCTGTTTAATAGACCTACGATGCACACTTCATAGCCCACCTAAGTTCTCAAATAAAAGCATTGTCTTGCTATTTTGGAATTTGGACTCCCTGTACGTTAATCTAGTGTGACTTTAATGATCAGATAGCAGCTGCATGCCACACCTCCCTAATAAATGAATGTAGCAGAAGGGGAAACATCACATTTTCCAAGTTATAAGGATTACCAATAGTCGAAACTTGCCATTCATTCATTAATCTGAAACAGAGGAAGTTAAATATTTCCCACTCTGACTGTTAAAACTTCCTAGGTAAAAATGAGTTTTCCTCAAATCTTCTTGTTTCCAAATAAATATAAAAAAAGCATTAAATGTCTGGAAATATGTTTGTTGTGTATAGTACAAGTTATTTGAAGCAAAGTAATTTTTCTTCAGAAGTTTTTTAAGGGAGACTCACCTATCCAACTCTGTTGCTGTTTCTAATAACACAACATTTAAATATTAATGTTGTTCTGGAAGAGTTGCTGGTTTTGTAGGTCTCATTCTTTTAATTATATATCAACAGTATGGAAAACAACAGGAGAACAAAGAAAATAATCTTCTGGGGTTGCAGAGTGAGTAATGCTAGAAGGCTAGAAGAGCAGGCATTATCCATCAATTATACATTGGTCTGAGTTGCTTACCTCTCTTTCTATATTTAGATGAGCTTTATATCACTGGAAGGACTCCATATACAAGTTTTATCTACTGTGTTTATTACTCAGGCTCATTGCTTCAATCACATCTAACTCTAAGCAACATACACTCCATCTCCATAACCAGGGTTAAAACAATACACACAAGCCACTGTTATGCATAATAAAAAAATCTTAATGTACCAAGAAAACGTTTTTCCAATATAAGCAGTCCCAATCTGCAGAGGGGTCTTCTTGGAAGGACCAGCTCTAGATGGCTTTCTTGAATTGCAAAAGATTGAAGCCTGGCTAGTCACGCTGTGGGTGGCGGATGCTGTTTCATAGGGCAGCACAAAGAAGGCCCACTTCCAAAGAGCCTGTAGCGCTAACACTCTTTCAGAGTGAGAAATTAATGCTTTATTTTTGTCCTTATTGTCCTTAAATGTTAATAATTTAATTGTATAATTTGACATCTGTATATATCTAGGACCGTTTTTTTCGTACATAAGAGATGTATCCTTTGGTGGGCTTTCCTTTTTTTTTTTTTCCTTCTCCATTTCATCTTTTCTTTTTTTCTGCAGATAGGTAGAAAACATTTTAAAAAGCCAATTACCAGAGGACCCCCACCATCCTTCAAGCCTTTCTGGTAAGATATGGAGGTCCTCCTTGGAAAGTGGTGGGGCTTGGTACTGTGCCCCTCTGCCAGCTGTCTTTACCAGAGATAGGTCCCAACTGTAGGGATATATGCAATACCGTCACCCCTCCTCTTCATTTTTCCTAATGGGCCCCTATAAGAGAAGCAAAAACAATGTCAGCCTTTATGTAAGCATAATAACTGCCTTGGATAGCATAAAAATGGAATTGGTTTCCCACCCTTTTGCTCTGGCCTGGCTTGTTTGGGAGAAGATCCAGTAAGAGGAAAAGACAGAATCATTGCACAGTGTCTTTTATTGATAATGCTGTCTCAAAGTTCCCTTTACAGCTGACGAATGCCCTAAAATACTCCCAGGATGATGAAATTGCAGAGGACAGACCATGAGGAAATTGGGGTGGAGTTAGCTTGACCTTGAGGGAACATGAAGGAAGTCCGGCTCTGCAAACATCTGTTTATGGAACCTGTCAGGTTCTTGGCCTTTGCCTAAACCACAAGTTCTTTTCCAAGCGCAATTTGCAGAGTATTTTTAGTGAGGTTTCTTGAGAAGAAAGGGATGGGGTACAAGAATTTCAGCAACTGAGCTATTTCCCATCCCTATCATATGGCTTTGATGTGAGTAGGAATATATCACACATATGGTTAGAGAGTTTTGGGCTTTGTCTTTGTTTTTAAGGGTGATATGGCTATTCTCGGGCTTATACTACAGTTTTCCTGTATTTTCCACCTCTGAAGTAGTGGGAAAGCAGGCAGAGGGGCCTTCAAGGGCTGCCTGTGGCCCTGGCATCTGCATGTTCCTTACTCTTGATTTGGGGAAAGAATAGACTGAGAGGTTTTATCTCGATGTAAATCCCTTTTCTCTTTTTTGTTGGACTACTTTTCCAGTTAAGCAGTCAGTTTGCAATACGGATGTCTCTAGACGAATATTAATCATGCCACTGGAATGGAGAGATTGAGCAATCAAGAGCTTGAGAACTTAGCTTCTTCAACCCATGATCAGGACAAAGGCAGTGTGAAACAGGGCAGTCACAGCATTAACATGTTTCCTTTGTGCAGAAATCATGGTAAGGACAAAAACAGTTTCTTTATTTTAAAATGTACCACCAAACATGGTCTTGTGTATCTCTTTGGGATCAAGCTACTTAATAGCTGCATTTCCATGGAACGCGTTAAGGCAATTGCTACCATACTGTGAATAAGATGCACTGTGGTGTGCGTAGCCCATTAGGTTATATTTGTCTCTTGTTGATAGCATAAAAACCTAAATAAATCAATTATAATCAAGTGGAATGAACCAAGTATCAAAACAAAGGCACCGCAATTCTATCCCTAGATAAATTCATACCAGCTGTGTGAAAACTCACACACATAGACACATGAATGCATTATCAACAATTGCATACAGAGTTTGGATCAGTCCTCTATGTGATCAAACTGCTAAGGATCCTTCCATACAGTATTTTTATTATGTAGTCACCCTGCCTCAGACATGGACCTTTACTAGGGATCAAGCCAATGACAATTTCCATCTGGACCCTTCCTGTATTTTCTTACCACTTCTTCCTGCTACAAGAAGGAAGGATGGAATAATTGTGCATTTTTTTTATGGATTCAGCTAGATGAGTCTGTCTATATATATTCTAAACCCGTTATGCCTTTTCTTTTGACATTGGAGCATTTGTGTATTTGAAACTAAATTCATTTTGAGTTACAAGTGAAGTTTTTAAATCTAATGATTGATGCCAGTTACTCAGATGCTGCTCAGATCTGCTTTTCATCCAGCAAGTTCTCTGTGTTCTAATGTCTGAAGATGCCAGTATTATTTTCTTCCCAGCAGGGGGTAAACGAAGTCAAGGCTACTACACTACACAAGAACAGTTTGGAAACAGTACTAACAACTTGAGCAACAGTCCACAAGTCCAAGCACCAGAGAAAGTGACTCTTGTGGTAGATGGAACAAGATTCATTGTAAATCCACAAATTTTCACAGCCCATCCTGATACAATGCTGGGAAGGTAAGTGACTCCAAGTTGGAAAGAATTCCAGAAGCTGTCTCAGAGATTGGCCAGGCTAAGCATGCGTCTGAATTGTATGTGTAAAGTTATATCTAGTGATTAGATCGAGGTTTCTATTCCACATTAGCAATTCAACCAACTTTCTAGGCTTCAAAAAGTGAAAACTTTTTAAAACCTGAATGGTTCTCATGATAGTCCCAAATAACAATTTGCTGTTATAGAAATTATTCTTTGCTTAAATGGTCTTAATCTGATCTACCTACCTTGATTTCTTTCTGCTTTTCAGAATGTTTGGACCAGGACGAGAATATAACTTTACTCGTCCAAATGAGAAGGGTGAATATGAAATTGCAGAAGGCATCAGTTCTGCTGTTTTCCGGATTGTGCTGGTGAGGAATTCCATGATGTTTTAGAAGCAGGGCTGTTCTTCCTGTTCGTAACGTTCCTATTCTTGCCTTCAACTTCAAGGGAATTCTGAATTTCTTGATAAGTTTTTTCTATTCTGTTTGTAGACTTCAGATTTTTCTTGTTTTTCCCCATTTTGTTCTTTTAAGGTAGTCACACTATTTATTTGTTAAATGTATATCCCATCTTCCTTCCAATTGCTCAGATGGCTTACATGGGGATCTTGGTTCATTTTTATCCCCACAACAGCAACCCTGTGAGGTAGGTTAGGCTGAGAGAGAGTGACTGGTCCAAAGTCACCCACCTGAACCTGGATCTCCCTGCTGCTAGTCCAGCACTTTAGCCCCTACACCAGTTTAAATGAATTGCTCTCTAAGATAGGTTGGGCTTTGAATCCCAAATCTACATGGGAAAAGACTTGGAATTCTGGAAGTTGAATTCAACTCATCTAGCAGACACCAAGATGAGATGGTTGATTTATATCACGCTTTTATCATATGATTTATTCTCTGTTCCTTATTCATGTAGGAAGGAAGAATATTACTCTATTAATGGTCAGCTTTTAAAAATAATATAGAACAATTTGTAATTATGTGCAAACTATTAGTACAGTATAACAGTGTGCAAACTATTAGTACAGTATAACAGTATGCCTAAACATTTAGTAACAACATTACTAGATGATAGATTTCCTATGCATGCTATTTTGAATGTTTTTGATGGAGAAGCTTACTACTACTACTAATATTTTATCACTTGACTTTTCAGGATTATTACAAAACTGGAATCATTCATTGTCCTGATGGAATTTCTATTCCTGATCTCAGAGACACTTGTGACTATCTTTGCATCAATTTTGATTTCAACACAATCAGGTGTCAGGATTTAAGTGAGTAGAACAGTACTTATAGCAGCCTTCCCGAAACAGGTGCCCTCCAGATGTGCTGTTCTTCAGTTCTAGAATCTTACAGCCATCATGGGGCTGCCTAGTATTTTGAGAGTTGAAGCCCAGCACCTTTTGGAGAGATTTAGACTAAGGAACACTCACTTAAAGGAGAAATGTGTCAATTCTCTATATGTTTACATGCCTTTATATTTTGTGCCAGATCCTGCTGTTGAGATGATATGAGACTGATAGAGTTAGATCTGTAGCATCCAACCATATTTAGGAGAGCCATATATTGTTTATTTCCTTAGGTGCATTATTGCATGAACTGTCCAATGATGGGGCTCACAGGCAGTTTGATAGCTATCTGGAAGAGCTAATCCTGCCAATAATGGTTGGGAGTGCTAAGAAAGGAGAGCGTGAATGTCATATTGTCGTATTAACAGATGAAGACATAGTGGACTGGGATGAAGACTATCCACCCCCAATGGGGGAAGAATATTCACAAAGTAAGTATTTTTTAAATGTTACAGAAAAATACTTTTAAAGTAAAAATAATCTTGCACTTTTATAAAGAAGATCTCTATTAGTATCTTGTGCAAATATCAATTTCCAAGGATCTTTGCATCCCAATATACAGTTAAGAATATAAAAGACATATTGATTGGGACATACACTGCATTGTTGAGTGTAAAATTGTATGCTTAAGGCCTTATCTACTTATAAATTATATAATATAATTTATTCTTGCAACAAATGTATAATTTTAGTTCATTAATTGCTTGGGAGATAGATCACTTCCTTGTTGCAGCAGGAATGTTGCATTGTTTCATTTAATTGTTTCAGTATTTTTCCATGAGGAAAATGCAGTGCTTCCTGAGGTTTATGCACTGGTATTTTGAATGCTTGTGATTGTGTGATTGTGAAAGTGATCTAGATATGAAATGCATGACGTCACTAATGACAAGTCATACAGTCATACAGTTCCCTCCCTCCAGTGCCCCTGTGATTCACACAGCCGGCTCTTGTGCCTGGGAGGAGCTACACAATCCAACAGACTTCTTCAACTCACCCACTCCATTTTTCATGCACTGTTATATTTTTCTGGGATATGTCATTATCAAAGGCATTTCTGGCCTTTGAATTATGTAAGTTTTCTTCATAATTTCCTAGTTTTCCAAGGTGTTTTCTGGGCCCTTTCAGAGCATCAACCTTTCATTTTCCAAGCTTTTACAACCCAGTTAAAATGGAAGTTAGTTTTCTTCTACATTGTCTTTGTTTTTTAAAAGATATTTTTAATTTGCAAGCAGATTGATATAGACTTCTGCGAGTCTAGAGCGTCTAGCAAAAAATGCTAGTCAATGAGTCAGTTATTGATCTCCCTTTATCCTGTGCTTCCTAAATATAGAGCAATAGCTGACTGTCTCCCCTTCAGAGCTTCTGTCCATCATGATTTAGCAAAGATCCCTTCTCCTCTCTCTACTTAAATGAAATAAATTGCTTACATTTCCCTTCCCCCTCCCTCCAGTTTAGTACATTTGTCTGGTGATTTCCAAAAACATTCCTAACATTTCATCGAACCATATCTGAGCAGAGCAATGAAGAAATATGAATATGTAAATCAATGCACTGAAAAGCTTCTCACAAGCTTTTAGTGAGTATGGTGCCATGTCTACATTGCATTCCAAATTGAACAGTAGGGTGGCAGAGATATGGTGGTGGCAGGCCAGCATTTCTGTTTCAGATGCCTTTCCAGATGTGACCTTGGAGAAAGTTACTACACCATTGAATGGTGGATGGGGAGTGAAGGAAGAGAGGTTCTGAAGAACATTGGAAACCTCACAAACAAAATTTATTTATTTATTCATTTAATTAATTATTTATTTATTTATATTTCAAATTTAGATACTGCCCATCTCACAAAAAAGTGACTCTGCTAAACCTCTTTGGGGGGATTAAAGAAAGATATGTTCTAAGCCAGGGTTCCTCAACCTCAGCAACTTTAAGATGGGTGGACTTCAACTCCCAGAATTCCCCAGCCAGCCTAACCCTAACCCTAACCCATGCTGGCTGGGGAATTCTGGGAGTTGAAGTCCACCCATCTTAAAGTTGCTGAGGTTGAGGAACCCTGTTCTAAGCAACACATTCACAAACAAAAGGATATGAGAAGCTCCACGAACAAGATGCAGAATCAACGGGATGGAGAAGGCATGAGAGAGACACTTCATCGGGGCTGCAGGATTGGTTGGCAGAGACAGAGGCAGGTTGAGGCAAGAATTTGCTCCAGTGGAAAAATAAATCACACCGTGGCTGCCAAACCACAGCAAGAACTTTCTGAGAAAAGCAGGAACATCCTAATTTAAGGGAAAGAAGTAAAAATTTCTCCTTTTGCAGAAATAAAAGGAAGGGAAGAAATAAAAATTGTATCTGAGTTGGGACTCTTGACATTATGAAACTCCAGTCTCCCTTGCAGGCTAGTATAGGTCTGTGGAAATCCCCTCTATTTTCAGCTGAATTATTTTTCTTTTTTTTAAAAAAATTGCCCAATTATTGCATGTCTCAGCAAGGCTTCTATAGTCATATTCATTAATTAGTTTGGCTTTTTTCCCCTCACCTCCAAGTTCTACATAGTTCTAAGCTCTACAGATTCTTCAAGTACATTGAGAATCGGGATGTTGCAAAAACAGTTTTGAAAGAACGTGGCCTCAAAAATATAAGAATTGGCATTGAAGGTATGTACAGTGTTTCCTAAGTAATACAAGCTTTTAAAAAGGAAAGTAGCTGCAATTTCCTTTTTGAAATATCCAGTTACTGATTTTATTAGTCAACCTTATGTAGTTTTCCTGATTCCTTAAATTATAAATTTTGTCCAGGTCCTTGGAATGACCCACCCGGTGATTTCCTGAGAACCCCTTATGATTAACTTTCCTGAGCTTTGCCTATTTCTGATGTTCTCCTTAGGTGTGGGGTGGGTGGGTGTTATTTAAAGTCTGCTCCTCCCTTCTGAAATTAGCAGCAGCAACCAGACTCAGGGCCAAGCTAGACATAACAGTTCACCTTTGTGTACTGAACACATGAGTCAGTTCCATTTATATTTGCAGTGCAGCGGAAGCCTCTTCTTTGTATCCGACTTTTTCAGTCTAGCCTCTGCCTCAAGATGTGTTGGGATCAGATCTCCCAGGCCAAATGATCTCCTTTTAGGAAGGTGTTATCTTTTTAGAAATATTTATTACTTGAACAAGTAATGAGGCTACTCATAGGGACTGGAGTTGGTTTGGGAGGATAATTACACCAGAATAACTGTGTTTCAGGTTATCCCACTTGTAAAGAAAAAGTGAAAAAGAGGCCTGGAGGACGCTCTGAAGTTATCTATAACTATGTTCAACGCCCATTCATCCAGATGTCTTGGGAAAAGGAAGAAGGGAAAAGTCGGCATGTTGATTTCCAGTGTGTCAGAAGCAAATCTCTAACGAACCTTGTGATGGTGGGTGAAGACATAGCAGAAGATCAAGAGATTATGCTGCATCACCCTCCTCAGGTAGATGAGCTTGATCGATTAAATGCACCATACTCTCAGATGGATGCTAATGATCTGCCAGATTAATTAAGCAGCACAAATGGCTCTCAAATGGACTTGGTTGAGCTTTTGGGTGGGGACTAAATGCCCAGCTCACAACAGGATTTTCTTGTCATAGTTGCTATATTCTCTAAATATAGCCTCTTCAAGCCCAGAGGACTAATTTTATCAAATTTGCTTCTGAGGGCTCCCAAGCATTCTCTTAGGAAACCGGGAACCTGAGAATTGAGTTAACATTTATTCCTCTGGCCAGATAATTGAATTGGAAGTAAAACAATGGAAAAATATTTTCAACTGACTTGAATTGAAAGGATTGATTGAGTGATTATGTGCTATTGTGTCATTTTCGACTCCCAACAACCACATAGATAGATTTTCTCCATGACAATCTATCCGTAACTTGTTCTTTTAAGTCTCCCAACTGTGCACTTATTGCCACTGTAACTGAGTCCTTGCTGCTGGTCGTCCTCTTCTTCTCTTTCCTTCCACCTTTCCCGGCATTGGAGTCTTTTCCAGAGAGCTAGGTCTTCGCATAATGTGTCTGAAGTAGGATAATTTGAGCCTGGTCATTTGTGCCTCGAGTGAGAACTATGCATTGATTTGTTTGAGGATCCATTGAATTGGAAGGAATACTACACCAAAATTTGTTGAAGATTTTGTTAACACTGTCTACAGTGACTCACTTATAAAAAGTACCACTTCATGAAGGATTCCATTGTGGTATTACAACCATTATCATCATCCCCCGTGACCTGGCTGAAGTAGATTTTTATACTGGAAATATCACACCTACAGTGCATGTACCTTTTCTCACCTTTCTCTTTGGTTTCCTACCTCAACATTGGCATAGCAGCTCAGAAGAGAAGATCAGAAGCAGCTACCAAGGTAAGCACCTGAAGAGAGAAATTGGGTTCTGTGAATGCCCAGAGGACCACTCAAATTAGTTACAAGTAAAGAACCTGTCCTACTTTACACATATGGCTAAATAGTGTTTACTTACTGGAAGTAAGCTAGTGGAATATAAATGAAAGTACCACTTGGAAAAACAGTGCATCAGCTCGGGCTCAAACATTGAGGCAGTCATACTGGATGAATGAAGATGGCTGAACATCCCCCTCAAAGCAAAGGCTGAAAAGCGGCATCCCTTGAGGGCAAAGAACTTCCTTGTGGAAGAATTCAACAGCATTTTAAAGAAAGCGACTGTCTCTTGTGGAAAATCCTGCATTGTAGCAGCTATCCTATGAGTCTTGAGTATGGAAGGCACTTTGTGGTTGTTCCATATGAGATCTGTCATCTTGGGAAGGCTGAGGAAATTGATCTTTGATAGTAGCAAGAATGTCAAGTTTTGTGCCATCACTTCTCAGTCTTTTGGCGAAGATCATGTGTTTGGTGGGGTAAGTTTCATAGCTGTCTCAGCCACCTTGGGACAATCAGGGTGCCTGAGGATGGCCCTTGAAATCGTCAGTTAGGAAACTTTATAATCAGCAGGATCAGCAGAAAGTCATGTATAGCAGGACTTCTCAAACTTGTACACCACAATCCACAAAAATGCTAAAATGAATTTGTGTGATTCCCCTCCCCCATTAATAAAACTCACTTCATTGGGGTTATGGTTGGGCCATAAATAATATACCAATTACTTCTTAAAATGGAGTTCATGTAACAAATAAAACAATAAGACTTAAAAAGTTTATACTCAAAAACAAAAACAGTAAAATAAAACGCTTCAATTTTTAGTGAGAAGGATGACCTTACTTACTTTTGTATAATTCCTGAAATCTGGGTTTCATTTGAATGACAGCTGCTTTCATCCCACTAAAGTTGGGGGTGGGAGGCAAGGAGAAAAGTTAGCCTAAAGTGCTGCAGATTGCAAAGCACTAGCAGGCTGTAACTTGCTTTTGGCATTGGCATTCTCCCTGTGCTACCCCCTGAGATAATAGTCACAGCCCATATTCTTTCTCTTCCCTCCTCCCTTCCTCTTTGTTGTAACTCTCAGCAGGTGAGATGGTTTGCCTGGAAGCTTTATGTCCTCCAGGCATGATTGCTCCTCCATTGAAAGGGAAATGCAATATGTTAAAACAAAAAGAACACCCATTTGAGGCTCTGCAGGTTTCCGAATACTTTTGTATCAGACTGGTAAGCCTGCTCAGAAAGGAGCACAAGGAAGCATTCCAGACAACCTTCCCTATATTATTTCATGACCCCCTTAGGGATTGTGACTCACACTTTGAGAAATGCTGGCATATAGGAACCTCTCAGATTAGTGAAGGCTATGCCCATTCTGGAACAGAATGTTGGACCATTTGCATTCATAGTAGAAGAGAGCAGGTACTTTCCCTGATACAGTAGCTATTGATGGATAGGGAACAATTGTGAATTCCCCAATCCACTTGGGATGAATCACTGAAAGAGAAAAGAATGGATAGCCACAGTCCAAAATGTTGTGTTCCATCTGCTATTGCAAGGAATGGGTTACTTTTGGAGGTGTGCTCAGTTTTGGAACAGGAAACAGGAACTAGCTTTTATTGCAGGTGAGAAAGTGTTGCAGAGGCTTCTGAATGATACCTTTATTTATTTTATTTCTATAGCCGCCCATCTCAACAAGTGATTCTGGGCCGCGTACAATCATAAAAACATAAAACAATTAAAACAATATAAATAAATATATATGGTTGCTGAGTAAAACTATTGCCATAGATGTTAATATAGCCAAGATATGGGCCCAACAGGGTTGAGGTCATCCTGATCTCTGAAGGGAGAATGTTCCAGAGGGCAGGGGCTACAGCAGAGGAGGCACATCTCCTAATCCCTGCCAGCTGACATTCCTCGGCTGACGGGACTCATAACGTGCCCAACCTGCCAGATGAATTGGACAGGTAGAAACAACTGGGAGAAGATGGTCCCTTAGGTAACTGGTCCCAAGCCATGAAGGGCTTTAAAGGTGACAACCAGCATCTTGAATTGCACCCAGAAGCACATTGGCAGTCAATGCAGCTCATGTAGCAATGGTGTTACATGTGTCAGCTATCAGACACTATTTACTACCTGTGCAGCTGCATTCTGCACCAGTTGAAGCTTCCAAATGTTCTTCAAGGGCAGGCCCACGTACACCATGTTGCAGTAATCCATACGAGAGGTCACGAGGGCATGAGTGACTGTGAGCAAAGCCTCTTGGTCCAGGAACAGGTGCAACTGGTGCACAACCCAAAGGTGTCCAAAGGCCCTCCCAGCCACGGCTGCCACTTACTCTTCTAGCAGGAGCTGTGAGTCCATGAGGATCCCAGATTGCACGCTGGGTCTGTCTGGGTCAGTGCCATCCCATCCAGGACCGTCAGTATCACCAGAAGGCCCAAATACCTAAGCCATTCAGTCTTGCTTAGGTTGAATCAAAGCCCATTGCACTCTATCCAGACCCTTATAGCCTCCAGGCACCGGGACAGGACATCCATGGCCTTTGTCCAAGGCATATGCTGCAGTGAGAGTAGAGCTGGGAGCTACAGAATCCCTGAAAGTACAAAGGAAGGTATCAGTCTCCTGCAAGTGATTATACCAGGGGGCAGCTTATCAAATGAAACTTCCTCACTGCTGAGTTGAAGTTCTACCCATCCATCCTTGAGTCAGTAGAAAACTCTTAGTATGTTCCCTATCCTATCTCTGTTGCCTCTATTTCAAGTCACAGCCAGTCATCTGACTTTACTCCAGGGTGACAAGGCTTAACAGATTGAGACTGCACTTGGGCTGTGTAGGGGAGAAGATGCTACTTTCACACTGATACATCTAAGGATGACTTAGGCCTGACTTGTTCATGGACTGTGGTTGAGATGAAGGTCATACCATGGGACATAGCAGAAAAAAGATGTCATCAGGGCATATTAGCTGTGATTAGATTTAAGTGAAGAAAAGCCAGAAGACCTGGGAACTGAGTAAAAGGCAAGGCAGAGAATGGGAAAATTCCTTAGTATAAATAAAGTCTTTAAGATGAGTGTGAAAGTGAATCAGGTTATCCTCTTTGGCCTATTAATGGCTGAATAGTTTGAGCTGGAGGAAGGAGAGCAGGACTACAACTGGGACTGGGAACAAGGCACAATTTACTTATGGTCCCTGTGGGAGTGAGATGGCAAGGATCCTGAACTGTTCTTCCAGTCCTGAAGTGCAAGCAGTCCAAGTAGATTCTCCTCTCCACCCTAAGAACTGTCCACCTGAGACTTCTGAATTTGTGTCAGTTGCCCAATTGGAGATGATGGGAATGCAGTTGTTATGGCCAAAAGAAAACATTACCCTAGCACCTGATCATTGTGCCCTGAACCACAATTATAAGTGGTGTCTATATGGGGTAGACACTCACACTGAGACTACTAAACCAATAAGTACCAAGCATGTTCAGTGAAGCTGGAGTAGTGGAGTGTTCTCTCTTCTATATAAGTGCAAGAGGACCAATTCCACTGCACCTATCTCATATACTTTAGCGAAGTGGGCAATTCTCAACAAAGTGAATGTTTCCAAGACACATAAGAGAGAATGGCCATTACTTGGTAGCAGCCAAACAGTAGCAGAATGCTTTGCAAGTAGCCACATGCCCCAGGCCAGGTATGGAAAATGTGTTTAAGGCTGCTAGTTCTGGCTTTTTATCTCTTAAAATATTTTCGACAAGCTGAGTGAACTACTCTCAAGAGCCTGTGAACTGAGTGGGATGATTCCTGCCTAAATATCTACCTTGGCTTTAAGTGGTTCCAAAGTGGGTCTCCATATAGATGCCAAACTCTGCCTGATTCACAAACACTGTGTAGAAATACCAGTCCTAATTTGTCTTTTCTGCCAAGTCCAGCAATTAATATGAAATGTTTTATGAAGATGCCTCTCCAAATGCCAGTGTCCGCTCTACCATCATCCGTTTTTTTGTGGTGCTCTAATTTTGATACATAAAATCACATTATTAAAATTGATGTTTAGTGTTGTGAAATTCATTAGGCTGTTTATGACCATTACATCCCTTTTGTTTCCTGATTGTCTTCCTAATTGGAGGCATTGTTTTAACCATTGTTATTTCCATAACAATCACATGGCTTAAGCAACTGCAGCATAAGCTTCCAGTCAGCTGACTTTCCTAGTTAAAAAAAAGTGGCTGTGATATCCAGGTATTTGTATTCACCAATCATTAGAGTTATTATGGTCCTGCAGGAAGATCAGGATGCATCTAAAATTATTCAGGCTTTAGATAGTTCAGCTGTGACCATTAGACTTATATCATTCTGTGAATGGAAAGGTTTCATTTATTAAGATCTAGTGAGGCTCCCTGAAGGAGGAAAGGGATGGAAGAGAGCTTGTAATCCTTGCATTGCCTCTCATACCATACCAACATTTCTATTGTTCAAAAGGCACAGGGAAAATGAGACTTCACTTTCTGACAGTAAACTTGAAAATCAAGAAAGTATCATTTTGGTTCTAACTTTATGGCTATTTTTAGTGAGCTGGTATGCACCTGGGGTAGACCAAAATTGTTTTCCTTCCTTTCAGCACTTCACAAGCCACCTCTTTACATTGCTGTTTCATCTGAGTGAAACACTGGCTCACAGAATTGCGTGCATCTCTGATTTGCATATGAGAAGGTTTGAACTCATGGAGTGGGAACTTCTGTACAAGCTTCCATAAAATTTTCAAAGCTTTATTACAAGCACTTTAATGCAGACTAAGAAATATAGATGTATAGATCAGTTAGAGAAACCTCATAGATCAGTAGAAACAGCAAGGGTACTGCTGCATTCTGTTGGCTTATGAGTAAAAAAAAACAAGCTGTATGTTCTCCAGAAGAGCTGTGCTAGACTTAAATACTGCTAGACTTGGTTAGAATTTTGCTGTTTCCTTAGGAGACTTTGCAGTCCTGTGTTGTTATACAACACGAGCTTACAACAATTGAAATGTTTTTTCTTTTTAAAACAGATGCATCCAGTGCTCACCTAAATAGGGCCCTTGCTCTCTCGCTCTTTTTCTCTCTCTAGAGATCCATCCATCCATCCATCCATCCATCCATCCATCCATCCATCCATCCATCCAATATTTTGGGCAATCAGCGTATGCAATCTCAGAACAACAACTGAGTGGAAAACTCAACCTTCCTTATTCACTAGATATTGACAAATGTTATGATGAGTTCACTGCCAAAATAGATGAACACACTTTGATATTATTGCACCGCAGAATAATTAGGATAAAGCAAATTTAATTCCATTTCTGTACACATTTAGTCAAGAGCCAGTTTGGTGTAGTGGTTAAGGCATCAAGTTAGAAGCTGGGAGACTGTGAATTCTAATCCTGCCTTAGGCATGAAGCCAATTAGGTGACGTTGGGCGAGTCGCTCACTCTCAGCCCTAGGAAGCAGGCAATGGCAAACCACTTTTGAAATCTTGTGAAAACACACACACACACACACACACACACACACACACAGGGACTTTCAGAAAAAGACATACGAGTTCTGCATAGGAACTCAACAGCCAACTAGTAAGTTACATTCATATACAGGGGTGTTCTGAAAAACCTCTGCGTATCCTTCTGCAGGGATCCTACCACTTTTCCTGTCAGGGAGGCAAATGATTCTGCAGCTCCTTTAGTCCTTTTTAAGATAATGATCAGCAAATTATCCAGTAGAATGATAATTTGAAAGAAGCAAAAAAGGTATTTAATCTTGGAAGTTGTCATATTCAAAGAAAACATTAAATTAGCTAACACAGCTATCTTCAACTTTGGTAAAATTCAGAATAAAATTGAGAGACTTTATTTTGATATGGATAGTAATTAAATATTGCCAAGATTGAACTGACTTACTAGTTTCTACTTGAATACATCCAGTGAGGAGATCCCCACTTGTATGGATAAATATCAAAGTTCTCTTAATGTTAAGGAAAAAAATCTTGTATGTTCAATTATAATCTGCCTCCCTATAATTTAAAATGATTATAGAGTATCTTGCCCTCTGGAATGATGGGGAACTGTTTTGATCTTTTCCTGTAGGTCAGCCTTTCAGGTACAGTATTTGAAGAATATTGTCAAATCCCCCCACGCCCAGGTTTTCTTTTTGAAAGCTAAGCATTCCTAATTCCTAAATCTTCTTTGTAATAAGACCTAGTTTCTAATCCCCTGATCATCCTCATTTCCCTTTCCCGAATCTGTTTATCTAAATAATTTTTAAACTGTGGCACCTAAAACTGGATGCAATAGTCAATATGGGGTCTGACCTGTGTAAAATAAAAATGGACATGTTGACTCCAGTAATGAATAAACTGTCTTCCTCGTGATGCAGCCATAAATTACAATTAGTTTATGCAAACCACATTGTAAACTGAGTTTGAATAAGCAGTATGATCAGCTTGTTCTCATACAAACAAGTAAAACATTTCCTTGCAGGCCAACCATCAAGGGAAAGCTTTGGGAATTTCTAAATTGGTTGACATTTTTTCCCATTGTTGAAATACATTTTCTGAGAGTAATGTACATTTTGTTAAGATATCTAATGTACTCTCTGGCATTTACATGTTGCTTAACTACAGTGTTTAACAGTCCCAGAAGGCATGGTGATGGTAAAGGGCGCAGGGCACCATAGTTCAGCAACTTCTGGAGACCATAGCTTTCTTGGACCTAAATATATATTTTACAGTGATTGTTTGTCCCAGCTATGCAACTGTTTCCAACAGCAAATATCTGAAATCAGATGCATTGTGGAGTCTCAGACTGGAGTGCTATTACTATGTCCACTATCTATAGAAATGTAACTGCACATAAAATTTGCTGCAGCAGATATAAGCACATGATTGTGATGTTGGAACATCCCAATTATAGGAAAGCCATGAAATATTGATTTCAGTGGGTATACTCCAAATCTGAATCTAACCCACTGGATCGATAAAATAGAAAGTAACTTTTAAATTAGAACAATGACAAATTCAGGTGTATGAACTTCAGGCTTATTGTATCCCAGTGAACTGAACATTACCCATTCCACAAAGGACTCCTTGTAGAATCACTCACACCTGAAGAGTAAGCATTAGAGGCAATACAGTTCAGAAGACAGAGATTTACTGTAAAATATGTATTTCATATCTGATGCAGATTTTTATTTTCCCCTCCCATTGCATTTGGGCAAATGGAAAATTTTGGTTCAGGAGTAATCACAGCCTTATTCTTTTATTATTGTCATTTAATTTATAAGTTGATTCAGAGCTTACCATTTACAAGATCATGCTGTTTCAGTAATTTTTGTAAAAGTTATTTTGTATACTTCTTCATACACTTTATTAAAGTGCTTTTTAATCTATTTTCTTATGACTTTTCTTTTGATGCCTTCTAAGCCATATAACATCTGAGCAGTAGAAAGTGCATATATGTATATCTATACTCACTTCATAGGTCCCACCTTGGTGTACACACGAAAGGAACAAGATACAGTATATATCCACAATTGATGTTACAAGGTCTAAATGCTGCCTGGTCAGTTCTATCACATGTGAATCAGACTTGGTTATAACCAAGGTGGTTTGCATGATGTCGAGCTATGAACTCCCTCACTCTCAATTGTAACAAAAAAGGCTTATATGGACAATTTTAGTCTTCCTATAATCAGCATCTTGATGCCATATATCCCTTTTCTTCCTGCCTCCCTTTCCTAAATTGCTTGATTTTTGTAAGGATATAAATTTAGTAACTGGAATAAAATTGTGTATCAACTGCATTTGAAAAATATGTTTAACAAATATATCTGGTCACATACTGATTGTAAATTTGTAATGAAGCAACCTTTAGTATGTTTTCAAATTCAGAAAACCACAAGAAATAGCAAAACTACATTTATTGAAAATGAATTTTAAACATTTCAGAATGCAAAGATTGTTCCATATAGAATTGGTCTCCAAATAAAACCAACAAATCACATACAAAGTTTACTAAATTGTACACTGCATTTAGGAACAGCCATACACAGATACAAAATAATTGTCATCTACCAAAATAAGGCAGAACCCAGGCACAGTGGTTAGTCAGTACCTAAGTGTAGTATAACCTGTTAGGAATCATACACAACCAGCAGTGTTGCTTATATTTATCTTAGCCAGGGTTTTATTTTCTCCCATACCCCAGCATGCCAAAATTCAAAACTTTTGCAGCTTTGGGGTATGTGGGAGATACATTACTACTACTTAATTATTCAGCGCAGCAAAATACAGCAACTTGCATTTACTACTATGATGTAATTGCTTGGCTAATTAGATCTAAAACTGCTTTCAAACAAGGAAGTGTCATCCTAGATAAGTGACTTTCAAAAAAATACTATGAGCTTGTGCAAGATGTCAAGAGCCAGCAATATGAAAGTGGCAGCCTATGTGGATTATGTGCTTCTATGCAGCTGAATTATGGTCATGAATTCACAATGACATTGACATTAATGTTAATTAAGGCTTAACAGGGTTCCTATTAAGCTAGATCTTAATATTTTTAAATCTTAGTTAACTGGGATCTTTAGTTCACTTTGAAATCAATACCAACATAACTATGGTTAAGGTGGGAAGGAATAAGGAATCAGGTTCAAGTGGACCACTCTCTTAATTATGGGCAAGGAGGAGCCAACATTATGCATTTAAATACATGATCCGTTTGGTGAGAACCCTTGCTTTAGTGTTCCAAAAAAGTCATTGGAATCCAAATTATAATGCTTCTATGCAAAGGGGAAACAGCATGTGTTTTTTTTTAAAGGAATGAAACAGATTTAATTTTCATAAGCTTGTTGGTACACTATCCTTGTTTGTGTCCTGAATTCAGCCACAGTCATAGTGGCAAACAAGCACACTAGATAATATCTGGATAGTCTACTGAGATCTTGGCCGCTGTCCAGATTGCAGAACTCAAGATTAGACTTTTGCTTATAGCAATATGTTTTATTCAACTTCACTAAAATAAAAAAGCAATCCTTCTGGGTATTTCCTAATTACAAAAGACAATCAGAATGCCTTGTATTGTAATTCAATTTACCCACATACATACGATTCTTGCATTCATAATCTATCATACGATGGCACAAGAACTATGTGCTATACAGTCACAATGCAAAAGAAATACATTACTGTAACGGAGACAGAATGTAACAAAATGTTCCTCCCTTTGAAGAGTTATTCGCTGGTCAACTCTCTAGGCTATCTGGTTACCCTGAGGGTTTTCTACAGCTTTTTTTTTTTTTTTTACTTAAGGCTTATTAAGCACCAGTCATATATGCTACATGTTTTCAATATTTAGCAAGCACCAGAATTTAACTTCAAATCCATCATTATCTAGCAAGTAAGCAAAACCCTAGCCTCACAGGGATGAGACACGTCCAAACACGGTAATTGTAAAACTAGGCACATAGGATATATAAAAGCAGAAGCAGGTCTTACTTCCCTTTTAGCTTCTCTAAGTTAAATGCAAATATTTCATTTGCTTCTTCCTCACTGAAGCTTCTGTGTAGGTTCACATCTAGAAAGCTACTCGGAGTAGCAGGGTTTCTTAGACTCTAGGAGACAGAAAGCAAAACTTGTGGCATTGAAATAAGGACGGAGAAAAGGAGAATATGTCACTGCTTTATCTGGTGGAAAGGCACATGGGACACTCTCAGAGAAGGCGTCTGTCACTATGTCATCTATGTAGGTACACTAAAAAAAAAAAAAGTTAATTTATTTTTTAAAAGTCCAGTGGGTAAGAACTGATGAAACAGAATGAAATAATTTATGGTCAATGAGAAGGTTGAAGCATCACTTACTGTGATATTATTGCACACTGCTTCAGATCATTCCAAAACAACTCCTTTAGAATAACCCTCCTAAACTGGAACTGAACTATCCTTCCCAAATTTGATCTAAGAGCAAAGTACTTTAGGTGCTCTTTGCATATTTATGTGTAAGAAAAGTGCCAGAATATCTTAAAGCAGGGTTCCTCAACCTTGGCAACTAAGACGGGTAGACTTCAACTCCCAGAATTCCCCAGTTTCTGGGAGTTGAAGTCCACTCGTCTTAAAGTTGCCAAGGTTGAGGAACCCTGTCTTAAAGTAAAGCTTCATAGTTTTATTCAATTATCTGATAAAAATGTTAATGTACTTAAAAATGTCCCAGGACATAATTTTCAGGTCCTCTGACTTTCCTTTTTCTGTTTCCAAATGCATTAGTTTCTGTTTCTTTCTGTACAACCACTGTGCCCTGTGATTGAGAATAAATCATCCCGCACACTTAAAAGTTAAATTACAGGCACAGATCAGTAAATGAGAATGATAAATGGTGCATTATGTAGAGAGTAGGGATTCACTTGGATAACCTGAATGTCATTATAATAATGTCAAAGAACCCAGTGTATGGAACTACTACAACCAAATAGAAACTGTGATTAGATAATTCATGTACTTCCCGTTACTACAGAAGCTCTCTACAGGAAATGTCTGAGTGGTACAAAACATTCTTAGGATGAAATTCCAAATTATCCCATGTTGAAATCTTAGAATCATTCTCTTCTTATAACAATTTTTTGGCTTTGATAAGTAAAAGATCTGAAAATATGGAGGGAAGGATGACATTTCGTTTCCTACTTTCTATGAAGTGCTAATATTACTAGTGATCTGCTTTTTACCAAATAGAAAAAATGTTCTTTAAATAGGTTTTACCAGAACCCCCCCCCACTGCTCATAACATTGCTTATAGAATACATAATGTTATACATATCTGAAATTTATTAAAAGGCATAATACTTCCAGATGACTATTTTAGTACCAACAGTAAAGTGCAGCAGGTTTTGAGGCTATTGGATTGAAAATATGCTATCAAAAAAACTTGAATAGCCCTATATTTAAGGCAAAAGAGGTTTTGCCATCCTAAGGGATAAACTACTGAGAATCATCTCTCTCACCATAGTAGTTACTGCTCTGCTTCTTCTGTTATGCCTTAGCCCTTAGAACTGTACTGTATTTTCAGACAGCACTTGTAAGACAGAACACATGTCATATTCATAATTAAAAGCTTGCTCTTTCCTTTGTGTTGATGAAGTAACAGTCTTAAAAAATTTAGCTAAACCCCAAAGAAACTAATAAAATCTGCAAATGCAGGCTGTAAGTGCGATTTGTGGAATTTCCCCATTCCATCTGTTGTAATGTAAACAGAGCATAAGTTGTCATTTTGCACTCTTCAAACATTCACAGCCCTTGGATAAAGGTTTTGAGACAAAAGTAAACCATGTAGCAAAGAGTTGTTATTTTCCTGGTTTCATGTAGGATGGTATTGCCCCTCGAGCAGTCAGGCCTTCAAAACGTTTGTAGGTATAATTGATAAAGACCCAGTCTTTATTCTTGTAGTCTGTTTCTGGATGGTTACCTGTGGTCGCTGATGAAAAACAAAATTCAGAACTAGTATTAAACAATTTAATACAGGACAGGAATTTGTTGAGAATATTATAGAGACACAAGATGGGACAATATTGTCATTTAGTTGGGTGTATATTGTTGGAACTGGAAAACTCTTATAAAGAGCTACCTAAGGATAGATATATCATCAGCATGCCATTAAAGAGGATGACATCAACTCTACTATACAGTGAGGATGCAAATTAGATCAGCTACTAAACTCAGAAAACCAGTTTCTCAAAAAACATTTTCAAGCATTTAATCAAGTATGAAATAAAGGGAATTCTTGATAATGCATTTTGTACCAGAAAATATATTACAAAATAGTCAAGAAGGGAAAAAAATACTTTAAGATCACGAAGATGCCAGCTGCTCTATTCCATTCTCACCCTACAGCCCTGGCCAGTCCTCTTTTAGTTGTGATCTTAAAACTGGATTGTAAACTCCCCTAAACGTTGAGGTTCTTCTTTTTTGAGCTTCCAGTCCTGGAATTCACCTATCCAGGCACTAATAAGGATCATCCCTGCTTAGCTTCTGAGATCAGCCAAGGTCAGCTAAGCATTGCCATCAACTAAGGAAAAATTAACAGCAGGGATATGCAAAACTTACAATTCCAGGGAACACTGGAACATTCTGATTTTCTTCCTGATAATGCCTATCTGGACATTTCACGGCTGGTCTGCTAATTTTCTGGAAATAAATCTTCTGTAATGGGAAATAGTTTATTGTATTCTGGAGCTGGTGTTTTGTCATGGTTCAAAAGAAAAATGGAATGTTCTAGTGTTCCCAGAATCCTCTGTCTCCAGAAGAGAAATGTTTACATATAACTTCTTAGCAGAGTAGTTATGACACCCCCAAAGTAGACAGACTCTCTACCATAGATCCACCCCACTCCCAAGGAAAGGAGCCTAGGGATTGGCAGTGGGTTTTTCTATGAAAAGGCTATTTTTTGAGAGAGTCAGTGAAAGCTAAAGTCCCATTTAAGAATAAAATAAAGACAAAAAGATTAACAATTTACCTGCCGATTTAAGGATATCAGATTCTGGAAATTCATCGAAGTTTGATGTGTCATCAATACTTTTGATTTCTATGGAAATTGCTGCAGGTCTCTCCCTGGGGGGAAAAATCAGTGTTAAATAACTCGACTTGCAAGGAAAGATAATATATTCAACCCCAAATTTACATCATGAGTGCTTTTGAAACTCAATCCTGACTATGCTCATAGTTAATGCAGTCTTTCCCTATTGTGTTATCAATAAAAGCTGAGGAGAAAATACTGTACCTGATATGTTCCCAGTCAACTCCTTCAAAAAAGGGATTTGTTTTAATTTCTTCAACACCTGGGGCACCAATTCGATGTTCCCATTCACAGCAAAACCTGAAGAGAATGTCACCATGGAGAATTCAAAAGTAGGTACATAATGAACTATTGACTAGAAAAGAAAATATCTGCAGTAGAGGAATATGCTAATTCCAAGACAGCACAATTGTTTCTAAGGCAAGCCTTAATAACCTAAAAAAATAGAGAATCAGTGCTGATATAGTACTATCACTATAAACATATTGGAAAAAAGGACAGGGTCTTACAATTCTCCAGGAAGGAGAAAAACTAAAATGGACTGTTTTACTTCCATTTTCCTACAGACAGACAGACCAATTTTATTAAAAGTTTTAAAGAAAACATAAAAACTAACACAAATTAATACAGAATAAAGAGAACAAAGAAAGAGATAGAAAAAAGAAAAGTGCAGAAAGAACAAAAAGAAATAGAAAGAAAAGGGTTCCAATTTCCTTTGCAGCAAATGTAAGCATTACAAAATTATCTCTTACTCTATGATTACTATTTTCTTTCAGATATTTAAGATATAAAAGCCATACTGTTTTTCCCTCAAGCCTTGGATGTCTTATAGAACCTTTCTGTTGGACTTCCAGATACATAACACTTTCAATTTTTAGAAAGTAAAACATACAGGAATATACCCCCTCCTCACTTTCTTCAGTGTGATCGGGGTGCATATTTTCTCACTGTAATATTGGCCATTCAAGAAAACAGGAAACAATTTAAGCCCCCATATTGACCACTGGATGGTGAAGATGGACTCAATAGCAGTTCTATAGTCAGGTATCAAGAACTCTAGTATTCTATTTCCTTAGTAATCAATCACATATTTAAGGGAATCCCACAAGTAGAGACACAAGTGCAATAGCATCCACCCACTCATGCTCTCCTCAGTAACAGTATTCAGAGGCAGACCACCTCCAAAACTGAACGTTATATATAATTGTGATTGTAGTAGCCATGTTAACTATACGTTCCATGAATTTGTCCATTATTCTGTGCATGACTCAGATTCCTGCATCTAAACTACAATCAAATCTATGCACAGTTTGGAACAAATTTAAACGCAAAAGAAAGAAAATGGTCACAGTACAAAGAAAAGGCAAGATACCATTTTAAAGAGCATCAGATTGTAGGCAGCTCTCTTGAATATATTTTCAGTTTATGTGGAATATGGACCAAACCTGCCAAATCTTTTTCTTGTTTGAAGGAAATGGAGAGTGTGTTCTGGATAGGGCCAATGCTCCCCAGCTTCTATGCAAGAGAAAGCAAAGGAAAAGTGCTGGGAAGACCAGATTTTGAGGGGGGCCCACTGAGGGGAGGGAAGGAATGGATGAGGCTGGGAAGATAAGGAGGCAGGTGGACCAAAAGAATACACTGTGCTGGAAGCGAGGTGGAGGACAACATGCACCAACTTTGCTTGATTTGTCCCCCAATCCAGATTTCATTTCTTCTGTAAACTTGAACCAACTCAAAAGTTTTGGATTTCATTTCTGCCAAACCATGGCTTATCCAAACAGTTCAGGAAAACGTCTAGAACATGATGGCTTGTTCCAAGCTCAAAACAAAATTATTTTTCCATTTTGTGCACACTTCTACTTACACTCTTGAATAACAGTGCCCTACTTGGATAGTTTTTAAAACACAATTTTAAATGTTCGGAAAATGACAACCCAAATCACTGCAGACTGAATGTTAAGAAAGTTTGTAAACTGTACAGTGAATACCAAAAATATCAGTTTCATTGTTCTTCAAGACTTCAGTGTTAGCAATTATAGATCTGGGTACCTTAGAATGAGATCTTTGGCTCTCTCAGAGATAGGAACTTCTGGCGGGAATATTAAAGTCTCTTTCCAATTCATTACTTTCTTGTATGTTTCTTGAGGGGTCTCTGAACAGAAAGGAGGGTAACCTGAGAAAAATATTATAAAACTTATGATCAGTGATTAATGAAGCCTATACTGGTTATCAATTCTTATCCCCTTACGTTCCATTTCAAAGTCAAACATTACAACTTTAAATAAAAATCAAGATAATGTTACATCTCAAGCAATATTCTATTTAGAAATCAAGGGACAGATAAAAATCTGTGACCACAATATAGTTCTGATTTGGATCTAATACATTATCCCTTACCAATTAGCATCTCATACATAATGACTCCAAGTGACCACCAGTCACAAAGCTTATTGTACCCTGTCTGCATGAAGACCTCTGGAGCAATATAATCTGGAGTTCCCACGGTGGAGAAAGCCTGAAACAAAACAATATCCGTTCAATGATTTCAGAAATACTCTATCTGTGAACACAGGGCTGGAATAGTCAAAGAAAATTATGCAAGACATGCTGATTTTGTAATAATCTCCCGAAACAATCTTGCAGACAAATTGCGTGTCTCTCTACTTCAAGCTGCAGAAAAAAGCGATACAGATAATCTGGCCATAAAATAATGCTTGACTCTCTAGTTCTGAAAGGCAGTAAATTTTTTGAATTAGCTAGCACTTGCATTTTAATGTATTTGACCACATTAGTCAAGAAAAGCACAAAATAACATGGAAACTTTACAGGATCAATCTCTATTTGTGCTGTGAAATTTGGAGGGGACCCCTAGCTCCATTTTCTCTTATTCTTACAGTGGAACTGAAAATGTTGGGAAACTTACAAGAGGTCTCTGGAATTACTGTTTCAGAGCAAATGAAGTGCTTTTAAAAGCATCATTTTAAAATATCATTGCACAATCAATTCATCATACTCCCAACTTTTTTGATGCAAGAACCAAAGATAGTATAATGCATATATCTTATTGGGTACTATACATTAGTATGGTTTAGTGTTTGAAAAGTGATCTGCAGAAAAAAACATATTATACAACATGACTTGTTTAAAGTAGGAATGCAGATTCAGAATATGCTAGATGTAGAAGTCACTCCTCTGGCATTTAACATGCTTCAGGTACTTTATATAACAAATGAAACTGATGAATTTCTGAAGGCATAAACAACATCAGATAAATGAAAATGTGAAAGACTTGAGAAGCTTATTTCATTATATGTAAATCCTGTTTTCTGAACTTTTAATTACAGAAATAAATTTAAATTATAGTAATACTTCCTAAAGATATCTTATTTGAATTAAGTGAAAAATTGTTGCAGTTACTATGGTTCTTGCAGTCTAATCCTTTATATATCTGTAATGCAAAAGCAAGTCTTCCTAAACTCGATGGGACTTTGTGCTCAGACAAACATTAATAAAATAGCTTATGCAGGCAGAATCAGAAATAGATGTTATTTAACAGAAACTTCAAAAATCTTTTTTCTGTTTCTTTATATTAAAAACAGATTTACACAATGCTTCTAAACTCAGATTTAAAAAAACAACTTTTTTTTAGATTTGCTACAATACTGACAACTAACTAGTGTTTCTATTTTTTTCTCCTTAATTTTCTAAACTGCTAAAATTCCCTTAGGTGCAAACTCTTAGTAAACATACTAAGCTTCTTACTTGCAGTTAGATACCCCAGGATTTCACCATCATTTTATTTACAGCCAAAAGGCCTGAAAATGCTGCAGTGTCCCCTCTCTCTCCAATAATTATTACTTTAAGAATCTATACTTTTATATGTCAATAGCATATGACATATGCAATGAGGTACTACTATCTGTACCAAATTATAGAGTGAATTTCATGTTCCTGAGTGTTTTTTAAGTAGTCAAAATATTTTCTCTCACGCCCAACTCAATCTGGATGAAATTTTCTTGCTAATTCAACACTTAACAAAAATGTTACACTTCTGGCAAGCAGTCCAGGTAGTTTAATTCAGACTGATTTATTTATTAATGCAAATATTATATGATACCGTTTCTATCTGATAAGGCACTCTGGCTAAGAGTTGCAATACCTAGTATCAAGTCTAACGTCAACAAATATGAAGACTGTACAGTCGTTTGGATTCCACCTCCAAAAGCTTTTTCCAAGTGCAGATGAGCACATCCCTGGCATCTGTCTGCAATACCTTAAAGCAGCTGGGTCTTTTTCCAGGATTACATAATCCTGAGAAAAGGTACATTTGCTTTACAGTACTAAAACAGATGATAGTTTCACTTGTGCGTGCTCTGTCACATCTTTCAAAAATCACATCTGAAGCACTGCGCAACCTGAGTATCTGTGACATATGTACAGTATGATTTACCAATGTTGCTGGGCCATGCCTCCTATCAGTATGAGCATTTTCTTATATGAGGATATTAGAATGCAGGCTAATTTACTCCATCTCCCAATACAATGAAGGGATTTGTAGGATCTCATAGACTTGTCACAACAACCACAGCATTGATGTGCATTTGGCCATTATGCCATCCACGCAGGTAAAGGGTTCTCCACACAAGGGAAAAACAGATTGGACGAAAGTCCTTCCTTGCATGGAGCAGCTAAAGATTTTCCCAGACTCCTGAATCCAGGCTACTAAAAGAATTAGCAATGCTTACCACTCATACTCTTCCTATGTATAGGAGATCTGTCTAAGCTGCACTAACAAAACAAGAGAGAAATATTAATGACAGAATCGGCCCCTACCAGGAGATTAGACTGCAGGGTGTCTCCTACACCTATTTTGCTAACCACTCAGCTCCACTCATTTTCACTTCCCTTCTCAACTATTTCCATTTGGTTTAAGAACTAGTATCTGAGTTTGCTTTTCCCCACTCTACTCTTATCTTCTCTTTTTGTTTTGGTGTTGTCTTTGGATCACATACCTATGTGCAGAGATTGTCCTGTTTGTAACTAATCTTACGTGAGCCACTAAAGGAATTTCCTTCTTTCTTGAACAGCAGGGTAAAATTGCTTCCAACAAACCAATATAAGACAAATTCTCCAGACAGCACTACCTACCAATTGCCTCCTGTTTCTTTTCCAAGTTTCTGCTTTTCTTTTGGAGTTCATATTCTGAAAAGCTGAAGATAAATAACAAAAGATAAATAACACTGTTACTTTCCATTTTGAACGGTTTCATTCTACTGATATGCTGAAGAGAAGGAATATTTATAAAATGGTTAATGCCTTTTTACATATTTGCTCTGAATTCTAGTGGCCCACATTTTCTCCCCTCTCCTTCCCCAAAAATGCAATGAACGAGAATAAACTAGTGCAAAAGGAAAGGGGCTGTATTTGTAGTGGTGAGATATGAGTAGCACTAATCAATATATTTCTAAAAATGCTTCTATATATAATCAAATATATATTTAATTTTTCTTCTAACTGTAGACCATACATACTAGATGGCAGCAGTTAGTTAACCTTTAGTTAAAGAGGCATGGACTTGCTTAGTACATGGATGGGAAACCACCAGAAATACCAGGGATGGAGAGCAGACTGGGAAGTAAAACTCATCCTAGAGGAAGGCCATGGCAAACCACTTTCATACGATTGCCAGAAAACAACATGGGAAAATTCATGATGTCATCAGGAGTTGAGCTCAGTTCAAAAACTTTTACTTTTCTCAACAGTTTAATTTAAACATACAGAAAAACAATATTTTTTAGCCAAGGTAACTTATATGAAAGCAGACATAATTCTATAGTACATTTGATCGGTTATATACAGACTCAATTTTAATTGCCAACCAGCAGATTTAAATATATTTATATTTCAGTAAATCAATAGCACCATGTTTCTTTGGGAACAAGAAGCTTGATTAAATGACTTCAAATTATTCCAAACTGTTTCATATCTTTTAGGGATGAGCCCAAGGTCTAGTAAGCTCCTTCTAAGGACTTTACAGAGCACAGGTATTTTGAAGCTAGAAACAGCAAGAAGTCAAAACATGTACATAAATTCTGAATAAGTTACCCAGCTTCACAAAAAGGATTATATGAAGGCGCCACCCCACCTGCTGTATTTCTCAATCCCTGCTAAAAGGGCATCTACACGCTGATCTGAAGAGACAATCACAAGACAAAAGCATTTCAATATCTAAGCTGAATGGGGTTGCCCTTGGGTGCAGTGTGTTATGACACAGCTACACATGTTGTATAAAAGGCTATTAAATCATGCTCCCAAGTGCTTATAGTTACTTATCTTCTATACAGATCCCAGTACTATTATGCAGCAGCCAACAATTACCAAAAGCATTTTCTTTCAAATGAGCAGAAACCTTTTTGTTGCAAATGCATTTCCCCTAGTGAGAAAGTCTATGTTTTCAGCTTTTGGAAGAGTATGAAGAGAATCCACACCAGGCAATATATCAAGGCAGACAAGAGTGACAGCATGCCTGTTTGGAAGACCTCTAGAGCTTTATGAAGTAGTGCCCAAGTTTGCCCAAGACAGTTTTGTATGTTATTTATCTTACATAAGCTATTTTTCCGCTGAATAGCAGAGTATAAATACTTAAAATTAAGTAAGTATATGAGAGCCACCCACAAAAGAAATAAACCCCTCTAAACATACACACCACCAGGAAGACTCAGAGTGGATAAAAACAAAAGAATATTTGAAGGCGCTAATTATTCGGGTAATTACAAGTTGTTCAAGTGATATAAAAAGGCTTACTAAAGTCACTAGGAAGATTGTAGCTCAAATTTCTATAGAATTCTGTTCTATGTGCTTTCTTCAATCCTGTGCAAAGACCAAAGTCTGACAGCTTCACGTGGCCCTGAAAGTAAACAACAATGCAAAAATAGGAGAATTAAGTAACAGCACATAATAGTATTCAAACACTAAATGTTTAATCAAATATCGCACTACATTTGATTTTCTTTTTAGATGAACTTTTATTTCGTTTTGAAATAATGTAAAAAAAAAAATTCTCTATACCGCTCTTTGCAAATTAATCATGTAGTCAAATATGCAGACATGCAGAATAAATCAGGGGGATTCTTTAAATAAATTAGGAAAATGAGAGGTGATATAAGAATCCCAGCAGTTCTTAATCAGACCCATACTATCATACAAGGACTCAATCACATCGGTATCTAGCTAACCAGCATCTTGTGTCAGCCAGAGGTAGGCATCCTTATTTTTCCTGTTACAGTGAACAGAAGAATGTACCATGCCAAAGATGGAATACTTAAAAAAAAAAAAAAAAAAAAAGGAAAGCTCCATTAGATGCCTGCTGACTATTGTTCAGGGAGCTTTGCTGAGAAAAACCACATATATTTTCATTTTCAGCAATGCTAGAATGATCAAGTTTGCCGGGCTACAGAACGCCTTTTAACTGGTTCGCATCTTGAGCCATTATGACAGAATGCCAGCATGCATGTTACATCTTCTATAAATGTAGATATGTACTTAAGATTTTATGGAAGCATGTTTAAAAATTATTTGAAAAGAACAGTTTGCTTGCAACCGAAATAGAATTCAATTGTTATGAATCCCCTTCTACATATAAAGCCCCTAAGAAGCAGCCCCAAAAGAATATATTCATTCTTTCTTGAAGGCAAGCAAGAAGTACAGCAGAACCTCCCAGAGATAGGATGCTAGCAGAATTACATCTTCCCCTTACTCATATATTGTGCCCGCTGCATTGCCATGACATCAATATTTCTAAGTAGGAGATTCTTAAAAATAAAAATAAGAGCCAAGTCATAGATGCTTAGCAATAGGCTTCCATTTCAAACACCTGAAATGTCAATAATGTTATTCTGGAATGTTAAATAATTAAAAAAATATTAAAGCCATATAACACAGTAAGCTACTATATTTCTACTAAGAAATACTAAAAAGAGCTAGCTAATAAATAGCATTCATACTTTACTGTCCAAGAGAAGATTATCTGGCTTGATATCACGATGAATAAAACCCAGCTGATGAATTGAATCTATAGCTAATACAGTCTCTGCTATGTAAAATTGAGTCTCTTCTTCTGTTAGAGTATCTTTTTTCATTAATAATGTCATCATATCACCTGTATGCACAAAGGAAAGTGAAGGCAAGTTAATTCACCTCTTTTATAATCGTAGTATCAGTACTTCATTTAACTGAGCCTACACTGTAAGAGGTATTCTTTTCAAAATCTTTTTCTCTAGAACTATTTCATCTACTCCTTTTTATTCCCAAATGGGAATAAAGCACCTTCATAGATATAATTTCAAACAGGCAAAAAGCATCTTCACATTCCGAAAAACTGTCATGGATTACTTCAGGATGCTTTAAGCTAATCAATGTTGTTTTAAAGAAAGTTATCAGTAAGGACATACAAAATAGCAACAATAGATAATCATCCCATCATAATTATAGTTGTCTGCGATATCAACATTATCTTTTGAATGCCCTTAATTTCCCCAGGCCTACTATTTCTTTTTAAAACAAGTTAGTAATATCCTTCAGATTACTGTGTAGACAAATACAATTCTATTTATTTCTGCTACTAAGAACACTAGTAACTGCAAGTTTGGCTATGACTCCAAATAGACAGATACTGAGCAATAAGCTGACAGACTTTGGTTATTCTCCCTGCTCCTCCAGCAAATATATAAAATGCAGCACAATCATTACTTCAGTAGGAATGCCAGCACAAGCAACCAGTTTCTGATAGGCCAAAATGTCCTCTCATACTACTTCATTTTGTGAGGCATTTTTCACTTATTAACAAGCACTAAATTCAGCATCAGAACTTACATCCCTAACAACTGATTCAAATAAAGCAGCTTAAACGTAAACAATTACAGAATAAAAGCAGCAGCTTGTTATTTTGAATAATTACCTCCAGGTAGAAACTCCATGATAAGGTAGAGGTTTAGCTTATCTTGAAAGCTATAAAACATTTTTACAACCCACAAACTATCTGCCTCCACTAGAATGTCACGTTCTGCTCGAATATGGCCAACCTGTAGATGGGTATACAAATGAATGCATCTAATTAACAATAAATTTTCACATATTTGTAAAACGCATTCAGGCATTCTACTACTGTCATAATGTTTAAAATGAACTACTTTATACGAATCCCCTGCTAATACAGTAGCATAAGTGCCATTTGGGACACATAAGCCATCATGAAAATAACAAACTGTGATCTAACAGATATACTTTTCTGTATACTCATTAAACCTTTAGTGACTAGATAGGTGACATGTGGTCCTTCAAATATTGCTGAGTTATAGCAATAACAAATATCCATCACTGATCATATTGACTGGGGTTATTGAGAGTTTATTGAAGTTCAGAAGTATATATAGGGCCACACTACCCTCCCTTGTTTTAGCATTAGTCTTTTTAGCTTCTGAACCATAATCCCTACAAATCATCTTTTAATTTTTTAATTCAGTTCTTATTTTGTTAATCACTTGCATTTCCATTGTAAAAAGGGTAGTAGTTTACAAATTGCGAAGTAAATATTAGTAACCTATGTGGCCAAAGAATAATTTAAATAATGTGCAGCTGGAGAATCTGCATTAGTAAGTCCTTTCTGGGGAAAAAAGTTTTCGAATTACGTTTTAAAAGTGATCAGAGTGGGTGAAGACCTGTATATAGGGGAGGGAACTCTACAGAATTAGGCAACACTGAAGAGAATATCCTGGCCCTAGTTGTTTCTAGCTAGGTCTCCTTCCTGGGCAGCACCCTCAGCAGATCCTTAGTAGGTAAACAGAGCTCCCAGTTAAAGAAATGATAAGGGAGTCATTACAGCTAGGGACCTGCCCACATAAAAGAAAGGCATTTATATGTTAAAGCAAACACTTCTGAATTTGGTTAGGAAGACAATGGGTAACCAGTGGAGCTGACCCAGGACTGATGTTATATGACTCCAGTGAGGGACACCCAACAGAAGCTGGGCCACTGCAATTGGGACCCACTATAGTTTCCAAGTTCCCATCAAAGGCATCTCTGTTAAGAGTCAAAAGCCGAGATGATTAGCTGGAGAAATATAAACGCATAGAAATATAAACTTAATTTGCTTTTAGTCAGTCAATTTGCCCTCTACAGTTACATACTTAAATCCTACCATCCATTCAACTCTGTTTACTGACATACCCTTCTTTCAGTATTCACAATTAAAATGCCACACAGAATAATCTCTTTAAGTTTACTACAAATGTTCAATTAAGTTCAATGAGATTTACTCCCATGTAAATAGTTTTTGTATAATGAATGTTAAAAATTCAACAATATTCAGATGAACATGGAAAGTTGGCCACAAATTCAAAAGGACCTCACCTACAAGCATACATTTTTGGCTGAGGTAAAGTCCAAAAAATATCAGCATTATTACCCAGTCAACTTAAGAATTAAAATGACTGTTTTTGTTTCCTCAGAAAAGTATCTCTTACCTTCCAAAAGTTCCAATTATTTTCAGAGTGGTAATTCAAGAAATCCAATTATCTGTCTAAAGACTTGATGTTTTTCAAACTTCAGTAATAAGAATTAGGTAGCATAACCATTTGGAAACTGCATTTACCTGCTCTTTTTCTAGCATGTCAGCTTTGCGTAGGATTTTCATTGCATACACATGCCCTGTGTCTTTCTTCTGAACAAGCCGCACCTAGAAGTTGGGGTACTGATTAATTCGTTTTGTGTTCATTAATGCATTTCAGGTATTTCAGTTTTTCCTGCTAAGGTTAACAGTCATAGAAAACAACCTCTCTCTTTATAACAGCACATCCCTCTATATCAGCAGGAAGCAATATTGTGCCCTCCATATGTTTTCAGCTGCTACTCCCAAAAGTCCCAATCAACACTTCCATGATTTACTAGACTTGAAGTCCAAAATATAATCTAGGACACTAGATTACCTACTCCTGGTCTTCCACAGTAAAGATGAATAATAACATTTTCTGTTCCTCATCAGTGTAACAGACAACCTCAACAGCTACAGAGAAAAATGCTTTCACAATGAACACTACCTAACATGGATGGTGATATTATTTTAAGGATTTGTATACCACTTCTCAATGTAAAAATACTGAAGCAGTTTATAACATTTATAACAATGATTACGACTTTAAAACAATCCCTTTTAAAAAAAAAACAGTTATGAGGAGTCAATGGCTGGGAAAGGCCAATATATGTTTTTAAAAGATACCTAAACATTGCCAGTATTGGGACTGTTGCATTGCAGGGATAAGTTTACTCTACAGGACAGATGCAATCACAGAGAAGGCTTCAAAATCTACTCCAGAAAGTAATATTGGGGATGTTATTACTAAGAGATGGCTGTATGGCTGTGAGAGCTGGACCATAAAAAAGGCCGAGCGCCGAAGAATTGATGCCTTTGAACTGTGGTGCTGGAGAAGACTCTTGAGAGTCCCCTGGACTGCTAGGAGGTCAAACCAGTCAATCTTAAAGGAAATCAACCCTGATTGCTCATTGGAAGGATCGATAATGAAGCTCAAGCTCAGATATTTTGGTCACCTAATGCGAAGAGAGATCTCTTTGGAGAAGACCCTGATGCTGGGAAAGATTGAAGGCAAAAGGAGAAGAGGACGGCAGAGGATGAGATGGTTAGATAGCATCACTGAAGCAATGAGCATGAAACTGAGCAAACTCAGGGAGGCAGTGAAGGACAGGAAGGCCTGGCGCAATATGGTTCATGGGGTCACGAAGAGTCGGACATGACTTAACGACTAAACAACAACAACATCTACAGCTCTGGAAACCATCAGCCTCTTGGATTTTTCCTTTTTTCTTCTCTTTTAGTAATGCTTTGTACAGTTTTTATGTTTTGATTGTCTATATACACAGTAATACCTCGGTTCACGAATGCTTCTGTTCTCGAACAATTTGGTTCGTGAACAGCAATGTTCGCAAAATTTTGCTTTCATTCGCGAACTCCGCATCGGGTGATGAACATGACCCGCGGCCATCTTCCCTGCTCTGACACGTGGTCGTGGCTTCCTCTAGGCAAGATTGCGGTCGCAGACAGACACTTGCTGTGAAGCTTTTTGGTGTCGCCTCAAGCAAGGTTAGTGTTCTCTCTCTTCATACTGTACTGTACTGTACTTTGTTTCTTATTTTTGTGGTTAAAAAAAAATACATATGGTTCAGAACGGATTACCCTGATTTACATTGAACCTTATGGGAAAATTTGATTTGGTTGCCGATCAATTTGGTTGGCAACCACGTTTGTAGGGGTCAGAACAGATTAACTTTATTTACATCGAACCTTATGGGGAAATTTGATTCGGTTCGCAACCAATTCGGTTTGCAACCAGAATTGTGGAACGAATTAAGTTCGTGAACCGAGGTACCACTGGTATTTATTGTTTTAATGGGTTATGTGCCCCGCCCAGAGTCCCCCATTAGGGGAGATGGGCGGAGATAAATTTAATAATAAATAAATAATAAATAAAATAATCTGTAATAGCACTACAATGCCATGATGAAACTTGGAACAAAGCCAGTGGCTACATTCACTCATTGTACCAAACCATGGTCTGTTTTAACAAATCATATAACACAAAGCTATAAAACATGGTTTATAAACCACAGTGACTGATTAATTAATTGGTCTAAGTTAAAACCAAACAGAAACATATAATAAATTATAATGTGAATCCAACCTAAGGTGCAAGCAGTGTGCTTCCCTAGCTGATAAACTGAGCTTTTTAAACCTTTGGAAAAATGAAGTTAAACTGTTAGCTGATTTTCAAAGTAGCCAATAAAATACTGCCTTCTAATTAATAGAACATTCAAGTTTTTAAAAAAATAAATATAATTTAGGATACAGAAATAGAGATCATTATGGAGCTCAACATGAAACCGCCTATCATTTGGCAAAATACACATAATGTTAAAAATCGACTATTGCCTAGTTGTCCACTTGCTTGAGAAAATATACTGAATTATTGACATCTTTTTTGTAGTCATATAGAAATGACTAGTACTCATATAGAAATGACTAGTACTAAAAATAGACTACAAAGAGTTGTGGGTCTTTTTATACAAAACAGCAGGATTTCTGGACAAATGGGAATGATTTGCCGGTGCCTTCTTCCAGGATATTCTTTCAACTTCTCAGTCTAGCCTTCAGATCTAGTACTACCACACAGATCCATCAAAGTACTAACCAGGACTGGCCCTGATTATTTTCCAAGCCTAGAACACATTGAACAGGCTCTGCCATCTGCTGAAACTTCAAATCATTACTCCTTCTAACATTATTAGTCTCAGGATCTTACCTCTCCAAATGCTCCTCTGCCTATTACTTTTAAAGACTCAAAATCTTCTAGCCCAAGCCTTGTTCTTTTCAGTCGCAGAAACTCTGTTTCCTTTCGGGCATGTGCTGATCTTCTTATTCTTTTCTAATAGATTTTCAAAAGGAAACAACAACAACTAGAGTCTAGTCATTCACAGCAGTATTAGGACAGGTTTGATATATAATCACCAAGAAGTTTTAGTACATGCAATACCTCATCATCTTTTAAGCCTTCTTCTTCCATCACTTTTTCTAGCTTCTTTTGTCTAAAAAAAATTAAAAGTATTATGGATTAGGAAATCTCTAAATCTGTCTGTATGCATACAATTTCAATACTGAACAAGGCTGCTTCAAATAATCAGAAACTATTTGGAGTTTGAATTTTCATTACATTCCCTAGTTAGGACTAAAAGTGTTTTAAGTTTCAGGATATAGATATGATCTTTGCCAATATCCTACTTTGTATGTGGTATTTGATCAAGAACTTTCAATCATTTATCTTTTTATCTGTTAAAGAAGACACACCAAAGTATGAAGAACAATGTGATTACAGACAGAACAAGTTTTGGAAACTATCCAACCCAATTTAAGTCAATCATGGAACATCTTACTACTTTGATTAATACAGGTTTGTGATAAAAAGCAGGTAATAAAAAAGGACTTACAGCTCCTGCTCAAAGAGCAGGTGGCAGCCGTGGCCAGGAGGGCTTTTGCACAGCTTTGGGTTGTGCACCAGTTATGCCCTTTCCTGGATCGGGATGCCGTTCGAATGGTCACTCGTGCCCTTGTTATCTCCCAGATAGACTACTGCAATGCGCTCTACGTAGGGCTACCCTTGAAGAGTATCTGGAAGCTTCAGCTGGTCCAGAATGCAGCCGCGCGAGCTATTTTTGGGGTCCGAAGAAGAACCCATATAACACCACTGCTCTGTGAGCTGCATTGGGTACCGGTTTGCTTCCAGGTCCAATTCAAGGTGTTGGTCATCACCTTTAAAGCCCTACATGGCATGGGGCCAGGTTACCTGTGGGACCGCCTCTCCCCCACGATTTCAACCCGTCCCACCCGATCACACAGAGAGGGCATGCTCCGGACCCGCTTGGCAAAAGAATTCTGACTAGCTGGGTCCAGAAGGCGGGCCTTCTCTGCTGTAGTCCCCGCCCTTTGGAATATCTTGCCTCCAGAGGTGAGACAGGCCTCCTCACTACCGGCCTTTCGGAGGGACTTGAAGACCTGGTTCTGCCATCTGGCCTGGGGTGGGGAGGGAGGTAATCAGATATGGGGTTGGCTAGCCCCCTAGAGGCCTGGTGTTGCTTCCATCGGCCTCCTAGATTTTTCCTTTTCCCTTTATTCTTTGTAAATATGTCCTCTTATAAATTTTAACTGTATCCTTATTTATTGTTTTAATATGTTGTAAGCCGCCCAGAGTCCCCCACTGGGGGGAGACGGGCGGGGACAAGTTTAATAAATAAATAAATAAATAATTGAGGTAACTGGGAAAAAGTACAGAGACTTCCTATCAAACCTCATCAAACCTATCTAATATCTGATCCTCAGTGCACAAAATAATTTTACCATACAAGAGTGAATCCTGCAATGTGAAAAGCAGATGCCCTATACTTCCACATTAATTCTCTATTTATAAAGATAAACATAAGTATGACAAAACAAAAGTGAAATAGCAATATAATTTGAAATAGCATCCAAACTTCTCGTATTATTACTTTCCTTTCTATAAAAAGCAAGGTAGTTCTTTCCTATCCTAAAAATGATCTCAGTGGAGATACAAACCATTTTAAAAACCCTGCTTGGTGCAAAAAATAAACACTGCTTGGTGCAAAAAAAAAAGGGGGGGGCTTACTTCCATCATTTTCCAGTATATAGAGCCTATTATTAATCAAAACAACTCGTATAAAATTGTTTTCATCTGGTACTGAAAACCAGCCAATCTAATTTCCAGTGAAAGTATGTTCCAGAGCCAAAGTACCACCCCAGGAAGGTACTGCAATAAATTCCAGAAATCTTGGCTTCATTTAATAATGGTATGAACAAATTTGCATTGCCACTAAATAAACAATGATAGATAAAAGAATACAGATAAGGATATACATTTAAGAAATCAGAGTTATGTGTGTTAACATTAATATTTTGAACTGGGATTGGTAATAAATTGGCATCCAGTTCTGCTCTTTCTCTACAGACTAAAATTATGTGGATTTATTACAGGCCACAGTAATTTCATATCTGCATCCTGTGGTACAGTATTTATAATCTATGGATTATTTCAAGTATACCCTATTTAGAGCACTTTAAAATGATCTAATTAGCAGGTTACCGAAACACAGACTATTGTGCTCATGCTATTTATACTGAGGGTGGTCAGACCTAATAAACTAGACAAAATAGGTATACTATACAAAATAGGTATAGCAGAGATTCTATACTGCTACAGTCACTAGCCTCCAATGTCAGTGTAGAGTGAAGGAATACCTTAAGAGTAAGTGTGGCCTCCACCTGAACAGACTTACTTCCCTAATTCCTAGATCTAGGAACAATTAATCCACAGTACGCCCTCCCCCTTGTTGGTTTTCAGTTTATTGAGCCTTATTAATGCTTTCAAACATCTGTACAGCTTCACCTAATCTTGATGGAAAAGAGAGACAGAGCTAGGTATCACCAACATAATGATGGTACCTTGTCCCTTTTCAGCTGTTGACCACATCCAGTGGTTTCATACAGATACTGAACTACATAGGGGAAAGATGAATCTATGCAGGCTCCTTTAATATAACTACTAAAGGGCAGAAATTATTTTCAGAAACCAGCTCTGAAAATAAGAGCAGAACCATTGTAATACAGTGCCTCCAGCTCTCAACACACAGGAATCACTCTAGAAAGTCAAAAGCAACAAACAGAGCAAAGAAAATTATAGCCCTCTCTGGCTACATATCCGGAATCATGCTAACCAAAGTAATTTCAGTTCTACGATAAAATCAAATTAAACTAATTACCGCTCTTCCTTTTTCTAAATCAAAACATATCAGCTAAATATATTTGAAATTATTTCATACAATCTGTATTGTTCCATAATTCAAGACATACAAATGGCATGGCTACACACTGCAGAAAAAGATTGTCCAGTACTATCTGTCTTTTAGGAAAGCTTTTTCCCCATAACTGATCTTCTAATTGAAAAGATTATTGGAAACCCCACCTCTAAGTGATCAGAGATTATCACAACTGTAACACCATATCTAATTGCTAAGACAAGGAGCAGCCAACTCAAACAAAATAATTCCAAAAGCCTACACAGAATGCAAAGCTAATATGATCTAACATGGCCCTTTGAAACTAGTAAACCAGCAGAAGTTCCTCACATTTTCTTCTCCAGTGGAAAGAGGCCTTCGGTAGAAACATGGCTTTGTATTCTGTTCCATTATGTGCCACAATGAGATTTCTTATCAAGGAAATACCACCATAGCAGCAATAAGCAGCAAAGGAAGGAAAGGGTGGGTGAAGAGATAACTGCTATTACAGGGGAGGCTGGAAATATCATTTCAATTTCTGCCTAAAGTGTTAGATACAACTGTGTAGATTTACAGAAATATAGAATCTCCCTCAGGAATGAGACAAAGAAATAGTTAGTTTCCACACCAAAATTTATTAAGAAGAAGCTTGCAACTTCTAATTATCTCTAACATGTTTTTATCTCTTTCACAGCAACCACATCCTACATTGTGTTTCACTGAGCTATCCTATTAGCCTGCCTGATTTATTGCTACTTCACTCATCACTGGCTTTAAAACACAAAAAGAGAAAAAGAGATAGAAAATATACCAGGTGTTAAGGTTTCATTCACTGCAGACTACTAGCAATACAAGATGAACACTACTTTTCATGTCATCTAGGTAACTTAAAGTTGAACTAAGTTGTATTATTTACAAACATACTTGTCTTTTAAGAGAGAGTCAACCTACAACCATTTGAACTGAAGCAGGGGAAAAAAAGAGGGAGTTATAAAGACTCAAAAATTATTACAAAACCAACTTAGAGTTTCTTTTGGTTCAAGACACAACTATAAAACTTATGGGAACATATTTTATTAGAGTTCTATTCCAGCTTACTTTCAGGACTTCAAGTCAGTGTACACAATGCTTCATCCACCTATTTCCCCACAGCCCTGCCATATAGGTGGGTTGAGAGAGACTGACTGGCCCAAAATCATCCACTGAGCTTCTGTGGCTGAATGTGGACTAGAACAAGACCTCTGCTCCTAACACAACATTTTAACCACTATACCACTTTCAAGTTGAGATGTGAGTAAGTAGCAGCCAGATAACACAGGCACCCAGAACCTGTAATGGTACGTGGGAATGTCTCTGGGAGACAGGAGGGAGAGCTGCAGTCTAGACAACCATCACGCAAAAGGCACCTCGGTCCACAGAAGCAAAAGGGGCCTGGGAAGCGTCTCAGAAGGGACCCTCCCTAGTTTTCTGGAAAGTAAAAGTAAAGGAGATAAGGAATGCTTTTTAATGTTGTATCTCTATTTTTTTTGCTTCTGTCTTTTAATTATGTACCTGGAACTTCAGTAAAAATTCATTGTGATAAGGAATGCTTTCAGACTTGTAAGATTCTGTTACTGTAACCTTACAATAAAGGTAGTGTTAGTATTCGTGGTTTGTGCTTCTTGTCTGAACTACCTCAAAGGGCTGACAGAACCTGATCACCTCTACTTCCTACACTGAAAATTCTACCTCAGACATCAGATACAGATCTTTAACTCATTGTCTCTATGATCAACCTTTGCCAGTCTCTTTTAGAGTTGAGGATAACAAGGTGGAGGTGAAATCATTAAATATTTCTTCCTAAGAAAACTGAAGAAATGGAAAACACGTAATGTATAAAGTACATTAGGAATATGTAGAAAGATGACTAATTATTTTGTGCCTCTTTGCTACTGATGAAGACTGAATGGGGGGAAGGGATGTGAATCTCTGCTTACTGCATACTGAAATTGTTTTCTTTTCATTGACTGATACACATGGCATGTAGCTATTGAGATCGTATTCGCAAAGTTACAGTTGTTCTAAGATGCAAAGACTTGTTTTGTGTGGGACTGCAGTTCTCAAAACTTCTAGCCAATATGACATATGGAATTATGATGCAGTATGCTGATACAAGATTGTCTTCAAGTATGCTGAGCAACAATCTAGAAAGATTATACGAATAATATAACCAATGAGAGCATTCAGTCACTTTGTACATGATGTATAGTACACTCTGTATTCATGCAGAATGTCTGTCTTTCAAAAGCACTCATATTATTCCAACGTAAATCTAAGCTCTGCCTCTGAAAGTTACTATAAAAGATAGCAAATGTAGCTATTTAAGATGAAACAAGCATTATGTCATGAGGGGCATAGAAACATGCAGTACATATTAATACACATACAACAGAGTTTGGAATTTGTCATTTTAAAGAACAGAATCCAGCAGAGTTGAGCAAAATCTGGATTTTTTTGTATTTCATCGTAAAGATTAGTGCCTGTCTAAATTTTAAGAAAATAATCTGAAAATCCTAGAGTTTAGAGCAATTTTATGCACCCAATGACTTCATAGATACTTCTACTGCCATCTCATTTTACTAAAACTCCTCTGAGTTGAGCTTAGCTTAGCTTCCAATAACTAGATGCACACATTCATGCTGTTTTCTTGGCAATAATAATGGAAGAACCTTGACATTGTCTTTTTCTGAGATTAAAAAAAAAAAATCCTAATTAACTGTCCTAGAATTTCCTGGTGATCTCCCTTCTAAGTACCGACCAGGTATGATCCTATTTAACTTTCTCAAGCTCAACCAAAGACAGCTGCTAGGGCTGAAAGATTTTAAGTTCTTAACAAAGAAAAAAACATCTCTGAATAGGAATTAAAGTTCAATTCTACAGAAAAACTGAGTGTATATGTGTCTGCTGTACAACATGCAAACTTTATTACTATCTTGAAAGTCTTTTACATGTTTGGATCAACTTGAGGATAAACCTCTGTCATTCAATATTCAATTTGAAAGTTCTACTTCAAATTCCACTCAAATGGGCCAGCTTCCATTAGGTGATGAGCCCCTAGTTACAGCTGCAAACCCTGGAACTTTTGTAAGACATCAATACTGCCTCCTTTTTGTTTCTTGGAAAGCATTTCAAAATGTACTTTTGAAAACCTTTGGAAAATCCCATTTGCATTTCTCCCATGCTCTGTTGTCTGCTGAGAGCTTATATTGTTTTGGATTATTTTACTGGCTTGATAGCTACCTATTATGATTTATGAATCATGGTGAAAATACAGTAGGAATACATACTTCAATTTACATATAAACAGAAAAAAATAGATCTTATATAAGATTTCACAAGAATTCTAGAACTCTTGATTTATATCAACAGCATGCCACATTCAGTTTCTTAAACACAGAACCTTAAGTTTTTATCAAGTTTCTTGATTATGTTAATGAAGCTTACAAATGGATTCTAGAATCCAGTGTAATTTTTAAATTATTACTATGAACATAACACTGGTTCTGATATAGATTTGCAAACTGTAAAGCTAATCCTAGAAGGAAGGAAGAATTTGGATAAGGTAGGAGGAAGGAATATATGTCAAGCCCATACAACTGGGCAAGATCAAGGAAGCAAGAACTACATAGATTTCAGTAAGATAAGCCACCAACTGGCTCATCCACTGCATCTTGATTGTTTATGACTACTCTCTCTTCCACTCTTTCCCAGCACTCCCACCACCTCTCACAGCATGAAAACCTAGTATATTATTCCTCCTCTAATAAAAGAAAAAAAATCACATCTGATTTAAGTAGCTCAACACACACGTCCCTTAAGAATTTCCCCCTTATTAGGGACTATTAAGAACTTCCTGCATGGGTCTTCATCCCAACTTTTAGAGTGAAGGAAACTGTGACCAACATCACATCCCATATCATATTGACACTAAATGGAGCTTTTCATGGTTTATATTTATTTTCCCAACTACTATAAATGTTTAATATTATGCTACTCTACTGTTCTTAGTGCACTCTTAAAATTGTTTTATGGTCTTGTTCATTTAGTTTATGTAATCATTTCTAAACTGAAAACTGATTATGTATTAAATACTGCAAATGAAACAAAAATGTGTATGTAGTGGAATGCTGGCTTAAATGAACGCATTTTATGACATAAAACATATAGAAAGCTGCTGTTAAGGACCTTACTACTCAGAGCAGAAAAAAAGTAAGCATTTTAATAAAAATATATGATTTAAAAGGAATGATTTGCAGGAAAGACTACAAATGTTCTTGGAAAGGCTGGTTTTGATTATCATGCTCAATCAAGCCAAGCATATTTCGTAACACATGTTTATACTGGACACCCTGAAATCAAAAGAAAGAAAACGTTAAGCTAAAGGGAGGAAAACAACTTTTAATCCAGGAAAAATTTTCCACTCATTTTTATAAAGCAGAGGCTAGTAGGGTAGTCAAGAAATAATTCTTACTGTTAGGGCATTTTAAAGAAACACTACAAAAAATTGTCTAGCATAATAAAAGATCAATGCACTTAAGGCATTCAAGTTTTTAATCTTTAAGTTAAGAAACTATCCCATATTCACATAACAAGGATTTTACCTCATTTCTCTTTCTTCATGCTGTGCAATCAGATTACTGTAGAAGTTTTCTAATGTCACTTTTGTCATTGTAACTCGCTCCTTAGTATGGTTACTCATAGATGAACAAGGTGCTGGACCCGTCATTGCCATAATTACTTGAGGAGAAGGGAAGAAAAATAAGAAACAGATCTTGAAAGAAAGCTCTTTACATACTTCATTTTTTAAATAAAGACTTCACACTGAACATACAGCAATGCAATACAATAACAAGTAGTAATCCAAACTGGAAGCACACATTGTTACAAAATAATTTTACACACTAGACTTCCTCTTTTTCTACCAGAGTTATAAACAAGGCAGAAAGAAATGCAGTATTATGTCAGTGAATAATGTTTAGCTCCTTCATACTTCCTTTAAAATACTGCCAATATGTTTTTTTTTAAATCCATCTTAAAGATGATTCAAATTACTAGGACTTAATGTAAGCAAAGACAGTAGGATTGGTCGCAAAGCTGGCAATATTTAAGACACTCTCCATTTCCAAGCAGTTTTAATGGAGTTCCTGTGCCTATTTCCATGCTGCTAGCATAATTAGCCAATACGGAACCACCTACAGTACTCTTTACAAGAAACGATATGCAACTGTTTATAAATGTATCCCAATTGAAATTTCTCAGTTCGACACACAAGACCCTACCAAAGAGCCTTCAAAGGGATATTCAAAGATCACTAACATATTTTTCTTAACTTTACATCCGAAAGTTTCCCGAACTACTGCAGCTGCTACTCAGCCGCTGTTCACGTACTGTAGCAGTCATAAAAAAGTCATCCCTGATCATCTAAATCTCCCAAATCAAAGCCTCGATGCGGTCTCTCCTACGACCAGGCACGTGTGCAACCACACTTGGGAATGAATCCCGAAGAAGTGAGTCGGACACGCGTTCCTCCTTAAAAAGTTCCGCGAAAACGAAACAAAAGACCGCAGGTGTGGACAAAGGAAGCAGGAGAGCGGAGGGAAGGGGGAGGAGGCAGCCAGGTGCGACCCACCGAAGAGAGCAAGGCTGGGAAAGGGGGTGAAGCAGCGGAGGCTCCGGCGCCCTCTTTTCTACGGGATACGGCCAGGCCACCTGCCCGGGGCGCGGAGAGGGAGCGAGCTAAGCCAGCACGATGGGTAACGGAGGAGGGTCTTCGCCTGCGGGGCAGAACTTTTTAACGGAAGCAGAAAGGTGGACAGGCAGAGGAAGGGCAAGGAGCCGCGGGGAGGAGAGCCACTTACCAGCGCCCCCTCCAACCGGGGCAGCCCGGGAGTCGCAGGATGAATTCCCGCCCAGGCCCCGGACACGAGAGAGAAAGCCGCTCCGGAGGCCTAACCCCGCCTCCCCCTCCGAAGAAAGCCGGAGCCTGCGACGGGACAACCGCCAGCTCAAAAGCCCGACCTAATCCGCATGCGCAAATGCTCTCCAAGTTCCGCCCTCTTCGGGAGACGCGGCTGGATGGATAGCAGGGGTCCTGGCGGAGGCGGGGTCGCTCAATTTGTTTAGATGAGTGCCCAGGCGCGCATGCGCCGGTCGTCTCTTCGGGAGTCCGTGCGAAATTGTTATGAGTCCGTTTTTTCGGCGTATAAGGAAGTTAGTGATTTCTTTTTCCTGTGCAATGTGAATCATACGTTCTACGGCTGAGCGTGTTCGTGCGGAAGTAGACTCCAGGGCAGCACTTGCTCCCGAGTAAATGTATAGATTTAGAATAGATTTGCAGTTTGCAGCATTAGCAAAACTCCTCGGTAAGACTGCGATCCCATCTATACGTAAGATGGCGATGCTCGAAAGTTTTGGACATCGGTCTGTTCCTGTGTGCGGTTTCTCAAAATTATATCTCGGTGACTTTAAGGAGACAGCGCTATCCTAGGCAATCACCTCAGAAGTAAAGCCTGATCAGGTTAATGAGTCTGAGTGCACAGCAATGAACAGGAAAGCACTTAGGTACTTACTCATTGCTACAATTTATAGGCCGCTCCATTTCCGGAGACTGAGCGGTTTACGATTGTTATATATACCGTAAATACAGTTTATGAAGACAGTGTATGTGAGAATGAAGTGCAGCTTTTACCTCAGACCAACCAATAAGGTGTTATTGTCCTAATTCCCCAATGAGCACTTCTGTCCCTCTCTCTCAGAAGCAATTTCCACGGAGTACAATCTTAATACCCAGTTAGGCACTGTAAGTTGGAACAAGTAGTGCAACTATCTTCTCTTTTACCCCAGGGTACTTCCATATGGATGGCTCCTCAAAATCCAAAGACATCACATTTTTTCATTTGTAACAGATGATTGGTTTATCATGTAGTTTATCTGTCCAGAAAGGGTGATGATGCAGATAAAAATGGGCAGGGCTTCAGTTGCATGGTTGTGGTTGCCATCTTGACTTTTTTGACCCCCCCTCCCTGCAGACACCACCACAGTTTATTTTGTGGAAAGAAAACAAAAGACTGAAATGGTGGAAAAGCATAAAAGGATGTCTGGTAAAAGAAGGCTGAGCAATTGCATATGAAAAGCCTCATCAAGAGATTTTCCCGACACATATTTGGTGAAAACTACCAAAATATTATTATTATTATTAATAATAATAATAATAAATATTATTATTATTATTAATAATAATAATAATACAAATAATTGTTTCCTGAAAAGTAGCCATGTTAATCTTTGGGTGCATCCACACATCTCCCTAACTTTGGCTTGTGGATGCCTGGCACACTGTCCTGAAAGACACCTCTGCAGGACCCAGCCATCTTGTCATCCCAGGCAAGGCCAACCAGCTTCATAATTTTTGAACTGAAGCTGAAGTGGCAACTTCAACTGGCAGAAGTTCTGCTAACTGCATGATGTGTGTCACTTCAAAGGCTTTCATGTTAATGTCATGGTCGGGGCATGTAGAACGTAAGGAAGATGATCTTGCGGGAGATATCATCTTCTTTATTCTCTATTGAGTAGGATCTGGCCAGCTGGTCTTAGTTACTATCAGCTCACTGCCATCTCATCTGGCATTGCCCTCCAGAGCCACTGTGGTTTTTACTGCTGGACTGGGAGGACACCTGGTTTTCACAGGCAACCACCTGCAGGACCGCTTTCAATCACTAGTGCGTGAGGGAATACTACAGTTTGTGCTATAAGCAGCATTACAGAGTACTAGGAACAGTTGTACATCTCTCTTCCCCAAACATATTTTTGTAGATAGTTGAAAGACTGGAAATGCAACTTGTGTTTTGCCAATTATATATTCTCATATGTTCCCCAGCTTACTGCTGTTATCTGACTACCATGTGCTTCATGAACATCACCATTTAGTTCAGCAAAATGAAGTTAATGCATAGCAATGACGGCAATACTTTCCTTTCCCCTGCTGTGAGACCCAGAGAGCAGCTTCTGCTTACAGGAAATGCTGGAAAACAACCAGTCATGGTATGAAGTGGTGGATGCATAAGCATAATTGCCAAAGGAAGAAGAGGATGTTGGTGATGCTGAGCAGGGGAACCTGCTAATGATGAAGTTCCATTCTTCTTATGCAATGGTAGTTGCAACTGTGATGTTCTGATTGATATGACATTGAGAAGCTTCACAATACAGCAAGGGTACACTGCTCACTAGTATGACACCTCTTAGTGCTCAGAGACAAATGACGAGCCACCTGTGAAAGAGGGACTGCACAGGACAGCCAGGTTCAGGATAAGACCAGTGGTGGAGGGAGGACAGTTTAGCAGAATGGTAAGCCACACGGTGTAGACCTTTAGATCTATCATGGTAGGATTGCACTGCAGATAGGTTAACCCCTAACCTTAAAGGTGCTTGGTGCATCGTCAAATGGATTGTAACAGGAAAACCCAGGCAGGAACCTGCTGCATGGCAACCAGCCATTTTATGAATGGCCTCCTTAGATACAGCTGAACCTCTGCTCATGTTTTCAACCTTCTTTCAGTAGGACTGCTGCTCCAAAGCTTGAGGGTTTGTCTCCAGTTTTCAGGCTTGTGCTTCTGCAGATGAGGAAACTGATTTCCATGCATGGGGCAAATGGAAAGGATCTCCACACCCCTTGAGCAGAATCAGAGGAAGCGGATCCATCAAGCTGGATGCGGCAGATGATCACAGTGGGGCTTTCCATGAAGATGGAAAGCTGAGGCATGAAGTAGCTATGTGATCTAATTATAGGCTCTTGTGATACAACAGACCCATGATGATGGCTTGCTTAATGTGATGATTCAGAAGGGTAGATATGCTACCCAGGCATTTAAATGCCTGCTACAGAATTCTCTTGCTGATCTCACCAAGAGTATTCTGTAGCAGGCATTTAAATGCCTGGGTAGCATATCTACCCTTCTGAATCATCACGTTAAGCAAGCCATCATCATGGGTCTGTCTTGCCATCCATGGACAGCCTGACCTGGAAGCAATTTGCAGAGGTGTCAGTGAATACAGAAGGTCAAGATGCATGCTACTGCCAGTGAACCCTATCAAAAGTCTACCATAACAAATTCATGGCAGCAGGTATGCACATCAACCCCTCACCCCACCCAAGTACAGAGAGTCCCTGGTGGCCAGCAGAGATCTGGTTTCAAAAATCAGTCCTGCACAAACAACCCAACCTCCAAGGAGTACAGTATCACCAGGGGTTGAGGAATAGCCACTGGAGGAAGGAAGGTCCAGTAAAATCAGTTTTTTATGGACTGCACACAATTCTTGCCATGGCCTTGCCCCCAAGGAATGTGCCCAGTACACTTGGGTTGGAGAGTCAGTCTCTGCTGCAACAAGTATAGCACAGCTCACTGATTACAGCCTGCCTTCATCTGGTTGGTGTGGGGAAAGTGCCTCTCTACAAAGTACACTAACAGTAGGTATTGTTTTCAGCCCTGACCTGTAACAGCTTGTTCTAGTCCTCAAGGACAAGTTGGCATTTCAGCATTGTAGAACTTTCTTCAGGTAAAACAAAACAAAATAGAACAACTCCATATACCAACATACTTGCTGCCATCTGGACTTGTGTAGGTACGTGATCAAGATTTCCACACGTCAGTACAGGGCCAGAATGGAGATATATACCTCTGTGTCCTCAACATACTGATGATACCCCAAACTGATAGATGACCTTTCCCAGTAGCTTCATGCAAATATGGAAAACCAGGGGAGAGATAAGACCTGTGATATCCTGCATGGGAACAACCATCAAGCCAACCTTTCTTCCCCTTACTGGAACTACCCACTTAGGAAGGAGTGGAACCGCTATAATACAGCAACTGCAAGGTCCAGTTGACTGGCAGGAAGCTTGTGTTGCTAACAGCCTCCATGGTGCACTTCCTTTTTGTGCCAGTTTTCAGCAAGAGTAGACCTCACCTGCTGTAGATCAGGTGCTGCATGGAGTGGAAAAGCCAACTCTAATAGATGAAAAAGTATGCCAAGATAGAACTGCTAGTTTTTAACATACTACAGCATCTGGTTCTCTTTCTTGCAATAGATGAACATGGCTACCACCTTAGAATTTAAAAATCACACAATTCATTAAAATACAGGTTGGCATCCTTGGAAGAACAGAGAATTAGTTTCTTCATACGATAATTTTCTTTCCAAGAAAGACATTTAAGGAAATGACTCAATGGACAAGGGTAGAGTTTGCCAATCTGTAGATAACTTGATCCAGTCCAAGGCTGTCATCAGTAGAGAAGAGAAATGTCTGGCTCCTGGTGAGCACTTCTTTTGAGTCATTTTTGAACTGGGGACAGCTATATTATTCATCAATCAGATAACTATTAAACTAGACTTTAAAAAATAGGATGCAATTGTAATGCAATTTTATTTTGAAAAAGCTTTTAAAAAGTTTTATTGCTAGCTTATCTAATAAAAGGTATGCCCATTGATTCTGTTTCTTTGTGGTACTGCAGAGTTGCTAACGCTCTGAATAGAATGTGAGGCTTAGGTGAAGAATTCTTTGGCTAAATCTATCTATTGTGCAAAATTATAGTTCAGATAACTGTAAGAGAAAACACACGCTGTAGGAGCTGTTCTCTCATCCTTTTTTGTCAAGAGACGTTGTTTCCTTTCTAGAACATTTTGACAGCAACCTGGAATCCCACTTTTTAACATTTTTCAAATATTGCTTTATTTTTTTATTTGCATTTCTACAGAAGAACAATGTACCTTTTGGTATGTTCTACACAAAGAGCAAGTAGGTTTACATATTTCATGATACTGTTTAGATCATTAGATCATTGTGTGAGATAGACAATATTCATCTATTGACATTTTATTATGACCAAAATGTGATTTAAATGGAGTTTGTCTATTACATGTATAGTAACAGAACATTTATATTTTTTAGGATGCATAATTGGTAGATGCATTGATCCATGAAGGAAAAAAGTCCAAACGCCATAGAGGGGCAATTCCGTTATTAGGAACCAAACAAAATCCTGCAAAAAATGTGCATGTGAATTATTACAACTGACCTTTCTGTTTCTGGAAATGAAGGGTTACACACACACTACGCGCTGCACTCAATCTTAAGCAAAAGGTTGAAAAGCCATAAAATGAAGGGTTAACTGCTGATTCTTGTTAAATTTCTAGAATAGTAGTATCATCTGATACCTGTAACGCCTTCAAGTAACTCACTGAGTGTGAACTATCACAGCAATTACATATGGACTTCATTCTCCATTCTCTGTTTTTTTGTATCATATCTCTTAATTTTTAAAAATTGGAGATGTCAAATGCTTGCACGCTCTTTTGTGACATTTTCATAAGCCATAATAAAGGTACATTTTGTGTTGTTTTCATTGTCCCTAAAAACTGAACTATACCAATACTACATTTCTACTTGAAGTATATCTTTTAACATGTGTAGATTTTGCATTATTCAGACATGTTAGCTTATTATGTATTATGTGCTTGTGCCTTTTATTACTCCTTCAGAATGTATGAAAGTGGCCTTGTGTATTTTCTTTTCTCAGAATAAAACATCATTTCATTTTTCTCTATATTTATGTGGAAGTCAATCCTGTTGTGTACCATGGGGCACACTAATTAGTCTATTTCCAAATAAAGGAGAAACTGAGAAACTACCATCCTTATTATTAGCAAAAAGAAACACAGATGCTTGATCTAATTTTGATGTATGTCAAGAGATTCTCTGAAATCTACCAAAAATATATACAAAGCCCAAAAAGTAAGAAACAGATGTATGCTTAACACCATCTAATAGGCATTCAGCTGGACTCTTGAAAAATATTGCCCTGCGCAATGGACACCAATAGGCACCTGCCCCTAGCAAGCAGTTCAGTCATGTATATATTGGACACATTAATCAGAATTACATTACTTGTGCTATAAATATGATGGTTATGTAGCATCTGCAGCATTAACATTACCAAATCACTATTCTTGGGTGGTAGTCAAGCCCAGTTAATTAACTTTCTACTATCCCATTAAGTATAACTTCTTGTTCTTGTCTTAGATGGGAAAACAAGCCTAGATGTCTGTTTGAGTGACCAGCCGGAAAGCTGAATATTATCTTCCATTTTTATATGAATGGTGCCTGAAAACGACACATGTTCTGTTTCCCTGTCCTGTCATTTCACATTCAGTTCAGTATTTTTATCATCGGAACATGTAAAATCAAGCCTTCTTTCATGGAACTAGTCTTTAAAGATTCAAGAACCCTTTTAAATATAAAGTTTTTCATTTTTAACAGTTTGGAAAGTTGGAATCAATTAGTTCAATGTAATTCTTTCACAGATATACCTGAATAGGTTGTTTACATAAAAGTAGTTGCAATTATTTCTAATTCAATTGATTATGCCAGAATTTTATTTTATTTAAAATCTATTCACTTTTTTCTGAATTCAGCTGGTGGAAGCAACCTCTCACCAGCAGGCCCAATTTACACATACAAAGAATAGCTCTATCTTATGGTATTTGTCAGCAGTCAAGTCCCAAATATGTGTTCCTGGGGAGAGATGAAATGGAGTCAAAACTAGTATTTGCAATGGGACTGATTGGACCAGAACTAGTAGTTCTAATAACCATTCTTCCAAACTGAAAACAGGAAGAAGGGAAATACCCAACAAAGACTTCCTGGTTTGAGTCAATTCAAGCCAGCAGGGTTTTGAAAATAGTACAAGGCCTATTGCCAAACACCTTTAATACTTAATATATAAATTCTCATGGGAAAAATAATTAAAATTAACCTACTGTTGTTACAGTCACAGCAGGTGGCTGCATCTCACCAACCTGGACTTATCTCAAAAAAGCTAGGTATGGGCAGATCTGGTTAATACTTGGATGGGAGATCATCAAGAAATCTCAAAGCTGTAGGCTAAACTGGGAAACTGAAAAAAAAAAAACCTGGAAGAAAACAGTGGTTAATCACTTCCAACAGTGACAAATCACTTCTGCATTTCTGCCAAGGAAAAATAATGGTGGGTCCATACAGTCACTAGGAGTTGAGTTTGACTGAAAGTGTGAAAGTTCTTGTACACGTACTGTATTACATAGAGCAGGAAAGATTCAAATATTGTTTCTATATATAGGGTTTGTTCCTGAAACAACAGTTGCTAGAATTCTTTCATTATGGCTTCCTAGCTTTTCTTCTGTAAGGGTTACTTAGCAGAAGTCTTTGAATTTGGATCCTTAGGAGCTTGCCTAACAGGTCCCCCTCTTGCCCGTTAGATGAAGCTTGACATATGGGTGACTATTTTAATTTTCCTAATGTCAACATAGATACTTTTCCACGATGAGCTACACACTTCATTTTAGAAGACTTTAACATGTTATAAAAGCATAACAGGAGAAAGTAACAACAATGGACTCAATATAATAGTGCTATATCAGAGAGAGAAAGAAGGAAATTAACACAGGAGATAAGAATCCTTCTCTATGTTTATGCAGAACTAGTAACAAATTATCATACAATTATATACAATATAAGGTTCAGCAACTGTAAAAAAGATGAAGCAGCAGTAGTGATTACTGTGATTTACATCCAGTGTGTCCATGAACAGACTTCCACTTTCCTTTGCTTTTATCTCCTTTCTTCTTCACTACTTGCCTCTTAAATCTGCTACAGGGCAGATTGGAGGATGCTACTATAAAGGAGGGGAGAATCAATCCATTTGATACCACTGGATGTAACTCCCTACATCCTGGCCATATTGCAAACAACCATTAAATGTTTGTTGTACCTGGCAGGAAGATTTTGAGCAGGGTATGTTCCCGTTTCCCCATTGTCTTAAATCAGAAAATGTGAAGTATTCTGGTCCTTACTGTCTGTAAAAACTGAGAAGGAGTAATAAATGGCAGAAACAAGCACGTCTAATTGTAGCATAACTTTATTTCTGTCCTAAAGACATCAGTACATAGCTCAAGTAATAGACACGGACAAAGAGACTGCAGCTGGGGTTAGAAATCTACATCTGAGTGCTAAGATTTCTTTTGCCATCTTGGCCTCCCGTTTGAAATAAGTCAGAAAGATCTTGCAGGTGCTGGTGACCTTTTCCATTCTTAAGATAGTGCAGCACATTTGCTTTTTGTAGTGTGGTAAAAGGTGTGTCCCTCCCCAGTAGCCCTAGCAAGAGTGGCTCCATCATATCAGGTGTCTCTACTCTATCTGTGGTGTCGTAGAGGTCTGAGAGGTCTTGCTCCTTTGAGGTGTGCAGGACGTGAACTTGGGAGAGGTCTCTGCCACTAGCTGTATGCACTCCCCCCATGGCATTATGGAGCCACATGAGTCGCTTTAAACCTTGAAGGGCTCTTCCTCTGTCATTCAGCAGCTGGTGTTCCGTCACAGTTCTTTTACTGAAATATGAAAAATCAGTACCGTGAGAAGCAGAAGTACATTCAGAATGGAAGAATAAAACTTTTCCAGTCTCATTCACTTTCTGCTACAGACTTAACAAAGAAAGATAAAAAGATGAGGACCTGAACCACATTCCATTCTGTTGTCATATTACATCCAACTGCTTGCTCAAGCATTTGATGGTATTCTAAGGATTTCAAATGGAAATACATAGTCTACTATTGATTGTTTAATTTGTTACTACAGGTAGTCCTTGACTCATGACCATTCATTTAATGACTGTTTGAAGTTACGATGGTGCTTAAAAATGTGACTTATGATCAGTCCTTGCACTTACGACCATTGCAGCATCCCTGCTGTTGTGTGATCAGAATTCGGGCACTTGGCAACTAGTATGTATTTACAACAATTGCAGTGTCCCAGGATCATGTGATCACCATTTGCAACCTTCTCAGGGGGCTTCCAACAAGCAAAGTCAATGGGGGAAGCCGGATTTGCTTAATGACCATGTGATTCACTTAATGATTGTGGTGATTAGCTTAACAACCACAGCAAAAAAGGTCGTAAAATCAGGCACAACTCACTTAACAACTGCATCGCTTAGTGATGGAAGTTCCGGTCCCAATTGTGGTCGTAAGTCAAGGATTACCTTTATTAGGTTGATATCCCACCTTGCTTCTATATAATTCAAGGTGGTGTACATAATGCTCCCTTCTCCTATCTTCCCCCCCAACAACAACTCTGTGAGGTGGGCTGGGTTGGGCTGAGAGAGACCTGGCCCAAAGTCACTGAGCTGGATTTTGTGCCTGAGGAAGAACTAGAAATCCCAGCCTCCCAGTCCAGCCCCTTTATGCATCATGTCTAGTTGGGCCCTGAATTCAGAATGTTAAATGTTAACTTTCAATCTGAGCCGAATTGTTCGGTATCTATGATTCACTTTGTGGCTTTCCAAATCATCTTTTGAATTAAAAATAAAGTATCAAGAAGACTCTTCCATTTAGTTTTGCTGTTTTGGGGCTACAGGATAACTTTGCCTTAAAAAGAAAATGCCAATTTTTATGTGAAAAATAATTTTGAAAAAGATAACATTAAATTCCTGTTTGAATTTTTCCCTATGAATTACATTAGGAAATATCATTACATTTTATCAGTTAAATTCACATCCAAGAGGCAAAATAGGAGAAAATATTTTACATAATTAACATTCTATAGGAAATTAATTCTTACTTTTCTGTTTCTTGACATGTTGCAAAGCAAGCAAGAAAAAAAATTGACATAATTCTTGCCATCTGTAGGTGTTTTTCCAACAAGGGAATCTTCCCTCAGTCCTGTAATTTTTTCAATGAGATGAAATTATAACCATTGAAATGCAATTATAACATACCATCTTTAAATAACTGCTAGTAAAAATTGAATGTATCTCAGATTAATCAAAAAGATGTAAAGATAATTAATATTTCATATTGTCTTACATGTATGTGAATCAAGCAACACAGGTACCATAAGAATTACAATATCAGTTCAATATTACAAAAGCCATCACATTTTATTGAACAAGTTATTTATATTTCAAGGCAAAAAAAAGGAGATGTTATTAGATGCATTCCTATTATTCCTTTCATAAAAAATATCTGTGCTATATTTACTTGGTTGCAGTCTTCCTCACCCATGTACTCTCCAGATTTTTTCAAACTCAGCACCCATAATCAAATTAGGGAAGGATCAATATCATAGAGGAAAGCCAAGAATATATGTCTATAAAACGATACACTTTGGAAACCATAAAGCAAATACAATGATTTTCACACACACACACAAAAAAGTTTGCTAAAAATGTAAGATAATAGTTCAATTTTTAAAGAATACCAACCACTTATTGACAAATGTTTAGCATGCAGTATGTTTATGCTTAAAATACTGATAATTACGGGTGAATACTTTAAAAAATGTAAAAAGTATGATACTGAGTACTCACTACTATATGACTTCCTACTGAAGTATATTCAGGCTGACCTGCTGGAGTCTCTTGTTGCTACTGGAACTCCAGTGGACCCGTACTACGCTGCAGAAAGATTCTTCAGAGCTTCTTTTATACTTACTCCGTGGCCTCATGAACAATAGGTATGAGCTGTGCATCATATCCTGTAAGACCTCCCCCCCCCCTTTTTATAAATGAAATATGCGTTGTGCCTGAAATCAGTCAGTCTTGAAGAAGAAAGTCTACTGTCTTACTAGTGATTAAGGCATTGGGATGTCATTGGTTTGAAATATTACCAAATCTTTGGCATTGCAATATTGTAGTTTCCACAGGATCACAAAATAGTACAATAAGGATTTGAGTCAATAGCAAGTCATGGGTGATTTTTTTTTTTTTAATCACGGGGTGCACAATTCAGTCAAACTGAAAAATTTGTTAGACAATTTGTGACATGCATGTCAAAATCAGTATCAATGGATGCTGCAGGACATGAGTTAAGAGCAGGGAAAGGCAGTCCACAGCCTCAGAGCTGTGTACCTCTTGCATTCTCATTAACCATGCTACTAAATTTTGGTGTCACAATAGCTGAAAATCCATGGCATGGTTTTGAGATGAACAAATAGAGTAATCATACTGTAGACCCTACAATAGGGCTTAAATGACTTAAACAAACAAACAACATGCATTATCCTTCCGAGGCCAGAGAGAAGGAGAAGCCAGCCTCCATCTCATTACAACACAGAAACTCTCCCCCCTTTCCCAGGTTCCATAACATGTAGACTCCAGCCACCAAAGGCTTGCTCACTGCTTGTGAATCATTGGGTGGGTTCTTTTTAAGGTACCAATAAATAAATGTGAGACAGCAAGAGAAAAACAGAGAGTCTTGATAATGTGGTGTTTGGCCTTGGACTATAAATAAATTTTGATTGATTGATTGATTGATTGATAAACAAGAAAGTATCTTTTGGATGGCATGTTTCATCAGAACCAAATGTAGGCCACAGATTACAGGGAAGCACCTCCACAGCAAACATTCACAATTCAGGACTTGGTCAAAAATATGAATTAGGCTAGTAATACATTTGTATAAGTCTCTTCTGCTAGAAATTATTTATTTCCCTTTCCCTCCTGTTATATTTTCGATTTGCCATTAATTCCATTCCACATATCCCTTGTCTACAGATTTGGTCTCCAATTTATTACAAAGGAAACCATGTAACTCTCCTTGGCTAACACAGAAGAGAATATTACAGGAGAACCAGCATCTGAGTGTGGGTTTTTTTATAATCAGGTATGATCATTTGGGTCCAATTTTAAAAGTATCCAGCAATTGGACTTTTGCACTAGAAATGTAAATATGCAAAATTTGAATTTGCAATGCTCTTATTTTTAATCACAATGACTATAAGGTAACAAATTCAGGGTTAAATCTATCAAGTAGAACTAAGGTTGCAATAAAATATTATTAAAATTAAAATTAATATGTTATTCTTTGCTATCTGAAGAGAAGTTATAGAACAATGTATGTAAGGGATTGATTTAATTGCTACCCTAAAGTAATGCTCTGTTTTATTTTTTATGATTATAAATAATGTGTCACAGTCATATAAATAGTTCAGGAAATAAAGCATAATGGAACTAGTATGTGACTATTTGAAATTAAAACATTTTCTTATTTATATTAATCTGGAATTCCTCCTAAATAGGTCTGAACTTGTCAGGGGTCTCAGAATCTATTTTTAATACCACAGCTCAGCTTTTTTCACATAATCAGTATGTGCCTGGGTTCACATATCACACAAAGCCATAATGTGTTTGGTTTGGTTTTGCCTTAAAATGCTGTATGAACACAGTCATTATAATTTGTAAACTGTAGTTTATAGTTTAATTTGTTTTGTGAATCCAGCCAATTATCGCTTACTTAATAAACTATGTTTATAACTTCACACAGTAGATAAGTCCACTCACTTTCTGTATGGCAAAATTTAAAATTCAGATTATTTAACAGAAGAAACATATAAAAAAAGGAACAAAATAAATAAATATTAATACGTGTACAACTTCATCTTCCTTCAACTATTTGTCTAGGTAGGGCTATCAGATCTGGGCTGCAAAAACTCAGACAACCTCTAGATGACAGCAAAGGGATATGGGATATACTGTATAACTTCTTGTCATCTTGTGGTAAACTGAATTTTACAGCCCAGAACTGGTTACCTATGCTAGGTTTTTTTTTTTTTTTTGACATCACGCTTTTCAGCTCCACTTAAGGGTCCTGGTTTTGTAGCCTGATTTTCAGCTGTTGGCGTAAGAGCCATTTATTGAAAAGATTAAAACCTGTAACCAATTAAACATTTAAATAAAGGTTGCTAAATTGGTACTTTTGTGACCTCTGTTTAGTTTCCAGGATACCCATAAAGATAAATTCTTTCTTTGTGAAAGAAGAGCTACCTAGTTACATGTTCACAGACTAATCAGCACTAGACAAAGTCAAGTCTAAAATATCTGATCTAATTTGCTGCTCAGCTTTATGTTTGTCTTCATTTAATGGACATGAATTGAAAGGAAACAGCAATTATCTTAAGAACTATGCTTACATTCATCTGAGCAAGTGAATGTCAACTAAAAGAACTGAAAGATGCTGACCGAATGACCACGTCATGCATTCTATCATGGACCAGATGCACTACCGTGGCTACTGCTTTGTTGTATTTGAGAAGGTGCATGCAAGGGAAGATCAAGATGGCTCTGGATTCAGAGACCGGGTACTGTGTCCAGCATTTTTAATTTCTGCTCTAAAGAAATGATGGACGCTTCAAGTTGTGGTGATACTCCTATTAGGCCAGAGAACAGTCAGACAAAAGTGAAGGTCCAGTGGCTCTCAGCTTTGGCTTCCTATGCTGAACTCAAGAATGTTCTGGGCAAAAAATGCCTCTCTTCTCAGAAAAGTATTTGCCATTCATTTCTGTACATTACAGTGGTCCAAATGAAAACACAAGGAATTGCCATCGGAAGGTGTGTTAAATGGATGAACAATAAAATGGTTTTAAAACTTGATTTTTGAAATATATAATTTTAATATAATGGGGCTCATAGATCCAATTAGGTTTGTCCAAATCTTATATCAGAGGTTCAGTTGGTTGCAGCCACAGGTAGTACTGTGTAACGCTTCATATGTAATCCTTCTGTTAAAAGTGAGAGCCACATGGACTAGCTTTCTTTAAACCTGGCATTAACTCTCATAATTCACCCCAAAATCTCCATTCTGGACTTCAAAAACTGATTTCTCCGCTTTAATGTGACTGCAAGGGTTTAGGGTAGGAGAAGGCAACCTGTGGCTCTTGAAACTTTTCTAGTCACTTCTCCAGAGTGTCTAGAAATATGTGTCATCAAATATCAGTGGCAAAGCATTAGAAATATACATTTAATTTGGGGTGCATGTTACTTGTTTGATAACAACAACTTTTGACGTGCAAGCCTTTGTTTAGGCTGGATTCACCAAAAATAAACTTAAACTCCACCTAAACAAGAAGGCACTGAGAGGAAAGGTGCACCAGTTACGCCCTTTCCTGGATCGGGATGCCTTGCGAACGGTCACTCGTGCCCTCGTTATCTCCCAGATAGACTACTGCAATGTGCTCTACATGGGGCTACCCTTGAAGAATATCCGGAAGCTGCAGCTGGTCCAGAATGCGGCCGTGCGGGCAATTTTTGGGGCCCGAAGAAAGACCCATATAACACCTCTGCTCTGTGAGCTGCATTGGGTACCAGTTTGCTTCCGGGTCCAATTCAAGGTGTTGGTTATCACCTTTAAAGCCCTACATGGCATGGGGCCAGGCTACCTGAAGGACCGCCTCGCCCCCACGATTTCTACCCGTCCCACCCGATCTCACAGAGAGGGCATGCTTCGGATCCCCGCGGTAAAAGAACTCCGATTAGCGGGGTCCAGAAGGCGGGCCTTCTCTGCTGTGGCCCCCGCCCTTTGGAACATCTTGCCCCTGGAGGTGAGACAGGCCCCCTCACTCCAGGCCTTTCGGAGGGACTTAAAGACATGGCTCTACTATCTGGCCTGGGGCAGGGAGGGAAGAAATCAGAATTGGGGTTGGCTGGCCCCTTAGTGGTATGCTGTGGCCCCAGCGGCCTCTTGGATTTCTTAGCTTTTTTATCTTTTTAATGTTTGGTTTTATAACTTTTAACTGTATTCATGTTTTTTAGTATGTTGTAAGCCGCCCAGAGTCCCCCATTGTGGGGAGATGGGCGGGGACAAATTAAATAAATAAATAAATAAAAATAAATAGTTCGCTCAGGAGGAAAAAGTTGTGGGGAGAAAGTTTACTGTTATATATGCCTTCTACTTGCACGTATGCATACTAGGTCATTGATTGCCCCTGAATATTTCTGCCTTTGCGTGCTTAATGTAAAAGTCAACATATCTAGCCGCAGTAGCTTAATTGCTAAGTATACATGTCACAACTACTCCTTCATGACTTGTTATGTCATGATATGACAGGATGACAACTTCATCCTGAAGTTGTAACTTTTTTTATATCAATGAATGGCCTTTGATTCACAAATTGTATGTCTCCATAAACTGCAGCATTCTCAAGGTTGCTGATAATCAGTGTATTTACAACTCTCCTGTTTAAAGTGAGATGCAGGGTCAAACTGCACCTCACCCCAAGATCTCCATTCTGGACTTCAAAAATGAATTTCTCGGCTTTAATGTGACTGCAAGGGTTTAGGGTAGGAGGGGAAGTAAACAGAAGGGAAAGTCAACAGAATGGGAAGGTGAAAGGGTGGAGTAGAAAGTGGGAGGAATGAAGAATAGAGGATGTGAGAGAAGTAGACGAGAGCTGAGGCTGTCATGACTGAGGACCCTGAACTGTTGAAACATCTTGCTGAATGTGAGATAATGGGGGCTTTTGGAGAGGTCAGTTGGGATGGTGTGGTTCAAGCCCATCCAGGTTCTGGATTTGGCATTAGCCATAGTCTCCTGGCAGGGGAGGGTGGGTGGTAACTCTCACTTGGGAGGCTCTATAGGTTACCAGAGACACTATTGTGCAGGTAACTGGATATGAGTCCTTGTTTGTGAGGTTTGGCTCAAGAGACAAGCTGGGATTGATGCTATTGCACCATTCTCCATGCTGCACAGCTGTGTCCCTACTGAAGTGGCTAGACCTCACCACCAGGTTGGTGATAGATATAATCAGGATTCTTGTACTGGGAACTTCAACTTACCTTCCTTGGGGAGGGCTCAGAGGCAGTTTGTGATTTCAGGGATGACCCACATGGATGGTCACACATTAGATCTGATTTTCATCCCAGAACAAATGAGTTTTGATTGGGCAGGGGGGAGAAGATATTCATACCAATTCCATGTCATGATCATATGGCTCTCTGGTTTCCATGGAGTTGACTAATGCTATCAACTACTGTGGGGAAGATGGATCCGTTTAGTTGGTCTACCACAGATTGTGAAAGATCTGCTTGGTTTACATAGGACTTGGGGAGCTTCCTAAGGTGTTAGCAGGCAGTTCTAATGAAGTTCTAGTCAATCTCTGGAATATGGAATTGGTTACAGCTCTTGACAAGATTGCCCCAGAGCAGCCTCCCCCCCTCCCGCATGCCAGTTTGGGGGCTCCTTGGTACACTGAGATGTAAGAGATGAAGCAGCAGAAGACATACCTACAGCAATGCTGGCAAACAATGGAGTGCAAATATGACCAAACTTCAGTATGGTTTTAAGAGTGGCAAAGCACCTATACTTCTCCACACTTATGTCTATGGGTTGCTATCCAGAGGCCTTGTTTAAGGTGGCCTGGGCCCTTTTAGGAAAGAATGGGGTGGAAGATTGGTTACTGGGCCTCTGGGAAGAATTTGCAGAGCACCTGGAGGATAAAATCACTCACATTTGCTCAGAGCTTCATGCTGGTTGGGCAAGTCTGAAAGAGATGACAGAGGCAAACATCTCACAGGGTTACCTGGGATCAGTTTGAGTCTGTCAATCCCAAGGATAGGATTCTTTATGATATCAGCTTTGCCATCTGCAGTTTGGAACTCTGGTGAAAACCGGGTGGCAGGAGTCTGGATACAGGCAGTGGTTAATATGTACTTGAGAAAGGGAGATTTGCAGCCAGCCTCCTCTTTCTTTCTTTTTAAAATTAATTTTTATTAAATAAGTTTTTTGCAAAGTAAAAACAATACAAATTTAAAGAAAAAAGAAAGCAACGAGTAAATAGAAAATGAAAGAAAAAAGACAAAGAAAGAAAAAGAAACAAAAATATAAAGAAGTAGCTTCTGATCTTCTTTACAGAGGTTATAAATGCATTTATATTTTATCCTCTCCCTTCTTTCCATATTCTACCATTTCTCATTGTCAAACCCATAAATCGCAAGGGGTTTTTTTCTGTTTTCAGCAAAGAGTCCATAAAGAGTTTCCAGTCACTAAGAAAGGTAGTTATTGTCTTTTCCCTAATCAAAGAAGTCAGTTTTGCCATTTTGCAAATTGTCATCTTCACCAGCCATTCCTCCATTGTGGGTATTTCAGAGTCTTTCCATCTTGCCAGCCTCCTCTTTCTTAATGAAGCTATTAAACTGTCCCAGTCTTTACTTTTTAGGAAGACTGTTGAGAAAGTGGTGGGGCTGCAGCTGTGGAGGATGCTGGAAACAGATTATCTGGATCCTTTTCAGTCAGATTTCAAGCACTGATCAATTTTGACCACACTGATTAATTTTGTGGATTATCTGTAGCGAGATCAGAGTGACGAAGTACAACAATCCTGGTCCTGTTGGGTCTCTCACCCACTTTTGATTCTGTTGGTCATGGGATGTTTCAAGCAAGGATTGGGAGTGGGGACACTGTTCTCCATTGGTTCTCCTCCTTGCCAGTCAGGGAGATGTTACAACCTCAGGCTCTCCTTTGTGGTGTGCCGCAATGCTCAACCCTCTTTCTACTGTTTAATAGAACATTCGAGAGAATGTTCGAGAAACGAACATTCATTCAGTGACTATTCGAAGTTACGATGGCACTGAATGGACTTATGACCAGTCCTCAAAGTTGCAATCATGTGAACAAAATTTGGTTGTTTGGCAACCAGCTTGCACTTACGACTGGTTGCAACATCTTGTGGTCATGTGATCACCATTGCTGGCTTTCTCTGCTGGCTTCCCAAAAGCAAAGTCAATGGGGAAGCTGCAGGGAAGGTCACAAGTCACTTGGGTAAGTCTCTCCCCCGCCCTTCTTTACTCACACATTCTGCCCTCCTTCCCTCCTTCGCTTGCTCGCATGGACTATGCCCTCCTTCCCCGGCCTCCCTGTATTCGCGCACACATACATAGCCATCAGCATCCTCCTTCCTCAGCCTCCCTGCGCTCACATGCAGGCACACACCTGTGAAGATAATCTGAAGATAGCTGCTGTTTCGGGTTTGTATCATCTTTTTTCTAGATTAAATTTATGCAACTCTTTCAACCTTTCTATAGCTTTTAACTTTTAAGCCTTTATTTATCTTTTTTTGTGCTCTTTTTAATATGTTTCAGTTTAATAATATGCTTCATAAATTAGGCAGACTTTTCCCAGTGAAGTCATCCAATAATCAATCCAAGAAAATTACTTCTTTTGCACAACTTCAGGTTGTGCACCAGTTATGCCCTTTCCTGGATCGGGATGCCCTTCAAACAGTCACTCATGCCCTCGTTATCTCCCAGATAGACTACTGCAATGCGCTCTACATGGGGCTACCCTTGAAAGTATCTGGAAGCTTCAGCTGGTCCAGAACGCAGCCGCATGAGCTATTTTTGGGGTCCAAAGGACCCATATAACACTATTGCTCCATGAGCTGCATTGGGTACCGGTTTGCTTCCAGGTCCAATTCAAGGTGTTGGTTACCACCTTTAAAGCCCTACATGGCATGGGGCCAGGCTACCTGAGGGATCGCCTCTCCCGCATGATTTCAACCCGTCCCACCCGATCACAGAGAGGGCATGCTCCGGACCCCCTTGGCAAAAGAACTCCAACTAGCGGGGTCCAGAAGGCGGGCCTTCTCTGCTGTAGCCCCCGCCCTTTGGAATATCTTGCCCCTGGAGGTGAGACAGGCCCCCTCACTCCCGGCCTTTCGGAGGGACTTGAAGACCTGGCTTTGCCATCTGGCCTGGGGTGGGGAGGGAGGCCATCAGATGTGGGGTTGGCTAGTCCCTAGAGGCTTGGTGTTGCTGCCTTGAACCATCGGCCTCCTGAATTTTTTTCCTTTTATTTCTGTAAATGTGGACTGTTATAGATTTTAATTGTATATTTATTTATGGTTTTAATATGTTGTGAGCCGCCCAGAGTCCCCCATTGGGGGGAGATGGGCAGGGACAAGTTTAATAAATAATAAATAAAATAATAATGTAATCTGAAAGATACATGTTTTTGATGTGTTATACATCTCAGAAATACAAAGTAATCTTTTGGGGCTGATAAATATGTTTGGATTTTTAAGATTGTGTCAAGAGCATTCTCAGAAAAAGGCTGTCATGGAAGTTTGCTTATTTATAAAAGTACTGCCATGGTTGCGCAGTCAAAAGCATCTATTTACCAGAAGTCAGAAGAAATGGAGGCAGAGATAATGTGAAGAAGAACAGTCAATTACTTTAATTACAGATATCTAGACTTAGTTACAGTAGTAAAGGATAAAAATTACATAGTAAACCTTTAGATATTAAGAGAGGTGAATCCAGAGGAGCAAAGATCACTGGCAGGGATATACCAGGATGTGAGTGGACGAGCAGCAGAAGGCTGTGATGATAAAGATAGGAAGTGTTTGCAGGATTCAGAATAGAAAAAAAAAAAGAAAGAGGCAACATAATATGATTACACTAATAAGAATTGCAAATTATTTTGACAGCAGATAGAGGGGATGAAACTGAAACAACAGAATATCACACAGAAGAAAACTGCAGCAGAGAAGAATTTTATGTGAACAAAAGTAAATTATTTACAACCCCAGTTGACCACATTAACAAGAAAATGGGATTATTGAAGAATACATGACAGATTTGAAGTAATAACCTTATAATTTTCAGATGTTGAACACAACCTGATTCAGAATGCCCCACTGCTAAAACAATTAGTATATCTTCTTGATAATTAGACATGGCTTCAAATTCTCTGCATCATAAAGAATACTTAAGACACATTAACTTTCAAAGGCATGATCCCATGTCTATAAAAAGACTAGTTCTAAAATAGCACCTTTCACCTGCAGTTTATGCATGCGCTTCTGTTTAGAACCATGACAAGTCTGCTATTCAGGAAATTGGAAGAACATTTGTACTTTACCAAAGAAGTTTAATATTAATGAACAAATTAGATTTAAAACTGCAGCTGAAAGATTTATATTCTTACTAGTGTAAAGAATGACAGCATGTTGGAGATGCCTGAGATACTGTTCACTGAAAAAAAAATGTTTCAGATCAGAAAAGTGAATGAATTTCTGCACTGATTCAATGATCAATTAAGAATTTTTATTTTTTATTTCTAACACTGTAGCTGCTATGTATCAACTAAACAATGACTTGTAAACTGCAAAAGAAGATTTTGTAATATTGGTGGATAATGTAGAGGCAAATGATAAATTAGACATCTGTTGATAATATCCACAACATTTGGTATTTCCGGCTTTTAACTTAATATTCATAAGCACAAAACATGTATCTCACAAATGTCTAATATCTTTACTTTAATTCTGTAGTCTGGAGTTCTACTCAGTTATGTCTGCAAAAGAAAATACTGCTGTGGAGATGGTAAAACATAGCGGAGCATCGCTGGGGTCCTCAGACTTGTTGAACAGCTATGCAGGAAACAGCAGGGAGCAGAAATGAAACTAGTATCGTCACCCAGAAAGGCAAACAGATTTACTTACTGCTAGGTGGCAAAGTGCAATAATTTCAGTTCTGTATGGCACTAGGCCAAAGTATACACTATATTCTGTACTTTAAGTACTTGATCTACTCACTTGCATATTCCACCCCATTCCAAGCATCAGCAGCAAGTGTGTCCACTACTAGGTTGGGCTGCAGACAACCATTATATGTCAGAAAAAGATGCAGAAAATTATTCGCAGCCATCCAGTGGTAATCCGAATTTTTGCCCAGGTCTTCACCTAGCACCAAAAAACATTATCAATGCCAGCCTGGAAGGGAAGACCACTCCAAAGCCAGGATGTCATGAGACAGTCAGCATTGGAGATAGATGGAGATAATGCACCAGTGATAACACACCAGTGCAATAGCTGCTGTATGGTATACGTGCCTAGATCGGGAAGGGGGCAAAAAACCCAGACAAGTTTGAAATCCCAAAACAGCATAAAAATGAAAAATACGTCCCTACTTATCCATAGAAAAACTGTAAATTGCCACCAATTTGGAGTGTGATAAGGCAATGTCATTTCTGACAGTCACCAGGCATTCCTCCAGAGGAATATTTAAGACACTTTGCTCCAAACCACCATTTTGGAGCAAAATACATACAAGCAGAAGACATCACCCACATAGCTCTCTTGATAGGATATTTACAAAGAAATCACATAGCCTCTTTTGGAACAATGGTTCAAAAGCAATCAAAGGAGATTTTTTTTCAAACAGTAAAGAGAAGGTCTAGACCTGCAAACTACAGGATCCAAAAAGTCATACTGATTTTATTTGCACATCACACCAAATCATCAACCTTGATTAATAAGCCACAGTGGCTGCATTCACATAACATGTCCAAAGGAAACCACATTATGTATTATGGTTCAAAAAACACTTTAAAATGTAATGTATGTGGCTTATTGTTGGCTCACTCATTTTAAAGTATGAGTGATACTTTAGCAAGTTGCATAAATGTAGGTAATGACATTAGTGTCTTCCAGAGACCTGCTGTGGGGTTTGGGAATAGGAGACAGGAGTTTGTATCTTGCCAAAGAAACAAAGCAGCATGCCCTCCTCACCTTTTGCGTGTTTGACCATTAACAAATGCATCAGGCAAAAAGAAAAAGACAGCACTCTGGGGGTTTAAACCTGCATATAGACCATTCAGATATAGACAGACAGGTGAGAATACATTCTGGGCATTAGTCTCCTCCCCCACCTCAAACCTCAACATTAAGATGAGGACAGGTACTGCAGGAAAAGCTTTGTGGAGTGGGACAGTTTTGTTATACAGGATCCAAGGCAGAGCTTATTGCAGAAAAGGTCAAAAGAGACACCAAACCCCCACTCCTCCTCATAAATTAGACCATCGACTTTCACCACCTTGTCACTTCCCCCAGCACGCTGCCCCCTTCTCCACTACTGCATCCAAGTGTACGCATTCTTCCTGCATGGCCCGAGAGGCCCATTTCCTTACAAACCATCTAAATCTTTAATTTGGGAACATCTGTTCTTTTCTGTTAGGAAACCGTTGCCGCAAAAGGAAATTATTAATTTTTTTTAAAAAAATATTATTTAGCTTTTTTTCATGTCCAAAGATAACCAGAACAAGGTGCTTCCGTTGAAGAAAACTGCACAAACGCTTCGTTTTAGTGGAGGCTTCTGATCCCTGAAATCATTTTCATATTCTGATTGAAAAGCTCAAATATGCTAAACAATTAGCACAAAATAATACGATTATTAATCATTGGTTTTCTTGTTCAAAGCAGTACCTTCGGCTACAAGGTCTAATAAAAAAAGAGTATATAGAATGAAGTGAATTTCATTTAGCGCTTGGACCAGCAGTATCCTAAACATAGCTGTAACATTACAAGGTTTGGAAAGCCAGGTCCGGACAAGCGTCCCTCCACCCCTGTTTTTCCCCTTTTCTTTTCTGCAACACAATGCGGTTTGTGGTTAAGGTTGCATTAGAGAGTCCTGGTATTCCAAAACACTCAGCAACTGTTCCACAGAAAGAACGGGACGCATTTAAAAAAAAAAAAACCTCTCCAGCCTTTACGCTTTGGGAGGAAAATGCTGAGCGCAAAACACGTCCGACCTAATCCAAGCCTCTTCCTGGGCCTCCACGAGGTACGAGCCCCACCGATCCTTTTCTTCTCCTCCCTCCCCAACTTCTCTGCGGTTACTATAACGGTTGCTATGGCGAGCGGGACCTGCCCGCCGACCAGCTTTCTGAGTCTGAGCTGTGCTCCAGGAAGAGGGTAGGGTGCAGGAGAATGTCAATCATCGGAGAGGTGTTTTGTTATTGGCGAACGTTTTGGTCACGTGCTGATTGAGCAGGACGTATATAAACTCAGGGCGTGGAGGTGCTGTCCGCCATTTTGTCCAGTGCGGAGAAGTAAGAGAGGCAGTGGAATCGAGTCTTGGCGGGAAAGCAAGCGACTCCGACCGCGCTTAGGGGGTTGCAGGACGAAGTAGAGGAGGCGAGGAAGGAAAAAGACTAGCAGCCGCTCACGGGAGTCTTTTACGCTCCTGGCCAGGAAGCCGGTGAGGGAGGGGATGGGTCGGCGTAGAAGGCCTCGCGGTTGTATTAAGCGGACAAAGAGCCGCCGCCATTTTGTGTGATCGGATAGCGCCAAGGATATTGTGCTGGGATGTTGATTGCGTACATGGGAGAGAAGATGGACTGATGGGCTGTTGTTTCCTGCTGTGCTCGCAGCCGAGGCGAACGAGGGATAGTCAAAGGAGGAAGGGGAATTGGGGTTGTGAGGGAATCCCACAGCTACTCAATTATGGTAAAAGCGGTTGAGGAAGGGCGCGCCATCTTCTAGGCATAACGATATATTTGCTTGTGGGTGAGCACGAGGTTTACTTCTCTGGTATGCTCATCTGGCTACCTGATGAAAGGCTTTCCTTGGGGATCTGGTGATATATGTACTTTGAATAGCAGCGATCGGAAGAAACAGAAGTGTAGCAAAATGGGAAACATCGGCTGCTGCTTAACCTCCAGATTTTTTTAAAATTTATTTTTTTATTTAGATTCTTTTTACCCTGCCTTTGTTGTTTCTATAAATAACAGAAGGCGGCAAACGTACCCAGTAGTCCTTCCTCCTCCTATTTTCCCCACAACAACAACCCTGTGAGGTGAGTAGGGCTGAGAGAGTGACTGGCCCAAAGTCACCCAGCCGGCTTTCATGCTTAAGGCGGGACTAGAATTTAGAGTCTCCTGCTTTCTAGCCTTGTGGCCTTAACCCCTAGATCAAACTAATTCGGGTCTCCAAATTAAGATTATTTGAAATTAAGTTTCAGATTATATCCGAACAATTTTCTATAAATGTGAACATTTATGAATTCAGAGAAGTTGATTGTTGGCAATGATTTTTCAAAAATTTAGTGTTATCTGTAATAATGCTGTATGTCATTTGTAAGATTCTCTTGTGTTTTGGTAATCAATACGTGGATTAGCTTGCGCTATGATTATTTTCACTTTTGCACGTATCGATTACCATTTTTGCATGAATTTCAGAGATGCATCGTGATTCGTGTCCACTGGACTGCAAGGTTTATGTGGGAAACCTTGGGAACAATGGCAACAAAACTGAATTGGAACGAGCTTTTGGCTACTATGGACCACTGCGTAGTGTGTGGGTTGCTAGAAATCCCCCTGGTTTTGCTTTTGTTGAATTTGAAGATCCACGGGATGCTGCTGATGCAGTGAGAGAACTAGATGGGAGGTAAACTTCTCTGATTTTCTTGGGAAACCTGCAAGTGAGCGTTCTGATTTTAAAAAAAATAATAAAAGTTAGTGGTATGAATAATGCAGAACAGCACATTAAAATATTCCTTTAAAAGGATTTGAAGTTGACTTTTTTGGGGTGGTTTTACTAAGGAATAGTACTGATCTAGTAATGAAAAGAGAAATAAAATATATTTGTATGAAATGTCATTAGCTTGGGAAAGATTTTAATTTGAAAGCAACTCAGAGAAATATACTCAGATATTTTTATTGCCTGATTTTAGAAATACTGTGTTACTTCTGTTGTTTGGTGTTTTAGTATTCAAAATATAAAGCATTCTTAATGCTTAGGAATAATGAGTCAATCCAACCATACTGGCAGTAAAATGCATGTTCATTTTTTTAAAATATTTGCATTTGTACTGAAAACTTAAAACTGAAGTCAAAAGGCATTTTGTAATGAAATCGTTTGCATGTGAGCAATGGGATAAAGTAAATAGATTGGTTTGCAAAATTCTGTGTTCAGATAATTCTGATCATTGACTATGCTGATGGGAATTGTTCAAAACATTGGAAGGTCCCAGGTGTCTCCCAGTATAGAGAATTGAATGAGCAAATGCCTTTCGGTTGTTTGACTTAAATGATGTATTTAAAAAACAATGTATTTAAAAATGAATCATCTTTCCCAGAACGCTGTGTGGATGTCGTGTCAGGGTGGAACTGTCCAATGGTGAAAAACGCAGTCGGAACCGTGGCCCACCTCCTTCATGGGGTAGACGTCCTCGAGATGATTATCGCAGGAGAAGTCCTCCGCCTCGCCGCAGGTATCCAGGATGAAAGAACTTTCATAGTGATGTTGGCAGTATTACCATTTTGGCATAATAGACTTTTAAAAACATACATGTGTCTATATCAAATCACCGAATTCTAAAGCATTAAGCAGGTGTTAGAGGGATACACTTTGTTGAACACTGGCTTCTGTCCTTGGGTACCTATACCAGTTGATAGTATCCTCTAACATGGAATATCGTCTTTTCTTCTGAGGTCTGTCCATCTACTAGTCACTTCCTTTTTCGTCCCAGTACTTCAGCTTGTTTTTTTGCTTTTCTTTACTTCATTGTTGATAAACATTACATACAACAGCTTGGATTTTTTTTCACTGAGTTTGTTTTTTCTTTAGCACAAATGATGCTAAGCAGGCAACTGTTTTAAGGATTCTGAAGCAATGAATAGTTACTCAGCTAAATTTTGACTGTAATAAGACTGTTGAAATATTATTGCCTCATTTGAATTCTGCAGTTATGAATTCCCAAACAAAGCAGATTTTTACTTGATAATGCATCCTCTGACCTGGACAAATTGATTGAGTGTTAAATACTCACTTCAGTACTTAAAACCTGATTTCTGCAAGGGCTGATCTCAACCTATTGCAGGTGAATGAAGTCCATACAAAATAAGAGTGAAACCTGTTCCCTTTCACTGTAGAACACAATAGGAGTATTTGTTAGCTAATAGATGGTTGTACTGATGGCTTGTTTTTCATTTTTTTATGCTTTTTGGTCCATCTATTAATAAAAATGAACCCGTTACAGAGTCACCATCATGTCTCTTCTCACCACCCTCTGAGTCTGCATTAGCCAGTCAACTAGCCCTTTCAGCGTCATGTGACCAGCGCGCCCCATTCAGCTTGGCTGGTGTCGTTTCACATGACCCAGGCATGGCCAGTCATCAGGTTGCACCGCCCTTTGGTTCCCGAGCATGCTGTTTTCTCTCAGCCTTCTCTCCAACCTTAACCAAATCGGCAGCAGCCACCTCGACCGCCCACACATTCCCGGCCAATCAGCTCAGCTGTTTATTTACCAAATGTCTTCACAACAACTACAGCAGCAGCCTTCGGCTAACAAAAAAGCAGGAAAAATCCACAACACCCCCTTCGCCAACCAACTAAATACAACGCAACATCTGGCAAAACCTTTTCAGCAAATTCTTCTTGGCAGTCAGTCCGGCAGCCTCACCTCACCATTTCTAGCTTGTTGAAACCAAAAACTAGTAAGTTTTTCCTGCTTATACAGTTTACTGCTGGTTAAAATAAGGAGTAAGCGGCTTATAAGTAATTATTTTTTCTCAATCAAAGGCTGGCTGTGCATAATTTCGTGGTAACATACATATGTTGCTTGGATAAAACTTTTAAGGGTGTTAAGGAATCTAATATAAATAACTAAACTGCAGTATATTTGCATGTGAGATGGGCAAACTTAATTGCTAACTTTGTTTTTCCTTGCAAACAACTGCCACCTCCTTTCACCTTTAAACTGTTTTACTAACGATTTCAGAACAATTACTTTTTGGGATAAACTGGGCAAGCTAAGGTTCTTTAGACTAAACACACTATGACCGTTTAAAAATTACATTCACAGATGCAGCTCTAATGTCATTGTCACTGTGTGCATTAGTCTTTCACTTGGTACCTTATGTCTTGTTGAGGACTCTGCCTTGCATGGGTTCCAAAATACTAGTTATACCAATTTTGGAACTACTTGTGGGACTTTGGTATAGTCTTTTAGGCAGTGGATTTTGTTGAGATGGAAGTGCTGCATTGGACAGGTTTGCTGTGACATGGTATTAGTTAAAACAAACTCATGGCTGGAAACATGCTGATCACGCTGAGTCTTTTTAATGCCTGAATCTTTCCATTTTGCTGGACGATGGGTGCAATTTATCTTGGCGCATTCACTGGGCCCAACAGTGACTTGACAAGTTGGGAATTACCTCACCTCAGTAGTGTTGAATTGATGAAAAGACTCACCTTTCTTTTTTGATTGTAGATCTCCACGAAGGAGGAGTTTTTCCCGTAGTCGCAGCAGGTAAATTGTTGAGGCTGATCATGCATTGCTGTACTATTTCACACATAGAAATAAAGAAACTTTCCTTGTGTCTTTAAACAGTTAACACTAATACAATACAGAAGAACAATAATACAAGTCTGAATTCACTGTTATGCAAATAGACTTCCTTTGTAGATCTGGGAAGAGCGAGAGTAATACATTAGTCGTCCGTACACTAGATGGATGGATATTGCTGAACATAATTCGCCTATAAAAAACAGTTAAACTTTAAAAATGGCCTCTTCTACTAATTTGTCAAGAGAAGTTTTAATATTGAATTAGTTTATGGGTGAATTGCTATAACTGGTGAATTTATTATTTGCAATTTATTCTAAAATCACCTTTGGCTTTTTCTAATGTTAAATATTCAGATATTTATGTCAAATATTCAGATTCAGTCAAATCTATTATTTGGAATTGCCAAGCGTAGTCTGAAGCATTATAGAGCTTGATACATCACAGCTCTAAGTCACTCTAGAGAATAGAGCTTGTATGTATACTTTAGCCACAAGTGTTAATTGAAAATTTTCTAATACAATATTGCTATTCTGAGACTGACATTGATAAACACTATCTTCTAGACCTCTTGGTTTTTGATATACCTTAGTTTATAATGCTGAATATTCCTCTTGTAGGTCCCTTTCTAGAGATAGAAGGAGAGAAAGATCACTCTCAAGGGAGAGAAATCATAAGCCTTCCCGTTCATTTTCCAGATCTCGTAGGTAAGAATGCGTGTGCATGTTCAGGTATTGGAGCATTTCAAAGTATGTTAAAATGTAATGCATTTGACTGTATGCAGGCCAAGGTGAATATTCAAATGAAAATTAGACTTGTATAATAGTTATATTATGATACTGAAGTATATTTGAATGAGAGTCCATTTATCATTGTTTAACTAAATTTTTTGTTAAACTCTGTCTAGCCGTTCCAGGTCAAATGACAGGAAATAGAACTTCAGGAAGAGTGGTGTACAGGAAGTCACAATTAGATCTGAAGAAAGTATGTACAGAACATTGTTTTCTTTAAGAACTCATAAAGCTTGGTGCATTTTAAAAATGTTTTAGTTGTCAAATTTTGTTTCTCTTGTAACAGGTGACATGTAACAGTTGTGAAAATGTATATGGTTTTGAGCAGGTCATACAAAGTGTAATAAGCCTGTTGCTCTACAGTGTACCCTTAAGCATAAACTGCATTAATGTTAGCCAGTTACCTTGCATAGAACTTCCAAATCCTCAAAAGTCCTACAGCGACAAATGTTTATAGTCTTCTGCGTCATATTCTGGAATCTGCAGAATCTAAACTCATAAATTACCACATGAACTTAAAAATCATGAGCATTTGCTATAATTGTGAATGGACAATCTGCAGTGTGAAATGTGGAGACTTAATTAGTTGGCCAGAATAAACTTAATGGCTAACAAGAAGACTGAAAACTTTGTAGCTAGCCTTTTTTTCTAAACCTGTTTGCGAGTTCTGATTTATACCAGAATTATCTTTATTATGCACAGTGCAAATTAAATCTTACACTTTTGTGTAGAGCACTACTGCTAAAACAGTTTTGTAATACAAATTAAGAACTGTTGATTGGATAAGTACATATGTATAAGGGTACATTGTAGATAGAAATTTTCCTCATTGTGTAAAAGTTGTCTTGTCACTGTAAACTCTTGGAGATATTTGGATTAAAGTTTTTGTTACAAATCGTTCTAAAGTATTTAACTCTTGTATCTTGACAACAATTCATGCAAAATAAAACATCTAAGTTGATTTTTATATAGCTTAATTCAAATCTGTTATGCACAATTCGAAGGCACATTCAAACTTAATTGTTAATGCTTGGATAATTCACTATTTAGATTAAGTTCACATAAGTAGCAAGCTCCTTTTGAATTTTGTCTGATCTGAAGATAACTGTTTTGATTGAGGTATAAGTTAGCAACTATAATAACTTCCAAACAAATTCTAATACTGTTTGGCTTAGCATGTTGTCTTCCATTACTCTTGCATTTGAGTAATAAAGAATTCAAGCTTTAACACCAAAAGTTAGCTTGCTACTCTGCAAGTAAAAATAAAATACAGGCATTATTTTTGTTATGTTTACGGAGCTTTAAAATGCCCTCCTTTAAATATTGCATGCAATATTTATCCATATAAGCCTTTGATGGCTTGTGATTTGAATGCCAAAATGTACATTGATCTTGTACCCCAGATATTTATTGGTCTTATGCATTTAGATTAAATCCATGCCAGTGGGGGAAAAAATCTGGTTTAATTTCCTTACATAGCTTTCAAAAAATCATCTGAAGATCCTAAATGTTTTTCTCTTAAATAGAGGGTCTTCAAAAGGGGGTAAAACATCAAATAGGAATTAAGACTTAATATACTCTGTCAAGTTATATCAGACATAAAGCATTCCATGCACAGTTCACCTTGTAGTAGCCCATGGTGGAAACAAGTGTTTAAAGGGAGCTGAACTAATAGATTCAAAACATTTCATGTACAGACATATATGAGAAGAATAAATGTGATCTTATCTTGCATATAAGCCTGCTTCAGTCTTCATAGACATTGGATGTCTAGTTGAAAGTGGGTACAGGCAGTCCCCAGGTTAAGAATTCCGACTTACATACTTATGAACAGGCTGCCTATTACTAAAAATGGTGGATGGTGTTCTCCTTCCTTGAGCTGACAAACCACTGAAGCCGTGTAATGTTTTCATGAACTGCTGAAGCCGCGTGTTTTTAATATGCAGCCTGTTTTTAGTGGTTCATGAAAACATTGGCTTCAGCGGTTTGTCAGCTCAAAGAAGAACGCCATCTGCCATTTTTAGTAAGTCTGTTCGTAAGTACGAGTTCCGACTTACATACAAATTTGAGTTAAAGACAGACTCAGGAATGGATCTCGTTCTTAACCCGGGGACTACCTGTAATGAGGATATTGTTTATTTAAGAGTAACTGGCTGGTACCTAGCTGATGTTGGCTGATCTTGAAAAACTACAGGACCTGGTTAGTACTTGGATGGAAGGCCAGGAGGTAATTCTAGGGCTTTAGGTTAGATAGGTGTTGAAAAAAGTAGATAGTGGCAGCCACCTTTGTGTGATAGCCAAGAACAGTAAAATCAGTCCATATAGTCACCAGGAGTTCAACTCACCTAGCATGTACTATAGTTCATGCTCCAGTGATGAAGCAGCCCAAAGTCAATGCTACATTCTTTAAAAAAACTAATAGTAACTGCTAGGTTCCAGTTGGTTATTTTTACAAGAAGATGGTATATTTAAAGAGCAACAACAACAAAAAGACTTCTATCTTTTGTTCTGCATGTTAGTTGCATACCTTTGTTAAATTTGACCTTTCTTAGTTTGCAAATCTCCCCTAAACATGAAGTTCTGAAACTTGTATAGGGGATATACTACAGAGCCTCACTGTGAAACAATTGTGTAATAAATCCTGGTAATTCAGGTATGTGTTAAGTAAATCAAAGAAAGAAAATGGATATATTCTTATGCTAGCTGTATAGAATTTTAGTTTTCTTGGTCTAAGCAGAGTAGCAACTATCTTATTTTTGTTGCTGTTCTGATCTGTGAAAGGACCTTATCTTTTACAGGGCTGGACCTCTTCCTCTCCACAGTATATGTTCGCAATAGCTGATGGATTTTTAAAACTAAATTTCCTTTAATAGAAAAATAAGTATAAACCAATCTTTTTTTAAAAATATGTTTTCACTTAAAGATTGCATTATAGTGGGTTGCACATGCATCATACATCAGTTGGATAAGGTGTGTGGTATCCAACCCACAGAGTTCTAAATGTTCCTTCAGTTTTAATAGGCTGTGATACTGTAGGTAGCCACTACTACAGTTAATACTGTACATTACTGCCCAAAGTGCTGTAATGTAGTAAAGGAAATTTTGCACTCACTTCTGTACTATAGAAAGTGCATGCAGAGTCAGAAAATTACATCTAACCTGAGTTGTAATGAAGGCTTGTAATTTGCTTTTGACTTGACTTGTACAGAATGCAAATAAACTCTTGTCACACTAGTCACCGCTTGAGATTCTGGTAGCAGTGGTATCACTGTAACCATTGATCAGAATCAGTTGGTGATTTTGCAGTTATCAGAGTTCCAGCTGGGAACTAGGATATTCTACTCTTCAGCACTTAATGAAGTAGGACAGTATAAGCATAATCCGTATCTTTATTTCTCCCGAGAGGTTATATCACCTTGCAGTTTGTTGGTAGGTATATAGAAAATTACCATTTTTCCAGTGAAATTATTAAATGCATGCTTAATTGAATCAATATTGTCATTGCTTATTCAGTTCACTCTATATTGGGGCTGAGTGAAAGGAAACTTTTTTTTGGTTTGTTAATTTAAAAATCTAATTTAAAATTTTAATTAAAAATAGATGGTTAAAGAACAAGGAAGAAAACCAAAAATTCAATAGACAACAAAACATTTTACACGTGGACTGTATCTACATAGAAATATGTTGTGGGAATCCTCTACATATCATTGAAGATTCAGTAAAAAAGAATGGTAATACGACAAAATCTTTGGGAAATGACCTATGTTTTATATAGAGGTGGTGATGAACCTAGGCCCTCTAGGTATTTCTGACTTCCAACTCGTATAATCCTTAGTTGATGTTGGCAACAGTTTTTCATGCTTCAGCCTGCAATTAACGTAAATCAGAAATGTACTACAATTAATGTAGTAAATTCTTTTTCTAGTCTCTCTATATACTTGAAGATGCTTGATTCCTGTGTCCTAGGTGTGTGCATGAAATGGAAAATGTCTTTTTGTTTCAAACACCAAACATTACAATCCAGAAGTTCTACCAATCCATTTTGGGCAACAACATTTATGAAAATTGAACAGTTTTCAGATGTTTTGGCCATGAGAAAAAATTGCATTCAGAGCAAGAAAAGGGTAACTCTTTGCTGCCATTTGTGCAGGCCAAATTAAGCTGCAAAATCTTAGCTTTCTTTAAATTTAGAGCAGCCATTTTCCTTGGAGGTATAGGCATTCTAATGGAATGTGAGGAAAACTAGGCTTACTGCCTGATCTCTTGCATGAGAGAGAACACTTTCAATCAGTCCTATCCCCAGGGCAAGAAAATATCCTGGCAGAAAATATTAACTTCCAGTCAGATTATATTTACGTATACAGAATGTGAATTACATTTAAATTGTCAATACTCCACATACAAAACAATACTTGTGTGACTTTTGCATGTAACTTATTTTTACACTTCTGAGTGCTAAAGGGACAGAAGAACTGTAGCAAACAGGTCAAGTTCAAATGTGCCTTTGCAGCAAAATGCACCATGGGCAGCATCAACAGTGCACAAGAGGAGTAGGGTACCCAATCCATCCAGAATCTTTACATTTTTAAAATACACTCTTAAATTTCTATAAAAAGGGCGTAAGAGAATGAATGACACCCAAGTCCAAACTTAAGCCAACCAACCCATTACTGTATTCTTCCCTTTCAAATGCACTCAGTCAGAAACTCCGAAAGAGCTGATATGACCAAAGAAAGCCATCAGTACAGAACATTTGGGGAAAAAATACAGATGGTAATAGCTTGCTGAATCTAGTTATGCATATACACACTTTGATCTTGTTAATTGTGGAGCTTTCAACATGCCTTTGAAGTTGAAGACACTGCACATATAAAGGCATTCTGAATCTTAACATCAACAGGAAACAAGAACATACACAGGGTGCACCATATTGTACACACATCTAAGAAGCAAACCAAGCTAATATGAACTAGTATTTTTTGCATTGAAATCACTTGTATTTTATTTATATAGTCCATCTCACACAAGGTGACTGAACAGTGTACATTTAAACATGGCAGTGCATTCACTAATACAGGAACATATTTGATGTTACCTTCAGCATTCCCTTTTTTCCTTCAAAAGCTGCACATGCTAACTCTCACCCATGGGAAGTTCAGCTTCCCTACAGGAATCTTGAAAAAAAAGGTAATCTTGCAAGCAGTCATGCAGTGAAATGATGAACGAGGAAGAACAGCCACCTTTGGGTTGTATGGTCTGCTGCTGGCCAGAGCATTTCCGTGCTGTATGTGTGTGATATGCATATGGCTTCAGAACTGTCATGCCCTGATCTGGTAGGTCAGAGACTAGGGCCCAGCAAGACAATTATTGGTCATTCATGGGGTTGAAGGAAGGTGGAAAGACAAGGCATGAATTCCACTGCAACTCAGCGCAGGGACTAGATAAATCCATATGGATCCTCTTCCACTATGAGTGTTCAGTGGTTGCTGAGTGACTGAAAGGATCAGTGAATTATGTGGATCGCATTGGATTGCATTTCTCAGGTGACGTGAGTCAGAGACCATCTTAAGAGATCATCTTAAAGAGGATAAGTCCCATCAAGTTCATATCCAGGTGTGAACTGTGGGGTATTGCCACACCATTTAGCCTAGAGAGCTTTGTCTTGCTCAGGACCCTAGTTGGTGAGCAAGAGGCATACAGCTGGACAACCGTTGCTGGATCTGGTGAGACCTTGACAAGCAGGTTCGACTTCTCGCTTTCCTCTGGAAAGTAACTTTTCCACTGAAGTTGGGCCTGTCAAGCAGAATCCCATGCCAGAATTGGCTCTTGCTAGGAGAGGAATGTCCAACTCCCTTGTCTCAGCTGCACTTCTGTCCTTCATCTAGGCTGCTTTAGCAACCAAAATCTCTCTCGGGGGCGGACATAGATTGCTTCCTTCACCTTTGGGTGAGAGACTGGCAAATGCTTCCTAAGAACTCAAGGGTTTTGGTCTTTGCAGGACTCCAGTGTGATTGGGCTGCCAGGGCCATGCCATCCTTGGACTCCAGGTTCTCTTGGAGTTTACCCAAGCACTTCTTGAAGGAAAAAAAGTAGAAACTGTCTCAGTATGGCTATTTCTGCACTTAGATTTCTTGCAAAGAATGGCTCAAGGGCATATACTGCCTTAGCCATGAGTCCCCACTCTCAGTTTGAGGAAACTAATGGCCAAGCATCTTGCCATGTCATTGGTGGCTATCTGCTACTCAAGCAGCCTCTTTAAAAAGTAATTAGGAGTTTCATCAGATGGGAACATGAGTCTAGCATCCACCTCTCCTTCACACTCAGGTGGAAATAAACAGGAATCTTACAACATTTGTCCATTAAAGCAGTGGTGACAGGCTGTAATAAACCTGGTGCTGGCCCTCTGCAGACCAAGACCATCTCATAAGTTGATAAGTTGCTCTTCATAGATCGGCTCCACTGTGACCATAAAACGACAGCTGAAATTTGGCAGCCCAGGGTTCAGTGCCGGTTGCTCAAACAATCAGCTCAACTACGTGGTTAATGTCTGTGCACTTCTCATTTGCCACATGAACCACATCTAGCATTTCAGCATGAAGCAGCATCTACCTGTGCCTGAGTCCTGCAACATGGGAAGTGCTGGGCCTACTGCAGCAGACATCTCACCCCTCTCCCACCAGTGAGTGGTGAGGGAGAGGTAAAAGCGTCCTCCGTCTCAATGGGATCAAATGTCTGAAGTGGAGTGGACGCCAGTACTAGGGCTGCTGCCTTGCCCTGAGGGAGGAAGGGGAGCACCACTCACTTGCTGAAGGTATGGGCATGTGGTATTCAAAGGCAATTACATGGAGGAGATGCCAGTTGAATGGCTGAACATCCAAAGCTATCATCTCAAGGGTGGCATGTGTCATGTTTGATGCCTTGAACCGCTCTGCCACTTGCCGCCTGCTGCAACCACTGTGCAGACATATTGCTCTGCTTAAGAGCAGAAGCCTTGTTGCTAATCAACAAAATAGGTACCCAGTACTGCCAGAGGCAGGAGGGAGACCCTAATGATGTCTAAATAGGAGATGAAGTATCTGTGAGGTTGAAAGATGCCCCATCTCCTCCCTATGCTGATCTGTACGTTATAGGAATTATAGACCGAAAGCATGTGTCTCTAAGAGCAAGTGTTTCCATCCTGTGCTGCCCTTGACCATTCAGTATATCCACTTTGATGGTATTGGTGGTCTGCAGGGATGTCTGAAGCACCATTACTACCACATACTACAGACTCAGATTCAGGATTCAGATTCAGGAAAGGGCAGCTATCTGCCTGACTTTCCGCTCAGCACTTGGGTTGGTAACTGAGGAAAGTGGAGGGGCATCCACCATTGCCATCTGCTCTTGTGCAGTGGGTAGAACTCCTGCCCCAGCAATGGGTTCTTCCTGAGCCTCGCTCACCATGGTGTCTCCAGAGGGATGGGCAGGGGGTTCAGCTGAAGTCTCCTTACAGCAATACCCCTCTTTGTCCCCAGACCAGCAGACTTTGGCACTGCCCTCCCTTTGGCCTACCTCTCCCAGCAATGGGTACTTCAGTGGTTTGGGGTGGGTAAGGAGGATACAGTTTGAAAAAGGTCCCTGGCTAAGTCTGAAACTGGGGTGATGGTGGAGTTAAAAAGTTTTAAAAGCGAGTTCCTTTTTGGGACAGAAAAAGAATGGGCTGTTTATGCATGTATTCAGAAGGTAGTACAGTAGCACTGTCAGCCCCCCTCAGACTGGAAGAATCAGTTCCCCCTCATACAGCAGCAGGCTTATTTTGGGTACGGCATTTTTTGGGGTGAGGGAAATGTGCTTTTAAATTCAAACAAGGTCTGATTTGAAAAGTGAGGAAAAGGAAAATCCCTTTTTCCCTCCAGTCAAAACCACCATGCATCCCACTACACTGAATCAAAACTGAAATGACAACAACAACAACAGTAGTTAAAATGGGAGTGGGGCTACGGAGGTTGCCTTGTAGGCAGTCAGATAACCAGGTAGTTATCACCAGTCACCACATGTCCAGGAGCAACTCCAGTCCTGCTCTGAACCCTGTGCTCCCTTGCAGCAAGGTCTTCTGGTACCACCCTCCCTTGGCAGTCTTTTTCCAGATCCAAAATGGCTCCCTCTGTGCCTGGTGTTCCTTAAATGACTGCAGTTATTTATTTCTTTAATTAGTTTATTTAAAACATTTGTATAGCTGCCAATCTTAAACCGAACTCTGGGCAGCTTACGATCAAGAATAAAACCACATATACACAATAAAAACCAAAAACAGTAAAACCAATAACCAGAAAAACCTGGCACCACAACCACGATCCCTTAATGGAACCCATTCGTTCTCTCCCACTCTGAGCTCACCCTATCCCAATGCCTGGGGGAAAAGCCAGCTCTTTCCTGCTTTCTGGAGGGTTAAAAAGGTGGGGGGCTGCTGGATCTCTGGGGGAAGGGTGTTCCATAGGGCAGGGGCTGCAACAGAAATGTCACAAAGGTCATCCCCCACCCAGCCTAAACCAACAGTAGTACAGACCCCACCCTGTTCTACTGGTCCAGAAGGAGAACGCAAAAGAAGTACCCCAATTGCAACAATCAATACAGCATCCAGCCATAACAGCTAATATAGAACCTGAGAAACACTGTTTTTCAATCCATACTGGAAACAGCCTTCCTTTGGTCTGTGTCTGGAAAAAAACAACTGAAACACACATGTTTTGGTTCAGATGAAGACCACCCCAAATCAGCTGTTCCTTGCCTAGAACAGCCCATGCACAGAACATTTTGCATATTCCTTCCATTTCCCAATTGTTTTAATTTCAATTTCTCCAATCTGGCTCAAGCTCAGGCAGATCTAGTGTGGTAAGGGAAGAGTAAAATGTTCTGAAAATCTGGGGAGATTGATGAAACTGAGTTAAAGATAGTTATTTCCATGCAAAAAAATCAGCTTGTGCTTAAGGCTTAGCATCTCTTCTGTAGTTTTATTTTAGATTTAGGAACATTGTTTTGTACAACTCTGACCTGTGCTGCACCGGCTCAATTGCAGTTAAACAACCTCTGCTGGTTTAAGGGGCACATCTGACTTTCTCTGGCATGCCCAGGGCTGCACTCCAAAACTGAGTGGATCCAGGATCCATTTGAGGAGGGTTTGGGGATCCTAAAGTATGAAATAGGTACATTAAGCCTATGCAGAGCTTAAGACTGTACCCCTTAGGTTCCTTCCTTACAAAAAGAGATGAAAACTGAGGTCTACAAAAGGAGTACTGGCAGGCCACATGTCCACCGATCACGACACTTTTTGCACCTGGATCTGTGCAATGTGTAATCCTGGCCTATGTTTTCCAATAGATACCTTTAATTAGTTGTCCAATTTAATGAGAACCTAGCAATGTGTTGATACAATTCATGGTTTCCTTATTATGTGCAAAAAATAGTCCAGTGGGTGGCAGACTTTTAGTTACCAGAAGCTGGGAAGCATAGGGTGAGGCCTTTGTAACTGAATTTCAGATGAGAAAGAACCTCTTCTGGCTGCAGGATTTGGGAGATGCATACATTATTGGAGAGAGTAAAAGTGATTGAGTTTTACCCTCCGCATCTGTAGCAATTGGTTGCGTTACTAGCTGCACTGCATTTCTCTTTGCTGTAAACTCCTTGAGAGTTCTAGCAAGCATGCAGGATGTCTTGACCATGACACCATGAGGGAGTCTTGACCAATATCTGGTTAGGAAAGATACAGCAGAAGACATGCCAATCAAACTGCAGTAGCCTTCTGAATCTCCCAGGAATCCTCATCACCAGAGGATGAGAGCTGTAGGTTCCTAAATAATGTATGTTCTCAGCTGAATGCATTCTGCTGAAGTATAGTAAAAGATGCAAAACATAGTAACATTTGAAATCTTAAAATCTTCTATTTTCATCTGATAAAGATAAAATCTAAGCAAGTGACTAAAAAAACCAGAATATTGAAAACATAAGCTTTATACATTCTTTCATTTAACATATTTTTCCCAAAACCTAAAGTTTATTTTATTATATGAGGTCACTCAGGACAACAGCATCTTTCCAAACCATATTTATCCAAAGATATTGAACTCAGTGAATATACAGAAGCTGATATAATTTAAGAGAACATCCCCATTCTGAAATCTATTATAACTATAGCCATGGTTTACTGATACTGAAAGTTTACAAGCGAAGATTATACACATCCACACATATTCATCAGATTATTCCTTTTTGGAGTCAGCAACATTATGTAAATCCAAAAAAGAAGTGAGAACTAGTGACCAAAATAATCGAAAGGCAGGAGATTAAGAAGAAGAAATATAAATCTAGTTCACTCCAATACCATTCACTATACCTCTTCGTACCTTTCTATCCTTCCACCCAACTTTGCTTCCATCAGGTCCAGACACCTATGTATGCATTGCTATTTGTCACCTCTATTTTTTTGCAAATCTCATTAACTCCACCCTGATTCATTTGTTGATCCTGTTGCTATGTGCTCTATAATGAGTTGCTTTATCTCTGATCCAGAAACATTAATCAGTATAGAATTCAACCACCAGATTAGTCTCTGGCAAACCCAAAAGCCACCTATGCTAAAAGTTGTACACTGGCTGCCGATCCATTTCCAGGCAAAACGCAATGTGCAGGTTCTCTAAAGCCCTACACAGCTTGGGTCCATGTTAGCTGAAATAATCATCCTGCTGTAGAATCTACTCTGGGCGCTGAGGTCATTGGTGAGAGTTTGGCTACAGTTGCTGAAGCTCATCTGGTGATGAAGCAGGGTGAAGCCTGCTCTCTGTGGTCCTGGTGTCTGGAATACACTTCCTCTTTTGTGTTTTTATTGCAACCTTCCTCTTTTGTGTTTTTATTGTAACCTACTGTGAACCTCCAACAGCTGGTGAAATAAATAAAGCCCTTTCTGTCATTTAACCCTCCCTGCTTCAGAATTGCCATGTCACAGTGCTGCAATATTCACAGAGAAGCTACAAGTACCAGAATCCTTCTTTCTTTTCAGCTCTGACTAGGAACTTTTCTTAGAGATTTAAAGATATTAGAAAGCTTTAATAGACCTGGCCAAAAATCTACCAAACGTTCTCTATTGCACTCATACAGTCTGTCATTTCATGCAGAATAGAGAACTAAAATCTTAAGTGGATCAGGGATCTGAGCCTATTGCAAAAAGATTGGCTGGCAGTCCTGTGAGTTGTAGTCCAACATGAGAGCTCCATGTTTCAGTCATTAGATCAATTCCTCAGATGCTAGTACTATATTCCCTTTTTTTTGTTCTTTTGATTAAAAAAAAATTGAGATGGCATAAGGTTAACAATCCCTTAGCATTTGTCCACACTTTTTATTCAAAACGGATGAGCTTAATTATTTAACATTACCAATTAAAGTAAAGATGCAATAAAATAACCAGAACAAACTGTATTGAAGTGTATGTCAGGCTGATTCCGCATTATTTCTTCCATTTATTTCCCACATGTCTTCTAAGAAGCTCGAGATGGCATGCATGGATCACTCACGGGCCAGGTTAAGCTGAGAGAAAGTGACTGTTGAAAAGTCACCTAATTAGCTCCCCAATTAAATAGGAATTTGAACCTGGTCTCAATCCAGTACTAACCACTACTCTACCCCGGCTTGAGGACAAAGCAACCCCCGTCCCCACTTTGTTAATCCCCGGCGTTTCTCATCTTAATTTCCCAGAAAGTTCCAGTGCATCTTTCTTGTCTGCCGTTTTGTTGTCTGCAACAGCAATACAAGCAGGGGCCAAAATGGCTGTTGGCTCCCAGAACCAGACCTCTTCCACTCCCCCATGCCAAGCAGCACCAGTATCGTGGTGGAGCCTCTGGTGATCAGGGAAGTTAGCCTGTTTGCTGAAGGAAGATGTGTGCTGATGTTGCAGTTCACTTGGTTAGAGAACTATCTTGAACTGCAACGCCTAAACTAGAAACCTCCTTTTCTCTCTGCCACCGGGGCAGACACTCAGGGTTTATCTTGCACAGCAGAGGTTTTAATTCTTTCTGTAAAGACAGTTCAAAACCTCCCCAGCTGTATCCTGGTGGGTAAACTTGGCTGCTGGTCTCGCCTAAGGCATAACACGATCCTGGAAGATAGAATTATATTGTAGGGCAAGTTCAGGCTTGTCCTTGCCAAGTTATACACATCTGTGATGATTTCCAAGTGTCAGAGATTAAGAAATGACAACCGAGTGTAAAGAAGAGCTGTGTGCAGCTGGTCCCTTAGTAACAACCGCAACTTTGGCCATAGCAGCCACAGATTTCTAGCACGAGTACCATATTTCTGATGTTTTTTATAGCAGCCATGATGGTCCAATAAAAACAGGGTTGTTATATCTTTATGAGGGCAAACTAAAGTAGTGGATGTGCTTTGATTTCTACATTTGATATTAATGAAAAAGAAAAAGAGAAAGAAACAGAACAAGTATATGAGATGGAGGTTCTGGGTAAAATTAGTCCAATAGCACCTTGGGTACCACAAAATGACTTTGCATCTAATGCAATTTAGTTAAATCTGCATAGCTCCTCTTGGACTGCAACTTAAGACTTCTATAAACCATAGATAGATTTTTTCCCCATCATACCTCTGTGGAATATCACTTTTTAAAAGTTAATTTAGATCAGAAATTCGAATGCCTTCCCTTTCTCCGAGCCTGGAAACCAAGCAGAGCGGGAAGGAAGGATTCAGACTCATTGTACAAATGTTTTATACTGCTGTGTGAACTGGCGTGAAATTTAGCATGATGATTAACATTCATGTGTGCACGCATGCATGCATGTGTAACCTATTCAAGTGTGTGCATTTTAACCACGCTTTCCCAGCAATATCCTAGAAGCAAATAACTGATTCAAAACAATAATCTACGTTATTAAAAATCAGAAAAGAGTAGACACAGAATCAGATATTTCACATCACTTTTTGAGGAGAAAATATATCTATTTTTTCATTTTTAAATATAGAATCCATACGTATCTATCAGTACCCTGTTTATTATGAGTTATTAGTTGGTTGCAGTGTATATGTTGCCAGTGAACAGGTTATATTGCAGAAATATATTATTTATGGTGAGTGCATACAATGCATGGCTGGCTGTCTTTTTTGCATCTACAGTAACTAATTTGCTTTTTTTAAAAAAAAAAAATCAAGACTGTCCGTTAAGGTTCTGTTGATGGTCTTATACTGATTTTGTTTGGTATTAATAACTGATCTGGTTGATAACACTGACAATGAATAGGAAGCCTTTAAAATACAAAAATAATTACAGAAGTAAGCTTAGTTTCCATCCCTTTCCTTTAATAATGCATCTGCTAACACTTCTGGAGAGCTTTCAAGGGCAAGAATTGAGATGTTACGAGGAAGATCTCCCCATGTGCTCACTGGGCTTGCATTTGACACAGGATGAACACTTTAAAAAAATCCATCACTTTATGAAAGGACCAATTTAAAAGTAATCCTGGATGTGTATAGTAAGTACTCATGTTGGTGTTGATGCAGCCAGTAACATTTAAACTAGCTTGCTACTCTCGGCCTATTAGCCCAGACAGAATCTAAGGCCAGGATATATGAAATATAGGTGCTGATAACTGCATGCACCTGATTTAAGCATGATGCTGACTGGCTATCAGATCAATGCATGTAGCTTTTTCCTCCACTCATTTAAATGACAGTGATCTTGGGACTTAAGAACTGCCAGCTTCCCCCCTCTTCCCCCCAAATGCTTTTAATATTTGGATGAGTGGAAAATAGTGAGAGATGCTAGACTGTGTAAAGTAGCTTCTGTTTTTCCCAGTGCCCTGTAACTGTTAAACCACTGAGCTTTTCTGGGGGTGGGGGATATTATGGGACAGTGGCTAGACTTTCTAGCACCTTTCCCAAATAAGGATAAATTCAAGGCGATTATTTTTGGTATTTTAATTTATTGAAACATAGTATGTCATTCTGTAGTATGTCATTGCACTATGGTTAGCGTTAGGCTGAGTGCTAAAGAAAATCTAATTTGAAGACAAAAGTTAGTAGTTTGTTAAAAACATTAGCTGTATTCTGCCATAACACAAAACCATGAACAGCTGGTTTGCACACAAAGGTAAGCCAAAACTAAAACACTTTGTGGCTTAGCAAGAGCTATGAAATGAGTTGGATTGAGAGTATTTTGGAATTAGTGGATGTAATATAAATTATAGTACTATTAACAATTTAATTATTTTCTGCTGCATTCAGTGTTAAACCTATTTAGATGGCAGCACTGAGACAACCTTAGCTGATTTTGAAAAGCTAACTAGCATCAAGCCTTACTAGTTCTTGGATGGGAGACCACCAGGAAATCTTTGGGTCATACACTTGACTGGGAAGTTAAAAAAAAAATCTTGGAAGAAGGTGGTGGTAAGCTATTCCTTATTGCTGCCAATAAGCTATTTGGACATAATTATGTAGTCAACAGGAATTGAGCTGATCTTGAACTGGACTTTACTGTACCATGTTCAGTACTTCATATTCTCAGCACCTTCACTGGATAGGCAGATTTTCATTTATTCTCATCTAATAAAACATTATGCCAGCAATTCAGTTACAAAAGTGCTGTGCTTTTATACCTCTTGCTAATAATAACAACTAAATCAAACCTCTTTTTTTGCAACTGGATAATGCAATACATATTCATACAGAAATAAGTCCCTTTGTGTTTAACTTACTCCCGCATAAATAAAAATTAAACTGCATTAAGGGTAAGAGTCCTTAAAACATTATTGCCGCAATCTTCTGTTCACCTACCTCTAAGTAAATCCCATTGTTTTAATTGAAGATTTCCTGAAACAGATGTGCACAATACAGCGGGCAAATAATGAGGCAATAGGAATGAATACACAGTTCATGCCTGCAAGGATTAGGATCCCTGTATTCAGAAGGGAATCTAAACTTTACTGCTTAAAACATTTCAAGGCTGCTTCAAACCACACGAGCCCTCCGACAGCAGCTTATATGATAATGTGTCATGTAATTAAGTAGGAAAAATGAAGACTTAATGAACATCAGCAAGTATACGAGATAGCCAGACCAAACAATAATAAAATGATAATCAGATAAAAACCACGATCAGTCCGGTAAGAATACACTTGGGAAAAGGCCAAAGACCACAGATAACTCTTACTAACATATACTGTATACTCATTGCCTGATTTTCCCTTTCAGGATAAGCAACATTTATGCTGAAGTGCAAAGTGTAGAAAAAGAACGAGAAGTAGTAATTCAAGGCACGAGAGAAGAAAACACAAACAGAGCCCAACGTCGTTTGCAGCGATGCAGTTCGCTACACCTCTCCGTATCTTTCCATCCTCATAAACCATCCTTGCTTCCACTGTGTCTGTTTGTGACTTCATGCGCTGCCTTTGGCTCTTTAACTTTCTTACTTCTCTAGGAGACAGCGTGCTTAGTCACAATTCAGCTGCAGCAAGTGGGTAATTTAGGAAAAATAATTGTTGGAAGAAAAACTCAAGTAGTCCCTGCTGTCTTTTCAACGCAGTGCGCTGGAACAATGACATTTCTTTCCACCAGCCTAAATTCTCCGCCAGCCATAGGAAAATATTCCAGAAGCAATTATGTTAATGCCAGAGAATGAACTCAGAAATAAGTATGAATGAAAATGAATGGGGAGAAAGAATGAAATGAGCAGCTCGGGGAATACATCAAGCAGACTGCCTGGATCCAGCCACGTCACCCCCAGCCAAGAGAATTTGCTTCAGAAAATGTTCATCCATACTGTGTTTGGCAAGATTGTGTTTACACACTGCTGCATTCTGGATCCCATCAAGATGCTTTCCTAAATGGAGTGGACAGTGTCTGAATATGGTCTAGCAGGGAGGGAGTCAATTAAATTATCCAAATTAGGAGAGGGGCAGTGTTAATGAAGCATTCAGCGCTTTGTCGCTCTTGTCTTTCTTTCCTGGGAAAATCCTATTAGTATAAAAACACTTAATAGAGGCACTTCAAAGAGTTGGTGGGGAAACATTTTTCTTCTCTCGGATGTGAGCACCATTCAGCCAAACACAGGTTTCATTTAGGCTCTTACTGAAGCATGAGTCCCATTATGGGTGTTCACGTTTCTCCGCTTTCAGAAAAGATGCTTGTCAGTAGAGATAACAAAATCCATCAAAGAATTATGGCACAATCCAGGTCATGTTTACTTGGAAGTAAGCCCTGCTGAGCACAATGGGGCTTGAATACAAATACGTATATATATGATTGCAACCTTAAGAGCCAATTTCCACTGATGACAATATCTCTTTATGTATGCCTTTGGCACAATAGGTGTGAAACGGTAACTTTGCTGGTGGGAAGCCTTTGTCTCCCTCTTTGGAAAAAGATACAAGACACTCTCATGGGCATTTCAGGTCAGAATACTGAAACCTCCAAAATAAAGAAAGTGTTCAGGTAATGAAATATCTATACGGCGGGTTAAGACTTCGTAAATAGCTGTTGGCTTCCTGCAGGTAGATCATACTGCTAGCAAGCCACAGAGTAGACATTGAACTTTGGTGTGGGTGTGTATTGGGGAAGAAACTTAAAAGTTGAAAAGTGCTTGGGTCAAATCTAGAGCATTATACAAGACAGCATTGTGCTGGCTTTCTTCCTTAAATATGTGAAAGTGCCATTTTTCTGTATTTGTAAGAGAAAGATATTAGGGTGGCAGAGAATAGCTTCCAGATAAGCAAATACATATAAGAGTCCTGGAAGCTAAGTTATCATTTTAAAGACTCAGTGGGATCTGCAACAAAGTACAGTGGTGCCTCGGTTCATGAACTTAATTTGTTCCACCATTCTGGTTGCGAACCGAATTGGTCGCCAACCGAATCAAATTTTCCCATAAGGTTCAATGTAAATCAGGGTAATCCGTTCTGAACCATATGTATTTTTTTTTTAACCACAAAAATAAGAAACAAAGTACAGTACAGTACAGTATGAAGAGAGAGAACACTAACCTTGCTTGAGGCGACACCAAAAAGCTTCACAGCAAGTGTCTGTCTGCAACCACAATCTCGCCTAGAGGAAGTCACGACCACGTGTCAGAGCAGGGAAGATGGCCGCGGGTCGTGTTCGTCACCCGATGTGGAGTTTGCGAACAGAAGCAAAAATTTGCGAACACTGCTGTTCACGAACCGAATTGTTTGTGAACAAAAGTGTTCGTGAACTGAGGTATTACTGTAGTGCAGTGTGCAACATTCCTCCTCAGAGTTGTGGCCACTGTGTGTCTTTCCAAGATATTCTGTTCAGTTCCACCCCTCTACCCCTAGTTTTATGTCTAGAAGGAAACATTTTGTGACAAATAATTGTTACTTCCCCTCCCCAGCCCTGTAAAAAAGCCTACCAACTTAGGGATTTACTCAAATGTGTAGATGTGTCCTCTGCCTATACAGGTAGTCCTCAGTTAATGACCATAATTGGGACTGGCAACTCTGTCACTAAGCAATGCAGTCGTAAAGCAAAAAGTCATGTGACTGCACTGACTTACAGCAGCAGTTCCAGCAGTTCTGGTTGTAGTTATTAAGTGATTACAATGCAGTTGTTAAGTGCGATGTCACGTGATCACAACTTGCAACTTCCTAACATCTTCCCCATTGCCTTTGCTTGTCAGAAGCTGGCAGTGAAGGTTGCAAATGGCAATCATATGACTGTGGCCACTGTGACTGTTGTAATTACATACTGGTTGTCAAGTGCTCGAATTGTGATTGCATGACCATGGGGACGCTGTGACGGCCACAACTTCGAGGACCAGTCTCCTCATTCAACACCATTGTAACTTCAAACAATTGCTGAACAAGTGGTCGCTAAATGAGGACTATCTGTATAAGATTCCACCAAAAATTCATTAGCATATGGATTTTGCAGAATTATTAATGCACTTCTGAATTTTTAAATGTCTCACACTTCTAATATTCTATTTTTCTGACTAAATTGGTAAGTTACCAGTTGGTGACCAACTTATTTTGCATAATAACCAAATGAGTCCATCCATAGCACACAGTAACTATGAACAATGGTTTCTAGTTGCTTTTATCATACATGGGTTTGTTTTCAACCTCTTCAGCCATCTATTATAAAAGAGCCCCATTCATCGGTGGTTGTAAGAATATCTCATATATTTAGCTTTACTTCTTTGAAAAAAAATATCTGAAAGTATTGGATATGGAATAAATGTTGTTTTCAATTACTAATTTCCAAAAGAAGAGGTTGCTGCCTGTTTGCAAGACCGATTCCTCTCCCAGAGGTCTGGGACAGGCTGCAAATGTGTTCTCAGATGCATCTCTCTCTCTCTCTCACACACACACACACACACACCATGCTGTCATAACATCATACTGCATATCTTTTCATGCAGCCAATGTTTTGCTTAAAAAAGATCACCTCGCCCTGATGTACAATATTTGAACCTGATTAATCTGTGGCCCAGGAGACTACCACGTGGGGGCACTGGCAAGAAAGCTCCTATTTTAGATGGAAAAAACCATAAGAATAACTTTTTTTTCCATGTGTGGCATAGTTGAAATTTGTCATAAGCTTTGGCACTGAAACGCTGGCTCAAGAGTGAGAGGAGTCTACTTCATTATTTGCTTTGCCACATGTTTATTAACACGTGAACATAATCAGGGCAGCACAGTCTTACAACAACAGTAGTTTCACACTAGGTTTCCAACATTCATTTGTACTATTGAAGGATTATTTGCACAAGAAAACTTACATCATTCAATCCGTCTTTCTCAGATGGTGCTTTCCAGATGCATTAGACTGCAACTAGTTCAATGGGTTGCAGTTCCCAACCAGTTGAACATAGCTACATATTAGAACATTTTTTTTAGTACATTAGACTGACAGCATCTCTTCATATTGATGGTCAACACTGAGTATCCAAAATGTACCTGGGAACTGAAAGCTGGATGCTGGACTGGAAAGTGTAATCTTTTCTCACATTTCTCAAATTCATGTAAACTCTTTAGGGGTAACCCTAGAAAGCCCTGGAACTAGTGGGATTCTAACACCTTCTATTATGTGTAAATCAGGGTGCTTAATCCATCACAATCCCTGGGCCATATGCAGGTCCTTCCACTATTTTTTTGCAGTTCACTGAGACTCTCAAGGAGGCATCCAACCAGTGCACTAAAATAGCAGGCAAGACCTGCATGTGGTCCCCCAAATTGGTTCAAATGACAGTAGACTGGTCAGATCTTCTTAATGACAGAGCTCCAGTTATGGAACTCTGTTCCAAGGGAAGCATAACTGAAGCGAACAATGTCTTCTGCTAAATGACAGTTCAAGACATGGCTGCTCACCCAGGTGTTTGGAGGATAACCCTGCTAGAATTGGAGAGTCTCTTAGGTAGCCTATTGTTTTACTATTCCTTTTCAAATGAATCTTGCTTTTTAATTTATTGATTCTAAGGATTGTCAATTCCTGTTGATGGTTTTCTTTACTGTTCTTTTGTAAGTTGCTTTGGGTTCCCACAGAAGGAAAAAAATACAGAAACAAAATAAAGAATAAATAGCACTAAGTTTGCCATTTATGTGTATTTTTTAAATAAGGACCCCAAATTCATGTCTCTGCCCTTTAGTTTGCCCTCAGCAGTCAAAATGTAACGGGAAGAATGCAGTCCCCTTCTGCAGAATGGTCTTCACATCTGGTATCAATGAGTGATAGGATTTTTTTTTTAATGATCCAAAGCATTGAAAGAAAAAGAAACATGTTCAGGCACATCTCACTGAATCTTCCTTTTCAAATGAATCTTCTTTCCTCTGCTACAAAACTATCCTCTCGGACTATTTTCTTCCTGAGGAATGGATTACTCATATCATAAATAGTCACCCTGCTATAAAAAAGGAGAGGGATTACAATGGCATTTCACTTGGGGTTCCGGGTTGGATGATTTGCCAACTTGTTTCCACCCTGATTACAGAATGATCGAACACTCTAGTGAGGTCATTAATGTATGGAATCAGCCTCCTATTCAAAGGGCATTTGACACCTGTTTTAATGGACTGAGCTTCGACATTTACTCAAAATGGTTTATCTTGTTTCTGCTGGCCTTTGTGAAGATTGACAGTGGCACTCTCGCCTTTCTCAACTAGTGAGGATATGGCGAAATATAACCTCAGTCATCTTTTTTTCCCCCTCCTGTCAGTAGCCAGATTGCATACATCTGACTAACACATGTAAGCACAGTCCTAAAGATCCATTAGTCTGGAAGTTTGCTAATGGCCTAAACCATGTTCATGCAGCACACTAATCCATGGTTTGCTTAATTACATAAACTACAGTTGGCTGGGTTTACCCAGCACACTAAGCCACAAACACGCAAACTGCTTTTCCAAAACTGGAGGTTCATTGTTGAGAAAAGAGCCTATATAGGACTTGTGGTACTCTGGAGCTGTCGAATACTAGAGGCCAGTACAATAGAAAACAACCACCATGACGGAATTCAAATACATGATAGTTTGCCAAACTATTGTGGCTGTCCAGGACCTCTGATCGTATCTTCCCTTACCCATCAATATTTGGACCTACCTGTCATTTCTCATAACTCCATCAGAACTTCTATTTGTCTGTTTCTATATCCAGCAATAGATGGATGCTCATGCTCAATTCAAATCTCCTAGGTCCCCTTCCCTCCTGCTTTTCTACCCTAACTTCACCTTGCACATATCCATGTGAGCTGATCCTCTGGCTACTAGCTGCTCAGACCATCCCACATTCAATCTACACATTCACACTACACTTTTGCATTTTCACACCTACTTCTTCTATTCCTTAATTTAAAATCTCTCAGTTTATTGCTCCCCATCCCCGCCCCCTCTCATAGGTTGGCAAAACCAGGATTCTCTCCACCACTGCTGGTTCTCTCACTCTAGGGAGCCTCCTTTTTCAGTCTGATTCTTAGCCTGCCTGGTCCAATGACAAACTGGTTGGTGTTCCTGGTCTCTGAGGCAGGACCTCTGGCTGTCCTTGGTGCCTCTTGCCCTGCTATCTGCTCTTGTCTACTGCTGACTGTTTGGTAGCCCAGCCTTTCAGCCATCTGATCACTTGCTCTTTCCATAGCCATGGCATTTGCCCAGGCCTGAGGTTACTAAGATGGGGAAGAGATTTCTGGGTTCTTTTTCCTCCATCCACTTTTCCACCTGGACTGTGAGCCACCAATTTTGTCAGTCACCAACAATATATTTCTGTGCCATAATGGCTTGGCTATTATTCCTCTTCTTCTTCCTCCTGTCATCCTCTCACTTCCTCTCTTTTTCTTTCTAGTTCCACCAACTCTCACCTTCTCATCTCTCCATCTGTATCTATCCTGATTCTGTTTAATCCAATTCCACTACTTCTTTGTCTCCTCTAAAATCTTGTAATGCCACCAACTCCACAGACTCTCCTTCAGCAGTTCTCAAATTCCAGACAGTAGTGACATTCTAATTCCTATTTTTTCTTTTGTCCATTATTATACATCTGTAGTCACTCTTCAATGGCCAGCCAATAGTTTCCAGCTCAGTTCTATGTTCTTTTGAGGCTAGAGAGCCTGCTATATGGCTTAGATAACACAAATAGTTGCCAGTTTTTTGGGAGGATCACAGTGTTCAACATTTCCCCTTTATTCTACCATTCATCCTTCTGGAGTCTCTGGGACCTAGGATGTTGAACTGTCATTTTTCCAATTCATTGTTGTTTATTCAATAAACAATTATTTATCAAGCAATGGCTTAATGTGATCTATAAGCCCAGGCAATAGCCTGCTTCAAACAATATGCTTAAAATACTTTTTTTTTTTTTTGGTTTTGCTGTACGTTATGTGAAATTAGTCTTTATGGCTTATATGTCATGGTTTATAGCTTAACATACTTTTTGAATACAGCCAATTGTGATTTATTACACAAGTTATGGTTAAACTATATCCAGTACCTGGTTAATCAGTATAGGTGCCCCTCAGGGATGTGTGCTTTCTCCGCTGCTTTTCTCCCTTTATACCAATGACTGCATTTCAAAAGACTCTTCTGTTACAATCTTGAAATATGCAGATGATACAACTGTCATTGGTATAATTCAAAATGGAAATGAGTCAGCATATAGACGGGAGGTTCAACAACTGGTCTTGTGGTGTGGTTGTAATAACTTGGAATTGAATACACTTAAAACCATGGAGATGATTGTGGACTTTAGGAAGAATCCTTCTAATACTCCTCCCCTTACCACACTCGACAGCCCAGTATCAGTGGTAGAGTCCTTCAAGTTCCTGGGTTCTATACTTTCCCAAGACCTGAAATGGACGCTTAACATTACAGCCATTATTAAAAAGGCACAGCAAAGGATGTTCTTCCTGCGGCAACTTAGGAAGTTTAAATTATCCCAGGAGCTCTTGGTACAGTTTTACAGGGGAATCACGGAGTCTGTTATCTATTCCTCTATAACTGTCGGGTTTGATTCTGCAACCAAACAGGACAGACTCAGACTCCAATGGATAGTTAAGTCTGCAGAAAGGATAATTGCAACCCGCCTGCCTTCTATAGAAGAACTATATACTGTGAGAGTCAAAAGGAGGGCAGAGAGGATATCTGCAGACTCTTCCCATCCTGGATATAAACTGTTCCAACTTCTCCTTTCAGGACAGCGCTACAGAGCACCATATGTTAAAACATCTAGACATCGGAATAGTTTTTTCCCTTGTGCCATTGCTCTGTTAAATACTACATGATTTGATATGTGCGGGACAGTGGCTTCTCCCTTTGAAAAAGTTATTTTACTGTGTAGTGTTATTGTTTATTATTTTTCTGTTGCTATCCAAACACACCGTTGATCTTGCTGTTCGTCACCGAAGACAGATTCCTTGTATACAGTATATTTTATACTTGGTCATTAACGTATTTTGTACTGTATTTGTATTTGCAAACAAATCCAATCAATATTCTAAGCTATATATTATAACGCTAAACAATATACCAACTTCTCCACACTACTGATTGTGTGAGGTGCAGCAGAGAAATGTTTGTATATCTTTTCAGTTCTGGTCAAGCATAACCTTTATTACTAGTGCAGCATCTTGTTTTTTTCCTTGCAGAATAGAGGGTCTTCATAAATCAGTTTTTAAAGGAATTAGAGATTTAACTGTATGGGAATAAAGGTAGACTTGAAAGTGTGTGAGTGTCTACAACAGGTGTGTGTGCACATGCCTGGTGCATGAAAAAATTCAGAAAACAAACTTGGCAGCATTTCGAGGGTTCCTGAGTGGGAACTGAAGGCCTGTACAGCTTTTCTCGTGACTTCAATTTCCTGATCTGTATCATATTATTGGAATTGTGGGAAATGCCTTGAGTAATAGTATTTCTCATAGGCCTCCTCTCTGTTTATCTTATTTTTTTTCTATTAGAGAGGTCCAAACAATAATAATACAATGTTTTTTAAAAAGAGCTGCACGTGATACTGGCAGAAGGCTGCTAGAATCTGAAATCTGGAAGCAATCATCAAGAAGGAACTCAGTCAAACCCACATGGGAAAGCAATCACAGCCACAGAGCTAGGCAGCAAAATCTGGACATGTCCAGACATATCCTAACAGGTCCTATTAATCTACAATTTGACATAGACAACTGATGTTTAATAAAGGCAACACTTAGTACTAAGAACTAGTGCTGTGGGCAGCATGGATAAAATCACAGCCATTTCCAGGAGAGAGAGAGAGATTCCCTTATTACTATGGATACTGCCCTGATGAAGGTAGTAGAGCGGTTAGATGCAGTGTCGCTTTCTTCCCAGCACAGTAGACCAGCCCCCAACCAAAGATTCTTTTGAACCATATGGGCAAATATTTTCTTTTTTTTCAAGTATATTTCACACATCATTTCATCTTTGATTATCACAGTCTTTATAGTAGACATTTCTTCAACAAAGTAAATGACCTCATTGTCCACAGATGGGAAAAAATGGAATAGACCAAGCTCTAAGAGTGCAAAAACCATGAACAAATATGAAAAACCAGCATGAGGAGGTGAGAATTCCTCTATTCACAATTTGGGGACCGCCTGGCTGTAGGAAGTGGAGAGAGCAAGATAGGATCTGGCATTTGGAGAGGGGATCTCCACAGCCACATCCCACTGCAGAAGATATTATTCACCTGGTGATGTCTGAGTCATTCTGTTTCACACACCCTGGCATTCCATGGTTTGTTGAATAAGCTATAGTTACTTGGATTCACATGGAATGCTATATCACAGATAAACAAACTAGATTATGACTCAGGGGGAACTCAGATTAACACTTTTTATGGGATACCTACACAAGTAAGGCAAACCATCTGCTGTAACCCTGGCAACATAATATGATAGGTTCTCTATCCTAACGTATGCTCAAGATCACAGAACTCTGGATACTTAAGCTCCTACAGTCTCCTGGGTGACGTGACTCAATCATTTCAATGTAGCACCCTCCAGTTGTATTGAGACTATTCCCAGAATTCAGCATGAGTTTGAATTCTGTGAAATGTAGTCCCAATACAGATTAAGTCTGATGTAACTGAAGGCTAAGGTTGCATTGTCAGTGCAAGACTGAAATAACTTAAATAACTTACCAGCTAAATTTGGGAAGGGCAGAGATAGAGCTTTAAATATTTTTGATGTACTGGGCATAGGGCAAGAACAATTGTGTAATTTCAGCTTCTAACTAGAAAACCCATGACCCATTGGGTCAATGTTTCAGAGATATTTCCTTACCTAAGCAGAGAAATGGAATGACTAAGGGCAAAAAAGCAGTGGGAGTGTGAGCGACTTGCAACTTGCTGCCAGCTTCTCCATTGACTTTGCTTGTGGGAAGCTGGCAGGGAGCATCAGAAATTTCCCTTCCCTTCCCTTCCCTTCCCTTCCCTTCCCTTCCCTTCCCTTCCCTTCCCTTCCCTTCCCTTCCACATATAATATAGGCGTGCTCTGTTTGCCCTCCCCTCACACCCTCAGGAGAGCCCCGGTGAAGCCTCCTCCTCGGCTGACCCATGGAACTGCCTGCCACTTTGCTGAGGGGAAGGTGGAACAAAGGGAACTGTGGACCATGAGGAAAACTGCAACCCTGCTCCTCATTCTGGCATGTCCCCAAGGGCCCCCTCCCTTGAGGGAGGAAGAGGGCTCACCCATCAACCACCGGTGCCCCCAAGCCAGCCCTACCTCACCAACAGGCATCCAAATCGCTCCCTCGTCCTTCCCTCAACACCCATTGCCATTAAGAAATTTAAAATTTCAGCCTTGGTTCCAAAGCAGCCAATCACCACTTGCTTGTCAGGTCTTGTTGCCAACTGATTGGACACAGGGGCTAGAAGGAGGTGGGAAAGAGGTCAGGGATATACCAATGACAATCATGTGACCTGGCCTGACTGGCACTGCCGCAGTGTTGAAGCAGCCACAAATTGCCCACATTTCAATCCCACAGGAGTAATGGGCCCCAGATTTTGGATGCATTCTGTAAGTTAGCCCATTTGAGGTACCTTGGTTCAAAAACTGTTGCCCTATAATGCACCATTTTGCTTAGTTGAAGGTTACAGACACAAGAGTTTTAGTAGTATGTAGATAGTCCCAAAAGATCCTCATGGAGTATGGCAGATTAGAATGAATCTACAAAGGTTTTTCTGCAGTAAAAATCCACAATATAGTATGTGTCTCTGACCATATGGGATATGAGTTGTTGGAATTTCCCTTTAATTCATCCTTGCATGATGGAATAGATGACATGATTACTGATGGTGGAGTCAGATCTGCTTTTCAGGAAGACTGCCTTTTAAACCTTTCATTCTAGTTTTTCTTGTGATAAATGTATAAGTTGGAATATGCTAAATTAAAAACAGGCTGATCTTGGTAGAATATTGTTATTGGTTTTTCTGAAATAGTTAGAATGCTTGGTTGTTTGTTTAACTTACTGAAAAGAAAAGTTTCATATTTAATTAACTAAAGGCTCAGTATAATATAGGATAAATAGTACAGTTAAAAGTTTTAACTTTCTTGATGGTCGTGATATTGTTTTAATTGTTGCTGGTTGTACGCCACCCAGAGTCACATTCAGTGAGATGGGTGGCCATATCAATTCACTAAATCCATCCATCCATCCACCCACCCACTGCAGTATAGCTCAAATTGTAGGGGTTATAGTATCAATCCTGGAACTGGCAAAAAAGTGTTCAAATAAAACTTGCGGCTTATCTGAACTTCCAGAATAGATTCAGCTAAGTAGTAAGAAGACTGACATCCTTGCTTCAGCCTAGATGCTGAGACCATTTGATATGCAAGATCATATATGTGTGCTTTAAAATGTGTTGAATCTATCTCATTTATTTTAATATTTTAATAAAGGATGTGCAATTAAGGTATTACTTTTTAAATTAATTGTAAGAGCTGTAGCAGTGAGGGGATTGTCTCTTATTTTGCTGTAAATGAGTGAAGAAAATAAACAACTGGGTTTTTGCAGCCCAGATATGATAGTCACAGGCAAGGCCTTGACAAAAGAATAATTATTGTTCATGTAGCACCACTCATGTATATAGTGTTTTACAAAATACAGGTTTGACAGGCTCCTCCCCCAGGGATCTTTCAATTTAAAAATAGACAGTAGGGAAACAATAGAAGAAGGGCAGAGAAATAGAAGTAGAAGTAAACAAGAGAAGAATATATTATCTTTCCAGGTACACTTAACTTGCCTAAGTTACATTAGAATCATGTGAGACACATAAAGATTATTATTGACTGGATTGTCTTCTCAATTGTCATTATTCACTTGCAGAAATAAAGACTGGTACCTGGAGGTTGATTATGTGAGAAACTGCAGCTTGAAGTTAGAAGGGACAAGAAGCTGAAGGAGATGAGAGTTTTTAATTGGAACTGAGTTGATTTTATGGAAGTTAAATGGATTGATTTCTGAGGAATTGTTGCTTTATGAAGATTGATTGTTTGCTTCCACTACCTAGGCGTATAATAAAAAAAAAGATAACAAAAACATTAAGCCTCTCACATTCAAAGCTGATCAAAGTCTTCACATCTCCTGAAAATTCCCACAGTTTAGGACAATGCCTAACAATAACTGTCTTGAGGATTAAACAGATGAATTAAGGAAGAATTACCAGATCTGACTGCAAAAATCTGGATGACCACTAGACAGCAGCAAAGACAGTGTTCTGTATCCCTACGATACCAAGATTGCTGCAGCCCACATTTGATAGGCATACATTAGAGGCTAGATGTATGGAATTTCAGCTGACCAAAGGTAGAGCTATACATAAGCTATATTGCTCTCAATTGGTTGATGTGAATAAAAAGAGATTTGGTGCTGCAAAGCAAAGCCTTTGCAAAAAAACTAAGCCTTTTATGATTGGGCAATGATCTCTCAACACATGGCAACAATAAGAGTGTGACAATATGCGTTGACTTCTTTGTTCTAGGTCACAGGAACAAAACCCCAAATCTGGCTGACTGCTAGCTGTCTTACAGATAACAACAGCTCTTTTATACTCAGATTGAGTTCCCAGCAGGGAGGAAAAAGTGTAGGGAATACACAGATATTCTTCCCTTATGAACTCTTTTGTAAGGCAGTCAGTAATTGGTTAGGAAACACTAGAGACAATGAATAAAAAAAAAAAAAAGAGCAACTGCTGTTTCCACCTATAGAACTGAGTGGGATGGGTGGGGAAATGACATTTATGATGGCTTAAATTATAGTTATAGAAGTCTTAGCATTATTATTACCACTGGAGTTAGATTTCATACTCCCAGAGCCTGGCCAATAAAGCCAAATGACACATCTCTGCTGAGGGAAACTCAAAAGTTTGCAGAAGTGTGAACACCCACAAAAAAGAAGGGGAAAATCTCAAAGTGTCTCAATGAGACCAAGGCTGCTTAGTGACCCTAACATGTGTCTTTCTACCATTTGGGAGTGGGGAATGAAAATCAGAATGAGAGAGAGATTGTTAGGAAGTGGTTGGAAACCTGAATGGTAACATTTTGTTGCCAGTTCCATTTATGAAGCTAAAGAGCCTATTTTCTGACCTGTTGGGTAAACTGTGGCCTCAGGACTTCCTGTGGTCCCTGAGCCTCTTCTCTGAAGGCCCTGGAGCAGAGGTGTCCATGGGGTATGGTCAAACGTGTCAAGATGGCAGCCACAACAGTGTGACTGAAGCTCTATTTTTTATGTGAATCACAGTTGCCATCTTCACTTTTCTGACCATACCCTGCAGACACCCCTGCCCTGGAGCTTCTTCAGATCCCTACTGCTGAAAAATAAGGGCCTTATTTCTTACTATTTTAAGGCAGGGAGTGTGTTAAGAGTGTAGTGCAACTCCCACAAGAACCTTGCCCTAATTGAATGAGCTAAGACCTAACCACTTACACTTCAAAAAAGGTAAAATTATACTCTGCATCATTGTCTCACCAACTGTGGCCTCAACCTCACTCCCCAACAGCATTGAGTTCAGCCTACATCCAGCCAATGGTTGCCTGCCCCGCTTGTAAGGCAGAGAAATACTGACGCAGGGTCCTTCTGCACTATCTCTCTCTGTTCTTCCAAAAACTACTTCACACACCTTTAATCTGGAGCAGAGTTTCTCAGACTATTTATTTTTACTTTACATCTTTAAGCTTCCCAATCACCTGACAGCTGCTTCTTTGGCTGGCAGCTTCAGAGCATCTTCTTCAGAAACTGATGCATGTATAACTTGCTGTAATTCATACATATTTACAAACTGGGAGACTAATCCAACATTAGCATAAGAACAGAACCCCTTCAGACATTTCTGAGAACACCCCCAATCCCCCCCCTCAGATCTCTATAAATACCCGCAAAAGGGTCACTTCATCCTGGGCACAGAGAGAACTGCTCCTGTCTGTGCTCCTGCTCTCTGAAGATGCCGGTCACAGGTGCTGGCGAAACGTTAGGAAACAAAACTTCAAGACCACGGCCACACAGCCCGGAAGACCCACACCAGCCATCGTATGCCGGCCGTGAAAGCCTTCAACAATACATTTCTGAGAAACCTCCTAAAGCCAACCTTCCCTTAAAAGAAGAAAGCATGCAGAAGGGGGTTCTGGGTCCAAGATCCTCACTCACCCTGTCTTCTTGGACCGGTCACTGGCTACATTCACATGACACACTGAATCACCTAATGGCAAACCAGCCTGTCTGATTAGTTTATGTTTTATGTGCTGTGCAAAGCTAGTAACTTTCCAGCAGTTAGGCTGAGGATGTGGTAGGTGCCCTCACACATAATGGCTGCCACATGTGCATGGTCAGTCCCAAAATAGCTGTTTACTAGAAAGCAAACTATCTTCTCCAAATGTTTTTTATCTTGCCAGTGGGACTTTTATGAAGCTGAAAGGCATTCTTGCAAATAAGCATGATGCTAAAGGCTGGTGCTTTGGTTTGTGGCATGCTGGCTCTATTGATTTAAATTTAACAATTTTTAAAAAGTCAGGTGGATCAGGAAGCTTGATCAAGAAAGGGGCATATTGGTACTTGGAAATATCTCTCTTAGCTTCTCAGGGAATAAACTAAGGCAAAGGCAGCCACTATTTCTCAAGCTAAACTATCATGCAAGGTTGATGTAAGGCTAAACCAAGGTTGGTGTGTTCCTCAGAGAAGTATAAATCAGTGGGGAGGGCCATTCTGCTGATTCCACACTTATCATAGCAATTGTTGTCACGTAGGATTTTCTCTCTCTTTGTATTTTATGCCCTCTTCCTTTGCCTTGTGTGATGCAGGGAGAGGGGGTGATAGAAAGGAAAAGTCACTCAGTTTGGGAATCACTGCTGTAGAGGAAGTGTGGGACATGTAGGAGAAATATGAGCGACTGATCTGGCTCTTATCATATGGCCTAGTTTTCAGTGTGGCATAACTTCCACGTTTTGGAACCCACTGTTGTTAGCTCATGGCTATCAATGGAACAAGGCATGTGATCGTATTTAAAAAAGAAAACAGCTTCTGCTAATTGTTCCACTTATAGGAGTTTTCACTGTTTTGGCAGCACTTGAAAATATATGGAGAAGAGGTTTTTTTCTTTCTTTTTTTTTAAAGCACCCCTTGCTGCTAACTTGCGGCCACAACTGTTTCTGGCATGAATTAATGCCTTCCCAGGCCCTCTACTCTTTTTTGTAAACATAATTTCTCTGCTCTGTTTAGCTGAGTGAGAAAGCCTGGGTACAAAAAGAGAATCTTTCACTTGGGGCCCTTTGCCAGGGGTAGGTCCTACACCAGTCAAACTGGAGAAGTTGGTCACCAAATTGGGTCTGAGCTAAAGAAACAGAAACAGTGGCTGGGATATGACATGCGTAAGGATCTTTACTGCTACTGTTTTCCTGACCGAACTCAAAATGTCTCAAAAAGCATAATAGGAAGGAATGGGATACCCTTGTTCAATAGAAAGGCAATGATGGGAAGAAGCTGCTGCATCTGTTGAACTGCTGTCTATCACACAGCTGGTAAATATGCAGGCACACTTCCAGAAACAAGGTAGCAATCAGGTTTGAATCAAATCTAGTCCTGTTTTCAGTTGCAAAGGGCGAATGATAGCACAACACAGTAAATGCAGCTCATGTACAATAACTGTGACCACAGTGTAGTACTACACCGTATACTTCTGAGTAAATGTTTATTAGCTCAGAAGTAGTAAACATAGGCAGGATGCAGCTTCTTTAGCCTCTCATGCCCAAACATGTTCTTTTTTAAAATACAACAATTTGAAATCAGCTTATTCGGTGAATGCTGGAAGAGGACATTTACCTTTTGTACTGTATGTAGAAGTGATTTTTCAGAACTACTGGCTGTTTACTTCTTTTTTGTAATGTACTGAAACATTACAAGCTCATGAAGCCTGTATCTTTTAAACATGCACTGATGTTCCATGAGACTGGTATGTAATGACACAGAAGCCATGAAATTACATTCTGCTGCTATTCCCCCTTCCCATGGAGAATTAAAAAGGTCTTCCTATTCAAGATCTTATGCTGTCCCTGCTGTAATTCATTTTTAAAGATCATAATACAGTAGATATGTATTATTATATTAGCGTGGAGGACCAATGACCCTCCAGATGTTGCTGAGTGACAAGTCCCAGCAACCCCAACCATCATGGCCACAGGTAAGCAATCCTGGGAGTTGACACTCAGCAATGCCTGGAGGGTCACTGGTCCCCCAGATTTGTAGGGGAAATAACAAATGCTAGTTATAGAGGCTGGATTTCCAAAATAAGGAGAATATTCCACAGTTATAATTTCTCCCTTGTATAGTTGCAGTGATGAAATCTTGCCTTTTCTGAATTCTTTCGGTCAGAGACAAGCTACTTAACAAATACAGTATATAATCTAGATCCAGATTACTGGATTTTAATTCTCCAACTCTCACAGCCAGCCTTTGACCATGACGGTTTAAGGACTATGGGAACTGAAATCCAACACATTTGGAGGGCACCAGAATGGGGAAGGCTGACTCTAATCATTCATTTATATGTACAATGAAGACCTGAAGTTAATCCACAGGCAAAAAAAGCATGAGGATGAGGATTCTATTCTGAGATAGAAACAATCAAAATAGTATTTCAATTTAAACAAATCACAGAAGATTTTTAGGTTCTATACTTTGCTTTGAAAGGCTCTCCTCACATACCCAGGCCTTACCAGGCAACGTCCTGTCCTAGGAATGAACCTAAAGAGACCTAATAATCTTACTGTCCCAAAATGATAGGAGAAAGAAAGAAAGAAAGAAAGAAAGAAAGAAAGAAAGAAAGAAAGAAAGAAAGAAAGAAAGAAAGAAAGAAAGAAAAGGGTTGGATAATTCTGATTCTCCCAGTACATATGGTGAGTGTCAGTAATATCTTTCTCAGTACACAGGCTCTTAATCCAGTTCAGAGCCAAGCAGAAATCATAATAATTTACTGAACCCTTGCAGAAACTGGGTACAGTATAAAAAGAAATTAAGAAATCAGGCTGCTGACTTCAGATGACATGAAACGGCAACAAATTGTTAGTTATTTCAATATCGGAGGGAAGGGAGAGATGTTAGTGGGATTGTCTGCCTTAAGTGCCAGACTTATTTATTTATTTGATTTCTATAGCCATCCATCTCAACAAGTGACTCTTGTGTAATGTGGCTGGCTTTGGGATTAAGCATGCCTTTTGAGTTTGGGAGTTTTGCACCACCTCAGGATGCAATGTGTCTTGGGTCTATTACAGTGATGATGAACCTTTTGGGCTCAGTATGTCAAACATTTGGAAAATGCCTAATTTGACTCTGCTGGTGTGTCACCTAAACAAAAGAGAAACAATTTTTACATATTCATTTCTTTAAAAAAAAATACAGTCCAGTCATGTATGGTGCTATGTATTATATCAAGAAACATCAAATAATTACAAAAATGAAATATGAGTAAAACAAACTCAGTTTTTTGGTAACTCAAACAAGGAGAATAGTTGTTGGGTGTTGGTGAATGCTGGTGTATCACCCAAAATGTCGTGGCGTGTCACCTTTGACATGCGTGACATAGGTTCGCCATCACTGGTCTGTTATGATTGGAATTGTTTTGTTGTACATCCATTTGAAATTAACATAAAGGAGGAGCTAGATTAAACCAAAGATCCATACAGTCCACTATTCTGTTCCCACAGTGGCCAATTCCACAAGCTGGACACAAGCGCCATAGTCTCAGGAGATGTAATCTCTGAAACTGTCTTTCTTTCACTGAATGTATCTAATCTCTTTTTTTTAATCCAAAATTGGTGTAGGACGTTTCTACACTTTATAATAGTGAATTCTACAGTTTTGCGTGAATGATTTTATTTGATTGCCTTGAATCAATCCCTTAATATATTAATGTCAGCTACCCCTAGAGGCAGTGCTGAATTTAGACTTGGTGAAGCCCTAAACTACATAAAGCTTGGAGGCCCCTTGTTAAAAAGTTTTACCAGAAGGTCTCACTAAGGTGTGTACCAAAACAGGATCTTGGGTCACCACAAAAAAAATGAAAACGTATATATGCCTTTTAAGTATTTAATAGCAAGGTATCTAAGATGAAAAATACAAATTATTTTCAAATGAATGCATTTACTGATTACATGTTTATCATTTGGCTGGCTTGATCTCTCTCGCAGATTATAATATGGTATTGTATATCCTAGAAACAATACTTAAATATAATTTTTAAAATAATTTTAAAATACATTAATATATATATATATATATATATATATATACACACAAAATACTGACAAAATAAGTAATCAGGATCACTTTTATTAATACTGAACACATTTGTAAAATCAGAAAACTGATATTCTGAAATCTTGTGAGGCTCTGGGGATTGTGAGGCCCTAAACTGTAGCTTGTTTAGCTTATGCCTAAGTCCAGCACTGCCTACAGGACTAAGCCATCCTCACTTTGTGTTGTTTCTTGCATTTTGAGGAGAGGAAAAGTTTTTGGAGTGAGGACTACTTTTCTGAATGTCTATCCTGTGAAGCAGAGATCTGTCAGATACAGTCAGTCTGTCTGTCTGTCTGTCTGTTCCCTGCAGGTTGTATCAGTATGATCCATCTGCTGTATTTTATCTGTTAAACGGTTCTTACAGGTGGAGGCTGTTAGAATCAATTTTGCAAACCGCACTTTTTTCCTCTCTCAGGCTGTTTGAATCCACTGTGAATATTGTTAATACGGAACAGAAAACCTAAGAAGATCCATATAAACATCAACTTTTACAAAGGATCACAGCTGCTTGCATTTAAAATTAGTCGAGGCTGCACTTCTTTGTGAGGCTTAAATTAACCCTGGACGAGTTAAGTAAGCGACCTCTCGCATCTCGTGTGGAGGAATCTGATTCCTTCCCTGGGTCAGTGCGTGAAAGCGGGAACGATCCGAAGCGAGCAAGCAAGGCGGACCTTTCGGAAATTCCTAGGAGGGAGAAGGGAAGCGGAGCTCCGCCCCTTTCGAGGAGGGCTTCTGCAGACTTTATGTAAAGCCTCGCAGAAGCGGCGGAGCTCAGAACTGCGGACCAGAGGGCGCCTTGCTGCGAGCGAGTGAGCGAGGTGAGCGTTGTGTCTAACCTACATTTTTCCCGTCTGTCTCTGGGGAGGGTGCTGGGCTATCATCAGTGCTTTACGGGCGTGTTGTTCTGATGGGTTTAGGGATATATGGTCCCGTTTTATAGGTATATCAGAGCCCTATTTATCTCCCTGCCTGGACTGGAAGAGCTGTTTAGGCAATTCCAGACGCGCACAGGTACTGTCAGGTTCTTTTGGAGGCGTTTCGGGCTGGGATTAGCCCCCTTTCTTTTGGAATTTGCCACTTCTTCCCTTGAGGTTTACGAGACTCGAGAGAGAGCATCACGGCCTCTTACGATGGACTCATCGTCCAATCCACTGTATGTGGTTTGTGAATATAAAGTGGAACGTTGGCTGGCGAGGGGAGGAAGATCAGCGGACCGAGGGAACCTGAATCGAGTAGCTGTAGTGATTCTCTGCCTTCCCCGCCCTTTTGATCCCGGTTTCAGCAGATTCTGCATTCCCGTAGAGAGCACTTCGTCGTTCCACCTGTTATTTCCACCTCTTCTCGCTACTCATTAGGCGGGTGATGTGGTTCTCCTCTTTCGCACTTTTCCTATTTGCTCAAAGGAGGGGATAATCGCGAAATGGGTTTAGACTGTTTTGGAAGTGAGCGTCAGCTGGACGCTTCTCCAAGTTCATCGCAGTCTGTTTGATGAGAGTTGGGCGTGATCGAAGAGCGACGTCGATTTGCCACCCTATTCCCGAAAGGCTGGTCTTAAGACAGCGATAAGGAGGAGAAACGGGTCGCGATGCTCGTGCCTTTGCGCGTAATTTGCTCGTTCGCTTTTTTTTTTTTTTTTTTACACACGCCAAAATCAGACGTCTCGCCAAAAGGAGAAGTAGCAGCTTTCGGCTGATAATCGAAGGGACGATCTTGGAAAGAAACCAGGAGAGTGGCTACTTCTGTCAGGAAGATTTCTTTTTCCCGAAGGCGTGAAACTGATTTGTGCGCTCTTCCTGGAAACGGCTGCGTGCGTGTCTAATAGGGTAGTGGTGATGCCCTGAGACTCATAGCTGAGTCCTGCAGGGGACCTACGGATCCTTCTTCCGCTTCACCAAAAGGGGTGCTCTTGGGTCAGTGGCTGCACTAGTGTTCCTTAGGAAGGAGCCTGTCAGGGCATGCCCTGGCGTGGAGGAGGCGGCGGCTGCTTGGCGGGAGGGTGGAGAGTCAGGCGGCGGCCGTGAGTGACTCAGAGTGACAGTCACTCTTCGGGCTGATGTAAGAGAATAGGCCCGGCCCAGCCTGTTTGGGGACGTTTGGGACACCCTCCTGTCCAAAGAGACAGCCCTTCTCTTCCCGGGCGTCCTTTCTGAGGTCTCTGCCTGTGCGAGCAGAAATAGCCCGTGGCTCTGGGGGTGGGACATAGGACGCACGAGTTCTTCCGACTCTCCGCCCAGCCCCGCCGATGTTCTTGTCTCAGTTGGGAACTCCTTGTTCCCAAACGGAGTTTTATTTTTGTGCTTGCTCTGTTTAGAGAATCAGCCCAGTTACGCCGTTTTTTAAGAGTCGCGCGCAAACTCGGGGACGCGCCGGAGGCGGCGGCAGGAAAGCGGCTAGACGTAGGCTGGTTTTGTTTACTGGGTCCGAGTCATTAATTCGTATCTTCGAGCAGCTGCCGTGTTCTCGTCTTCCCTTTTCCTCCTCCCTTACTAAGGGGCGGGGGGGAAGGAGTGAGGTGAGGAAAAAGCACCTCGACCAGCTTTATGGGGGCTGAGTCTAAATCCCAAAGGTAACCAGCTCGTGTGCGTGGGTTGCGCCCGGAGTTTTCTCATTCCTTTGCTCCTGTAACAAAGGCGGTGGGGTAGGGTGAAGCGGAGAAGATACCTCGAAGAGCTCAAACCGTAAGCCCCAAAGCTAGGGGCATACGTGTGGGAAGGGCAGATAGGCGGAGCCGTAGTAAATTCGGCGCACGTTTCCCCTTTCTTGGCAGCAGTAGGTCTGTGTGGCAAGTACGATTTCGCAACTTCCAACGCGGCACGTGACGCAGCTGCTGTGGTACCAGATGACGTAATCCCCTCGCACATCTCGGCTCCTCCCGTTGTGATAAGGAAGTCCCTGTTTGCTTTACTCCAATGTCGAGTTGAAGGGTCTGTTTAGAGAAACGTCCGACAAGACGGGTGATTTCCAGAGTTGAAATAAGCAGGCCACCACGTGGCCAAAACTTTTGCAGCTGCGAGGCAAGTCGCTGAACTGCTGGAAGTGGGGGGGTAGCTACTGTTTCAACAATGATGACCTAAATTTTGATTGGCTGGCACTTGAAGAGAACAACTAAATTCATGTTTGCAGGGTAAACAGAGTCTAAATTTGTGCTGCAATTGAGATGGCTACGTTTTCCGTACTTCCTTCCACCAGTAGGCGCTATTCTCTGTTAGCCTACAAAGGCTACCAAGGTTGAGAAAATTACTGAGGTTGGCTACCATTCCCATCATGCTCCCAGAAACTATGACCATTGATTGTATTACAGGGGGTGGTTATGGAAGGAGAAATTTAACACATCTAGGAAATGGGGAAGGTTGATATACATGCCTGCCCTTTCACTGCAGACTGATTTCTCAGAATAAGGAAACAATCCAGAGTTAGTTAGGGACCAACATCTGTGGGATAAACAGCTGAGGAACTGCAAATGTCTGGCAAGCGCTCTGCTTCAGTGGCTTGAAGTGGTGAATTAACAAGTCATCAAGCTGGGATCTGTCCTTGGCAGTAATGTACCTGCCTGGACTTGTTCTGGTGTGCCTAAAACTCTCAGTGACGTCTTCTGGCATAGTTGCTTGTAATGAGTATGTGAAGCTGTTACTATTTTTAATCTCTTTGCCTCTTTTCTAGCAACATCATCAGCATGCTGGACAATGCAGATGTGAGGGCTGTTTAGGGAAGTACTGCCCAAATAAAACAGACATGGGCATTGCAGTTCAGTTATGCTTTTGATCCAGAGCTTCTACATGCAGAGATGCATACATATTCAAATAAAGGTGGCTTGCCAAAGGGTGAAATTACTTTCAATTTATGCACCAGCCAGAAGGCATATTTGGATGCTCTCTCGTTGTCTGTTCCTCATTAATGGCATTCATCACTGAAAAATGGCATTAATGCAGGATGGCCTTCTTGGATGGATATAGAATATAAGCCTTAGCTGCTTGCCTTGTGAATGGAGGGGAGTTAATGAGCAGACACTAAACTCTAACGCTTTATTGGTTAAAGATATCAAATGTGCTGAAGTAGTTAATCCAAACTCCATTATGGCTGGAAGAATTCTAACATGTACAGAAACTGGATGATCATGCTGCATAAGCACAGAGCTGGACTTTGGCACTATTAATGCTGAAAAGATATGGATGGAGAAGTACTACTCTGCTAATAGAGTTATAGTCTATTTTTGGCTCAGGGTTTTCCTTCACAATTACATGGTTCTTAAAACAGGAACTTGGTTGTGTTGTATTGAGTTTCATGCTCTGATGATGCTGTCACAAGTGTAGATGTGTAAAACTGTATCTTTCATGTGTCTTTTCTATGCTTTAAATCTGAGGAGTCAGGTTATTATTTCAGGCTAATCCTAATCCAGTCCAAAGTGGAAGGTAAAAAAAGGCTAGATGGCTGACATTATGTCACAATGCAATCCTTTGCATGCATGCCGGAGGTACTTGTATTGTGATACTGTTTCTGTTGTCTTGCCCTATTTGACTACCTTCCTTGGTTGCTGCTGTCCTAATTTCTGTTTTAACAGTACTTCAGAATATAAGTAGATACAGTATTTGAGTCATGTGAAGTACCTTCTGGAATGAATAAATGCAAAAAAAAATCAGTTCTGAAACAAAACATTAGGGCTCACTGAATGGTGAGGATGTGTAAACAGTAGATATCTGATAATAGAGATTTTCACTTTCATAGGCCATCTTAACTTACAGCTTTCTGCACCATGTACAGCTTGTGTATCTTAAATGTGAGGCTTTCTTTCTTTTGTGGTGTACTTGCCTTTGTTGGTGCCCAGCAGTACTGTTCAGTAAGGAAAAGATTACATGAGAGAACAAAGTTAACATTTGGGTTGTGCAAATCCTTTAATTCTTCATGGCGTGGAAGCATTTCATTACTTATAACTATTGGGCAACTTTGCTGAAAACTGTTTAAACATTAGGAAGAACAATGCTGGCATGTATAGGGCAAAGAGCATCTACTTGGGAGCTGGTGAAAGTTACTCCAAAAAAACTTTAATTCTTCATTTATTCCCTGGCATGCTTCTTTCTCAGAGTGAACTTTTAGTAAAAATATGTCACTGCAGATCTCGTAAGTACAGTTGTATGCAGTTCAGTTCCTTTAGAGGTATTGGTGATGATTTTTAGCTTTCTATAGTTTGTGCCCAGAATACTGAAAGAGTCCCACTCATTCAAACTTGCTTTCCAGATAAGATTTTCTAATGAGACCTTAATTTGAGCCCTGCCACATTCAGCTGGTGTCACTAGGTGTGGTGGCACCTAGATATATTACCTCTCTTTCGAGGCATGTTTGCAGTCCTTTAATTAGACTAAATCATGCTATTTTTGTCAAATTCCAGTCATTTGAATTGGAATGATTAATTACCCTGTTGTGCTTTTAAAATAGATTTAGTTACTGTATTTTTTTTTATTGTTACTGGCTTGGGGGTAAAAAGTAACCTCTCTCTTTTTAAATGTTCCTTTTTAAATATTCTTTTTCTTTTTAAATATTCTTAATAGGAAACATGCCTCTTTCTGAGAGTAAAATCCTACAACCTTCCTGCAGCAGGAAACTATGCAGAAATCTCTTTGGACCAGTTGATCATGAACAGCTCCAGAAGGACTTTCAGTCCTTGATGAAGGTCCAGCTGGAGGAAGCCCAGCAAAAGTGGAACTTTGACTTTGAAACAGAAACCCCACTGGAAGGGAATTACAAATGGGAAAAGGTCTCTCACCTAAATATGCTGCCATCGCCAGATCTCTTAGACCACACAAAGGAGAACAGCTGTGCTGGGGAAAAGAGCCGGAGTTCTCCAGCACTTTTCAAGAGGCACACGAAGACAGAGAGACCAGGGCAGGTGGGCCTTGAAGCTCGTAAGCCTGACTCTCCCAGGTCTTTGAAAAGAAAGCAGACAAGTATTAAAGGTAAGAATGAGGCAGTTCTATTTGTCCTTTGTGTTAACTTATATAGGGCCTGTTAATATCCATTGCTGGAGCTGAAATGAAATTTCATAAAACACAAATCCCAATTCTTTAAAACTCATGATTTGAGTTCAAAAACTTAAGTCAGGACACAAATGCCCTATTTTAAACATTAAGTTATAGAGGATACTTAATTGCCACAGAAGATGTTAAGAATAGTGTGATGTGTTTTTGTGTGTGTTTAATCTTGAACACACTTAGTGTTCATCATTGGGAACTCTGGAAGTAAATTCATTTTTAATTTCTAGCCATGGTAGATACTTGTATAATGATAGCCTGCTGAAGCATTTTATGCATTTGGTTAAAAAATATGTAAGATCATAGATGGGGTATCTGTTCCACCCAACCACACCTATTCGGTTGAATGTCTTCCTTGACAATAGTGTCCAAATGCCAGTAAAGGAAACAAAAACTGGCATTTGGTAATTTCAGATGTATTTCCTGACTGTATGCCCTGTTACACAAGCTAATGCTGCACTATTAAGTTTTATCAAAGCTATGGCAGCTCTGGAGGTGCCGGGCCTTGGCCTATGTTTGTCTGAAATCTGTGAGCAGACCTACTGCTGTGTCTGAATCCCATTTGGGGACTCTGTCTTTTCCTTTTCAGAAAAAAGTTAAATTTGTTTTTCTGACCTTTTCTAGACTTCTACAGTTCGAAGCGAAGAACTATCCCATATAAGTCAAAACCATGATAAGTGCACTGCAAGCAAAGTACGTCCATGTAGTCTGTTGGCTGAAGATATTTATCTGTCTTCATCACTATTATCTGGAATGACCTACTTGGGTACCACACCCGGTGAAGTCACCCAGGATGGCTATTTTGAAGGACCAGCTGATCAGCATTACAACTCCTTGACTGAAGATCCTCAGAGATCTCTTATTTTATATAAACTCTGTAGCGGACTAGTATAACACTTCAGAAGGGTGTAGATATTAGATCATTGATAGCACTGGAGCTTTATGTGCAATGGAATATTGTAAAATCTTCCCTTTAAATATACTTAAAGTTGCAGGGGGAGGGATCATATCTAAAGGGCCAAGTGTGTAGGGGCCAGTGTGATGGACCCAAGAAAGGGCCAACGTACGTTCTGCTAGTTGCAGAGATCTGTTTTATGTGTCATCTACTTGCCGCCTTTTATGTGCCTCAGGAAAAGCTTGGTATGATGTCTCACTATGCGGGTGCAGGTCTAGGAATTAATATATGTACAGGATAACGTCTTAGGCTTGTGATCTTTCTGTCTCTTTTTACTCCATTATGTTTAAGCAAATATTGTGAGGGAAAGGAATTGATTGTTCTTTTTTTTTTTTTTTTAAGCCTGGCAAATGTTTTTTTAAAAAAGATGAAGAACCTGTGGTTATGGTGGGTACGGTTGTGCATCAAACCATAGCACTTACTGCTGTGAAGAGGGCAGGGAGTCCATGTTGGAGATATGGCAAACAATGTAGCCTTGGTCAGTTATTTTTTGGGTAATTTATATGTCCTTTTGTTATATAACTGTACAGGAGTACCTAACAATATAACTGCCCCATAATAATACAATTAAGACAGAAGATGGAACACATATTAGTGTGAGGGACAGGTATAATCATAAAATTGAGCATACATCACTACTGTCTTAGTTCCTTCTACCATACAGTATGTTCTTTGCCAGCATAATTAGCTATTGAACCTTTTTTAATGCAGATCTTTCAGTATGTATTTATGTAGCATTGTAGCGATTAGTGAGGGAAAATGGTGTGTGCTAGCAAGGGTTCATGTAGTGTAATCTTTGACTTTCCATTGCCGTATCTCACTGTGGCATAGCACATTTGTGATAGAGGTTGATAAAAGGACTTGGCCCAGACTTGCTTTCTGTAATTCCTATAGCTATCTGTGTTCTCTGAGCTGTCTTTAAATAAGAGGCATTGCCAAACTGGCAATTACATCACTTAAAGCTACAGCTTAGTTACTTAGTGTGAGATAATCTAATTCACAGATTTCTTTTTGCTTGGAATTTGGGGCTATTATAAATTCTTGCTGTTGCACTTTCCTGTCAGATATCCACATCTTAATCCTGGGTACATTGTATGATTATAATCAAAAGTACAGGCCTATAATATAATCAAAAGTTTGGAACCCATCTTTAATGGCAGTTTTTGCTTGTATCTGCAATGCTTCTTTATCTCCATCTTGTTGTAATAATAAGGTAGGGACAGCATTCCATTGTCAGAATTTGTTACAATGGTGCAATGTGGTGTTTTTATGGGAATTGCTTCTTTTATTGGGTCAGCAGAAGCTGCAACTGGTTTGTAAAACCCACATTTCTAACTTGACTATGTTTTATGGTAGATCTAAATTCCTACACCACAAAGAAAATGTGGATAGTATATCAGCATCTGGTAGGGATTCCTAACCTTCTTGACTGGTGGGCATATTTTGAATTTTGAGAAAGTATTGCAATGCCTCACAAAAGAACTCCTAATGGGAAAAGAGCTTGCACGTTCATAAAATGGTTGGCATAGTCATAAAATACCAGTCTTCCAGAAGGGAAGCTGGTCAAGGTAAAAAGAAGTGTCTTGTCCAGGAACTCAGGCAGAAGGCAAGGGGCAATGTTTAGCAAAGCCACTTTTCTCAGTTCCTTTGGAGGCCTTAAACTCCAAAATGCAAAGCCACTTTTCTCAGTTTCCAAATCTGTTTTCCAAATGACAAACAAATGAGGCTCAAAAGAAAGCAGGGTGGCCAAGAACTGAATGCAAGGCAGAGGCAGAATGTGAGTTCCGTATGTCAAATTACACACAAAACCCATAAATGCAACAAAATGGCCATTTCACACCTGCAAAGTTCCTCCTCGACGCCAGGCAGCAGACACAGCACAGGCAAAACCACCTGCTTGCTTTAGTTGGCTAGGATGTGTTTTGCTACCTCCCCAAGCTTATCTAATTTTGTTCTGGATATTTGCACACCTTAAAGCCTAGAGGCTTTCTTAGAAATAAAATATGTTGGAAGTTAACACACAATTTTATAGCAGGATGGGGTTTTCTTCCCCCTATTTAATTTTGTAAGATGCTAAATTAAAAAAAGCAAAAAACAAAACAGTCAGGAAATCTAGCAATTGCCAAGGAAGCATCAGTGGGCAGCACTGAGCTAGCGTTTTACTCCTGACAAATAGCACAGATGCACGTGTGTGCTTTGTGAGTCTCTGGCAATTTTCCCTTTGAGTACAACATGCAGATGAGGAAAATAGATGTTAAAAGAGGAATGGCCATCTGCGGCCCTGGGACAGGGTGGAGTTGATAAACAGCACCAGAAATCAAAATGTCATTAGCCATATTTATGTTACAGAATATTTCAAAATCTGTGGCTTGCAAGCAAGCATTCAGTTCTAACCATGAAGGAGAAGCTTGCTTGGTTTTGGAGATTCATGTTGGTTCATGCCATGTGTATAAGTGCATGGTGTAAGGGCCAATCTGTCAGAAAAAGAAGCTTCAGGCACTTTTTTATATAATAAATTTGCTTAGGGTCTTTTGACCTTTTTGGTTAGAACTGCTATAGACATGTTTGGCCACTTTGACAGTTGCACTTTTACATTCAGGATAATGCTGGGACCCTTGAGCATTAATCCAGTTGTTTGTGAATATAATGCTGCTGAACTAAGTCTAGGATGTAAAATAAAGCCACTTCATAATGGAACAACACTTTGGTGTCAATTTCTTGCATGCTTCATTTAGAATTGAGCAAACTGATGTTATGTCCAGTTATGACATTTGATGGGCTTTTAAGAATAGTAATGGAGAGATTTAGAAGGTAAAGAGGATTATACTGTTAACTTCTACCATACCTACAAAGGAAAGTGAGAGAAGTCTGTGGACAGGGGGCTATTACAATTCCTGTCCACCCAGGGTGATACTAGGTGCAGTCCTTCCACAGAAATGCTCCATTAGCCCAAGCTTTTTTAATTTAACAGCATAATTTAGTGTGTAGAGAATCATTTAAGCAGTTACAAATCTTTAGCCATCTATTGGAAGATACATCAACATCTACTAATAGATCCAAATCTACTACTCACTCCTTCCTCAGGTAATGAAGACACCAGTACTATGGATGTGCCCTTTCTACCAAAGAAAGATATTGGATACATTATCATGAACCCATGGCAGAGTTTCTTCTTTTGTTAGGCTAGCCATTTCTATTCTGAAACGACATGATAGTGCTAAATGTTCTCTGAATGCAATATTTCATGGAATAGTTATGAACATTCTAGCTTCTGGTGAAAGTCCACAGAATATTAGTACGTGATGTGCAACTTCAGTTATAGAAGTGATACAGCTTTAGATGGGAAAATCCTTGTGAGGCTAGAAATTGGATGGGGAAAGATAAGAAAAGTCAGTGCAAGTGGTTCCTAGGAATTACAGGAAAGTAAACAGAAAGAACCAGACATAGAGACCATGTCTAAAGAGTGAGCAGACTGAGAACTGGAAACTTAAAAAAGCAGAAGTTAGGGAAAGAAATGAAGATTTTTAAAAAATGACAATTGTTGGCTGTGTTTGAACAGTCCACTGAATTACAGACTAGCTAATCTCCTTAAAGCCTAGCATTATGTGAACTCGGCTTGTGTAGTTTATGGTTTACTGTGCTTGCTAACCTGGAAAATTCAGTGAGTAAACCATGGCTCAGTTAACCATGGGTAAGTGCTGTGTGAAAACAGTCATATCAAACACAGCCTCTTCCATTGCTGTGATTCTAATCGATTGGGGCATGTTTTTGTTTAATTGTGGTTTACGGAAGCCACCATTATCTGAGTTCACATAAAGACACTGAATCACAAATTACAGTGGCTGAGATCCACACACTAAGCCAAAACAGTCTGTTATAATTAGTGCAATGTGTGAACCTAGGAAAAAGTGACTTTGGGAAAAGTTTAAGAAAAGGGAGTACAACTGATTGGTTTCTATACAAGTAATCTTTAGGAGAGAGGACATTTGTATGAGATTTCTGTATGTTTCGTGGCATAATGTAGAAGCACTTAACAAATCCTGCTTGGAGAAAAATTAATACAAAATGTGTTCTTGATAAACAGAGTCTAGGAATTGCAGAATAAAATACAAAAGTCCATAGTTACTACCTTGCAATATGTCAAGTGCTTTTCCCACATAAGCTACGAATTAGGTTTAAAAAAAAAACCAGGAGCTTGGGTCTGTAATTATGTTGGTCCTTTAGATGCTCAACTGGTACTACATCCTTGAATTTTGTAGGATGTTATTAGGGTGCAATTCCATTTTATGGCGTCTATCCAGGTCAACGTTTTGATTGTGACATCCTGTGCCGATGTCTTAACTTAGTATGAGATAAGCAGTGCACACATTGGGTCAAAGGCACCATTACTTGTTAAAAGTGTGCCAGTTAATAATGGCTAATCAATATACATTTACAGTCAACAATGTGACAGAAAGGGAAGCAGGCTATTACCCAGTTAGGAATTTTTAGGAAAAACAGCAATTAACCTGAATAAAGAAATTGCTCTTAGCTGTCATCTCAGACCAGCTTAGATTAAAACAAACATCTCTTCACCACAGAAATCCATGGTTGCACCTTTGCATAAGAAGTACTTTATGTTCAACATAATATATTTATTATATAACATTGAAATATATATTAAGATATTTCTACATCAATCATAGTTGCATGAACAGAGATTGGCATGAATTTGTGATAAATTGTTGCCATTCTTTATTTATTCTGAAATATGTCCTCTGCAGAATTGATTTGAAAAGGAATTTCATTTTGAGATCCTGTCTTACATTTAGCACAAAACTTGTAACAAATTTCTAACCTTGCATTAAATGTGGAAAGTAAGCCCAATTCTCCAAAATCTGTTGAGAAATACAATATAGGCCAGCAGCACAAATGGTCTCTGAGAATCTTAGGTATGTCCTCAGAGAACGCCTAAAGTTATCAAATGTAATATTTAAAGTAATGTAAGAATACTACATACATACATGAATGAGAAATAATCCTAACTATTTAATCTTAATTAAATGCAAAAGAAATAACATCAATTTTAAGTGTTTTCCTAGCTTCAGCCCCTCTGCTCTCTGAACTGCAGCCTCCAGCATGTCCTTAAAGAATTCCCCAGCCAGTGTGGGGAGCTGAAGTCCACACATCTTAGAGTTGCTAAGGTTGAGGAACCCTGCCTTAAAGCCAAATGCTGCCTAAGCCTAAAAAAAATAAATAAAAATGGGATAGCCCTTTTCTAGCTGAACCAGAGGTGGGTTGAGCAAGAAGGAAAATAACAAGCTGATGGTTCGGAGGAGCTGGTGAAATGAACCAGCAGCTGAAACCTCCCCCCTGCGCTGCAACTGTACCAACTTCCGCTTGAAAAATAAGGGAACCATCTCATTTAAGTGGACAAATCCTGCATGACGGAGCACCTGAAACTCTCTGTTTTTTAATTGACTGGTAAGTTTTCTTAAGAGTTCTGCCAGGGTTTAACTTCAGGTTATGCTTCATCTCTGACTTGGCTAAGAAGGTTTCCCCCCTGCTGCCCATTTTTGAAGCTAGATTTTTTTTTAACAGTGGAAATCGTGTCTGGGTTCACACACCACTCTAAAGCATAGGGTGTTTTGTCTGGTTTGGCTTTAGCATGTGGTATAAAGTCTGCTGCTGTAGTTTGGAAATCCTGGTTTATGACTTAGCATTATGAGTGAATCCAGCTAACTGGGACTTACTCAAGAACCCATAGTTAAATAAACTATGGCTTAATATCTGTGAATCCTGTCTCTGAATGCTAGCTGCTTGCAGAAACAGAAGCCAAAAGCTGCATGTCAAAATGCATGGGAAGAGTAGTTGCTTTTCCTTACTGCTCCTTTTTTCACATACTGAATCTCATCAGGCAATTATTAAAAGCACACAATGCCTATGAGAGACAACGTGATGTAGTTCCTAGAGAAGATTTCCCCAAAGGGGCACCAGCACATGATTTTGAAGTACAGTTAGTCCCAAATCCCCAGCAGCCAATTCAGGAAAAAAAAATACATAAGTTATTTGCTTTTGGCATGTAATAAACTAATGTAGAATATATTTGTAAATGTGGACTCTGTATCAGGCCAGACTGTTTGCCTTGTTCATGAGGACTCAACTGGTATCAGCATTTTTGACAGAGAGGGGAAGGTGGGCTGCAGAGTGGGGTGACAATGAATGAGCTGGCAGTGTGTTGCCTGGGATTGGGGACAAAATGTGAATTCTTGAGAATTTCTTTGTTTTCAAAAACTATGTTAATTGTGTTTTACAGTTACTTCACAGTGTTTATGTTTCTCCCCTAAAAATGGTAGGACAGAAAGTGTTCTTCCTCTTGGAGGTCTAACTTCTAACTAGAAATTCTGGGCATTGAACATGGGACTTTCTGCAAACTAAACACACGCTATGGCCCCTCCACACCTGGCAGCTGGATATTTTAAATATATTTTATTTTATTTTGTCATAAGCCACAAATAACTTCATGGGTAGGAAGGAAAATAAAAATGTCTACAGGCTATAAATATTGTTGATCTATTGTCTGAGCTTGGCACTCGGTAACAGCCAAGTTAGAACCAGGAAGTTAGAAATCAGAGATTATGAACGTGGTTGCTTAAGAAAATACTCCACATATATGAAGGATTTTTTCCTTTTTCCAGGTGCAGGAGACCTAATGGGCAGCCTTAGGTAGCCAGTCACTTCACAACTAGGAATGTTTACTAGTTCAGGAAATGTCTGACAATCATCCACATGGGACAGACTAGACAGCTGGAGTATATAAATGTATGGGTTCCTGATTCTAATTCCAATAACCTTTGAGTGGGTTTAATTCAGAAATATGTCTCGGTTAGCAAGCAAATGCACTGATACTCTACACCTGCAACAACCCACTTTGATTGGTTAACCATGCTTGGATTTATACAATACCCTAGACCAATGTTTCTCAGTCTCAGCAACTTTAAGATGTGTGGACTTCAACTCCTGGAATTCCCCAGCCAGCATGCTAGCTGGGGAATTCTGGGAGCTGAAGTCCATACATCTTGAAGTTGCTGAGGTTGAGAAACGCTCCCTTAAACTACCATGTGATTGTCCAGATTGAGGCTCAGAATTGTCTGAACTCAGCCAGCTGATACAATTAATTTATGGTTCAGTGTGTTGTATAAACTATGATTCAATTAATCAAGGCTTAATGTGTGGTGCAAAAATTTGATGCAATTAATATTAATACTGGGCAATGTGTCTCATGTATCAGAATAATAAGCCTACTGAGGATGTAAACAAGATGAAGGATAAATACCCTCCCCACCCAGCCAAGCTGCCAGCCATGTACAAGTAGGGAATGTCTGCTAAAGGCAGAACATTTAGGCCTAGTCCCTGGGAGCAAGTAAGGAGCCCCTGTGAAAACCCACAAATATATTCCATTTCAGAGGAAGAGTTATTTAATTCTGAAGTCATGGAAAAGAATTGGGACTGATGAAAACAAAGAAGTTTTACATTATACAATCTGATATGCAGGTAAAGTAATGATTTAGTTACTCTGTTTTGGTATGACTGAGGTAACATAGTTTAATGGTGAATGAGCAAAGCTTGACAAAAATCTTACAGTCACTTCTGTTCTGTCACCTGCCCACTCTTCTTTCATTTTATCTTAAGAGAGGTAGCCTGCTATCCACTCTCCTTTGATGTTATTTATTATTTTTAAGGTATCTCTTTCCTTTTCAGTGTGAATGCATTATTCAGAGTACTATGCAACAGTTAAAATACTAGAATTACATTATAAATATTACAACAAAGCAATCTTACATAAAAATGAAGACAGGGTAAGCAAATTAAACAGAGGGCTCACTGTTACAGACATTTGTTGCCCAAAGCAAAAGCTGGAAGTTGAAGCGGAGCAGTAAGAGAAGTGACCCAGCCAGCCACTCAACCTGTTGACTAGCCATCTGAGCAGAGATTTCTGTCATGCCTAATGTTACATATGTTTGTACTGTTTTCAAAAACAGGCAGCTGAGTTACTTCAGAGCACAAAAGAGCTCGCCTGGAACATCTCTTTGGTGGCCTTGATGATGTCAAGGGCTACCTAACTATTGAAGAGTTCATTGGTGGACTTAATATGCCTTAGTTCAGTCTTACATTAATGCGGCTGGCTATGTTAATTTTTTGTATACTCCTTTGGGAGTAAGCCTCATTTAATTCAGTTAAACTTACAGCTGAGTAGCCATCACAGACTTCAACTGTGAAAGAGTACTTTTGGATCAAGCTTTCCATATGTATTTATTAGATCAGCATCCAGCCTTTCTCCAGGAGCTCAAGGCAGCTTACAGAGCGCTCCTTCCTCCAATTTTTTCCCATAAGAATATCTCTGTGAGATAGCTTGGGTGAGAAATACTGACCCACCCAACTAGTTACCCAGTTTAATTTCCATGCCTGACAGTGGAGCTGAACTTTATCTGGCTATTTATTCAAACAATTGCTCTGGCCCAGTCATGAAATATTGGGAGAAAGTTTTAGATGAAATTATCAGCATTGTCTTTGATTTGTACGCTTCTTTTATGTTTCCCATTAAGTCATCCCCCACTGATATCCATTAGGAGAAACAGATATAAAATAGCTGCTCAATGCCTTTTGGCTGGTAGAACAGAGAACTGTCTGTTTGGAAAACACTCTGGAAATTTAAAGTCCATTCAAGAAGGGCATTTTTTGGTAGGAGGAGCCAAGGGGAGCAATTGAGCATTAGACATCAGCACACTCACTTATTCACAATAAACCAGAATTCTGAAAAAAAAATTACCATGATATATGAACACAGCTATAAACTACTTTCTTTGGTATAATTCAATTAGGTTAGTAAGGTAGAGGATAATATTTCCTTTGGGTTGAGCTGATAATTTCCTGGACGTGTCTACGTAGATTTCTTGGCAGCACTATGGGAACAACTGCCTTCTGGGATGCTTGACTTCCCTGTCTAGTCTAAAGCCCTGGACTCTCCTGATGTCTCCTGTTGAAGTAGAAACTGAGTCTGACTCTGCTTAGTTTTTTTAAGAATAGCCAAAGTCAGCTGATCACTAAGGATTTTTCATATAGTTACCAAATGCTCCAAATACATTTTAGTAACTATGTGATACCCCTGCAAAAGAGTATGTGGTATGATTTCATTTGTTTGTTTGCAGGGCATTTTCTGAGCTCACTGATCTTGATAAAAAAGGCAAGGAAGAGGAAGGCAGCTTTGATGAAGGCAACTTCAAACCTGGCCCTGGAGGAAGTTAATATTGAGGAGAAAAAACATTTTGAGGCTTTCATAAACAAATTGGGAGCTGATAATGTCTTTGAAGAGTAAGACAATATGATAACCTTACACCTGTTTCATACTGACTCTCACAGATTAATGGAAGCAGAATGGGAACTGGTGAAAGAGAAACAGATTTGATATAAATACAAGAGTTAATTAATATAAGGGGTTTAAAGGTGGAGGGTGAGATCAGTAAAGGGTATTCATATTAGCTTTACAGTAGAGTATCCCACCCCCATCCATTTTGCAGATCCCCTGTAAATTTCCTGCTTGTGCCCTTGAAATTTAATGGCAAAACACTGGGTTTTGGCAGTGCAATTTTAGCTAAAGAAGATGCAAAGTTAAATTTCCCTAAGCATCTCAAAAATCAAGCACCATCGTAGGGAACAGACCCACTATCGGAAGGATACAAAATCTGTTCCTGATTTTCCAGCAAAATTAGTTTCAGCTGCTTGATTTAGCACAGGTAGAAATCTTTTCCTTGGTTCTGTAAGTCATTCTATCATCTATCACTAGGCATTTATGTGCCTTTACAGTGTATTTTGCAGGCTGGTATCTCCAGCTGTGTGGAACACCAACTACCAGCAGCAAGCATAACACCTGTCAATTGATGTGATAGAATCAAGCTGGCATATATAGCGTAATACCTCATTTACCCAAGATATTTTATGGTTTACCTGTAAATGAGTCACTTCCAAGACAATTTGTATGGAGATATGGATATTTCAGCTTCGGCCATAGGAGCTTTTCAGCCTTAATGGACATTTCCATGCTGATCTGTTCATGTCCAGCTAGAACTTGGATAAGCTAAAATAATAAAAACAACTGAACTAGACTACTCACCAGGAAGCAATAAACTCTCCTCTTGTATAGCAAGTCAGAAATCTGGAAGATCTGGGTGCAGCTCTGGGAGGCAGAACCACATCTGCTGGGAAATCTGAAGGAGTTCTTGGCTAAAATGGCACACTTGATCAAGGAAGCTAAGCATGAAAAAGAGAAGATACAGTTACTACTGAAAATGTAGGTCACTGTATAGAAATGGAAATATGGGAAGTGTTTTCATTAACACAGATTTTCAAAATGGGGAAAACAACATAAATTCAGGAAAATTAACTATGGAACTGTATGGGAAGAAAGTAAACTAAGGACTCAGTAGCTGAATTACATAACACACTAAGCTGTAATTTAGTTGATTTGTTGATGACTAGTGCAATGTGTAAAATATAGTCATGAGATTTGTAAACCATATCTTATGGCATAGCATGTTACAAACACTGTGGCTTGTTAAAACAAATCATGGCTTTTTGCAATGTATGAACCGTGCCTACAACAGATGAGGGCAGGCGTTTTAGCTTCTAAGATCTTTTTATCAAGAGACAAAGCCTGGGTTCACAAATCCTGCATATTTTGCTGAACTATGGCTGTGGGATAAGCCACAATTAGCAGAGTTGATGCATAATTGCTGAATTCACATATTACTCTAAGCCATAGCATTATTTGTTTGGGTTTGGCTTAGTATATTATGTGAAGTCAGCACATACACTTGGGATTGGAGAATTGGGATTGGCTTTGTGTATCAGAATGTAGTATGCCAGGCTTTCTTCGTTTAAACTGTATAATTGGGTGAAGCAGAGGGAAGAAGTTAATAATTGGGAATTAGAAGTCATTACTGATCACTGCAAATGGTTCAGAGGTCAGATTCGTCATGAAATCTACTGTTTTTCCACACTGGCACTATATGAACCTCTAGTTTTAACACAAAAAATGAAAGATCATCAAATAGAGACTCGAGGAGCAATTTTGTTTCTTTAAGGTATCTTTTCTTAAACTGGAGCTCTCCAGCACTGTTGCAACATCTGGGAGTTATAATCCCAACATAGCTGAGACCATTATAGTGGGAAAGATTGCTCTGGAAAATCCCCCCAAATATAAGAAATAGGGGTAGAAGAAGTAGTGGGTATACCGATGGCTACTGCTCTACTTTAAGGGAACTGGCGAGACTATGCTCGTGTATTTGTTACAGAACGATCCTCCTGTAAAATTAGTTACAGAGCAGATTGAGCATGAATGAGTATAGTAACAGTTGAAGAATAGGTCTCTTCATGTGCATAAATCTCCCTTAACACCTTGTTATTGGCCCTCTGCTAGACAAATTTCTGATCACAATAAGAAGGTGCAGAAGCTATATGAGGAAATGGAGCAGCAAATTGAGAAGGAGAAACAAAAGCTGAAGAAGGAGGTAGGTGCCCAGTTGGGCCTGGCTAATTCCTAGGATTAATGAGGTTTCCTTTTCTGAAAGCCTGCCCTTTCTCAATAACTTGAGGCAGATTTACCTGCAACATCACATGAGTTTATTTTCCTATATAATCATTGGGGGGAGGGGTATGTTTCATCTTCCTTTTCTATGAAAGCAGAATTGAATCTGCCCATTCAGTGAGAACATCACAGGAAGGCCTATTAGAATTTAGGGAACATGGATGAGATGCCAGGTCTTCTCTGTGGCAGTCCTCTCCCCCGATTTTGGAATTCCTTACCTCCAGAGGTTTGTAAAGCTCCTCCCCTCAAGGCATTATGAACATAGATTGAACATGGTTCTATTCCTCCAAGCCTTCAACCTTATTTCATTGGTAACAGTGTCTGTTTTGGGGTGGGGTGGGGGGGTTGGTTTATATTTGTATACAATTTTATATTTTTACTCTGTTGTAACCCACCCAGAGTCTTTTGACTGGGGCAGGCTATAAAAACTGTAAATAAATGAATAATATGAGAGGTCCAGGAAAAGTGAGATCAAAGTACCCATAATCCAAAAGTGGAGGAGGAATAAGTGTCCTTCTCCAGAAAGGCATTCAGAGCTGAGCTGGCTCTACTTTAAAAGCACTGATCATATGTTAGAGAATTTATTTATTTATTTATAATGTTTAATGTTAAATTACTTCATATTTCTTTAGCAGAAGAGAAGAGGGTGGAAGCTGAGTAGCAATGCCCAACATGTAAAGGGGTGAGATGACAGGAGCTGCAATTTGCAACGTCTAAGAGACTACAGGTTCCCTCTCTTCTGTAGGAAGATACAGTACAGAAACACAGCAATCTTTCTATCACCCTGAAATGGTCATTCATATTTCACCTGACCCAGCCTGTAGTAGTGAAAATATAAGGACTCTGTACAGGTAGTCCTCGACTTACAACCACAATTGGGATTGGAACTTCCATAGCTAAGCGATGTGGTTGTTAAGTGAGTCATGCCCAATTTTATTACCTTTTTTTGCCATGGTCGTTAAGCGAATCACTGTGGTCATTAAGTGAATCACATGGTCATTAACTGAATCTGGCTTCCCCCATTGACTTTGCTTGTTGGAAGCCCCCTGGAAAGGTTCCAAATGGCTATCAGATGATCCCAGGATGCTGCAACTGTCTTAAATATATTGCCAAGTGCCTGAATGTTGATCATGTGACCATGGGGATGCTGCGACAGTCGTAAGTGCAAGGACCAGTCATAAGACCACTTTTTTCAACACCGTCATAATTTTGAACAGTCATTAAATGAATGGTCGTAAGTCAAGGACTACCTGTAGTGTCCAACCTTCAAAGTCCATCTTACCATGTTTTTTTTTCTAATCAACAACACTTTCCCATGGGAAGATTTCTTATAATTAGTTTCAAAATCTTTATATATATATATGATAAATTTTAAACAACCACAGGAAGGATTCTTGTAAGTAATTTCAAAATTTTATTTCAAGTCCCTCTAGCCCCTTAATCTGTTTATAACTTTTCAAAATCAACGCTCTAATCACCCTTTTGCTGTTTATTAAAAAATAATAATTTTTTAAAGTCCTTAAACTTACCTAAAACTTCTTTTGCCAAGGTTTGAAGGAAACTCACCCAGTGTGATGAAAATTGCCTTTCTGAAGGTTCTTAATACCCAAAAATCCATTAACAAGCCATTTCCAAAAGTGATTAAGAAAGGAAGTACATGAACCCAGTGTCCTTTTGAAGGCTCCGAACCATAGCTTGGGCAGAGATGACTTTCCCTCAGTTCCCAGAGCTCTAATAACTCGCCAGAGACAGCTGTCTTATGGTCTCCTGATGGGGAGCCGCTGTATGGAGTGCTTGTGGGCAATCCTGGTTTTCTCCTTGCCCTGGAGAGGAATTCTGAGGAGCTGATCCATTTGCTGGATCCTCATTCCACTGTGGTTGTTGGCTCCATGGGAGTCTGCCATTGCTTCCCTGGAAGTCCAGTACCTTCCAGTATTTTAGATCTCATTACTTAAATGAAGCCCAGCCATTGCAGAGAATGGAAGGGACTATGGGAGTAATAATGTAGGGAGGAATCAGGTTGAAGAAGGGTGGCTTACATTGCTTGGCAATTCTGGCCTTCTATCTTCAACACTCCTTATTTTCCACTTATGGCAAATGTTGATTCTACACCATTCCTTAGAGTAAATTCAAGACGAATTTATCTTATTAATTTATCTAAGAAAATAAAAATGTGGAATTCTCTGTGCATTGATGTTGAAATGAAATATTACATATACATTACACTGAATACATTAAACATCACATATACATTTTAGCCACCATAGGGTTTATTTACATTATCCTATATGCTTACTGATTAATGAATAGCTAACCTATGTGTATCTTTATGTTGCCACAGTGGCACCATCCATGCATAACAGGGAAGTATCAGTGGGGAACTCCAAACATTGTAAAAGTATTTTGGGGTGAGAGACCTAACAGTGAAATCCATAGACAGGACCATGAATATTGGGCAAGGGATGAACTGATTGTACTGGAACACAAAAAGAGGGTGGGTGGGAGTCGAATAAAATATCCTGGAAAAATGTTATGAGAGGCTGCCAGTCTGTCTAGAAACCTGAACCAAAGGCATAAGGCAAACTTTTCTTGCAAGCCCCACTTATAGCCTTAATTAAATAAAGATAAGCCACATGTATGGAAATGCATTTACCAATTTTGGGTTGTTGGCTTTTGTTTTTGTTTTGGCACCCTTATAGTTTTATTGCAATTTACTATTGCAGAGTAAAGCCAGGAGCCAGTTGCATTACATGGAGATGCAGGAAGAGTTGGATGTCAGAGAACAGGAAATCCAGCATTTCTTCATTGTACAAAGAGAGGTAAAATATCAGTAAGACATGAAGTAAGCAACCACTTCTTCAGTCGTTCGCAGCACTGTGGCATGTTCTGACTTTAAGATGAAATCTACTTTATGTTGGCATCCAGAATAATGAGAGTTTATTTTTTGCAACGGAAACAGTGCCACCTCCTGGAAGCTTGTCCTCTGTTCCAAACTGGAAATGAGGTTCTGTTGTATGTTGGACGTCGAACCAAACCACCATTCTCAAGCTGCTGTTTTCATCCAAATACTTCCAATATTATCCAGGAACAGTGGCTGCTCTCTAGTGCAAGCCGAAGGTGACACCACTTTGCAACCCTGATACGAAATATTTATTTATTTACTTAGGCTTTTAAGCTGCTTTAATTATGATTGACTCCAAGCAAGCAGCTTACATTCCTACTTTCCAGTAACAAGATTAAAACAATACTCTCCCTTTGTACCATCAAGAACAACAAACAAACCCAAGTACATAACATACCTTACTGTAGGAGGGGCCTAATTCCATCCATTCCTGAATGCTTTCTGGAACAGTCTGCATTTAATAGCTTTAATTAAGCAGCAGGGTTGGTGACAGCCTGATCTTGGGAGGGACGTTGTTCCAAAGGAGGCAGCAACCGAGCCAGCTCTCCCTTGTGGCCCCTGATGTTGACACTCCTTGTGGGGGTCCAGAGAGAGACCTCCCATCCACATCCTCTTGGACAGGTTGAAATACCAGTGGGAGGCATCTATTGTTGAAACCGTTCTGGTATCTTTGACCTTTACTTGCCTGCCTCCAATTTGCTGCCTGCTATTACTGATGGAGTGCAATTCCCAAACTGCACACTCAGAATTCCCATTGGCTGGAAATTATGCAAACTGCAATCCTTCGGGAGATCACCAGACTGAAGAGATCTGTTTATCTATGGAACAGAGTTCTGCTAGGTGGCAACATAAGAGCAAAATAAACTACGTCTTGCTTAGTTCAAGAATACTCATTCTCAGATATTAGTAATATTACCCCCTCCTCTCCCCAAACCACAGCCACTTGGTCCCTAGTGTTTCCTGGAGGATTTTTAAACATGTCAAGGACTGTTTCCAATGGGAGCTTATTTCCAAGCCCAATTTCTAAACATACTGGACAAAACGCTTTCAAACAGAACAAGTATTTTTCACATTAGGACACTTATCATTTTTCTTGTCTTTAACCGTGTCACAGCCAGCAGCACCCAACAGTTTCATCTTCCCCCGCTGTTTCTTTGTGTGTGGGAACAGATGAAATCCACTCAGTTTTTGCCATTTCCCAATTTTTAAATACACAGGACATTTTACTTAAAAAGAGTGGGGGGGGGGGACAATGCTTTTTCAACTGGGTGGAGTGCCATCCGTCTTTTTCCAGTCAAGGTTCTGATCCGTGAGATTTAAAGCATTCAGCTGCAGAAGAGTCTACCCGACAAACAAGGTTCACTGGGCCCAAGGCAAACATGGTTATTAAGCGTGGATGGACGGGAGAAAGGCCAGAGGGGGATTTCATATCTTCTTCTTCCCTACTGCTGCTCCACAACCACTGAAAATGCTCAGAAGGTGAAGAAGAGAGTGGGAAGCCACAGGCAGTCACGATAGCAGCCGGAACCCCCACATTTGCTAGCCATCCATTCCCTGCTCAGGACTTGTGCATGCAATTGCTCATAGCAGTTGGGGAGGGGAAAAAAGGCAGCATCAGGGCAGCTCATGATGGACACAAGGCTCTTGCGGGGGAGAATGGAAAGGTGCAGGCAGTTTTGTCTAACTTTGCCTTCCTTTCCCCGAGGGTCCAAATTAGGTCCCCTCTGTAAGTATGCACTTGCTAGCCCTGTTCAGTGTTTCTCAACCTTAGCAACTTTAAGATATGTGGGCTTCAACTCCCAGAATTCCCCAGCCAGCATTAGGTTCCCTCCCCAGCGTGTTGGCTGGGGAATTCTGGGAGTTGAAGCCCACATATCTTAAAGTTGCTAAGGCTGAGAAACACTGTGCTGAAGTCTATCAGGTTTCTCTTTTAAGAAGGCCCCAAGGTGGTCACCTTGTCTGCCTCCCTTGTATTTCTGTCCCTGCGGTCAGTTGAAGAATTGTACTGCTGGACTAAATTTTTCTTACTTCTCAGCTTGAAACTCAGTTGCTCAGCCTCAAGGCAAAGCAGGTGGTGGCCAATAGCCAAACCCAGCAGCTGAAAGAAATCAAGGGCAGCCTTGAAAACCAGCTCCAACAAACCTTCCATCAGCTTCAAAAGACTGAAAGGTGTCTGGATGTCATGAAGGATAGAATATCCCAACTGCACAGTGAAGACAGGTGAGTCCTAATGATTGTATGGGTGGCTGCCTTGGAAGATGGTCTGCATGTATCAGTTGGTCCCAAATGGAGCAGCTACACAGTGTACTGACCACTCAGGCTATATGATGCCTGTATCTTTGCCCTCTGTTCAGGAGACCATCAGTTTTGAGGGCAATGGTCTTTCAGGCATCTTCCACCCTTGTTTTTTACTTGGTTCCTGTTAAGAGATTTTCTTTTCTTCTTTGCATTTCAATGGGCTGGGAGAACTGGATTACAGAGCCCTGATCCTTGTTGCCTAGGCCTAGCAGCACCCTCGGGTCTGCTTTTGTGCAAGATCTCCAAATTAAATTAAAATCTGCTGATTTAATCCTGATCCCCACGTACTTTGGAGCCAAACTGCATGAAGGGAGTTTTCCTCTCATCTTTGTGTATTTACACCAGTTTTTCTCAGCTGGGGTTCCACAAGAGGTCATGATTTTTTTTTTTTAAAAAATCTTGTTCTGAACTTTGCGTGACACACAGTGCTAGTGTTTGCAGTGGTAGGAATTTTTATATGACACAACTCAGCTGCTGGCTTGCTGCTTTGGTGCTGTTTTTGTAAATGTTGTAAAAACATGGATTGTGTAGGTTAGAAATGTACTTTTTGTATTTTTTTGGGATGTTTATGTAGGGGTTCCCTGAGACCTGAAATTATTTCAAGGGTTCCTCCGCAGTGAGAAGGCTGGGGAAGGCTAGTCCAGACCAGTGTTTCTCAACCTCAGCAACTTTAAGAAGTGTGGATTCCATGCTGGGGAATTCTGGGAGTTAGAGTCCACACATCTTAAAGTTGCTGAGATTGAAAAACACTGGTCTAGACCATAAAGTGATAATCTGAGTCTCTTTCTAAGATCTACTCACTTAGGCACACACATTGCTACAAGTCAGCTTGCTGCCTATGTGATGCCCTTGCGGGGAAGGCCTTTCAAACTTGATATCTCCACAATATTTTATTCACTGTTGGTTTTTGTTTCATGCCATTTTAAGACATTTCAATGTGAAGGTTGTATGGGTTATTTTGGTTTTTGTTTTTTTTCCTGCTGCTCCTGGATTGGCTTTGTCCCTCACCATCCCATGCCATTGTCAGCAAAATTCTAGTACAGCTGTAGGGCAAAAGGAACTGTTTTGAAGCTGGTTCAACTGGAAATACAGGAGCTCTATGGAGCTTAGAGGTGGCTCATTGTCTCACCCCTCCCCTGACTCTTGAGTCTCAGCTACTCTGGCAGGCCCTGTAAGAGGAACTCTGGTTTGACAGTCTTGCAGCTCTGACTTTTGCCTAAAAGAATAGGGACAAAATTGACAAGATGCTGTCAGTTTCCAACTCCACTTTGGCAGGGGATCAACTATGTGCAAAACTTCAAAGAGATGAGAATGTTGTTTTCCTTGCTGTTGCTGCAGGATTTTTAACAACTCAGGACAGGACAGTGATTTTTGATTCTTGTTCTCAGGATTTTGAGTTGGTAGAAGGGAAGACAATAAAAGGTCATTTTCAAACTGCTTTGGAGGAAATGAGGAGTGAAAACAGTAGTGAAGTGAAAATATCTCTATTCTCGCGATTTTGTCTTTGTGCCCATAAAATATGTGTTCTGTACTCCTGACAAACAATGTGAAAGATAAATGCACACCTCTTTTGAGTTCCATCATCGAAGAAAGGCTAAGGTATAAATGAACAGAAACAGACTGAATATTTTGCAGGACTGAGTGAAACCGTTCCACATTACCTGTGGAAATGCTTGCTTTTTTCCCCCCATCTCCCCTTCTACAGGGGACAAGTGCTTACATCATTAAAACACCTACTGCCATCAGTATCCATTAATTAGCTCCACAAAAGCATCAAAACCTGATAATTTGGTAAATACAGAACAGCTCAGTTGCATTCCCCAGTAATTCTGTACAAAAAAGCGGGGACAAGCATGTGGAGTTATGGCAGGGGGAAGAACATGTTAGTTGTACCCTGTTTCTAACACTTTATTTATATATCAAATTTATATAGCTGCCCATCTCACACAAAGTGACTATTGTGGCATACAATAACAAATGCTTGAAATAAATGCTCAAAGGCAGTTCTGTTTTTGGAAAACCTTTATTATGGATGCAGTGTGATTGCTCTCTTTCCCTTGACCCCTTGAGAGAATTCCCATTTCTCTTTGCACCATCATTTGTATTTCCATCCTCTGTACACGTTCTATCAGTTTTGACTTTATTCCTGCTACCAGGTGTATATTTCTACTGAAACAATTCACAAAAGTGTATGGAAGAAATGGAAAACCCTGTGCTGTATTCCTTCCTCTCTTTTCAGAGACAGACAAATGGAGGAAGACACCATCAAGGTTCCTCACTGTGCGCAGGTACTATTTGCTCACTGCTGATGCCAACATTTTTTTCTGAATTAATACTGGAGGTGGTTTGCTGATCATATCCAAGATTTATTTGGTCACTGAATATAATAGGACACAACATCTGCTTTCATAAAGCCTCATTCCCTGTGTTTCTACTGTATATGAGTCATTGTTTGTTTTGTGTATGTCTTTTGATTAGAAGCAAACTCAGAATAGATTTCCCTTGCAGGTTAATTTTTCTGCTGTGTGTCTGTATAAGGATTGATTCAGTGATCTAGTTAGTGATGATGACAGCTTTTCTCATCTTTCATCTTTGCAGTATTGATACAAAAAAGCAACAAGTCTTGTGATACTTTAATAATGTAACTTCTATACTGCTGACTTCTGAAGTCTCTTAATGGCTAACATTTTTTAAAAAAAAATCATATAAAAAAACTCCAATCTTAGTAAGCCCGGCATCCATACCAATATCTCTTTAAGAGCTCTTAAAAGTTTAAAGATTAACACATTTATTTCTGCATAAGCTTTCATGGGCTATAGTTGATTCATCATGTGTACAGAGTGTCCTTTAGGTATTTACTTACTTATTTTTAAAAAAACTGCAGGGCTGTTTTCAAATTAAAGCCTAGATGTTGAACTAAAAACTGCAGTGAAAATGTATACATACTGTAAAATTATTTTTAAAACTCAGTTGCAGCCCAAAGATTGAAATAATAAATTACTTCTTTAACAAGCCTAGGAAAACCGCTTTGGCTGGCACTAGAAGGATAGTAATGTGGAGATCAAGAGTGCCTTCCCTGTAATGGGGAAAGCATACCAGAGCTGAAGGGCTGCTACTGAGGGGGCCTGTTTCTGGAAAGTCACATGTTGCATTAGAAGTACAAGCACATGATAGGGCACTGCATGATTGGAAAATGGTTTAGAATATACAGGAGCATAAGCTGACTTCAGAATGATCCCACAGATTCCAAAACACCTCTTCCAAATCTGTTTAGAAGCATGCACATCTCTAGCAGTTATACCTTTGTAGCTGGAGCATGAGAAAACAGTAAACATTCAGGTCAGAAGGAAATGATGTGGTATTACAAGGATTGATGAGGCATGTCCTGTTCCCCCACTCAGCAGCAGGAGAGCTCCATTGTACTGACTACAGTGATGTACAGAGAACTCAGTGGGAGACAAATGATGCCCAGGCTGTTCAGCAATACAGAAGTAATTGTTTGGGGTCCTAAGAAGCAATGGAACCTGGAATTCCTAGATGGATAAAACTAGGGGTTGGGGGACTGGAAAATCAGAATCACCATTCCAGTCCTTTCTTGGCCTTTAAATGCAGGATCTCCCCATGGATCCTCTTAGACAATTCACCTTTCCTTTTCCCCCTGTTCCTTTGGTGGTTGTTAATGCCTGGCATAACTTACATTCCTTACTTTTCTTGCATATGTCTTAATGGATATTTATTTCTGTACAAACCATTCATATTTGTCACAATTTTTAATTGGTGTTTGGTGTATCAGGCCAGGTCTGTGACTTGGGAAACATGCATTATACCCCCTGAAATCTGGGATATGTGTGTCCCCATACTGGGTGTCAGCCCTACAAAGTAGACCAGACTAAGAAATGAATGCCATGTAGGTCAGTACTAATTTTATTGTAACAGCTACAGTAACAGAATCTTGCAAGTCTGAATGTGCTTCCTCCTCTCTCCTTTTATCTCCCTGGGAACTAGGGTGGGGCTTGTCTGATTCATTTTCTCAATTACTTTCCTGACCCAGACTCAAGCCTCTTTTATCTACCCAGTAGTTCTCAACCTTGGCAACTTTAAGCTGAGTGGACTTCAACTCCCATGCTGAGGAATTCTGAGAATTGAAGCCCACACAGCTTAAAAGTTGCCAAGGATGAGAAACACTGACCTAACTGGTGCCCAGGTAGCAGCTTGTCCTTCAAGGCCATTCCCTGTGTCATCTACACTAGGCTTGGATGTGGGATCTCAAAGCTCCAGCCTAGCTTGGGGTTTGCTGGGCTGGTCCTATCCTCAAGTGGAAAGCATGTGTGATCCACTTATATTGAGTTGGAACACACAACTGTCTGGTTCTAGTGGACTGGTAGGTTGTTGTCTAGCAAGAAGTTTAGCTGAAGTACATATCTAGGCTTACCTAGATTACAGCTACCTACCTTTTGTAGCTGTAATCAATAAAGTTGTGTTGTTGTTGTTCAGTCGTTAAGTCGTGTCCAGCTCTTCGTGACCCCATGAGCCATATTGCGCCAGGCCTTCCTGTCCTTCACTGCCTCCCTGAGTTTGCTCAGTTTCATGCTCAGTGCTTCAGTGATGCTATCTAACCATCTCATCCTCTGCTGTCCTCTTCTCCTTTTGCCTTCAATCTTTCCCAGCATCAGGGTCTTTTCCAAAGACTCCTCTCTTCGCATTAGGTGACCAAAGTATCTGAGCTTGAGCTTCATTATCAATCCTTCCAATGAGCAGTCAGGGTTGATTTCCTTTAAGATTTGACTGGTTTGACCTCCTAGCAGTCCAGGGGACTCTTAAGAGTCTTCTCCAGCACCACAGTTCAAAGGCATCAATTCTTCGGCGCTCAGCCTTCTTTATGGTCCAGCTCTCACAGCCATACATTACTACTGGAAAAACCATAGCTTTGACTATGCGGATCTTTGTCGGCAAGGTGACATCTCTGCTTTTTAATATGCTATCTAGGTTTGCCATAGCTTTCCTCCCAAGGAGCAAGCGTCTTTTAATTTCATGGCTGCAGTCTCCGTCTGCGGTGATCCTGGAGCCCAAATAAATGAAGTCTGTTACTGCTTCCATTTCTACCCCTTCTATTTGCCAGGAATTGATGGGTCCAGATGCCATGATCTTAGTTTTTTTAATGTTGAGTTTCAAGCCAGCTTTTGCACTCTCCTCCTTCACCCTCAAAAAGTGTGTCCATTTTGTCTGATCCTCCCTACTGCTGTGCTACCTTCTAGAAATTATGCACATAGATACTTCATGGTTTCCTTTATTATGGCCAGAATGATTCTCAATCCTATACATAATTATCAGCAAGTAAGTTTAATTGAATAGTATGATATTTATTTTTAGCTTTATAGGTGATTTTTAAGTTTTAATACAGCATCTTCAGCAAATCCAAAGTATGTTGCAGAGAAATGAAGTGTACTACTGAAAATGTTAGGAATTTCCTTATAGGAATTGCTTCTAATAGAAAAGGTCAGAAAATAAATAATTTTCTTTTAATGTTATTTTCTTATAAATAATAATAAAACTTGAAAGACTTATTATTCATTTGCTGGAATGAAAGGAGTGTATGTGAAGTACTTTAATTCAGTGGGAGATTATATTGCTGCTGCTCCTCTTAAAAAAAAGTCCTTGAGCATCTGCATTTGCTCTCCACTGGTTCCAGTCACATCAGAAATAAAAAAGCTGCAGAATTATCTCTTTAGAAGTTGGGAAAGACAGAGTAATAAATCATGGAGAATAGCATTAGCATTCTCCTCCATAACTGAATGCAGAATTCATCTGAAATATTTTTCTTCTTTCCTTTCTTCCTTCACTAAGGATCCTGTGAATTTAGATGAGATGATCTACTCTCAGCCAGAGGTAAACATGGAATACAGCCTGAACGAGGATAAAGTGGACAGCTCTATACAACAGTAAGGGCCAAAATGCATCTATAACAGCTTTTATATGAAGATAGAATCGAAGGGAAGGCAAGGTCTTCTGTATGGGTGGGATCAGGAGCTTCTAAGGCAAGAGTGAAGGTGCATTTAAGAACTCAAAACCCAATTTGAATTCTCAGCCTCCATTATCCATTAACTCATGTGTTAGAGAACAAAGGAAAGAGCAATTCAGAATGCACTCTATAGCAAACAAACAAAACACTTAAAGAAAACTCCTTTTAATCAAATGAATCTTCTGTAAAAATGAATATCTACCTTAAGAAAATCATTACTGAATGAACTGGGCTCAAAACCTCTTGCTACTACTGCTGCTGATAGAAAAGTCACCCGCCTTAGGCATGAAAGCTGGCTGGGTGACTGGGCCAGTCACTCTCTCTCCCAACTCACCTCACAGGGTTATTGTTTGGGGAAAGTAGGAGGAGGAAGGTGTATTAGGTATGTTCGCTGCCTTGAGTTATATTATATTATACTATATTATTATAAAAATAATAAAGGCAGAATAAAAAAAAATCTAAAAAAAAAAATAGAAGTCCAATTGTTTCTTTTCCATACTAATAATGGTAACAGTATACTCTATTTTTTAAACAAGTTTTTAATTTTTAATAATGATTGTTTATATTTTTTTATAATGAGTGTTTTATAATTGTTTTTATATTGTGATTTTATTTGATTGATGTAGGCCGCCCAGAGTCAGTTCTGGTGAGATGGGTGGCTATATAAATTTGATAAATAAATAAATAAATACAAATAGTCCTTGGTTAGCAACCACTCGTTCAGGGACCATTCGAAGTTACGATGGCATTGAACAAGCAGTGGTTACAACCGCTCCTCGAAGTTACAGCCATCCCAATACTCCCGTGGTCATGTGATTGTGATCTGGGCGCTTGGCAACTGGCTCACACTTATGATGGTTGCAGTGTCCCACAGTCACATGATTGCGATTTGCGACCTTCCTTGCCAGCTTTCCACAAGCAAAGTCAATGGGGAAGCCAGCAAGGAAGGTTGCAGGTTGCTCAGGTGAGTCTCCCCCACCCGCACACCCTCCCCCAGCCCATCTGCAGTCACGCCTCGCCAGCCACCCATACATCCACACCCTGTCTGAGCTTCATGCTCATCCCCGGCCACTCATGCACCCTCGCATACCCTCTCCCACCCGGCAGCAGCCACCCCAAGCCCCACCATGCTTGTGCTGGGTCTCCCCTGCTACCTGCACACCCCCTGTTCTCTTTCCTACCTGGCAGCAGCCACTTACCTGCCTGCTGGCCTGCTTCTGAGCTGCCTAGGACTTGGAACTTCCTGCTGATTTCCCCACTGACTTGGAAGCTGGCAGGAAGTTGTGAAGAGGTGCTCGCTTAACAACCCACGATCCTTGCTTAACAACCCACGATCCTCGCTTACCATTGGCAATGGGGACTGCAGGGATTGCTGTTGCTAAGCAATGTGGCCACAATGCATCACACTTTACAACCACATCACTTAGTGATGGAAATTCTGGTCCCAATTGCTGTTGTAACTCAAGGACTATCTGTACCATCATAGCAAGGGAGAGTTAAACCTGGACTCATTCAATAGTGGAGAAGCTAAAGGATAATTAATGCATGTAGGAACCTCATATTCCTGGTAGACACTTTTGCATCATTAGAACTGAATGCTCTAGTATCTGTGTCCTTATCACTCATTTCTTTGTCTTCATATTGATGATGTGATAGGGCATCTGATGATGTGACATCAGTGACTGAAGGTGAATCCAGGAGAAGAGTGATTTTCATTGAAGAAGATCCTTTGATAGAGCCTTTTGTAGAAGAAGATCAATACTTTCCACAGCAGCCTTCAGACCAAAATTCTTTGTTTAAAGAGTTGAATGAGGCTATTGCAGCACTGAGCAAAACGTCTGGATCCCATTACCAAGAAATAGATGACTTTGGTTTTCAGCAGCAAGAGCCCTTGGATCAAATTCAACATCATGAAAGTTCTCAACAAAATATAATGCTAAATAAAATACCTCATTCTCCAATAAAAGAATGCTCAACCAACAATGCTATACAAAAAAGAGTTTCTGAAATGCCTAGTGGTCAGGATACCTCAGAAGCAGGAAGTCTTCTTAGAGAAGGACCAGTTCACATACAAGTCAGAGATCTGGAGATGAAGAAAGCTAACTTTTCTAAATTTAGAAAGGAAGTCAAAACTCCAGAGCCAATGCCGAGAGAAAGTTTTGTTTCCATGATTCAACCTCTTGTTTACTCAGACTTGGCAACACAAGTTAGTGACTACAAGGAAAGCCCAGTAGAAAGGGGGATTCTGGTTTTAGAAGAGGTAACCCAACCTGAACATAAGAAAGTTTTAAAACACAGTGATACCATCCAGGTTCAGCAGCTGTCCACTGAAGGTGTGGCAAACCAGACTCCAGAAATGAAAATACTAGGTGGAAAGGTATCTCATACTCAGCACCCTCTGCTGAAAACTATGCCACCAGAGTATTTTCTGCCCAGGGTGGCTCTACCCAAGTTACATGCAGGGAATAATCAAAGCAATCAGTTACAGGACATGTTTAGGCCAGAAATGCAGATACAACTTGCTGAAAGACTAGAGATATGCTCATCAGAAGACAGAAGAGAAGGATGGATTGGTCCATCTGAGTGTAAGAAGAATCAAGAGGTCAGTGCAGAATTTAATGAAGAAACCAGTGTTAGACCAGAAGTTTGTGATTGCCAAATGAATAAAGAAACTTCTAAAGACACCACAGTTCTGTATTCTCATCCAGATTGCATGTATAATGTGCTGTTTATAGGAGGCTCTAATGTTGGCAAAACTTCCTTTTTGAACAGGTTGCAAAATGACTCTTTTGATGCAAACGTGACTGCAACTATAGGTATGAATCATGCGGTTGAAAATAATGTGATAAATGTTGAAAGCCTTTCCTGTTGAAAAGTCTGGTTTTGGCTTGTTTGTTTCTTTGATTTTACTTTGATTAGGCCTTTGTTAATAGGGCTATCAGATCTGGGTTGCAGAAATCCAGATGGCCAGTAGATGACAGCAAATGACTACTGGTCATCTGGATTTTTTTAGCCCTATATCTTAGGCTTGTCTACAAAAAGGAGGAGCAGTGGGTACAGTTCTGCTTACAAACCTACTCTAATTCAGTGGGTGAAAAAACAGAATGGCTAAATATTGATGACAACAGAAATAATACCAATAATAAGAATTATATTTTAATAATAGTTGTTTTTATTGCTGTTCAGATGTAACCCAAGAGGATGCAAATAACTTTTAGTTGGAATTACAGGTAGTCCCTGGATTAAGAATGCCTGGTTTACAGATGACCTATAATTAAGGACAGAGCCTACTGCAGCAAAATTCAAGTTAAATACAAAATGGTTCAAGTTAATTACACAATACTACTTATACAGTATTATTTATTTATTTATACATCACATTTATATAGCTGCCCATCTCACACAAAATGACTCTGGGCGTTTATTATTATACAATATATTATATAATATATATTATTATGTAATAATACTGATCCGGCTTACATACAAATTCGACTTAAGGACAGGGATGGAACTCGTTCTTAAACTGGGGACTATCTATATTCTCTAACAAAGTAGGATTTTTTTTTTCTTAAGATCAAAGTTTAAGATACAAGGAGCTAAACAACTCCTTGAGTATCTTGAAGGAAAACATAGATTTCTTGGGATTTAAAAAAAAAATAGACTCATTTTGTGCTTACAGAGAGGAAAATCTTTATGAATTGGTAGGCTTTGGCATGTGTTGACTGTTGCCTACTACTAATGCTGGCCCTACTTCCACCTCTTCCTACTGCCTCTGTTGTAGTCCCTACTGAAGATAATTAGCTTTATCCACACAGGAGGCATCTCCCAACTAATAGCTTTAAGTTGAACTACATACACCTTTAAAGTAAAACATATGCAGGATGTGCACCTTCTGTACATTACCACATTTCTCCTAGCAGGGTTTTTCATAAGCTTCGATTTCTTTTCTTTTTGTTGGTATAGTTAACATGAAAGAAAATCCCAAGTCATTCTGTGTCAGTTTCTCTGTCTGCAAATAATAATGCTAGGTAAAACCTTGATTTTATTAATGCCTGCAAAATGATTGATCTTCAGTGTTCTATTGTTATCTGTAAAATTCCTGCTTGCATTCCTTAGGGGTCTTGTTTTGTTTTGTTGTGTTGTGTTTTTTTGAGCCAGTTTGAGTCTTGAAATGAATTTCCTTCTAAATGGTTGCATTGTATTCTGTAGGAATGGACTATCGGATCAAAAACCTGGTTTTGGATAGCAAATGCTTTGCTTTACGACTGTGGGACACAGCTGGCCAAGAAAGGTAATATAAAGACTGCATTTCAGAAAAATAAGGACAAAACATTGGGGAGCTGAGTTTGGACTATGCTCAAGACCTGTGGGGTTAGTGTTGATGGATGATGTTTGCTCCCAGAACTGTTACGTGGCTTTATAACTGCAAAATGCTGTTATTGGAGGCAAACTCCCATCAGCAGAAGATGATTCATGCAACCATTTACATCATTTCAGTCAGTCAGTCCAATTGCTCAATCAGTGCAAGAAGCCAGATTATAGCATCTCTGACAAAAGGCTGTCTAACCTTTATATGAACATATCATGAAAACATATTTGTCTCCCTGGGCAATTAGTTCCAATGCTGAACCATCCTTACCTTTAGAAGATTTTTCTAACTTTGTATCCCGCCAGTCTTCTGGTAATGTAAGATCATTATTCTATGTCTTTCATTGTGGGATAGAGACATTTTATCAAGTGGTTGAAAAGTGCAATCATAACTCCCTTATCTCAGTGCTAAACATACCCCACTCCCTCAATCCTTTTTTATAAGACTTAGTTTCAGGTCCTTGATCATCCTTGTGGTACTTCTTTGTCACTATTCTGCTTTCTAAGAATCTTGGTTAAAGTGTGGTCCCCAGAACAGTGTTATGCACAGGTTTTGTGGGGCCTTGACCAGTGTAGCAGAACATTTACTTCCTGTGATTTGGAAATTACCTATCTGTCCATCCAACCTAAAATTGCTGCATGGTATATTTTGTGAAATCTTATAGTTTGGGGTATTTTAAAGCTTCTAGTAATTTCATAGTACATGCATATATGCATACAGTACTCCTAATAATAACAGCAGCAACAACATATTAAACTGGTATGCTACCCGACTCTCATGGCAAACAGTTCAGGGAATCCACTCTAATATATGGTCTCAAATTATAAGTCTATGTTTATATTATTGCAACATATACGGCATTTTACTACATTTGCTTGTATGTATGTGTTTTAATTTGCATACAATTGTAAATTCTTCTTCAAATTGCACTTCTGGTGACTACATAGGCATGTGATTCTCTAGTATGCTGTTTCTCAACTTTGGCAGCTTGAAGATGTGTGGACTTCAACTCCCAGAATTCCCCAGCCAGCGTGGTTGGCTGGCTGGGGAATTCTGGGAGTTGAAGTCCACACATCTTCAAGCTGCCAAGGTTGAGAAACACTGCTCTAGTAGTTGCCTGTCTAAGATCAAGCTCCCTTAGCTTTATTGAGATCAGCCAAGCTCTATTAGATACTACCACCTACTGTAACACTCATGGTAGAAGAGAATCTGCTGTTACATTTTATCTAAAGGCCTTCTCTCCGCTATTTAAAATACATTTCAAGTGTTGTTAAAAGTAAATTAGGTTTCAATAAATTGAGAAGACAACATATGATACATTACAGAGTTGTGATTTAAAAAAAAATACACATGCACCAATATGTACAATATGAACACAGACACACACATTTGTGAAAACTGGTACATGTTTTTTGACAGATATCACAGCATCACCAAGCAGTTTTTCCGAAAGGCGGATGGAGTGGTGCTGATGTATGACATCACCTCAGAATGCAGTTTTGCAGATGTGCGGTACTGGCTGAACTGTGTCCAGGTAAAGCTATAAACAGCTGTATTCCATTGTTGTTTAATCCTAGATTTTTTCATTTTGATCTTGATGATTCTTAGAAATTCGAAAAACTTTAGCTGAAAAAATGCTAGTTGGTGCTATGTGTGGTTACATAGAAGTAAGCCTGCATCTGATTATCTTTATTCCTTTTATAAATACATTTAGGATTGCAACATCTCTATGATGTTACACTAATACAGTTTAGAGATTTAGCTAAAAGCATGGAACAGCTGATACATAGATCAGCTATCAGCTTTTAAAAGCATGTGTGCTGGAAATTATTTTAGGTAGATTGTGTTGTTAAAATAGTCATGGAGCAGAACTTTGAAATTTGTGTGTGTTATTTTTAAGTGTGGGTTAGGGGGTTTTGGATTATACTTTTATTGTACAGCCTCCTTGCCTTACAGAATTTTACAGGGTGTCAAAACATCCTTCTTAATCAGTAATCCTGTATTTTCCTACCACTTCAAAAAAAAAAAAAAAAACTTTAGGAGAGTAGCTTGTCTGATTCACTGCCATGAACAAAACAAATATTTAATATTCTTTAATTACTTAGGCTGAATATGGATAGAGAATGTTCTACTTTGGAGTTAAAGGCACTTTTCTCTTATACAGTATATTATATCTTTTCGTGGATATAAATAAAAATTATAGTTACAGAAAATAAAAATAAAAAGTTTTTTTTTAAAAAAGTAATTTTGTAATTCTTAAATTCTTTAATTCTCTAAATTACAAATTCTTTTGTAATTCTTAAAATTGGGGTAGGCAGTCTTTTTATGGCCACGGGCCACATTCACGTTTTTGAGGAGAGGCTGAAGGCCACCATGTTGGTGGGGTAATTTCACACGTGTGGGAAGCTTGGATTTTATGGGAGTTTAGGTGTTTTATTTGTGGTTGTTCTTAAAACCATGAAATACCTATTTTAGGGGTATTTCCCCATTGTATAATGGGAGGAGTTTTTATCAGTCAAGATTTGAGGGTGCTACAAGGGCTACAAAAGAGAGGTCTTAAAGAATGCAAGTTGCCATCTTCAATATACCTTATTGATGTTATCATGCGCATCACCGTGTATCTTATTGGTTTTTAAAGCATGGGCATTTATTTGATCTTTTACATTTTCCCGTTCATTATATTTCATGTGCCTTTATAGTGGCTTTAGAATTTAATACTGTACTGTATAGCATGTTGGCAATATCTGGTAGAAAGAAGAACATATGTTTCTCTCAGAACTTCAAGGAAATTTCCAAATTGCTATATCTTTTTTAGTACAATAGGGTGGTAAAGATATTACTTGGAGCTAGAGACTGTCCAGTAATATGTTATGTCACAGTTGACTAACTGTTGACTGTACAGTTGACTTACTAGCTGATTTTAGTTCAGCATAGCTTTACTGTATAAACCATGGCTTACTCTGTGTTGCTGTAGAAACTCAATTGTTGTTTGTTGAATAAACCTTGGCTAAGCAAATCATGGCATAGCACTATATGTAAAACCAATAAATGTGGCACCTGCGCATTGCTGAACTAGCGGCCCTTACGCTTCTGCATCCCCTTCATGAAGCTTTTTGGAAAAAATTGGGTCTCCCTCTTCTATCAGTCAGTCAGCTTTATTACAGTCCTTGACCAACTCAAAAAGAAAAACAATTCTGAAACAGCAAATAAAAATAATAACAGAACTAATAATTATAAAACTGATGCTGTCACAGTGCAATGTATTTTACAAATGATAAAACAAAATGTAACCACATTCAGAGGAATACAATCACATCAGCCAGGCAATAATAACTGTAAATAAAGGAAATTTAGGTGGTCTGGAAATCTGACTAGACAGGGAGGGAAGCTATTAGCTGTAATAACCCTTTTCTATTCACAATGTTCATCAGAAAAACCTGCAGCCTACCTATGAACTATTACAGAAGCCACCACTACTGTATGTCTTACTTTGTTATAACTGAAGGACAGTGAAGTAACAGAAACTCTGAAGGCAAATCCATAATTGGGCCTAGAGTTGGCCACACAGCAATTAAGAGGCACAACCCATTACGGTGCTTCTGTTCATTATTTGTATTCAGATAGATATAAAATATTGGACCTAATAAGATCAAATTCTGCACAAGACATTCTCAGTTTATCTGCCTATAAAATGGGAGCAGTTTAGTTTAAGAGGATGTGATAAGTTCTTAGTTATTTTAAGACATATGCTAGGCCAAACCTCACACTAAGCTATAATGTGTTTGATTTGGGTTTACCTGTATTGTGTGAAGTCAGCCATGGTTTGTAAGGCATGGTCTGTGACTTACTGTGGTGTGTGAAATGAACCATTGACAGCTATTCGATAAACCATTGTTAAAACAACTATTTGTGAAACTAGCCATTGTTTTAAATAGTGTAAAAAGGCAATTAAAAGTAGATATTGCACATTTCATATTTCCAGGTAAATGAGCATACTGTGTTTTTTTTTAATGGTTAGGAAACTTAATCCCAATAGATTTTCCTTTATTATTGTCAATAAGTTCATTTAAGACATTTTGATTTCATGTAACGTTTGAAGAAATGTGTGTTTCCTCATAGGAAGGAGCAGGGGATGGAATCGTTGTCCTTCTGCTTGGGAACAAAACAGACTGCAATGTGGAAAGGAGAGTGTCTGTAGAGGATGGAGCACATCTGGCCAAGGTATACTCCTCAGCTTTTCTCTTACCATTTTAATTATTTTTCCACTGATGGTAAAAATAAGCTTATGCTCTCTGGAAAACATTCATCCATTAATTTAATAAAAATTAAATGGATTTAAAAATCCATTTAATAAATAATTTAATAAAAATTAATTTAATTTAATAAAAATTAATCATAAGAAACTTGTTCAGATGCTGTGCATGGCCCTAGCCCTTTTATATGCATTTGTCCAAGATTTACTCTCTGCAGGGATAGGTAGGAAAATTCTGGTATGTCATAAGCCCTACTTTGATGGCAGACTGAAACAGGCTACCATGGTCTAAAAAAGGAGGGTGGGGAGTTTCATTGGCATTTGTACCTGTATTTCATTGACATTGGCATGTGGGTACAGCATGAATATATTGAACTAGAAATATTACTAGAATATGCAAGTCTATACTGAAAAAGCTAATTTCAAGGTGCTTGCAAAAATATAAATCGGTAATATATATTTATTAATAGGTTTTAGGATTCACGTGGATGATCTGGTAGCTTATCCCAATTCATTTCAATCAAATCACTTGCCAATGACAAAAACTTTTTTTTTTGACCTACTGAGTAACTGCTCTGATTCAATCCATCCTTCTCTAAAGCAAGAACAGAGACATTTGACAATGTTCAGTGTCATATTGCATCTTCCAGATAAAATAGCAGGAGTGAAAGTTGGATTCAGTTTTTGTGGTTAAGTATAACATTTGTCAGTTCAAAGAAGTATGTGTTCCTTGTCATCATTGTCTCTTACATTTTTGTGCCAGGCATGTGGACTCCCATTTTATGAATGCAGCGCTGCTTCAGGTCACAATGTCACAGAATCCATAGTCCAGTTAGTCAGGTGAGTAATTAGTGCCAGCTCTTTCTTAGGTTGTGACAGGAAAAATCCATACTTTTCTCATTCAAAAACCTACAGCAACTGAGATCTTCCTAAGTAGTGAATGAATTAGTGAAGCTTTGTTGAATATTCATTGTGGAACACGATGAAGTCAGCTATACCCATTGTGTCAAGGTTGACTAAAGCAGGGGTTTTCAAACTTTTTCAGGATGTGGATCCTTTTTTTTTTTTTTTTTTTAAATAATCCTGGAAACCTTGATCAAGAGATAAAGCTCTAGGGACAGAAAATTGGCTGCATCTGAGTGAACATGTTTTGCTCAGTCTCTCGTGGAACCCCATCGAGTTCTAATGGGACCCTAGTGTTCTACAGAATGCAGTCTGAAAAGACCTGGGCTTCACACATAATGAAACTAGTACAGGAAGGCCTGTCTTGTATCAGACAATTTTTTGAGGTGCACTCTTGGCATGTTATCATGATATACGACCAGAAAGCAAAGTAATAAAAATATTTAGGTCTAGTCTTTGTCCTACCAACAGGAGTATCTTCTAGATACAGTCTCCTGCAACAGAGGAATCCCCCTGGCAGAATGGTTGTGCTAACTCTACATGCCACTCAGTAATCTTGACAAGAAAATGAATTTTCCAAGTATAAAGTACAGGAGAGTAAAGTCCAGCCCCAAATATTTTATACATAGATTATATGTTAATTACTATGCAAAGTATTTTATTTAAGGGGAGAGTGTGTGTAAAAGAGACCTGTGACTTCAAAAGGTCCTGAAAATCTTTAGGATTATGCAAAATTGTATACAGACTATTTGTTTCTATGTTTATAACAGGTTGATGAAAATTCAGGAAGACGAATTAAAAAAGAAGGTTCTAGAATTACCAGTGCCACTTAAAAATAAGATAAGTTGTTGTTTATAAAGTGGAAAAGGCTAATAACTGTTGATCCTTGTGTCTACTGTGTGAATAGGTATATTGTTTGCCCTCTTGAATCTGGGTTGAATCCAACTTGTATAGCATAGGAAGTTTTGCCACCTCAGATGAAAACTGAGGATGGTCATTGTTCTACAGCAGTGTTGTCCAAACTTGGCCACTTTAAGATGAGTGGATTTCAACTCCCAGAATTCCCCAGCCAGCATGGCTGGCTGGGGAATTCTGGGAGTTGAAATCCACTCATCCTAAAGTGGCCAAGTTTGGACAACACTGTTCTACAGATTTCAGACTTTGAGCCACTCAGGATCCCTGACTTATTCTTTCCCTTAGAAATCTCAAACTGTTCTCCGTAGGAAATTTCAGAACAATCGTGAAATTAACTCTTTTTTCCCATATTTAGCCATCTTATTCAATAGATCTGGCCTAAGATTAGTGATTTTTATAATAATGGTGCAGCTCCCTACAATGAACCTTAAAATGTATCTGTTAAAGAGGCAATTATTAGTGTTCTGCTCTAGGGGCTGTGATGTTCATAAAAGAGATTGGAATTGAAAACAATACTAGTGCTGGAAAAAAAACATTTATTTCATATGAATTATGTACATGTTTTGGATTGTAGAACAAGAACAGCAACAAATACTGCTTTTTGAAAAAAAATAGTGGGAGAACTACTGCACTTTGAGATCAGATGAGGGAATAACCTGTAATTTTTCACATATCCACAATTCCACACATTCTTTGCTCTGTCATTTCCCCCCTCCCTCCCCCTGGCTATGTCTGTCTGTTTCTGTTCACACAGGGAAAATCCCAGAGTGCCTCCTGAAGTTACTGCATACCACCTAATAGAATGGCTGGCCTCATATGCATCTTACAGATCTAGCAGCCAGGAGGAGCCCTGGAAATGTTGACTACCTGTATCTTGTGCAGCATTTAGCTTTTAATGATTGTGGCAAGACAGCCCAGATCACTTTTCCCCTCATAGCTCCAGTTCTCTAGGCTTCTAGAGCAACATTCATCCCTTGCTCAGTTCAGCATATGGCATGCAACTTCTAGTTAGGGGACCCCTACACCTTCAGTTCACTTTTTGAATTGTCTAGAGATGTATGGTCCAGGAGTGGCAGATTAACCTCCAAAACAACAAGCTGTGTTTTAGTACAGAGTTTTCTCTGCTTATTAGTAAGATTTTACGGGTCTTACTGGGATTTCAGATTGATGGTAAAGAAGATCTTACTGGCATAAGAATGATAAAGCATACATGTATTATATTGCCATTATAATGTTCCTTTTTCACTGCACCAATTTCATTTTTAAGTATAATATGATCTCCATGTTTATACAGTTGCAGTTCATAGATTCTTTAAATAAATAAAATACAGTACTCTCTTCCTAATATACAGTTCAGATTCTTCTTTCTGTAGGATTTCAATGACATGGAGTGAGAGAGAGCAACATACAGATTTATTCTACCCTAACCATTGTGTTTTAATTTGTTCCCTGCCAGTGATGTCCTCAGGGTGTAGTCAAAAAAGTTAAGATGATGGCCATGATGGTGTATTCAAAGCTCTAAGGTGGAGCTTTGCACTTATCTTCTAGAGACTCTTGGATATCTGTATAGTAGCATTCTTGGCAACTGTATGGAAGCAGTTTGCATTGCTTTCTTATATGATTTTTTAAAAATTGTTACTTCCCAGCCTAGTCTACAGCCTTGGGACTTCCTGGGGAGTCCCCCATTCAGATCCTGTTTTAGCTTTTTTGAGAGCAGCAACGTTGGTTAGTGTGGCTGCTGGTTATTGGCAAAAGCATACCAGAATGTAACCCTGTGACCCACTGTCAAAAATGAGCTCTAGGCCATTAGTAACAATCCTAGATAAATGTATCAGTACTGAAGCCAGTTATTCAACATTTACCTAAAATAATTCCAAGGAAGTTTATATTCCTGAAAGATTTTTCTTTAAAAAAATCATAACAGTTGGAAGATGCTTAGTAAATTAAAACATTTAGGTGAAATTAGAGTTTTTGCCAGGCATTAAAAACAACTACATTGGTGTGAACATTGGCCAGTCTTGAGGAGATGGCCATTGTTAAAGCACACCTTTTCTACAGAACTTTGGGGACAGAAGAGATATCAGACGTAGACCCCTTTGGTTATCAGCTTTTTGAGTGCTCCTTGAGTCCAGGTTTATTTTATTTAACATTTAGTTACATCATTCTGTTGCTTTTGTTACTAACCTTTTTACTCAAAGAGTTTTAAGCCACTCTGAGTTCTTTGGGATTAGAATGGCATACAAACCCAAGTATGTAAGGGAATAAATAAATGAATGGTTCCCCACCTGAAAAGTTCCTTGCCCTCATTATGACCTACTTACTTTGGACAGGACTTGCCCTATTGCCTTTTAGATGTATTTGACTACGGTTCCCATGTGCCAAGGCTGTGCTAATAGGAAATTTGGGGGCTGTTGCCCAACACATCCCGAGGGCAGCTGTGTGGGGAAGCCTGACATAAAGGCATAGACAGGTTGATGTGCCAGATACTGCCTTAAGTCTCCAATCGCCAGACATAAAGGGATTAAACATTAAATTGTTTAGATAATATTGAATATAATCACATTTACTAAGATACAAGCAGAACATTAAACAGTTGTTTCAATTTTTAGTGAGTCATTTATTAGCCAAATATAAGCGAGCCTTTGCTCTTTTCTGTCTGCTCTTCGTGTTTTTTTCTCCACCATCTGTAAATACTGTAGTCCTGAATGCAGGGAAGGCTTTCAAGAAAACTGCCAGTTGTATACAAAAGGTGTCACTTTTCTTGCTTCAGATATCAAAGCGCTACAACAGAAAGCACATTTGTCTTGTGATCAACCTTGTTTGAACTGTCTCCACCAGATGGCAGCAACACAATTTAAAATTCATCACTTGTGTTAACAAGCTTGGGCCAATTTGAATTTCTTCCAGAATTTAAATCTTTACAACAATTGAAAATCAACAACGGTGAAATGAGATCCTAATCAAAACAGATACTTCAAAAGCAAGTTGAACTAGTAACAAGAAAAATCCTATACTGATAATAAATCATCCTACAAACAAGAGTGAACAGTGTCAATCACAGAGATAAGTACAATAATTAGAACAATAAATGGTATCTCATATGTTGCATTTTGAGTTTCATTTCAAGTGAGTTTACAGTCACTTGACTGTAAAGAGTTAAAGAGTTAAAGTTTCATGCAAACCTGCAAAAACATGTTAGATATTATACATTGTAATATCTGTACTGGTGTTTCAACCTTAGCAACTCTTAAGATGTGTGGATTTCAACTCCCAGAATTCCCCAACCAGCAAGGCAGGCTAGGGAGTTCTGGGAGTTGAAAACCACACATCTTAGAGTTGCCAGGGTTGAGAAACATTGATCTATACTGTATGTTGTAACATATAAATTTCCTCCAGGAGATCAAAGCAACATATATAGCATTCCCTTGTTTTTTCCCCATTACTTTGTAGGTGGCTGACCCAAAGTGACCCAGCAAGCTTCTGTAGCTAAGGATAGACTTAGGCCTAATTCTGCGGGACATTCAATACCTTATCCAACCAATCCCTTAACCAGTAGGCCATACTGGCTTGCTATTAATATTCTAGGCTGTTAGGGCTTTGTGGGATTGTTACATGAAGAAATTCAAGACCCCCAAACTAGCATGAAAATAAATGAAAGATCAAATCTTTAAAGAAGGGGAGGAAAAAATACTGGAAAATGGCTAAATGGACAATATATTACCCATGATTCAGTACATGATAAAAAGCTAAATTGATGAGACAAGGGAATGATGGAAGATAGGTGGGCAAATGGTACAGAATTAGAATTTAGGATAAAGCTGCAGGTGGCATTATGATGTTGTCTGTTAGTATATTTGAATTGAATTTTTTAAAAAAATTGTACTGAGAAGTGTTCAAATTATCTGTAGAGTCTTCCAAAGAGTGGGAAGGAAATGGTGCAATTTTATATTTTATTTAATCTTGTATGGTACAAGGAGGGAAGGATTTTTATTAATCTTAAAGCTTTTCATTTCTTCAACCTTAATTGCCTTGTCCAGCATAAGACGTTAGAGTCTTGACCAGGAACTTTCACACTGCCACCACTTAGATATCCCACTGTCTCAAAAGCAGCTAGAAGCTAACTCACAATCACTGTTTTGGTTGCTTTTGAAATGCTGAGAGTGGAAAGCAACTTCAACCTTTTGCTGGTACTGGATGAACAAAGATGCATACCTTGGAACTGCATTTAAAAAAAGTCATGAGGTGTGGGAACCATTGTGGGTACTCCCAAGACCTCAACACTGTGCCATTTCCCCCATTTTATGTCCCCCCCTTTTTTTTCAGTTGGCATTTGCACTCAAGATCTTGAATAGACTTGCCTCCGTTAGCCTTTCTCTGTGCACTGGGTTGCAGTTAAAGTAACAAATGCAGATTCCCACTAATGTTTTTCTGGAGTTAGGTGAATTTGAGTTCCACCACTCATCTGAAAAAGCATTTGCCTCTTGAAGGTATTTTGCCTTTGTTACTTATACACCACTCTCAGGAGTTGCTCCTTGTCTTCCATCCTATCAGCCTCGCTGGGCGCTAGGAACTTATTCTCAGTGGCACACCGACACAAATGACATTCACAGGGTGCAACAACTTATTAGTTTATCTAACCCCATTTTCTAGAGACAGGAAGCTAAAATGTGGTTTGTGGTTCACTGTGGGGCCCGAAAGTGGCTGCCACCTTAGGGGCGCATTACTGCGGGGATGGGTATCTCGAGGGTGCCGTTTGCGAGAGCAGCAAAGGAAAAGCCCCGAGTTGCGCTCTGCACACCGGACCGAACGGCAGATTTCTGGTCCCGCAGCGAAGTTACTGCGGCGAATGTGCCGCTGCGAATTTGAGGCCACGCTCCGCCCGACTCCGGAAGCAGGAAGCGCCGAGCGCCACTGCTGGACTCGCTTGGACGCGCGTCTCGGGTCCATGTTGGTTCCACGCGACTCGGCCGCCCCGCAGGAGCCGTCTGGGCAGTTCATGGGGTGAGAAGGCGTTCGCGCGCTCGAGAAGCGGGAGAGTCGTCGCCAAGTGTGGACGGAGGCTATCGCCGGGATGGGGAATGATATTTGCAGATTGTGTCACTTGGGGGATCCAGGGAGGGGATGGGGAGGGGTAGGAGATACGCGCGGAGGGGGTAAGAATCAGCTCGCTAGCCCTGCGCGAGGCAAGGAGGGCAGGAGTGGTTGAAATGGCAAATAAAATGACTTTTTGAGGACTCCCGGCTGCTGCCTTGTGGCCAAATGAAATATAGGGCAGCCTGCAAGCACGTATACGCGCTTACTGGGAATGAGCCCCGTTTGAGGTGATAGGGGTTGGCTTCCGAAGAGACATGTCAAGATTGCAGTGTTAGAAAGCAAAAGGGAACCAGGAGGAATGGAAAAATACAAGCCCTTTACCACTGACTGCCAATGGAAGTCAAGGGAAGGAATTTTAGGATGACTATACATCTCAGAAATGGTGACCCTAAATTCATGTCAGAGGCTTCTAACATGGTGTGTGTGTTCTGTACTAGAAACTTGAAAAGTGCTTTGCAGGACGAGGATCTTTTTATATTGACATTGTTTTTTTCATCTGAACAGTGCCATGCAATTGAGGAAAGTTCTAATGCATTAGGTACATAGTGGGGATCATGCAGGTGAATTTTACAAGGCCTTTCCCTTATGTGATGTTACTTCGCACTAGCCTGTACAGAAGCATAAAAATAAATATGTATATAATCTGAATGGTGCGCAGAGTATTTTTAATAAAGGACTCCCTTTAATATCTAGCATAATTTAAATTCTTGGTGCTGAAGTTAGCCCATTTAACTTAGTGCATTTCAGACAGTACAGTACAACAATGTGTTACAGGACTGCAGCAAAGAACATAAAGTGGATTTATTGTAATCTCAGGATCAGCCTCAGGGTCATTCTGTTCTATAAATCTGTGCATTCCAGTTGGTCTTTTTGACATGGTCCTGTAATATATGAAATAGCACTAAATAGCTTGTTTACATTTTAAATATATGTAACAATAAAAAAAACTTATGAGCATCAATAGCAGCTGGCATTAAAAAACTCTGTGGCAATGTGGACTAAGAATCCTCTTGCTTTCCAGATGACACTAGCTTATAGTTGCCATCATTCTTGACTTTGGCCAGGCTGAAGGGGGTCAATATAGTCCAACAATATTGGGTGTGCATGTGTGTATGTACAGAATTTCCTATTTGTGCTGTAAGATTATCTCATGGTACATTTTACCTGAGTGCCAATTTTCTCAATATAGTTGACTTATCAGGAACATTCTGTATTATTTCCCACAAGGAGCAGTCAAGTGCCTGAGTTTTATTGTAAAATAAGCAGACAAGGTAATATTAAATGCTCTAAGTATGTCTCTCTGAGATCTGTATCTATTAGAGGGAGTTGGCATCTAAAGCATTTCAGTTCTCATTGCTTTAGGAATGGTAAGCATGTATGTGCATGGTTTAGTTTAGGTTTTGTTTTTTTTTGGTTTGCTTTCAGAACACATGTGAGTGGCCTGGAATTACAAGATGACAATTCAACAAATAGGGGATAGAGCCTAATACTGCGTGCACTATAGCAGGGCTGAGTAACTCACAGACAACCTGAGAGCCGCCTACTATCCCCAGCACTCTGTTTGCAACCCTGGGACACCTGACTATCATGCCCCCAAAATTCAGTGGCAAAGTGGCCAATTTTCCAACTATGCAATTTTCATTCAACTTTGGGTTTGGAGGCAGTTTTAAGTGTGGGAATAGGAGCACAAGCCTGAGTGAGGCAAAGCATTCCCAAGCCCTCTGTGGGACCTGATGATAGCTCAGGTGGCTGAGTTGTATCTCCAGTTCATAAGAAATTGTCCCCTCTTGCTTTATAGTCTTTTCATTTTTCTATTCCAGCACTTGCTGTAGTGCTCAGAGCTGTTACAGAAGCTGAATAAAGTGAAGCTCATTTTCTTCCTTCCTCATTTCTATATTTTCAGTGTTTTAAGTAAGCAAAATAAGTTAAACAAAAATCTTCTGTTATTTATTTTATTAGATTTATCTCCCCACCTTTCATTCAGGAGCTTAAGATACCATACATAATAACCCCTCACAACAGCCACCCATTATGGATTTTGCAGAGATGATTGTTATTAGCTGTATTTAGAAAATCATTTTGTTTCACTCATTGCATAGAAAAGGAGACTAGAGGCAGAATATAGTCTTCAAAAGAGTTGAAAATATTGTGGAACAGCCATTGTAGGATGTGGTGTATACTTCTGCCTATTTTTACTTCATTTCCATATCTGAAACGCTCAGAGTTCAAGGCATTTCTACTGGAAGTGATGTTTGAATAAATATATATCCACATGAAATGCTGCTCCTGTTGTAATGTTTTTCCCTCAGAAAACAGAATCACATTTGCAGAAGTCACATGAGTCATATCCATATTATTTGATACCCATAAATAGCATATTTTTAAACAAAAGAAATAAAATTTTGTATTACTGCATTTTGTAAAAGTAAATAGAACATTTGACAAAAGCGGGGATGTGGAATCTTACTCCTCTGTGCTTCTCATTTTCTTTGGGAATTATGCTGATGCTGAATTATTAGTACTCTACAAATGCTGCTGCAGGGGCAGATGTCTAGGCCTATGTCTTGTCTTCTCAGCATCGTATGGGGAAGAGTAAGTCAGAAGGTTAAAACAATGATGGAAACATTATTTTGAAATAGTAATGCTGCAACCATTAACATACTGTCCTGTCGTATTGATATCCAGACCATTTTGGTCTTTTTCCCTTCAAAGAAATAAGGTGTATTTTACTCTAGTGCATGATTGCATGGTGTTATCAGACACCAGGACCTTGAAGAGTCCTTAAGAAGGTACTTAATGTTCTAAATATTTTCTCTTCTCTGAAAACATGTTATCAGATTTTCTGTTGTTCAAGCATGGGCTGGTCTTGGTATTAACTGCCGGGAGTACCATAAATAAAGCAATATCCCATGGTAAAAGAAAAAATGATTGAGTTTGAGTAAATGGCACTTTTGTTTGAAACATTTTATGTATAATATTAAGAAATATTCTTCATTTGCATGTTTTGAGTATTCATTGACTAGAGATAGTGTGGATCATATCTGTGTCTGTTAAATTGCAAGCATATATATCATTGCTTTTGCAATAGTGAAATTGCTTTGCATTCCAAAGTTCTGGCTCCTACATTTCATTATTTCTTTATTGTTTTTGATAAAGTAGGACAACATCCCATTTCTTTTCTTTGCTCCATATCAACTATTATTCATAGGCATAAAAGAGCTGTAGTGCATCTCTAGAAACTCAAGATAGTACAGTAATTTTCGGTGTGCCAACTCTGTTTAGTATAAACAAAAGAGAACACAAAATTGTAGTTTGATAGTATTTGTTTGTGATTTACTGAGATGAATAAAATGGCTTTATTTCAAGAGTCTAAATGCTGATGCCCTGATTCCATTAATTATAAGTTTGAACAAACAAGGCTTGCTACTCACACAGCCAGATTTGCAGCCCTGCTAGAAAGAACATGCTGTCTTCTTCTGTCACCTTCCTTGAGGCACTGGAATAGCTTCTTTCTTAACTTAATCGGATTTTCCCTAATAGGATTTTTCATCAGAGGACATGGAGCTTTCTGCCAGTGAACTCAGCATTTACGATAAACTTTCGGATACTATTGACTTGGTGAGACAGACTGGTTACCAATGTGGTATGTCTGAAAAGGCCATTGAGAAATTCATCAAACAACTCTTAGAGAAAAATGAACCACAAAGGGGACCCCCACGCTTTCCTCTTTTAATGGTTCTCTATAAGGTAATGCAGTTTTGGATTCTCCATGTCCTTGTAGAAAATGTACTGCATTTTGAAATCTACATAGGATGAAATGCCGTAGTCACAATAGATCTGGTTAGATCCATGGTTCTCAAACTTTAGGGTACTGAGATATGATAAGTCAATTTGTGCAACCTTTCTTTTCCTGTGAATAACACTAATGATTTCATTAGTGTTAGGATTGGATAAGAAAAAAAAAATTACTTATTTTTATTAATGACATGTTAATCTATAGCATCACAGAGGATCTCAAATGTTGCAAAGCTACAGTTGCCTACTGTGGATTTCACAGGCAAAATGAGGAGCAAAGGCCCAGTTGTGTTTTTGATAGTACTCCTGCCATTGAAGCTTGTGGTCAGGTTGACAGAATGAATCTGAGTGGTAAGCCAAAATGAGTTTTTAGCAGTGCCCCCACTTTGCTTGCACAAGCCTGATCAGGTTTGAAAATAAACAAACCAACAAACCAAAGTGACCCGCCCCATGATGATCCCCCAGTGGGCTCTGACCACAGTTTGAGAAACCCCCAGTTAAATAAAAGTTTGCATCAGCAGTCATTTGTGCTATCACATTTATTGTATGGGAGAAATGTTAGAAGGAATTAATAATGCTAATAATCTTATCTTTATCTTCTCTTGCAGGGGTTGGTTACCCTGGGAGTAGTTTTACTAACAGCGTACTTCATGATCCAGCCATATACCCTTTCACCACCTGAAAATACACTTACCAAAACCCATCCATGGGGTTCCCTCATTCATCATATCCGGTTGCTGCCATTACCCATTACCAAGAAATACATGCTGGAGAGTAAGGAAATTATCTATCTATCTATATACTACTAAAACTCTCGTGTCTGTAACCTTCAATTAGGTGAAATGGTGTGTTATAGGACAACAGTTTTTGAATAAGGTACCTCAAATGGGCTAACGTACAGAATGCGACCAAAATCCAGGACCCATTACTCCCATGGGATTGAAATTTGGGGAATTTGTGGCTGCTTTAGCACTGCTGTGCTGCTGAGCCGCTGTGGTCAGCCCAGGTCACCTGATCATCATGAGCATATCCCTGATATCTTTCCTGCCTCCTTCTGTCCCCTGCGCCCAATTGTCTGGTGGCAAGGCCCGATGGGCGAATGGCGATTGGCTGTTTTGGAAATGAGGCAGTAATTTGAAATCTCTTAACAGCTGTGGGTGTTGAGGGAAGGAGGAGGGAGTGACTTGGATACCTGCTGGCAAGGTAGGGCTGGTTGGGGGGTGCTGGCAGTCAGCGGGTGAGCCTTCTTCCTCCCTTGAGGGAGGGGGCCCTGGGGGTCATGCTGGAATGGAGAGCGGGGGTGCAGTATTCCTCACAGTGCATGGCTCCCTTAGTTCTACCTCCCCCCAGCAAAGTGGCAGGCAGTTCCATGGGTCAGCAGAGGAGGAGGAGGAGGAGGAGGGTTCACCAGGGCTCTCCTGAAGGTCATGAGGGGAGGGCAAATGGTGCAAGCCTATATTATATGTGGGGAGGAAGGAAGGGAGGGAGGAAGGAAGGGGAAGGAGGAAGGAAGAGGGAGGGAGGGAGATTTCTGATGCTCCCTGCCAGTTCCTATAAGCAAAGTCAGTAGGGAAGCCAGCAGCAAGTAGCAAGTCGCTCACACTCCCACTGCTTTTTTGCCCTTGGTCATTCTGTTTCTCTGTTTACATAAGGAAATATCTCTGAAACATTGACCTAACGGGTCATGAGTTGTCTAGTATACTACTAAAACTCTCAAGTCTGTTTGTAACCTTTAACTGGGCAAAATGGTGCATCATAGGCCAACAATTTTTGAACCAAGATACCTCAAGTGGGCTAACTTATAGAATGTGTCCAAAATCCGGGACCCATGACTCCCCTGGAATTGAAATTTGGCAAATTTTATAAAACATATTATGACATAAAAATTATCATAAAACATTTTATGACATAATTCAAAATGTCATAAAACATTTCCTGTGATCAACCCTTATGTTTGACTGTGCTGTACAATGCAATATTAATGAATCAGAGTGCTCTACTGGTAACACACACAATAAATGCAAATGGCATAAAGAAACAAAAATCACTATTCGGTTCTCCATTTTTAAAATAACACTGTGTTCTGCTTTTTGTAAAAAGCAAAAGGAGAATAACTGTTAAAGTCAAATCTGCTTGCACTAAGCACCTCTTAATTCTACCACACTCTTCTTTTTGTAACAAAACTTAGCAAATTAGCTCCAGTGACCATGTTCTGATGCTGTGTGTACTATACAGTGTGGCAATCCATTAAGGTGCTTTTCCTTATGCTAAAACTATTTTCTGACTGGTTTCAAAAGGATAAACAGAGGCTCCTTTTGAGGATTTATACATTTAGGTGTGTTGACTTATTGATGAGTAACTAGTTTAATTCAGTTCTGCATTTTAGAAGAGTGGAACCTAACCTGTTATTACTGAAATCTTGCATAATGAATTTGTATCTCTCAAATTTATGCAGAGTTACACTTATGCCATTTCTGATCCAGTTTGTACAAGAAGTTAAAAAAAAAGAAATAACTTTAGAAAGGTTACATTTTCAGTATGTTATACTCAAGCTTTATTTATACATAGACTTGAATAGACTTGATTTGGTAGTTACTTTATGTCCTGCTTTTCCTGAAATAATCTCCCTCTCTCCAGCCAACTCCAAAGCACAGTTCTTTTTTTTTTTCCCCTAATGGATGTCAGTATAATTGAGAGACTAGCAGTGGAAGCTTTTCCTGATATGTTTTACTTATCACACAGTTTTAAAAAAAATTATTCTGGCATGTCTATTCGCAGGTTTAATGGAACACAAGAAACATTATATTAATTTTCCTGGCAATTTTATCAAGCTTTCAAGTCCTGGAAAACTTGGTTTTCCACCATTCTTGTTTATGCATATGGGTAAATTATATGATCACTGTAGTATAACTTCACTGTACTACTGTTTACCAATGTGTATAAACAGGTTAATTTTGGAGAGCTGATGTGACATTTTCCACTTGGCAACATTTAATTTGTACTTGGACCATGACAACTAAGTCAAAGGGTTCAGAAAGAGGATCTGTCCAAGAAGCAATTAATTGCACTGGGAAGCAGGTGATCTACTTTTCAGTGATTGAAATGTACAAGGAAGGCACTGTAAAAACAACTTGGAATAAATTAGTCAACAGTTTTCATTTTTTGCAAGAAGGTCATAACACTGATATAATAAGCCACCAAGATATAGTACAAACATGGGTAAAACTGTCTGAATTGAACATAGCTGAAAAGTCATTACAGCTATAGTGCCTTCTCAATTAGGATAAATAGAAACATTATTATTTTAGAATGTTGCATTCACACATAATCAGGGAAAAAGTTTATTCCTAGGAATATTGGCCACTTAAACCATCACAAATCAGAAAAAAAGAAGTTTCCTCCTCTCAGTGACTCACTTGAATAGGATTACATTCTGTATCATAGTGGCACTTCTATGGACTTTTGATGTTTATAGTAATAAAAAATGAACAAACACACACTGGATTCTGGTTTGTATCTTTTCCTCCAGAAAAGGTACCCTAATTGGTTTCATACTTTCTATTTCTGGAGCCACTCTCTAAATGTATTGAAGATAAATGTGTTCAAATCACTTCTGTCTTTAAAGGAGAGATTATTTGTTACATGAAAAGAGAAGAAGAATTCAACTTCGACTGTGCAATTCCAGCTGCCTGCTTAGAAAGGTAGGGTGTATCTGGAATTGCACAGAAGAAGAAGAAGCTATATCGTACTGTTTTATTCTGTTCTGTCTGCTGTTGATTTGTTGTATTCTAGTCAGTGACTATAATAAAGAACTAAACTAAGAGAGCAACTTTGAAGGAGAAAAGGGCAGTATGAAAAATGTTAAGTAAGTTACTTGTCTGCTTGAAGGGACAGCCCTCCTTATCACTTTTCATTCAAGCAACATACAACACTCGGGTCATTACACATGTTTATATGTAAAATATACCACTTAAAGTCTAATTTTTTAAATCATGTCTTGGAAGGAAATTCTATTTTGTTCATAGAGACATAACACTAGTAGGCATATCAATGATTGCAGCCCAAATGAACTATTCTTATTAATACCTTGTTTTTTTGAGAAATGATTTTCCCTCTCGTGTTGTTAGGTGAGAAGTGACATCAGAGATGATGCGTAGTTCTGTATATTAAGGCAATGATTTTTCAGGTTGTCTCAAGGGTTAACTCATTCCTTATTGAACAGCATTCTTACCGTAGGCGTATGCAGCTGTTTCTCTTACATGTTATGTGAATAATCTCCTTCAAGAGTGTGGTAGAATTCATAGATCTTATTTTGTGATATAAATAAATGAAGAGGTTAATAGAGAAAAATCTGTTCCCTCAGCTCTTCTTAGATGTTTTCAAAATTATCTGCCACAAAGCATTTAATAGTGTTTGCTGTTATCCATCACCAAGATACTTAGTAAAAGGTCAGAATGTTTTAACTCAGTTTGAACTGGAGAGTAAATTATTGTTCTCCATTTTCATTCTGTGAGCTTCTCGGAAGAAGCTGCTGCTTTGTTGTAAATTAGCATTATATGGAGATATTATAGCCATCTCTGAAAGAAACAGCATGGGAGAAGTCACTTCATAGCTGCTACAAATGCTGTTGTTTTCTTGCCATTAATATTTGGGTTGTGTTCAAGTTAGCAGAAAAAAGGCAGGATTGTGTAATGCCTGAAGTGGGAGCTCCCTTTGTTATATTTTCATTGTCTTTGAACATCCCATCAAAAGTGTTGAAAGCTCAGTGGTCTGGAATCAGAAACCTTGGGTGTCATCATCCAAACTGGTTGTGAAAAGTGTGGTCAGTCTAATTCATTCAGGGTGTCAGAATCAGAACTGCAACTTGTATTTCAGGTCTCTCCTTTGTTTCTGGGGAAAAAGGCCCATCCTTCTATCACATTTAAATGTGTTTCAGTTGTGGTGATGCCCACATGCTGTTAATTTTATAAATCCCAAAGAGAAATAGACTTGTTTGAGGACTTAATTTAAACTTTAAAATGTGAGGACTGAGACTTGATTTTGAAGGTGTCCTTTAAGATCATATGCCAGCAGTATTTCTGAATTGCTCTGATACAGCAGATACAACCCAGAATCAATTACGTATTTTGACATGCATGCACCTCCCTCAGTGAAATTGCTTGGAAAATGCAAAACAGTAATTGTCAGGTGAAAAATAGTGTTGGCTCCCAACAAAACAGTCTCAGATATTTTTAGAGGTGTCTGATTTAAAAGGATGTGGGAAAGTGCCAGTGAAGCATTTTACATTGGCCCATGAACAGAGTTCCTTGTGGGCAGTAAGCAGTAATTGAAATCTGAAGGATTGTGGTTTGAGAGGAGTTAAGAGTGGTTTTTGTTTTTGTTTGTTTTTGCTTTTTTGTTTTGCATTTCAGAACCCTTGAACAATACTTCCAAGTCCTAATTTATGAGCAAGGGTGGGGTCAGCAATATCTATTCAGCTGGAAAAGTTTGGAGCAACAATCTTTTTCTTTGGCAGCTGCCTTTAGCCTGAGGTGTTTGACTCCCTGCCAGTTTCCAGGGCCTTCTCCTACTAAATTCATTTAGATCATCTCAGTTAGTTCTGCTCTAGAACATGCACAGAGATTCCCATTGCAAGTGAATATGTTCTTTCTAAGACCCACCAGGAAATAATATTGCCCCAAGAGAACCTTGTCCTCTTGCATAAATCCAGCTGCAGCATCTTCTACCACTCTGGTGTGAACTATAGCCTGATGCCTCAGAGCTCTCATCAGGGTTTAAAATGGTGCCAAGCATGCTGGATTTCGTTGTAAACAGCCCTTCTTATTATAATCTGGAGCCTAATAATGGACACATGTGTTGGGACATAGTTTTTCATGGACAGCCTGCCCTTTTAAAGATGGGCGGTGCAAGTTCCTTTTAACATATTTTGGCAGTTGTTCAGCAGGAAAATTGTTTGTTTGTAATTTCTGTCAGTAGACACATTATTGTGGGAATCTGGAAAGTTGAAAGCTCTTCTTTTGCATTTAGGATCATTTACTGTATTTATCAGGTTTACAGATGGTTCTACATGAGTTATTCTTTGGAGTATTGCCCATCTTACTCTAAAATAAGGGTTGCTGTGCAGTGCTTAGTTGAGATGAGACTTATTCTAAAAGTTGTTAGCAGTTTTACAGACAACACTTGAACATTCTGCAACAGATTATTATTAAGCTGTTCTTCACTAGTTCACTACGTACTAAAAATCCAGAGCTTGGAAAACAACTTTTGTAGTTGCTATATTTCTAGGTCATTCTGAAAAATGGCCTAAGATATGGTTTCCCAAAAGTGCAGGCAAGTGTGCCCTCTTTAAGAAGATTATAGTTCCTCTGTATTCTTTTCTTTGTTGGTCCTCTGCTGACCTACCTGATCCAGATTTAGGGGTCAGAATAACTCCATTCTGAACATAGAGAGAAGTTTTTTTAGATGTGAGTACATAGAGTAAGGCTGCTAATTTTGGCAAGGGAGTGAGTAGGTTTGTCAGCCTGGGAGGACACTTTCCTTCATTTATTGCTTCAGAATTGTAAGCATCATAATCATATAGCAGGCATCTGTGTAGCAAAAAAAAAAAAAAAGTGCAGTTTTACATCTAGTTTGCAGCCGAGGTGATTTGAGGCTAACAATACTAACCTCTTGTGACTTTTGTAACTGAGGTTTAAGAATGTTGTGGTTTTAATTAACTCCTCATGTCTGAGCCTTATGTACTGAGTTTCTAGCCTTTGTCTGAAATTTTAAGAGCTAAAAGAAAGAATAGAGTTTGAGAAAGTTTGTAGAAATTATTAAAACTACATAACACGAAAGTTTGAGTCTTTGCTGTAGCTACTAAATGACTTTAACATCCTATTCCTCTGAGGTGGCCGTACCAGGAGCATCAAATTCAAGTCTTTCTGCTGACGCATGTCTTCTTTTACATTCTGCCAGTGCCTGAAAACTATAAGTGACAGGAATGCCATCAAATTGGTTTATTTACAGTATTTTTGTACTGCTTTCCATTAAAAAAAATCAATGCCGTTTACTTATAAATAATAGTTAACTTACTAAAAACAAAGATAAGGCAGTCAAAAGATGGTACAGATGTTAAACCAATAATGAATAAATAATAATTAGGGCAGGTGATAAAAAAGGAGGATGAAGAGAGGGCTAAGTAAATAATTTCGTCTTAATTTTTGGTGAAAATGTTTCACTGTGCAGTTGGGATAGATCAGTCCCTTATAGTGGTGACAAATACTATTTATTTATTTATTTATTTATTTATTTATTTATTTATTTATAGGATGAGATGGTTAGATAGCATCACTGAAGCAATGAGCATGAAACTGAGCAAACGCAGGGAAGCAGTGAAGGACAGGAAGGCCTGGCGCGATAGGGTTCATGGGGTCACGAAGAGTCGGACATGACTTAACGACTGAACAACAACAATGCCATCCATCTCCCCCGGACGGTGACTCTGGGCAGCTCACAATTAAAGTAAAACCTGAAACAGTTAAAAATATAAGTACCCACATTAGTTAAAAAGTCAGACTATATAAAAAGATCCTATACATAAAAAGACTATATATAAAAAGACTCACATTGTTGGAAGACTTGAAGGACCAGATTAGGGACAGATAGTCATGAAGAAAATCTATCTACGCTATGTGGTCACTAAGAGTTGACACCAACTTAGTGGCATATAATCTGTCAAAAGGTCTGTTTTTCTTTCAGGGTATCAGTGTCAGCAGCTCACATTTCTTCTCAGTTCAGTGGACTTTGTTAGTTCAGTGACTCAGTCACTCTAAAGTCATCAAAGTTGAAGAATATATATCTTCAAGGGCTCAGTGATCTAACTGAGATGATGTGTTGATTTTCCAAAATTTTGATTAGTTGTTGTTATTATGTTTAATGAAGGCAGGAACCATGTTCTACTTTGTAATGAATCTGAATCATCATTTAATTTTTCTAATTGAAAGATAAAATTTATTTTTAATGCTTTTCATGCAATTTCTTCTGGCAGAATAATCACTCCATACATTATAATAATGTTTACATTTTATGACCAAAGTGTATCTATTGATGTATATTAATGCAGAGCAATGACTGAATTGAAGACAGCAATTAAAAGCACAGCATGGCTATTTAGAGTTTGTTTGTAAAATTTCTTTGGCTTTTTTTGAGCAGTTCAGATTGTTGCAGGCTATACTAATTTTTTTAAAATCCCTGCAGGCTCTATGTTCATAATCCTTATGGTGTCTAGCAAACCTTGTCTGTTCTCAAAAAGCTAAGCTGGGTAGGCTGACCAGGAGCTGAGCTCAGCTAGAGAGATTCTCTCCTTTTTATATTATCATAGTTTATCCTTGTGCTGCATTTGTTCAACAACATACATGTGGCAAAGATAGCCATAGCCATATACTGGTTCCATTTTCTATCAGCAAATGTTTCTTCTCTGGAAGTAAGAATACAATTTGGCATGGAAAGGCCCTCTGCAGCACAATATTTGCACCTAGTCATGCCAAGAAAAAGTGTGGACTGTTACTGAAGCTATGCAGGGTGGGATACATATTACAATTTCTGCTGCTTGGGTAATTGAACTATGAGCCAACCTTTGGAAAACATGTGGTGTAGTCATGGAATTATTGGGCTTACTCAGTTCCTAATATGCAGAAAAGTTCTAAAGTTTTGGTTACTTGAGCAAATGTGTAACAAGATTTAAGCCATATGGAATTACATTGGTTCAGAATGGACGCTATTGCTGTGATAAGAGCATTTGGCCAGGAGTTGGAGATGATTACTGGTTCTGGCTTGTTTGTCTAGTATATATGTTTCTGGGTAATGTTCTTTACCTGGTCTAGGGCAGAAACAGCCATATTTAGAGATACCTCAGTCAATGGCCTGAGTAGTAGGATCTTTCAATGGTTCCTGTTGAAGCACACCAGTTTCACATGGTTTTTGAATTTCCTTACAATTTTTATTGTGATACACTCTGAGAAATGTCAGACCAAAATCCCTTTGTGGGGCCAATATGTTTAATATATAATAAAATCATAAAATTGTAGAATTGTAGAATTGGAAGGGGCTATTTAGCCATCGCATCGAACTCCCTGCCCAGTACAGAAATCCAAATTAAAGTATCCCTAATAGATGGCTGGTTACTATCCACTTGAACACATCTCAACAAGGGAAGTTCATCACTTCTCTGGGTATTGATTCCACTGTTAAGCTGTGGTTAATATTCAGAAGTTCTAATATTCAGTTGAAATTTGCATCCTGTACCTTAAATCCATTCTTTCCTATCTGGCACACTGGATATTTTTAATATATGAACAAAAAAGAAGAGAAACATTAACTACATGCATAAAAATAAAACAGGAACAAAAAAAGAAGAGAAAAAGGAAATGATAAAACAAACAAGCAAAAATGAAATCCATGACTATGAAACCAAAAGCTCAATTCAGCAAATTAAACCTTTAACATGTGGAGCGATATTGATCAGACTTTCCGCACGGTTGATTAAAAAGCCAGTTTGTATGTAGAAAGTGAACCTGTATCTTCAGTCCAGGGTTTAAATCAGGTATAGCAAGGTCAGAGAAAAACATCTTTTGAATCACAGACCATGCTTGAACAATCCAGTTCTTAATTCTTTGATACATTTCATTTTTTGTTATATAATTTAACAACATATTCACATCTTTAACTCTGAATTCTCCTCCTGACACCACATTGACAACTTTATGGATAGTAAAGCAAGACATAGAATAGGTCCCAAACATATGAGACAATGTCTCCTTCATAATATTACACTTCCAACATACAGAATTGAAAACCAGCCTTTGCTATATATTTTTTAAGTAATTGCAGCTTAAGATGACAGGATACAAATTTAACATTGTTTAAAACTAATCATCTGATTTTTAAAACAGGATAATCCAGATAATTGTTCCAGGTTTCTTGTGAGTTTTCCATTTTCTGTTTCTATCTTGTTAATACATTTCAGTTGTCATAAAAAATTAATTGTAACTTTGGAAACCTCAAAACTTTTTCCAATTATATTGTTAATTTAATGTTAAGAATTTAGAACATTGGCATGCTGCTCATGTATGAAGCTGACACTGGAAGCTCAAAAAAAATTTAATTTGAAACATTGCCATTCAGCAATTATTTAAAGGAACGTACTCAAAGATTCATACATATTCTTAGATTCCTATTAACTTTTCCTGTTCTTTCACATCCTGGGATCTAACTGGTTATATTCCTCATACCCTCTCTGCTTCTTCAGCAGGAAGCAGTCACCTCAGCCACAGAGGACAATTGGCATCTTTTCAGGAAATGACTTTTTTACGGTCTTCTTTTCTCTCTCTTGCTGAATTGCTCTCATAAATGTGTTACTTTCCCTGTTTTGTTGATTAGTAGGATATAGTTATCTGAAATGTTATTTAAATGATGGATATATGTATATCCTACCTTTCTGCCCCATTTAATAGAAGTCCTGAGGTCACTCATAAAAAATGTTTCAAGCACAATTAATTAAAGAATAAATGTGAACAAAAGTCCCCACCCCTACCCCAGTCACCAGTAAACAGAGTTGACTAGAAAGTAATAGAGGGGAGTGGGAGATTTTAATTATTTGTGTCAAATGCACAATTGAAATGAAACAAGATTTATTAGCATTGAAATGCCAACAGAGAACAACATAATGTTCTGGAAATTCAGGGTGAAATTCAGGTACGTAGGTGATAGATAGATAGATAGATAGATAGATAGATAGATAGATAGATAGATAGATATAAAATTTATTTTGGCAATCTTAAAGAGTATATAAAAATAAGATGAAATGTATGCTGTCTAGAAACACAGTCAAGGTAATATAGAATAGAGTGTTTATTTACCAAATTTATATTTTTAATCTAGGTGGTGCTGTGAAGGATCAAGCAGGTTTATTACCCTTCCTTTGTAGGGCTCATATATTAGATCAATTAAAACAGGATAAGGAAGAAAATTACTTTGCCTATTATGTGTCAGATGTTCTACAGAATGGAAAAAAGCTATGATGACAGACAACAACTGTACCTTAATCACAATAAGGGATGCTAAATACTCAAAACACTAGAGTGATATTAAAGTCAGTAATGTCTAGACCAGGGTGGGAACCTGAGAGCTGTCTTTACACTTGCAGAATGTGTGCTGATTTTCTCACTTTTTGTCCCTCAAAGTCTAGACAAGGGTGGGAAACCTGTGACCCTCCAGATGTTGCTGAACTGCAACTTTTAGCTTCCCTTGCTATTGGCCAAGCTGACTGAGGCTGTTGGAAATTTGACATCTGGAAGCTAAAGATTCCCCACCCAAGCAGAGTTTGAGGCTCATACACTTAATCTAGGATGGTGGAGAGAAGAAGCCAGAGTTCTAAAAGCCCTGCCATAATCTTCAACTCTAATTGTTGGATAGAACATATATGTATGTGCTGACTTTTCTGCAGGTGTGTGTTATAGAAGCATATTTTAGAATAATGAAAATCTGTGAGTATAAAGCAATTGAGAAGGATTGATCTTTACACAGAGCTGTCATTAATGGAATGAGGGCAAGAAATTCACCCTTCACTGGTGCTTTTTTACTCATCCCATGACACTAGCCAAGGATAATTACTTTTACAACTGTACATTTTAATGCATGTACTTTAATTACAACATGAAACAATATTGGCACTTTTCTGAAAATCTACAAGCTGATCACATACAAAGCATGCTACACTGAAAACCCATATAACCCTTGAGTGTGCCTGGGCAGAGTGATAATCTAAAAGGAATGCAGGAGTGTAACTGGAAAAATAGAAGAATACTTTTATAAAGATCCAATTCATTTTCCCTTGTGTATTTCTGTAGTTACATTGTCTTTGCCTAGACAATTATTTCTCTGTCACCCGTTCCTTCTCTGCCCAAATTCCTACAAAGCCTTCCCTTCCCACTACACTTTTTGTGAAGTTTGCCACTTCCCAACCATAACGTTCAGACTATTTTTTTTAAATAAATAAATGTCTGTTTAGAATTCTACTTGGCTGTCAACCCAAGTGGTTTATTATGGCAAACAAAAACCTCTGAATTGTCCAACTAAGAGGTGTAGTTTAAAGTATAACCAAGCAAGTTGAGTAAAATTTTTGAAACACTTTTCAAAGAGTAACAGATCAGGAACATTTTAATGTTGCCTTTTATCATGAATGTCCACTGTTTGGTCCTAGCGTGCACTTAGGCTACAATAGAAATAGCAATAGGGACTGAAATTTGTCAGACACTTGCTATCCTTGCTATATGGATTTCCTGACCTCTTCCTTTTTTATTAAAGTTACGGATGATGAATAAGAAAGACATGTCTTTTCAGAAGTATACGCGGAAGCCATTTTTAAAAATATTATCTTTCAGAGAAATGCAAGGTTATGATCAAGTATCTTTTTAAAAAGGTTTGAATGTGACTTTTACAAACAGATCATATTATGATTGTTCTAGTATACATCCAGTGGTAGCATATCAAGAATTCAGATTAACAAGCTGTAAATAATTGACTACTGTGATTTTTTATGCTGTGTGAGAGGAAATCTTTCCCAAAAGAATAACAATGGAAGAGGCATCTTTTCTCTATCTTCTTAAATATAGTTCTGGATATTATTAGTGTCTTCTTTGCAAAAGGATAATAGATCCATATAGGAAATAATCTTCTTATATACAGAGAGCTCTATGTTGAATGAGTTACTTAAGTACTCCGTTATTAACAAAACATTGGAGATTTTACAAGATAAAGCCTTATTTATCTTAGGTTGTTGTGTAGTATTACAACAGGGCCACTTGAGCTAAGCTGCTTTAGTCAAAGAAAAGGATTTCCCAAAAGGATTGTTAAGCATTGTCATTTCATTTCATTGCAGCAGTGCAATTATTATTGTTCTAATTAAATTGATTAGGAATCATTGCCCTGATACCTAAATATAGTTTGCATGTAATTAAGCTACACACTTCAGTTTTACATTTGATTATCAAAAATGTAAACCTTCCTTCCTTCCTTCCTTCCTTCCTTCCTTCCTTCCTTCCTTCCTTCCTTCCTTCCTTCCTTCCTTCCTTCCTTTATCAAGGATCCAGCATTATCAGAGGTTACCAAATTCTAAGCGCAACTGGAAAGTAGATTATGAAATATGGCTTGTTTCTGATGTGGCCCATATTGAGATTAAAGGTTTTTCCTTCATGAATTAGTCTTGGAAAATATTGGTAATTACCTGATACTCCATAGCAGGGTTAACAATGAAGTGCTAATGATTGGAATCTGTTCCTATTTGCTTAAGTGAAATTTTGAATAAAGTTCATAAATCTCTTCTGTCCTTCTCCAAAGAATGTCCAGAGTGGTGGGGCTTAGACTGTAGACAGAATATGTCTCTAACTGCGAAGTGCTCTTGCTGCTGTTCCATGAAAACCCTTGTGGCTCCAGTTGACCTTAGGCAGCTATCGGAAAAAATCCTGCAAGGGCAGCCTCTCTTGATCAAGGTAGCTTCACAATTTTTTTGGGGGGGAGGTTGGCAAATGGTGGCAAACTCCTTGGACATATGGAAAGGCATTTAATAAAAGGGCAATGTCATCCTTTTGTCATCAGACAGGACAGTATCGTTCTTATGCTGAAATGAAACATTTTCAGTCCCTCTACTCCGAATTGACAGATTTTGTGATACAAGAAGAGGCAGCTGAGTTATGGAGCAGCCGTTCCAGGCAGCAACCTCCATTTCCTGTTTTCCGGTGAGTTTGAACTATTAGAGGTCTCTTGCCTCCCTAGAACTAGCTCAGCAGTAACCCCAGCTGATATTCAGTGATGCAACTTTCAGGAGCCATGAAGAGCAAGGAGGAGGGATGAGGTACAGCACTAGAAAAGAGGATGTACGGTTGCTATCCCCATAACTTTCTTATTTATTTTTGGAGTGATCTTTCTTTATTGAAATGGAGAAGTGGTCCTGTCAATACACTGATTTAAAAAAAATTGGGAAGTGAATCACATACTAGTGGTGGGCTATGAAACTCAACCAAATGATTATTTCCTCTCATTCTGGAGAATCTCGTAGTTTAGAGGCTATACTAAGACTATGTAGCAGCTGCTAAGTGCTACTGTACAATGTAAAACAAGTACTTTTTATGCTGTGAAACCTGTAACCTGTACTGTGTGGAGCATGCCCACCTATAGAGGGCTAGTGGATCACGCTCTGTCTGCAGACGAGGTTGTGCAAAAACCTTTGACTCTTGTTTAGAACAGAGATCACTGTTACCTTGCTGATAGGCTTCAGTAAATATTTACTGTACTGTTCAGATGATTTCTGGATTCCAGTCTATCCAAGAAATACAAAAATTCTGGAAACTTTGAAACAAAATTTGTTTTTTTTAAAGGAATTTTTGGGGAAATTTACTTATTTATTTATATTTCAAATTTGTCACCGCCCATCTCACTGTAGAGTGACTCTGGGCGGTTTAATTAAAATATATACAATGCTTAATTTTTAACATTTATTGTAACTATGAAGTAAGGATGTGCAAAATGTTCTGTGCATGGAAGAACTGGTTTGGGATAGTTTGTGCATAGAAAAAACACGCATGGTTTTGGATGTTTCTCCCAGACAGAATCCCGAATGGGGTCATTGTATTCCAGCAGAAGCTGAAAAGTGGCTGTTCCAGACAGAATGAGTGTTTTGTGTGTTCTGTACTATTTTAGCTGCTAGGATTTAGCTGCTAGCTGCTAGGATTGCTGTCTTATCTCTTGCAGTTGAATTTTGAATTCTAATAACTGGAAGGTTGGTATCTTTGCTGTTTTTTGCAAATATTCCTGTGGGGAACCTGTGGGTTAATAAATGCGATGTTCTCAACATGTGGTGGGAGGGGTTGGGCAAGATCTTCTGTGCCTGTGACCTATCAGTTGGGGTATTTTTGGATGTGGGCCCGACACTTTTCTGAAAGAGTACTAAACCCCTGTCCAAAAATAGCTCAATTGACAGTCACGGGCATGGAAGAGGGGTGCAGAGGTGAACCAGGAGGGAGCTCTCTTGGTGCACCGCTTTCAGAGGATACAGTCTTTCAGAAGAGTGTTCAGAAATATTCCAGCTGACAGGCACAGAAAGGGAACAAGGGGATCTCTCCTATTCTTTCTCCATGGCTATGACTTGTCAACCAGGCTAACAGATGTGGAGGAGGGGTGCAGGGCAAAGCAAGAAGAAACTGTCAATAACAAGCAAGTCAGTCTTGGAGTTGTACTGCAAGAGAGCTGCAGTCCTTGCAGAGACTGATTGTGGGCACTGGTATCTGGAGGTAACCTGTGAAATAGGCCGAATGACACCCTCCAAACATCCCCCCCAAGGGATAAAAGCAATAAAAATATGGTCAGTATTTTTTGGCAGTAGCAGAACCAGCAATGCATAACTGGCAAAACCTGATTCTCTTTCTAAGTTTAAAATCACTGCCTGGGTAGAAGAGGTCTACTCCTCCTTCAAAACAGTGTTCAGTTTTCAGATGAAAACTCCTTAATCTCACAACACATGGACAGACTTAACCATAGTTTTAACTGGGAAACTGTCACCATTTTAGTGCAAGAGAATTCTTGGAAGCTTGGTATTCAGACAAGGCAGCAATTAACAGACACATAGAAATAAACAGCATCTACATACTATTCAAAAGAGACAAAAGACCAGAAAATCGCCTCACCAACAGTCATCACCCAGCAAAGCAAAGGTTACCACCAGGCACACCATCAAGCAGTAAACATATGCTAATCAAGGAACTACCAGAGGAGCAAACCAAAACCCCCACCCCCACTAGTACTGGTAAGGCAGGCCACAGTATATAAACAGAGAGCAGACCCCATCCCATTCTAGCACTGAAGACGTTACCTAGCCGGGTAATGAAACGTTTGCAAGAAAAGAACTAAGCTCAGAGAACCCCAAGGACTCCACAGTGTTCAGTCTCCGTAGATAAGGACCTAACATAAAACTGACAGGGGTTTTGGCCCTGTATGTGTGCAGCTGCCTGTGTGAAGGGGGTCTGGTATCTCATGCAGCTTAAGCTAAAATGGGCATGGAGGGCAGTTCCCAGCAATCAGAGGGGAGGAGGCACATACAGTATATTGCAGCCTAAGGTAGCCTGTCGATACAGAAAACTAAATTCCAACTCCCTGCTGCCATCTAATGGTCACCCAGCTTTTAGTAGCCAAAGAAGCTCTTTCTGAGACTGAATCCCACTGTTTTTTATGGACGGAACTTCTGAAACTCTTGTCCAAACCCGGAACAGTGAAATTGTTCCAGATTTACTTTCATCCAGACTGCCACCAGGCTGGAACAGGTGAACTTCTAGAATTCAAGTTTGAAACAAAACACATGTTCCATTTTGTGCAATATCTAAAGTTATTTTGTTACATTATAACAAAATGTACTTTGTTTATAGAAATACATTTGATGTATAAAATTAGAAAACATATTAAAATATAGTATATGAAGACAGTAAATATATATTGATTGAATTTATTTTGAACTTGTTTTTAGTTTTTGTTATAAATGGAGTATGGGCCTACAAGCTGCTAAACTCTAAGAAATGTAGCATCTTTTTGCCTGTTTAGGAGCTGCAGGAAGGCAAAAAGCAAAACAGATACTGAAAGCACCATTTTTCATAAAGCATGTGGAAAAGAAAAAAAGAAGAGGAACCGAGATGCAGCATATGCATTTTGCCAGAAGAAACATTATTTAATTGATAATGATAGGGCTGTGCACTCTTGAAAATTACATGGAAGAAGCACATCGGACATCATGCAAATACAGCACCTGTCCATGAGCCTGCAAAAAGATGCTACTGCTTTAAGAGTTGCTTTAATGAATCAGTTATTTAAGGAGAGACATCTTTTTTTCAAGCTCATGTGGAAGCTTGGAAAAGGATATGGCTACTTTATCTGATAGCAGAGAAATACTATACTTATGCTCAGGGATTTCAGTGTGTGTGTGAGAGTCAAGATGGCAGCTGTGATTGTACATGGCTGCCATTTTGATTTTTTTATCCCCCCCACCATACTCCTCTTCATGCTTACATAAGACTAAAGCACTTCTTCCAAATCATTTGCAAACTGCACAGCCCTATTAATCACCAGAGTACTATTGTGGTCAGCAGGTTCAAAAATCAAATTAAAAAAAAATCTGATTATAATTTTGATGGGCTTCTGAAAACTGAAGGCTTAGCTGTACTAAGACAAGCTTATGTAGTGTTTCACATATTAGTATCTTGAGTTCATTTGACAGTTTTCAAACAATGACCAATATCATTCTCAATGTAATCATGCTATGTATAATTTCAAATGAAATATTTCATAGTCCTTCTCCTCTACACTCCCAATTTTTCTGAAAACAGCAAAAAGTCATAGAAAAAGGAAGACTGATTCCCCCCCCCCCCCATTTCCATATTTCCCCTCTAGGCTTTTACATCTCTAGTCTGCTTTAAGTGAATTTCTTTTATTGTTTCCATTCTCTAGAGTATCTCTTTATATAGTTTCTCAGCCTAAAGCAGGAGTTTTCCATTTTTTTCTGGCCGTGGAACCTCTTAGATATCCTCTTAGTTATTTTTAAAAATTGCAGAACCTCTGATCAAAGGCAAAGCTCTAGTGATAGAAAGTTGACTGCATTCAAGTAAACATTTTTTCCCCTTAATTACTCATGGAGCCCCATCAAGTTCTTGTGGAATCCCAGGTTCCACTGAACTCAGTTTAAGAAGTCTTTTGAAAATCTGTGTTTGTTTGAAAGTTCAGTTCAAGGTTAAATTTCTTGTTACAAGAAAATGTGATTGGCATTTGTTAGCAGCACATCAGTCTTTTTCCTTCATGTTGTAAGTCTTCCAGCTGACATGCTTTCTGGCATTGGGTTGGAAGAACGTGATGGTTTGCATAAATATTGCAGGACCATAATGGTTTATGCTTGAGTCATATTTGGGCATTCCATATTTGTGAAATACAGTGTTCCCTATTCGTCCAGTGCTGTATTTTTTAATGAACTTATGATGGACAGTTCGGGTGCATAGTATCTCAGTATGAATCATGACAAGTCTCCACACTGGGATTTCTCATTTTTCCCTGCCCTCCATTTTCCTAGAATGATGAGTAAGTTAGGATTCCCAAAGCTTTTCCCATGTGGCGTTAGTTAATGCTGGACTAGGTGACGCCTTTCTTTGTTTTCCTTCTTCAGCATTTCATTTGCTAATTAACTTGACTTTTTTTTCCTTTAAGACAGAAACTTTAAGATTATATCTGATCATAGATGACACCAATCTCCTGATTCCATGCCTGTATTATTTTCTTGGAGAAGATAGGTGATCTATAGTTAGTTAAAGAAGGTCCACTTTCTAATCCAAATGCTATTGAATTCTCAGTACACTGACATCTGCTTTGGTGTGAGTGTGTGTGTTTGTGTCATATCTGCCGAATTAAGTCAGACATAGTTCTTTAGGATGGCAAATAAAGACTCTTTTGAAGTGGTTTAGAACTCAGTAGCAATGCCATTGTGAGATATCTGCTTTCTTTCTTATTCTCTAAAATGTCTTATAGGCAAAACCCTCTGAATAAATCTCAAATTCTGCAAGAGATTTTTCCCATCTTCTCTTCACTGCTGTTTCCAAAGGCCATTTCTCTAAAAAGCTGTTTTCTTGTCCACCATCCAAGGCTTCAAGATAAGGTTAGTATTTAAAGTTAAAATATTTCTGTACTTCTTTTTCAAATACAGTTTTACTTCAAGATCATTTGGCCGAAAAAGAATTATTTTTAAAAAGTATTTATACTCTGTATTTAAGTTTAAAAGGCTCTGTTAATGGTTTACACAGTAATAAAAACTAGAAGGTTTCATGCCCTCAGATTAAGAATCAAAAAAGATGTGAGATAGAAAGAAAGGAAGATGGCAAGATTAAAGAGAAACATGTTCTTAGTGCTAACATTATTTTAAAAGGGTCAGTGGGGAAGGAAATGGCTGCCCAGAGATGGGCAGAAGATATCATCTTCAGGGCCAATAGTTCTGTTCTTCTTCCTCATGGAACTGTTATTCCTCCTGTTTTCTGTGAGGAGAGAGGAATGGTCTTTAGCCTAGCTGGTTATAGCAGTAGGAAGAAGGCGATTCCAGTGCCGGGCTGCCCTTTTTCCTTGTAAGGCAGGCGGTTTAAAACAAACAGTAAATAGCCACCTCTTCAAGACAGATGGAATATGAGGTCCTCAATCAGCAGATTAGTAGCCCTCCTATGTTTTGGAGGCAATTGCTGAGAAAGCCCTGGCCACTTTGTTGCTGCTATTCAAACCTATAAGATAGGCAACTGGGGTGACTAATTTGGTGTATATTGTGTCATGCATATTAGAAAAAGGATGGGGTTGGGTTGCAACACTGTGCTGCCATCTTGCAGATTTTGACTCCACCCTGCCAATACCACTGGAGAGCATCAAGCTTCAGATCCGCTTGGTTGACAAGATGCTTGGATGATGGTTATGGTACCTTTTTTTTTTTTGCTCTGGCTGTTTTGATGATGCAGAGGAGCTCTAGAGTAAAAACCATTATCTGTGTCTTCACTTTCTCTGAATTCAATTTTATGATGTTTTCTTTTTTTTCCAGTAAAACTCTGAAAGGTCTGGCTAAAATAAAATGGAATCTCCTTCCTCTTTTATTTTTCAGTCATACAGACTGCAGAGCACCTTTGTGGTAGGAAGTGGTCGGCTCATCTTATATGTTATTCCTTCTCTCTTGTGCAGAGAGCACTGCAAGACATTGATGGTAGAGCTGGAAGCTGGAGATATTGGTGAGAATTGATATAGCAATAGGAGCTTATCCTACAAGCAGCAAATGTACCTGTAACTGTTTGGTAACTGTTGTGACTGTTAATGCTGGAAAAAAGCAAGTCATGGCTTGTAGCTCATGACATTTTGCCTCGTTAGATGTTTTAAGCTTTATGATGCAGTAAAAGAGAAATATATATTCCACACCCTATCTGTTGGGAAAAACATGAACTCTGTATACACTGTGTGGTTTTCTAAATTAGCTTTCCACCCTAGAAGATTGCATTTGGCATTATAGGAAGTTTGTGTTCAGTCTGTTGCAGCAGCCAAAAGGCAAAGTGCTGTTTATGGGAAGGCTACAATATAGTAAATAGTGTTGTTTCACTGCTGTACAAGGTTGGGGCAAACGTAACTTGATTGATCACTGCAGCTCAAAGAAGAGAATGTAGAACTGGGGCAACAACAGAGAAATGCTTATGTATAAACACTGTATTAGGAAGTGGAAAAATAAATTCAGGTAGACAAAGGGTGGGCAGTCTTTTCAGGCACCAGCCATCCATTCTTTTTTTAAAAATTACATGGACTTTTATCCTCAAGCTGTCATACAAGAATGCTGGGGTCTCACAGGTTTCAGGCCATTTTGGGGTGGGTTGGGGTGAACTCATGTCGTCTAGAGGTATGATGGATGTACTGACGTCTGAATGTTTTGTTGTGGACTCTTGATGGAAGACTCTTAGGTCTGTTTTACTGAAGCCACTTGATGAAATTGTTTCCATGAAAACATATACTGAAATAATTTGTTAGTCTTTGATACTACCAAAGGAATCTTGCTTAAGCCTTAACAAACTGATTAACTTTAAGCTGTACCCTACTCTTAGGACCAGAAAATGTATATGGATGATTTACTATTATGTAAGATATTGGCAAGGAAGCTTGGTGAAGTACTTATATACCATGGAAATAGAGTGAAGGGATGTTTCAGGGCACCATCAGCTCCAATATCATACAATAATAAACCACAATAATCTAGTGTTGTTGTTTTTCTTCCAAAGGTTTTACAAATGTAGATTATTGGACAACAAGTTTTAACTCCAGAGGATCTGAACCCGTTGTTGTTTGTGATGGATCTGCCAGTTAAAAACTCAAAGTGTAAGAACTCAATATCAGACACAACAAATATGGGGATGATACTGCTACAGTTTCCAGTGATAAGTTTTCCCTTCTCATCTGCAATGAAGAAAGCCATGCACTTTTAAAAGGACATTTTATTCAAAGTCACTGGCTTGTCTTTCAGATGTTTTGGTAGGAACTGGAAGACCTCTTTTCTCTATTTTTTTGTGGAATTATTCTTGAAAGCTGACTGATGGATTTTGTGGAGGGAAGGTTCTGTAAAGTACTGTTTGTGAACATTGTTCCTCTTGACAGTGCAGAAAAAGTTATCTCAAAATATTTCTTTCCAGACATCCTGGAGGAGGTAATGTCAGAGCTGCTGATGAATCTGTCTCTGGATCATTGCTTTAAAAGAGCAAACTACTGAAATATTGTGGAGACTGAGAAATTAAAAATGTCTCTCGAGAAAAGCATTTGCTCAGGTTCTTATCCTGTGTTACAGTTTGAATGCAGGAATTTGGTCCACAGCTGCATTTTTTTTCTTTCACTGTATTGTGATGACACATCTTCATAATATTTGTTCCAGTAAAAAAAAAAAATCATGTTATCTTTCCACCTAAGAACACAGCATGACTTTATGTAGTCATCATCAAAAGTGTGTGGCTGAGGTAGGGTTTGTATGCTTGACAGAGAAAAGCATCCTGCAAATTTATTTCTCTATCTCCTTTCATAAATGCTGAAATATGTACTCTTACTGCTTTTCCCTGGACTAAGTCAGTAGAATGCCAAATCCATTTTTTTTCCAAAATGAGTAATGTGCATCAAAGAGCCAAATTTATTAGAGGGCTGACTTGGTGAGAATGGTGAGCATCTTCTTCTAAAAATTAAGCCTTTGGAGGGCGTCTGGGTTGGACACTCCAAATCAGTCACCATTTTAGTTTGTTATCATGGTTGACTTGAGCTTGGGAAAGTATATCTTGAAAGCACTTTCTAAAATTTTCATTTGAATTTCTCCATATCTTTTTAAAATTGAGGTGGATAATTTGTGGGCAGGTTTGGAATGTGCAATGTTTAATGTGTGCCATGAATATGTTTGCCATTCTCTCTGAGCATTAATTGCATTCTCTCTTCCTTTAGCATTTTCTTAGAATACATGTTTGATCCTTGATCCCCTTCCCAACTTTTTGCATTTCCTCATACTTTTTGTGAACTCATCTATCTAGTGTCTTTAGATGGGATTACTTTCCAGCATGTGTTGTCTGAAATTGTAGTGGTGTTTCCCTTGAGTGAATCTTTAGGTTCCTGTTGTGTTAAGATAATTTGCAGATGCGTCAGGCTGAACTCAGGCCAGCAGTGAGGCTAGTGTGCATATTTGTACATGTTTATGTGCTTTGGGGGATTCTTTTATTAAAATGCAACCTTTCAAATGAAAAGCAGAGTTGTATTAAAGCAGAGGACAGTTTTAAAGAAAGGACTAGAATAAGATCTTTGTTTTTTAAAAATATTTCAGTTAATTATTAATTGTTCAGCAGAGTAACAGTTAAAGGACCCTGTCAGAATCATGACCCCATTCTCCATGGGCATAGTGCCAACAGACAAACATTGTTTATTTCCTTCTGTTTCTGACTGCAAACATGCATAACTAATTGGGGTACTGAGAGACTAAATTATGGTAATAAGTTAGTCTTATGGATGTTTAAAGGATCTGTGAATAAATAAGTGATAGCACTATGAAGCTTAAATTTTTAGAAGGTGGGAATTTAATCTGCATCACTGATGTTAAGTGCTTGCTGACTGTTTTCACCTTTTTTTTTTGAAACAGAAATTTCACACCATATAACTTTAAGTCTGTATAGAAAAAAAAATCTTCTTAGTATCAGGGCTAAATATTTTACTAAAGGTGTGTGTGTGTGATGATCGCTATATAAGTGGACAAATGTGTTGCTTGCTTTTTCATTAATGTTTCCTATATACTCTTATATGCGAATAAGCCCCATTAAATTTAATAGCACTTGCTTCTCAGAAGGCATGTATAGATAATGGATGAAAAGCCCCCCCCCCCAATTCCCTAAGTGGAATTCCTTGCTTGATATTTCTATACTTTGGATGTTTTTCTTTTTTCTTTCTTTTTAATGAAAAAGCTAGAAGGTTTCTAAATTCTTCTTCATTCATTTTTTACCACGGATGAATGTAGATCCATCCACCCAGAGGATACTGTTCGTTTTGAATTGCATGTTGATCATATTTTTGATTTTCATACAAATAATTCAAAAGGAAAAAAAAAATCAAAGCATTTCAGAAGATGACAAAGACCACTTAAATCTACAAAGTTATGGATTTCATTTCTGTTTTGGTAGTGAAATATTTATATTTAAGAGATTTATGTCAATGATGCTCACTGTTTAATAATGTGCTGGAGAGCAGGGAATTGATGAGTATTATGTCAATCTAAGGGTCCCTGGAGAACAATTGTTCAAAGGTACAAATATTTCCAAAAGAGGGTTTGTTTTTTTCACTTTCAAATACAGACCAGGATATTGTTAGCGTATTAGACAGGGGATAATGTATCTATTCTACTTTTTGATTCTGGTTTTCCACGTGCACTTTTGTCTTTGTATCGGCTTCCAGATCTGGGTCTAGGATGTGCTATGCACATGTCCAAGTCTCATTCCCTCTGGAGTTTACATCATTTGTTTTCAAACTTCCAGTACATTTTCTCCTTCTTTTCTACAAGCTGCAAGGAATTAAAAGCAGAAGTAATTGCTCAAGAGGAATCTGAGATCCAAGTTCTCTGATTTTCAGCTGATTAAGAGCATTTACTTAGATAAGACCTTTAGTTGTTTCGTTTGGAATGCATGCTACTATTGGAAGGCACCAGGCAGGCGAAGGCTGTTACGGAGCATTTGTTGATGAATATATGTATACTTTGTTGCTGTTTTCATCACCTTTGCCACCCAGTAATATTCTTCTGTTGCATGATATTGATAGATTTTTTGCAGAAAAATCCTTTAGATTTCCTGTCCGATATTCACTGTATATTGGTCAAACTGTTCTTTGCCTCTTTTGGAGAAGCAGCCTAGCTGCTCTGTTGTGCTGCAGTATTTACAAAACATTCATTAAATCCTGTGAGTACAGTCCTAAGGATGGCATTGGCTGGTGTGTTTCTTGGCTAGGTTCAGTGTCCCAGATATAGATTTTGTCTGCCAGTTGCATAGTAATGAAAGATTCGTCTTTGGGCAAATTACATGGCATTGGTGAATTGAGCTGATATAATGGTTTGAAGAAATGAGTAGGATTGAGCAGCGTTTATGAGGCTTGCCCAGCTGCCTAAATGCACCCACATCCATGGATACTTGGTGTTCAGATCACCACGGTGTTCCTTCTACCCCCAAATAGCAGCTTTAAGATTTCAGTTTTCAAATCCTGAGATCAAGGTAGGACCAAACAGGCTTTGTAAAATTTTCTAAACCATTTCAGGGAAATCATAAGGGAGTTTCTGTTGCACACAGTAGGAGAGGTTGTAGATAATATTCATATTTATAGGAAGAGAGTTGTCGGTTCAAAAAGAATGGCAATTTTAAAATTCATAACTTTGACAGAGCTGGTGGTATAAGTTAGGGGTGCACTGTTAGACTTTCCTGGAGCCACTGTTTGCCTACAAAGACAAAATCTTCACTAGAAATTCAGCTACCATTTGATGGAAGGCATTTACATCTCAGAATATTTCTCTATTTTTCTTTGTGAGAGAAAAATTTCTCTATTTTTCATTTGTTAGGGAAATGTACAATTTAGCAAAGCCTGGAAGACATGACTTTTTTAAAGAAACAAAATTATCTGCTCTTTTACTGACTAAGGGAAATACTCAAGTTTCTTGTTTTAAAGACTTGAGCATTTTTAAAATATCATTTGTCCATGCACAGAATAGTGGTAATGCTATATGTTATAAAGGCTCAGGGGTGCCTGGGAAATAGTTATTTGTGTGTGTATATTGAATATCCATGTAGTCCAAATTATGGAATTTTTCATATAAATGTAAATATGCAATTCATGCAGAGTTTTATGAACAATTATAAAGTAATATATTGCAACCTTTTGTAAATATTGGGAAATGGCTGTAAAGAGTGTAAATAAGTCAGATTTATATGTTGAGAGCAGAGGTCAATTTTTACTTTTTGCAATTAAATACAATTGTTGATGCACTTTGCCCCATATGGCTTTTTTCCTTTGTTAAATAAATAATGTTCTATCAAAAGCCCCTGTGTATATATGCTACATCATGAGGTAATTAAATTGGTGTGGGGAAATATGTTTTAGCAATATGCCATCTGCCAAGAAGGAGCAAAAAGATCAGTTAATTGCCAAGGAAATATGCTTAAACAGCACACACACACACACACACACACACAAAACCAACTTACATATAAGTTATTTGGTTGCCTAATTTTGACTACAGTGTTTGTGGTTCTTGGATTTTTTGAATAAAGAGTGGGGTCAGAAAAAGGAGGATGAGTACAGATTATGAACTCCTGGAAGGCGAGAATATTCCATGGAATAATATGGTTTCCAAAACATGAGTGCCTTTGGGGGAGATATTTTGGAAATTCAGGGCAGATACCATCCATCTTGGCATCACTGCTGACATTTTTTATGCAAGAACTAGATATGATGGGAAGGAATCTGTATATCAACTAAGCAATTTATTTTGTTCACCTCTTGAAATACACAGTGTAGGAAATTAGTGGTGTTTGACTCCCAGCAAATTTTAAAATATAAAATATAAAGTTTTCAAATGCTGCTGAAATGAATAAGTGAACTGAGAAGGGTGTGGCAATTTTTAAAAAATGACCCTAACTTTAAGACCTAACTTTATAGGTCTTTATAAATTTTAAGTCACATTGAAGTGTGCCTGAGAAACAGAGGATTCAGTGCAAACTCTGGATCAGTAGTGTGCCATGTTGATGTGCCACAAAGGCAAGCGAGCACATTGTTACATTTAACTCCAACTAAGATTTCTAACTAATCATCAAAGTGATCTCGTGATAATGGTTACACTATCTAAGCTCAAAAGGTATGCGCTATTGTCATCACTAGATATGAATTGAGCATACATGAATATCGTACAACTTTCTCTCCACATGGAACAAGTGAACTTCACTGTAACCTGAATTTCCAGTGCACACAAATAGATTCATGTTATGAAGATGGACCAGCATCTCTTGTAAGCATTATTAAAATGGATAATGCTAAGTACATGGAAACCTTAGTGTGCATTCACTTGCTAATAAATGAAGATTGAATTCTGCCCTGCTCCTTGCTTCCAAATCTGAAGAAACAGTGGAACATCCGTCACTACATACAATGCTAAAATGTTGATCTTCATTGGAAGTATATTTCTGATTGTTCAGTATGAAATGTCCCACTTTCAGAGTTTTCAGATAAAAGGTGTGTAGGACTTCGGGTATAACAAAATTTTATGGAGAGAGAAAGCTAGTATTGTTTACCCCTTCCACACTTTTCTAGAGGGAAACAGTCTTTTAGTAACCAGAATACTATGAGCCATGTGTACATCAAATTCTAACTCATTTGTTTGGAAGCAATCTAATAATGATATTTAGGATATGCCCTCACTGAAAGAGATGCAAATGTTAACTTTCAGATTTTTCTAATGAGTAGGGTGTGTAGAACTACGCCTGTATCACATTTCATGCTTTTACATCATGTGTAGAAACACTGCAGTTTTGATACTTCAGTAAGGTCCGTTTTTATATATTTGTGTGAACAATTTTTACATGAAACAGTATTTACAAAAGAGTTCAAAGAATAGTTCATTTTTTAGGCAATCAAATGATTTCTGCATCTTTAGCATGTTAATCTCCTAAAACTACACATAAGGGTCTTGTGACACTGTTAAGATCTTGGGTGAAATTGCCATGCACATAGATGAGCCCATGTCTGCCTAGTGTGGTTCTTGGCACTCTTCTAAAATATCTGGCTTGAGTTGTCATTTTTGAGGATATTCTGAAATAGTTGCATTGCAGCTCTGAGCCAGTAGGACATTCATATGTTCCTAATCTTTTTATGCACAGGGATACAGGGCCTCATTGTAAGTCCGTCATCTTGGCTCTTAAACTGCATTGTGTCAAAACGTAAAGCACATGCAGCTGTTACGTAGCTATATCTTCTGCAGATGTAACAAGGTGTATTATAGTCAGATCACATATTCTGGGTGAAAGCACTTAAATGCATAAAGAATTTGTATCTCATTATTATTATCTTAAGATTTGTTAAGACCCCATCAGGATAAATTTGCCAGTCTGTGGGTGGGAAGTTGTCATTCTGTAATCGGGAACTACAAATGTTAGTTCCAAAATGAAAACTATGGATGGCGTCCCAGAATGAAACAACTGCTTTCCCAACCACTTTTCATTACTAGCATATTAGTTCACGACAGTACATGCACAAAGTTAATTTAATCCAGGTGCATATAAACACACCAAACACAACAGTAAAATCAAGATAATTCAGGATACTGCAGTCTCAATGGGAAACTGGTGAAATGAAGATGCTACTGGGGAATTTGTTGCAGGTATATGATAGAAGTATTCCTATGATCGGTAACCTGGAGGATTGTGGTCCAGGTTATTAGAAGGCTTCTCATTGGTTTCCCCCATGTAGAGTATAAAATGCAGTGATACAGATGGATTCACAGTACACATTTGGTGTCTTCATTAGTTTCTTTTGGTTTGGCTTAGTAAGTTAGGTAAACCCAGCCACTGACAGTTTTGTAAATCATAGTTTATGGATTAGTGTGGGGGGTATATCTAACCAATTATGCTGTTAATAAACAATAGATGAATCTAGCCAGTGGTTGCAACACGAATGGAAATGTCCTGCACTCTACTTGAAAGGAAATGGAAATCTCAATTCACAGTACTGTTACATGCCTTCGTTGTATTTAAATATGAGATTTGTAAAACAAAATCTATTTGTAATAAATCAGGGCAAAATTTAAAGGGAATTGGAGTGTTTACATTGCTCCCATGTTGAAACTTATATATGGATCTGGGAGAATTGCAAAACAAGCATTAGTGAAGCAAAGAAAAATTCAGGATGCTTACAACATAGTGGGACATGCATATGGGACTTTCCTTTTGTTTGTTTAGATGTTTTAATGGACATGGGATGTGTGCACAAAAACGCTGCTAAGACCTGGCTGGTCCAGAAAGCCTTTGGGAACTGATATTATGCTGGATCCCCTCCCTGCCATAAGTGATTATTGCTGCTAGGAATGTCTATCTTGAAGTGCCGGTAGTTATTTTCTTATTTATCTATGTTCTTTTATTTATATCCTGCATTTAAAGAATATTTTCCAGCTCACAAAGGTAAACAGTAAACAGTTCAAAGGCACAATGAAAACAGCATTTTAATGACACATCAGAAAATAAACAAGAGCCAACAAAAGGTATTGTTATAAAATGTATATTTCTCAAATACTTTCAGGTCCTAAAACTGTGTTGGAAAGTGAGAAAAAGTAGAGGTCATGACAGAACCCCCTTGAAGGGAATTTTACAACTATAGAGCCAGTGAGAATTATCTGGATCCTTTTCAGTTCGGATTCAGGTCTGGAATTGGGATGGAAGCCACATTGGTCACTTTTGTGGATAACCTCTGGTGGGCTCAGGATAGAAGGAGCGCAGTTCCCCTGGTGCTAAGTGGAGATCTTGGTTGCCTTCAAGACCATCTACCATTGTATAGTTCTGGGCTAGGGAGTTCTCTTCTACTCGAGTTCTGGGCTAGTTAGGGCTGGATTGAGCTGTATTGCAATGGGTCTCCTTCCTGCATGGCCAGTTTCAATCATTTGGAGGGGGAAGGAAGATCAAGCTGTTGGGTGCTCCATCATGGAATACTGCATTGGTCCTTTCCCTTATCCTCTGTAACATCTATCTGAAGGCGGTGGAGGCGATATCATCAATATACTGATGAAACCCCATTATTCGTTGTCACCCTCAGCTGGGCAGGAGATGAAATTGACATCTCGTCTTTGTTCCTTCTTACTGTCTGTGGATTGGAGCAGCATATAAACCTGGATAAATGAGTAAGTAAACAAAATAAGACTGCCTCCCAAAGACTAGCAATTTGAACTTGGCTTAATAATAAAATCATAAAGCAATTCAAGGAATAAACAAAATAATAGTTCAAGGAAAAAACGAAACAGAATACAAGGAGCATCAGTGTTTCAAATCCCAGACTATAACCAAGTTGAGGTAGAATAACTAGGAGACCAGGCCAGATATTGCCTGTTGAAATAGGATGCAGACATGTTGAAGTTAGGGTATGCTGCAAATTCAGCACACGTCTAGATTGGACAGGAACTATGGAAACCCTCTGTCTTCCTTTCCTATGGCCACTGCCTGATCTTTTGCCCTTTTAGCATCCAGGCTGCTGATATCCTTCCCTTGATACTAGGCATTGATAAGTTCTGGTCTTTGCTTGCTTCAGGCTTTTTCTGAGGGCAATTCTGCAGGGCAGACCAAGTTGCTGGTCTCCCATGTTGCCCCTGGCTCTTCCTGAAATCAGTTTTTACAATTCCAGTCCAGATTGCAGGTGGGCTGGGTTGGTGCTCAGTCCTCCAGACTGGGGGGTGCCACTGCAGGATCTGGCCATTCCCCTGGTTCTTGCTCTTCCATTCATGCAGGGAAGACAAGCCTCACTGCCTGTCCCCTAGGTGGGTGGGTCACCCAGTGTCTGTCTTTTCCTTTTGGGGATTGTACCCTCTTCACTAGTCCCCCTTCCTTTTCTTTCCTTTCCCAGATGTGTGCACATATGGATGCCTTCACACTCCTTTCCCACATTCTCTTCTTTGATGCTAATGTGGACCATTTCTTTTTTCCTTTTACTGTCCCATTGTTGCGCTGATGCTACAAGGATCAACGCAAAGGGAACAGATTGTTCCTTCGTTCCTACTTCTGCTGTAGAAATTTTGTATCAAGAAAAGAACTGATGGTTGAGCTTCGTAGATGCAAAGTAGAATTCACTGGAACTGTGTAGCTTCCTTCCAATGTGCCTATGTTGCAACATAAAAATGTAGAAAGGAAAAAAGTGGCAAGGGAAGCTTTGCAGTACTGTTGGCAAGGGGTGGGAAAGCAAGAGGAATTTGCTTCAATCCATCTGGGCAGAAATGGTGCCCACTGGGAGATGTAAGGGTTGAATGGAGCAAGATGCTTCTAGAGGGGATAGGAAAACTTGTGGCAAAGAAAGTTTATTGACTTAACTGGCCATTGTTGGATCAGCTGCAAGATTTAAAAAAAGCAGCTGCTGACCAGTGGAGAGCATAGCAGCCCATCAACCCAGGACAAAATGGCTGCAGAGGACAGTGACTGGCCATGGGAGAGAAGGGATGTGCTAGGGATTGTAGCCAGCTGGATCTTCCGCTTGGAAGGCTTAGGATGGAAAACAGCAATTTTGAAGTGGAGCAGGGGGTATCCCTTTCCAATAGGCTGGGAGTCAGTGGAGGATGACAGCCATTCTAGCACTCAGCAAGTGGTGGGTGGCCCATTGGGGGAATGGAGCAAGCAGAAAGGGCAGATCTGTCTTTAGTCAGGATGGATAATCCAGGGCAGCCATCAGATACCTGAGTATTGCAATGTGTCTGGTCTGGTTTGGGGGGTAGCATAGTTGGGGTTGGAGAACTGAGACAGGGGTCACATCACAGTCCCCAGCTCAGTTGCCTCCCGGTGTCGTATGACCCTGGCTGTATCCTTATTTGCAGTTCTGCAGACTCTGTGTCTCCTCAGCCATTTATCTGTGTTCTGACTTTTATGCTCACTAGAACTTAATACAAACATAAGCAAGGCCAGAAAGAGAAAAAGAACAACAATCCAGTCTCTCATTACAACATGCAGCTTAATGTTTCAGAGTTCAGCAAACCTCATAAAGCAATTCAAAATTATAGCAAAAACACTATATTGGCAAATATAGGGAAAATTCAGAAATTCCTAACAGTACACACATTCAAAAATCTTAACTATCTGGCTGTTTGAATTGTATGCTTTGGGGGAGGGGAGTGAACTATAAAGGGAACTGTAGTTTGTAGAGCTGGAATCTACTCCATTGTCCCCATGTATGGCACTGCTAACATGATTTATTATGTTATAATATTAATTGTGCAGTGCCAAAATGTACTTTCGCTAGTCTGTAACCTGGCATGCAGTTACTCATGGATGAGGAAGGCATAAAACAACTTTTCAAGAAGTCACTTCTGCTCTGATTGGTGTCAATTGTTCTATTGTTCTCTTCATCCCTCTGTAATATTTCTTCCCCATTTGTCCTGGAATGCCTATTCACCTGCTTGTTAATCTCCTTGGCCTTTTTCATTCACGTAATTGTGGCCGGATAAAGTGCTGCAAGCAAGAATTTAAGTGGCTGTTTCTGAATCTCCAATTGTTTTCTACTATTAATGAATTTTCAGGATCTTCCCTGAGCTATTTTCATTTTGTAGAATGAAGCCAGTTTGGTGTAGTGGTTAAGGCACCCGGCTAGAATCCAGGAGACCACAAATTCTAGTCCCACCTTGGGCACGAAGCCAACTGGGTGACCTTGGGCCAGTGTCCTCTCTCTCGGCCCTAGGAAGCGGGCAATGCCAAACCACTTCTGAAATCTTGCCAAGAAAACTGCAGGGTCTAGTCCAGGCAGTCCCCAGGAGTCAACAATGATTCGAAGGCGCACACACACACACACACACACACACAAATAATTGTTTGTATTATTGGCCAATAAACTCAATGGAATGCATCAAGGGTGTTTCTACAGTGGCTCTCAAACTACTCTCTTAAGATCGCTTTTGATGTACTGAGTTTTTAAACTGTCTGGAGCAGTGTGTCGCAACCTTGGCACCATGGCAACTTAAGAGGTATGGACTTCAACTCCCAGAACTGGCTGGGGAATTCTGGGAATTGACATCTACACATCTTAAAGTTGCTAAGGTTGAGAAACACTGGTCTGGAGTAGAAGTAGAAATTGAATTTGAGTCTACTGCAGCAAAAAGGCTTATTTCAATGTAATGAAACCTAAGTTTCATATATTATACTACGTCATAATGCATTTACTTAATCTTGGCTTGATGTATGAACTCAGTCATTGTGGTTTGCAAATCATGGATTATTGCTTAGTGTTATGCATGAACCAAACTACCACAGTTTGTTCAACAGTGTCCAATGAATCTATCCAGTATGGTGGATGCATGTTCCAAACTGCTAGGTGGGTATGGCACTACAGTGCTCCTTTAAGCATCTAATAAATTGATCTCACACTGAAAGGCCTGACTGGATGGAATTCAGTTTTTGTTTTTCATGCAATCCCACTTAAACAAGCCAAAACTGGTTATTATTATCTCTTAATAATTCTATTGAGGGTCATTAGGAAAGGACATCTATTTAGCCCCTGGTTTCTGAGTTGCTGGCTGGATCAACATCAGAAGACATCAGAGATGGAGTACTGTCCTTAATTTGGCAAAGCACAAGCAGTTTCCCCCAAAGGCTGGCTTTCATTTAGCTCTTACATTTTCTGAGCTTGGGCATCAGAGTTGAGAAGAAAAAAACAAAAGGAAGAAAGGAAGTGACCTGCCTGTGAGATCCCAAAGATCTCTCTCCAGTCATCCTCTCTGCAATGAACACGTGCTGAAACCCAAAAAGGTAAAGCATCTCTGTGTGTTGTTATTGCCTTCCCTTATTTTCCCTAGATTTTCATTTTCCCAATCCTTTTTTCCTAGTCCTTCTTCCATCACGAGATTTGGCTTCAGGACTGCATGGTTAGGTGCTACCTTTTGTGTTTCCGGATTGATACAGGATTCATAAGTTCTGTATTTCTGGACTTGGGCAGGAAGATTCAAAGTTCCTTCCTATTTTCCTGGGCTGGGCTGGAGGAAGAAGTCCTGGGTAGAAAGACTAAGACCCCCACTGCCCAAACACTAGGGAGTATCAGGAGGGTGAGCCTATTACAATTACATTTTACTAGGGAACTTTTAGAAAGAGGAGTCTGCTGGGGTGGTTTTAAATTATCCCTCCACCCTACTTTGTAACAATGCACCTCAGAGATGGCAGCATCTGGCCAACCTGGCTAGTACTTGGATAGGAGATCCAAGATCCAAGTATAGGCTAGATTGGGAAATTTAAACTATCCAGAAGAGGACAGTGGCAAATCACTTTACTGCTGCTAAGGAAACTATGTGAAGTTGGAGCTCAACTTGAAAGGGATTTACCTTTACTTGTGTATAATCTTCAAGAAATCTGGGACTTTCTCTGAGCTGTTCTCACATTCATGGCAGCTGATTTGTTGGGGAATGATTAGAACTCCTTAATGTATACAATCTCTGTGCAATTCAAGGTATGTCAAAAAAGTATTAGCTGTAGGAGTAAATACTGCATGGACAAACTGTTTTGCTTGGTGAAGAACTCCCTGTTAACTTTTATTTCCGCTGTCAGAAATTGCATAGTGTGATGGGACTCACAATTAGTTTTGTGGGATCATGCATCTGCCTTTTTGACCATAGTGGCCACTATGATTGGCTAGATTACTATGTTCAATTTATATGTTTTCAGTCTTACTGATGAACCAGATTTTAGATACTACAATGACTATTTCCCGATTTCCTGATTTATCCAGTTAGCTGGTTCTAGCATAGATTCCAATTTCTTCAGTCTTCTGCCTACAATATTAATGAATCAGGTGAGTTATGATGGAGAAGAAAACTAAGGGAAGCTTATTTTCAGTCAAACACAAATAAATATTATGAGGATTTGACTTTCCCCTGGACTGTATGCGCCTTAAAAATAAACCTATTAAAATAATGCTACTTTATCTTTTAGACTGCACTGAAACTGAAAGGATTTTCTAATGGAATTATCCTGAATACGGTTAGTTAATGACCTTATTTTTGAATAAAAACTTGGAGCTTATTTATCAATCCTAATAGTGTACAAATTTCAACAGAAGATAATTATATAATTCTATTATGTATAATAGAATTATACATCTGCTAGCTTATTTGTTTATGTGTGTAAGAGGTCTATAAAAACAAATTAACTAGGTATTGTACAAGCAAGTTATGAATAACCTAAATCACACTCATTTTAATGGTTTTATTTTACATGTAAATAAATCATGATCCAGCCCATTAGTATTCATTGGATTTCACAAGTAATTGTTACTGTATATTATGGGAAGTTGACAGTCTTGGCATTGTTTGAACTCTCTTCATGGATTTACAACCAAAGTCCCCATTGATTTCAATCATGTAAAGAGCATAGCTGAGCCTGGATCTAGCCAATTATTTGGCAGATAGTATTTATGCAGAATGCAAATAGACATGATAGTTAGACAGTACTGGTTATGATAACCTAATTCCAAGATCAGGGCTACTTCCACTGTAATTATTTTATTTATTTGTCCTTAGCTATAATGATCCACTGAAGCAGGAAAAACCAACCAACCAACCTTTATTTAAAAGCACACATGCTATGGTTCTTGTAAATAATGCTAGGCAGTAGGATTCATACTTTATACAGCACTGAAAAACCAGAAATGGTGTCGATATACTTTCCTTTGCAGTCCTCAGAATTAAAAAAGAAAGAAAGAAATCCATAAGCCAGCTAGCCATGAACGAATGAAGGAGGCACCATTGCTGCCTTGAGAAGAGTTGGAGGGAAAACATGGAAAGTATAGCTTTGAAAGCAATTAAGCAAAGCTATTAAACCAGTGTTACTCAACCTTATCAACTTTAAGATGTGTGGACTTCAACTCCCAGAATTCCCCAGCCAGCCATGCAGGCTGGGGAATTCTGGGAGTTGAAGTCCACACATCTTAAAGTTGATAAGGTTGAGAAATACTGTATTAAAGTAACTGAGTCACTGTACTCAACACCAGTAGTTTCATATATCTCACAAGAACCTATGGCACATAGTTCTCAACTATGCAACATTCAAAACTATAATGTATGTTTTCACAGGTATATGTTCAGTTGCAATAAACATTTTTGAATTTTACTTTGGAGAAATCTAATAAGTGATATGTGGAACTATATTTGGACTCATGTGAGTTGCAACATGTAACAAGTGTATTTCTATTAGATGAAAAAAAAATCAACTGGAAATATTGATAACTATATATTAGCCATGTCTACTCAAACTCAGGAAGGATCAGCAGAAGTATGGTCTCTTGTTGAATTATTGCAGCCCATCTACCTTTTTGTTCTCTGTTTCCAGAAGATGTCAGAATAATATACAGTACCCATCTTTCTTCAGTCCAACAAGGATCACTGTTGTGAATGCAAAACTCTCACCAATATTTTTCCAGCATAGTACATGTGTGGCAAGCTGCTACCTATTTGTAATTTGCATCCCATAATACCCACATGCCTCAAAAGGATTGTTCAGGCTTATCTGTTAGCCTTGCCACATTTTCTGAGCCTGAGATCAGTAGGATCATCAATGGTCTGAAAGGACCACAGGGCTGAATCAGTTTAGCAATGGCTTTGATCCCGATTTTTTTTTTTTTTAAGAAGTCAGTATTGCGATTGCGTCACTACATGAAATTCCTGTGTCCAGAGAGATTTTCCCAATGAGTGAAGATATTCTGGTGGGCAGTTTAGTGTTAAATTGTTTGGAAAAGAATGTGGGGAGAGTGTGGTTATATGCGCACTCGCTCCAGGGAGCTAAATGTTAGGGTTAGTGACGTGTGAAGAAAGGTTACAGCAGCAGGGACCCCCAAACAAGCTGCTCTTACCAATTGGATCAAACAGCTATGGGTTTTCTGACTGTCCCTGAAGGACCATCCTTCTTCTTCCATCAGTGACCCTGTGTGAGATGGGTGTGTTCCTTCTACGACTCTGAAAGGCATTTCTAGTAAAAAGATAAATATCCTCCTTGCAATTCTTGGGCTTTGGGTGTTCCTTACTCTGGGAAAGGATTTAAAGCTGTCTGCCAGACTCGTGGGCTGTTACAACAAGACAGTGCCACAATGCTGAGCTCAGGCCTGCGGATTCCCCTCCTCTCCCTCCTCCTCCTGTTGCTCTCAGCGATGGAGCTGAGCTGGTCCTTTACAAATGAGGAAAAGCAGAAGATTGTGGACCAACACAACCAGTATCGTTCCATGGTTTCTCCTTCAGCTGCAGACATGCTGAAAATGGTAAGTTGGTGGTGGTGGGCTTTGCTGGAGGGAGGGAACTCAGAGGTTTCTATCTCTTATCTTACCATGAATATATAGCAGCTTTTCTTGGGTGTTATAAAAATGAACTTTTTAATAAAAAATCCCCCTTTTTTGGTGCTCCTCTGTTCACTTGGTAAAGAAAAGAAAGGTGAGAAATTTGAACTCAGTGGCCAGTTAAATGACCTTTGTAGACATGCCTAGTGTATTCTGGTGTACTTTACAGGTTAATTGCTTTTTAAAACAACTGTGACCTATCTGTGTGCAAAGGGTGTGTGGGGTGGGGGTGGGGGTTCCATATAGTTTTTCTGTTCATAAGCCAATGTTCTCCTTTTGGAATCTACAGAAAACTAACTAATCTTTCTTCTGGAACTATTAAATAGAATGATCCTCTGCTTCTTATCAAATTCCTGCTATGAATTAGAGCAATGATAAGGTATTTTGTGTGAATCTAAGGTAAGGAAGCCAGTGTGGGCCACAGCTACAGGGGTTCTGTACCAAGTTATGATACTAGGGCTGTAAAAACTTGGGCAGGTTTTCATTTTCTTTATGAAGATACCATAGCTATTGGATTAAAATTCTATCCAGAATATCATCTGGGCTTTTACAGGTGGTGGTGGTGGTGGTGTATGAATGTATTTTTTTTCCTTCTGGAAGATATGGTTTCAGCACATGTAACTCATTAGTTGCAGGGAATACAAAGCAGATTTCTTATATCCCAGCTGTGCTACTGTTCTAGGAAACACAATAATCAAACAGAAATTTGGTATTGCTGATTACATTATTTTCTCTCCTCCATGTCTCTCAGTGCAACTTCATTACTGTTAAGGTCCTGTTTGTAACAAGTAGGATAATACCTGCAATGTCATTGATGACAAGGTGAATAACATATTGGCCCATTTCCCACTACACTTGCACGTTTTTTCATTTTTTGTATTTTTATAAATGTCCCCCATTTACTGTTCAGACTGATTTCTCCCTTTCCCACTTTTTTTTTGGTTGGGGAGGGTACAAGATGCAGATTCAGACTTTTAAAGTCATAGTGAAGCAAAAAAGAATCTCAGGATCTGATTTGCTTGCTGCCTTCCTGTTGTAAAGGCTGGAGCATCTCCTAGATACTAGAGGTGTTTGTAAATGAAGGCATACTGTTCTGTTGAGACTTCAAGTAACCACTGATTGAAAACCAGCAGTCCATTTTGAGACTAAGACCATGTTGCCCTGTCACCAGAATGGGATGGCAATTGTTTCTGTAGGGCAGTAATGGATGATGTCACCCTCTATTAATCCCTCACTCACCCTGAAAGCAACTTCAGGAGACATTTTCCTGATCCACTTCCAAAGTACACTTTTCCATGTTATGTCACCTTGAGTTCCTGCCCATTTTTGGTTCGTATGCTTCAATTAATTCAAGTTAACTCCAGCAGTTCATTGGCTTCTGTGATAAGGCAGAAATACCCCTTCAACTGAATCAGTGCTTACCATACTCTTTAAAAACTGTTAGAGCTGCATTTTATCTTGAATTCTATAATAACACAATGACGATAACATTTTCCTTATTTAAAAAAGGTTGCTGGTTTGGAACCCAGCAGAACATTTTTTTTTTTTTTAATTACACCTCAGGTAGAAGGATACACTCTCAGGTCCCAAGGAGTCCATACTTATTTGGATTATGTGGAAGCTGAGGTGAAACCCTCCTACTTTGAGTAACCAAAAAAAAAAAAAAACCACAGATGAAATGATACACTACTATACTTTTCTCTATGATGTAAAAAAAAGCACAGGGAAAAGTAGCAAACTCAGGGAAATGAAAATATTAATTTTAAAAAATTCTGCTTTGTTTCAAATGATCAGCCTTTTATTTGCAAGGCAAGAATTATAGCCGTTGTGCTATTATAGCATTTATAATAAAGGAAGCTCTAAAAGATATTAAAAAGCAATAGGCCAGTATGAGATTTTAAAAAGGTGTTATGCCTGCATGCATGTGCACTTTGATGCTTTAACTTTGTGTGTATAAGTGTGTGTATTTTTAACATTTTTTTGTATATATATGTGCACTTTTTGCACACATATGTAAAAGTGTATATGTCCAGGAAGACCCACCCACAGAAAGGAAGGTGACTGGTCATTGCTTTACTGGAACCGAAAGACAGGACAGCACAGCAGCAGGGAAACTGTCTGAAGGGAGAATGTGGTAGCCTGCATTTTGAACTGAATATCTTGCAAGTTGTTAAAATGTCTCAGTCTGAATCCGATTTTCTTAAGCCTTTCTAGAATTAAGGTGGCATGAGCACAGGACGGAAGCAGTTAAGCAGTAAGTGCAGACATGCCCTAAATCCATCCTTTTTAAGCTGTATTGATGGAGAGCTGCATCAACAGAGAGCTTTGAGCAGGTATGAGTGAGGTAAGAAAAACATGGAGGGGGAGGCTTGGTAGAGGAGAAATCAATCCTTGGCCAGAAAATTAATTCAAGTAGAAATGATTTGTGGAGAGGATTTGAGTAAGACATTAAGTTGGAGTAAATTGAAAGGGCAATGATTGGTGTCTGCTAATGGCTGTGGCTCAACCGCTCCTCTGCCTTGCAGGCTCTGTGGTTTTCAGCAGGTCAGTTCCCAGGAGTCAAAGTGTATCTGCAGTGGAGTCCCGAGATCAGGTGTCCCGAGTACTGACTCTTGTGGATGACAAGAGTAGAAATGTAGAAGAGAGTGGAAGATTACAGGGCAGTGGCAGATTTTGGGGGGCTGTCTTCTCATTGCTGTTATTAATCACGAAAGGAGAAAAATATACCCATTTCCTTTCATCCAAGGGGGCATAATCTTTTGGTGATTGAAGGCTACATGTAACTTTCTTTTGTGTGTGTGTGTGTGTGTGTGGTGGGGGGAGGTAGCAGTGAGTGGGTGAATCACATCACAAACATAGGCGGTGCTGGATTTTTCCTTCTTTTTTCTAGTCGGGAGGGAAAAGTAGGGACTTTTCTTTGATTTTTCTAAAAAAATATATCTGTGAGTTATTATAAAAGGAATACGTTTCTCAGGATAATATAAACACCATATGAAGGCAAGGACAGAGAACAGTGGAACAGAATAAATAAAAACCAGGAGCCACAATAGTAAGGGCAGTTAATGCGACATAAAATTCCAATAATTAAGTGGTAAGAACACCCCCCCCCAGTTCTAAAAAACCTCAAAAATGTGTTGAGACTATTTTTAAATGTGTGAAGCCTATTTTAGGTCTTATACTACACCATTGAAATTCAGAGTAGTCAGATTTGCATGGGCCATAAAAAAAGGGTGTGAAGACCCAAGCTGCATATTATCATCATAGGATAACATCTTCCCTGACTAGCCCAGGTAGCAATCTGATAGCCACGTTTTGTGAAAACGAGAAAAGCTGCTACCCTGGATCAATCCTTTCCTCTTATTAGAACTAAATATAGTAAGTGTGGCTGACAAGGACATTTGCACACACCTAAAAGGGGGTGGAGCTTCGATCATATGGTCCTGCCAGCCATCTTGACTTTGTTGACCCCAGTGGCTGGCAGTTACCTTTTGTTTCCTTTCTGCCCTAAAGCACGAGAAAGACCTATAACGGTGCTCCTTTTTGCTGAGGGGTTTTGTGAATGTGAGGTGTGCTGCGGGTGTATTGCATTCAGTTCAACCGTGCTTGCCACCCAGATGGGGACAGTTGCTAGAATTCTGAATGAAGCCGTGTCAGTTCAGGTAATCAAGTAACACTGTGCTTAAATAACACTCCTAGTACCAGCCTTTATGCAAGGTGGCCCCATTTTCACAGTAATGACTTTGCTTTCCTCAAATGCAGCACTAGAAGTTCTTGGGGTGGCACTTTTTGCTAACGCTGCTTCCCTCAGTCCCAGATGTGCTTGTCAGATGGTTACCTTGTCAGTCTGTATCGGAGGTATTTATTTTTCTGGATTCCATGGTCAGCTCCTCTTCCTGTAATGAATTCCTGCTCCAAAGCCACGCTTTTTATTTTGTTTGGGTCAGTAAGTGCTAGTTGTCATGGAAATGCTCACATACATTGAGCTGTGCTTGCCAAACCACATTTAATGGAATGAGAAATGCAGCTGTGAATGCCCTACATCTGGGTGTGCATTACAGAAAGGGGATAATGCACCCAGCCTGGATCTGCATCAGCATCTGGATGATCACATCTCCATCCTATGAGTTTAAAACAGTTTCACCTGCAATCGTCAATACTCCAGCCTCAAATATTGCACATTTCATGCTGGAATTGGAGCAAGATTATCCAGTAGCTGATTAATCTGTTTAATAGGAAAACATCATTATTTATCTAGTTGGCTGGAACAGAGCATGGAATATATGACTACTCAAATGAAGCCCTCACCTTTTTTTACATCATGCATGCACAAGGCTCATAAAAAAGGGAGGCTTTGATTACATGGTTGCAGCTGCTATCTTGACTGTTTTGACCGCACCCCACCCCTGTTCTAAAAGTGTACGTGCTGCATGGGTGAAGAAGAAACAAAACGAGACGCTGATGGGAACCCAAAAGGGTCTTGGATAAGGATCTTCACCAACCATCCATTACTGCTTTCAGAACTTTGGGAAGTGGCAGTGGCTACAATACGTGGGCTAACTCTCGTGCAATGGTACTATAAAATGCCATTTCTAAAACAAATCAATCAATCAGAACATTTCAGAACAGTGTCACACTACTTTTCTGCACCTTCGGTCCTTCAGCCATGTTTTCATTCATTTAACCACTGTTTGCATGTATATTTAAAACATTAAATGACACATGTTTAAAACTGTGAGGATGGCTTTATTGAATTTGGAAATCTTTGGGATAGTTCATTTACTTTCTGATTTCTTCTGTAATTATTCTGTCTGAATGATAATAGATTTTGCTTGGACCCTCATTTGTATAAAGCTGGTTCAGCTGATTATGTCTTTTATTGGGACCCAAAACTGCAAATGTTGTTTCTGCAAGGATGGATTTTTCTGAGAAATCCCTGTTATAGTACCTCCTTCTCATAATTAAATCTATCAGTTGAATCTTACATCTTCCTCCTCACTAAGATTCTGGTGCAATTAGTTGTTGGTGCCATTTGACTGTAAGCAGAAGACAATTCCTTGATCAGAGCTTTGTTTAAGGTGTCAGTTGAGCGTATTATCTCTGCTTATTTAGGAGGAAGACATTGATTCGGGGGAATGCCTTTCTGTTGTCATGGAACATCAGCAATCACACACTTATTTAATGTATTTGATAGGTGTGAAATATGAAGATATCTTTATCTGAGTATATATGGTATAGACAACTTTGCCTTAATGACTGTGAATGTCTTAAGAAAGAAAAGGGATGCACCTAGGATTCTCAGCAAGATGAAGGGGAGTGGCTTGCACCCTGAAGGCGCTCCCATAGGTTAATAACCTTTATTTACCATCAGTGCCTTGGAAGATATTTATTTATGTACCTTGTTTTATTGTATTTTAATCTGTATTTATTGTGGCTTTATTGTAAACCGCCCAGAGTCACTCTGAATGAGACGGGCAGTGACTAAATTTGAAATATACATACATGCATACATACGGGACTTTGGACAATTCCACATGAAGACCTAAGCTGCTTGTCTCAGCTATATCTGAAGTCAGCATTAAAAACTCCAGTCTGGGTTGCACTGGATTGGTAAGTTGGCAACTGGGCAGGGTTGATGCTCAGTCTGCATTACGGCCCCTGCTGTTCATGATTGGTTGTTCCCATTTCTTGCCTTTCTCATCCATGCAGGGAAGGCAAGTCTTATGTGCTGGACCCTCTGTGGATGGTTTAGCAATGCCTACCTTTTCCTTTTCAGTATTATTCCCTCCTTACTAGTCCCATTTTTTCCTTTGCTTTCCCAGATGTTTGCACACCCCCTTCCCACGTTCTCTCCACTGACAGTAACACAGAGCCTTTCTTTCTCTAGTTGTTCTACCATCATGCCACTGATGTTACATTGATCAAAGCAAAGAGAACAGGTTATTCTTTCATTCCTACATTCTACTGTAGGTCCATAGAAACCGTAGCAAAGAAGAACTGATGGTTCAGCTTGCCTACATTGGAACTTAAATATTTAGAAAAAAAGGGAAGGGAAGCTTTGTAGTACTGTAGGTAAGAGTTGGGAAAGCAGGGGGAGCACGCTTCTCACAGCCTGAGCAGAAACATGGGGCAATGAATGTTCATTGACTTTAACAGGCGGTTGTTAGATCAAACACAAGATAATTTTTTTTTTTAAAAAGGCAACAGTCAACCATCAGACAGCCTGACAGCCTAGGGAAAAAATGGCTGTACAGATCAGCGACCAACCACTGGAGGGAAGAGGAAGGGGCATGCCAGGTACTGTAGCCAGTTGGAGCTGGGGCTTAGGGTAGAAAACAGCTGAGTTTCAAAACACGGGTGGGGGTGCATTTTCAATTAGGTGGGAGTGAGTGGAAAATGACATAATCCATTCCTGTTCTCAAGGAGTAGTGGGTGGCCCATACTGGGGATGGGGCAAGCAGAAAGTATGGATCTGCCCAAAGTCTCCTGACAGCCTCCCTCCCTAGACTGAATATTTGAATGATTGCATATTTTGAAGCCTACCCAAATGCTGCCCTGCCCTTTCTGGATCCTTGTAGAGGATCCTTCTGCAATAGATAGATAGATAGATAGATAGATAGATAGATAGATAGATAGATAGATAGATAGATAGATAGTCTGGAGGATGAACTGCAGGAATGCAAGACAGTGCAGTGCAGTCTGCATGTGAAGGAGACTGAGGTGGGATGTGAGATGAGTGTGCAAGTGCTGCTTTTTAAAGTCCTGCTTTGTAAATATGAATTTCAGAACTCTTAGGCAGCTCCTGATCACATTTCTTAAACTAAGACCAATCTATTCATGTAGCAGCAGAAGTGGAAGAGATTGAAGGAAACAGTATAGACCAGATCACTCAAAAGTATATGTGGAGTTAACCACACTTTTTCCAGGCTTCTCTGCAAACCTGGTTCCCTAAAAACAGAAAATGCCCATGATAAATGAATGAATGCCCTAGCTCTCGGGGGGGGGGCATATTCCAGTTCCCCCACTCCTGTGTCCAATAAAAATCTTGCTAGGTCTGCACTAGCCAACCCGCTCCTTCTGGGTTCTCTTATCTTTCCTGCCCCATTCATCAGTGTCCTGGTTGGTCTTCTCTCCTACCTCCCAAATGTCAGGTCCCAGCTGGATGCTCATCTTCCCTACAAGATGAACAGCCTTTCAACTCAGAAACCGACAGACCAAGCCTCAGTACCATCAGAGACAGCACAGATGCTGCCCCTCCAGTAGAGGATTCTGACCTGGAACTGGAAGCTAAGCTTCCAGCCCATGTGAATGGCAGTGACAGTGTGGGGAGAACCAGAAGACCATCAGGCAAAGGAGTGACCACTTTCAGGGAAGGCACTTGGTGGGAACTGCTTTGCAAGTCTGACCTCACAAATTAGGGTTGTTTAGCTTCAACTGAACCCATGTGGGGAACAAAGAGCCTTAGGCGTTTAAGGGATCCCCAGAAGGGAGATATTCTGCTGGAAGTATTTCCATGGTAGCCTATAGCTGTGAGTTATGTGTATTCCTCACTCTTGAACTGGTTTTAACAACTGTGACTGACTGCGGTACTTGAGTATTACACTTGGACTGAACATTTAGCATTTCAGATTGACTCAGGCACAGTCTGACCCTTTGCAACTTGGATGAAAAGTGAACACCTGATTTCTAGCTTTACCAGCACGTACCGCCCTCAGTGAATTTCTTAGTTTATGACTGACCCGTTTATTTTCTTCTGAAGTCCAGTTTACCAGGTCTTGACAAAAAGTTTAATCTTCCCCTTTTTTTACATTTTTAAATAGGCTAGCATGTTGTTTGATCACAAGTTTTGCTGTACAGTGTGTGTGCCCAAGTAAGCATTACAAAAATAAGAGAAAAAAGATGGCTGGTGTGGGTCTTCCGGGCTGTGTGGCCGTGTTCTTGAAGTTGTGTTTCCTAACGTTTCGCCAGCACCTGTGACCGGCATCTTCAGAGTGCAGGAGCACAGACAGGAGCAGTTCTCTCTGTGCCCAGGGTGATGTGACCCTTCTGTGGATATTTATAGAGACCTGAGGGGGGAGAAAGGGGGGATTGGGGGTGTGTGTGTGGGGGGTTGAGTTACTGAGTGGCTGCTTGTTTTGGTGTCAGCATCTGTGTATCTTCCTGGGGATTAGGCAGGGTTTTTTCTTCTATTGAATTGTTAATGAGGGGCTGCTGGGGGTGATTAGCAAGTTCATTGTGTGAACTGTTCACATGTCCTGGTGGTTGAGCTGAGTTCCTTGACCTTTTGCAGGCTGTATTTTTCAGGATTGGTAGCCAGGTTTTGTTGATTTTTAGACTCTCCTCTTTTTTATTGAAACTGTGCTGGTGTTTGTGAATCTCAATGGCTTCCCGGTATAGCCTGGTATAGTGGCTGTTGGTGTTGTCCAGTATCTCTTTGTTTTCAAATAGGATTTTGTGTCCAGTGTGCCTGAGAGCATGTTCAGCTACTGCAGATTTTTCACCCTGGGCACAGAGAGAACTGCTCCTGTCTGTGCTCCTGCACTCTGAAGATGCCGGTCACAGGTGCTGGCGAAACGTTAGGAAACAAAACTTCAAGAACACGGCCACACAGCCCGGAAGACCCACACCAGCCATTGTATGCCGGCTGTGAAAGCCTTCGACAATACAGAAAAAAGATGGATCAGCTCCATATGTGGCTACCCACGATAAATGTTAATGTGCCTGTTTCCTGCTGCTCCTGCTTCCTCAGATGGCTGTGAACTGAGCAGACTGTAGGAATAGTCTGCATCAGGGGGTGGGGCCAAAAATGTCAAAATGGCAGCAGTTACGCCATGATTAAAACCCTTGCACTCTTCCATATGTGTTGCATGTGTGATGCATGTAAGAAAGGGACAGGGCTTTAATTATGTGGCTGTAGTTGCCATTTTGGGCTTTTTTGACACCCTCTCCCATGGATACCTTAGCCTATATGAAGGAGCAAACTAACCTTGAACTGTTCATCCACTGCTGCATCAATTCTTTATTTGTGGCAGAAAAAGATATATGTGCACGGAGACATGTGTACACATGTGTGTGTGTGTTTGTATGTAGTTTGTGCAAGCATAAATATTTAAAAGTAGCATTCTTTGAGAGCAATCTGAAGTGCTCAGGATTCTGTCATCTTGTTCTGATTGTATATTATGGTTTCTTTCTATGGAAGTTTTAACAATGGAGAATTATAAAAATCCCTTCTTCTCCAGGAATTTGCATCTTCAAATACCTGTAATAAAACCTGGGATAGAAATGCCGGTTACTTCAAACACAAAGTCCTGAAGAAATGGCCTCACCTGCTACTGGTTCCATCCTGAAATGATTGAAATTCTAAATGTTGTTCAATAATCTGAGGCATTTTTATAAATGCTTATTTTAATGAGCCATTTTCCTTCCTTATTAAAGCTACAATAAGATTTAGGACCACCAATTTTATACTAGAGTAAGTGTGGGAAGCTTTTCTCTCTCTCTTAAGCATCCACCCCAAAGTCAACTTTTTGACTCAACAAATGTGAGTCAAAATCCCTCCTTGTATCTCCTCATGCCATGCCTTTCTTCCTCCCTCCCCTGCCCAGCACCCAGTGAGTAAGCATATATCTTTGTTCCTTTGCCACTATAAAAACAGGATAATCAGAAATAAGAAAAGTTTTCTACATCCATGTTGCCCAAGTTGGGTCTCTGCAAGTTTTCTTACTTAGAATACCTCTTGTCCCTGACCATTGGCAGGGTTGATGGGAGCTGTGGAGGGAACCATACTGGAGAAAACTGTTCTAGAACAGCGGAGACAACCTTTTAGTGGTGGGGGTGGATAGGACTGCAGTGTTCAGATGTCTGTAGTCCTGGAACTGGTCGACTTTCAGCCTTTGAATTGACTGTATATTGATGGAAAGGAAAGAGCAGGCAATACAGTTCTGGGTGGTCTGTGTTCAACTCAATTAAAAAGAGAGTTGCAGTATTTTGTGTAAAGATGTAACTCATCTTGCACTGCATAGAAATAGATGTGTTTCATCATTATCCTTTCCTTTCCTTTCCTTTCCTTTCCTTTCCTTTCCTTTCCTTTCCTTTCCTTTCCTTTCCTTTCCTTTCCTTTCCTTTCCTTTCCTTTCCTTTCCTTTCGTTAGACTTTTCAGTATCTTGTTGCCATTTAGTGGCCATTTGGATTTTTACAGCTCAAATATGCTAGCCCTATGTTTAGGCAAGAGGGAAATTGTGAAAATGGCAGGTCAGCAGTAAGCTTCTTTAGAGATAGATGATTCTCTGAAGTATAGAATCCATTGCCTTTGGTTATTCTTCTTTAGATTTTTTTCCCCTTTACAAAATCAGATAAGCATCAGATATTCTGAAATTACTGTATGCATTGAGATACAAAATTCCTTGATGGCAAAGAAAAATCTGTAGTTCATAAAAACAGGTGAGATTCCACCATTCAACATATATCAGTCTGTGGAACTGACAGTGTGAATCCTGCCCAACATATATAACTGTGACAAAGTTCTACAGAATGATATGGCTTGTACCAAAAGACACATTCATCACAGGGATGCAAATCCTATGTTAAATATCAAGTGTAGACCAGTGTTGCATTGCATACTTGGAAGAGTAAAGCAAATTTCATTCCCCTCTTGACTAAATTGATGACAGCATTCTGCATTGCAAATGAGTCCTTTCAGGAAGTCTTCTTAGCACTTCTGCAACTGAATCTATGCCTTTGCTCGACTATTTTGCAACAGAGCTTAGAGACACTTGGAACTGTATAACAGAATATGGTCCAAAACTCAGTACTAACTTGAGTTGTGCACCATAGTATTCCCTAGTCATTCTCCATACATAAAAGTTCTTCCTGCTTGACAACTGCTTCTAAAGTAGCCTAAGGAGCACAGCTGGATAAGAAGGGCCTGTCTATCACTACACTGGAGGGATTAGTTGACAAGCAGCTGTTGGACTCTATTAAGTAACAAGTATGCCAGATGTTTGCATTGGCTCTAGCCTAGCACAGCTGTTCAGCTAGGCATATTGCGGCAGGGAGAGTTTGCATGTTTACTATCCTTTCCTTTTCTCGGGAAAAGGAGATTCATACCAGCTACTGGCCTGAGAATCTTTCTCCACATGATGTCAAATGAGGTGGCAGCTTGTGAGTTTTTGGACTGAAGCCCTCTCTGATGGGTGAGCAAGCTTATTGCATTGAGAGAGCATTTTTATGAAAATTTTTATTAAAGGCACTGATTTGAGAATGATTTGGGACACAAGTAAAGCTTTTATTAGAGGTTATTTTATACAACCTAATACTGAAGTCAAAAAGAAGAGGCAAGAGAAAACACAGGCCATTTTGGATGAGATAAAAAGAAAAGAAGAACTAAAGGAATTTCCAGAGAAGATAAGTATCTCTCAACAAATTAAGCTTTTACAGCAACATGTTAACAGTAAGAAAAATGGAAATAAACATGAATGATATAAAGCAAAAAATTTTGAATTTGCAAATAAACCAGGGAAATGGTTGGCGTACAAACTAAGAAAAGAAAAAGAAAAGAAAATGATACTTAAACTTCAAGAGGGAGAGACTGTATTAATGGATAATGTGGCTATGCAAAAAGCATTCCATCAGTATTATTCTAATTTGTATAAAGGACATGACATACTTTGGAGAAAATAGATGAATATCTAAAAAAAAACAACAAAATTTACCAAGGATTACAAAGGAACAAAGATTGGGGCTATAACAATAAGGGAAGTTTCTGAAGCTATAAAAAAGATTAAACCAGGAAAAGTGCATGGATCAGATGGACTATCAGGTTTTTATTATAAATGTTTTGAGGATGAACTTTTACAATCTCTATAAAATGCAATAAATTTTATTTTACAGGGAGGAAAGATGCTAGAGACTTGGAAAGAGGCTAATATATACTAATATCTAAAGAAGAACAAGATTTGATGTTAACAAGAAACTATACAGGTAGTCCTCGCTTAATGACCATAATAGGGGCTAGAAAATTGGTAGTTAAGTGAGGCAGTTGTTAAGTGAGTCACCACGTGTCCAGACCTGATTTTACAACCATTTTTATGACGATTGTTAAGCAAATCACCATGGTCATTAGGTGAATCACTGTGGTCATTAAGTGAATCATATGGTCATTAAATGAATCCAGCTTCCTCAATGGACTTTTTTGCCAGAATTCGCTTAATGACTACATGATGTGCTTAACAACTGTCATAAAAAAGGTCACAAATTGCAATCCATGACTGCAGGGGGTGGTGCGACAGTTTGCAATGGTTGTAAATAACTTTTTCTGAGGCTGTTGAAACTTTGAACTGTTGTTAAACAAACGGTCATTAAGTGAGGACTACCTGTAGACTGATATCGTTATTGAATAATCACTATAAGTTGTTCACAATGATTTTAGCAGAGAGACTGAAAATAATTTTGCCAGAATTTATTCATGAAGACCAATGTGAGTTCTTACCTAAAAGACAGTTAAAGGACAATGTTAGAACTGTGCTGGATGTTTTAGAATATTTGGAACAACATAATGAAAAACAAGCTGCATTGATTTTCTTAGATACAGAGAAGGCTTTTGACAATTTGAACTGGACTTTCCTATTTAAAGTTTTGGAAGATATGAATTTTGGAGAGAATTTTTTAAAATGAGTAAAATTGATTTATACTTCACAGAAAGCACAAATTATTGTCAATGGAGATCTAACAAAACCATGTGAGATACAAAAAGGAACAAGACATAGCTGCCCACTGTCCTCTCTTCTGTTTATTTTGCTTCTTGAAATATTGAATGGAGACATAAGACAAGATGAGAGGATTGTGGGAGTAAAAATTAAGAGCTTTTGCAGATGACTTAGTGCTGGGTTTGGAAGATCCTTTAAAGGGAATTGAAATACTAATTGGTAAATTAAAAGAATTTGGTGCATTAGCAGGCTTTAAGATCAATAAACAGAAGATGAAGATGTTAATAAAAATATGAAAATACAAGGTCAAACAGAATTCAAGAATAAAACAGGTTTTAAGATTGAAAAGAATGCAAAATACTTGGGTATTACTATGACAAATATGAATTGTATGTTATTTCAAAATTAATAACATTTCCATATGTTAAGACATGGAATTAAGTTTTAAAAAGATACGTTAAGTTGGGAGAAAATACAATTGAGAATTTCTGTGATTAAGATTACTATTTTACCTAGAATGTTATTTTTGTTTCAGACAATACTTGTTTTGACAACTGATGCTCCATTTAAACAATGGCAGAAGGGTATATCTAAATTTGTGTGACAGGGAGAAAAACCCATGAGTTAAATATAAGGTGTTGCAAGATGTTAAAAGAAAGAGGAGGACTGGGCTTACCTGATTTGAAATTGTATTTTGCAGCTTGTTGCTTAGTTTGGATGAAAGAGTGGGTGTTGCTGAGAAATAGAAGGCTTTTGGAGTTAGAAGGACATGACTTGAAATTTGGGTGGCATGGATATTCATGGTACAACAAAGCGAAGGTTAATGTAGATTTCAAAAATAATTTTGTTAGACATGCCATATTGAGAATATGAAATAGATACAAACCCAGGTTGTGCCCAAAAACACTTTTGTGGCTCTCAGCACAAGAAGCATTCTATAGATGAGAAATGATAACTAAACACAAATGACTAACTTACGAGATATTCGAATTTTGTCAAGAGGAATGCAAAATAAAATCAAGAGAAGATCTAGTGGCAGAAGGACATACTTGTCACAGCGCAGGTAGCTAGATTCTGTGCAGCAGCAATAAAGATTCATCGGAATTTGATGAATATCTTATTGTAAATAGTTTTATATAACCAACATACTTCAGTTTTAGATATTATCATTTTATCATCACCTTTATTATACTTAACGATCAATAATTGTAGGATATCATAATTTAAGGAGTAATAATTACACTACAGTATAGGCCACTTGACTTCATGTATAAATGACATTTAGGTGGCCAAATTATAATTACGATATAGATTTTATTTGTGATTATTATATCTAAGATTTTTAATTAAACATGTTATGTGCATTTTGTACTGGTCTATGACTGTAATAAACTGATTGATTGAGGACATACTTGTCAATGGTTCTGTTATGTACAATTATTAGAAAGATTTAAAGTAGACAAAAGAACTTTTGGTTTTGAACAGTGTACGACTGAGTTTGAACTAGATCTGTGTACCACTGATGAACATGTTATTGCTAAAATGTACAGACTTTCATTGAAATTTGAAACAGAAGAAGAAGTAAAAGAATGTATGATAAAGTGGACCAAAAATGTTGGTTACAATATACAAATGGAACAGTGGGAGAATATGTGGATGAAAGGATTTAAATTTACACTATGTTATAAACTTAAAGGGAATTTCTATAAAATAAAGTATCGTTGGTATATGTCACTGGAGAAATTATTTAGAATGTATAGAGGTACTTCAAATTTATCTTGGAAATGTGAACAACACGAAGGGACATTTTATCATGCTTGGTGGATGTGTAAAAAAGCCAGAGTTTTGGATTCAAATGCATACACTAATTCAGAAGATTTTAAAGATTAATAATTTACAATTGAAACCAGAGGTTTTTCTTTTGGGACTGATGGACAAACATTTGGAAAAAAGTTATGGAACTTTGTTTTTATATGCGATAACCACAGCAAGATTATTATATGCACAAAGGTGGAAAGAAGAATGGATGGTGAAGATGATGGAACTTGCTGAGTGGCCAAACTTGACTTTTTTAATCAGAGAAAAAACATTATCTATGTTTATTGCTGACTGGAAGCCCATTATAGACTTTTTGCATGCAACAGAAAAAAATGAACATATGATTTATGGCTTTGATGATTAGAAAAAAAAATAGATTATAGAAAACATGAGAGTCACGTTGGAACCATAGAGTAAGAGGTAATTTATACTTACAACTGCTGTAAAGAAAAGAGGAAGCTACTTTATATTTTCTTTCACTTTCTCTGCACTTTTGTCTTTGTCTTTGTCTTTGTCTTTCTTTTCTTTATTCCATATTAGTTTATGTTCGTTTTTATATTTCTTTTCATTTTTTAAAATAAAATCATATGAAAAGAGAGAGAGAGAGAGAGAGAATTTTTAAATGCACCACGGCCCTATTGCATAAAACCCTTTCTGGATGTAATGGCCTAGTTCACCACAAGAGTTAGCCTCAATCCCTCTCCCCTCCCCTCTCTTTGGGGGAATGTGTGCTACCTTACTCCATATGAAGAAGATGCCATGGAGACTTTAAAAATATTCCCAGCTATAGTTCAGAATGATTAGTTCAGAATGTTACCACCTCATTCAGCAAGTTTTCAATCAACCCACTTGATAGATTTGGCACTGTGTAAGTTTGCATTATGTACCATGTGATATAAAGGAAAGATACTGAAATATTTTGAAAATGTTCTATGGCTGCTTTATAAATATATTGAATATAAAAATATTTTGATGTTGACACTGCCTGTGTTAGATAACATGATGCAGAAACAAACATGCTTATCAAGTAAGGAAAATCAAAACCCACTGAATCTCAGGATTCTAGCTCTTGTTGCACATATTTCTGTATGGTATTTATGTCTGAAAACTCATCTTCTCTTCCCATCCTCTCAGCTTCCTTATTTCAGCAATAAAATGGAGAAGGAAGCAATTATGTGGTAATTTAATAATCTTGCATTCTGATTTGCAGACATACTTACCTTTGGCTGGAATCTGTAAATGTCGCTAGAGGAATTCAGGAACCAGCATTCATTGTGTTCAATAGCCAGAAATTATTAAGGTTGAATAAGTAGCTTTAGCTTTCCAAGAGTCTCTGAGCAACCTGGAATGTGGGGTATATGAACTAATTTGGATGGATAATATTCTACATACAAAGTGCAAATGATTTCCAGCTGAAACTGGAAACAACTATTTAGATTCTTGACCCCATTTTTCTTCTCCCTCATGCTGGCATCAAGCCTGCCTATCGCTACGAAGCCTGACCTTTTTGGGGGGATGAGTATTCATTATTGTACTTTGCCCATCTGTGGGATGATGATGTTGATGGCGTTTTGGAATTATTGTGATTTCAGCGCTGGGATTCAGAACTGGAAGCCTTTGCCAAAGACTATTCAACAAAATGCATTTGGGAACATAATAAAGAACGTGGCCTCCGAGGCGAGAATCTTTTTGCCATGAGTGGAAGAGAATTGGATTTGGAGAGAGCGATGGACGAGTGGTATAACGAGTACCAGTTTTATAATATCAGCACGTTGACATGTAAAGAGGGGGAAATGTGTGGTCATTACACCCAGGTATCTAATTATATCTTGATAGATGCTTAGAATCAATGCCTAGGAAATAGTGTATCATTGTGCTACCTACTGAAAGGAAGAGACCCCACAGTGATAGAGAGCTTATAAGGGATAGAAAGGTAGAAGGTATTCTATGGAGTGCAGAATAGACAGTGATTACAAGTGTGTGGATTTCTTTGAACGTCTTAGCTTCTGGCTTCAGTTTTAATTCCCAGCCAAGATTGTGTAGATAACTTGTTCCCTTAGTCTTGTAAGAGGCATCTTAAGCCACTCATCAGTTACTGACTTTTCTTTTTCATTTTCATTTTAAAAGAGCTTGGGTGCACACAGTGCTGATTAGATTAGTACATATCGTCACTTTTAACAAAACAAGAAACTGTCTTCCATTAACTGCAAGTTGGATCCAACTCTAACTCTAGACTCCAACTCTAATTAAACCAACGGGACACGCATTCATGAATAATGGGTCCTGCTGGTTTTCAGTGGTACTGAAACCTGATGACATGGTCTGAATTCAGCTGAATAACTCCAACCAATTGTTGCTGTTGGGGAAATGACAGCCTTTTCTGAGTTAAAACCTGCTTTTTTTGGCTACGGGGAACTCATTTTCATAACCCTCTGTGGGATAGTGGTGAAGCTCTCAGCCTGCCTGCCTGCAGATTTGAACCTGGATCTTCCCAGTTCTGATGGATTGTTTTCATTTTATATTGCTCTTATATTTGTTGGGAACAATTCATTAAAATGCTAATATTTCAATAGAATGAGTGGCCTATCTCCTGCCATTGTCCTCTATATCTTTACAATGTCCCTATGAAGTAGCAAGACTGACTGAGCATATAAATCCAGTACTCCCCTAATCTAACGTTGAGGTTGTTGCTCAGTGGGAGGGAAGCAGCTGCTTCCACACCTCCTTTCCAAAACAGTTAATGTGCACAGGACACTGCATAATATCAATTTGTATTTTTTTAAAGGAAAATAATACAATAAACTGGGGCTTGGAAATTTCTGATCCTCTGATCTTCTAGGACTCTTATTATCTGTAACCCGGCCTGATCTGAATGAGCACCCATCAAAATCTAGATGGATGCTAGTATCTCTACCTTTGCAATAAGACAAACTGGATTGAACTCCAAGGCACATGGACATCTTGTGGTAAAAGATTCATAGTAGAATGGCCGATGGCAAATAGTGAGTTGAGGATGGAGAGAGAGAGGAATTGTTGCATGCCACTCCACTCATGGAGAGATATTTGATTAAACACCATCTGTAACAAGGTCATGTCTACGCTTCTAAAGAAGGTGAAACTAATAATAATATATTACTTCATGTTAGGAAAAAAAGGCACTGTAATTGCAATGGAAGCTCAGAAATGAGCCTTTTGAAAATGTAAGTAAAAATATTGGCCAACATGTACAAAAAAATCCATGAATGCAAAACTTGACATTTTGTCTGAAAGATTCTCAGGAAAACATGTAGATGAATGATTTCAGTATCCAAATAAAGGGTTAGTCAGCTGTAGACATCTTTTTTGCTTGTAATAACAAATAAATGTCCTATTGCCCTGCTTCTATAGGTAGTTTGGGCCACCAGTGAACGTGTTGGCTGTGGGACAACATTCTGCAAAACCCTGGAATTGACGAATGATACTGACATGCATTTATTCGTCTGCAACTACGAGCCCCCGTAAGTTTGTTCTTGCCAGAGTTGGGGATGGGTTAGATTTCCTTTGGATTTCCACTTTGTATTGTCATTTGAAAGCTGCCTTATACCAAATCAGAATAAGGACAATTCCACACAGCAGCCTAAACTGCTTTTCTACTCCCAGCTCAGCTGCTCCCAGCTGTTCCTGAAGCTGACTTTAAAAATTTCATTCTGGATTGCAACAAGTTGGCAAAAGGGCCAGCTTGGTGTTCAGTCAGAACTACAGCCACTGCAAAACCTACCTTGTCATTCTCTGGCTTCTTGCTCTTCCCATTCTTGCAGGGTAGCCAGACCTTATTTGCTGGACCCTCTATGGGCTGGTCTCCCAGTGCCTACCTTTTCCTTTTAGGGATTGTTCCCTCCTCACTAGTCCCCCTTCTTTTCCTTTGCTTTCCCAGATGCTTGCACACATTGATGACTTCACACTCCCTCCCCACATTCTCTCCCTCAGTGCTAATGCAAACTCTTTTTTCCCCCTTATTGTGCCAACATCATTCTGATGCTATGAGGATCAAAGCAAAAGAGCAGGTTGTTTCTTCATTCCTATGTTCCAGTGCAGGTCTGCGCGAACTTTGTAGCAAGGAAGAATTGATTAGAATTAAAAAAGAACAGGGAAGTTTTGCAGTATTGTGGATAAGGGGTGGGAAAGCAAGGGGACCATCCTTTCCACAGTCTGGGCAGAAACCGAGAGTACAACTAGGAGATGTAAGGGTTGAATGGAGTGATGAGCTTCTAGAAAGAACGTTCATTGGCTTATAGGCCATCACTGGATCAAGGAAAGACTGTAAAAAAAGTAGCAGCTGCTGACTATGAAATCTACAACAGAAGCTGGAAGCCGAGGACAAGACGGCTGCATAGGGCAGCAACCATTGGAAAGGTGAGGAGAATGTGCCAGGCCCTGTAACTCATCAGAGAGGGTGTTGTCACTAGATTGGAAGGAAGTATTGCATACCATCTACTTGGAAGGGCTTAAGATGACTCAAGCTGGAAAAGAGCACTCAAGAAGTGCTAGGTGGCCAATACAGATGGAGGGGCCACAGAAAGTATGGATTTGCCCTAATTGTGAGTTTAATTCAGTATTAACTCAGTATTCAGTATTTCCCAGCTTGGTGCTCTTCAGAAAAGACTATTTAGATTGACAGCAATTCAGTAGAATTTAATGTAATCTGCTGGTATGAACGTGCACTTCCAGTTGTCTGCAACTGGAGCTGCATATGAAGCCAGTAAATCAGCCAGTAAATAATCAGTGTGCACATACACCCACAAACAGAAAAGAAAGGAAAAAACGGATCCTCCTCCACAAAAGCATCCATCCCTCTTATACTAAGTAGAACTAATCATATATTAATCATGTGTACAGTCAAAATGCCTACATTGTCCTTCTGTTGGGAGTGATTGTTATGAGAAGCAGATGCAAAGCTGCCAAGGTACTATCCCTCTGTAGGGAGCAATGAAAGTTCATTGGCTGAACATCTCCAAGGAGGGGAGAAGCAAGGGAGGCAGCCTGCCCACATACAGAGTTTCAACCCTGTTTCAACAAGGGCCTTTTCAGCATTTCTGGTTACACTGCCACTGAGTCAGAAATGAATGCAGGTGTCAGATAGAGATCACCCAGGCACTGAACTGATTCTGGAGCAGAGCAAAAACCTGTATGGAAGTCCTCTCCATGTTGTGTAGGAAGGGAATTCCTTTCATCAGTTCTGAATCTCAACACACCTGGTTTTCACCTAATTGCCTCTCTGCCCACATCTGCCAAAGCTTGGGTGATGTTATATGCCTCTATTGTAGCACCTCTCTTCCTCCAGCATCTAGACAGAGGGTTTCCTGTGATTTGATGCTACATCAGATTCTCTGTCTTCTCCATCTTCTCTGGAGATACCCAGGCTTGAATATGGGGTCTTTTGCATGCAAAGTATATATTGGTCCCTATTATGGGCTTCAGGGTTTCCCACCATCTCTCTCCACAAATGAAGGCCATTTCTGAGCTGACCGTTGCTCAAGAAAGAATGAAAAAACTGATGAACTTATGTCAGAATCAATGACATATGAAAAATGTGATAGTAACTGCAACAAAGGGGCGTGTAAAACATACTTATTCTCCTAAATCAATAGCAGAAATGTGATTCTACTGAATGCAAAGCAAGAGTTAAAAGACTCCACTACTCCATGTGAATATACTGCTTTGTTGTGCTGACTGAAATTCCTCAGCTGTTGCACTGGCAGTTGCTTCAAACAGTTTTCTGGTGGGGTGAGACGGTTCATAATCAAACATATCTGTTAACAAGGAAGAAGGTGACACAGAAAAAGTCAGCATTGCTCCCCATTAAGTGTAGATGCAAACATTGTGAGTGTACCACAAAGCCACCTCATTTACAATGTGAGAGTGCATGACATAGTTTTGTGAAGGGTGCATTAGCAGTTTGCAAGATTGGATGGTTTGGTTGTTTCTTAGCATTTCTCCCTTGGGCTAGAAACCTGTAAAATATGAAGAGGAGTGTATGCAGGGTATAGTCAACCCTGATACACATAAAAAGTGGGCAGAACTTCAATCACACCATCATGGTCACCATCTTGACTTCTCTGACCCTACCCTAAGAACACCCCTGAATATGAATTAATACCAACAATGCATAGGCAAATGAATTATCTACCATGTGTCAACTTATTTTGAAAGAGAATAGTTCCAAGATTACCTTATATATTCAGTTAAATAGAGTAGCCCTGGTAATATTTTCCTTTCTTTCAAGACAAATCAGTCACAAAAAATATAAATGCAATTTATAGAATTAAATGTGCAGAATTGCCACAACTGTTAATCAGATAATCTTCCTTTGTACAAAAGAAGCGCTATTCCCTTTCTAATCAAAGTATAACTGATATTTGATTACAGTACAGAATTTACTGTTAATAATTGTCTGAGTTTAATTGTGTGTATGTTTCTAGTTCTAGAATGAGTTACGAGTTCTAGGGATTTCATTGTAAACCCACTTCATGAGTCCATCTTACCTAAACTACAATTATTCTTGGTATCAAATAACCTTAGAATTAAAGAAGAATTCTTTGTAAATCATTGTCAGCCTAAGTTCTGGAGTAAAGGTTTCACTCGATGGTAGTTAATTTATTTTTGGAGCATAAATACTTACACACATATATACTTAACATTAATATAATTACATTCTCTTTACCACCAGTCAAAGCAGGGGGTAGTGTCAAAAAAGTAAAGATGTTGACTGTGACCACACAATAGATACCATCCCCTTTTAAAGTGTGTTGTCCATAGGAAACATGTAAAAAGGGGGTGGGGCTTTTATTGAGCATGTGTGGCTGCCATCTTGACTTTAGTTTAACCTCTCTCCCTCACAGATATCCCTGAATCGAAGCATCCAAAGTTCCAAATAAAAACACAAGCAAATACTTAGAACTGTGGAGTCCTTGGGGTTCTCTGAGCTTGGGTGTTTTCTTTTTGCCTTATAACACTGGCAAACTACTGTATATAAACAGAGAGCAAACCCCACTCTCTTCTAGCACTGAAGAAATTATCTAGTCGGGTACCGAAACGTCTGCAAGAAAACAACCAAGCTCAGAGAACCCCAGGGACTCCACAGTTCAACCCTGAGCTACATATATTCTCTTCTATAAATACTTAGAAATTTATTACAAACATATAAATACCCAGAACACATAAACATGTGTTCAAATGAGCCTTTTGTGTAAATTACTGTATTCCAGAATGACATAGTATCTTTTTCTTAACTCCTCCTCCTTATGGAATTCCTGGTACTAAATGATCACTGATGGGTACCAAAGAGCTGATGCCTAAACTTTCTTCTTGACTGTCTGGTTAGATGCTGCTGCTACTGAGATGACCATCTTCTAAGGTTTAGTGATTGCTACCTTCTATAGGAGAGAGATAAGCTTAGAAACAAGCTCTTCTCTATGGAATTGCTCTGCTCTTTTCATCACATGTTCACTTTTTAATTTCTAGGGGAAATATAAGGGGACGTAAGCCATATACCCTAGGAGCTCCATGTTCTATGTGCCCAGATGACTATTCCTGCACGAATGCTCTCTGTGGTAAGTCAATAGAACTTGAGAAGCCCAATACTTCCATGTGACTGTAGGTCTGAGAGAAAGTGCCTTGTTTATGTCCTAGATTAATTCCTTCCTCCAAGATTATCTGTTGAATTGAATTGAATTGAATTGAATTGAATTGAATTGAATTGAATTAATTCTGCTACTGGGTAGCTACTCTGAAAATACACCATCTCAAAACTAATGCCCTGTAGATGTGTTGGACTACTACTGTCACTGTCCCAAGAGGAAAGCTGACTGACTTTTTTATAATTTAGTGACTGCGATTGCTGTGATGAAGTGCATGTGCAAAATAGATCAAACATTTCAGACTAAGCTTTCTGTCTCACATGACCACAAATCAAATATATTTCTATGGAGACAGTGACATATTCAGTTGAAATCCATCAAGGAATAAAGTAATGAGGGGATTACTTCATCTTCTCTCATAGCTATGATATTCTGAATAATGAGGGGATTAAAATATGGACATTTATTGCTGACAAATTACCCAAGAGTTCCATGTGAGGTTTATACTGGGAAAGAACAACTTAAATGGCTATTTTCCCTCATGTGTGAAGTGCTTTAGAGTTTAGCGCTTTACCCTCTTGCCATTTCTGTTTAACATCTATATGAAGATTCCTAGGGGAGATCATCCAAAGGCACAGGGTTAGGTGATACATCTCAACTCCTGTCTGACCAAGTGATGCTATTAAGGTTCTGTCTCAGTGCCTGAGGCTGTGGTGTCTGGATGGAGATGAATAGACTTAGGCTCAACTCTGGTACCACTGAGTAGTTGTAGATATTTGGAGCTACCCAGTTCCAGAAAGCTCCCATTACGGGTAATCCTCACTTACCAACCATTCATTCAGCAACTGTTTGAAGTTGTGATGGCATTGAACAAGTGGTACTTACAATCGGTCCTTGAAGTTCTGGCCATCGCACCACCCCCGTGGTCACGTGATTGTGATTTGGGCGCTTGGCAACTGGTTTGCACTATGACGGTTCTAGTGCCCTGTGGTTACGTGATTGCCATTTGTGATCTTCCCTGCCGGCTTCCCATAAACAAAGTCAAAGGGGAAGTTGGCAGGGAAGACTGCAAGTTGCTCTGGTAAGCCCCCCTGGCCTCCCTGCACTCACACGGCATCGTGCCATCCATCCCCCAGCCTCCCCCAACTCACATGCAGCACCCCTCCCCCCCACAGGACTCCTGCGCTCCTTACCTGGAACTCCCACTGCTTCTTGCTTAATGACCCATGCATCTTGGGGTTACGACAGCAACCAGGACTGCCAGGATTATTGTTGCTAAGCAATGCGGTCATATAACATTACACTTTATGATCGCATTACTTAGCAATGGCAATCCTGGTCCCAATTGCCTTTGCAAGCCAAGGACTACCTGTATTAGTTCTCAGTGAGGTTGCAATTCTCCAGATGGAAAAGGTCTGCAGTTTGGGGCTCCTTCTAGACTCCTGGCTCCTGCTCAAAAAGCAAGTGGCAACTGTGGCTAGGTGGACCTTTGCACAGTTCATCTGGTATGCTATTTGAAGTCATTTCTGGACTGGAGGCTGTACTCACAATCATTTATACCTTAGTGATGTCTCACTTGGACTACTGCAATGCACTCTACATGGGGCTGCCCTAGAAGACCATTCAGCAGCTACAGCTGGCAGTAGTGTTAGTTATGGGTGCACCTTGGTATGCTCATGTAACACTACTAGTGCATGAGCTGCACTGATTACCAGTGGGATACCTGGTGCAATACAAAGTGCTCTTGTTCATCTGTCAATGTCTATGTGGCACAGGAACTGGGTATGGCACAGGACTGAGGGATAGTCTGTCTGTAATTATCACTGCCAGTCTTAGAAGATCCAGCAGGAGTGGCACGCTCCAGGTTCCATCAAGTGAACAGGCATGCCTTCTCTGTCACAGTGGCTGCCTTATGGAATAGCATCGCTCACAAGATTTACCTAGCCCCAACTCTGCCAGCCATTAAGAAAGCTCTGAAATCCTGGATTTTTCCTCAGGCACTAGGTTGGGTAGGCTTATGAGCCTGCTGTAAATGTAAATATATATTTGCTATGCTTTGTTCCAGATATGCTATGTATTTTATTTCTTTACGATTGCTTTTCTATTGCAATTTTTTTTAACCCTGCTAGCCACCTGGAGTTGCTCTGTGAGTAAGAGGCCATATACAATTAACTACAATCATTAGTTGGTCCTTAGGAACTTGACTTCTTGATGACATCTGATTACAATGATACATGCTTAGTTCATTGTGGTTTGCAAATATGGCATCCCCAGTCTATAGGTCAGATAGGATGGATGTGTTCCAGGTCCTTTCCCTTAAATATTGTCATCCGGTGGAATCTCATAGGTGTGCCTTCTCTGTAGCCACCCTGTCCTTTGGAATGGCTTCTCATCTAATGGTATGTGGGAATGACCTTGGGAGACTTGGCCCAGAGACGCTGAGTACGGAACAGTCAGATAAGAGACAGCATAGTCTGAAGTTGGATAGTGGGCATGGCAAGAGGCTCAGGAAAGACTCTCCCTAATTTCTTGGGGTTTAAAGGAAATGGAAGGAGAATTGTACTTTCAGACTTGCAAGATTCTGTTAAAGTAGCCTTACAATAAAGTAGAATTAGCTCATCTGATCATGTTTCCTGCCTGGTCTACCTGGTAAAGCTGACACCATCTGAGATTTCCCCCCCACTCCCCTTTTAGCCTCCCAGAAGACTGTGAAGTCTTGGCTCTTCCCCCAAGCATTGGGGTAGGATGGGGTTGGGTCAGGGGGTCAACAGTATGGATGTTCTAGTGGCTGGTGGGAAGGGTACGATCTGTTTTTATGGGTTGTTGTGAGCTGCCTAGGATCACTGTGTGAGATAAGCAGCCAAATAGGTTCTTCAAATAAATAAATATATGATGGTGTGTGAAGCAACCAATATTTATGGGTACATACACACATACGATTAATCTCTTTACCGTATTTTATGCAGTCTATGTTAAATATGAGAATAATTCTGTTGTCTGAGATAGAAAATCCCAGTGGTATCCTCTTCATGGTGGCTAAAAATATAAAAATTAAATAATCTTTCCTTAATCCGGTACTCAGGTTGGGGAAGGTTGAACTAAATAATTAACTTTTGTTGCCTCTTAATGGTGCTTCAAATGGTTGCAGTGCCTCTGGGAGGCATGAACACTTTTATTTCATCTTCTTTGAAATAAATGCCTGAACTTGGGATTCCTTACATTGGATTGCAATGCAGCTTTTCAGGGCCAAACTAAGCAACATTGACATCTGTGAAAATTCAGATTATATCTAGATTTAATTAAAAAAACAAATGCCCATGTGCTGCTTTTTAAAGGCATCCAAAATCTTCAACCTGGGATAGCCATCTCTGTCTCACAGCACAGTAAGCCCTTCCAGCAGCATAAAAATGTTGCCTGTCAAAGTGCAATGCTGGTTTCCTGCTTGGTGGATTATTGCTGACTTGCTGTCAACCTGTGTATTTTCCACCAGAATCCAGTGCTGATGTAGAAGAAACTACTGCACCACCCACAGCCCCAGATCTCAAGTCTACTGCGACAGTTTCAGCAGCAGACACACCAGAAAGTCCCAGAATTGGCACAGAAGCAGGATCTGAGCCCACTGCTGCAAAAGATCAAACCGCCATCCCCACTACAAGCCCAGTTCTCCAGTCCACCATGACAGTTTCAGCAGCAGACACACCAGAAAGTCCAAAAACTGGCACAGAAGCAGGATCTGAGCCCACTGCTACAAAAGATCAAACCGCCATCCCCACTACAAGCCCAGATCTCCAGTCCACCATGACAGTTTCAGCAGCAGACACACCAGAAAGTCCAAAAACTGGCACAGAAGCAAGATCTGAGCCCACTGCTACAAAAGATCAAACCGCCATCCCCACTACAAGCCCAGATCTCCAGTCCATCATGACAGTTTCAGCAGCAGACACACCAGAAAGTCTAAAAACTGGCACAGAGGCAGGATCTGAGCCCACTGTGACAAAAGGGCCAACCCTTTCCTTACAGCCAATTTCAGATAGGGATCTTAAAGTATCTGACTTGCAGACAGACAGAGATGGGATTGATGGGTCCTTGATGACCACAATAAGTGCTATGTCTTTTTCAGACTTGAACCTACCTCTCAGTTCTATTTCCCCTGAAACAGGAACTGAAAAAGCTACTGGCACAGAACTTCCTTCTTCTGCTGATGGTTTAATCACAACCCAAACCACCATGATAAAAACTGAGCAACCTGTAATTACTCTTGTCCCAGTGCGTTCCACCTCAAAGACCCCCTCCACTCCTAAACGGCCATCTGTCCCTAAGTCCCCCTCTGTCCCTAAGCCCCCCTCCATTGCTGTGCCTCAGATCTTTCCTAGGCCACCCCCCATCCCTATGAAACTTCTCATCTCTAAAACACCAGCACGCCACCGTCTGTTGGCCTATTCCAAAGCCATACAGAGCCGCAGCAATGCTTTCCAGTCTTCTGCAGGTAAAGCAGCTTCAATGTCTGTCTGCCTGCCCTGCCTTGGGTGTAAACAGATCAGCCAACCTGAGGACATAAAGGCTGCACTTAAGGAGCTGACCTTCAGGTATCCCTATGAACCTTGTTTTGGCTCACTTCCCCGATGGCAGAGGCATAGCAAATGCAGTTGGTGTGGGCACACATACAAACTTGTGGGTTCATCATATCCTGTGGCACTTGGAAAGGCCAGGCCTTACTGGCTCAACACTTTATAGTAGCACATAATCTAATGTATTTATATGCAAAATCCTCCCTTCTTTTCCTTTGTGCATGCCTGTATATGGGTGTCTGTGTGCACGCATGCACATCTATTTTTCTCTCTTCCCATGGCTGAGCAAACACTCCATCAAATGTGGCCCAAGCTGGTCCAAAGAATAGGATTTTCAACAATGTCAGGGGGTTTGTTGGGAAATGTTCTCTATTTCCACTGCCTCTACATTTTCCTCAGTCCAGACTGTGGAAGAACATCTCATTTCTTTCCTTTCCCCATGATTTTGGCCAGAGTCAAAGGGCAGTAATAACAGAACCTCAGCATGTGTGTCTGACTTGAAGCCCTGACACAGTTTTCCACATCTCCTTGCTTGTGGCATATTTATTTATAGGACTCTGCCCATGTGCCATTCTCATACCTCCCATTCTGCTTTTGAATTAGGGCTAGAATGTCCCCAGTATATTCTTCTTTATTGATCTATTATCTGCCCAAAATGCCAGACTATTAAAAAAAAATTGGATCTTGAAAATGGAATAAATTACACAAGCAAAGCAAGGGCAAGCACATTTACTGACTTCTTCAGCATACTTCAAAAGAAGAATTCATTTGTGCTTTCTTGGTATAGATGCTGAGGCTTTGTGACCTAGAAAATGAATACAAACGTGTGGGTTCATCATATCCTCTGGAAATGTAAAGCATGTTGATACTGTACTGTATGTCCTGTTTGTAGAAGTGGATATAGTAAAGTGAATGACTGACTAGGGAGACTTGATTAGAGTGTTTCCAGAGAAATCCAGTACATAACAATTTAATCTTAGACTAAATAAGTGATGCCCATGGGGATAAAATATTGAGTGTGAAGTGAATAGAATGTCCCCATCCAAGTGTTATATGTAGATTTTTTTTCTCTTGCAGGACTCTTCATTGCCATAATCTTTTGATCAGGCAATATTATTAATGAATTTCTTGGTTCATTCTCTCCTCCTTGCTCTATAGGTTCCTAGAATATCACCAATATTCTCCTCTACTGTCTCTTAATGACTGAAAGGCTATGTTTGCTTTTTCTTGCAAGCATGATAAGGGTATGGATTCAGCTGAAGTGCATAGAATTAAGGCAATTCCATCCTTCTTCAGATGAGGTCTGGTTTTTCTTTCTCTCTTGTTCTCTTAATACAACATGTGCTACAGATACAGAGGATCTGCTGATATAGTGACCTGGAAAGATTGTCAACAATCTATATGTTCAAACAGCAGTCATTTGTTGCTATTCTCCTCTCACTTCTTCTTGGTGATTCCCATTCTGTCTCATCAGTTTCAGAATTACCTTTGTTCTTGTTTTCTGTTGGTCTGTGATAGTGGCCATCAGCCTATTCTGTTTGGGGTACCAGAAAGATAAGTACTGGTTCACTTTCCCCTTTTCCACTAAAGATACTTGGTATTGAACACAGAACTTCCTTCCTTGTATGCAAATAATGTGCTCTGTCTCTGAGCTATGATTTTTTTCTAGTGAAGATGTATGGAGAACCCACTTTGATAAAACATAATTTCTTAATATCTATTCCCTGGCAGAAGTTGGAATAGTTGTTTTTGTGTCTGCATGTGTAAACGGAATCTTTTCTATGAGCCTGATTCATACAGCCATTTTTAGCAGTTGCTATTATTAGATGATACTTGATTGAAATTATTCTTTCTTAGCTATCATGCAGTGTTGTTGATTTAAAAAAAACACTGTGGTCATTGGATACAGACATGTTGCTTGATTATTGACAATCACATAAGTATCTCTGTGAACAGGCTGCATTTAAGTTCAACCTGAAGCTACCTGACTATCTTGAAATGTTTCAGTCATTGACATGGAAGTTTGTTCTGTTAGTTTCAGTTGTACTTATTTTCAGGTGACTGGGTTTACAATTGCAACATTATGTCCCATCTAAAGATATGAATAGCTACAACAGCACTCTTATTTTAGCAAGTCCAGTTCTATAGCTTCTTTGAAGTACTCCAAGGAAAAATGATTATCTGGTATTATATAGTTTGCAGCAAAATTTACCTTAGCCCAGCTGAGCAGCATATAGAAAAATAGTTTTCAAAGCTAACAGTACATGAAGCTGTTGTGACAGATAGATGTTCCTTTTTGCTGCTATATCAGAGTTTAACACGTGTGGGTGCCTTGGTGCTCTGTTCTGAAATAACTTGTGGCATTTCATAACATGACACTGATATTGCAAGTCTTTCTGCCCAATCCTATAGATTAGGTTTGCCTGCGCAAGTTGTTCACAGAGAGTGATCAAGACTACTCACTGATGGTGACTTTGGTTCATGCCTGTGATTCCACAGGCAGTGATCTATCTTGAAAAAAAAAATCATCTCTGCATTATTTATGTTTAGCTATAGCTAGCCTGTTCTATCATAATGAACCGCACTCCTAATGTAGAGATATGTCTGACATACTGCAGTGTAAATTCATTCAATCATATCTAAAATAAATCAGGAGTAACGTCTGTTCCTTATTAACCCCAATTAGACAGCAGGAATGTGTGATTCACGAAAAGACGAGAAATGTTTTCTTCAAAGGCGTAACTAGATAAAACTAGCTTTAAGTTGTAAAGAATGGAGGCCAGAGTGTTGCAGCTGGATCCATTACACATCACAGCCAGACAATAGCTCTGTCTGTTGCTAATTTGATCCATATATTTTACAGTTTCCAGAGTAACGAGTTCACCTCTTGACAAACCTCAGCTGGCCCAGCTAAGATCCAGCTGAAGGTGCCACTTGAAGCAAAATTCTGCAGATACTATATTTTTGTTAACAGAATGCTGGGGAAGGTATAACATTTTAAATGGTACAATGAGTAGCACTGCAAAGCATGGTTTTTAATACATCTGAAATAAATGTTATTTCAAAAATCTTTTGTCTGGAAAATGCATTGCTTTTATTGGCCACCTGATTCCTATGACAATTTTTTAAAAGGAAGATCTGAAGCAGAAGAATGACTGAGAAGCTTTTCTTGGTTTGTATCAAGTAGTCTATCCAACAACGACGACAGCAACAACATATTTTATTAAGGCCATTGGCCAATCAACAAGTAATATATCCTACATCTTGCTGGAGGAGGCCAGTGTAGGAAGCAACGTCAAGCACGTGCAAACTGCAGCTGACGGGTATTCAGTGGTGTTCAACAAGAATGGGAACAATATGAATTGCTACCTCTGCAAGCTTGCAGGAAGGACCTTGTTTTTTGCTTTGTGTGTATGTATATGTGTAACTAAAACCTCGAAAGCCACAAACTGGAGTGCAGTGCCATAAACAGAAAGTAAGAAAAAATCGTCAGTCCAGAATTTTTCTGCTTGTCAGAACTGAATGGAACTCTCAGGTCATAGACCCAAAAGGTCCTTTTCAGTTATTTCAAGCTTTCTACAGTTTACCTATTCATGGCAATAAGGTATGTGGGCATGTCATTAGATCCTTGAAGATCTATTGTAAATCACCCAGGAGTCTGGCGCTAGTGCCAAAACATACTTTGTGTCCACTCACCTTGTAGAGTGAAAATTATGGGAGCTCTAATCAAACATATCAGTGGAACCATTGGGTAGAGGAAGACTGATTTAAGCTAGTATCATTGGAAACCAAGTTAGCAATTCATATTGTATATGAACGTCATTCAAAAGACTTTTGAAATGAGAACTAACATGTTTCCTTTTTAATGAATGGTAGAAGATTGGCTGTAGCTATCAGGGCAAAGGTAGAATGAAGAATTAGAATTTGGAAAAACAAATTGCTACTAGTTCAGATTGGTCAATTTGATCCTACAAAGTAAAAACTAGCAGCTATGGCATATAGAATGAACGACCCTATTAGATATATTCATGAGGGATGAGGGAGAAATGTATTTTCTGAATTTGTCTTATTTTGCATTTTCAAAGTAATATACAAATTGAAATTAATCTACACTTTGCACAATTCTGAGAAGTGCTTGTGTTAAAATAGATCACCATAAAAAATAAAAATGTGTGTTAAAGAAGAATGCACAAAATGCATATATCTATGACTATAATATATAAAATGAATTATATTCAAGAGAAGTATTTGCAAAGCCTGTGTTCAGTAATCTTTATTGTAATGAAATATGTGCATTTTTGGAGAAATGTGCACAAAAATAAATAGAAATTTTAGTGTATTAAAAATATTTGAAACTAACTGACATAAGATCCAATTTACAAATCTGAAAATGAAAAATTGAAAGAGCCCCAAATTTACAAGATTTGCAGCAAATGAGAAATTGTCTTCCCCAACCCATTTCAAAGGGACAGATTTGTCTATCCCTAATCTTCACCACTGCTCTTTGGCTAGGAAACAGGAATGAGACTGTAACTTGACAGTATGTTCTAAGATGCACTAGGCTTCATTGCAGAAGCATAAGGGGCCTTCCAACTGCATTAAATAGTATCCCAGGCTTATGAATTTGTGCCTTGCACATAGTCTTCAACCAAAATAGGCACCATATTGGAGAAGGGTGTTAGCATCTATCACCTCTGCTTTCCTAAAATGAGACTGGGAACAATAGGTGAGGACTTGATCCTATCCTGAACACTAGTCACAACTATGACTGCCCTCTGTTCAGTCACTTAGTGGGCTTCTGTGAGGCAGCTGTGCTGTGCTTCAATCAAATGCTTTGTGCTGCAGAAGGAACACAATGTGCCTTGATGTGTTGCTTCTGGACGCCTTCTCCTCATGCCAATAGTTGGAAGAGGCTTCAGCACAGAGCATGTGGCATCTTTATTTCATTGTTTAGAAACCCGGGCAGGCTGCATTGCCAAGCAAAGCAGTTTCTAAGAGGCACCTTTAAGCAAAGTGATTCTGCCATGAGTTGCCAGGATTGACCAGACACAATATCATATGCAAGATCTTTCAGAACCATTCAGATTTTTTCCCCTGTATTCTTAGCATAACAAGGATAAAGACATCAGCTGAACAAACAGAATTCAGCTAACACATACAAACAATTCTCCCCTCCCTCCTCTTTTGAAAGTTGGAATGTAGCAAATTCCCTATGACTTAACTGTTCTACAATCCAAAGATTAACTATAACTCTGCTGGCAATAGTACTGCTTCTACTGAAATGACAGTATTCCTAAAAAGTTGTTGCTGATAAATTTCCCAAAGAGTTAATCAAGGGTTCAGTTAACCTTAGCTGGAAGCCTCTCATGGGCTCTTTTTTCTAGGGTCTTCAGTTCCTCTTCTCTCTCTGGATATCTGTACAGGGTAGAGAAATTCCATGCTGTGCCATTTTCCTTACATGGTGATTCTTACACCGAATCCATTTTGGTGGTCTTGAATCCTCCTGGAACCTGCTTATCTTCAGCAGCCCAAGACAACCTAATTCCATCTTTGCTTGCTTGCCATTTTTCTTCTCTCCCTTTCCCCAGCCTTCACTCAACTTCTTCTTGACAACTTTTTAGCCATTTCAATTTTTACTTTCCCATGAGAGAGACATTCTGTGTGAAACCCCATATCTTTTCCTCTCAGCATTTTCCTAGATTCAGGTTATTAGCCAAAAGTAGTTTGTATGTCTGGTTAGTCACATTACAATGTCTTTTATGTTCTCCATTCTGTCACAGAACTCTTCAAAGTTTTGCACAGCTCTATCACTTAGATGTAAATCATGTTGAACCTGGTAGGATATATAGGTCTGAGCAAACCATATTGCTTAAGCCATGCTTACATTGGTTAAACTGTAGTATTGGTACATTCTTACTTATAACACCACTTACTTTTTATTATTGCTTTAAAAGATAATATAACTTTTAAAGCCCTTTTGGGGTTGTGATTGCAGCAAGAATATTTCACAAATTTAGGGCCTTTTGCATTAAAATAGGGTGCTTCATTTGCTAATATCTGAATGAATAATGGAGCACTTGTGTGATTGCAAGATAGATCTAAGAGACTCTGAGCCTTCTCAAATAGCCCCATTTCTATTTCCCAAACTTCTACAATCCACATTTAAATTAGAATACTCCTTGATAGTTTTCATCTTTTTCAAAACTATATGCCAACATTCATACTGCTATACCTATGAGTAGATCTAATTTTTGTGAATTAACACCTTGCAAAGAACAGTTAATAAGTAGGGTATACATTGGGAATGATTTGGAAGAAGTACTTGGGACTAAGGGAAGCACAGCACCTTTCTGCAATTCATTTCAGGAGTCTGCTCATTAAAGTTAATGCAACTGTTAAAGCAGTGGCTCTTTACTCCCCACCCCAATGCCCCAAAAATTCATGAGAAAGCCTGAAAAAAAAATGAACTGTTTTAATGGCTAGTATTGCTGTGATCAAGCAATGTCTGTAGGACTTCTTCATTTTCATTTCTGAAGAGTGCACACTGCGCAGCCCTGCTCCTCAGAATTCATTCAAGCTATCCTCAAGCCAGCCAATGGCTGAGCAGCCTTTGTGCCGGCTCATAAGTCCTGCTCCCTTTGGGTGGGTCTAATAAGTATTCCACACCTATGCTGCACCCAAAAGAAAAGAACTTGCTATCATTTCTCTGTTTCCTGCCCCCCTCTGCCCCCTCCTTCCAGGTACAGTACTGTCTGGTTTACTAGAGGACAAAAACCAAAAAAACCCCAAACCCTGAGAGGCTGAAAGGTTATGCTGAAGAAAAATCAATGATAAAAAAAAATGTAAATTAATGCCTGTCAGTAACCCGCAGACTGTGTTGAAGTTTGCCGCCATTGTAGTACAGTGTTAAATCTGGAGAAAGCTTTTTTGCTCAGAGATGCTGGGAAGAATGAAAGAAGATCAGCTTATAAGCAAAACATGAAACTCTCTGGCAGGAAGAAGAGATGATCAAGTGTCACTGTTTGGTTTCATTTTCAGAGGAAAAGAGCATGCTGAAGGTAAGAACAAGAATGGGAGAACAGGCCGGACTGACTTTCCATTAGGTAGAATAGGCACAGGGCCTAGGGCCCACAAAATTACTATAGTAATGAGAAAACACAACACAATAATAGTTAACACACATTTAATTAAAACAGGCAAGAAATACACAAAATTTGAAGACCAAACTGATGGTATTATTTGTAACCTATAGACATAGCATGAATACTAAAATTTAGTAACTTTGATGATATGTGACAGACATCATAATTAATTGACAACACCTGATTGTTACACACACACACACACACACACACACTCATATTCTCTTCTATTGGTATATATACTCAATATTTCTCTCTGAAATATGAGGAAAATATTGAAAATTATATTAAATGTAATTTTAATAACATCATTTTTATGGAGGGAGGGCCCCACGAAAGCAAAGTGCCTAGGACCCACAAAAGTCATAATGTAGCCCTGGGAACAGGGAGTAGAGGGGATATCATGAAATCTCTTCCTTGCAAAGTTTAAATTTTAATGTTATCATAGTGCTGGTTATGTTGAAGACTTCAAAGGAAAAATGTTTACCTTTACAAAAAAGGAATGAGGCATATAGGTCAGTTTGGATATAAGAAGGCTCCTGTATCATAAAACTATAAGTAGATGGAACATTTTGTTGGAGGACTTAAAAAGATGCCTAAAAACACTGTTCAACTTCTTAATTAATTCAAAAACTTTCTTATGTGAAAGCATCAAAGGCAAGCAATTTGGGTTCTCACAAACTCGAATAAACATTTTCTGAGGATTAATTTCTTTGAGGGCTCTTTTCTGAGTAATCATTTAATAATGTAAGCAGACATACATCATCTCTCTCCCTAACTGAGCCATGAATTTGGGATGTGCTGAAATGATCATGCAACAGTGTTCATTCAACACAATAGCATTTTTTAGCACTTTAAACAGTGACAGATTTATTGTAGCACAAAGTTTTGTGGACTTCATTCACATCAAAAGCAAGGAATTTGATCTTGACATACGATTATAAATGCACGCATACAAACTCTTTCGAGAGGGTAGAATTATAAACTGAGAGGTTAAAGGGATATTAAATGCAGACTTTCTAGTGATAACACTGACTGAGAATGGTGGCAGTCATATTCAAACTCCTCTGGAGGGCACTGAGAGGTAGGGATGGCTTTGGAATGGATATTGGCCACAAGACTAAAATACTCAATTGGTGTTGATAGGAGGTGAGAGTTCAAGCCTAAAGGCCTTAGTTTGTGGGGATCTCAGGTCTCAGTGCTCTTGCCCCTTCAGTTTAACATTTACATGAAGCTGTTGGGGGAGGTCATTTGTTGGTTTGGGGTCAAGTATAATCAGTACACTGATGATGATACCCAATTGTACATCTGGACCTCTGGCTGACCAAGTGATATTGTTGAAGTTTTGTCCTACTGCCTGGAAGCTGTTGGAGCCTGGATGGGGAGGAATGGGCCCAGGCACATCTCTAGCAAGACCGAGTGGCTTTAAGTATTTGGTCCTCCTGATTCTTGGGATTTTCTACCTTTAGCCACAAGTGGGGTCACACTGCCCTGCTTAAGACTTGTGTGCAACTTGGGGATCTTCCTGGAATTTCAGCTCCTGCTTGAGCAGCAGGTAGCAGTTGTAGACAAGAAGGCCTTTGCATGGCTTCATGTTGTGCATCAGGTGCACACATTCCTGGATCAAGAGGCCATCCTCACAATCACTTATGCCTTGGTCACCTTGCAGTTGGAAAACTGCAACATGATCTACAAGAGGATGCCCTTAAAGACCACCAGGAAGCTATGGCTGCTCCAGAATGCAGCAGCACCAGCAATGATGGGCAAGCCTCACTATGCCCATGTAACATTCCTGATACATGAGATGCGCTGGTTGCCACTTGGCTTCCTGGTGCAATTCAAGGTGCTGGTTGTCACCTACAAAACCCTTCATGGCTTAGTTACTTGAGGGGCTGCCTGTCTCCTGTAGTATCTGCCCATCCTATTTGCTCCAACAGGTTGGCCCGCTCTGGGTCCCATTAATTAAACAGTGCCAATTAATGGGATCCAGAATGTGGGCCTTCTCTGTTACAGCATCTGCCCTGGAGATCCACATGGCCCCACCGTGCCTGCCTTCAGGCAATCTTTGAAAACTTGGTTGTGTCCCAGGCCTGAGGCTAGATGGGCAGGGTGGGTCCTCTTTTAGTGGCAAACACAAATAAAGAACAGGTGGTGCGTCAATTGCAACATCATGGCCACCATCTTGACATTTTTACCACATCCTGCAGACTTCCATGTCACTAGGGCTTGCTTCAGCTTCTGTTGTGCATTGGCACCTAAAGAAAACAATTAGCTGTCAAGTGCAGAGGATATCAAAAGGGGAATATTGGTTGGATTTTCTGATGAAATATATAGATGGGAATGTTAAGACTGTAAATTGGTTTGCTTCAGATAGCTCCCGCATATACATATCATAATGGACTTGTAAAAGTGTCATCCCGGCTTGTCATTAACCAGGATTTTTTTTTAAAAAGCTGCTGTCAGGTTTAAAGAGCAAGACTAAGAACCGTGGCAGCCATAAATCCCTCCTGCCACCAAAGCAAGCTGATGAGAGGCAGCCTGATGGTACTACCCTCCCTTGCCATGCTGGCCGTGGGCATTAATTACTTCTCTTTGCCTGCCCTCTAAGAGAGTTGCAAGGTGGAAGAGCCAACACTCTTTATCTGCAGCCATGTTGCTATAGCAGCTGAAGCTGCTGAACACAAGCTTTTTTGTTAAAATTCATGGACCGGCTCCAAGTTACCCCTCCCCTTCGTCAGGGGTTTCACAAGTCTCTGAATTACACATTCTGCCTGCAGGAAAGAAGAGCAAAGCTCTGGGAGGCCCGATTGTGTGTGGCTGAGGTTACAGCCCTCACTATGGCGACCACCAATGGTGAGGCGGTTCCATGCACCCTGGCATCAACAAAGCCATTTGCATGCATCTGGCACAAAAGGCAGCTCCCTTCCAAGGTCCTTGCTGTTGGAGTTCAGAGCTGTGCTATGGATTCTCTGACTCACAGGGCAGTTTCTATGGCTCCCTGAAGATGTGGGAAGAGCTAGGCTGCTGATCCGAGGGGCCAAATGGCAACTGAGTTTTAGATTGATTCTCTACACTTGGCACTTCGAGAGGAGGCTGTGATGGCATAATTGCCCTCTGTCACCCGCAGATCAGGGTTCAGAAAATGCCCCCTCCCCCAGTCCTACTACATTTTTCTCTAGAGAAGCTCCATTAAGAAAGGAAAGAAGCACGAGATGGAATAGATGCACGGTGTCTTTGGAATGATTGTCCTAGAGGCCCTCCAGTGGCAGTATAATGTTACAGTCACAAAAATCAATGTGCAGTTCCAAATGTCTGATTTCACTGTCTGCTCCCCCACTTACATCCCAGAGTATAAGAATGTATAATATTATATTTGGCATTTCTTCTGGAAATGCATTGCACTGTACGATAAGACAACACGGGCTGTGATAATCCTAGCTCTGATCTTAGCCAGGCTGGTAACAGCAGAAGACAGCCATAGCTACAGCTGTGAGCAAACCTGATTCCATCAGTATCCATTTTGGTATCCATTTTGGGGAACAATCTTTAATCTGGATTATTGCAATAGACTAAATGTGGGGCTGTCATGGAAGAACACTTTTTGTAATTTCAGATACTGCAGAACATGATAGCAAAATTGAGAAACAGCATTTATAGATGCAAACATATAGTTGAAGCCTTTTCACTGGCTACAACTTTTTGTTCAGTTGGAATTCAGATGTCAGTCTCAATTTGCTCACATTTGTTTTCATGCAGTTCTGCCAGGCTTCTTCTAGGGCTCTAGGATTCTCCGTTTTCAGAAATAAGATTGGTAATGACTGGAAGTGGACTTATTTTCAGACTTTCAAATGCCCTCCCCTGGATTATCTATCAAGTTGGGGTAAGTGGAAAATTCACTCAAATCATATTTAAATGCAAATTTACCTAATTTCACTTTTGAACCACCATATGAACCAAATACAAATTGTTGTTTGAAATTAATCTTCTCTGAATTTGCCATACAGAAAAACTGCAATTTTATGAATGTTAAGGAGAATGTACACAAGATGCATTATATTAAATTGCTTGTACAAATGCATGCATTTGGCAAATTTGCATACAAAACTGCATATATTAGAAAAAGTAGATATGGATATGGGACAAACTGAATTTGAGACACAAAAGCTGAGGACAGAAATTACAGTAGTCATACATTCCTCTTGTCAAAGATATATTTTACTTTCTTTTAGACATCAATTTAAAATATTGTTATTTGCCCAGGCTTTGTTTCATTGAATTGAATTGTCTTTATCATTCAACAGATTTAGCATTCTAGTTCAGATAATAGTTTCCTTTCATTCTGGCAGCTTAAGCCTTACTTTGGTTTCTAATAAATATCTCATTACATTGCTGGTAACAGAGAATCCCTCAAAAATCTAGTGGGAGGGAGTTTCTTTCATTTGTCTGAAACCTGAAAAGTGTGTTCATTTCACTGTGATAGCTTTTGATTCTAGTTTGAAATTTGCATCTAGGATTGCTGTTAAGTGATAGCTAAACTTCTTTATATTTTCCCTAAGTTTTTGATTATTTAGAAATTTCACATAAGATAGAATTCTACATACACGTGCTAGGATTCATTCAATTGGATGAGTTACATTTTTGTGTGTGGCCCACATAAATTCATGACCCTTTTGCTAGTCAATCACTGGCACCCAAGGCTCTATCAGTGTGCATGTAAGGTTATAATTTTTAAACGTAATTTATATTTACTTCTATTAAACTTCATTTATCATTCTAACACCTATTCTTCCAGTCTGGACTGATCTTTTGGGAACTTTTCCTATTCCCCTTTTGATTTTAATTACTAAAATGATTTTAAGATGTGAGAAAACTCACTTACTAGTTAGTTACTAGCAAGTTAACAAGCACCAGTCTGGATCTATACACTTGGATGACACCATTATTCAAATTTCCTCACTGTCATATATCAACCCAGTCTGTGTATAACTCAAAAATGCTTAAGTATCTTGAGAATGTGACAAGAATTACCTTTGTAGTGGCAGACATTAATTAGTCTGTAATTTCTAGTTGATCCTTTTTTAAAAAAACAGGGTCCAGTTAGCCAATTTTCCTATGCTATAGACTTATAGGAATATGCTTCTGTTTGTGAAATTAGTCCCATCCTGTGGAAGCTTATCTAGCAGGTATATTAATTGTGAGCATCAGGTCGAAAGCTTTTTATTCTCTCAGGCTTTTAACTTCTGAAGTATGCTTAAATATTTATCTGATTATCTTTAATTCTACATTTAGCTGTACACTAGAGTGGGAAACTGGAAGACTACCTTGGAAGAAGGCAGTGATAAACTGCTTGCATACTCTGGCCAACATTACAAGGATATGCTGCCTAGTCAGTGGAAATCAAACTACATTTGGCGGAGTTTTTATTTTCTTTCAGTTTTCAAGTGTTGTTTGTCTGATTACATTGTTGCTTTATTATGATCTCTTTTGAATCATCCTAGATAATTTTAATTGAAGAACAGTCAAATATGCTTAAAGCAAAATAAAATCAGCTGATATAAGCAAGCAAATAGGTGTTTCATATAATTACATTTGGAGTTTTAAAAAAAGTTATATATAATTTACATTGGTCTTCTGGAATTTCAAAATACTACAATTTCAGCTTCTGAGGATTAGTCAAATGCCTTATCTCTGTCCTTTCATCATTTATGTTCAGAGGAGAAAGAATATTTTGTATACGCGGAGAGCAGGATGATCTAATGGAAAACAAAACAATTTTTTTTAAAAAATCCCATTTGCATGGATGACAATATTCATTCTGAAGACGGGGAGAGGGGCAAGAAGCAACTGGCAATATTTGGCACTATGCAGAATTGCTATAGTTTCATGCCATTATGAGACTGAACAATATCCATCTATAAAATTGAAGAAAACCATGATAAGCAGTTGGCTTGTTTCATTTGTCTTTGCTAACAGTGGCTTCTGCACTTCCATTGAGGAAAAGAAACAAAACAAAGGTGGAAGGGTAGTTCCATTACCAGCAAATTTGTTTCTGTGATGCAGTTGTGAAAATCCAAAACTTTCTTCCCTAGAAGTGCAACCAGCATTATTGTAAAAGAGGTGTGGTTCATTTTTACCTCCACTTTTGCACTCACCATTATGCATGGCCAAAAATTGTTGGAGATGGAAATAGCGTACCACATCTGCTTTTGCTTAAACAAAAGTTTATACAAACTTGGAGATGCTGAGTTACGTTTCTTGAATTACTCCTGACAGAGGAACTGAATGCATAAAAAATACAATTTCTAAGTTGTCTTGTACCAAATAACCCAGTATCCAGAATTCTCATTGCATGTAATTCTGTTGCAATGTTTGTATCTTGCAGGTCTGAAAATGAGATAGCAAAGGACTACAAAGGAAAAAAGGCATCAGTTATTGGGAACTGATGGAGCAGGAGGAGGACGATAACTGCTATAATTCAAAAGGCAAATTCCAACTATTCTAATTTTTGGTCAATATACCTCCACTCCAGTAAGAAAAAGAAAACGTTAGAAGCATTGGGAAAACACAAGGCCACCATAAATGGAGCCCCTGTAAAATTTCATGAATGGTACAGAGTGACGCTACAAGAAAAAACTTGTGTGGAAATCCTTAAGCTCTTCAAATGAATTGGTCCATTAGTAATACTTGTTGAAGTACTGAAAGTTAAAATGACAGAAGAACCGAGTGCAAATGTAAAGATAAAGAAATAAATCATACTAAAAAAGACAAAATCATGATGGTGCAGACACAGTATAAAGGCTGTAAAAGGAGAGCAAGAGTGTTAACAGTGAAGTCTGCCTGGAACCCATGCCAAGTCATGTCACTTGCTGAACTATGTGCGCTACTTGCAAGCACATTTTAAAACTTTCCTTGGCAAGCATCAAGCTCGAAACATCCTGTTTTTACAGAAGGACATGTAAGCCAAGATTCTTGGGATTTTTTCCCCCTCTTCTTCAAACAAATGGCTAGTACAATTTATTAAAAGTCATTGTGTAGCATTTTCCTCCTTAATGGACTTTTTGTGGAAAGAAAAGAGCTGGAAGAAGTGATAAAATATAAGAGGGTTAAAATGGAAGATAATATTCAAGCATTTCAAATGTCCTTCTACTCTGCCAGCATAATGCCCCACCTACTGGCAGTTTTTACAGCACAGAAGCCTTCCCATGTAGAACCCCATGTATCTTCCTCCCTCCATCAGCAAATGATGAAAAGCCAATTATTCTTTGAAATTTGCAGTGTTAATGTTATTTCTTCACAATACTCTGTCATGCTTCTACAGCCCAAGGAAACATTGTGGGGTGTTTTCCATTGGAGAGATTTTCTACCACCCCAACTTTTTTACCTGTGCAGGCTTCAGAATTTTACATCTGCCTGGAATCAGGGCAAATTCAGCAAGTGCAATCAACCTCCATGGTGTTTGCCTATGCATGTTACAGCTGATCTTTCTCCATCCCCAGCCTCCAACACTCAGAAATGCTTCTGTAACAATGGCTGAATAATAGCAGCAGGTTTGCAATCACTCAAATGTTTCCATATGCAGATGTGTTATTGTACCTTATTTCTATGGAATATAAATAAATAAAGGACATTTATTTATACTTTTACAATCAACCTTCATCCCCTATCCTTTATAAAGCAACCTCTCAGAGGAGATCTGTTTGTCTGGTAAACTGCAGATAAATATGGAAAAGATGGACTATGGGAAGCAGCCTAGCAAGTTCTTTTATGGAGAGAGAATGAAGAAATTTTTCTTAATTCATAACTGATGCATGGGGATGAAGCCATGGGCAGGCTCAAGGCAAACTCAGTCATAGATGAGGTTACAGAAGGCAAAAGGACACTTCCACACATTTTTGCAGTGGCTCAGAACTCCAGTTCTGTCTAATCATATATCATCAGCTGTACCCAGGAGTCAAATCCATCAATTGATACTTTAGCTGTGGTGCATCTGAAATAATAATAAAACTGACCTTCTTGCCTGAAAGCACTACAGATTGGCAGAAGTAGATGGTCCTTACTTGGATTGGTGGAAATTTGCTTCCCAATTTCTTTCCTCTGCTCTGATAGTGATTCAGCTGCTATAACATTGTTTTTTGCATTTTGAAGATGGTCACAGGCCAGCTTCAGACTATTTTAAGGATTAGGCAGCAGCAGCAGTATAGCACTGCTGCCTGAACTGGCTGATATCTTCCAAAAGTTTTAAACTTGCACAATATAAATATACAGAGGTACTAACACCATAGATCTGAAAAAGTAAACTGGGAAGCATTCTAAATTTAAACATGCGTTATAAAGACTTGGGAAATAGGGGTATGGAAGATCTCAAATCTGGATTTCTCAATGAACAGCAAATAAACAGGTATTAATAGATTTGATTTTATTATGGGATAATAAAATTATTTTATTTATTATTTTAATCAATAATTTGGGCTTTGTGACTTTTCTTTGGCAACTCAACCCTTTCTCCAGCAAACTAATGCTGATTTTTGAGGTTGCTATTTTACTTTCCCTTAATACAATATTTCAAACATTACATTGCTTCATGATTGCATTTTTTTTTTTAAATGACAGTGGCAATTCCAGTCCCCCATCACAACAAATATCCTGAAATAATGCAACATTCAGGGCATTCTGGCAGATAAGGATCCTTTTATGCCACCAGTGCTTTTTTTAAAAAAACAAAAAACAACCACCCAGTCCTCTCTGAACTAGTCTTGATTCTGCAGTCACTCTCAGACAGTTATCCTGAAAACTCAGGCTGAACTACAAGCACTCCCTTCCGCTGATGATGGAGTACAAAAAATGGCTGCCAGCCAAGATCCCTCCCTCCCTCTCCTTGTTTTGCTGCACTGCTTATTCACAATAGAGGGAAAAATAAGAATGCTGTTTGCTAAACTTCCTTAAAGCTCTGTGTCAGAGCACTGAAGTGTCATGGAGAAATAGCTGGCCTACTGCTGCTGGGGAGAGGGGAGAGCCAGGGCCAGGCACTGGTGAGAGTTTCCACCAATGAGAAAGCTGCCCTCCCCTAACCCCTCAAAATTCAACCATTTCAAATCCCCAAAGCCAAGATTTGTGATTGGAAGTCTGGGGCAGCCCAACCAGAAGAAAATGGGCTCGCCTATCCAGGGGATGCCACCATAGGAACAAATGGGGCAGGCTTCCATGGAGACATGCCTCAGTACGGTGAGGGAAGCCAGCTGTGCTGCTCCTGCCATCGCAGGGGGGAGAGAGAAAGAGTAGCAAAATTAATGTGATTTCAGCAAATGTATAATGACATGAGCAACAAAAGGTTTTGCAATAATGATAATGAGCCAAATAAACTACGCAATCGTTTTCTTGTATGCTGACACTTCCTAATAGCATTATCCCAATTTCACACTTGGAAGCAGAAATACACAAAATATCATTTATATTATGTTACATCTGCATAAGGCATAGATTACAACGACCTTCTTCTCCAATGTCTTTCTGAGAGAAAGAAGTTGGATCACAGAGTCATTTGGACACATGACTGGTGTTTGAAAAGCTGATTTACATTGGTTCCCAGCCCAGGGGAAATTGTCTGTGCGCTCCTGTTAGCGTGGATACATCTTAGCATGCTAATGCACATTATCTTTTCAAATGAGTAGCCAGGTATACAAGATCACTTTGCCATGAGAGATAAGGTCAAATACAGGAAGGCTTTTCATTAAGCTACCAAGTGACTCTTTGATGACTAGGTTTTCCGCAGCATGTGGGAAGAGGAGCAGAGCTGCAACGTGGCTGTGCTGGAAGGAAGAGAAAAGGAAATCCAAGGTGGAAAAAGAGGAAAGGAATGCAGCATGTGAAGAAATCTAGCAAATCCGTTCAAGCAGAGAGGAAGTGCTTAACCCAGAACACAGGAAAAAGCTTTTCCTCCGACATGCGCAGACTTAGAATCAATAAGGAGCCGTGGTTTTGTTGGGCTGCTCGGTGTGGCACATTATCACTATTGGTGCATCATTCACTTCTTAAAGCAGATTTGCTGCTCCTTAAGGAAGGCAATAGACTGTATAGTTATCACCTGAAATGGGATATAATCCCTCCCACAAACTATACAACCTACTACCTCACCTCCACAGAGCAACATCAAGGCCTCGCATGTTTTGGATATTCGTGGAACTGCATGCCTGATACCCAGGGCCCAAAGAGGATCATCGTTCCTGGCAATGACTTGCATGTAGGAATGGGTGATCCAGTAGGAGCAGATGAACTGACTGCCTCCTTAGGAAAGACAGTAGATTGTATAGTTAGCTCAAAGGGAGAAGATGGCTCCACAACTATTCAATCTACTACCTCAGCCTCAAGGACAGCATTGTTTCGATGGTCAGGAATAGCAAACTTAACTCAATGATGGCTAAGAAGAACACTGATGGTCTTGAGGCTTCAGATAAAAGCGGCTGATCAAATGCAATCTGCAAAAAGAGAAAATGAGGAAACATTAGCAAATGCAAAGCACTGGGCTCTCGAAGTTGTACTGAAGCAGTTTTCACTGTTTTTTTCTGAGATCCACAATGCTATCAAGAAATCAGTTAAGTACTTGATAAAGATTCAGAGAAACTTTATGATTTTTTCCAGTTCTACAATTTTTGTTGTGCAATTGCCCTGTTTCTCCCATGAAAGTATATACAGAGTGGAGAGAAGATTGGACTGATCTGCATTTCCTGCTTGCCCCCATTCTGGGAGGGCAGGAATGGATCACATCATCCTCAGACCACCCCTAGACTGCTGGGAAGATGACCTCCATCTGAGTTTTCTTGATTTGCATCAAAAATACTCATCTTGCCCTCTTCTGGTGCATGCAGGTAGTCAGGCAATCTGGTCCATTGCTGCACTTCATTCCATCTTACACAAATGGCTGGTGGGCAGCCTACCCCTCAATCTTTGTTCTCTGACACCCATTTCATACTATACCTGGGCTCCATGACATTAGCTTTTCTTTTGTTTTTGTTTTTCAAGTTAAGTAGTAGATGAAATGTTGGCTCCTTCCTTCCTTCCTTCCTTCCTTCCTTCCTTCCTTCCTTCCTTCCTTCCTTCCTTCCTTCCTTCCTTCCTAATTGAAAAGAATTCTGGCAAATTTCCTTTTCTAGTCTAAGTGAAGGAAGAACTATAAAACTGATTTTTTCCACTAGTCCTCAAAACCCATGCCCACAGAAAGGAAAGCAATTGGTGCTTGCTTTTCCAGCATGGATGGGAGGGGTAAAAAAGCAGGGGAATCCACCAATTTCAGGTCTTGGTAAATTCTGACCAGGTGGAACATTTGGCTGTCATTGTGGCCAACGTGGAGAAAAGAGTTGAAACCCAGAAAGGGATTTCTTAAGATGATTTCCTTTCTAGTCAGTTCACACATGGAAGACAAATAGCTGAAGGCTGCATTGCAGAAAAATCCCTACTTAGCATAATCTTCTGTCTACAATTCCTTATTCTCTCCCCCCGCCCCCACCACTCCCCCCTCCTAAGTTAAGAATATCTGTTAAGGAAGGAAGAAATGAATAATTTCACAATATATTATGTTTCGTAGTTCTTAGATCTGTCCATCTTTAAAGGTCAAAATATATGCTTACTTTGAATAATATATAGATTTTATATGATTACAAAGTCCATTATCTAATCTGCAGTAGTATCTATAACTCAATTGCTATTACATGGGTCACAGAAATAAAATTAATAGTAAACAAATAGTAAACAAAACATAGTGTATAGGCTACAGAGCATCACAGGACTAGATCCAAACGTTTGCTGTTGTAAGGGTGGGAGAAAAGCGACTTTCTTGCCCTCATACCCTTTGAAAAGCTCTTTTCAGGGCATAGGGGTCTCATTCAAGGGAACAGCCTTTGAAGGGGCTATTGGAGGATGGAGCAGAGCTGGAGAGAAAACAACTTTCTTGGCCTATCTTCTGCCATCATTCCTCTGCATCCAGATTTCCAGATCTTCTGGGGCTGAGTTTTAGGTTCACATTTTGGTGAAGAGTAGCACTTCACAAATTAATGTGCAAATCACAATACAGATACCTTCACTATGCTCAGAATCTGCAGTAGAATTCATTCTCTTTCTGTATATTGGGCAAATAGTTGACAGAAATGCATATATTAGTGAAAAACCTAGTAGAATTATATGCAAAAATGATTTATTTAGTGAGCTTACATAAAATAATGAGCATTTTAGAAACATTTGGAAAAAAATGAAAACAAATATATTATTTTTTAAACATTCCTACAATGTGAAGACAGGATGGAACAAATTTAGAATTGTGACCAGTAAGAAACTGAGGAACTAAAATTGGTATTTGTCCACTCTCCCTCTCATTGCTTATTTATTAATGAAAATACTTTCCTTTCAGTCAAGTGGATTCCTATGGCAGCTCACAATATAAAAAACAAAATAGTAAAACAATCCTAATGAGAGAGTGGGAGAGAGAGAATGACTTTCTGAAGATCACTTCTAAAGTTAGGTGCTATGACCACGTAGCACCGACCCATTATATGCTTTCAACATTTTGGCATTTAGCTAACTTTTCATTCCTGATACACTTTTCTTCTCTACCCCCTTTCCCCACATGCCCTACCATTTCTAAAAATGACATCTCTCTCTTAAGCTGTCTCCTGCAGTTAAGGTGTCAACATTCTGTATGGTATATTCCATAATATCATCTTGCCTTCACATTCCTTTTTTAAAAGTATTTTTATTACAGCTTAATCAAACTTGTGTTCTTAAGTTCAGTGATAAACCATTGAAAAATAGCAGTTTCCTGCCAGTTTTCAGCAGGAAACAGAAAAAAAAAGAAAGAAAGAAAAAACTGCAAACCCAAAAGAAAACCAAACATTATGCTTTCAATTGGGGCTTTTATTTTATCAAATTGAAATAATAAAGCCATCCTGAAAAATCTGGAGCTGTATAGATATTAATACATCTTTAAAAAACTTCATTGCAGAAAGATGGTAAGTTACGCAATTAGCCTCCATATAGGCTTTTTAAAAATATACTTTTTCCCCTATTTTTCTAGACAATTTTATCTAACTGATACTTTTTAAATACAGTTTTCCACAGAAAACATTTGATTTTTATAGTGACTAAAACTCTAACACACATTTTTAATACAACATAAACCTTTCAGGTAACAGTATCAGATTGTGATACTTCAGTCTAGTTTGGTAGTGGATTTATTTTACATCTTCAGATTTCATCTGCAGTATCTGGGAGGGAAACATTTATACTACCTTTTGCCTGCAAATGTCATCTGATTCTGTAACACCCCCCCCCCCAAAAATAGGTATTCTGTTTTTATATATCTATATGTGTGCAGGTGTATATTTCTGTATGCTTTATTATATACTGTACATTTAAAAAAGCGAGCTCCAAGTTCCTCTTCATAATCTAGCAATTCTGAAGGGTTCTTACCAGAATTTCTTTAAAATTTGTTTATCTACATGATTTACAAACTTATTTTTACTGCCACTAATTTGTACAAAATCCTGTTACATAAAATCCTCACAAAGGAGGCAAGTATGCTTGAGTACAATTTAGATCTGGCCAAATAGTAAATTAAATTAAATTAAATTAAATTAAATTAAATTAAATTAAAAATGCTTCCTTTCCTTTCCTTTCCTTTCCTTTCCTTTCCTTTCCTTTCCTTTCCTTTCCTTTCCTTTCCTTTCCTTTCCTTTCCTTTTTTCCTATGATTTAAAGAGCCTAGCTCCAAAATCTTTGCACTTATTTCTCTGAAGTTGGAATCATTTCTTGTCCTTGGAAAGTTCATCCCATTTCATTAAAAAGTATATTAGTGTGTAAGATTGGTGCTAGGAAGAACCAAGTTCAAATCCAGCCTCAGCCATAGAAACCTACTGTATGACTTTTTTCTTAGCTTAACCTACTTCACATGTTTGTGAGCCTAAAAATGCAGCAAGATTCCCCTGCTGTTGTGAGCCCTTGGAAGAAATGCAGAATATAAATCTAAGTATGGAAGATACAATAAACATTATAGCCATCTGTGGGTTATCTATGGCAATCAACAGGAAGCACTGAATCTTACTTCAGAATTAGCCTCAAACCTGATCAAGAGAACTAATTTAGTCCATGCTGTTTTTCAAACTATAGAATTAGGCTCTTAGCTTACCTCCTGAGCTGATTTTAATGTTGACTATTCTGCTTGAAGCGTATGACAGCTGAGGTCTAATACATCTGAAGAACATCTGTTTGTGGAAGACAAGAGCTGGACAGAACTTGACAAATGAATGTTAAGAATCTGAAATATTTAGTGTTTCTCAATAGGAAGTATTAAAAGAGTGTTTCATGACAGAGATGGCAATAGATCTATCTATCTATCTATCTATCTATCTATCTATCTATCTATCTATCTATCTATCTATCTATCTATCTCCTATCATATAAACTGTCTATCCATACACCCACCCCCAGTAGAAAGCAGAGAGGTTTGATTTAAAAGAATAAAACAGACCTAGGATTGACCCTCAGATATGGCCAAGCTAAAGTTTTGAAGCTGTGTAAGCTAACAGGATTTAGGTAGTGCCTGTCTGGAGATCTGATGTAGGGAAGCAAAATTGCTTTGCAAGAATATTTCTATTATCTGTTATTTTATTAGGTGGCAAGTTTATATATCAGTACAAAAATTCAAATTTCTAAGATGTTTGAAGTTCTCGGTGATGTCATTCCAAAGGAAATGAAACAAGGGTAAGTGTTGCACTCCTATATCATCTGATGGTACAGAGAAGTGCAGACAGAGAAGTTCAAAGTACTGTATTGATGAGAAAAAAATCTGTATCATATGAGTGTCAACAAGAGGGGTGAGATTCATAATCCAGTTGCAATGTAAGTCTACTTTTAGTAATGGCTGCAGAAGCTCTCTTTGTCATCTGCCATTTGAAGCATACATTTTCATTTTTAAAGGTCATACTCCAGCTCAATTTTATATTGGCAATATTTACCTAGGCTTGCAACAAGTTATCCGTTCTAATTCCATTATTTTCAGGTGAGAGATTACTAAATACAGAAAAACACTGTTCACATAGGCAGTGCTGGATATAATAAGTAGCAGACGTGGAAGTAAAGCACCACAATGACTTACACTACCCTTCATCTGATCCAGGAAACCCTGCTTCTATTTTTAGAATAACAATAAGGGTGAGAGTGTGATCAGGCCCCTGCCTTAATAGAGAATGTGGAAGCACAACAGAAAATAGCTGCCACGAAGAGCGGAATACAAAACAACTAGGAGGACATGGAAGTCACATAGGAGGGTGTTATCAAATCCCATTTTTCAGTGCTATAGACTCATATTCATAACTAGTTCTTTCATAGTGATGGAACCCCAATATTCACAGGATATATATGCAGCATAAATAACTCAACATGAAATAGGAGGAACAGAAAGAAAATATAAAGATACCTTTAGAAATGTTAATTAAATAATTTGATGTATGCTAAATAGTTCTTTCTGTTCCTCTGCATTCACATTCCTTGGATAAAACAGTAGAAATCAAAAGCATGTTTACTTATTCTGAAACTGTACAAAACATTTCATGCATGGCTTTTTAGACTCCTAGAAGGGCTTACATTAAAGATTTAATTTAAACAAGTAAATTAACAATAATTACCAACAATGATAGAATATTGGAACATAAAATGTTCTCAATGGGTGTTACCCTGCAATTGTGCAGAAAGATGTGTCCAGCTTAGTGGTTATAGAAAAAGCTATTTGTTTTGTTTTCGTGCCCCCAAACAAGAAACAAAGCTAGGTGCCTTCTTAGCATTCTTTTTAAATTATTCTTTTTGATTGTTTAGTTGTTTTTAGGGGAAAAGAAGAAAAGGTACTGATTGCAAGAAGAAGGGCCCCCAGAAACAAATATAAGAAAAGTATCTACATTAAAGCAGGGGAAAATGGCATGCATGACAGGAAAGTAGATCTTTAACCCTCACCCCATCTCCAAATAATATATTTACTTGGCAAAGTTTAACCTCCTACAAAAGTAGTTATAACGTTCCCCCACAGTCTGAAATTTCACAAAGGAAGCAGCATTGTTTCATAAATTTGAGAAGCAAGATCTATTCAAATCTTCAAAACGAGTGCTGATCAAGTTGGGGCTTATTTTATTTGGTCACAGCTAAACCGTTCAAGTGGTACGATGTAATGTGGGAGGGGGACATTTAGTGTTTTTAAAGACTGGGAGGTTCCCAAGTCATCATGAGTAAATAATAAAAATAAAAATAATAACAGATTTTTAAAAATCTCCCCTGTAGCAAGAATCAGGTGCTTTGAATTCTCATTTCATGCACATTTCTAGGAAAAGAGATGTCACAGCTGTGTTTTCCTGTGGCCTGATATCAAAGTGCCATTGTCCATGTCCAGCATCTCTGACCGAACGTCTTAAAACTCCAGCACTGGCAAAGCCAACAAAATCCGAATGCAGCCAAAACAGCATTCTGTATGCAAACAAACCTAAGCAATTGCAAATGCTAAGCTTGCCTCAAAACCCAAATATTTTTGCAAGCTTTTATAGCTTCAGGTGGTGCTCTGTTATCAAGAGAGTCTGGCAGATTATAAAAACAAGGAATAAAATAGCTGCTTTAAAAGTAGATGGTGCTTTCAGCTTTTGTACAGGCGCAGTCCAGAGCAGGGCTGCCAAAACTATCGGAGGCAGGTCCCAGATAGAAAAGTGGTGCCAGTCTCGCTTAAAATCTTGTCAGTCCTTCAGTGTGATAGCTAAACTTGGAAACAATTAACCTGAAACAAAAGCCCAGGGTTAATTTCGCTGCCTGCATTCTTACAAAATGGCTGACAGTCAGCCATTTTGTCATTTAGATTTACGATAGAAATGGTGCAGCAATTTGATGTTCGGTTCAGGTAATCTTTCCAAAAGAAAGCAGCAAGAGCAACAGCAACATGTGTTTTGAAAAGTCTTAGACTTTCAAAAACAGCAGATACTTTCTGCATGCTGAATATTGGTTCGATTATACTGCTTCAAAACTATTTTTTAATCCTGCAGCAATAACAATAATCAAATGCTTTTTTTTTTCGTGTATTCTTTTGAAGGAGTGAAATTATTATTTTTAGGGGTTTCTCTCAAGAGTGAGAAGTGAAATTATAGAAATATTACTTGGACTCCCTAACTTTATTGTTTATATCCACTTTCTGCCCTCATTCTAAGCAGCTAACAATCATTCTGTTAAAATCACAGTGTGATCTGTAAAATGCACATATGTAAAAATGTCCCATCGCTATGTCTCTGTAACAGGCAGGAAGGCAGCACATGGCTACTTGACTGAGTGTAAAACAAATATAAAGACAATGCCATTGCAAACAGCAGTTCAAAGAGGAAAGGTAATATTTTTTTCTCTCCCCTTGATTTAGCATGTGGACCTGAGAGAAGGTCAGGGGTATCTACAGAGGGAGGGTCAAAAAGGTCAAGATGGCGGCCACAACCACACACACCTTGGCCCTCTTTTTACATGTATTGGATGTAAAAAAAGGGGCGGGGTTTTAGTCACATGGTCATAACCTGCCCTCTTGACTTTTTTTAACCTCTGGGGGGCATGCCTGGTGAAATTTAGCTTAGCAGCAGAGCATATTTTAGTTATGACTTCTTTCAATGTTGTTAAATGATTGAAAACAAATCATTGCTCTGTATTTTTAAATAGGTGTATTTAACTTCCTTGATTGCTGAGATAAATATGACTCTTCACTCATCTTGCCAGGATCTCTTCCATTTCTCTCTCATCCTTTTAAAAGTGTTTGATGAACTAGGCTTCAATAGTACAGTAGAACCTAAACGGGAACCATAATCTTTTTTTTTTTTTTTATCACAAGTAATCCCATGCAGTTTATGGCACTTTATGCGATCACATTCCATACAGCAGTAGTAAGAGAAATGAATGCATCCTTGTGGGAATTAGCTGCACTTTCTCAGCAACAAAATTTGGCAGGCTGGGAAAATGCAGCGTCTCTGTGAAGTAACCCTTTCTTAGTGGTAAGATTATCTGGAAGTCTGCAACAAGTGACTACTGTAGTGGACATGCAGTGGACTAAGAAAGGAATTCTGCAAAGGCTCTTAGATGGCAAACCACAGCTGTTCACCCTGTTTGGGGGAAAAAATCCTACCTTTTCAAGCAGCCTGTGAATATTCAGTGGTTTGATGTCTCACTATGCTGCATTTTAAAAACTGGGTGACATTCTCTCTCTCTCTCCCTCTTTGCTTCAACTACAATCCAAATCAGGAATTTGGTATAATAATTCTGGTAAGTGATAAATGAGTTGTTTAAATTTACTGACCGATGGTATAATACTGTACACAGCTACTCAAGTTAATTCACTGAGGCTTATTCCCTGAGTAATAGGGACGAGATATACAAATAAGTACAGCTTTAATGTATTGAAACCTTCAACAACTTTCATTATAATTACAAATACACACATATAACTTTAACTGTTCTTGTATCATCTTTTTGATTTACTAATTATCCAATAATCATGTATAAACTATTTGTAAATGTAATCATAACACAAATTGTAATTGCAAATTAGTGTCTCCCTATGCCAGCAAATCCATTATTTATTTTGCTAACTAATTTATCTTGCAGAAAAGCCTGTGATGATACCTATAAGGTTTCAGTATACTAAAGCCTTACATTATGTATACCAGGAAACATTTTGATTTTTAAACAATCCAACAGAGACCAGTAATAGTAATAAAGAGAATGTCTCAAAAAGTAACTCTAAGAGCTATACTTTGTATAGAATTTATTCATCTTAAAACGAATAGCTTGGAGCAACAATTAAATGCACTGTTATCTGCAGCACATAATTCTTTTATTCTGGAAATTCACTTCTTCTGTTACATTTTCCCAAATTCCAGTTCCTACCTACTGCAGACAATTATTTCTAGATATAAGAGGTTGGTTGGGAACATAGGTGTATTTTATATTCCCATTATGCATAAAATATGGCATGAATAACAACTGCCATCTTTTTCACTGATTCAGAGAAAGAAATGCGCATTTATAGTTACACAGACCCAGACACATCACAGCTACTGGTCCTGAGTTACTAAATGCCTTAAAATTCACTGTCTTTCCAACAGGTACTCAGAAACAGTCATGATCTGACTGTTCCTTCCCTTTCTGATGCCACTGGATGGAGATAGATTTCTTAGAATAACTGATGCAACTATCACTGCATTCTTATACTACCATAGAAAGTAATGCTTAGAGATGATACCCAAGTCTTTTCTGCTGAATGATATGGCTTATCCTTGTGGGATCTCCTATAGTTATTAAAGGGCAGGGACATACAGCAATTATCTTGCAGTGCTAGCTCTATTCTCACCACAAACAACCCTGAAACAGTGTTATCCAGTCACAACAGTGCTTTTCTTAAACATGTAATTTATCTTGAGTTGAACACCTATGAAGAAAAGAAGCATGTAAAGATAAGTAGATAGATATTAAAAAAAAACAAAAACAGAAAAGTGAGATAGTTTAAACCAGTGTTTTTCAAACTTGGCAACTTTAAGGTGTGTGGATTTCAGCTCCCAAAATTCCCTCACCAGCATGCTGACTGGAGAATTCTGGGAATTGAAGTCCACACATCTTAAAGTTGCTAAGTTTGAAAAACACTGGTTTAAACTGTGCCTTGAAGCATGGCCTATCATAATCACATTGACCAATGGCATACAATTATTTACAGTCCTGGTATTTAATCAAATAACAACTGATGTCAGACATCCAGGAAATGACAGTAAGACCATTTCCTATGATACTATGAACAAATCTTTCCAACTGATTTGAGGCACAGTCCTACAATCCTGGCTGTGCCATATCAAGAAATGCTACGCTGATAACACAACTGCTCAGTTTGGCATCCCAGTCTATTTGCAATGCCCGATGGCGTCAAAACAACCCCCAGGTGTCTGGCTCCAACTCAGGTTTTATTCTGGCCTTTCTCTGTTTTGTTGGAGACTGTGCCACACAGAGACAAAAGGGTTAGGTTCAAATACGGCTGGAGTTATGTCCCAGCTTCTTTGCCTCCTTCTCCTAACCAGGCAGCAGCCGCCATCTTGCAAGCATTGAAAGAGGGAAGAGGAAAACAAAGAGGGGTGAGGGAGGCTTGAAGAATGTTGGTTAGAAAAGAATAATCAGTGCTCCAGAGAACATCTTCCCTCCATGCAATCAGGACAAAAGACTTAAGCCTGAGAAAGATCAGCTTCTGAGGCTTCATGCTTTTATTCGGCCGATTTAAAGGAGAAATGCATCTTTCCTAGAACTGGCTTGCTGGCACAAAGTAGAAGCATGACTCAGCTTACAAACACATAAACTGTGGAAAATTTCCCAATGGGAAAAGGCAGGAGTAATGGAAACCACCTGGCTGTGTCAAACGTTACTGACCTTCCCTTAATAGGAAGCTATAGCAATATTTCAATATTTTAAAGCAATTATGGACACTATATGGCTTCTCCTACAACATGCTAACAAAGGGAAAGCCAGCTGATTTTTGTGTTAAAGGTAAGATCAGAGGAGTCTTTCATACATGTCTGCTTCCCATGCTGGAGCAGTGATTAATAGCTGAGTGTAATTACTCTGTAATTCTAATGTGTGCACCAGATCTTAAGTGCTACTTTTTTGAACCAGTGGGAACATTTGACATTTTGAGAGCGTGTCAAGGACAAAGAAAATGGCTGCTGTGGGGGCTTGCTTTTTCACAAAATGGCTTCCATGGTGAGGGTGATGTTACAAATTACTAATTTACTAGAAGACAAACTTGTGGGCTTGCTCCCTATCATCCTCTTCAGCTCCCTAGGACCTCACTATCAGCCCCCTGCTTATCTTTGTCTTTGTTGTTGGTCTTATTTTACTGGGGGGAGTTGGGTATATTTGCTAACAAAGCACCATTTTTATTTTTGAAGAATGCCGATGCTGATTTCAAGGTTATTCTTGGAAGTAAAGATGATTCTGAAGGCTGATGCTATGCTTTGGCACATATCAGCTTCCTTTGCAATCTTGTTTAAAATTGAAATAGCATGCTAAAATTTGAAAAGGTAGAGGGGAGGCAACGGTGGAAGCATCTGCAGGCATATTGATGTCCATGGTGCCAGTTGGGGTTCCCAGTGCCAGCTAGTGCTGAATTTATAGTCATTAGAAATACCTACAATCTTATAATTAAATAACAGGAAATGTTATCAGATCAATTGAGGAAACCCTAATTAGCTAAAAAGTTAGTTAAAACTTCATACTATTTTTTTCTTGGAGTGATCCACTATAAATTTAATACAAGTAACTATCTGAAAACATACTAATTTCCACTGGTTGAATAAAACCCACTACTAATTCTCTATCTCAAAACTTAAATGAATAGATAGTTGTTGTGGCTACAGAATCACACCTTCAAAGTAATCAGACAATCAAATATTTGTAGTCAAGGAAATTTGGAAAGCCAAATACAATATGGACTGATAGAATAGCTTTTATGAGAAAATCTAATTTGTGATTACAAAAATCAAAACATTCAGAGAAGGATGTCCATACTTAGACATTTTTTCTCTGCGCACATCTACTCTTGAAATCTGGGTCTTAACAATAATTGTAAAGTATCCTTGTAGTTGTTATGGACCATTGAGTCGACCCTGACTCCTGGCAATTACAGGAACAAATCCCTGCAGTTTTCTTGGCAACATTTTCAGAAGTGGATTGCCAGTACCTTCTTCCTATGGCTGACAGAGAGTGATTAACCCAATTTTCAATTCTCAGTGATCTTATGTCTGAAGGAAGACCCACAGCATTGATCGGTGCAACACTGATATCCGATATTTTGTGTGAGAGGACCTCCATTTCTGAGGTCAATTGTTTGTCTTCTGGAACTGTTCCACCTCCAAATCTGCTCCAGAGAATTGTCTAAGCTTTCAGAAGAGAAAGTTGCAGGAAAGAATGAGAATCTTTTTGCATAGCGTGGTTGTTCTACTAGCAGAAGGTCTATTGTATAATTCACAATTAAAATAATTTATGGAAAAATTTGTTAGAATATCGAGGTGAAATCAAGCTGAACATTATGCTTTATTACAGAAATATAGCAAAATATATCATTAGATATAACATTTCAACTATAATAAATTCCTCACCAAAATTACAAGTTGTTCGTAACATATAGCCATTATATATTTTAAAAAGCATGCAATTTTGATGAAGAATTTATTGATAGTGATCCAATCCATGGGAAAAATACTTGAAAAATACAATATTATCAACAACTATAAGATAGATATTTAATTTAATTTAAAATGGGCATGAGGAAAAACAAACCACATAGTTTTATAATGGGATCAATTTAAAGAAAAAAATTTTTAGAGTGCTTTTATAATTTGCAAAAATATATTGGGAAGTAAGTTGTCAGTGGAATAATAACTATGTTGTAAAAGACTGACTATTAATGTAATATGGATAATATTTTAACTTATACTTTAATAAAATATGAAAAAGGCATGAACTGTGATACATTCCTATGGCTGAATCCAAAGGGGAAGAGCTGGAAGACTTGAACATGATTTTTTTTCACCTTTTAGTCAGTTGTTAATCTAATTATATAGTGATGTAGCTAAGATCTTTTTCTAAGCAGACACAACTTTGTATATTTAATGGTAGATTCATTAAGAATGAGAAAGTGCTTGTTCTGGCTGTAATTTTCAGATTGTATAACAGTGCTATGTGGCTACGTAGCCCTAATTACATTTTAGGTTAATTTGCCCAGTATGGACTAGGAGCCAAACATATTATACAGTTTACAACAATTTAAAACAGGGGAGTATAACTTGCCACCAAGCTGTAATTTTTAATGTGATAGGAAGGAGAAATATATAGGAAGTAATCATATTTGTTGCATTTAATCAATTTAGTATGATTAATTTAAATTTTATTAAACTGATAGTTTTTTATCCATGCCTCATCCACCTCTTTGTCTTGAACATACTTTTTGAAGTGTGAACCCCAGCAGGCCAGCAAAAACCCTGAAAAACGTTTGTATATCCCTGTTTTAAAACTTGGTACAAAGGAGTAACTTTATACTCAAGGACAAAATATAATGAAGACTAAGAATACAGCCTATGGTGTTTTCCATGGAATATGTGCCAAAGGAAAAAAAAAAGTGGGGGGAGGAGAAAGCTTCCATAAGATTGCAATTTAAAGAGGCATAATTCAGTTTTGCAAGCTTCCCAGGAAGATGTCAGATTATGCTTCATTCCAGTTAGCTGTGGTTATTGTTGCTATTACTGCTACTAGTGGAAATCCATTGTAGGCAATACAACGAACACTTCTAGTTGACCCCATCCTCAGCTCTTCAGAATCCATTTTATATTTGAAGTTGATCTGTGGTATTTTGACTTTCTGATCTAGAATGGGAGACGAACATACTTCTATGAGTGGAGGGGTGGGCTACCCTCTCTTCTCTCTTTCACTTTGCCACAGAGGAGAGAATAAAAGTTGAGAAGATCAAAGGCGGAAAGCAAGACAAATAGTTACTTCTTCACTAAATGCCTCCTCTGCATTCATGACTAGCACTTTCAGATATCTCTCCTCTCCTTTCCTGTCCAGGTTGTTTTATGAATATTCCAGGTGTCCCCATTTTTTGCTGCCTTTAAAGCCATTTCCCATTCAAGGAAACAACAAAGATATATTGAAATTTCTTGTAATGGCTAGCCTCCAGTTAAAATATCATTGGATCGCTGTGGAGATAATTTCACTCCAAAACTGGGACTGTCTAGAAGTGCCCCATACCTTGCTTAGCAAGATATAGATCAATGACTTAATGTTACAAGCAATGTTGCTATTAAAATAACTTCTTTCGTTTAACACAGGGGTTTGCTAAAATCTACTTCAGAAGCCAAAACCTGATCAATAGACATAATCAGGCAGATCACATTATAAAAACTTAACATCCTAAGAAATAATGGCAACTAGATTTTCTTCACAGCACAGGAGAGAAATAATGAAGAAAGAAACATAAGGCAGACTTCCCAGGTTCAATTCAACTGACCTTTTATATGGGACTTACTTAAGTAGTCACTTTGCAATATTGTGAACTCAGCTAAAATGTCCCATTTCAGAACATGCCAAATGGATGGTAATTTAACAACCTCTTGCAGCCACAGAACAAATAGCTATGGAGGTACAGAGCCCAGCAGCCAGACAAGGGAGAAGTTTCATACAGATCTTCTGTGCCAACTGGAGCCCAGTTGATCACCAATGCAAGGATCAACTTCCATTCATCCTAGAATGTCCACATCAGAGGTCTTCTGCTGTGATAAGAGGTAAAATACTATTTTCATGCTAGAACATCTCATACCAGCTTACGGGCTGCTGCTGAGATGGAGGGTAAGTGGTGAGAACATGTCCTTGAGAAACAGTGGAAGATCTTTGTACCACAGTAAGCAGAACCTGCAGATGAGCCCTTTTTGTGTTGAGTGAACCAAGCCTATAAGATGTGGGCAGTGAGTTAAGCATTCAGTGGGATTATCTATAGAAAGCTATTTATGAAGCTTGCGAATTATAAGCAGAGTAGCTGCTCTGGTTCTGAGTTCACAATATTCCTAATTCCATTCTCTTCAAAAGGAAGATAAAGGAGATTCCTTAGATCAATATAAGATTAGCTCTCTCCAGTTCTCTCCAATGTAAAAGGCTATTTGAAACATCCTATTAAGAGGACTGTATCTGATTGATGATTGATATTTATATAGGTTGTATATATTTATACTCCTTAACCTATATAGATAATAAAACTTAGGGAAAGCTGTCTGAGAGCAGTGTTACACAACTAGCATTGCTACTTCCCAAGAACGCTGTGGCTAGCACTATAGCTGCAGCCATTGCAGAGTTGATGTGCACTTCCATAACTGGACCAATGAAGGATGGCAGAAACTGCCCCTTTCCCAGGGCCATTTCTTGTCAACTCATTGCATTTGTTCATACTAAGAAAAACAAAGACCAAAAACATCCAGCCTGGCTGGGAGCTCCCCATATGTCAGTGCAGGGGGTAGGGAGAGAGTATAGAGCTGGAAGACAAGGATTGCCATGAATCCCTGACAATAGGAAAGTGGCATGCTCCCAACTCCAAACTAGGAGTCAAGTCACCTAAATTGCAAACAAAAAAATTTATGTTTTGAGATTTGGGCTTGGCCTTGCTACTCAAGGCACATGTGGAGCTGCTCTGAGAGTGTTGTATTAGTTTTGTTTTCACTCACATATAGAGAATGTACATCTATATTATCTTTGCAAGATTTTACCTTTAGAAAAACCTGAAATGAATATATTATTCATCTCTTAATCCAGTGGCAACACAAGATACATTAGAGACATTAAACTTGAATCAGATTAGGTTATGCAGTAGACTCCATATGTAGCATCTTTCAAAGCTGCCTTTCTCAATTTGATGGACTCCAGATGTCTTGGGACTCCCTGAATTCTAAGCCTGGATAAAATAGTTTTTGCAGACATGAGAATACACAAAAACTATCTATTCTGTCTGTCTGTCTGTCTGTCTGTCTGTCTGTCTGTCTGTCTATCTATCTATCTATCTATCTATCTATCTATCTATCTATCTATCTATCTATCTATCTATCTATGAGAAACCACAAACTACTCCTTCCCATCATGAATGAAGTTTATAATGCAGGATTTTATAATTAATTCTTATTAAGGTTAAGTGTGTTTCCAGAATAATTTGGAAGAAGTGTTTAGGACTTGCTTGAGCAAAGCACCTTTCTGCTATTCACTAAAGGACCTGAGGCTTTTTCAGTTTTTGTGTGAGCCTGAAAACAAAATACATCATTGCTTTAAGAATACAGTTATTCAAATTAAGCTAATCTTTAAAGTGGTGGCACGTTTTTTTTCAGAAGCCTGAAAAAGTCCTGGCTCCTTTAATGAATAGCAGCGGTGCTATGCTCATTCTTGTGTGAGGTCTGAAGCCCTTCTGAATAATTTTTGAAGCACGCCCAGTCCTAATTACTATAACTTTAAAGACAAGGTACGGTGTCTTATAGCATATAGCTCTTCATATTTAATAGTCAGTGTATCACGTTAATTTCAGATCATGCCACAGAGGGAACAAGCAAAAACAATAATATGGCAAGGCAAGAAAATTAAATGAAATATTAAATATAGCAGGTAAAATTCAGTTGCACAGTTCAGCTAGTGGAAGCTGTTTCCACAGACTGAAGAGTCTCCCAATCGGTCAGAACAGATTTTGAGAACAAACAGCAGGTACAGTAGGAAGGAGAGAGGAAGAGAATCCTGTTGCATTATCAAAGATTTCCTAAACAATTTTTTTTAAAAACTTTCCAGTTAAAGAAAATGCTACATGAAATAGTCTTAGCATAAGCAAACTGGAATCTAAGATAAATATTGACATCCACTATTAGAAATCAAATCAAAGTAATATGTTGTCATCTTATGCCTCACCACAATGATAAGATAAATGCTGAGGTGATCAACTAACTGCAATCTATTTAGAATACAAGAATTTAAAAAATGTACTTTTTAATATAAACTACTTTTTAAAAAAGCATTTCAAATTCTATGCATTAAAATGTTATAAGTTATGAGAAATATGAGTTTAGAACAATTGTTGAGAGTAGTCCATTGACAGCACTGCTTTTAATATGGATCCCTTGAATTCATAATTACACGTCATTCTTCTAGGAAACAGGTGTTGGCAATCATCAATACAAATAAAAAGCAAATGGTCTGGTTATACTATCAATCTTTTTATGCTGAGATTTCTAGAACTGATCATATTAATTGTGTATAAAGAATGCCTTAAATGCTATCAAGACTTGTCTTCTCCCCAACAGAGCTATGGTTCTTGTGTACTAGCAATTGTCTCCTGCTGCTGCATAGAAGAGTTTAATGAATAATCTCCTTTACTCCGCTTCCAAATGGCTGATGGAAGAACCCTGAATAGTGACAAAAAAAACCTGATCGTCCAGAGGCTGCTGAACTATACCTTCTAGCTGCACAGGCAACCCGACCAATGGCAAAGGATGCTGGAAATGGTAATTTATCAGCATCTGGAGGGTTCCAATATGTCTCCTGGGAGTTTACAGTATGGTTCATAGGTAAAGTTCATTAACAGGAGAAGAGTAGCCAAGTATTGTCAAGGATATCTTAGATATATGATTCCCTGACCTACTACAAAAAGTTGGGCTAAGGGCAATAAGATTCTTTACAGTTCTATAAACAGAAATAAGTTACATACAGTGAAACTTTATTTTAATGAATTAATAGAGAAGTTTACAAATGTATGTATGTTTGTTTATTTATTTATTTAACAAACATATGGCCATGAAATGTGAAAGTATATCGAAATTGAATAAATAAATATCACTTTAATGATGACATCACTGCAGAAATGATGCAAATTATGTCACTTGCACCAGTTTGCATTAATTGTGCAAGAATATCATTATGCAAATTGTCTAAATTGATGCAAGTGATGTTATTAAACAGTTGGCCTAAATCACCATGGACATTTGGTGCTTTACATGTGAAGACAGGCAAATCAAGTTTTCACTATACACTGTACTCACTGGGGAACAGAAGGATTTTAACAAATGTCTGCAGAAGTGAGGTAGAACCAATAAGTGTGAAGGATACAAGGGTGTCGGTTGGTGCAAGATCAAAAAGTCAAATGGTGGCCATGAATGTGCAATCAAAGCTCTGCCCCTTTTTTTACATGTGTCATGCATATTGGAAGGGTTTATAAGAAAACCATTTTCTATTTGCTGTGATACACATTGCTGTGTTAAATTGTTTGCTATTTGCTGTGATACATATGCTGTATTAAACTGTCCACTCTGTGGTGTAGGAAAATATGCACTTTGAACTTAACATCTCAAAATAATTTTTAAAAGCAAATGTTAACATGTTAAATATTCATGGCTCACTTTGTGATTATAGTTTGTTGATCAAAAGAAAGCAGAGTGTACCTATTTTTCTCACATCAATGATTAAAGCAATGAAAAATGACCATTAAAGTGAATGTTTGAGTTCCCCTCTAGGTAAAAGCACTACTTTGGGGGTAGGGCTGTATTTATGGGCCAAGTTACACATTTTGATGCTATCCATAGAGTGATTAGAAGAGAAAGAGAGAGAGAAAAAAGGAGATGTCTATTTAAAACTAGTAACCAAAGGCTGGTTGTCAGCAACAGAACCACTGTTAACCTAGTCTGCCTTTTTAAAGAGGTGAAATAATTTCATGGGCTATCATTTTACCTTGAGGTTGTCAATGCAGCAACCATACATATCATGAAACTCACCAGACTCTCAAGAAGTGCCCCCAAATCCCCATAAAGTGAAAGTTACGAAGTTATATATCAGCATTCCTGCATAATACTTCTCAAAAGTCATCAAATTTAATAATGTTGAATCTCATGACATTTTGTTAAAATTTTACAAGATCTCAGCAGCAATCACATGACATTTCAGTGATGGCGGGGGTGGGGGAAGGGTACCTAAGCAGAAAACCCAAAATTAGGATGGATAATTTTTAAAAAACTAAAATGTATAGTTGAAAAAATCAGCAGAAGTTCACTGAGGTTGATAGAGGTGCTTCTAATTCAAGTGAGATTTGGAAAGAAATGGAGTAAAAGAATCAAGAATGTTAGATTTCATTTCTCATACACAAAGCTGGATACAAAAGCTAGCCAATGGAAATATATTCACCAGCCTGTACTTTACACAATGGTAATAAAGATTGTATCCAATCTTACACTGCCCAAAAGTGATAGCTCATAAACCCCATGAATATAATCTATCAAATTTATATTGATAGGGAGTAATAAGAATTGTATTCCAATTTATACTGAGGAGCCAAAGTTGGGGAAAGTCCTAGAAATTCATACTGAAAGTCTGTATAAAGTCTGAATAAATCTGTATGAAGTATCCTAGCTCTTGGAAAATTTATAATGCTAACTTAATGGGGCAAAAAGAGTCCAAATTTCATCATCATTAAATTGCCAGAGCATCACTTTATGAAGGACTACACTTGTGCTGCATTCTTCAGCTAAGTTAACTTGTTTGATATTAATGGATTAATATCAAACAAGGTAGTATTAATATCAAATTTGCCCTCAATACTTTACAAATGATTATTATTAATATCATTTGTAAAGTTTTGAGAGCAAACTTGGGAGCTAGACAGATTATGTTGGAGGGTTGCATAAACAGATGGTTACTTGCATGCACCAGTGAGAAGAAACCGGAATACTGTGTAATGTTCTGCTTTCTACCATTTTCCCCTCATCCATGTAATGTTTAATTTAGAAATCACTTCCTAGTCTAGAAATTATACTTCTCTAATATTCTGGTGTTCTTGTAACCACTTTTATAATGGCAGATCTTCAATAGCTGAATTGCATTAATGAAATTGTTCCAATGGTGTGCTTCTGTAAGTGTAAATTCAAATTAATTCCTGCTTCCATAAAATTCCTCCTTCTATGAAAGCCTATAGAAAAAGGGGATAATAAGAAATATATCAAAGGAAAATAAGAAAGGGTTAAAAGTGATAGAGGATCAAAGGCTAAAGAATGTATTTCAAGAAGCTAAAAGTGTAAAAAGGGAGTGAAATGTACTAATGGCAAATAAACAGAAAAATATACTGCTGAGAAATATAAATAGTTGAGCAAATTCACAAATGAGGAAAGTGACAAGGAAGAATATTACATGAAAAAAGGGTATAGGAGGAAAACCACCAAGTTCTAAATTACACCAACATATTTGGAAAGAGTGGGAAGCCAGATTTCTGCTTCATCAATGAAGACCAAATTTTTAAATTGCAGGTTACATCAAACTAAACAGCAACTAAGCTAGCAAATAAACCACATGTCTATAGCTGAATACGAGGGATGGTGCAAAAATGTGAAGAAAACCACTCAAAATGACAATGTTTCTCATTAAAAATATCTCCCTTTATTCTGAAACTGGTTGAGTACCTGCTGAGCTTGACCTAATTCAACATGGGGTTGGTAGCACACCCCTGCTACCACCTCGTTCCTTCTGATAGCCTTCCTCACCATTTCCCGGGTAACTTGATAAATGGATTTTTGACTGTTCTTCTCAAATATTAACTAGTAAAGTACTACCTTTGAAGTTTCTGGAGCAACTGATATGCGTGCCCCCAAAGATGAACTGATTATTGCAATGGATTCATATGGCACTACTGAATACATTCAGTGGAGAGTAATAGAAAAAGCATGGATCCATGGAATTCAGAAGTTTAAATTGATAATTTTAAAGGGAGTCTGAGCAGTTGAATCGCGCCCCTTGCTTCTTGCTGGATATATTAATTTTTCTGTAAAATCCATCATGCAATTTTTCTGTGTACCCACACGAATTTCCCAAGCATGATCTCAGCAGAATTTTAACACTTTCATTTAAATCTGATTTGGGCCTTACAGGGAGTCTGAGTAATACAGCACAGGGGTAGGTGTGTGTATAACGAGGGAAGTCAGCACTTACATTGAGACATTATTTTAACATACCGCATTTTACCCCAAGCCTACTCGATAGTAACAAAATGTTGAAATTTATATTGGGATAGGCAGACTTCTATGAATGCTGTAGCATGGTAAGAGCAGTGGAGGGTGTCCACTAGCGTAAGTTACCGCTAAGAACATAAAAAATAAGGGCTAGTTCCTGCTACCACTGAAGTAGTGAGAGGGACAAGGAAAACGTGGTACAAAATGGTGGATTATAGCAAATGCATGGTAACATGAAATGAATCTCTTACAAGAACCTGAGTTCAAAAGAGCAATACCCCAAACGAAAGCCAACCCCGCAAAACAGCAAGTACTGAGAAATACTGAAGTCTCTACTCTTAAGGTTATAAAGATTGCATCTAGGAAACAATGGATTTTCTAGCATATGGATTATTGGCAAGATTGCGGACAGAAAGGAGAGGTTCTACATTTGCAAAAAAAGGGTTTTTTTCCCCAACTAAAGCAAGCCCTCTTATGAGTGAGGGGACTAGAACCAAATACTGGTATTGTCTCTATGGCAATGGGGAACAGGGAATCTAGAAGAATTAATGAAATATCCCATGCTTCGCAGTTTGCAAAAGCAGTCGTTGAAGCTTTGGTACTATAGAATTTGTTGCTTTACATTCAACACGTGCTTTTAGCAAGCAGAGCTAAGGTTTCTTTCTGTTTATTGTCCTGCATAATTGTTATTAGCAGAAAAAATGGTTTTGTTAACAGCAAACTATTTACAAAGACCCAGTTGCATATTGATGGGATTTCTTATTCTCGGAGAAACAAAATTCTGTTGTTTTAGACAACAGAGGCCTAAATTAAGCTTGACATAAAGAGGCCAGATTTATCAACACAAATCAAAGCCACTAAATTCCATTCCATCCTTGCATGGCAAGTGGGATATAGTTTGCTGTAGTGTGGTCCATCAAAGTTTATATCAGCGGCAACTGGAGGGAGGCTCTTGATTGTGAAAGGGCAAGTCTACAAAATTAAGCAAAGTGGGCACTTTGAAAAATTCACCCACCTTCCTTGTTCCAGAAAAAGCATCAAGATTTCCCCCAATAAAAACCAAGTTGTGATTTCACCTAACAAATCTTGAAGAATGTCAGAAAACAACCTAATACCCAAAATTATCTCGTCTGCACCATGTGAACCCCAAAATTGTGCCAACGAGACAAAAAGTAAATTCAAACAAGTAAGAAATCAGCATTTAAATGATAGGCACAGAACAGATTGCAAATAGTTAACACTTACAAAATACTGAGATGAGGATAACATGGCCGAATTCTCCCTCTTCTTGAAGACAGCATATAAAATTCCCCCAATCATTCCTCCAAAGAGCTAATTATTTCCCTATCCCTTTGTTACCTCTATCAAAATTCATGTCCCCAGAAAGGGACATTTCTTGCAATGTCTTTAAGCCTTGCAAAGCCATACTATCTTAGCTGGGGCTGCCATGTTGAATTGCAAGTCTGATATGATTCAACAATTTTCTTTCTCCTGCGTAGGGTGGCAAAAATCCAAAACCAAAAAACTTAGCCTCCAATTACCCAGAATCAAAATATTTTCAGAATCAGAAGAAAATCCTGATTAAGAGTCAGGAGAAATAATAAATAATAAAACCCATCATCAAGTTTGGTTGGCTTAAATAAATTGAATGTTTTAGCACAAAAAGCGAGAAGAATGGAGGAGGGAAGAAAGGATGTAGGAGTAGCAAGTGCCAAAGCACTTGGATAAATAAAATGGCATTTTTAAATATTTTCAAAAGAGCTACATTTGATTTCGTACCAGAAATATGATGTGCCGAGAAGGAGAAAGATTTTGCTGCTCAGTAGCCGCTGGCTTTAGCTCCGATGATCTGGACAATCATCAGGAATGGTTTCTTTTTTCAAGAAAGGCCAGTTTCAGTGAAACAGCTCCCCCCATGCGTTCCCTTTTCCTTCTCAGAGCAGTTCAGCACCAAGAAATGGGCGGTGCCTGCATGCCAGGCTTCATCCGAACGAGACGCCAAGGCCGACAAGAGGCTGGCATAAAGAGAAGCTGGCACGAATTCCTCCACTTGGAACTCCACTTCAGTATACCCTTCAAATAGTCTCCCTTTATTAGCAAACTGAAAAAACAAAATCCATGGAACCCCCAGGAGCAAATACCTCCAAAGTTTCTCAGCCTCTGTTGAAAACCATTTCCAAAGGGCAATTTCCAACCAACACCTATTCTTTCAACCCATGCCAGTTAAAGCAAGCAGCTCATTCTCCCATCTCTCTGGGTTAGCAGCCCAAGGTATGCATGTACAATAAATGTTGACTTCTACTTTCCTAACTTGAGATGTTGGGGGCGGCTTCTTTAAAACACAGCCAAAGATGACAAAAGACAAAATGAAACAAAAAGAAAACAAACAAACAACAGCCCTCTTACGTTATGCAAGAAGCGATTTGGTTTTGGCGAAATGCTTCTTTTGTTGGTGGCAAAAATGGAGCTAAGAGGCATAAATGGAGGGGATGAGGATGGCTGAAAAACAAATCAAAGCAAACAAACTACCGGGATATGCCAGAAGAGGACAGATAACCCCCCAGCTCCAATTTTCTATTTTGTCTGTGATGAGAGAGAGAAGAAAGAAAGAAAGAAAGAAAGAAAGAAAGAAAGAAAGAAAGAAAGAAAGAAAGAAAGAAAGAAAGAAAGAAAGAAAGAAAGAAAGAAAGGCAGTGAATAGCCGCCTCGTTCAGAAATGGGCCTACAGCCATTTCCACTTTGGAAGCCTTAGCAGTCATTCTCTCTCTCTCCCTCCCTCTCCCCGCATTCTCCCTGCCCACTCTGGCTTGGCTGCCAAGTCAGAGTTGGCACTGCTTCCCAGGCAGCACGGAACAAAGCCATTTCCCATCCCTGAACAGGCAACTGTCAATAAGCAAAGTGACAGTCACATCTCCTGCATGTTAATCGTAATGGACAGGAGATGTTTGCAAGAGAATAAAAAGCCCCTTTGCCCCTCCAAAGCCGTACAATAAAATTATTTTTTAAAAAATTAAAAGAAAAAGCCTTCTTCGGCGACCCTATTTGGAAGGATTGTTTAAAAATACAGCTGTCTGCAATAAGGATTGGAGAGGGAATGGAGGGGGGAGAAGAGGGTTTACCCACCAACACCCTGGCAAACAAGGCTGCTTTGCATCTGTTGTACCTGTTCCTGTTGCCTTCCTTGCCTCTTGGAATCGTGACAAGAGAGAAAAGTCGCCTCTGGTGGGTTGCTCAAAGCTGCGGGTCTGCAGCCCTGTGCAGGAAGTTGGCACCGATCCCAGGTAGGACTTTACTCCCACATTTCTACCCTCCACCCCCTCCCGCTTCTTCCCCTCCCCTTCTTCTTCTTCTCCACCCACCCACCATCTCCCTTGGTTAATTTCACCCTGCTCTTCCTCAAGCCTGTACTTAACTTACCTTTCCCCCCTGCACCGCTGTGTGCATGGCTGTGCATGCATGTACATTATGAATCAATCAGATGCACTGAGGACCCTCTAGAATTCAAGCTAAGAAGCACAAACACCCCTTAAGGGTGACCCGGGTGGTAAAGACAGCAACAGCTTCTTGTCTGCACTAGTTCTCCTAAATGCTGTTTCACACATGGGTTGGGTAGTGGTTGGGTTAATTCTTTTTTTCCATGCTGCCAAGGAGACTGGACAGAACATAAGGGAGGGGGGAAAAATACTCCGAACTCTGTACAGCACAATGAATGGAAAATGTTGAGCTTCGTGAAACTCCCAGATCCAATCCCTCCCTCCCCTCCCCTTTCTGCATTTTTAATACTGCCCGGCTTCTGAATTGTTTTGAGCCCACGGTTGGGAGGGAACGTACAGTATGGACTCCCTGCTATTGGCAAGAGTCTTGCTGGGGGTGGGTGGGGGAGAACCGAGTTCTCACAATCAAACAGCGAGAAGAGCAAAGAGAAATTAACATCCAATTAGTGCCATGTTTAACGAAGGAGACAGAGACAGCCGTTGTTTTATTGCTCTGTTCTTTTCTTTTGGATCTGACAGGCAGCGCAAAAGGCACCCCCAGATTGCAGTGACGTCATTTTCTCCTCTCTCTTCCAAGTTTCACAGAGGTTTGCCGTCAAGTTAGAAAAAAAAATGAAAAAGAAAAAATACATTTATGGCCAAGTGTCACAAAAACAAAAATTAAAAATAAAAGATCTCTCTCTCTCTCTTCCTTTTCTCTCTCTATGTCTGTGTGCCTTTGCTTGTTTTCCGGCTCACTCAGCTTGTAAAAGTTTGAGCTGTGTGACACTCCTCCTGGCCTCCCTTGGCAGCGTGACAAGAACTGCTTTGGTGTATCAAAGAGAACAGGCAGCTTTTAAGGAAGAAACTCAATTCAGAGAGATTAAAGAATTCTAATGTTTTAATCAAGGGAAAGCAAGAGGGGGAGCTTTTCCTTACATCTGGTGCAACATAAGTGGCTCTCTAGATGCTGCTGCTGCAATTTAGAATTAAAGGGGTAGAGGAAACGAAAGGACCAAAATGAGCCAGGAAACTAGTATTAACCATCCCTCTGTTTCTTTCTCCATAGCTGTGAACTTCCCAGCCTTCTTCATGGAGGAAGATGAGGAGATGTCTTGATAGCAAGAGCTTTGGTTTCTACTGCAGAATACTACAAGATATTTTGAAATATTCTTGGGCATCACAGTTGCAGACAAAGTCTTTCCAGTAACACATAAGATTCTCACCCATCCTGGTGAGAACAGAAGCCATTTTACTAACATTATAGCTATATATTTCTTCCTACCAGACATCCACATATTCTCCCATCAGTAAAGAAAACAGGGCCCTTAATAAGATGTTTTTAATCCTGTAACAAAACCTGGCCCTTCCTCTCCCCCTGACCTTTCTATCTGGGCCTCTTGTATCCTATCCAAACTGCTGAGAATTGATTTCTCCAGCTGCGAAAGAACTGTAGCGAAGCCTACGAGCACGTTTCCCTGACCGAATGAACTGGGCCTGAGTGCATCCCTTTGGTGACTAATGGCTGCTGCTGTGCCTCCGAAGCCTCTGGAACCAAGCAGAGCCCTCTAGAGGCAAACACACTTATTCTGCGCTGAAAGAATCCATGTTCAAAAACAGGATAACACCAGGCTAGAATCATTTTAAATTCTAAGCCATATGGAGTGTACTGGACAAAAAACAACATGTAAATGAATACAATATCATGTTTTTATCTGAAAAGGACACGGGAGGCTTCCTTACCCTCACCCCCCTCCTTGCCTCCACCAGGGCAAACACTGGTGCAAAGGGTTCTCCCCTTACGACTCCTTTCAGCAGATTTCATTGTGACGAAAATACAGCCAACCACACTACATGGTTGGTAATGTGGCACTGGGAATGAACTGTGATGAAAGCAACATGGTCATCACAGGCTTTTCTTGGCTTGCAACGTGCTTATTTTTAATTTGGGACTGGGCTTTTGGCTAGATCTAGAGATAGATCATGATTTAGTAAATACTAGCTGGCAGGTAGAGTAGAGTAAGGTTGCTATTGTTAAGAGAAAGAGAACCCTGTGTTTAGAAATATCCAGTCTTTACAAATAACATCAGTCTTGGGGAGGCAGAAAGAATGCACACTACACACATCCACTTCTTTGTGTTCTGTTCTGGGATAATTTTTAAAAGAACGGCTTGGCCTTTGAAGTAAGATCTGGAGATGGTTCAAAGCAACGTGGGCCCTGCCTTGACAAACATCTTTGCAACTAGCCCCAAGTATTTAGAGATAGTCTGGAAATATTTTAAAGGTTTCTTCCTCTAATATGAATATTGTATTATATGTTTTATTACTTCAAACAATGGATCCCCTTTTCTGTAGAGTGCCATAAAGAAAAGCAGTATAAAATTTCCTTTAGAAGTGAAACTGAATAGACCAGAATCTTTTTACAATTTGATTGAAATCAATTTCACAACTCATACGAAATTTCTAAGATTAGGGAAGATGTCGGCAGTTAGAAAACCTGAGCGAAAAAAGGGTTTGGGGTTATTTGTTTTTGCTGCAGAATGGCATCTTATTTTGTTCTCCTTCATTATTTTTGCATAATTAAACAAGAAGCAATTGCTGATAGGGATGCAAATTTTTTTCGCAATGAATGCAAACCTGAACCGAATGAAAATCATTTGCTTCAGTCTTCATTTGTTAAGAAACAAATGCCATTATTTGTTTTTTTGTCGTCTCATTCATACCTATTCATCACTGATTCTGGGGCAGAATGGGGCTTATGCTTCTCTAGTGACAGCAGCTGCCTTTGGCAGTCACCATTTTATTTTTCTACAAAGCTTAAGATATTTTACATCCTCTGAAGGCATCCTGTGGTTAAAAAAAAATGTCCATCAATCTCACAGCATGAAAATTTCTAAAAGATTCAGAAAAAAATAAAATAAAATGGTGATTAGAAAAATCAGATCAGAGAAAAAAAATATAAAAGCAATCCAACCTGAGAGTCATAAAAGCAAATGTATTTGAAACAACTGAATAACAAAACAGATGTGATTTAATTTGTTAGTTAGTTAGCACGCTTATACACTGCTCCAATCAGTCAACTCTGGGTGGCATACAACTCTCAAAATATGTAATCTGGGATTGAAAACAAACCACAGAATGTAATACGTATAAAACTGGGAATCTCTTTTAACACAATAAAACCAATTCCTTATCTGGAACGGTAATAACAATAATAATAAACTTAAAATAAAACCAGTTTGAAGCCACTAGCTGGTAATGGTTAGACCACAAATGTCATAGTTGTATTGACTAGAAAGTTGTCCCCTTTGATCTTCACCAGAAAAATGTTTTTTTTTCTACAAAATTCCTTTCGTTTCTGCTTAGATCTTGCCAAATCTCACCGCTGTGTGCTGTCTTACTTTAATATATTATTACTGTATTAATAATGTTATCTAGCTAGTTTGTGTGAATCAGTTGTTACCTAAGATCTGGAAAGCTGTGTCTTTCTTCATTCTAGAACTGCTCTAGAACTTTGTGACGTTGGCCTGACAAAGGGTTCCTTGCCCTGGAGTTTTATGTTCAGGTTAAGCACAGTGGGTGGTAATGGTGAGTCTTTTATAGGAAAGAGTTCATAGGCAATCCACCCTGTGACCAGGAGGAGGCTCAAAGCAAAAGTATGAAAGAAGTCTCCTGGTGAGGATGAAATGAAAGAGTCACTTTTCATTGCAAAGCTGAACAACTGCTCCCTCTTTTCTTTGCAAACTGAGGAGGGACCCGTTGAGGGACTCACTAGCCTACTGCGCAATTTGCTTCCCTCTGCTGCCACTCCAAGGAATGGTCTAGGACAGTGACGATGAACCTATGACACACATCAAAGGTGACATGCCACGAAGTTTCGGGTGACATGCCACTGTTCACCAACACCCAACAACTATTCTCCCTGTCTGAGTTACAAAGAAACTGAATTTGTTTTACTTGTATTTTGTTTTTGTAATTATTTGGCATTTCTCTATATAATACATAGCACCACACAATTGGACTCTATTTTTTTAAATAAACAAATATGTAAATCATTGTTTCTCTTTTGTTCGGGGTTGCGGGAGGTGATACACCAGCAGAGTCAAGTTAGGCATTTTCCAAATTTTTGACACGCTGAGCCCAAAAGGTTTGCCATCACTGGTCTAGGATGTATGCCCGGAAAAAAACAGTCAGCCATGTGGTGGTGTTTCCCTGACATTCCAGCTGAAAGAGTGTGCCCCAGTAGGAAGAGCATGCCCTACCAGTATCTCTGAGCTGTCCCCACAAGATACTTTCCCAAGTCTCCACATTTAGAGGTCCCAGAAAATGACTGCAATCCTGCAGATGCCCCATACTATTTAACAAAGTTATCAGATCTCTCATCTGGTATCAAAGTTCTCCCTGACTGGCTAGACTAGAAACAATTACCAGGCACACAAGGATCCAGAACATCTGATAAATATCTTTTACTGCAGTAGACCTAAGAAGCCATTATGAAAAAATTCTAGTGACTGTTGTTTATCAAAAGCAAATCCCATATAGTAGACTTAGTGTTCACATTTTGGACCTCTTTGTCCTGTGTCACCTACGGACTAGACTGGACAACCCTCTCTTTTGGGCAGGAAGCCTAGTTTCCTTCTGTTAGTTTTGGTAATGGTCAGATCTGATACAAAGTTGTTTTACTTTGATTATGTAAAAACAAACTCTCATACCCGGTCATGACAAATTGTCAGAACTGGTGGTTCCCTAATTTAGACAGCATCTTGTACTGCTGTCCACATCTTGTACTCTGTACCTCAAATTCAGCCTATCATATATGGTTTGTTCATTTAAAAAAAAAACCTGATGTAATGTTCAATATTGCTTATAACTACTTTCACAAAAGTCAACCTAAGTGCAATTTCCTATATATAAAGAATAAGAAATAACAGTAAGAAATGAACTAACGATTTTTAAGTTTTGCATGGCTGAGAGGAAGAATATTGGAGCATCTTTCTCCACCCCACTTTCTTCACATTGCACTTTTCTCCTTTTCTTTTTGTCCAACTGAATAATGTGGAATGAATGAGAAAGCTAAAATAATTCTTGGCATTATATTAAACTGAATAGTTGTACTGTTTTGAATGAACAATATAGATAATTTCAAACACTGAATTATACTTTCCTAAAAATGTGAACCTTCAGTTTCCATCATCTTCAGACAGCTTAGCCAATAAATGGTGGTCCTGCTTCTAACAGACTAGAGGGCTCTTTTCTGATTTAGATAATAACAGAGGCAGGAAAATATTCTCACTTATCCTCTATTTACTTTATAGGTTTTAGATATTGTTACTTGCTTAAAGGTATTCATGCATCTGGCTATTAATATAAAATATAGCAGGTAGGTTTGTGATTAGGCCCAAATATATAGAGCAACTTTAAAACTTGGGACTAGATTACCATAATGTTCCTTTCTGCCACTGTAACTATACCCATCTATTAAGATCATACTTCAAACTTTTCTTCTAATTCTTGCTGCCCTTGTTGTTGTTGTTCAGTCGTTAAGTTGTGTCCGACTCTTCGTGACCCCATGAACCCTATCGTGCCAGGCCTTCCTGTCCTTCACTGCCTCCCTGAGTTTGCTCAGTTTCATGCTCATTGCTTCAGTAATGCTATCTAACCATCTCATCCTCTGCCTTCTCCTTTTGCCTTCAATCTTTCCCAGCATCAGGGTCTTTTCCAAAGAGTCCTCTCTTCGCATTAGGTGACCAAAGTATCTGAGCTTGAGCTTCATTATCAACTTGCTGTCCTTAGAACTGTCCATCTCAGCTATGTTAACTCATTCCTAGAAGTGCTATTACAATTTACATTTTTGTACTTATATTGGGATCCCTCCTCATTTTATCCTCACAAAACTCTGTAAGGTAGTCTGGACTATATTAATGGCCCAAAGTCACCAGTGAGATCCATGGTCATGTAGAAACTTCAGCTTAGGTCTCTATAGTGGCAATCTAACATCTTAATGCCTAGGATTTTATTTAGACCAGTTTATTCCTGGTTAATAGCTTTTTGTTTTGTTTTGTTAAAAAGAGGTGTGCAAAGTAGAATGTTTGGCTCCAGAACATGTTTTCCTCTGAAATGGGCTGACTGGCATATTCTGGATGTGGTTCATGCATTTCCAGAAGTGCACAGTCCATAATAAGAAACGATTAGTAGCACTGCTTTACAGTGAACTATTTCCTGTTCTGAATAATACACTTCTGGAAATGCATGCACCATTCCAGAATGGATCAGCTAATTCTAGGAACACATGGAATATTCCAGAGCTAAATACATTGCGTACATAATTATTCTTTTTGCTTGTTAACACTATTTTATAATTTTTACAAGATCTTAATTTCTAAAAAAATGTCTCTGCAAGCTACACATCATTTGGTTTGCTTCTGACTAAATGTGTACATGATTTCAATGCATGCCACTTTCACTCTGAATTTAGCATTCCTCCATTGATCTGGATTATTGGCTTTCGGACGTCCCCTCCAAATGAAACACCAAGAAAGGAGGCAAGGGATTACCAGGTAGCAAGCTATTCACTGCAGACTTGTTTGTATGCCAAAATCCAGTCATGCCCTTCATGGGAAGCCTGTTCCCCTCTTCCCCTCCTGTTGGGATCTGCTGTCTTCTTGTCTACGTGCCGCCCGCTCTGGCACTGTACAACAGGAGCAGAGGAAAGCAAACATTCCTATCGCTCTAGGCCAAGGGCGTGCTCCACAGCATCAATAATGGCTCCTCTGTTTAGCAAGCAGCACTGCGTCATCTCCAGTCGTGTTCCACACACTCTTGTGCTGGCTGGAAAGCACCTTCGCTGCATCGTAGGCCACTCTAACCCAGTACAGAGAAGCTACCTGAGCATGATGCCTGGGAAGTTTTCATCTTCTTTAGAATGAAGCTTTAGACAATCAAGATAGATCTGGCACATATTTGCTCTTAAACTCATGGGCCAAATATTTTGATTACTCAAATGCTTGCCAACTAACCAAGTTCGGTATCAATGTTTGATTTCACAATTTTAATAGTGATATGCCAGTGACATTTAGTGTTTAGTAAGTGGGGCCTGTGGTAAAGTCTCTCTTTAGCTATTCAGACAATCATGCTCTTTCTCAGATACTCCGTTCTGTTCTTCTCCCTCAAGGTTTGATTTCCCCACTCCTGCTCCAATTGACAATGTTTTGTGGCCATTCAGCTTTGCTTCAAAACTCACTGGTCCATTTTCTTTCTTTTGTGTAGGCTTGTTGTTGTTGTTGAATTGCCTCACTCTAGCTGGCTTATATGGAATTATTTTTGCTACAGATTAGATATGGGTATGGATGATGCCTTGTTAACTATTATAGTAACCTCACGAAAATGAAAGTTTAAAATTTTTTTAAAATCCAGGATATTATTAACTGCTGACACTTCAAAGCTATAGTAAAGACACGACAATCACTCAAAATTGTGACAGATTTAATCTTAAAGGGCTCAGCATGATTTTACAGATGAGTACGTGTAGCCAAAAACCTGACCCACAGAAGCAGAGTTGACCTGACTTTAAATTGAAAGCCTGTGAAGATGCATTTTACCTTCCACAATGAACCCAATTAACTTGCAACACAATTTTGTATCTAACATCTTCTAACAATGAGGGGCAATGGTAGCAACAGCCTTTAGATTTAATATCTATTTTTTTAAAAAATCTACAATATAATGAAAGCATGCCAGAAGCAACTGAATTTTTAGACTAAACAGCTAACATTGAAAAAGTAACTTTGAAATTCTCACATTCAAAATCTTGGTATCAAATCTTGCAATATAAGTACATTTCAAACTTGTATCTCAGCTTTTGCTTGAGTACCAAGCTTCAGAAAGATAAATCTGCCTAGGTCTGCCCCATCATAGATATGTGAGTGTCTCGAACGGTTTAAATGAGTGTACTGGTCAATTTTTTGGTGTGTGTGTGTGTGCAACTAAACTATTTTCTTCCACCATACATGCTTTTGCAACTTCATCTCTGAGAATTAAAACCATGGTTGTCTTAAACTTTCCTTTGGGCTCTGATTTTTGTTAAGAAAACCCCCTACAAAATATCAAAAATACAGCGAAAAACTGAAAGTTCAAGACTTCTTAATTGCAATTTTCTGGAAAACAGCAGGTCTCATAATTTTTGGGAGGGGAATTGAAGTGGAAAATTATTTGCTGTTTAAGATGGTGCCAATGTCACCAAATGGAACCAGATACAAAATTCAAAGTGAGCAAATAAAAAGGGAAAAGAGCATATGCTCTCCCTCAAGATAGATGTGAGATACAGAGAAAAAGACAATCATACACCAAGAATATTAAACTAACACAAGTGCACCATTTGCCACAGTTTGTTACTGAGAAGGGTTGAGGAATAACAAAAAGGGAGGTATTTAGTGACTTTGCTTAAGGAAATTGTTCTTAAAATTCAAAACACAGCTACATTTTGCTAAAAATAGGAAATAATCAGAAGAAGAAAGTGAGGTGGATCTCTGGGGAAGCAATCAATGGCAGACTGAAGACGGCTCTGTGAAGAGTGGAGCCAAAGGCCGCAATGGAAAGAGGAGCTGGTGAATGGATTGGCTCCTCAGAACTCCTCCCTGGATTAAGGAGAGGACTAGGATCACCCACAAGTTTGCTCCATACAGAGGCTCCCCATGAAGGGATTGTAAAATAGTGATCTCCAGCAGGTTTTAAAGCCCTGAGCTGGGCAGGGCAGGGGGATCATATTGCCTAAGCCATGGTTTGGCACCTTCAAAAGGACACTGGGTTTGCCCACTTCCTCTCTTAATCATCTTAAGAAATTACCTGTTATTGATTTTTTTGGGATGTTAAGAACCTTCAGAAGGGCAAGTTTCATTATGCTGGGAGAATTTCCTTCTATTCTTGATGAAAGAAGTTTCATGTAAGTTTAAGGATTAAAAAGATTTTTTTTTACTTTTGAAAAACAACAAAAGGGGATTAGAATGTTGATTTTGGAAAGTTAAGGGGCCAGATGAACTTGAAAGAATATCTCCTGTGGGTTGTTTAAAATTTTATAAAAATATATATGAAGATTTTGAAATTAACTGTAAGAAATCCTCCCATGGGGAAGTTTTCTTGATTGGAAAATAAGCATATGATAAGAGGGGACTTTGAAGGTTGATTAGAGGGAACTAGAAGGAACTAAAGATTACAATTAAAGGAGAAGAGACCTATTAATACAATGGAGCAATACGATTTGACCATAGAAGAAATTAAGGATATTTGGGAACAATGTGCCCAGAAATTACTCTTAAGATTGCCTGCCACTATAAAAATAGATTTAACAGAGGCTACAGAAGAGGAACAGATTTTACTGGACAAAATACAGACTGAGGCTGATCTGAACGTGAATTTGAAAATGGATTTAAAAATTCCAGACTACAAGAGTGATATGGAAAAGGATTTAATGGATATGAAACTGGCTGATATCTTAATAATTAAAGGGGACATACAAATAATAAATCAGAAGAGTGACCTATAATCTTTCATATCTTGGATTTACAAAAGATATGTGTTGAACTAGTGAAGAAGTTTCTGAGACAAAAAATAAATGATAAGAAATCAACTTGTGGGACATTATTTGAAGGGATTAAAGATTAAGCTTTTTAAAAGTAAATGGAAGGAATATAAAGTGGATTTATCTGATCCAGTTAACACACACACACACACACACACACACACACACATATATCAGTTTCTGGTAGCTATTAATGGAATTTTTTTTTTACTAGGACTGAATGACAAGGCTTTAAAGATGTGTTTATAGACAACAGATAAGATGGGGGAGAGATTTCTTTTGCTTTTTTTTCAGAAAAAGTGATAAATTGGAATATAAAATGGATTTATTTGATTAAGGTGAGAATATATATTTTATTATTTCTGGTAGCTCTTAATGGACTTTTGCTAATTAGGACTGAATGATGAGTTTTAATAATCTGTTTATTGATGAGAGATGAGATACAGGAAGAAGAGTTTTTTTACTGAAATATTAGAGGTGTTAAGTTATTGAAATTGTTTATACTTGTCTGAAGGAGGAGGGAGTCATTTCTTTATATAACTTTTTTCTTTTTTTTCTTTTTTTTGTATTCTTTTTTCTTTTTCTCTGCACCTTCTACTTTTTTCTTTACTATTAGTTTTTTATCTTTGCATTTGTAAACTTTAATAAAAATTATTATTAAAAAAAAAAAGAAGTGAGTCCTCAGCTGCGTGTGTCCTCTTTCAGCAGATCTGAAGTACTGTTTTAGTATTGGTGGCTCCTGTCAGCCCTCCCAGGTAAACCAGACAGAAAACATGACCAGATGAGTTAATTCTACTTTACTGTTTGGCTACATTAACAGAATCTTACAAATCTGAAAGTACAAATCTCCCGCCGTCCCTATTTATTGCCTGATAAATTAGGACAGACTTTTTCTAAGTTTCTTTCTCTGCCCATTACTCAGTTGCAGGCTCCTCTCCCTTTTATCTGATCATTCCCTAGGCAGCATCTCTCCCCTTTCAGACTCATGCCCCCCGAGTTCCCAGGGGAAACAGGCTATAGGCTGTGAGAATGAAATGCAGCTGCATCACTCTCATCTCCTGGTAACTCCCCGAGATCACATGAGGCTTCCTGTAAATTATCTGCTCCAGTTGAGGTGACAGCTTCCCCTCCCTAGGGAATCTTTTGGTCTCCCCCCCTCTTTGGGTCCTGCATGCCTGATGTGGAGGGAGCTGATTCATTTCTCCCTACTTAGTCTCTTGCTATTCCTGAGGCCCCCTCCACCCCACAGAAAAACTCCTCCTGCTTGTCTTGGTCATCGCCTGACTCCTGCAAGGCTGGTGGTTGCTGCGGACAGGGTTTGCTGCGGTACTGGTCATGAAAGCAGTGCACCAATTGTGGCACATTCATGTCCATTCCTGCCTCCCATGATCTTTCTGATTCTGGGTAGCCTTTCCAGTGTATCAAGTACTCAACTCACTTCCCTCTGTGTCTAGAATCTAATACTGCTTCCACCTCATACTTTTCCTCCCTGTTTACTAGAATGGGAAGGGTGTGTGTGCTGTCTTTGAATGCAGAGTGCAAAGGGGAGCTTCCTTTACAAGCAAAGACCAGTGGAACACAGGATGAACCTTCATTGATGCTGGCAACTGCAAACGAAAAGCCACTGGGTTGATTTGCTTAATCACTGGGAAAGGGCCAATAAATTTTGAGTCTAGTATCTTGGAAGATTTCGTAGAAGTTAGAAATTTTGTAGAAAGCCACACCAAATCCCCTTCTGCAATTCTAGCTCCCTCTTGTCCATGTGCATCTGCTGCTTTTTTATACATGGCCTTTACTAGTTCAAGCTATTCTTTTCAAGAGGCTTTGAGCTGCTTGCTTCTTGTGCAGGAAATCTGTAGTGTAAGGGACGGTGCTTTCTTGCCTGGTTGTTGGTAAGACCCATAGGTGGAATCCATAAGTTGCTTGAAATGGGGACATACCAGTAGAGGAGTGTGCTGCATTGTTGTAAGCAAATTCAGCAAAAGGTATGAGATCAGTCCAATTGTCTTGCTGGTAAGAAACATAGCATCTGAAATATTGCTGCAATAGTTGCTTAACTTTCTCACCTTCTCTGCTTGTCTCCAGATGGTGTGAGGAAGACAAATGAATTTTAATATTTAATAAGTGCAAGAGGGCCTTCCAAAATTTGGAAGTGAATTGACTCCCTCGGTCTGTTATGACATGATTGACCAATCCTCTATATCTAAAAATACGGTCAAAAAGAGTTGAGGAGTTTCTTGGGCCCTTGGGAGACCCACGCAAGGAATAAAATGGGCCAATTTGGTAAATAAATTCACACCTACCAGTATGGTAGTATATCCCTGCACTGGAGGAAGATCAGTGATGAAATCTAGAGAAACAGTGTCCCATGGCTGTGGAGGAGTTTCCACAGTTGCAACAGTCCAGCTGGCCTTCCCGGGACTGGCTTTGCTTTACGACAGACATGGCAAGAGGAAACATAATCCTTAATGTCAATGTGGGCTCCTGACCACCAAAATTCTCTGAAAAGTCTGTGTTGGATTTTAAATATCCTTCCATGCCCTGTTTTGTCATCATGACACAGCTGTTGTACTTCCTCCCTTAGGGGAAGAGGAACATACAAATGTCCATTGTGCAACAGCTGCCCTCTCTGTGAAAGGTGAAACAGAACCTTGTCGGGCACCCTGGAGGTCATCCATCCAGGCATTGGTGTACGCATCCTGCTGCTGCTGCTGCGTCCTATTCTGATCAAAGAGATCAACAGCTTGTCTTCCCGCTCCCAGCCTTTTGTGTTGGTCTGATTTACGGTACAACTCAAAGTTGCATGGCTGCAGTATTGTTGCTGGGGTGTGCGTGTGTGTGACTGGGAAACCTCATACTTTGGCTTGCATAAGAAAGCATCTGGAAGCTTGTTCTGGGAGCGTGGGACATATGAAATGTAAAAATCAAAGTGAGAGAAAAATTGTGCCCACCTGATTTGCCAAGGGGTGAGATTGGGTGTTTTGCAGTATCTCTAAATGTTTACAGTCTGTATGTACTTGTATAGGGTGTGCTACTCCTTCCAGCAGATGTCTCCATTGTTGAAAAGAATTTTTTACTGCCAGTAACTCTTTATTGAAAATGTCATAGTTCCTTTCTGCTGAGAGGAGCACTCTGGAGTAAAAGGCACATGGTAGTAAATCTGTCCCCCTTCCTTCTCTGCCTGGAGTAGAACCACTCCTACAGCCATATCTGAGGCGTCTGTTTGCACAACAAAGGGTTGGGAGGGGTTGGGGGTGGGGACAGAGGAGGAGTTGAGAAGCAAAGAGCTACTTTAACTCTTGAAATACCACTTGCTCTTGGGTTGACCAGGAGAATTGCCCTTTCTTAGGAGCTGGAATAGTGGTTTTGCAAGCTCATCAAAATTAGGGATTTTCTGAATTTCCTGTAGAAGTTAGCAAAGCCCACAAAGCACTGCACATCTTTTTCTTTATGGGGGGAGGGTTTGCCACAATAGAATAGCCTGTACCTTTGTGGAGATTCTGTATCCCAAATAGTCCAGTTGGGGCAGATCAAGTGTGCATTTTTCTAGTTTAGCAAAGAGCTTGTTGTTCTGTAATTTTTGCAATACACTTCTGACATGGGTTACATGCAAAGAGGGATCTTTGGAATAAACTAATACATCATCTAAGTACACCATCATGTATTTGTCTAAAATCTCTGAAAATATTTGATTCACGAATCTAGAAAAAACAGCTTTACAGTTAACAAGGCCAAAAGGCATCACTGTGTATTCACACTTGCCATACCTTGTATCAAAGGCTACTAAATACTCATGCCCTTCTTTCATCCTGATTAAATTGTAAGCTCTTCTCAAGTCTAGTTTTGTAAAGATGTGTGCCTTTTATAGTCGGTTTAGTAGGTCTGAGATAAATGGGAGTGGATAATGATCTCTAATTGTCACCTTGCTCAGGTCTTTGTAGTCATGAATGGTATGCATGGGGGCTTCCTCTTTTCCCTTCAGAGTGGCTACTGCTTCTTGTTTTTTGGGCACGAAAAATGTTGGTGCTGATGTTGGTGAGTTGGAAGGGCGAATGAATCCTTTCTTTATGTTAATATCCAGATATTCCTTGAGGATGACTAACTCATGTGTAGACATGGGATACTGCCTCTTCACTGGGATTTCAGCTCCTGGCTTCAAATTGATACTGCAATCACAAGCCTGGTGCGGGGATAACACCGATGCCTCCTCCTCCCCAAACACATCTGTAAAATCTGCATATTTTTCTGTCAGTGTGGATCCTTTGTTCTGCAATGGGGGGGGGGGTAAGCTTTCACTGCTTATAAGTGATGCTATTGCCATTTAGGGGAGGGAAATTAGAGTGTCCTTTGCTCCCAACTTATAACAGGATCGTGCAGCTGAAGCCACTCTATTCCCAAGATTATTGGCACTTGCAAGGAGGTAGTTACATAGAGTGTTATGAACTCTTGTGTGATTTTTGATTGTCAATTCAAAGGAACTGTGCACTGCAGAATCTGTCCTGCTCTTAGCAGCTGACTGCCAATAGTCTCAACTATCATTGGACATTCTAGAGCTTGAGTAGGTAACTTTAGTTTCTGAACTGTCCATATATCTATGAAATTAGCAGTTGCCCCAGAATCTACGTCAGCAGAAAATTCCACCTTCTGCCCGGAATCTAAAGAAACGATAACAGGAGTAATTAAATATGCTTGCCTTTTGTCGACTGTCTGAACTCTCCTCAAATGGTGGATGGCACCCTTTCAGAGTACCTGGGAGGGAGGCCTGCAAAGTTTCCCTGGGGTGCTGCTTGGGAGCAAGTTGGGCATTTACTGGCTTTGTGCTTTGCTGATTTACAAGTTCTGCATCTTATTGCTATGACAGCCAGTTTTTTTCAGACACAGTCCAGCTATGTGCTGTGGGGCCCCACAATAAAAGCACAGCCCCTTACCCCTTTTTCTTTGCTTCTCTTCTGATGATAGGGATCTCTTGGCTGCACAGTTTTGCATGGATTCTCCCATGCTGGGTTCCGAGGAGGCCATTGGGAGGGGTGGTATGTGGGAAGACAGAACATAGGATCTCTTCTCCTTCCTGTTTCTTCCCTGCCTCAATTCTTCCAGTCAGATGTCTATAATTACACAATGTTGATATAGCTCCTCCAAGGTATCTGGGGTGCCTTGTCTCACCAGCTCATCTCTTAGGTCATCAGTCAGCTAGTCAATCAGGGCTAAGTCATTCCACCCTACATCATCAGCAAGTAATTTAAAGTCCAAAATATATACTCCTACCTTCTTCTGTCCCTGCTTGAGCTTCCGGATTTCTCAACTAGCTGTGATTCAATGTATGGGATACCCAAAGTGTCCTCTGAGTTTACACATGAAGTCTTGACAGTTGTCCAGGACCAGATCGTTCCCCTCAATGAATGGTATTGCCCACTTAGCTGCTGCTTCCTTCAGCAAGCTAAGTACAAAAGTCACTTTAGTGCAATCAGTGGGAAACTCTACTGGCTGGCCTCCCATCAACATTTCACACTAAACAATGAATGTCCAGAATTGATTCTGGTCTCCAAACTTCTTTGGAAAGCTCCCATGGAAACGCGGAAATACTGGTTGTGCTATCTGTTGTGCTGCTGTAGGTTGAGGCAAATTCTGCCCCAGTTGCTGTGTCAGTTGTATCATGGTATTCTGTAAATTGGTCATCTGTGGATCTACTCTGGTACTGCAACAACACAACTGCCAAGTGCTCAGTGGATAGCAGGGTTCCTTGAGGATTGGAGGCCATTCCAAGAAATTCTTCTCTTTGGAAGAGTAGGGGACTTGCAGTATTGCTATCAGCCCTCACAGGTAAAGCAGACAGGAAACACAACCAGATGAGCTAATTCTACTTTATTGTTAGGCTATATTAACAGAATCTTGCAAGTCTGAAAGTGCATATCTCCCGCCGTCCATATTTACCACCTGATCAGTTAGGATGGGTCTTTTCTAAGTTTCTTTCTTTGCCTGTTACCAGTTGCAGGCTTCTCCCCCTTTTATCTGATTGTTCCCTAGACAGCATCTCTTCCCCCCATCTTCCAAGGTCATTCTCACATTCCATTACAGTCCTCAACCCAGCAAAGACTGCACTGGGCTTGCCACACGCACAGCTGGGTTTTTAGAAAGAAACACTCCATCCCAGGTTGGTTGCCAAGTTCTTGGTGGAACACAATGGAATAACAATGATTTTAAGATTCAAGTTACATAGAAGGCTACCTCCTGTCACACTTGTATTCCTCAGTTTTAAGATATTCAAAAATTCTTCATAGAGTGCTCTTACCAAATGAGAGATGGGTGAGCACAAAAGGAAAAAAACCTCTGGGCAGTGGCATCCCGGTTATGGTATAGCCTTCCTAGATCAGCCATTTTCATGGCATCTTTGTTGGATTCACATATCATGCTAAGCCAAAATGTGGTTGGTTTTTGGCTCAGCATATTATGCAAACCTAGCTAACTATGAACAAACCCTGGCTTAGTAAATTGTGCAAATACAATATTTATCCTTTTGCAGAGCCAGAGGAGGACCGTTTAATTCATCTTTACTTATTAAATAATTAATATATTTTAACTTGGGCTTCTCAGTTTCAGATTTCATTTTTAAAAAATTTAAATAGTTTTTAAAATAGTCTATACTGTTTTAAATTGCATTTTGAATACTGTACTGCACTTGCTTGCAAGCTGCCTGGAGAACAGACTGATCAGTTATATAAAATTAATAATAAATAATATAAGCTTTTGACGGCTATAGAATGAAGGAATCTGAAAAAGACCTGCTATCATCATCAGTGTCCTTCAAAGGTTCGTGTAGATTTTGCTTTCTTCCCATATCCATAGCAAAAATTAAATTTGCTTTGTGCATGAGAGCAGACAAGTCTGCACCTTTTGATGAATTAAAAAACAAAAACAACGACAACTGTCCTCTGGTGTCCTGTTAATACCCTATTCAATTGTACAACCAAACCACAGTCAGCAATTTGCCAGCTGATTGAACACAAAAATACAGAAATTGATATATTCCTCTCCTCCCAACCAAACAAGAATAGGATCTGGCAAAAGGCAAATGCATTATCTCTGAAGGCAGGCTGTAGGACCTATCAAATGCTACTGAGAGAACAGACTGGGGGAACGATGAGAACATTCAGACTAGCCATATGAAACTGCCTTATATCTAGTCATAGTCTGTCACTCATTTTCATTGTCTATTACTAACTTCGGTATTCATGAATAATGGACAATTTTGGGAACTGTAGACTCAACATACAGGGAAGGTATCAGGGCTGAGGAAGTTGTCCCAAAAGATGGGGAGTACACAGTAGACTATTTTCAAAAGGCAACTACTGAACAAAACTCATCATTGGCCTTTAGATTAAGAGGCTAAATTAAGAACAGAAGGTGGCAGTCTGATAGGAAATCTCAAGGTGCACAGGAAAGAGAAATACCACCTGTATAGTTTAACTTAAAAATCAATATGGCTTTTAAAGATTTTTTTAAAGGTATTTTATAGGTATTACAGGTATATAAAATACCTTTCATAGTATTGCTTAGATAATCATCATCCAGTTAAATAAGGGAAACACCACCGACAGATTTATAAATGACCGCTTATGGAATACTATTATTCAAAGCCTTCCATATATAAAGCATTAGTAATCCCTATTTCGTCATTCTTACTGTGACCTTGTATATTTAATATAGGTTACTTTTCTCCCCTTGCTCAAAAAGTCGATACTGATTGAGGCTAAGAGACAATAATTTGCCTAATGTTAATGAGTTATTACATGAAATGGGTAAAACCTTCACTGGGGTTTTATCAGCTTATACTTAGGCTATTACAGTATGTGCTTTTACAGGGGCATACTGTAGTCAACAGAATTTAATTCAGAGTAAATATATATAGAACTGTGTTCCTAGTTATAAAAGCATTTAATCTATGTAGGGATGTCATAAACTGTTATCTTTTAAAAGATGTGTACTATAGTTCATGTAGTTAGCCTTGACTCATATAAATGTAGCTCTACATCATGGCTGAGCTCAATTTGCACATTTTATGATTAACAACTCTGACAAAACTAAAAGCACGCTAAGAGAATTTTAAGACTATATGGAAGGGACAACCTGGATTTAAAATTTTGTCCAAAAAGAGCATATATTAATTAATTAAATAATGAGGACCTACTAGTTTAAGTGAATAGTCCATATTTTAAAAGAATATTGCAGTAGAATCAAGATACCAAATATCATCATTCCCTTTAAGATCATCTATATCCTAGAAGTTACTTGCTACAGAATTTGACCAAAAAAACCCACCACCCTATCGCTTAGAAAAAAAAAAAACTGGCTTCAAAATTTCACTTCTTTCTTGCCCTGGATACTGTATTCACTTATTGTTTTCTTAAAACAATACCCATCAGCTATGATATCTAACTCAGGACGAGACAAGAGCTACTTTAAGATGGCTTGGATAGATCAGAAAGTTAAAAAGACAACATTTTGCTTGATTTTGGACAATACTATAAAACAAAATGAATATTTAATTTGAGATTTATTCATCTGACTGGACCTGGATTTTATATTCTCAGCTTGATATCAGAGGCAGAATTAAGAAACTAGATTCAAAGGAGCAAACTTTTTCTTGAATATCCCTAGCTATGTTGTAAAATAAAAACTACAGATTTACTTAGATTAACAAGCAATATAGTTGAGGTCATTGTTACATTTATTTCTCAAACAGATGTCAAGTACACTTTGAATTAACTTACTGTAATTGTGCATTTACTTTGACATAAACCACATTAAAGTTTTGGCAAAGCCCAGGGACTATGGAAGCACCTACTTTTCTAGGTTCCACAAGAACCGTCTCCCAATAAATTGTGCCGAATGCTTACACAATATGTTCTTCAGATGTAATCTCCAAATCAGACAAATTTATCTGTTCAAAAGACTGTGACAATAAAATGAAAGTTCTGGGGCACTACATTTGGAAGACAAATTTAATCCCTTTAAACATTTCCTACAACTTTTCTGAAGCAAGAGATTGAGAACAGGTTCCTTTCTGGGTTAAAAGAGAATACCAAGAAAGAAAATGGCAACATAGACACACCACACTTCACTGTATGAAAGTTACAAAATTAATGCACTTGGCTCTTGACCCAGAAAGCACTTCAAAGCTTTGCCGAAGCCAACACAGATGCATTTGGGAATTACTGAGTAATACATACACACATGCAGAAAACATAAAACCTATCACCAGAGTGAGTGGGATGGAGTCACTGGATCTATTTACAGCAATGCTAGATGGAAACAATATTTTCTTGTGTGTATAGATAAAGCTGGAACACAGCCTGCTAAGCAATGTCTTTCAATATTAATATTGCACAATGAATTAGTGTACTTCAGAATCCCAATGTTACATTTTCACTCTCTTTACCCAAGCTTCCTGATGACAAACATCAAGTTTCATGTAATTTAACAGTAGCACCAAAAAGACAAAGCAGCAAATTTCACATACTCCCTTATTGATATCTGGCGCAGGACTGCAATTTGAAAATAACTTTTTCTTATCCTTCTGACATGCATGATTTAGCTGTATAAAATTTAGTGCTGAAGTGATATGAATTCTCACTTTCCTTTACAGTATTCGGTCTTCCTTTGGCTCTATTTAGGACTATTCACATGAATAAGTAATTTGAATATGACAATATTTCAGCAGACAAGAATATTTAATTGGTAAAAGAGATACTACTTCACCAGGAATATAAATTCATTATGCCATCTGCAAAGTTGCTAAAAGTGGGAGTCACATTAATTGGCAGCTCTGCTTGTGGTGAAGTGTAATATGATAATGAGTAATTTCATTGTAGGAACTGATCCTTAAGGCTAAGTTGTTTAAATGTTAGAAAAAGCTGAGTAGTAAAACCGTCTTAACAGCGCAATCCTGTACAGGTTTGTTCAGAAGTCATTCCAACTAAATTCAGTAAATCTTGAATCAGGTAAGCGGATATAACTTACAGCCTAAAGCAGATATTAGAAAAGCTAACCATGATCTAATGAGTTAAGTATTCACATTACAAATGCTGCTTAGCTAGGATAGGTGACATCTTCAGTAGACCTCCCTATACAATCAAGCTTTTAGCAAAAAAAATCAGTACTTAATGGTGGCAAATGTAGTGCAACATTATCACAAATTTATATAACATTACTGACCAGGGGAAATACTGTTCACGCATTCAGCAAAGTACTTTTCTTAGTTCCAGAGAAAACTTCTAATATACTACTTTGGTCAGAAATCACCCCAACACGCAGGTTTATAAGGATGATAGTTCTCATTGTCAGATGTATTATCTTTGTAGTTGTACTGAAATCTTACTACCAGATCCTCCTGACATTTGGAAGGTCTCTGAGTATGACATGAGAACCTCAATCACCATACATATGTGACATTTCTTGTAGTAGGGGCTCTGTAGCCCAGTCTTCAGTATCACAGAATTCTTCATAAAACACAACATATCAAGCTTAAATTTGTAAACAATACTAAATAAAAAGCTTCTAGATATGTCAATGTAAATAACCCATTCTACTCTAGAGTTTAAGGTCCTACTTAAGGATTTAAAACCCAGATGAAATAGTTTAGTGCATTTGTCAAATATTTAACTTAAAAAACAGATGATGCAAAATCAGCTGCTTAGAGATATTATGATAAATGAACCATCAGGTTTATAGATGTCATGATTAGAAACTCGGTAATAGAGTTCTTTAAGTTTCTGTGGTCTTGCTAAATGTTAGGAATGAAAGGTATTCCAACATCAGTTGGATTTAATATATAGGCTAACAATATGCCAAAAACCAAAGGTGACAAAGAGATAGAGCTTAAGCTATTTTCTCTAATGGTACTAAAGGAGGGAATCTGCACTCCAACTTAGGTCTTATTTAGGGAAAGGTATAAACCACCTTCTTATTGAGCTTGTATCCTGCAAAGACAAGAGCATGCCAAGCCTGCAAAGCTATCATCAGTTGGGTTGCCCCTTTTGATCTAAGGCCTGACCAGCACTGTCCCCTTTGTTTGACAGAAAAGATCTGGCCAGAAATATCTGACCCTTCTGTTATCAGGTTTGCTGAGATGAGCTGTTCTTACTCCTGAAAACCTTTCATTTTAAAAATGAAAAAGAATGGTAAAAACAAGATATTTTAGGGTCTCTTCTACAAAAATCTATGGTTTGCTTCTTTCTCCCAAATGAAATTAGTCAATGAGAAAAGTTGCTGGTGTGGACGCTCTACGAAAAAGTAGGCTGGAACCTCTGAAGAGTTGCCCCTGGAGAAAGAAGAGGAAAATGTTACGGGAAATTGTTTATTAAGATCTGTAGCAACCTTCTTGCTGCTCAACCAAGTGCTGCAATAATCATGGGTACAGAGACACCACAATACTTGGCAGTGAAACTTCAGACTCAGCAATCATGGAAATATAAATGTGTAAAAATATGCATGGAGGAGTGGGGACAAAAACTGCAACTTGCTGAGTATCGATGGAGAAAAGCAGATAGTGTTATTATAGGATGATATCAGCCAGAGAAAAGAGATTTAAAAGGCAAACACAGCAGTTGCCCAGAGATTCAATTCATGGATCACAAATTTACCATCAGTGGCAACAACTTTTTTTCCTTCATGTTTTAGTGTCTTAGTGTCTGATCTGTTTCTTCTCTATTCCTAGTAGGATTTCCAATGAAAGCTTCTCAAGGCCTCCATGGGGGCAAAACAATTCTCATCACTAGCTATTTAGATGCTTTTAAGACACCCTTTATTTTCCTTCTAGGCAGCAATATAGTAAAACCTTAAGCTAATAAGATATAGTGACAAGGAATCAAGAACTGTATTTGGTTCTGAACAATGGTTTTTAAAAGGTTTTGCAGAAATTCAGCTTAAAAAATATACAGCATCGTTGTTATGAGAGCTGGAGCACTGGAATGGGAGCCTTCTCAAATGTACCATGATGCTTGCATTTGTAGATTTATACTGAATGTAAAATTAGTTTTAAGTTCTTGCTATGTCTGATGAGTAAAAATCCAAAACCTTGGACACTGATTGAGATACGTTGTTGAAGTTTATAAAAGAAGTGCCAACTTTTTTTGTTTTTCAAACAAATACACTGTTCCAATAAATGCTTACAACTCTCAAGGAATAGCCAAAGAATACTCTCCAACATGCAATAAAAATGATTAACTTAGTCTGGGGATTGAGCAAAGGAGAAAAATAATGTGATGTAGTTCTGTAGGTTTTATTATACTCTGTAATGTCATAGGCAACACAGAATCTGTTTTCATTTGCAAAAATCTGTCCAAGATTACAGGACATGAAAATGAAACATTCTTCCTTCCAATGAGCAACCTTAATTCTCAAAGTATTTCTATTTTTTCTCTGCACATGAAAGAAATGTATATAAACTTCTTCTGAGAGGAAACAAGAATGAGTTCTTATTGCATGGGGAACAGTAACTGTCAACACACATAGAAAAAATGGTAGATCGGAAGGCCCTATTTAGGCACAATATATAATTAGGGTATGTGTGTGCAAATGATGGGGGAGAGAAAAGAATGAGCAGAATTCAAAGCCTGCAAGAATCAAGTTGTGATTTGATGATATAACCTGAAGATTTTGTAGATTTTTTAAAAAAAGAAGTTAATATTAATAAAGGTATGGAATGTTCATGCTTGCACTTCTCAACACATGCTGAAAAAAAACATGAAAGTGACAGTGCTAACATTATAGGAGAGAAATAAAAAATATGCATATGAAGATAAATAATGATATGATGCTTTGGATTAAAATAAAGCAAGAGATGTATACAATTAGAAAAATGCAACTAACAATCTCAAGCATGTAAGATTCTAAGGAGAGAAAGAAAACAGGAACAGCAATTAATATGTAAAAAGTTATAAAACTATTTTAATGCACATAATGAAATTAGCAGGAGAGTTAAAAAGAGACTGGATTTTCAATAAACAATAGTGCTTGATACAGCAAAAGAAGAAACAAAGCAGATATAAAACTGAATCCCCATCTTCCCCTACCAGATTTCTAGTTGTGCCTCTTGTCTAGGAAATCCCTACTTAATATAATGCAGTATAAAGAGCACAATCTACTATAAACACCCTTCACTGGGAAGATAAAAGACAGAAGGAGCTTTTAAAGACTAAAGGAGGAAAATGTAAAAAACAAAGATGAAGGAAGGCAATCTTTTTCACAGTCAGCAAGAGGACCACTTTATCTGCTGCTTGACTTTATGTGTTTGCAATCCAGAATAAGATAAGGAACAGTAAAGAAAAATGAAAAAAAAAGATGATGGAATTATCTACATGGGCCAATATCCACTTCAGAGAAAGAATGATGCTCACCTGAGCACTCAGGTGTCTCCAACAATGAATCCAAGAGGAAAACACAGGGGCATATGGAGGGAGGCCAGCAAGTAACCTACACAGCAAAGAAAGCCATCAAGGAGGAGAATATACAGAGAACCCAGCATTGAGAGGGAGAAAGTAACATGCAAGGCACACATAGCAACAGGTGTATTTACTGCAGAAGCAAGCATGTTTTTGCCCTAGAAAGAAACTGGTTTGGGTTTTTCCTAACATAAGATGATAATACTTAACTTTTCTATGATTTGCTAAATTTGCCAATTTTCTGGATTAGGCAGAAATTATTGCAATTTTTAAAATCTTAGTCTGCATCTTATAAGTTGACTCATGCTGAGTACAGTTGTCAATTATTATATACTGACCAAAATTTAATATTGACTTATTTCAGTACTGAGTTAAAATACTAAGTATTTTAAATTGATCTAAGGCACACAGATTTATATGATGTTATTTTGAAATGTTACAGCTGGTTTTATATTGCCTGTAAATCCCCTTTCTATCAATTTTTCCTTTTTCTCTTTTCCCCTTTTTATTCTTCCCTTATCTTTTTTCTGATTGCACTTCTAAAATAAATTATAATAAAAAAGAAAGGTATATGCAATGGCTAAATACATTATTTGAGCATTCTACAGTTAGATATTGTACAAATTTATAGAATAAGAATTCATCAGGTTTTCTGTCATTTGATAACTGTGGATGTTTATAAACTTGAAACACACACAGAAAGAAAGAGGCTGTTTGCTTCATGTTTATTAAGCTAAAAATGCATGCGGTTGACAAAAATAATGGTGTTTTTCCCCCAAACACAAACCAGACACATATACAGCCAAACCAGTTATTCTCTTCCTATATCCCTTCCAAATCTAACCATATAAAATAAAGTTTATTCTCTCTCTCTAGTTCTTTTTTTCTTTCTTGACAAAGGTGAAAGGAAAATAGTGTTGGTTTTCTTTATGCATACAAGACTTAAAGTCTTTTATTTAGGAAACTGAGACTATTGAGTAATTCTGCCAAACAGGAAGCCCACTAAATTTTCACTGGAGAGATTAAACTGTATTTGCTGGGGGGTGGGGGTGGGGTTTAATATCACATACCCACAGTTGTTCACTGCCATGAGATCACCCACGAGAAGAAAAGGGTATGTCAACATGCTCACAGCAATCTGTAACAAAGAAATATCTGAGGCAGTCCTTCTATTTGTCACAGTTAAGCAAAAAATACTGTAGGTAGAAAAAGGCTTTGTGCAAAAGAAATTGGAAAATACCAGATATATAAACCAGGACTGGCTTACATGTTAGTAATATAGCTAACCAACTCATCAGGCCATGGAAACAATTGCAACTGACAAAAAACCCTGTACTTAAGACTTGTCAGTACTTAATATCACAGCTATGCTTTTCTGTTGACATGTACATCTGCAAACAGGAGTCATCTTCATATCCCACTAATTGCAACATAAAGATTTCCCACCAACTGCTCTGAAAAGATAGATCCTCATGATGCTGCTTTTGTCTTATCCCCAGCCAACTGCTGAAGAAGCTGATATTTGTCTTTAGTCATTCCAGGGATAAAGTAGCATTTCCCGTTTTCTCCTGACAAATCCTGCCATACAAATGATTGTAGATACCTCACTGATGATGTGGGTTCATGACATAGGCAGGGCTGGGACTTGGAAGGTCAAGAAGAGAAGCATGAGTGAGGAGCTGACTTTTTCCCTACCAGGTCTCCAATTACATGGAGCTGCTCCCCACTCTGCTTGCTCAGCACTGGCAGCTGATACCGACAGGGCTGGATAGGGTAGCAGGGGAGTAGGATAAAGGTACATTTTTCCATTGTCAGATCTCCAATCACATGGAACTGAACCATCCATCTGGAGACCTGGCGGGAAAAGGCTTGGCTCCCTGTAGCCATTTGTGTTTGCTGAGACTTTCTCAGATTGCTGAACTCACATAGATCAAAAGGTTTTCAGGCTGCCTCAAAAGAGCTCAACAAACACAATGGGTTTTTAACACATTACAATTGTTAATTGATAAGGTATTTGTAATCTGTCTCACATATAAACCTGCATCTGTGTAATTAACCTGTCTTCACCTCTCTCCCCCCCAACATCTCAATTTAAATTCTACGTCAGTCAAGCCACTCTATGCATCTGTTGAAGTGAACTACAGCTCACAAAAGCATATGCCTTTTAATAGAATTTGTTAGTCGGAAAAGGTGCTACGAGACTTCTGGTTTTTCACTCTCTGAATTGGGTTTTTCCCCAATTCAGAGAGTGGAACTGCCTTTGGCCATGCTGGCTGGAAGCTGCACTCCCAAAACATCAGGAAGAGATCAAGCCTGGAAAGAGCAACAAGAGCAATGAAACAGGAACATATAGCTATACATATTTCAACAGACGCAAAGCTTACATACCCCCATCACAAACTTAGTGTAGCTCCGGATGACAGAAGCTTGGTTGAACTGTAAGGAAAAAACAACAACAATAATCCAAAGGGATCTTGGGGTCCCGGGCAACACACCTGTTAAGTGAATACAGGAAAACACTTGACAGAACACTCCTGCTAGGGAATGTCCAAAGAACATGGCAGAAGCCTTAGCACAACAACCACCTCATCAGTAACTGACCCCCAAAAGGAATGGCACCATTTGACTGATAAGAGATGAACAAAAGGTATTGCAATTACAATTTTATTAGGAAAAAGCCAAGAGAACAATTAGAAGAATGTCCTGCCTGACTATAATAAACTCACACCTGACCAAGTTTAATATTTGAATCTTATTAATATCCAGAAATGCCAAGTCTTATTATTAGTTAGAAAATGGCTTTCAATGTTCAATAGATTTTGTTTTTCCTTGGACTTAGTGTACTTCCTGCAAAAAAGACAATAAGTGAATGTGGGGAAACTACCAGCATATAACAAAAAGAATTGGCCAGAAGTGGTGAAGGTCATTTCCATAGGAAATGATTGTTGTACGATAAGACTCCAGCTTGTGAAATGCTGGTTTATTCCAATCCACTTTCTTCTTTGACATCATCATGAGTTATTTATTAGATTTATATCCCCCTTTCTTCCAGGATCACATGGAAGTCTACATGGGCATGTCCATTTATCTTCACAACCACTACCATATGATATGGTTGGACTGAGAGTGTATGACTAGTTTAAAATGAATATTCATGGCTGAAGTATGAATGTGCACCTCAGCTGGGAGCAGCCTGAGCTCTTACCTACCATACCACACTGAATCTTTGGGGAAGAAATTTTAGAGCCCAATAAGATTAGGAAGGTTACCACTCACATTGTCATCCACAGCATAAGTGTTGATAAAATGAGCCAGAAGGTTGCAACACCACAGAAAAATAAGATCACCTAGGATATGAGGAACTAAACCTCTGGGGAGAAAAAAGAATAAGAGGAAACATTAAATAAAAAGACTCTTAAATTAACCTCATACAGTTTAGAGAATAAGAATAGTAAAGCCTGTAAAGATTATACACATGAAATTTGTACTTGGAATACAAAAAACTAGAGAGATTGTTTGGAACTTAGGGACTAAATCAAATCCTAAGGATTTAAGAAGATGAAAGATACATCTTAGAACTCCATAAATGCTCTAATGCACATTGAGGAAAGAAAAGAAAGATTGAACCCCAGGCCAAATGTTAATGCACAGAGAACAAAGAACTTCTGCTACACAGCAACATGTTTTGGAAAATGAATCATAAATATGAATGTACTAATTTAATTAATTCAGCAATAGTAACGAACTTAGAGCGTGCAAAAAGCAATGAGAATGGAAGAGAGCCATTTAGTATTGTATCTATTCATAGGGTGAGAAGACAACCACTTATGTATGTGCCTATATTTAACTGCAATAGAAACTGAGTGAAATATTTTACTAACCCAACTATCTAAGAGTCCATACTGATTGAAAGCCATATCCTTGTTACATCCCACCCTATCTTCTAATTAACTGCTGATACTAGTCCATATACGTTAGATGTTACTCCTGTGCTAGAGGGTACCAGGTAGGATACAGTGGATGAAAAGACCCATGGTTTTGTTTCTTGTCACACTGTGTCAGTGTAAAAACTCACTAGCCATCTTTCAGCTCTTCAGATGGATTATTACCTTCTCTGTGCCTTTTACCTCTTTTTCCCAGTTAGCTTCCAGGCATGCAAATCTTTCGCAGGTTAAAGTGGCCTAGTTTTTATGGAATAGGTATTACCATTGAGGTTGCCATATTCCTGAGTGTTTACATCAGGGATATGCAAATTCTGGAGCCTCTCAAAAGACTTTCCAACAAAGTAATGTGATAGGAAGTGAACAGAAGGGGAATTATTAAGTAAGTGAGCAATAGCAATTTCATCTTTTAATATGTGGTTTTCTTTGCAAGATTTCAGAAGTGGTTTGCCATTGCCTCCTTAGCACTGATTAAAATGTAAGTGCAGAAAAAGATTAATAATCTCCTAGTTTGAATCAGTCCTAATAATTCATTGTGCTTAAATAAGTCTTGCAATTCTTCGAAAATATATCCAGGAACTGTACGAAGGGAAAAGTCCCAGGTCCAACTATTTTATGAGATCTTGTTATTTTTATGTGAAACACAAATTTTAACTGACTGACCATGAGAGACAGGAAATTGTCAAGTATGATCTCTTTCTCTTTTTTATATACATGCCAGGAGGCACTGGAACGTGTAACACACTTTCTGATAAACAATTCTGAACTTTGAACTGAATTATAAAGCTCAAGGAAGTGGAATGTTCTGAACAGGAGCTGACTCTTCTCAGTGGTGTGAGACTTGATCCTCAAAAGCAAATAGCAAGTTCAAGCTTAATTAAATTTGCTGGTAATTTACGTACACGAAGAATCCCAAGAGTCCTTCTTCTTTCCAAATTGTCCTGACGGAGCTAAACATATTGCTGTTGAAAAAGGAAAAACATTAGATGTGGGCAGAAGTGCTCTCTCTCACCTCTTCAGCCTACAGTAAATTACTGCACTGCTGCCAGTATTCTTCAACAACAGGAAAAGGAAACATCTATATTTCCTGGAAATAACTATCAATATTGAGCAAATAATTTTATTACTACTTGTTATTATTCTCAGATTGAGCTATGGAATGTTAAGAAGATCTCACCTGTACTTAAGTTCTCGTCCTACGAACTGGACCATACAGCGCATAGATATTACTTCAGAAGAAAGGAAAGAGACATGAGTACGAAAGTAGTTCATTTATATGTTTGATGCAGACTAAGCCAAATGTGAAACAAGAACTCAATCTGTAAATTTCTAGCATTCTATCAGCCACAATTCATCCCTTGTTATGTCCAATAACATATAAAAATATATACCTGAGTATTCTTGCAGAGAAAAGAAAATCTTTACTGTGCTAAAAAAAAAAAACCCTAGCAAATTAATTGCAATGTAAAGTTTTAAGAATTGAATGAATAAAAGTTATGAATCACATATATGCATGTATAATTTCATAAAGAGATATTTGCATGCATCCATCTGTAAACAGGTTAAAAGTCTATGAAATGGAAAGAGTAGCTGTGGCTCTTCTGCATGTTAGTTTGAATAGACTGGCTCCATATAGCCATAATGATTATATAATGATATACCATCAAGTCTTAGTGACCACATACATAGGTTTTCTCTAGGAAGAACTGTCCACAACCTGGTCCATACAACCAGAGCCATTAGCAAATAATACTTCTTACTACACTGATTCAATGCCTGAGGAAGGACAATGGTTTTACACTGAGAAAATACCACAAAATTGACTGATTCATAATAGCAAAAGAAGTCTCAACTGAAATATTCTATAGGCCTCTGGAATTCAGAATTCTTTTCCCACAGTGATCTACCAGGTGCCTATGGGAAGCCTAAACAGAGTATCTACAAAAGTAGTAAAAATAGATTGCATCCCCAGTGAACTCTGAATTTAAAGACATTTTCCCACAGGAAAAGTATATAGGAACAAAATATATACCAACAGACAAAAATCCTGTGAAATGCCTAGCTTCCTCATCTTGCCAATCTAGAATTGTCAACTCTAGTTGAAACCAGTCTGAAGATGTCCTCCTTAATAAATGTGTGCCAATAAAACACTTTTGGGCACATATGTGTATGCTTGTATATATGCCTGCTAAAAGCCACACTCCAAAGTAGGCCAGGACCCAGAGAAACAAATTTGAATAACTTATTATTGTCTGTAAAACAGGAACCCAATTATAAAATCAGTAAATTTCCCATCTGCATATACAACCATTCTCTCTTATACACTCAAACTCCTTTCACAAACACACACCTACAAACACACACACCTCCCTACTTCCAGTAGAAACAGCAAAACAGGAGGGAGCTGGAGAAGAAGGGAAGGGAAGGGGAATAGCACTGGGAAGGCGGAAGAGTTAAGTGGACAGAGAAGGGAAGAAGAGAGGGCAAAGTATTAAAAACAGAGTTAAATATATCAGGCAAACACCTTTTTGCAAGCAGGGCCTAATCTTCAGACTAATTTTCAAGGCATATACAGTACACTTTTCAACAAAACATCTATAGTTATTTATATGTCCTGCCAATTCCTTTGTTTTCAATAGTCCCTTCAATTCTACTCAGCAACAGTTGATTAGTGGAGTGGGGCAGGGTGGGGTGGGGTGTCATCTTATATATGGCCAACATAACCAGGGGTATGCAAAACGTTTGAGAGCAAAAGATTCTGACACCCAAACACCTCATTCTGACTTCATCAGAAGCGATCCCACCTCAAAACAGACTATTCTGAATGGGAAGTAGAAATAGGCTAAGTCCATTTCATGTCCATGTATGCTGAGGTTGAATACAATGCTACAGGATGAAGCCTTTTGCACACCACTTAGCATGACAGGTAACCACTGATTCTAGCTCAGAATCAACTGAAAACTGGCCACAGTAAAGTGGGATAATATGCAAATTCTTATATAAATAAATAAAATTCAAATTTTAAATTACTTCCAATTTTATAAGAAAAAAATACAATACAAGAGATTAAATCAGAACGGACTTTTCTGTTAACAAAATGAATATTTAAATAGAGATGGGGCTTGAGAGGAGCAGATTGCACAACTCACCATGAAGTGGATGAGAAATAATTCGGGATACACACTGTATCATCATCTCATGGCAAGTCTGATAAAATATGAAGACAGAACACTTCTTTATCTTCGGCAAACAATCTCATAATCAGTAGACTATGATGGGAAACTTGTTATTTTAAATACCTTAGTTTCATTATTTGAAAAAAAGTATTTGCCGGACTGCACAGAATGCAGTTACAGTCTCTGTGCTACCCTAAGTCATTCCCTGGTTGCTCTAATTGAGCCTGTCCTATATTATTCAGATACAGGTAGTCCTCGAGTTATGACAGCAATTGGGACCGGAATTTCCATTGCTAAGCAATGCAGTCATAAAGCTTGATGTCACGGGACTGTATCATCTAGCGACAGCAATCCTGGCACTCCCCATTGCCATTGTTAACCAAATTCCACCGGTCATTAGACAAGAACCCACCCCGATCCAAGCCATTCCTGGCTTGATCCCTCCCAGCCCCAAGCCTCGGTTCTTCCAAGGTAAGGGACCGCCTCCCCTTCAACTCCCCGCAATTACCTATCCTCCCCATCTCTGCCCTTTTGACCCCCCTGCACCCTGCCTTGTGGGGCAGCAAGCAGCCCCAGAACCGCATGGCTCTGGGGCTGCTTGCCTTACTACAGCTCTGGGGCTGCAAGAAGCCCCTGAGGGCAGTGTGAAACCTTAGCTGCCCAGGAAGCCCCAGTCACCCCAGCCCAGCAGCACAGTGTGGCACAAAGCCGCAGCTGCCCCAGCCTGGCCCAGCAGTGCAGTGTGAAGCCGCAGCCACCTCAGGAAGCCCCAGCCACCCCAGCCTGGCCCAGCAACATGAAGGCAAAAAGATTGACCCCACTTTTAGCAGTCTCAAGGTTATCTCTATTAAAATTAATTAGCGGAAACATGTTAGTATTTATTATTAGAATAGTTTAGTAGATGAAATCTTAGCATCCTTAATTTTATACCATTCATATAATCTTTCCCACCTCACAAGGGTCTGAGGCATTTTTTCGAACTAGGTTTAATCACACTGGAAAAGAGAAGATTTGGGGATACAACATTCATATTGAACTTCTTAAATTATTCATTAAAATATACAGTCTTTCCAAATACAAAATACTTAAGCAATGAGAAGTTGCTTAAGAGTTCCACCTCTTTTGCCACTTTCCTGAGAGATGTCTTCACATCATCCTTATTGGAAACATGCTCCATATCTTCTAGAGGGAAGGCCTGAGGTATAAAGGAGAAAGTAAATCAATACTCAAAAGGCCTGGTTATATTAAGAAATAATACTTGATGTATGAGGTCTAACAGTGATACTCCCAAGACCCAGGAAGAAGAGAAGTTATCACATCTATGCCCTACTTGTTCTCCAAGGGATTCAGACTAGTGTATGTGGGGCGATTATTCTATTATACCTTCATTGTACTTTGCTGAAAACCAGTAACTGGACTAAGATCATCCAATATAGTACAGAGTGAGGACTTTAACTCAGAGAACCATTCATCTTTGCTTCCCCCTTTCCTTCTCTTGAGCCACACCACTGCTGCAAGAATATGGTAATGAAAACATGTGTTTCTGCCTGTTCTGAAAATGTTCAGCTCAAAAGCATGCTGGTGCTTCCTGCTCATCAACCACAGCATGGGCAAGCCTGCACCTAAGTCAAAGAAAGATGAATGAGTTTCTCTTCCAAACGATGCACAGAATGGAGGGATATGATAGTCTGCATAGTTGAATGAGACAGTGCTGAGGTTTTGGAGCTTTCCTGTGCACAGCAGGATTGGATGGCAGCCAACTTGTCTTGGCAGGAGACAGAGCAGCCCTTCTCCCATTCTTAATGAGGAGCTGTCACTAAAGATTAGAAAAGTGAAATCAGCAGCCCCACTGTCAAAGGCAGGCCAAGGATTGTCAAACTAACAGGCTTTCACAGGAAATAAAAGGTCACTAAGAAAGGACCAGCACTTCATTATTCTTGCGAGGTTAAAGGCTTTCAGACAGTCCTAAAGCAACTTGATGGTGCCTTAATAATCAATTATGGCCCAGGAGGGCTATCAGTATGCGACTGTGGCATAAAATCCTGGAGGACTCAGGAAATGGTTCACAGCATTTAAAAAAAAAATCCAAATAACATGTTTTGAGGGATTCCATCTTCTATGAGGCCAGCTGCTGCTACTGCTTTTCGAGTTCAACACCTCAGGTTCTAAAAAATATTTCACTGCTTCTGTTTGGAAGAAACAGCTTCATTCTACAACCAGAAGGGTTGCTGTTGCTGTTGTTTTTGAATTTCAATCTCTTCCATAGTCCAACTAGGCAAATGCAGAAGCTGAGACTTCAGCTGTGAGAAAGTGTTGGCCTTGACATTTATTACACAATTTAGCCACACAAGTAGCCTCTTCAGCACAAAGAGATTAGAGAACAAATGTGTGACATACTGTACCTTCTTCACTTGTTCTCGGTTTATGGTAGATAAAACGCTAGAGAGGATGCGAGGAGAAAGACCACGGAAAAGGCCCATTTTCCCATCCACTTCCACAATGTGCCTGGCTAGGGATAAATGATGCTGAAGTCACTTCATCACAATTCTGCAAAAACCCTAACATTCAGATGACTGGATATCTATGTATAATAATATACATCTTAGGCTTTAAACTATCCAGTGACACTAAGATGGTAAAAATGTTGAGAAAACATTTGCATTTTCAACTATTCTTTCAGCTGTGGTCTGCCTACCTTAAAGAGTTATACTGGATTTTATTGTGCTAGGTCAGAGTGTTAAGATTCCTTTAACTCACGCTTAGCTGTATTGCCTCTTTCCACCCAAAGGGTTCTGATTATAATGTGCAAAACTTTTGAAAGGAATTTGATAGAGCTCAAGTTATTATAAACTTCAGATAACTGGAGAGAGAGAGGGAAAAAAAGCCCCTAATATGTTATAATCCTGCAGCTGCTTACTACAATTGCTTGTAAGACTGATTTCAAATTTAGCTAACTAGAAAGCAAATTTTGTTCCCTAAATATAAGTTTTATGTTTATAAAAGAAAAAGGCTGTTTCATTAAGAACAGGTCTACAAATTTATTATAAAACAGTAGTATTATTTAAGAGCTCAATCATATAGTCATCAAGCAAAAAAGTACATTATCAAAGAATCCTGATTATGAGCTATGGACCAAATAAAGTTTTATACTGTGTATCAACAGCAAATACCAATAAATGCAAATCATTGGGCTTTTTCTAGAGCAAATTGGAATATGTTAGTGTATTTTCTGTTACTATACTGGTCATAAATACATCTCTCCATTTTTAACTGATATCCTGTCTTTCCCAAAACAGATTGCTAATCAATATCATTCAGTAAGTGCTAAGTATTTTTCTCGTAGGGATAAGTGATATGACAGAAAGAAGTTAGTCAAATCCTCAGTTGCTGTAATTATTGCTGAGACCAAACCTTGTATAGAAAAGGACTTTTAATGAAGGGAATTTTTTATGTTTCTGATGAAAAGATCCCCATTCATTTAAATTTGTTTGCCTGCTTGAAAAAAAAAAGATAAGTAGAAATACAAAGTGTTTAATGGCTTAACCATCACCAGGGGTTTTTTTTTTAACATATTTAGGGTCGAATTGTGACTTTTGCCCTAAGCACAAACTTTTCTAAATCAAGAAGACCCAAAAATATGTTATATCATATTGTTTTTGCATGTCATAAAATCTTTTGGCATTATAAACAAAACATTTCCCTAAGTATCTTATGCATCTAAACAATAACAACAAAATCTGATTTCTATTTAGAAGCAAGTCTGATTGAATTTAGTGAATATGTAATGATAGGACTGGAAGCTTACAGAGAGTTACTATTAAGATTTTATTTAAGAAATACCTATATAGCTTTAGCATCACTTTTTCTCACCCTGAAAAATTATTTCTCAGTCCCAAGCTTGATATTCTTGCAAGATGGAAGTGACCTGGAAAGACTGTTTCTCATGCACCAGGTATATTCCCATTGAAAAGTATACTCAGATATGTTTGTTAAAAAGAGACACATCTGAATTAGCAATGTACTAATATTATTTTTATTCATTATTTTGGAATGTTACATTATCTTCACTGAATCCACTGACAAATTTATTTATTAGGTCATGCTCACCATATGTAAAGAATCCAGGAAGGTAGAATACTTTTCTCCCCAGTAAATTTCTTCCAACAGTTGGAGGCAGAGGCTCATGTCCAACCTTTAAAAGAAATATGAAAAAAGTAACACCTGTATCTTACAAGTGTCCCCATCTCAGTGAACTTTATTCACAGGTTTACAGCTTACATAGGAGCAACTCCCTATTGCTCTCAACTCCTGCTCTATTCACCTCTTGACTCCTGGAGACTGCCTGGACTAGTCCTGTAGTTTTCTTGCAAGATTTTCAGAAGTGGCTTGCCATGGTCTTCTTCCCAGGGCTGAGAGTGACTGGCCCAAAATCACCCAGTTAGCTTTGTGCCTAAGGCAGGAGTGGAACTCATGGTCTCCCAGTTTCTAGCCTGGTGTGCATGCATGAAAGCGTGTATATATGTGTGTGTGTTCATTTATAGGCCCAAAGCATTAGCACTTCTTTTGTGTTTTCTTTGCTAAGTAGTACACGCAGGTCTAGTCACTTTGAAAAACAAAAACATATTCTTGTTCTCTCCTTTGCATAGTGCTAAGTTTTTCTGAACTGAAACACACATTATAAAATATGCTTGAGAAGAACTACCTGTAGAAAAGAATTTTTTCCTGCTGTTTCAAAGGCAGGGATGCCTACTGCAATAGTCTTATTGTTATTTGAACAACCTAATCAAAAACAAATGGATCACACTACTACCCGGAAGGAAAACCAGCAGCAAATATTAGAGTTCTAGGTTACAGTGGAAATAAAATGCCAGAAGGCAGCCATGGCAAACTATTTTATTACACCCCTCCCCCCGCCAACTTACATTAATAGATCTATGTGGTCTCTAAGAGGTGAGCTCCCCTTTTAATCCTCCTGGTAATTTCAAAGCAGTGTTTTTCAAACTTGGCAACTTTAAGATGTGTGGACTTCAACTCCCAGAATTCCCCAGCCAGCAAGCTGGCTGGGGAATTCTGGGAGTTGAAGTCCACACATCTTAAAGTTGCCAAGTTTGAAAAACACGGTTTTGAAGCAACTAATTTGAGGAGCCAAACTCCTTAGGATATCTGTCAAAGCCCCAAAGTGGAGCTGTAGAGAAATCGGCACCGCTTTTGGGGAGCCAGCCCTTCATAATGAAACACCCACAAACCCTGGGAGCAAAGAGCTAATCATCCGTCAAGAACTGCCCTCGCCGGGATGGAGAGGTCGTGGGGCGTCTCGCACCTCGATGGCTAGACTTAAGGGTCAGGCCGCCCTGACCTACTAGGGCCGCTGGTCCACAGCTCCCCACCCACCTAACAAAACATCTCCTGCCCTCCAAAACCGGCAGCGGATGATTGGACCCGAACTGCACCTGCACCAGAAGCTTCACGTAGAGCAGCGGGTGGCTGAGGACCGTGAAGCCAGCGCTCAGCGCCACGAAAAGAGCGTCCGCGCCCTCAGCCGGACCGGGTCCCATTCCGGGCCCGGCGGGAATCACCGCAGGACTCACAGGGATGGCAGCCATTCCCCCCGCCCGCATCCAACCAGGAAGCACTCTTCCGCGGTCACATGATCAGACGCTTTGGCGTCATCACGTCTCGCAAGGCAATGGCCTATCGCATGGAGCGGTTGGCTTGGCCGGCCTCGTACATAGACACAAAAACGTGTAGAAAGACGACTAGCAAGTCGGAATACAAAACGAGGGTACGCTACTGTAGTTCCGTCTTATTGCCAAGAGAACTGGAAGGTTGTGCCGGTGATCTCGCAGGAGCGAGCTCGACTACGGGGTCTCTCTACCTATATTTACTCAATTGAAAAGGAAGAGCAATCTCGTTCTCGTCCTATCCTTCCCCTCAGACCCCCCCCCCCGGGCGGATTGGGAACTCTCTATAGCAAACAAGGGAAAAACTCTCCAGTTTTCGCACGTCTGAAAGGAATGCCGCGTCTATCCTGAGAGGACAGCATCAAAGAGAGAAATGTATACTTCGTATCGTCTTATGTATTTGACTTACATTTGGCCTTACTATTCCGGGGAGCACTTATTTTTTGAATGAAAATTATTTTTTTTAACGTCCTCCTTTGCAGTCTAAAGCCACGGGGTAGCGTAAAAATGAGTGGCGTGGCGCCCCGGTCAGCCATGCAAAATTCCCCCTCGCTTGTAACAAAGTCCGGTCTCGCGACTTGACCTCCTTCCACGTTCGAACAAGCCCGAGCAGCAGCTCCCCGGCACTGGCTGACCTCGGAAGCGGAGCGCGGCTGGAGGGAACCCACTTCCACCGGACTGGAAAAGTAAAGCACCCCCCCCCCTTACAAGAAGCCGACGGGAAACCATTTGTGCCTGGATAATTGCCTGAAGCGATTACCGGACGTTGAGCGCGTCGTGCCTGACTGCGTTCCTCGGCTCTGAACACGCGGATTAAAGTTCTTCGCAGCGACGCTCGGAAAGAGCCCTCGTTGCGCCGCCGGGGAGAGGAAAACCCCTAACACTTTAGCCGCCTGGCGGTCTTCCGAATATTACAGCGAACTCTGTAACCACCCGCTGCCTACATTTTTCTTTCTCTTTTTTTTTTAAATCATTTTATTAAGAATTATAAATGAAAAGAATAAAAGCCAATACAGGCTACAAAAATGCAAACAGAAAAATACAAAGAAAAGAAAGAAGTGTGGAAAAGCAGAAAAGAAAAGAAAAGAAGCAACTTCTCCCTTCATCCCAGCAAGTAAAGACAATCTTAATAGTTTATCACTACAGTATCTCTAAATACAACATAATCTCTCTTCCCCCCATACCTTATCTATTGAATAGAAACAAAAAAACAAAATCCAAATGCTTTTTCAATTGTTCTTGGTCAGCAGAAGTCCAGTAAGAGCAACTGGATGTAATTTTTTTTCTCCTTTAGCTCTGGTGGAATAAGCCAACCTTGTATTTCTTCCCTGAGTTTTTAAAAATATTTTTTAACTCTTCAGAAAGAGTCCCAGAGCTAATTTTCTGTTCATCTGTGTTACAAGCCAAAAATCTTTCAGAACTTCAGCAGATTTCTTTTGTACAGTATATCCAATAAGTAGTTTATCCTTTTGTTTGTCATTGGTAACAAAGTCCTTCAAAACCTTAACAGAGCACTTTTGTATATCCAGTAAAAAAAATTATGCAAATCAGTTTCTTGGTTCAATATTTATACATCTCCTTTTGGGAGTAAGTCATCCACCAGTTCCATTTGTGTGCCTGTATCATTCTCCTTATCATTGCTTGTTACAGTTAAGTAATTTCAAAATCATCCATTGCAACTTGTTTTATAATTTCATTACAAAATGTTCTGTCAATTTTGTCAAGAAGTTTATCAGTTCTGTCCAAAAATGTGGCAGACAGATATTCCCAAATTTGTATTATAGATTTCTGCTCCATTTTCTTTATCCTCTAACTCTCACTAGTGTCCATCCTTCAAAGTCATCTTATCATAAAAGAACTCAAAACATTTGCCATTTGCCCAAGGGAAAATTTCTTCTAGTTAATTCAAAGCTCTTTGTGGGCATTTAAAATTATAATTCCAAGTCAATCTGAGCCCTTAACCTGTTGTTAAACTTTCTAAAGTCCATATTATGAGCACCCTTTAGCTATTTAATCCAAGAAGTAATATTTTTCAAAAGCTTTTAAAAATCACATTGAAAAGTTCTTTAAGGAGAAGGTGACTCACCTAGCAAATACAGTATAACTTGCCATTCCAAAGAGTCTTAATCCTTTTAAGGCAGCAGAAAAAAAAAAATCAAAGTTATTAAGAAGTGAGGCTCCGTTGAGCTTATTGTCCTTTAAAAGGCTGCATTAACAACTGTGAGCTACAATGGTTCCTCCCTTGACTCCCAGCCACTGAACCCATAGGCAAACCATGAAACAACGACTCCTGCAGTTTACTCACGAGGAGTGGCTGTGTGGAGTCACGTGGGCTATCTCAAAGATCTCTCCTTAATATGGAGAGCATTTCAGCAACCAGGATCCTGCATCTTGTGCCAATCTCCATGGTAATGTTGTCCCTCTACAAAAGGACATTTAGCTCTCAGTGGCTCTCAGCTGGAAGTTGCCTACATTTTTCGATGTGTTCTGTTGCTGAGGTCTTATAAGAGCTTCCAGACAAGACCACTGTGACTAGAGAAGCAAAGAAAAGACTAGCAAGAACCCAAAAAAATTCTCTCAAGCACCCTTTCTTTTAGTGTTTCTTAAAGTGTGGTCCAAGGATCCCTGGGGGTCCCCCAAGAGACTCTCAGGGATCCACAAAATCAAAATTATTTGCCAGATAATTAAGATATTTGCACAAAAAAAGAGTCACTTTTCTCTGTATTGTCGAAGGCTTTCACAGCCGGCATACGATGGCTGCTGTGGGTCTTCCGGGCTGTGTGGCCGTGGTCTTGAAGTTTTGTTTCCTAACGTTTCGCCAGCACCTGTGACCGGCATCTTCAGAGTGCAGGAGCACAGACAGGAGCAGTTCTCTCTGTGCCCAGGGTGAAGTGACCCTTCTGTGGGTATTTATAGAGATCTGGGGGGGTTGGGTTACTGAGTGGCTGCTTGTTTTGGAGTCAGCATCTGTGTGTATTTTCCTGGGGATTAGGCAGGTTTTTTTCTTCTACTGAATTGTTAACGAGGGGCTGCTGGGGGTGATTAGCAAGTTCATTGTGTGAACTGTTCACATGTCCTGGTGGTTGAGCTGAGTTCCTTGACCTTTTGCAGGCTGTATTTTTCAGGATTGGTAGCCAGGTTTTGTTGATTTTTAGACTCTCCTCTTTTTATTGAAACTGTGCTGGTGTTTGTGAATCTCAATGGCTTCCCGGTATAGCCTGGTATAGTGGCTGTTGGTGTTGTCCAGTATCTCTGTGTTTTCAAATAGGATTTTGTGTCCAGTGTGCTTGAGAGCATGTTCAGCTACTGCAGATTTTTCTGGTTGCTGTAGTCTGCAGTGTCTTTCGTGTTCTTTTATCCTGGTATGGATGCTGCGTTTTGTGGTCCCGATGTATACTTGTCCGCAACTGCATGGTATGCGGTATACTCCTGCAGCGGTGAGGGGATCCCTTTTGTCTTTTGCTGATTTTAGCACTTCTTGTACTTTTCTGGTGGGTCTGAAGATTGTTTGGAAATTGTGTTTTTCCATCAGTTTTCCCATGCGGTCTGTGACCCCTTTGATATAGGGCAGAAATACTTTATTGGTGGGTGGCTGTTTTTCTTCTTCAGTCGCATGTTGCTTTCTTGGTTTGATGGCTCTTTTTATTTCATTCTTGGAGTAGCCATTTGCTTGTAGGACCCAATTAAGGTGGTTAAGTTCAGAGTTTAGGAATTGGGTTTCGCAGATCTGATTGGCACGATCCATGAGGGTTTTGATAATGCCTCTTTTCTGACGTGGGTGGTGGTTGGAGTTTTTGTGTAGGTACCGGTCTGTGTGGGTGGGTTTTCTGTAGACTTTGTGTCCTAATTTGAGGTCTGGTTTGCATATGACCAACGTGTCTAGAAATGGAATTTGGCCATCCACTTCTTTTTCCATGGTGAATTGTATATTGGGGTGGATGCTGTTTAGGTGGTTCAGGAACTTCTGTAGGTCTTCTTCATCCTGACTCCAAATTGCGAAGGTGTCATCCACAAATCGGAACCAGACTGTTGGGGTAACGGGTGCGGTTTCTAAAGCCCGTTTTTCAAAATGTTCCATGTAGAAATTTGCTACGACTGGGCTCAGGGGGCTTCGCCATGGGAAGAGTTGCTTCTTTCACGGCCACACAGCCCGGAAGACCCACACCAGCCATCACTTTTCTCTTTTTGTTAAAAAATACAAGTTTTTTTCATGAAAAATATTTATGTTAATATCTGATGGGTTTAATATTGTTATTTCTACATGATTCAATAAATAAATATTCTATGAATGCATTAATTTTAATTTTTAATATGGTAAATATTGATAAAATATAACCTATACAGACAAAAGCTCTTTTGGGCTCCTCCATAATTTTTAAAAGTGGGAAGGGGTCTCGAGAGCAAAAACTTTAAGAAACAGTGTTTTAGAGTATTAAGACAGTAGGTCAAAATGTTAATGTCTGACCTAGACATCCCAGACTGATCCCGGAAAGGACTTCTGTAAAAAGTGTATCTTCATGATGCAGGGATTATATTTAACAATACAGAGACAGTGACTTTCTTTTGATACATTCCCATTGTTTCCTGATTTAAGATTCTTGTTTGACATATAGTTAGGACAGGGTTACATTGTTAAATGCTGTGAACTGTTAATGACATGCCTTCAAGAGAGAGTAATGGCACCAGATATATTGCAGTTGAAATGTTGCATTTCACCACAAGGGGCAAGGTGACAGCGTTCAGCATTTATATGAGAGTTGTTCATGATCTGTGTGCTGAAATCATAATGGGGAGAGGGCTGCGATTAACAACATAATAACATAATAATGACATTGGTTCGCTCCCTCCTCAAGAAAGCCATTGCTAGATCCTACCATACTGGACAATTTTCATTCAGTATCCATCTTTTAGGGAAGGTTGTGAAGAAGATGGTCATGTAGCAGCTTCAGCGGACCCTGGATGAAGTGGATCATCTGGATCCCTTTCAGTCAGGATTCAGACCTGTGCATGGGACAGAAACAGAATTGGTTGTGCTTTTGAATGATCTCTGGTGGGAGTACAATGGAGGTAATGCATCCAACCTGGTTCTACTTGACTTCTCGGTAGCTTTTGATACCATCAACACTACGGTAGTGTCTGCCTGGATTGGCTCCATGGAGTGGGAGTGGGGGCACTGTACTGTGTTGGTTCTCTTCCCTTCTATGGGGCCAATATCAGCTGGTGTTGATTGGGAGTGAGAGGTTTTAGCACCTTTCAGACTGGGAGCTTTATCATCTTTGGTACTGGGTGGGGTTGCACTGCCCCAAACAGAGCTGCTGAGCAATCTGGGTGTCCTTTTGGACTCACAACTCCTGTTCAAGGAGCAGGTGGCAGTTGTGGCTAGGAGGGCCTTTGCACAGCTTTGTGTTATATGCCAGTTGCACCCATTTCTGGATCGGGAGACTCTACTTACTCATGCCCTGGTCACCTCCTGAATGGACTACTGTAATGCACTGTGCCTGGGGCTGCCCTCGAAGACTATCTGGAAGCTTCAGCTAGTGAAAAACGGGGCAGCACGGACAGTTATGTGTGCCCCTAGAACTGCACATGTTACACCTCTGCTTCGCAAGCTGCACTGGTTACCAGTTTGCTTCCGGATTCAATTCATGGTGCTGTTTTTGACCTTTAAATCCCTACATGGCATGGAACCAGGTTATTTGAGGGATTGCCTGGTTACATCTACCCATCCCATCCGGTCTGGCAGGAGGGGCATGTTACGGGTCCCATCTCATGGGACCCAGGAGACGAGCCTTTTCTGCTGTGGCACTCACCCTTTGGAACATCATCCCCCCACCCCGCCCGAGGTGAGATTAGCCCCTGTCAGGTTTAGACCAAGAACCACAACAAGACAGTCCAGGAACAATTCAGTTACTTTATTAGCTTACACCTACTAAACAGAATCTTGCCAAACTAACTCTAACCCCCAACGACAGTAACTATAATCCTGAATCCCCTAGGAAGGGGCCAGTCTCCTTCTCTTCACTTTCACATGCTCCGGCTGGGGGCTGAGGAGATACTTGGAATGTCTCTCCCCCTCCCTGTAACCCTGAAGCTCCATTCCAGGATCCTCCTTGCTCATGCCTTCCATCATAGCCCTGACCCTCTTGGCCTTCTGGAAATTTCATAAAACATGGTTTTTTCAGCAGGCTTGGGGATCCCATGGTAATAGGGAGCCCTCAAGATGATTGTATTGCACGTGAGATTTTGGTGCATTCTCCCGTGATCTTTTTTATATTTTATTAATTGTTTTTAATGGTTATTTAATATCTGTCTTAATTACTTGTTAGAGTCACGTCAGTGAGATGGGCAGTTATATAAATTATATAAATAACCCACAATATATAGTGGTGATAGAAACCATTCGCCATCCAAACCACATTTCTTCACCCTATTTCAGTTTTGGTTTACACTACAGACTATTGCTGTCCCATGATAGTTCTGTATCAGTCCATCTGTCCCCATTCCAGTCTGCAAAATGGAAATAAGCATGCAATTTTTTTGCAAACAGTTCTCAGCTTCCTGCAGGAAGGCAGTTACAGTTTTATTTTTCAGACTGTTAACATTTAACTCTTCTCCCCATATTTTCCACTTGAAACACAACTTGAATTAGAATGCATAGGAGCTTTTCTGTGTATGTCAGTGTTGTCCAAACTTGGCTACTTTAAGATGAGTGGACTTCAACTCCCAGAATTCCCCAGCCAGCATGGGTGGCTGGGGAATTCTGGGAGTTGAAGTCCACTCATCTTAAAGTGGCCAAGTTTGGACAACACTGATGTATGTTGTACTATGTGTACTATGATGTGTCACTAACTTAAACTCCAATTTTTTTTCCAGTGTTCCTTATGAGTAGCTCCCCTCTAAAGAAGAAAACCTGTTGTGTCAAAAGTACCTAGAGAGTCCTGATAGTAGACAATTCAATTAGTAGTTAATGAATTGCCTATCTAGAATGTTTAAGTGGAAGTTGTCATGCAAAAAGTGTACACACACTGAAACTATTTCAAACACCCTTGTGTTTGAAATAGTTAAATTTTCATGTGTCAGATCAATGTCTGGATTTAAGAGATAAACTGCAAAACCCTGTAAAACCTATTTAATATATATGCATGTATAATTAGTTCTGCAACATGTTTTGCCCCAAGAAAGCTCTTTTTTCTCTCTCTTCCTGTGGCATTGAGGATGACAGTTTAATGACATAACAGATCCAGATCCATGAATCAAGACAGAGCCAGTGGTAAATGAAAAGAATACTTAAATACATTATAATAATTTGGAATAATATAAATGTAATTTATAAGATATCTGATTGTGAAGTTCTGTATTTTGATCGTTTCACTCACAGCTCTGCCCTCGGTACTTCCTCATAAGTTTCCTATTTATAGTAAGTGATATTTACAAGAAGCTTTTCTTGCCTCCCAGAGAAAGAGACAATTTGCAGATTGTTCGCTTCATTATATAGTCCTATCAGTTTTCTTTTTTTTTAATGCAGCTATTTCTCGGAAAAGTTCCGTATAAGAGACCATAAAGAAATTCATGTGTTTCAAGTTGTCCCTTTTCCTAAGTGCCTAGCTAAAGAATTGCAGATCCGGTTGCAGATCGTAAAGAAGAGTAAGACTGATGGAGGAGAAACAGAGGCTTCCACAAACCTCGGTGGTCAACCTAGTGCATGTATTTGAGAACTTCAGGTAAAGGGATTTGGGGAAATATTGTAATGTCAGGGTTGAAGACCAGTTGTACAAGAAAGAGCTCAAGTAGTGGAGGACTAAAATATGGGAATTACTTATGAAATTATCATTTTGGGGAAAATGCTTTGAAATCTCTGTAAATTCTGTCTCTACTTATGAGTACTTCAACTTATAAATCTTCTCTGGAAAAGAGTTCCAATGAGCTACATTCAAAGAAGATAACCCTTTCCTGCATCTCAAGTAAGCTTTTATCTTCGCATATTAGGAAGGGTCTATCAAATCTCAGACTGCTAGAAAAATGGTAATGGAAGAGATTGTGCTTTCTTAGGGATCCTAGACCTAACTCATTTATTTATCTGTACAGTAATATTAACCAGCATAATGTATTAGCAATGACTGCAGCTTTCTAAGGTGAGCATAATATACTCATACATCCTTGTTACTGCAACTGAAATTTTCAAGAAAGACATTTCAAAAGCAGACCTATGTAGAATGAGTTACAATGATATGTGTGTGTATGCATGTGTGTGCACACATACATACAAATCAATATTGAAAGCAAATGTCTGGACAAAAGTCCCTGCAGTTTTCTTGGCAGCATTTTCAGAAGTGGCTTGCCATTGTCTTCTTCCTAGGGCTGAGAGAGAACAACTGGCCCAAAGTCACTCAGCTGTCTTTGTGCCTAAAGCAGGACTAAAATTCATTACCAGAGTATAGAGTTCAGATCACAGGAAGTAATTGTTCCATTCTGCTCTGCTCTGGTCAGATTTCATTTGGAGTACTGTGTCCAGTTCTGGACATCAAAAAGGACAGTGAAAAATTGGAACAAGTTCAGAGGAGGGCTAACAAGATGGTGAAGGTCTAGAAATCAAGTCTTGAGGTACAGTTAAAGGATCTGGGTATGTTTAGCCTACAGAAAAGACTACTGAGGAGAGATATGATAGTAGTCTTCAAATATCTGAAGGGTTGTTACACAGAAGAGGGATTTATTCTCTGTTGCCCCAGGAGACAAGACTAGAACCAATGAGTTAAAACTACAAGGATGGGGTTCAGGCTAGATGGAGCAACTTTGTATGAGATGTCAACAAGTGGAACAGGCTGCCACATGAAATGGTGGAGTCTACTTCACTGGAGGAAGAGGTTGAATGATCATCCATCAGAGGTACTCTGGTGGATCCTGCACTGAGTTGAGGGTTGGCCTAGATCATTCTAATGACCCTCCAAACTATGATTTTATGGGTACAGCAGCAGCCTCTCATTCATGCATTTTGGCAACTGCCAAACATCCAACATGACTGGATAGTGAGATCCTCTCAGTATATGTGTAAATATTTTGGATGTGAGTCTTTGAGCTTATTCTGAAATAAACTTATTAGGGTGTTTTATACAGCATTCAACATTGCTGTAACTCTTTAGCAACAATAGCCCTTTTTATATTTCTTTCATGCAAATATACAGAAGCTGGATTTTGGTCACTAGTCTTACTCTGGTATCATCAGAAGGTTTGAAAAATCACCTTCTGATTTTATATGCATGTATGCTGTTCATGCAATTGGGGACCTTGGTTGTGTGGAGGGCTTCCAGTTACTGTAAGAGTTATTTGCATCTAAAACCATTTTTGAATTTCTACCGGTGAGTAAAGTCAGAGAATTATGGCTACAGCCAATGTAGCTCCCCTCTTTGGAAAAGCAATAAGGATTAATTTCTCCTCAGTGCCTTCAAACAGTCCAAAGCCATGGAGTACAGACCTGCATAAATGTTGTTTAATAACTAGGTTAGAGTCAAGAAGTTTGCTTTTGACTTGGGCTTTTCTGCTATGAAAAAAAGTGTATTCAATGTGTTGTTGTTGTTTAGTCGTTAAGTCGTGTCCGACTCTTCGTGACCCCATGAACCATATTGCGCCAGGCCTTCCGGTCCTTCACTGCCTCCCTGAGTTTGCTCAGTTTCATGCTCATTGCTTCAGTGATGCTATCTAACCATCTCATCCTCCGCTGTCCTCTTCTCCTTTTGCCTTCAATCTTTCCCAGCATCAGGGTCTTCTCCAAAGAGATCTCTCTTCGCATTAGGTGACCAAAATATCTGAGCTTGAGCTTCATTATCGATCCTTCCAATGTATTCAATGTACTTTATCTTTTATGGTGTAGCTTCCCAATCTGTCCTAAACTTTTCTGCTGTCTTATATTAGAACATGATATTTGGACCCTCTTTTTATCACACTTGATCACTGAGACACGTTTATTTCTGAACTAACTAGAATTTGCCAAGTAATTAGCTGGATTTAGTATTTTTATTCAGATACTTTGCTGTAACTCTTTGAATATTCAGGAGAGAGAGAGAGAGAGAGAGAGGTCCAAGAGCAACTCCTGTAATGAGGTGCAGGAAGGACGGGATAGCAAACTTAATACCTTTGCTACTATCTACTGGTTGCCTGGAGTTTTGTAGACTAGATCTGGTAACCCAGGTCAAACTGGTTTTTGAAATGTTATTGTATGACTTGACAGCCCCCATTTTTATGTATCTGGTTTGGCTGTTCTGAAACCCTCTGAATAGTTCTCTGTTGATCGTGACTTGTGGTTTGCTTTTTAAAGTGAAACTTTGTTTGGTAAGAGGAAATAAATGCTGATTTTGGGGAAAGTTGAGAAAGCTTAGGGACATTATGAAGAATGTGAAACAGAAAAAGGGATGTAGTCCTTGATAGTAACACTCAGTTTGGAAAAAGAAATGCGGAAGATTCTTTGTTGTCCCAGCATTATTTTTGCATAGGCTGATTTTATCTGTAAGAGGACTAAACAGAAGATCTGATGGCTAAATGGAAAGAAAGAAAGAAAGAAAGAAAGAAAGAAAGAAAGAAAGAAAGAAAGAAAGAAAGAAAGAAAGAAAGAAAGCAGAGCTTATTTCTGAGGATCTTGCACCCCATATCTATGATCCTTTGCTATTGTAAGGTTACACTGGGAATTGGTCAGATTAATTTCTTTATGGTATGTGCATTTGTTTGTTTGTTTGTTCATATATATAGCTACATTCCTTCATTTATTCAGAAATAAGTTACATGGCATTGAGTAGAGTTTAGTCCTAAATTGGATAATGCCTCACTGAACTTGATGAGACTTAGTTTTGTGTAGAGAATATAACTTGTACTTTAAATTAAGATAAGAATTTCCTAGAATTAGAAAGCAATATTATTAACTGCAAAAATGATATAATTTCAGATACTGATATGTATGAAAATTACAAACATCAAAAGCAATATTAAAGAGGTGTTCTACATGTTACCTTCATTTAAATGACACCTGCTGCAATGCATGCCTACATTATTACCATTATTTATATCCTACCTTTCAGCATCTAACCCTACCAGCACATATCAATAATACATAACCTTGATGCCCCCACCTTGATACTCCCCGAAAGGCCCTGAAGACATGATTTTGTCAGTAGGCCTGGGGATCCCAGGTTGATACGGAGCCCATCAAGTAGTTGGTTTGAATGTATTGTTGTCACCAAGGGGGTGGGGGTGTAGTGGGTTTGTATCTGAGGTTTTATTTCTGGAGTCACCGTGAGTTGAGTGGTCATATAAATTGCTTAAATAAATAAAATAATAAATAAAATAAAATAAAATAAAATAAAATAAAATAATGGCAAATTTCCATATCATGCCCTACATATTTTGCCTTAAAGCATTATAGATCCCTCTGTAGCCTATCTCGGGGCTTAGCAATTTTTTCAAGTGTTGGGTACTCCTGCATGATGGGGGCAAAATAAAAGCAACCAATTCATTAATGGAAGCTTGCTGGGTGACTTTGGGCCAGTCACTCTCTCTTATCCCATCCTTCTTCACAAGGTTGTTGTGAGGTAAAAAGGAAGGAAGTGGTGCTATGTATGAAACCTTGAACTCCTGAGTGAAAAACTGGGTATAACCAGATTCACTGTAAACAATGTCTACATATGCTCCCATCCCATTATGGGATGTGTTATAGTATGTTAGGCAAGATTATTGAAGAGATTGAGGATGGTCCAGGGGTTGGCAGGGACAGGGACAATCAAACTGCACTGCCAAAGGTTTAATGGGAATTTTGAGAACCTGGGACGCAATCTGAACAAATAGTTTCCATGGTAAAAAGACAATGTAATTGAAAATGATTGCACCAACATCATACAATATTAGATGCAATTTACTTACTCATAACCCTCTACAGTTTCTACAAATTTCATTTTGTATGATTAAATAGACAACATTAGGCATTTATGGGTTTTCCATGCCAGCTAGGGAGATTGGAGCTATTTTCTGAATTCATATTCTACAACCAAGAACAGGCTGGATTGGGCTACTTCTTGGATCACTATGAAATGAATTGGACTATTTCTGCAGCCAGAGATCTAATCCCCAAACAGACCAGAAAGTCTTTGCACAGTTGCATTATCAAGGATTATCAACTGAGAAGAAACAACAGCCTTTTCTGCTTTGATCCCTTTTGATATCCAATGGCCAGTGGGTGAAGTTATCCATATCTTAGAGAGAGCATGTTCTGCTCATTTCTGCATATCATGCTGTTGACAAATCATAACTCTAGTGGCATTTTCAAAGTTAGTAACTCTATCCATGTTGGCCTCTATAACGTTTCCTTGTTTGTTTGTTTGTTTTTACTGATTAAATCACTCTAACTATACAGTATATCTTAATTCTGCCTTTAAATGAGTGCTATTACACTGAATATGCACATTAACTTATGTAAAGAGATACATGTTTTTGCTTTTATTTTGGGTCTGTCTTGAGTGGTTTGTATTGTATTTTGAAGAAGTGGATGGAACAGGACAAATTTCTGAAACTCTTGTTTTTCTGTGGATAGGCCCTGCTGCAGTCCTGAGAAAGAACAGATTCTTCCCCAGTCTAGGCTTCAACTAACAACTCCAAGTCCTATGGTATCTTCCATGCTACCACCTGTGACAGGTGAAAGAGCCCTGACAGACAGTAAGAAAGCTGCATTTGTACAGCCCAGCCAGGGGCACTGCAGTACAGAGCCTGTGGAACAGCAACTGCAAGGTCCTGAAATGCTCCCTGTCAAATGCCTCAGCTCTTTTCGATGCAAGATCACTGTAGGTGGCTGGAGGGCAAACCAAGACCCAGATTCTCAGCCCAACTTCATGATGCAATCCGGAAGCAGCAAGAACCAGGTAATCAGTTACCAAGGCACTATTGATATTGCATGTGGATTCTCGTACTATGGCCTGCGAACCAGGAATAGTCCACAAACGTTCTTTGGGTGGTGTGTAGAAAGGCTATGGAACAATCAGGAATTTTGATGACAGAGACCAGGACAGTTTTGACCAACATCAAATTACTGAGCTGGTTCACATTTGTAGTGGTGATGCTGATTAAGAAAAAAATGATAGCACAGCATGAGTTATGTAGGTATCCTCATTTCTAGAACAACATTCATTTATAAATGGCTCAGTGAGATCCACTAGAAATTTGAGATGTTCTGTGGAGGAAAACAACTATCATTACTACTGAATTATTACATTGGTGATACAATCCCAAAAGTCAGGCAGAGGAGACAGAAGCTTGTCTCGCTATTTAATACTATATTTGCATTAGGCAATAAAATGTGGGCTTTGTTTATTTTACCTGGTACAAAAAGGAAGAAGAGTGTAGAATTATGCAGTAGTTTGAAAGGTTATATGAGCAATGTTTTCTTAGTTTTTTCGATATAGCATATATTTTAATCATTTAGATTTGACATTTGCCTACTTCAGAATGCAGGCCTTCTGATTCTCCAGATTATGTGCTGTATATTGGAAATGCATCCAGTGCCAGACATTTTATACTCATTGTGCTCATAGCTCTACAGTTCGAAGTAGGGATAAGCAAATCTCTCAATGTCATTTTTCTGAATTTTGCAAATATGTCAAGTTTACTTTGTTGAACCCAGAAGTTTGTATTTATTTTGGTTTGTATATTTCTCCAAACATACAGATTTTTTTTTCAATGTTGCCTTATGTACATCGTGTTTTCAAATAGTTTTCTCTCCCATAATCTATTTTAAAATTATTTTAATGAATATTTATATTTTTAGTAGACTCTTCACATACGTATGCTTTTATTCCTGGACAATTACATTTCAAACTTTGGTGAGCTGTAAATTTTGAAAGGTAATTAAGTTTAGGTTTGTGTATTTGTTTCAGAAATGCTAAATTAGTGAACTTAAATCAAATTTATTCCTAATTAGCAAACTCAGCCTCATTATTGTGATAGGCGATTACTGATACAAAGCATGGTCTTTCCCATTGGGTTCACATTATTAATTAATTATTTAGTCCACTGCTGTGGTCAACAAGGATTTCCAGGAGTTAACTCATTAAATAACATGAAACTCAGAAAAGCACAGTTATACTGTATAAGCTCTGATGGCACCAACCTTCACCTCTCCAAACATTCTCTGGAAGAATCCAGTGTTAACCAGCCTCCAGAAAATTGTCAACCTGTGTGCTACGTTGGCCTCAGGGGTGAGGCTATCCCATAAAATGGGCCAGATCCAATAAATATTGTTTACAAGTCCTGATCCCACTGAACCTCTCAAAAATGGGGGACCACTAATAATCTCTCTAAAGCAAAATGTCCAGAAAGGTCACTTTTACTTCAAGAAGGCAGCATACAAGACACACAGACCTGGTCAGCATCTGGGAAATAATTAGGAATACACACAAATCACTTTCAACTGAACACTAAGGCATGTAAGGTTCTGATAGAGTACATGGAGACTCAATAAATTCAAAGTGGCAGCAAAACTTTACTGGTTAAAATATACACTTGCTGTCTCACTCATTCACACATACTCATCCTCACTTATCACGTTCTTCTCAACTAGGCTGCCAGGCACTAACTAGAGGGACAGAAGCCACCAAGTCTGGGTCCAGGACAACTCAAAGAATGGGCGGGATTCAGGACCCCTTTTATTCCTAAAAACCCTTGCTTTGTTGATTCACAAATCTGGTAGCTGTTGATGGGATGGGGGGAGGTCCATGTGCTCAGCACCTGACCTCCTTTGTCTGTCTTCTGGTGACATTTCTCCTTTGATTCCTAACAATTCCTTCTTACCTACCTTCTGAAGGGATCTTTTTGGCAAGATTCTTGGCTTTTGTCCTCTCTGCATACGTGTCTGCTCCATTTTTAGGTTATGGCAACTTCAGCCTACAGGAATCTCACATTCTCACACAGACTCATGTTCTCATAGAAGCCAAGTCATCTAGAGCTGTATAGATGCTACTTCAAGGGGATTTCTGCCCTATCTAGTATTTCACCTGGAGCTTTTCTGAACCAACAACAACTCCATCTTACTACAGTTCAATTCCAGCCTGTTCTATCCCCTCCAGACCTCAACAGCCTCCTGACACTGAATCAACTTTGATAAGTGCAGGAGATACATTATCTTGTACTAATGATACCTCACCCTGAGCCAAAAGATTTTCAATGATTATGAACCACAGGCTTCTAAGCCCATTTCTCCTTACTCTGTATTCATAGGAACCAGAGGAGAAAAAAATAGCTTTGGAGCTGCTGGAAACAGAACAAGCCTATGTTGTCCGTCTTCATCTTCTAGACCAGGTTGGTTATCAGCTGCATTTCAGCTTTCTGATGTCCACTATCAAAAAGCTGAAAATAAACTACTTACCTGATTATTACTTTACTTAATAACAATGCATGAAGATATAATAAAATTGCCTTCTGGATATTTTAATCCTGTACCACTCATTTTTTAATCCAGTCAATCTCAGGTTCCTATAGTGAGCAACCAATTGTTAATACTTGGGAAATCCTAAAATTCTCAGATGGTAAAAACAGGACCTTTCTGATATTCCACTGTCAAAGAATCTCCCAACTTTTTTCCTAATGGGACTATATAGGGAAATTATATGAAACACAGAAGTCTTACCTGCCCCTTAGCCAGTTCTGTCACTGTAGCTTATAATACTTACCTGGCTGTAGCCGAATGAGGGATAGAGGGCCATTTCTTCTGCTATGCTAAGGATTTTGAGCTTCTGATCTCTTTTATTTTGTTTCTATTCCAGATGTTCTATAATTACTATTATAGTAATTATAATTACTATAATACTATATTATAATTATAATATAATAATTATTTTAGTATTATAATTACCATAATTTAGGGAATGGTGCCCAAATTTCCTGATTTTTCTTCCAGCTTATCCTTTTTTTTCCTTTTATGTTATGCTTTTTAGCATTTAACTCGGTAGATAGATACCATCTTGATTTTATTGATCTTATAGAAATTTCTGCAGGAGCCTTTTGGGCTGAAAAGTAGGGCAAAATGCCATAACTAAAACTGTGTTTCTTTATTGGCTGGAAATGTCCTTTACAGGTGTTTTTCTCAGAGCTAATGAAAGAAGCCAAAACTACAAAGGCATTCCCGGAAGATGTAGTAAAAATGATCTTCTCTAATATCTCCTCCATTTACCAATTCCATTCCCAGTTTTTTTTGCCAGAGCTGAAAAAACGTATGGAAGACTGGTAAGTTATGAAATCAGCCTGCTTCTCTTTTTGCCCACTACTTTCCTGGAAAACTATACCAAATCTAAAAACTTGTTGAAGGCTAAACCTGGAAAAAATTCAAGTAGTCTAAGCTTGATTCACTCAGAGTTATTATCTGAAAACTTTGTCCAATCTTGAAACACATCTTTTGTACAGAGGCAGTTGCATAATGGTATATATTGACTGACTTTGTTTTTTTATTATTTTTATTTTGTTATATATAATTTTTATTAAGAATTTTGATTATAATAGTAAAATCTAATACAAACTAAACTTAAAGAAAGAAAAGAAAATAGCAACAAGGAGTAAAAAGTGCAAAAGAAAAAAGAAAAAGGAAAGTAAGAATATAATAAAGAGAAAAGAAATATGTAAAGAAGTGACTTCCCACCTTCATCACAAGTATAAACAAATTTTGTGACTCTTCACTCCCTTTAAAGTTACAAACATTTATCTCTTCTTCCCATATCCCATTTCCTATCTATAAACAAATCCATAAAACATAATTTTTTCAGTCCTGGTGTCAGCATGCATGAAGGGTTGCCAGAAGTAACAACATATCTTGTTTTAACCTTGATCAAATAAACCACCTTTATATTCCTTCCTTTTACTTCTAATACTCTTAATCTTTAGTTCATTCAAATATTGTCATAAGATTTGATTTCTCTTCATTTCTTCTTTGTCCCATCACACAGAGTTCTTCAAGGCTTTAACAAGCCTCTTTTGTAAATCCAATAGGAAAAAATTATCCAGGTCACTCTCTTGGTTTGTCATATGTATTTCCCTTTTAAATTTAAAATCTCAGCCAGTTTCTTTTGTAGGTCCAGTGAAGCATTCTTCTCTAGTCATTCTCTTTGCCTGTCAGCTGTAAATCCACTTTCGATACCATCTCTATCTTGTCAGATAAAATTTGTTCTACATCTTTCATGTCTTCAATAACATCTTTTGGGCATAGTCTATCCATAGAGCAGACATTGTTATCAACATTGTTGATATTGTGAGTACTATTTTCTGATTCCATTCTTCAAAAGTCTCCTTCAGTATTTTTATTGTTTTAACATTTTGCATCATTTTACAGGCTTGCAAATTTTTCCTCTACCTAAAAACTTTAGTCCCTCTAGTGTCCAGTTTTTGAAACCAGGAAATTGCTTATCTTTGTTATGTCTTGTAAAACCAAAACAGAATCTACTTTCCATGGGAAGCTGTTTGTTCTTTATAATTAATTCCAAAATCTTATCATAAAAGTTTCAATATTCCAATTTTATCTGGACCCTTAGTCCACTTATAACTTATAACTATAAGATCAAAATCTTATTTAGCTTTTTGCTGTTTATTTCAGATTCTTTAAATTCTTAAGCTTATGATTAAAATTTTCTTTAGTTCAGGATTGAAGGCAGACTTACCCAGCATTTTCAAACTTGTCATTCCAAAGGTCTCTAATAGCTTAGAGGTAGTTAATGAGCAATTTCCAAAAGTGATTAGAAAGTGAGGTTTGTGAACTTAGTTCCTTTAAAAGGCTCTGCCATGGTTGCGAGCAAGATGGCTAATCCTGTCATCTCCTGGTGCTCAAACCCACAGAAAACTGCTATCCTGCAGTCTCCTCGCAAGGAGCAGCTGTCCAAAGCACATGTGGGTGATCTCCCCTCCTCTCCTTATCTGGAGAAGTTCCAAGGAACCAGTCTACTCACTGGTTCCTTGGTTTTTGTCGTGGTCGTCAGCTCCGCTTTCGCAGAGCCGTCTTCAGTTCGCCCTACCTCCCCTGGATGTCCAACTAACTGACTTTATGTTGCTTCCACAGTGGGCTGAGAAAAGGATGACACTTTGACAAATAGCATTTTTAGAACATTGACATAAATGTTGTTATATAATTGCGGATTTATTTATTTATTTAATGATTTATTCCATCAGTTTGCATTCTTAAGAAAGTTCTTCCATAAAAATAACATCCATAACAATGAATTCGCTTCTTATAAACACTGCTGCAATGTAATGCAATTGATTGATTGATTATGTGCCATCAAGTCGGGGTCAATCCTTAGTGACCATATAGATTTTCTCCAGGATGGAATTAATAGGCAAGTGTTTTTAGTATTTACCGTGGCACTTTGTAGATTTTACTGATTTATATTACGCTCCTACCCTTACCTATTTATCTTGGTATGATTTTCCTTTGAACACCCTTCAAAGGAAATAGTATCTCTGTAAGATTCCATTCTTAACTGAGCAAGTTTTTGTCTGTTTTCAGAGATGTATCTGCAATCTTCAAACTCTGTTACAAACTCTGAAAAGTGAAATACTATAGTGGGTAGTATAAAATGTTTTAAATGAAAGGGAAAAGCCAACATTGATCATTTATTGCCAGTTTGCCTGTTTGAAATAGATTCTATCTGAATGTGTTTTGTACTGGTCTATGACTGTAATAAAACTGATTGATATCTGAATATGTTTTTGAAGCTTACTATGGTCATTGTTTGCAGAAGATGTTAAGAGACAGTATTGTTTTCTGGGATGTATTCTTAACAATATAGACAATTGCTTATTAAAATGTGGGTTATATCCAGGTATGACTCATGAGACCAGTGATAGAGGCAGCTGGATATTTCTCCAGACTTCCTAGTCTATTTTAGCCTTTTTTGCAGAGATACGAACACAGACTTGTTCTCTTGCAATTCTTGCGACAGGGATTCCAATCCCAGAATTGGGGATATCATCCAGAAAGTGGCTCCTTTCCTGAAGATGTATAGTGAATATGTGAAGAACTTTGACAAGGCAATACAGCTGATCACTGTGTGGTCAGAAAAAGCCTTGCCATTCCAGGAACTCATCTCAAACATTCAGGTGAATGGTTTCAGAGCTTATTACACAATTAGTTTTTTTAAATTCAGATTGACTTTAATTGGTAGGTAACCCAAAATTTGGTTAGGTATGTATCTAGGATTGTGTGTGTGTGTGTATCTTATCTGAATTTCTGGATCTATTGCTTTGTGTATTAAAGACTTATGATTTCCCCCCACCATTTCATAGAGGAAGGCTTAAATAGGTAGGCTTAGAATTGCTATACTTTGTAGCCCTTTTCTATGCTCCCTAATGCAGGATAGGAATACATAGAAAAATGAAGAAAAATCCATTTCTTTTGACTTTTCCATGTCCAAGATCTACTAAGGTAATTGGGAAAGGGCCTTCTGTCTAGATTATTTAATCTTTTAGGAAGATAATAAGTATTTTTTCTTTTTTTCTTCCATGGAATTAGTCTTAGGAAGGAAACTTCTGTTGGCATTAAGAGTAGTTTTCTAACTTATTCTGCGTGTGCATGAACGATGTACAGGGTCAGAGTGTATAGAAAATGTTAACCCTTTTCCACTCAGTAGGATTCTCCCAGAAATTCCCTTCATATAAATTAAACTTCAGAACAGTTTAATTCGAAATAGTTTTTTACTGGCACCAATTCATTGTTTTTTTGTAAGTGTAATTGTTGCATTGTATGCATGTATATGTGGGAGAATTACTGTTTACAAGGAGGAATGACTAAGCCTTCCTTCGCTTTTCAGTTGTGTTCTCCCAAAAAAAACAATCTCCTGGCTGACAAATGTACCAAATGGAAGCTTTTTTCCTAAGTCTACTTGCCTTGGTGGTGATAGGCTCAAAGAAGTAGATAGTTAATTTTTCTTCCCCAGCTACAATTGCCCTTGAAAATAGATGGAAGGTAGGCCCAGGACTATAGGAAATAAATTTAGGGTCAACTTTGAGAAATGTTCTACCTCTATGAGCCTCCTCATAGGCATGAAAAGTACTTTGGAGTGGAGTAGTGGAGTGGTAGCTTCCACCTAGACTGGAACTGTTTGGCCCTTGACTTTCTTATTGGGAAAGGTGAGGATCAAATGAAGCTTGTTTCAGGAGCTACTTTCCCACTCATCAAAGGGGGCAAGGCTTTAGGATGGAGATAGGGCCTTAGCAGAAATCTCTAGTCAAGATAGGAAGGCCCAATGGCAGGTAGGCTGAAAATTCCCAATTCCTATATTACATCATCAGTCCTTGGTAGACTGGGGCCTTGAGTTACAATGTGATAAGCTGAGACACTACATATATATAGCTGTTTGTATATGCAGGCATACTAATGAAATCTTCATTGCCTTTGCTTTGCTTTCTTTTTCTGTCATTGTTATGATCCTGGACAGAAACGGGAAGTGTCTGCTAATTTAAACTTGCAGCATCACATGCTGGAACCAATACAGAGAATCCCCAGATATGAACTTCTCCTGAAGGATTATATTCAAAAGCTACCTTTGGAATCACCAGACAGGGAGGATGCACAGAGTAAGAGTTTTACTTTTGTCCCTTCTTTTAGGCTGGGAGCAAAAAAACATTGAGAGAAAATTGATCAACCTCTCCTTTAGAAGTGATGCCTTCTGGCCTCCTAATTGAATGATTTTAGATTTTCATGTACTGGTGCTCCTTCTAATGTGCCATTCTTTGTCACAATTGCTATAGTGTCTGTGAAACATTGGTCATGAAGTAATTGTGTAAAAGAGTTGTAAGAATATTAATATTTCTCCTTGTAGAAGCTTTGGGGATGATTTTTACAGCAGCCAAACATTCTAATGCTGCCATCGCTGAAATGGTGAGTGCCCAACTGATTGATCATCTCATTCTCCTCCACTATGGGCAGATATCTTTGTAGCTGAGCTACTGTTTTCCATCTTGCAAATCTTTATTCCATTGCCTCTACAGGAACGATTCCAGAACCTATGGGAAGTATATCATAGGCTAGGCCTTGAAGATGACATTGTTGATCCTTCTAATGAGTTTATTAAAGAAGGACCTATTCAGAAAATCTCTTTCCGGTTCAACAGTACCTCAGAGAGATACCTGTTCCTGGTGAGATATTTATTAGGTTGTAAAGTGATGGAGCAGGAAGATGGCATCAAGTTGCTGATGGGGACATCTCCTCTGACCCTCAAATAATTTGGAATGGGGCAATATTAAGAAAAGAAGAATGGACAAGTGAAGGCATAAAGGGATGCGTTGGCTAGGTTCACTGGTGATAAATATTTTGTTTTCTATTTTTGTTCATATATTGAGGTGTGCAGAGATAGCCCAAAGAAAGATTGCAAAGGCAGTTATGTAAATATCAGCTTAGCCCAGAAAGACAGGAAGGGGTAAGGAAGAAACTCAAGATCACCCCACCTTGATTCTCTTGTGTATAAGAGGGTGGAGAGAGAAACCCTATCAGGCTTTCAAGATTCTGCTATTATACCTTGCAACAATAGAGTTTCAGTAGTCCTTGTGGAGTCTGTTTCCTGACCTGGCCTATGCTGAAGGGCTGACATGAGGTCTGTATTTCTCAGAGAGGAAGGGATTATGTTTTTATTCAAAATATCTATTATTAGCAGTTTCTTTTGGCTTTGTCCAGCTTTCTTCACACACAGTGTGTATTTGTGGTTTTTCTTTTTTCTTTTTGCAACCTTCAGTTTAATAACCTGCTATTATACTGTGTACCAAAAGTAATTCAAGTGGGTGCTGAATTTCAAGTACGCCACCGGATTGATGTCAATGGCATGAAGGTCAGAAAATTTCATTGTCTATTCATTTATTTATTCAAATTGGTTTGGAAAAGAGCCCCACTGAGTTTCATGGAAGTTCATTCTGAGTAAGTGTGGATAGAGTTGCAACTAGGCAGAACAATTCAAAAAGGGCAAGGGAGAGAGAGTCCCCAAAACAAGTAAACTGCTTGGTAAGGCTATGAAGGTTTTTGAAGATAAAATCTGCTTTAGATCAGGAGTTTTCAAACTTTTCAGACTGCAGAACCTGTTAGTTTAAAAGTATTTCCTGGAGCCTCTGATCAAGAGGCAAAACTCTAGTGATAGAAATTTTCGTGTTATGGCTATGCTTGAGTGAATTTTTTCTTAGTCTCTCATGGAACCCCATCAAGTTGTCATGGAGAACACAGTTTGAAAAGTCCTACTTTAGAGAATGCAGGGATGTTAGCCTAGCACCTCTCTGCAAATCCTTAAAGCAGCGGAGCCTTTTCCTTAGGATCACTCAGCTACCCTATACCTTTTTGCAGTGTGATCCCTGGAAAAGATGTTCTCCTGCTGTAATGGTATGTGGGAATGACCTTGGGAGACAGGAGGAAGAGACATAGACTAGACAACAGTCAAATAAGAGGCAGCTGAACGGGGGTATGGCAGAGATATCAGAAAGGACCGTCCCTGATTTCTGGGACTGTAAGGGTGAGTGGGGAGAGATGTACTTTCAGACTTGCAAGTTTAATCTTACAATATCGTTAGAGCTAGTACTTCTGAGTGTGCTTCTTGTCTGGATTCCCTCACAAGGCTGACAGCAATCTTGCAAGTCTCAAAGTACATCTCTTCCCCCTGACCTTTACAATGCAAGAAACCAGGGACGGTTCTTTCTGAGACATTTGCCGTGCCCCCATTCCTTATATGAACTAGCTGCCTCTTATCTGACCGTTGTCTAGTCTGTGGCACTTCCTCTTGTCCCCCAAGGTAATTCCCACATACCATTACACCTGCTGAATCCTATGCCCTGGTGGGCTTGCTCCAGCAAGAAGAAAAGGAAAGTAAGAAAAGCATTTCTTTCTTATTCCATTTGTTCCAAAAGTTAAGGCTATAAACAAAAAAAACATAATATGTAATATCAGTAACAGAGAATTAGAAAAACTTAAACACATCCATGCTTCAAAGGAGAAGGCAGGGAGGTAGATTAAAGACATTCTGATTATCTGAAAGTTGAGACAGTTCTGTGCCCAGCCCATTTAGCTTTGGACCAGAAGAAAATAATTTTCCAAACTTCAAGCCAAGGGAAGTTATATATCTGTCCAAAGCACAGTGAGCATAATTCCACAGTTAAAATTGTACCTGTCTGAATGAGCCCTCTGAAGAAAGTTAATATTTACTCTAACTTCAGTGCTCTTTTTCTTCTTTTAGGTTCGAGAACTAAACGATGCACAGTTTCCTCATGCTTTCCTTGTGTCAGGGAAGCAGCGAACTTTAGAACTGCAAGCTAGGTAATTAAGCAAGATATGTAGTCTTTCGTGATTCTAGCAAAGGAACATAAACTCTGCCTCTCCAATAGTGACATCTCTTTCTCTGCAGGTCCCAGGAGGAGATGAATGCCTGGATTAAGGTAGCCATTGCTGCAGTTTGCTTTTTTTAAGCTTGGGGAACATCCTGGTCAGTGAGGAAGTCAAAATGCCCCCAATAGGTGTAATGCACTGTGAGAATAACCTTGAGAGACAGGAGGAACAGCTGCAGCCTAGTCAATGGCTGATAAGAGAAATCTGAGTCCAAAGCACAAATGGGGAGGGAGAAAGCATCTCAGAATTGACCCTCCCTAGTTCTCTGGAAAGTAAAGGCAGGGGAGGGGGGAAGTGCTTTCAGACTTGCAAGATTCTGTTACTGTAACCTTACAATAAGGGTAGTAGTATAAAGTACTCATGGTTTTGGTTTCCTGTCTGGACTGCCTTGAAGGGCTGACAATAGGCTAGTTGCTTCTCAGTCTCCTGAGCAGCTGTATCACCTGGAAATGCCCATTCTTTAATGGCATTTCTCTTTCAGAGCCCTTTTTGCCACCTGTGGAAATAGCTTTGTATCCATGTAGCTGAGTCACTTTCTGTTACCAATTCTTTTTATTTACTCCACACATTTCAGCTTAGATCAGGGTCAAGGATTTGAGGGATCCCTTTGGACTTCTCTGTACTTAAACCTTCCTCTAGCTTCCTTCCACCAACCATTTATGGTGCAGATCACATTGTTGCTCTTTGTACTGTCTATTTTTAACCTAACTGGTTTTATTAATAGAAAAGTATGGCAGTGCTTTTGGCAAAGGTTTGCAGCATTGTTTTTTTTTTTCTTCTTAAGCCAACAGGAGATTGGAGTTTGGAGGCTAGGTTGCTCTTAAGAGATAAAATCTCCTTTAAGGAAGGCTTGACAGTGACTTCATGGACATCTTCATGGAAGAAAACTACATATCATTGTAGTTTTCCTACTAGCAATGCAGAAATGGCCTATTATTGACCTTTTCGGGGGTTTTTTTTAATTCCCCAGCTGTGGTATTTTTGGGGGGGATCTCTCATCCAAGTCCTAACCAAGCCCATCCCTACTTAACTTTTCAAGATCAGATAAGGTCAGTTAGATGCTACCACTTAGCTGTGCTTTAAGAGGAGACCTCACAATTAATCCATTATAATTCAGTATAGCACAGAACTTACACTAAGAACTTACATTTCTTATTTTGACAACTAGATTAAGATCTTTGGGAACCCACATGGAGACCTTTAGTGGCTCAAATACATGTATGTGATAGGGGCAGCCCCATGCACTTAAAGGGAAGTTAATTTCACTCGTATATAAAATGGGTGATAAAACAGGTGAGAGCAGGAAGATCTACAAGGAAAGTAAGCCAAAGCTGGGTGAGGATTTAGAACTTTTCCCTTTATTCTTAAAATCCTCCCTGTGTACACCCATGTACAAATACACCCATGCTTCATCTTTGATTAGGGCAGTCTTGGGTTAAACAGACAGGGTTGCTACTTACACTTGTAAATTGAACCTAAGCTGCTTTTCAAAATCCTTCTTTTCAAAATGTTTTCTTCCTCCCTCCCAGGCCTTCCAGTCTGCCATCAACAAGAAAGAAAAGAGGAGCGAAACCTTCAAGGCCGCAAGCCAAGGGCAAGAAGCCGAGACTCAAGATTTCAGTGTAAATCTCCAGATACACGGCTATTGTGATTCTATCTCATTGGCACTTTAGAGCTACTGATATTCATTTCCTCTTTTAATACCATGAGCTCATTTTCCAAAGATCATAACTATGCTAACTGACAAAGAACTTGAAGGTCTCTGATAAAGGGAGGAGAAGGGCGAGATGTGCAGAAAATGCATCTAATAAAGTTTTGTCCATATGCTGCACCTGTCAGGAGTAGATAGCAGTTTCACATTTACTCTGGCCATGCTACTTTTGAACTGAGGCTGTTAACCTCTGGGTGGCCAGAGGTTCACCGAAAGAGATGCTTGATTCAGACTCTCTTTTCTTTCAGCAGTGCCAGTCACAGGAGCTGGGCAAGCGGGCTCCTCAGTGGGTAAGAGATAAGCTGGTCACCATGTGCATGCGCTGCAAAGAGCCATTCAATGCTATCACACGCAGAAGGCATCACTGCCGAGCTTGTGGCTATGTGAGTGAGCTTGTTTGTTCTCCACCCCCAATTATTTTCGGGTAGATCCATCAAGGCATCAATTACCAGATAGGTCCTTGCTGATCTGAAGAGCTAGTACTGAGAATAGGTCATAAGGGTGATTATGGTTAGTCCACATCTGGGTAGCGGGGAGACTGGACAAACCCCTCTAACCACCCTTCAGCTTTGACCCAGATCTTTTTTAAAGGGGGCCAGATTTTCCTCACCAAATTTAACACTCTCCAAATCTGTGGTTTTTCTCCTGGAGGCAGGTGGTATGCGCCCGGTGTTCTGAATACAAGGCTGAATTGCAATATGACAAGAATGGACCCAAACGTGTCTGTGTGGAGTGTTACGTCTTCCTAACAGGGAATTTGCTGCCCAGCGAGCAGCAGGGGAAGCCCAGAGGCATCTTGGAGGTGAGGGAAAAGCAGAGTTGGAAGATCTGCATCTTCTTTTCCTCAGGCTTGTTTCGTGGTCTGTTGATAACTTGGCCACTGGATTCCTGGGTGGGAAATTTGTTACCGCAGTTAGTTCACTTTTGTCATTTTCAACTACTTACCTAGCAAACACTTCCCATCAACATTATCTACATAGATGCATGTTTCCATACCCATCGTGCTCTTTCCTTTCAGGTAAGCACCATCATGCAGCATAGAAGGAAGTTAAAGATAGACGGACCAAAGAAATTAAAGGCCTGAGATACGGGAGGGGGGGGGGGAGGAAACATAGCAAAAGCTACTTTACACCAAGAGCGTTCAGTCTAAGTTTCCATACCTTTCTATCCTTTCAATCATCTTGGCTTCCATCAGGTCCGTACCCTGCCTTTTGTTTATATTATTTATCATTGTATATTTATTCATTTTTATGGTTTATATTTTCTTTATATTGCCTTTTGTTCTTTAAACATCTCACTTATCTGCAGGTGGCACATTTTTCATGGTATTTTGGTGAAAAATTTGCCGGTCGGCTTATCTGTGGATGGGCCTATCTGTGAGTATAGATGGGTACTTTAAAAAAGCATTACCATGTATACTTGAGGATAAGCCCATCCATGGTTAAGCTGAACCGAATTTTTGGGGTGTATTTTGGAACCTAAAATTCTTGGCTTATCCGCAAATATATATGGTATTTCTTTCATGCTTGTCACTCCTTGTATTCAGTCTATCACTACTACTACTACCTTTTTACCACCATTTGTATGTCTTATTTCTCCATTTTCCCATTTGTAGTGAACATTCCACCAAGGTAGACAAATATACTTGCTCTATTTTTCACCATTTATAGTGAAAATGATGTATAGATCATTTGCAATTGTTTACCCCATTTTCCTTGGCATACTCAATCACTTTAGTCTTCAAAAGATTAATTTTCAAATCCATACTCCTTGTTGCATCATCCAGTCTATCTAATATTTGCTACAAATCATTTCAGCTCTCAGCTAACAATATGGCATTGTGTGCCTACAAAAATACATACACATCATGCTTGTACCAAAACACCTTTAATGTCACCATAAACATTCATTGTGCATTTATCCATGAATACATTAAGCAACAAAAGAGACATCACACATTCTTGTCTTCCCCTCTGTTCAGTGTTGAACATTTATTATGCATTCCATTTATTCTCATTCTTTATTTCTATCATATGCCACTGTGATTACAGTCAACCAAACTTCAGCTTGATAGTTGCACAAAACGTTATATAATACAAACATATTGCTTTCTCTATAACAAATATGGAATAAACTTGGTTTCTCACACTCATACATTTCTCAGTGACCTGCTGAAGAGCAAGAATCTGTTCTGTACACCTCTTGCCAGGTATAAAACCACACTCCAGTTCTCAAGTTTTGTTCATAGTCTTTTACTGTAATCTTTCAATCAGAATTATCTTCCCAGGCACACCTAACAACCCCCCCCCCATAGTTTTTGCATTCACACTTGCTACTTTTCCCTTTGTATAGGGGAACAATAATGGCATTCCTCCAATGATCAGAAATAGATTCAGTCTATCCACATGTTAAACAAGTCACACAGCCACACCATAAAAAAAAACCCACCTGTATTTTAACATTTTAAGTAAATAATTTTTTCCAGTGGCACTATCTACATCTTGTTGTTGTTGTTGTTCAGTCGTTAAGTCATGTCCGACTCTTCGTGACCCCATGAACCCTATCGCACCAGGCCTTCCTGTCCTTCACTGCCTCCCTGAGTTTGCTCAGTTTCATGCTCATTGCTTCAGTGATGCTATCTAACCATCTCATCCTCTGCCGTTCTCTTTTCCCTTTGCCTTCAATCTTTCCCAATCTGCATCTACAGACTTATAATTTTTCTATGTGATCTCAGTATTTATGATTTCTTTTTCAGTTTTTTCTCAAACGGTAACATTTATAACATTCTTTTCAATTCCACTCTTCAACATATCCCTATCGTTCCCATGTCCATGTCTAAAATTCTGTTTCCAGCACTGTCTCACTTCAGTTTCATCCAAAATCACTTCATCACTGTTAATTGCTGCAGACTTCTTATTTAGCTCTTTTTACCACTTTCAGAACAATTTTTTATTTCCATCAAAATTGCTCTGCATTTTCTTTGCCTCTTTTAATCTAATGGTTTTGTGCTCTCTTTGTGCTCTCTTTAACAATATTCTTTCCAACTATTGTTTCTCTATATACACATTATATTATTATCTTTCATCTTCGTTTCTTGCAGCACTAATACTTTTATATGCATTTTTCCTCATTCATGGACTTTTTCACTTTCCACTCACGTCAAGCATCCTTTTTCATAATTTTCATTAGCATATTCTACAGAATTCCTTGGCACTCAGTAACATACATTTTATTCTGTACCAAGTAGTTTCCATATCTTCTTTTTCCACATTCACTTTCCATTCACTTTCCATTATTTCTATTGAGAAATTAATCCATTCTCTAAATACTTTTTCAAGAAGATTCATCTTCTTTCATCATCACCATTTACTAGAGCATAACATACAGCTATCACCAACCTATGAATTCCAACTTCCATGTGCACCCACAACAACCTAAACAACACCAATTCATATTTTCTGACATACATTTTAGCTCTTTCATGTACAGGTAGTCCTGAGTTAATGATGGCAGTTGGGACCACAAATTCTGTCACTAAGCAACACGGTCATAAAGCATAATGTCACGTGATTGTGCCACTTAGCAATGGTAGTTCTGACACTTCCAGGTGCCAACATTAAGTGAATCCAGCACCTTGAAGTTCTGGCTGTTGCAGCGTTCCTGCAGTCATGTGATTGCAATCCAGACACTTGACACCTGGCTTGCAATTATGACCTTGCAGTGTCCTGCGGTCATGTGATCACCATTTGCAACCTCCTGCCAGCTTCCGCATTGACTTTGTCTGTTGGAAGCCAGCAGTGAAGGCCACAAATGGTGATGACATAACTGAGAGGCACTGTAATGTCATAATTGCAAGCCAGGCACCAAGCACCCGGATTGCAATTATGTGACTGTGGGGATGCTGCAACAGCTGGAACTTCAAGGATCAGTTGTAAGTACCACTCATTCAGTGCCATCGTAAGCCTGAATGGTCACTGAAGGAGTGGTTGCTAACTGAGGACCACCTGTAATATATCTATTTTTTTTCTTTGATTTCATTCATTAATTCAATGTAAAGGTCTGCTGGCTTCACTCAGCCTTCTGATTTCTGGAATGGCAAGGCCATTATGAAGTTGCATCATCAATGCATCATCAAGGACCAATGGAAAGCCTGGATGGGCTGGAAATTTGGGATGACTGACATTTCCTGTTTGGGATTTGCTATGTTCCTCAGTCTGATCTGGCAAATATACTTCATTTCTAGAAAGTCTATAAGATTCCTTCTAATTCCATCATTTGTGAATCCTGGCAAAACAGTAGGTGGTGGAAGAGGTTTAACACCCATCACAAACTTGAGGGGCAATTCTGTCTATAGAAGGTAGTTCAGGAATATGCCAAGCTACTTACTGGACTAAGGAAAGATACAGTGGAACCTCGGTTTACGAACTTAATTCATTCCGTGACTCTGGTCGCAACCTGAATTAGTCGCGACCCGAAGCAAATTTCCCCATAAGGTTCAATGTAATTACCGTTAATCCATTCTGGCGTGGAGGACAGGGAGGCGGCTATTGCTTGGAGGGAGAGTCCCCCTCCCTACGACCACGTGTCAGGAGTGGAAAATGGCCGTGGATCACGTGTCAGGGGCGGAAAAATGGCCGCAGATCACGTGTCAGGGGCGGAAAAATGGCCGCAGATCACGTGTCAGGGGCGGAAAAATGGCCGCGGACCACGTGTCACGGGTGGGAAAATGGCCGCGGACTGGGTCATGGGAGGGAAAATGGCCGTGGATCCTGTTTGTAACCCGAGGCGGAGTTCGCGAACCGAAGCAAAATTTTGCGGCCAGAGCTGGTCGTCACCCGAAAAGTTCGTGAACAGAAGCGTTCGTAACCCGAGGTTCCACTGTACTTAGTTATCAATGCTGATGATTTTTAAAATCTTTTAGAAACATTCATGGAGATTTAAGCCCACAGAGGATTTTAACTATGACAGCTGAATGTAATCTCCTTGTTCAGAGGACAAAAACCTTTTGGGTAGGAGTTATTAATAATGATGTCATCCATTTGTTTAATTGGCAGAAAGAATCTGCAGAAATATCAGGACAGAGTCTGATGTGCAGTTTTCTGCAGCTGATGGATAAGAATGGAAAGGGAAGCATGCGTGGCTGGTTTGTGATCCCACGAGATGATCCACTGGTGTTGTATATTTATGCTGCACCTCAGGTGGGTTTTAGCATAGAGTTTATTATGATGGAAATTAATAAGGCGTACAGATGAGCTTTTTCCCATCTTCTAAAACCCTGACTTTTGATCATTAATTATCTCATAATGCCAAGCTCGTGTTTAAAAGAGCATAGAAATTAGTGACCGGAAAAGTTCTCCATTCCAAACTAGATGTAAGATGTAGTTATGAATATTTTTCAACTTCTCTTCAACTTCTCCCCTCCTCCATCATTTTCACCAGCATCATCTCAGAAAATGTATTTGATGGACCAATATGCTCAGGGTGATGCATATATCACTTTTTTCACCGTTCCCCCCCATAACAATAATCCTGTGAAGTAGGTTGGACTTGAAAAATGGTGACTGGTTCGAAGTTACTCCATGGGCTTCCATGGCTAAGGGTAGACTTGAGCCTGGGTCTCACAAACTTAGATGTTATTTAATTCTCCTTTCAGAAGCTTTTTTGTTCAAGCTTAATCCTTCTCAGTGATTTTCCATTTCTGGAGGGAAATCTGTGCAATTCTTTTTCAGCCCACCCCAACCTGATGCCTTCACATCTGTGAGATTTTAATATATAGAATCCCTAATGTGCAAGGCCAAAATATTTGGATGTCACCAGAGCAGGGAAGGTTGAATTTCTTTACTCCACTGAGGAGAAAAGCCATAGGGGGTAGAGAGTCCAGCTGAGCCATGTGTTGTGATTTGAGGTAAGCCAGGATGTAATTGATGAGAAACCAAGGTAGAAATCAGAAATAAGAATATAACAGAGGCAGGATGCACAAGATCCCAGCACAAACATGAAGACTTTCTATAATTCTGCTCTGCCAAGGAATTAAATATATAGTTCTGCTAGCCAAATATACTTCAGAGAGAACTGAACTTTCCAATTCTAGCTTTGGGAGCTCCTGATCTTGAATAGAAAAATTGAGCAGAGAGGAATGAAGTAAGCAATTATTTTACTTAACTTTTCACTACTTAAGAAATAGCAGCCTCTTGAGGCTGCTTTTGGCAAAACAAAATAAACCAGGTTGAAAAGGGGGGAAAAAACCAGACAGCTATGGACAAAACTAGTTTGGGATTTTAGTAGTACAGAATCATAGCAGTCTGATGATCACTTTCTTGAGATATGAAATTAGTTTCGGGACATTTGAAAAGAACTGTGTTTGGACCCTTCCATTCTCCCCATGCAGGATGTCAAGGCCTATACCTCCATCCCCCTGCTAGGCTACCATGTCAAGGAACCATATCAGAACAATTCTCGCCACATCTTCCAGTTGGTACAGTCCAAACAGATCTATACACTGGTTGCTGAAACTGAAGAATTGAAGCAGCGGTGGATGAAAGCCATTGAACAGTCAGCCAGGGGAGAAGAGGAAGAAGATTCATTTGACGAACTGGAATAATTCAAGCTCCTTTTCAGGCTGTTACGTACTCTGAACTGCCATTGTAATAAGCACTGAGTCCTTGTTCTAAAGGCAGTCATATTTTTCAGTTATTACTTTTCAACAGTTTCAAATCATAGCATTTTTTCCTTGATATCTTTCCTTGAGATATCCAGTGAATTATTCAAGTCATAGTAAATTGTTGATTTGTCATTTAAATTTGCAAACTTTTATTGATAAGTTCTCCTGCTCATATGCATATTACATGCATGTACAAATAATGCTTCCTGTTTGTGCATAGATCCTCTCTGATCCACAGCCAAGTCAGCAAAATTATTCTCTGATCAGAGATTCTGACACTGAAGAATCCCAAAGTGCTTCCTTCCATCTATAAAAGAAAGGTGAATGGGATCTTTGTTCCAATTCCATCTAAAGAATATAACCCGGCACATGGTCAACCTATCTTTTGGGCCCAAGGAGAAATCTGTACATGAGATGCTTATTTAGATTACTTTTAAAACATTTAGATATGTTCATGGAGGTTAGAACTACATTTGATCTTTTGCTATAACAGCTAAATTAAATCTCCATGTTCAGGAAAAGAATATAGGGAAAATAGCAGATGATACCTTTTTCCATCAGGCTTTTTTGGTAAGTTTCTGAAGATATCAAAATGATCATGACTGGAACTGAATGCTGGCTCAAATTGGCCATGTGTACACCAGGAAATGGCCTGAAGGTATACTATGAGGTTCTGTTGGTAAGATTGAACTTGCTGAATGTTCCAAACCAGAAATAAGGTTGGGCCATCTGAATTTATTTCAACAACTACATGGTAATAACTGCAGATTGCTTAGCCTACTTTCTGGCACTTCTAAGTACATATTTATTTTAATATTCTTTAGCTGATTATTTTCTTTACTTTCAATCCCTTTCCTTTTCAGGTCAGTAAACTTCTGTTTATTTCTTCATGCCACAGTCTTACTGGACTTATAATTATGTTGATGGAAGTAGCCACCTAGAATGGCCTTCAAAGTACATTTATTTGTACTGTATATTTTATTGTCAATTGTTCAGAATTAAGATAAAAATGTTTATCTGATGAACTGTTAAAATATAGAAAGCGAAATTTATCTGGGGATAAATACAGTTAAAAGTAGTAATTGTTGAAACTGTTTCCCTTTGCTAATTCCATCTATCTTCCACCTTTTCTCAAGGGTCCGACTGACAAGATTCCCCCTTGCCCAGTTGCTATTTCCTGGTTCCTTCAATTCCCTTCTCCTTCTAACATTCCAGAATATTGTCCATGGTCACTAATATACTTGAGGATGTCTTGCTTGACCCCTCCCAAGAAGCCTGCCCCACTTGAATGTTCTGTTTTTAGAAAATCTCCTTAATGAAAAAAAAGGCACTGGAATACTGCAAAGGAAAGCACAAACTTCCAACATCTTTTTTTTTTTTTTTAATACAAGAATGATTTTGTGATCTATAAGCTTTTTCAGAAGACAACATGGTGGCATGGGCGCAGCTCAGTGCTTTATTTGGAAGCATGCCTAATTACCCAGAGAAAAAGATAAGCAGGTTGGCACTGCCAGGGAGCATCCTGGGAGGAAGTTAAATAGCAGGGAACATTCTGTTCTCTCAATGCTTTCTAACTTGTTACCTTCCCCTATTGTAGCCTGTCCCATCTGGCAAATCTTGTGAGAACACCCAGGACATGTTCTCAGAATTCCAAAATTTCTCCCATCTCCAACATGTTGGAATCCTCTACTCTAAAACAATTTCCTCCTCTAAACTCAACCCTTAAACATATCTTATTATATCAGCATTTATTATCCATGTCTATCAGTAGATGATGCTATAAGTAGCCTTACCCAGTCTGGTGTCTCCAAATAGGTTGGATTACTGCTCCCCAAATTTCAAGGTAAGGAATACTGATTGGGAAATCTGGATGTGTATTCCAACACTCTCAGTGGATGCTACAGCAGCATAAACAACAGAAAAGCTTGCAAGCTAGTTACTGTGCATGGCCAGGTAATTTAATAAGAAATGCTGAAATTCCTTTGTGAACTTTTAGAATTATAGCACACATCAATCCACATGATTCAGGCGTTTATAAGGTACCATATAAGGTTATCTGTCTTGTTCAAGAAGTACTGTAAGTAGAAAATGACGTTGTCATCATATAATTGCCCTGTAGTGATTTTTCTGTCTTTCTTGATGCTACCAATAAATAAATAAATCTGACTTTTTGAAACAAATGGAACTGTTGCAAAACTTCACAAATATGTGTCTTTTATCGCTACTTTTTTCCAGGAGAGGTGGCTTTGGCATGAGAAATCAACCATTTGCCATATCTCAACTATTGCTTTTCTAATTAGCATCATTTTATGTCTGACCTTTTCCCCTCTAATTGGTATTATATATAATATTATTTGAAGGCTTTTCCCCAAAATTAGAACCTATATACACTACCTGAAAGACCACAGGGGTGGCACCTGGCTGACCTTCTCTGGGTTTGTAAGCTAAACAGGATTGAGCTTCATTACCGCTTGGACAGAAGACTCCAGGTCATGCCAGAACTGCAGGCTACGCTAAGAAATTAAAGAAAAAAATCTTGGAAGAAGGCAATGGCACGCTGCTACAGTCAAGACATCTGTGAAGTCATTGGAATCAAGCTTGACTTGAAGGAGACTCTGTGTTTACTTAAATCAAAGAAGAAGGACAGTACCTGGAGCTGTCTATCTGGAAAGAACCCCCGGTTTTGGCACTTTTAACAATGCTGATGTTACCATAATCTGATGCAAGCTGAAATGATCACCAGATCACCAGATCATCTAAATGTTAAAGCTTCTGGGAGAGAAAAATGATGCTGACTATGTACTCTATGCATTAAAAGGGCATGCTTTTAGCAATTGCATATAATCTTTTTTGTGACTTTCTGACCTTAATAAACCAATATATGTTCATGCTCCCTCTGAAATTATAACTCATTTTACTTTTTCGTCTCTAAAATAGCTTTTGCACACTATTTTAACGCATAATCTGTGATTCATCATTTATAGTTGCAAAAATATGACTTTTGTTTAAGAGCCAAGAAGAATTAAACACCATAAAGTTAATCTGTATTACCATGCCTTGAAATAGTTTTCTGTGTTCACTTATTTGAAATGGAGACCTAGTTTTAGAGGGGTAGTTGTGCAATTGTGAAGAAAAGGGGCCCTCAGTGGCACTTGAAATATGAACAAATTTGTGGGATGGCTGTGCAATTTAGGTTTTCTCCACCAGGGTGCACTCTAAGTTATAAAATACAGAAGAACTGGGAGAAGGAGTAAATGTCATTTTGTTTTTGCTGGAAGTAGCAAATGTCGTGAATTTTGGGAATGACAAATTCACAGTCCCAGAGAAGAATATGTGCTGGGATATTTGTGGATAGGTTCTTTTATGTTATAATGTTACAGGGGGTTGAGGAGAGGGGTACGGAAAATTCATGCTTGCTGGTGCTAATTGGGCAGAGTTTGTAAAGGAGATTTCTCATCTTTCTATGTTTGCCCAAATTCCATAAAGATTTAGTGGGAGAAGAGGCTGGCTGAAATGCAGGAGGTTAAAAATGATCATATATGTATAGCTACACATAAAATCAACCACTTTCAGTCTGACCACCCTGGCTGCAACGGTGGAATGTCAGGTCAGAGAAAGCTGCTAAATGCATTAGCTAGTATCTTTCTTGCTGTCATTGGTACAGGGTGCAAATGAAAACAGAGGTCTCCGCCATCTCATTCATTTTCTTGCTCACCCAGATTTCTGAGTGTCAGAGTTTTGGTTGTTAACATACAGTGGGGCAAAAAAGTATTTAGTCAGCCACCAATTGTGCAAATTCTCCCACTTAAAAAGATGAGAGAGGCCTGTAATTTTCATCATAGGTATACCTCAACTATGAGAGACAAAATGGGGGAAAAAATCCAGAAAATCACATTGTCTGATTTTTAAAGAATTTATTTGCAAATCATGGTGGAAAATAAGTATTTGGTCAATATCAAAAGTTCATCTCAATACTTTGTTATATATCCTTTGTTGGCAATGACAGAGGTCAAACGTTTTCTGCAAGTCTTCACAAGGTTTTCACACACTGTTGCTGGTATTTTGGCCCATTCCTCCATGCAGATCTCCTCTAGAGCAGTGATGTTTTGGGGCTGTCGCTGGGCAACACGGACTTTCAACTCCCTCCAAAGGTTTTCCGTGGACTTGAGATCTGGAGACTGACTAGGCCACTCCAGGACCTTGAAATGCTTCTTACGAAGCCACTCCTTCGTTGCCCGGGCGGTGTGTTTGGGATCATTGTCATGCTGAATGCCCTTGCTGATGGAAGGAGGTGTTCACTCAAAATCTCACGATACGTGGCCCCATTCATTCTTTCCTTTACACGGATCAGTCGTCCTGGTCCCTTTGCAGAAAAACAGCCCCAAAGCATGATGTTTCCACCCCCATGCTTCACAGTAGGTATGGTGTTCTTTGGATGCAACTCAGCATTCTCTCTCCTCCAAACACGACGAGTTGAGTTTAGACCAAAACGTTCTACTTTGGTTTCATCTGACCATATGACGTTCTCCCAATCCTCTTCTGGATCATCCAAATGCTCTCTAGCAAACTTCAGACGGGCCCGGACATGTACTGGCTTAAGCAGGGGGACACGTCTGGCACTGCAGGATTTGAGTCCCTGGTGGCATAGTGTGTTACTGATAGTAGCCTTTGTTACTTTGGTCCCAGCTCTCTGCAGGTCATTCACTACATCCCCCCGTGTGGTTCTGGGATTTTTGCTCACCGTTCTTGTGATCATTTTGACCCCACGGGGTGAGATCTTGCATGGAGCTCCAGATCGAGGGAGATTATCAGTGGTCTTGTATGTCTTCCATTTTCTAATTATTGTTCCCACAGTTGATTTCTTCACACCAAGCTGCTTGCCTATTGCAGATTCAGCCTTCCCAGCCTGGTGCAGATCTACAATTTTGTTTCTGGTGTCCTTCGACAGCTCTTTGGTCTTGGCCATAGTGGAGTTTGGAGTGTGACTGTTTGAGGTTGTGGACAGGTGTCTTTTATACTGATAACAAGGTCAAACAGGTACCATTCCATTCAGGTAACGAGTGGAGGACAGAGGAGCCTCTTAAAGAAGTAGTTACAGGTCTGTGAGAGCCAGACATCTTGCTTGTTTGTAGGTGACCAAATACTTATTTTCCACCATGATTTGCAAATAAATTCTTTAAAAATCAGACAATGTGATTTTCTGGATTTTTTTTCTCATTTTGTCTCTCATAGATGAGGTATACCTATGATGAAAATTACAGGCCTCTGTCAACTTTTTAAGTGGGAGAACTTGCACAATTGGTGGCTGACTAAATACTTTTTTGCCCCACTGTAAATGTTTAACTAACACTATACGGCAGTGTTTCTCAACCTTGGCAACATTAAGATGTGTGGACTTCAACTCCCAGAATTCCCCAGCCAGCATGCTGGCTGAGGAACTCTGGGAGTTGAAGTCCACACATCTTAAAGTTGTCAAGGTTGAGAAATATTGCTATACAGTATCTCTTTTGTGATTCATTCAAAAATTTCATATTAATGACATAGTTTCCGTTGGCCTTTTCCATTCTACTACTGGAGGATTGGTGAGAGCCTCAAACACATGCCCTACCTAACTATAAAAGCATACAGATCCTTGAGAGTTTCATCAAATTGTTCTGAAGTCCATCTGAAATGGAGACAGACTTCACTTTGGCTCCGAAGTCCATTTCTGCCTTTCATTGCTGTTAGATCCGGTGATATATTAAGACCTGGGGCAATTTCTCCTGCTAGAATCTCATTCAGTTCTGCTCTTTTCCCCTGATCTTTCTACTCTGCTAAAAAAAAAGGTAGTGGTCACAGGTGAGGATAAAATCCTATTGGATATGGGCTAGTTTGGCATCATCTGGGTTATAATTGCAAAAGAAAAGAAAAGAAACTGGCATCCAAACCTTTGCCCTTAGCCCTAAAAAGACAAAATTGGGAATTCTCTAGTAAAGGCTTATAGAGTTATTACCATTGGGAAGACAGGAAGTATTAGAAGATGAGGGGCACAGCAGGCCTTCAATTCACAGCATTTTTTCTAGTTCTGTAAAGTAGCGAGAGGAATTTTTCCCTCCTCTCAGCTATCCCTTGGGACAAGGTAGACACTGTTAGTCTCTATTGATGGACTGACTATATATTTATATATCATCTCATGGCATAGTTATTCCTCAGGAAGATATTCTGAAGCTCAGTGAGAATAAGACATTTAAATTAACTGGAAACCAAAGGATAGAGTTTGTTCAAAAGTGCACAATTAAACAGATTTTCTTTGCTCACCTGTTGCAGTAACTAAGGGGAAAAAAACCTGATTAATGCCCTACCCACTCCAGTGCCCAGTAAGAGGAGTAATATCTCTAAAGCCATTCTGTAGCTCCACCTTCTTTTTTCCTGATCTATATGTCTGCTTTCCTCAAATCCATTTGATTTCTGTGCCCCAATGACTCCAGTCTTATCCTACAACATTAATCAAATGTATGTTACCCTAACACTCTTTAAAAGCTAGAGAAGCCTCAGGGAAACAGCCATCTCATATAAAAAAAGCTTAGAACAGGTTTCTCCAACTTGATGCTTTCCAGATGAGTTGGACTGCAACTCCCATAATCCCAGGGCAGTCCTCCTGATCATGCTTTTTAGCAAATAAAAAGTCACCCACTGGGGGACATGGGCAGCATACAAATTTAATTAATTAATAGAAAGAAAGACAGAAAGACGAAGGAAGGAAGGAAGGAAGGAAGGAAGGAAGGAAGGAAGGAAGGAAGGAAGGAAGGAAGGAAGGAAGGAAGGAAGGAAGGAAGGAAGGAAGGAAGGAAGGAAGGCAGACCATCTAGAGGGCACCAGGTTGGGTATGTTGGGGCAGAATGTTTCTCCAATTAAGCTTCAATCTATATTATAAAACAGGACAAAACAAGGCCACATGGCCATGCTGTCATTAGTCCAGTTACCAAAGGTTCTCTGATCCTTGTAATAGACTTCCTGCTTTCATCGGGCTAATAAACTTGAGAAATTGCTTCCCAGCCAAAGGTCACTCTGTCTCTATTTTTATTGCCATTCTGGGTCTTTACATTAAAGTTTGATTCTTGTCACATGCCGACTTACACAGAAGCCTTGTTGTCTGAAAAGTGATTAGGGAAATGTTAGCAGTATGCTGATGATGTACCAAAATAAAAGTTAAAACAAAGCTCGGGCCCACTTCATAAGATTATTTAGGGCACTGTGAGGTCTGTTGTTGAAACTGCCCTGAGTTATAGCACTGGACAAGGAAGAGATTCAAAGAAATGGGTTCTGAATCCAGATGAAAGCTGAATAAATATTGCCCTTTAAAAAGCTTTACTGGGTCTGGAGGCTTGTTTTTTTCTGGCTTTGTTTAAGAAAAACATGCCTTTAAATGTTCATTTAATATCCGATGGGGATATTGCTTCTTTTGGTATGATATGAGCCCTTGGAAAGTAGGTGCCCCTAAAGCTGTATTGTTTATTTGGCTATTTAGTGTTTAGCTGATATTGCCAAAATAATCCCTTATTCGTTAGCTTCATGGAAAATGTATCTGCACTGGTCTGCAGAAAAGAAATGCTTGGCTGCAAAGAATAAAAACAGCAAAAAAGCTCTAGAGCTCAGATTCCTATCAACTCCACAGGAACAAGCCTCCGTTTGAAGGTACAGTCAGAGTACTGAACAAATTCACTGATGGATGATATCTATTATTTAAAAATATACTTGGAGGTGTATGGGAAAATAATTCTTAGGCATGATGATTCATGTGACTGTTAGAACTGAGCAAATGTGAACAGTAGGTGAAAGGGCAGGAATGAATGATGCATCTGATGCAAGGCTTGAGTCATCCTGATCTCTAATTGAACTCCCAAGTCCAAGAATCTTCTCCATCACTGTGCTAGACTGATCAGTAAACTTGGCAACTGGCCATGATAAGAGGGGAGTTGTAAACTCCCCTCTGCCCTTTTTCAAATAGCAACTGAAGACTGAGCTATAATTCTGGGGCTTACCCAGCTTCATATGTAGTCTCAATGTCAGCAAAACATTATGATGAAACTGTAGCATGAGGTGAAGAAAGGCTGCTTGTTCCAGTCTAGGTCAAGGCCTATTTGTCCTCCAAGTCCAGATCAATGGGAAGACCAGATTTGAGAAAAAAATATTGATCTCTTAATGTCTTGCTTGTTCCAAATTCCTTTCTTCTTGCCAGGAAGCTGGGAGAAATTCATATCTCTGATACGTAGGGCACTGCCAGAATAGGGAAGAGGTATAAGTGTTTGGCAACTGCTGCAAAGATCTAACATTAAGCAAAGATTAGAGAAAAGGATCTCTTTCCTCATGAAGCAGAAACCGAAATCCCCAGTGAGAAGTTCAGTGACTTCCCATTCTCAAGAATGGAGAAGGTCCAGAGGCTGTTTACTGGAATTCCCCTCCTTCCTGTCCTCTTCATGTCTGCCATCCTTTTCTTGTAAATAGACCCAAATATATACCATGAGGCAGAGTCACAATGGGGAAGTGGGATCCGCCTACCCATTCATAAATCCAGACTGGGTAAGTCTATCTGTTGTGTTGCTTCTACAAGCATGTGACTTTGATCTTTCCTTTCCACTTCAGGCCAATGCTAAATCAGTCCTAATGCACGTGGAACTGACTTCTGCACTAGTTTGAGAGTGTTCACTATTCAGTCTATATACCTATCCATCAGGATCAGAAGAAAAAAATAGCAAAAAGAACAATGTCCACATAATAGAATTACTGTGTTGACATAACATTCTGTACTAAAGAAATACATCATATTATAGCTTAATTCACACAATCCAATATAATAACTGGGCTTCCTCAACATGCTGGATCATAAACTATTCAGCCTGAGCCTAGTTTAGCATGCTATGCAAAAAAACTCCCATCATATCCACACTGAGCTGGGCAAAACTCATGTCCAAATTAGAGCAAAGAGTCAATTTTCCATATGCATGTTCTGTCCACGAATGCAGAAAACTTGCACAGGTTGAATTAACCCCTTAATTACAGACTTACCTCTGGAAATGCTTTTAACATCTGGGAGTTCTCCTACATACTGTAGCCCACAAAGACTGTGTGGGTTAATTCAGTGATTCAAAGTTCAGTTTGAAAGAACATGCACCCACACAGAATAGTTGAAATCTGAAAATGTTGTAGGTATTTTAAAATTATTATCATTGTCCCTTGTTGGTCCATGTATATTATTGCAAACCTCTGTCTTATCTGGGTGTCTTGTTTGTGTACTTCTTTACTATATATGCATTATATATGAACTCAATTTGATCTGTTCTTGGAGTATGTTTATTGGTCTTTTCTTGCTCTTTCCTGGCTCTGTCCTCAGACCAAGTGGTGGCACTGTGTTGTTTCTTTCAGTTCCTTCAGCATATGGGGCAAGCTTGGGCTAGATAATGCTCCAGATTAGTGAACATTTTCTTTCCTTCCAACACACAATCCAGGGAACAATTACTGTTGCAGACCAAAGAAAGATGACTGCAATTCCATGATCCAGGTTCTAAAAACTGAAGTTTATTCCACTCTTGGCACACTCAAGGGGAATGAAGAGCACAGAGGGACTTTATCATCAGTTGAGATGGTTAACTCCAAAAGCATTGGAGAAAAAGTGAGCTTTCAGGGAGAAGCCCCTTCTCTTCATAAACACAAACACAACTGAGGACTTCTTGGGAGCGTTAGCTCAGGATTTCCTGGCACAACCCATTAGGCTTTATGATGAACACCATAAACAGAACAAAGCTGAGACATTCAGCTAGACAGCTGAACAATTCAGGCCTCTTCCTTACAGCCACAGTAATTTGCATTCTTCTAGTCCTTGAGCAGGCAGAAAAGTATACTGGCATAATATGCACTGCCCTAATGGTCAAGATCATCTGCTTTAGTACCAAGTCTTGTGAGTGGTACTGTCCTTACAGATTTACTGCAGAGTAAACAAAGGGCAGTGATTGGTTGATTTCCCTGGCTTTGTTTATCCTCCCACCCAGCATCACCACTTGGTGAGAAAAACTTTTACCAGTCCCACTCTTTAATGTGTGGGTGGGCTTAAGCAATATAGGTAGGCTATCTGGGATAGATATTTTAGCTATTTTTCAAGTTGCCCAAGTGACAGATTGTTGGCATGTGAGTGCTCTGTATCAATAAACTGTCCCTCAGAATATTTCTGAAAACAGAACTCCAGCCTTCTGGAAAACAGCATAAATCTATGCCCCAAAATAGTCCATCTGCAAAGAATGAGTGTGGGAGAAATGAGAGGAAGCTCACATGGCACCTTGAGAGAGCTCCTTTCCACTTTATCCCAGGGCCCCTCAGACCCCCAACCGCAAACCTCTCAGCCAGGCTATTTTCAGACTCAGATTTACTGGACTTCCAAAAACCTGAAATAGCTGAAATTTCAGGTCACTGGCACCATGGAGGGGCTGCAAGAATCATTTGGAGCATTCTCTTCCACCCTTTACAGTGCTCATCCTCTGCACCTATAACTGGTTACTCATGCTAGAAGGGGAAACTTAGTAGGTTTTTTGTCAATTTGTCCCTGCCTCCCAAGTATTCCAAATCTGTAAGTGCTACAAGGGAATGGCAATGCTAGCAATAAGTAGCCATGGCTTGCAGTACCCAGAAGTATCTCACAGAAACACAAAATAACATTGGATTAGGCCAAATAGCATTGACCCTCTCCTTCAAGGTAATAAAAACAATAGAAAGCACAATTTCACAAAAGCCCTTGTTGGCAGAAACAGTGGAAAAGCCATAAGGCACTCATATGGGACAGAATCAGACCACACAACTGGCAGAACTTGACTTTCTTTTTCACTTTAAATTGACCTTCTATGCAGAGAGCTCTAGTCCTGTTTTTTAAGCACAGGTCTACCACACTTTCAAAAGACTGATCAATGTCTTTAAAACATGTCTAGTGCTCTTCTACAAGAGTGTGTTCCCATGTATATAAGGAGCATATCATGCCTGATGGGAATTTTGTGAAGCATTGGTCATATTTATGCAGACAGAAGCTTCTATAGAAACCTGGTGTCTGATCTATCCTACAGCCCAAGCCAGAATGGCCAAAGAGGATAGTGACTAGCAACCAGAGGGGAGGGAACCTGCCAGGAGCAATTGAAATTGGCCATTCAGAACTGAGCAGGTCCCATTTCCCCACTGTCAATAATGCATCACAGAATGTTTGTATGGCAGGCTTGTTTGGAGAAAACATTAAAAAAAAAAAAACAACCAGCATTAAAACCAGAGCAACTAAAGCTGAATGTAAGCTCCTATGTTGTGGACTAGGGATGAAGGTTGCATTCTAAGGACATGTGCTCTACAGAGGGTTAGTTGGGAGTCTTCATGCCACAGGTTAAGAGGGTGTTGGGATCAGCCCTCAGTCACTGCACTAAAAGTAGCTTCTGAGTGCAACCCTTCTGTTTGTTCCACAACACTCAGAATGCCATTTCCTCAGAACAGTTTGACTTCCACTTTGAGTAGTCTGCATTTCTTTGTAATTACATCTCCCTTCTCTCTGCACAGTAAGATCAGACGTTATTTATCTTTCATCTGTCTAACACTTAATAAATCCAGCCAAACGTTCTCTGGTTCAGAATGCTTAGTTGGAAAACTGCCCTAATTTAGTTTTTTTTTTCACCACTGTCACCAGGTTCAAAGTAGAAGTGCTTCTCCTGTTGAGGGTATGATAGTCTTTGGTGACGGGCGGCTGCCATTTTTGTGTCCCACAAATAACTCCATTTGGAAAAAATATCGCGTTATCATGTAAAATAACCCTAAGGGAATATGTTGGAAAAACAAGATTAAGGAGAATGGATACTGAGGGGTAATTAAATATCCCTGAACCTTGAAAGATAGAACATCTCATGTAGAAAATATTTACCTAACTTATGTTTCAGAAGAAAACATATACTCTGGTACAATAGATTCCTACAGATAGATGGAGAGAGAGTAGCTAGATAGAAATATTTATTTTAATGAATTAATATATTAATGAAATATCTGCAAGCAAACAACCAAGCTCAGGGAGCACCAAGGACTCCACAGTTCAACCCTGAGCTACATATATTCTATTCTCTTCTATTGGAACCATTTATTTTCTCTCCATGAGAGCCAATGATTCCATTACACTGGTGGTTCCACTCACTTCTGACCCATCTTTGTTAACTTCTGGACTATTTCTGCACCATAACACCATAACACACATACTGAGAACTTCAAATTGTGCAGCTTCTGTTAACCACTTACCTTTGATTCCCCTAGCTGACCATACATATTTTCATAGATTCTGAGCCAACTTTATTGCTCATCAGTAAATTTTATAAGCTACAGAGTTTCCAGCTGTTCTTTCTAAGACTGTGGGAAGTCTTGAAAGGGTGATTCAATTTGATGCCTCAAAGTGAATTCATGAGGCAGCTTGAAGTGTTGAATTGAATCATGTGCCTTGGAATGGCTCTTGAGTCACTTAGAAGTGACTTGGATTTTTAATGCTCTTTCTGGTGCTTCTGGCTTTACAAGGTCTCAAACAATGCTGTATCTTTTCTTCCATATATAATGAAACCTGAGGGGGCATGCTGAGTAATATGACTGGCTCTCAGATACTAACAAAACCAACCAATGAATTTTATAACACCACAAACTCTGCCTGTCAGAGTGGTTGGGGGAGGCCTGTACTGCTGTTTTGTCTCACTCTTCTGACAGAATATGTTTAGGTATGTTTGCTCAGAGGGAAAAAGAAAGAGATTTTCAGATTTATACGGCTGTACTTCTAAAATTTGTTTTTCTCTTTCTTCTCTGTTCCTCTACCTTTCCTCAAATCCGTATCTTTTTATCTTTATTCTTCCTTACCTCTCAGACTATTTGCCTGTACTGTGATACAGTCCTTGTTAATTTCTGTATCTAATCTGTCTCAGTGGTCGGAAAAACTGATAAAGTGTTTGCCAGTAAACTGCCGTGTATTATAAACATTATTTCTTGATATCATAGTGCACTAAATGCTCAGTACAGATAACTTCTTAAATTTTCCCCACAAATTATTGCATAAGTAGCACATAATGTATCATTTCTAGATGACTGAATTTGCCAGTGAGTTCTGCCAATAAGCCTATCAGCCCAGAGAAGCATCCAGTTCAATCAGTTCCTAAACTTTTCATCTTTAACTTAAAGTAGGACAATACAATAATGTGGAGTTCTTGGTGCTCTCTGAGCTTGGTTGTTTGCTTGCAGACATTTCATTACCCAACTAGGTTACATCACCAGTGCTGTCGTCATCATCATCATCATCATCTTCATCAATGATGTAACCTAGTTGGGTAATGAAATGTCTGCAAGCAAACAACCAGGCTCAGAGAGCACCAAGGACTCCACAGTTCAACCCTGAGCTACATGTATTCTCTTCTATTGGAAGTGTAATAATGGACAGACTTTTCACCTGTAGATTGATGAGATTGTGTTTGGCTTGGAGGAAGGGGCTGGGACTGGCTCTAGCAATCTGCATGGCTCCCCCATGGATGATAGTTGAGGGGGATGGGGAGTAGTAAGCCTTAGATTTTCCAGCTAGGAAGGTTGGGGAAGGTTGCAACCCTAGTTGTGAAAGTGAGTGGAAGGAATTGAGGGTGTATGTGTTTATGTGTTTCTTTTGGTTGGAGGGAGTTGTTAACTTGAAACCCAGGTTACTGAGTGCTGGTCCAGAAGTGGCCAGTGAATCAGGTCAGTCACCCCTTGATGAGGGTGTCAGCGTGATGACAGGGATGGAGCCTTTTGATCTGGGGGAGGGCTGGCAGGGGTTGGGGATGTAGTTTTGGGGGGGTTGGGGGAAATGAGAACACTATTGTGACAGGCAGAGGGAGGTATGGTGGAGGCAGTCTTGGTGTCTTGTCCCAATTCTGTGTTCCAGCCTCCTGGTCTCTACATCTGCATGGCTGATGAGCCATGGCCTGGTCATTAAACTTTCAGAACTTCTGGCTTTTGGCTGCTGCTGCTGCTGAACTCCAGGCCAGCTTGTAATAAACCATCCCTCTTCCATGACTTAATTATGGGTGAGAGGACTGACCTAGCCTGTACAGGGAATCCCCAGGTTAAGAATGCCAGGATTACAGATGATCCATAGTTAAGAACAGAGCCTATTGTAGCAAAATTCGAGTTAAATACACAATGATTCGAGTTAAATATGCAGTGGTTCGAGTTAATTACACAATACTACGTATACAGTATTATACAATAATACTGTTCCGGCTTACATACAAATTTGACTTAAGGACAGACGTTGGGAACGGAACTCATTCTTAAACTGGGGATGTGGATGGCCACAAAGGAGGCCAAATGTGCTTGTCTGGGTTGCTGATGTGGCATTAGCCAAGACTCCAGGGTAGTGGTGGTAGAATGGCTATCGTCACCTGTGACACTCTGGTGGCTTTCAGAGGCACTGCCTTATGGATGTGAGACTCTGTTTGTCACGTTGGGCTCTAGAGATCAGTTGGGAATGAGGAAGACCAGATTTCAGCTCAACCCTAGCAAGATTGAGTGTCTTTGGACTTCCTGGATCTGGGGATTTTCTACAATTAGTTCTTGGGAAGGTTCTACAACCCCAGAAAACCCATGCACAATTTTGGGGCTCTCCTGGACAACAGGAGGTGGCAATGGTCAGGAGGACTTCTGCACAACTTTGTCTTATGCATCAATTGTACTCTTCCCTGGATTGTGAGGCACTGTTCACAATCACTCATGCCTTGATCATCTCCTTAATGGATTACTGCAACACACTCTATATGGAGTTGCCCTTGAAAGACTACCTGGAAACTGCAATTGTTCCAGAATGCAGCAGTTGTTTTTAATTTATTCTGTTGTTGTTTTAATCCTATGTTCACCACTCAGAGTCATAATTGTGAGATGGATGGGCATATATCAATACAGTAAATACATTTCTGAACATCTGTGCAGAAGATATAAGGAGCTGTCTGTACCTTTAGAAGCTGTCTGTATCTGCAGAAGGAATATTTCTGAGGCTATTTTGGTGAAATTCTGGGAGTTAATATCTTCTAAAATATATATCACTTCTTCTATTTTGATCCCATTCCTGCTAAAATTATTGCCTATGTCTGAATCTTTTACTGAATTTAATTGAGTCAAATTGCATCTTGTTGACTTTGAAACTCAAATCTCAAATTCAAAATCTTGGTTGAGTCACATATCCTCTGTATGTAACAAAGGAAATAGATTTTTTGAAAGAGTGTGATGGATGTTAGGGTATACTACATTATAATTAAAAGCATAATTTCATTGTTTTTTCTTCCTATTTGGAATCATTCTACTGATGTGTTCAAGTTACTTAACTTTATTCCTATTTATCCAGATGGCCTGGAATAGCAACACTGTTGCAGGATTTTAATCTTTGTATGATATGGAGACAAATACACAAGAGGAAGAAAATTCTATATGCCTCCTTCAACTCCTATCTTGCCCCTGCAGATGTTTACACAGCACCTACATAAATTAACATACTGTTTATTTATGGCAGAACTACCTTTTGATATTCAATACTTTCAAGTGAGCCTTCTTCTAGACCTACAGCAGAAATCTGGCCTGAGCCTAACAAGGTGATAATCTGTACTATACCAAAGCACAAAGGCCATGCTGTCAGAGGCAAAATAATTTTTATTTTACTGGAGTAGTAGAACTTCAGCAACCACAGAGAAGAAATGAGAAAGTAAATAGAGAGTAAGAGCAGAATGCATATAGGTGGGTGGGTAAAACTCCCTCATGATCTCAGCAAGTATCCAGTAAATTGAAGTCTCTTGGAAGATATTCCATGAGGCTGTCCCTGTTGACAAATCTCAGAAGAAAGCTGTAGGATTCTCTATAGTCTGCAGAAAGGCTTTACATTAAGAATAGGGTGCACTGGTCATCAGGGATTAAAAAACACATTTTGAAGGATAGCGGTGGCACATAAATAATTGAGCTCAGGATCTGAAATTGTGCTTCAGCTTCAAATCTTAATCTGAGGTATAGCAGTCAAAGCAAGACCAGATGTTCATATTCAGATTAATGTTGATTAAAACAGATTGAATGGAGAGCAGATCTCTGCTGAGGAGTCACTCAACAGTAAATTAGCAGTCTGAAGCTCAGGAAAGACGCCCAGTAACAAGGATGTCAACTTTTAGTGGTTGTATTGTCAAAGACTGGAAAGGCATCCAGACAGCATGACAACTTACATAACAAAGAAACAATAATAACTATAAAAAGGTCCAATTCAACATCTTCTAGTGAGGACTGTTATGTGAGGACAAGACAGATAAAATAAAATAAAATCTAATTTTAAGAAAACCAATCAAACTTCATTAAGGTGAGAACAAGAACAGTCTAAACTTAACTCATTGTTAGGGATACCCAGTGGCTTCAAATGGCTAAAAATGTTGCAACCTTTCTAGACATTTCAGTAGATTGATCTCACAGTAGTTGATCTATAATCATTTATTGCAGAAGGTCTGTCAATTTACTAACAAGGGATGCAATGAGCTCAAGATGCCAAGCATAATGACAGTTTAACAGCATGTGATCACAGACTCAGTTTCAGTGTCAGAGCTGACACAGAGATGGGCTCGGTAAAGAATATTATAGTATTTTCCAGATATCACCACCAAGGGCAACATGTTGATTTCTGCTTTGGTGAATGTCTTTCTCTGCAAAATGTGGGGAGTCTCCTGAAAATATCTAGATATGATGAAGGGGACACTCACAAGAATGAATCTATCATATTGGACTTCTAAAGCTACACTCATTTAAGTTCTGTTATAGCTTTCCTTCTGCAACGAGAGTATAGCTGAGGGGGAGAGCCCACAAGAAGTCAAATCAAGGCCTATTCGTTTTTTCAATGGATAGGTAATTGCCAAAAAAGTGAGCTGAACTAAAAACTCACCTGCAAATATTTGTTTTAACTAGTATATAAATTGGCAGAATCTCAAATGGCCTCAAGAGACACAACCCAGCTTCAACTGGAGAAGTCCATTCTCTTTTGACTGACAGTTTCAGGCAATAGTTTTCAGAAATTTAGACTGAATGGCTTCCAAGGTAGATTTGTCTTTATATGCCCAATCCTGGGCACCATACAGCTTTGAATAGTTTGGCTTTGAATAGTTTGACTGCAGCACGCACATCATTGTTGCCCTTATGGTTTGTACATCTAATCACCATACTGGAAGGTTTTTCTGCACTCATGTCATGAGCTTGCTAAGTTGGTGAATCTAACAGGTAGAAAGTTGAAAGTGAGTACCTAAATATTTGAAGTCCTTAACTTGCTCAGTTGACCTTTCATTAATTTTCCATGAATGAGAATAAGGTTTGGGGGTTTTGGTTAAAAACTAACACATTTATTTTAGAGTAGTTGGTTTCTAACTTTTCCCTAAGGCAGAAAGATACTAGTACACCGAGACATCTGTGGAGGCTTGAGTTATCTGGTCTCCTAGGAAACAAGAGCCTTTCTCACCCATCAAGGAATGAGACCTGGAAACCACAGTTATGCCCAGTTATGCAATTAAGACTTACAATTAGAAAGCTAAACTAGTGCCTTAATGTGACATAGTGATACCAATTAATATGTATCTATAGTGCATGCAAAGTGTATTATGGGAACTTTCAGAGTTATCAATGAACATATGCTCATTTAGTATGCACTAAAACCAGATGAGGGGCAGGTAACCTAGTATCCAGATATTTTGAACTGCAACTCATATAATTCCTATTATTGCCCATACTTGCTATGACTAATGAGAACTGAAGTCTAAAATATCTGGTGGGTACTAGGTTGCTTTCCCTAATACTGTACTGATAAAACAGCTTAACAAGTAAGCTGGAGGAGCAACTAATGTCGCTTTGTGTGAGATGGCCGGCTATATAAATGTGACATAAATGCATACAAACAAACAAACAATGTCTTTTCTTCTCTCATGTGGCTATAAGTCCTATTCCTGCAATGGAATAAGCTTCCTGGGGAAGAGGAGGAATTGCTCAATTATTTTTAAGGAGGTTTAGGCAACACCACATCAGAACCCAGCAAGTCCAGACATAGTCTAATGACTTTCATATACAGCAGCAATAAACCCAGACCTAATTACCAGTAGTTTTGCCTGAAATATCACAGTGCCTCCTTCATACCTATGTTGCCTACTCATAATCACAGTGGTAGTCTTGCATCTAGATCTGTTTTGATCAGGATCCATTTTTGAACTATTATCTATGTTCAAATTGAGGACTTAGTTGCCTTGGATCTGGAGGCAGAGGCAGCAAAAGGATCATAGAAGCTCTGACATGTTGCTGCTCTCAAGTCAAAGTTGACTCATGGCAACCCAGTGGATAATTGTCCTGAACTACATTCAGTCTTCAGTCAGGAAACAAACTGTTGCTGTAGTGGCATCCACAGCTCTTGTTATTGTTTACATCCACTGCATTGCCAGTCTTCCTTTTTGTGTGTGTTTTCCTTCAGCCTTGCTAAACAAGATATCCTTCTCCAATGATCATTCTCTTCACATCATGTGTCAGATGTGAAAGGTGTAGGCTTGTCATTTGAGCTTCTAGAGGAAGCTGAGACTTGATTTCATCCACTATCAACTGATGTGTTATTTGTACAGTCCATAGTACCCATAGTATCCTTTACCAGGACCACAATTCAAAAGTATCTATTTTCTTCCTGTTTTGTTTCTTCACTGTCCAACTTTCACAACCATATGATGTTACTGAAAATACCATCATCTGAACAAGCTGGATCTTTGTACACAAATAAACATTTCTGCATTTAAGGAACTTGTCTAGCTCCTTCATAGCCAATTTTCCCAAGGGCTAATTGTCATTTAATTTTTGGCTATTTGTAGTTTTGTTATTGATTAAAGTTCCAAGCAAGTTGAAATTGTTAACTATTTCTATTTCTTCTCTGTCAAGGTGAAATCATTGATCTTTGGTTTCTTCATATTACAGTGCAGGCCCATTTTGAGACTATGTTCTTTGATCTTGATAAGTAAATGCTTCAGATCATCTTTGCTTTCAGCCAGTAATGTGGTATCATCAGCATAATGAAGATTGTTGACGAGCTTCTACCAGTTTTCATACCTCACTTTTCTTCATACCGGCCTCTGATTATTTGTTCTGCATATACATTGACCAGGTATGGAGAGGATGTGTAGCCTTGTCATATATGTTTGCCTTTTTTAAACCATCAACAGTAAAGGAATAAGCAGTCAAGAAATATGCCACAGATTAGCACTTGGTACAGCAGCCATGAAGGCCTTGGAAAAGATATTCGAATGCCATGTTGTGACTATTCCTACAAAAATCAGAATCATACGAGCCATGGCATTCCCTGTGATGCTCTATGGAAGCAAAAGTTGGACTTTAAAGAAGCAGGATATGAAGAGTATTGATGCCTTTGAACTTTGGTGTTGGAGAAGATTCCTGAGAATACTGTGGCAGCCAAGAAAACAGACCAATGCATCATTGAACAGATCAGCCCAGAGTTCTCACTCAAGGCCAGGCTCAAATTATCCTACTTTGGACACATTATGTGAAGACCCAGCTCTCTGGAAAAGGCTTTAAGCTGGGAAAGGTGGAAGGAAAGAGAAGAAGTTGATGACCAGCGGCAAGGTGGATGGACTCAGTTATAGTGGCAATGAGTGCAACGTTGGGAGACTTGAAAGAACAGGTTAGGGATAGATCATTATGGAGAACATCTATCTATGTGGTCGCTAGGAGTCAAAAACAACTTGATGGAACATAATCTGTCAATTTTAAAACAATCTGTTTCTCCTTGTTCTGTTCAGACTGTTGGTTCTTAATCAATGTAAAGATTATGCATGATAATTATCTGGTGATCTGGTATTCCTATGCTTCTTAATGTGACCCAAAGTCTTTTGTGATTTATGTAGTCAATGCCTTGCTGTAATCAATGAAACACAAGTTAAAACCCTTTAATATCCTTTCGTCTTTGATGCATCTCATATCTGCGATGATGTCTCTTGTTCCTTATGTTTCTTGAACCTTGCTTGCACTTCAGGCAGTTTTGTTCCAGGTATGATTTTAGTCTCCACTGAATGATCTCGAGTAGAATCTTGCTTGCATGTGGGATCAGGATGATTATGCAACAGTTTCTACAGTCAGTTGGATTATTTTTCTTTAGTATTAATATGAACACTGATCTTTTTGGCTATGATGTTGTCTTCCACATTCATTCATTCATTCATTCATTCATTCATTCATTCATTCATTCAATTTTTATAGCTGCCCATCTCAAATTATTAGACTCACACATACCTGCCTTTTTCATGTGTGTGTGTATGCCTGGTGTATTCAATCTCATATATAAACACACACACACACACACTACTTTGGGTATCTATATTCCCAGAATAGTGTATATACTACTCTATACAAAAGTAATACCAGTCTCCCCACACCTTGAGCCCTCCAGAATTGGAGCAACCAGAATCCTCCAGCCAGAATTATCAATAATGGTCATGTTGGCTTAGGTTGATGAAAGTTGTATGATGCAGACAGAAGGTACTAAATGTTATCAAGCTTCTTATTATTGATCAATATGATCAAGATCTGCTGCAGGCAGCATGCTGACTTCCTGCTGGCTGTCCAACAGATACTTTATTGTGTAAGCAGATACCGTATTTTTCCGACAATAAGACGCCCCCATGTATAAGACGACCCCCACTTTTCCAGCCCAAAATTAAAAAATCAATATTTTAGATAGTGCAGAACACATTTTTATTTAGTAATTAGTTAACATTGACCTGATACACTTGGTGGGAGGAGGTCCAAACCGTCTCTCTGCAGCTCTATTTCCAGGCTCTTTTGCTTAACTGATTACATTCAAGCACGAGTGAAACTGCAGATAGCTTGTCTCTGCAATCAGCCTTCCTCTAATTGGTTTGTTCAGCATCAGTTACATCAGGCTCATGATTGGAGGAAGTCTGTTTGGGAGACAAGCTATTTCACTCGTGATTAGAGGCTAGCAATAGGAGGAAGCCTCTCTGCAGAAACAAAGTATGGGCAGTTTGGAACCGCGCGATTCTCGGCTGACTTCCTTGAATAAGACACCCTTCAGTTTTTAGGGTAAGGATTTTAGAAAAAAGCATCATCTTATAGTCAGAAAAATACGGTAAATAGAAGCTGAGGCTGGAACAGATAGTCTAGTTTCTCAAGGGAAAATGTTCCCATAGGAGAAAGAGGTGCTGACATCAGAGGTGGAATCTGACTGCTCATTGGAAGGATTGATAATGAAGCTGAAGCTCAGATACTTTGGTCACCTAATGCGAAGAGAGGACTCTTTGGAAAAGACCCTGATGCTGGGAAAGATTGAAGGCAAAAGGAGAAGGGGACGGCAGAGGATGAGATGGTTAGATAGCATCACTGAAGCAACGAGCATGAAACTGAGCAAACTCAGGGAGGCAGTGAAGGGCAGGAAGGCCTGGCGTGATATGGTTCATGGGGTCACAAAGAGTCAGACATGACTTAACGACTGAACAACAACATGGAGTGAAATTAAGAAAGATCTATTAAAATTGGAAAAGTTACAATTTGTTTGGAAGAATTTCTGTGGTAAAAATGAATGTGTTACCTAGAACAGGGTTTTTCAACCAGGGTTCCATGAGAAGTCACTAGGGGTTCCCTGGGAGATCATGATTTATTTTAAAAAATATTTCAAATTCAGGCAATGCACTCTCGCAGTGATGAGCAGAGACCAAACAAAAATCTAGTTACAACTCTTTCTGAGCTCTCTGGTAGTACGCTGTAGGACTATGTTTATTTGAATCCATTCTTGATTTTTGACACGAGATGGGGAGACTGTTGATAATAGGTGAACACTATATTGCAGGAACAGAGGAATATATTACAGGAAGGGAGGAATATATTGCAGGAAGGGAGGAATAAATAGAAGAAAGGGGAGGGAGAAGTGCATTCTTCACGAAATTAATGGACTCATCCAACTTAGTCTATGACATCAGTTTCCCCCTCCTGCATCTTTTCCCTGCAGTTTTCCTGTAATTATTTTATCCTGTTATTTATATACAACTTACAAATGCAGCAATGGCTCCAGCAAAATTGAAAAGACACTTAACTACAAATCACAGCCATATGACAAGTAAAAATTCTGATTATTTTAAATGGCTATTGGAATCACAGAACAGAGTAAAGTTTTTGCTAATAAAATGAAAGTCAATAAAAAAACTCAAGAAGCAAGTTATTTAATAGCAGAACATATTACACAGCAAAGTAAAAGACACGCTTTGGGTGAGAAAGTAATCATGCCAGCATATAAAATTATGGTGGGAAAAATGCTAGGACCAGATGCAGTACAAGAAATTGAAACGGTTCCACTGTCAAACAGTACAATAAGTCAGTGTATTGATAACATGTCACATGATGCAGAAGAGGTTTTGTATGATAAACTGAAGAAGAGCAGCTTTTCTATCCAAGTTGATTAGTCAACAGATTTTACCAATAAATGTCATGTTATGGCATTTGTAAGATTTGTAAATGATGGAGAAATTCAAGAAAATTTTTCTGCTGCAAAGAACTACATGAAACATGCAAAGGCCAAGATGTATTTAAAGTTTTGTCTTCATATCTGGAAACAAAAAATCTGTCTTGGAGGAACTGCGTTGGCATCTGTACTGATGGAGCTCCATCAATGGTTGGCTGCATGGGAGGTTTCATTTCTCTTGTAAGAAAAGAAAATCCTGATGTTCTCACAACAAACTGCTTTGTTCACAGAGAGGTGATGGTGTCAAAAACTCTTGGAGATGAAATGAAAAAAGTTCTGGATGATGCTGCAAAAACGGTTAACTTTATTAAACAAAGACCAGTTCACTCAAGAACATTTTAAAAACTGAAAACCTGGACAAAGAACACGTAAGTGTCCTGTTACAAATAGAAATATGGCGGCTTAGCAGAGGAAGAGTTCTCAACAGGGTGTTTAAGCTGAAGGCAGAACTGCAAGAGTATTTTCTAGAAAATAGTATTCACATTTTACTGAATGCTTTGAAGATGAAGAATGGTTGCAGAAACTAGCATACTTAGTGGACATCTTTTATCTCATGAACCAGTCTCTGCAAGGCACTGGAGAAAGTGTTTGACTTCAAGTGACACAATTCTTGGGTTTAAAAGATAACTGATTGTTTGGAAAAATCATGTTGCAAAAGGAGATATTGAAATGTTTCTACTGCTGTTTGGCCTTGAGAGTGAGGAAGGATACCAGAAAGTCTCAAATCTAATTGAAAACCACCTGGAAGTACTGCAGAACAAAACTGATCAGTACTTTCCCTCCTTTTCAACACAAATGTCTGACTGGGTGAGGGATCCTTTTTCTGCATCTTTGGCTCGGCCTAAGAACTTCACTTTGAAGGAACAGGAAGAACTTTGTGAGCTGTAGTTTGATTGTACACTCAGGATGAGATTCACTGATCTGCCTGTGGACAAGTTCTGGATTTCTGTGAAAGAAGAGTATCCTGCCACCCATAGGAAGGCATTGAACATTTTGCTGACATTTTCAACTTGTTACATGTGTGAGCAAGCTTTTTCTTGTTCAACAAACATCAAAAGCAAAGACAGAAATCGTCTTATTTCAGTGGAAGATGAAATCCCTGTGTGTTTATCTCACGTTTGGCCCAGAATTGAGTATTTGTGCAGCAAAAACAAGCACAGATTTCACATTAAAGAGGTAAGTTTCATTCTTTATTTTTAGTTTAAGAACACTGTTAATACATATATACAGGCCTATGCATGAAACAAATACTATAATTTTGTAACTTCTGGCCTATATTTGAGCCTGAATGTGCAGGGGTTCCCTGAGGCCTGAAAAATATTTCAAGGGTTCTTCCACGGTCAAAGGGTTGAGAAAGGCTGACCTAGAATGATGTTTTCATTTCAAATAATACCTGTTTTGAAAAATGATGCACCTTTCAAGCAATGGCAAAAAGACATATCCAGATTTATATAGTGGGGTAAGAAATGAAAGGTTAAATATACAATTCTTCAAGGTGCAAAAGAAAGGGGAGAATCAGGATTGCTGATTTTAAATTGTATTTTGCAGTCTGCTGTCTGGCTTGGATGAAAGAATAGGTTTTGCTGAGAAAAAAAATGTTAGAATTAGATAAACATAACCTGAGGTTTGATTGGCATGGGTTTTTATGGTATGATAAAGTTAAAATTAATGTAGATTTCAAAAATCATTATGTGAGGAGTGCCATAATAAGGATATGGAATAAATATAAGCCCAGATTGTACATGAAAATACCTTTCTCAGCATAGGAAGCATTTTATAGAAAAGAAACAGCAGGCAAAGAGAAATGGTTAACATATCAAGACTTAATACAGAAGATGGACAGCTCAAGATGAAATCAAGAGAACAATTAACTGCAGAGGGATTTAGTTTTCAATATTTTCATATGCACAATTAAGAGAAAGCTTTAATATAGATAAAAAGGTAATGAGGGCTGAATAACATAAGACAGAATTTGAAAATGAACTGTGTAAAAATGATGAACATCTGATTGCAAAAATGTATAAACTTTTGTTGAAATTTGAAATAGAAGAGGAACAAGTTAAAGATTGCATGGGCTAAGAATTTTGGCTATAATATACAGATGGGTCATTGGGAGAGAATATGGATAAAGGGACTGAAATACACATTGTGTTATAATTTAAGCGAGAACTTTTACAAAATGATGTACCACTGGTATATGACACCAGATAAATTATCTAAGATGTATAAAGGCCTTTCAATCAATGTTGGAAATGTGAAAACATGAAGGGACATTTTACCATGCATAGTGGACTTGTGAAAAAGCAAAAAAAAAAAAAAGGAAACAAATACATATGATGATACAAAGAATTTTGAAGATTAATATTGAGTTGAAACCAGAATTCTTTTTATTGGGACTTATGGATAGTCAATTAGAAAAGACTTTCTAATTGACTGATTTTATATATGGCAACCGCAGCAGATTATTATATGCACAAAGATGGAGAAATACTGAAATACCCACAATGGAGGAATGGATAGTGAAGATGGCAGAACTAGCAGAGATGGCAAAACTGACCTGTTTGGTCAGGGACAAGACAATATGTACTTTAATAAAAGACTGGAAACCTTTTATGGACTTTTTGCTGAAAATGGAAAAAAGTGAAATGAGGATTTTTGGATTTGATGATTGAAAAAAGATTGAATAAAGGGCTGAAGGGATTATTGTAATGTTAAGGAGGGAGGAGGGATAATGAGTTTGTTTGTAACTGCTGTAAAGAAGGAGAGAGGTCATTTTATCTTTTTTCCTCCTTTCTTTAACTGTATTCTTTCCTGCACCTTTTCTTTTCTCTTTTTCTCTTTTTCTTTCCTTTCTTTATATATTTCTGTATTTGTCTTTTAGTTAGGAAAAATCTTTAATAAACAAAAGTAGTAATGCAAGTTGTGGCAGCAGTGGAGCCAGCCAAGCTGGTTGCTATACATTTATTAGCACACCACTGCCTCTGTGTTTCTACCTCAGGACCTTAGTCCAGACATATCCTTGGGTCTTGTTTTCAGCTCAGTTCTTCTGCTTTCAGGTTGCTGTCATGCATCCACATTTCTTAGAATTTCTACTTTTGGTGGTCTACTATTCCCCCACTGATGCTGTTACTTGTTTATATTTGATTTTCCTTCCAGGAACTAATTACTAGCATACAGCTTGTGACTCATCTGCCTATTGGCTTTTAGCAAGGGCATTTAAACCTATTACATTAAAAAAAATATTCTGTCTTTGCTTATGGATAGACTTCCTATGATAGTTTTTCACATCCTGAATTTACATTTAGGGCACAAAACAACTCAGTTGGTATCTTCTGCCAACAATAGAATTTTTTCCTCATATGATTGACATGTAACTAAACATAGTAGCAGACTTGTCAGCCAAGCTACCCCTTTTCTTATATGGTAAAAAATCTGCTACACAGCCATTAACCACATAATACTTATCAGAACTTAAATTTCCAAACAGAATACTCAGTTGGTTTAGGGTGAGGTATCACCCATATGTGAATGATCCATAGATGTATATTTGTATCTCTGGCCTAGCTAGAGATGCTGTTGAAGTTTTGTGCTAGGGTCTGGATGGGATGAAGCAGGCTAAAGTTAAACCAGAGCAAGATAAGTTGCTGTTGTTGTTTTTTAATCACAGTTACATGCCAGCTGCCAGAGGTGTCTCAAGAGAAAAACAACACCCTGATGGAGCAAGTCCATGACTTGTGGATCCTCTTGGATTTGTGGCTACTGCTGGATGTGCAGGTGAAGGACATGGGTATGAGGGCCTTTGCCCAGTTGCAGTCTACCTGGAGCTGGAGAGATCTTATCAGTGTTTCTACCTTTTTCTGAAGGCCCCTGGAAGCTGCAATTGGTTCAGAATGCTGGCTGGTGCTCCCAATTATTGTGCCTACTTTGAGGGTCCTGCTTTTGTTGCCAGTAGGTTTCTAGGTGCAATTCAGAGTGCTGGTTTTAACTTATAAAGCTCTATATGGCTTGGCATTGACACATTCAGGACCCTCTTTTCCAACTGGAATCAACCTATCTGGGAAGTGGGTAGAGGCCAGGATACATTGTTCTTTAGTTGTGGCTGCAGTGTTCTGGAATAGACTCTCTTTCACATCCAGATTTGCCCCTGTGATTATTGCCTTCTGGGAATTTGTTGAAATGAGCTCTTCTTAAGGGCCTTAGGAAGCTAATGGAATAGCATCATTTGGAATGTTGTAGTGTTTTATGTTTTATTGCTTCTCTGTGTTTGTTGGAAGTTTTAATGTTAGTGTTGTATGGTTCTTGATGTTGTTAGCTGCAGGGATTCAGTGACATATAAATTGAATAAATAAGCAAATAAAAACTTCAGGATGTTTTTCTTACTTATTCTTACTTATATGATCATCTTGTTCTACAAAATCAGACATTTCTATATGCTATAGGACATTTCATATTAGGAGAATACTTAGTAATTCAGGTCTTCCCATATCATGAAATATAGCTATGATTTTTCTCTTTCAATTACACAGTGCTCCTTCGATTGAAAGCCCTTCTTACTTAGGGTATTTACATACTTGATTAGATCCTTCCAATTGTCTTATAAAGATTCAAAGAAAAACTTTCAAATGGAATGCCTTCTCTCTTCAGTTAATGTTAGCATTATCCTGTGCTACATAAATACTTCTGCAAGTTTATCATGTCAGTGTGTAAATGCAATTTTTCAACTTCTTGAAAATTCAAAATGTGCTTTTGAAAGAGCACATGCTTCATCTTGTGCATCTCACTGTAGGATAAGAAACCCCAGTCTTTAATGATTTGAATAGCTCCACCACCACTAGTAGAAACAGCATCAGTGATGAGAAATATGAAAACTATGACTGTGATTTACTCAGTATGCAGCACACCACAACTATCAGACCATAATATGTGGCTTCATGGTGGTACGCGAGATGTGCCAGCATCCTCCTGCCTTGTCTGGCAAGGAGATGCTCCTGGCCCTCTCTAGGGAGGATTTGGACTTCCTAGCCTTTCCTGTCTCTCTTTAAGGCTACAGCAGCTTCTCCAGCCTAGTTATGGTTGGATGAGACTCAAGACTCCAAACTGAAATTCCTCTCAGAGGGCAAAGGAATGCAATCAAGATGGGCGACTTTTTCGCAGTGCCTGCAGAACAAGCTTTTCAAGTCCCAGCTGGAGAAAACTGGCTGAACTGCAGCTTGTTGTCTTGGCAGCTCCTTGGACAGCCTGTTTTACACAGCAAGAGTAATGCAGAAGTTCCTGCTGCTCAGAGGATAAAGCAGGCACTAAAAATATCCCTGTGTGGAAGAACCTTCCCAAGGCGCAGCCGCCGCGTGGCAGCATCTCTAATGAGAGAGCCAGTGAGGAGTTCATCCAAGGACAGGAGAATGTTCCCGGCCTCCTCCTCTCTCTCCCACTCCCCTTCCTTGCTGCATTATCAGGCGTGGCTGGCTGGCTACAGCTCCCTCCAGCGCTCTTAAACGGATGCCAGCTGCATGAGCAGGGACCTGTGAGGAGAGCCATCGGAAAGGAAGCATTTTAAATGGAGGCAGGAAAAATGAAGATCAAATGCTAAATTGGCTCAGTTTCTTTTTCTTTTTCTTTTCTTTTTATAAAATGAGAAGGAGAGAGAATGTTGTAATCTATTAAAAGCTACAAAGATGATTTTTTTAAAATGACAGTGACAAGAGAACAAGCCACGTATAAAGCATTTAAAGAGGGTAGCAAAGAAGTGGGTCAGATCTGGCACCAGGAATGCGGCAGCTTTAGATTTATATTGTGAGGTTCAAGCTCTCATGTGCCTCGTCAGGGACTGAGGCAATGCAGTGCGTTCCTGACAATTCCACTAACATTGCATTGCAGAGAAAAAGTGGCACTAAATGCAAAATTCAGCATTCTTGGGATCTCTTCCTGACAGCAACGTTTCAGAATCAAAATTCTTAGGGTAAGCTTTCATATCGGGGCAGAATCCAAAGAGATTTCAGAAGCTAGAAATGGACACATTGAGCAAGACTATTCCTGCCTGGAAACACTAGGAAATCCCAAGACTACAGACTAGATTGGGAAGTTGGGGGAAAAAATCCCCCCAAGAAAATAACAGCAGAGTCCTTCTGTATTGTTACTAAGAAAGCAATCTAGACTTGTCTGTCTAGTTGTCGAGTAAGAAATATGCCCCACTTGGGAGAGAGTGGACATTCAATAGTTAATAACTATTAACTATTAACATGAATGTCCACTCAGTTAAGTTTTACTGATTTCAGTGGGAGTTTACTCTCAGATACCTGGGTGCAGAACTGCAGCTTCAGTAAGATTTCCAGCAGGCAGGGGGCAAGAGATCCATTGTGGATATGGTATAAATTGTTTCAGATGTCAGTGTTTCTTGGTACAGAATTTTGAAAAATCCCTGTCATGCAGAAAATCATTCCATATGATTGATTTTTACCCATCATTGGCATTGGCTACTCTTAGTCTCATGATGCTGTAACCAGAGGAAAATCATTCCAAAATATTTGTGTCTTAGGGCTGTTTTCTCTTCTAGTAGATAAAGTCCATTTTTTTCTTCCACAACTCACTTCATTCATGCAATCATTTCAGCATCAGGACATTTTGCAATACTACTCTTTCCTTTGTGAATGGGCTTTTTGTGATTGCTTTCTCCTCACTTCTGGAGATGTACATCGGTGTCTGTATGTGTGCACATGTCATATCATTTCTGCCGTGGAAGCAATTCAGATCCCCAAGCGATATTTCACTAATATTTCAGCTGACAAAAAAGCCAACACAGTCCTGGGCTGCATCAACAGAGGGGTAGTATCAAGATCAAGGGAAGTGATAGTACTGCTCTATAGCACACTGGTGAGGCCACATTTGGAATACTGCATCCAGTTCTGGTCACCACAGTACAAAAAAGATGTGCAGAGAAGAGCAACAAATATGATAAAGGGTCTGGAAGCTAAAGGAACTAAGTATGTTTAGCTTAACAAAGAGAAGATTGATGGGAGACATGATAGCAGTCTTCCAATACTTGAAGGGCTGCCACAGGGAAGAGGGCATTGATTTATTCTCTAGAGCACCTGAGGGCAGGACAAGAAGCAATGGGTGGAAGCTTGTCAGAGGGAGATCCAACCTGGAAATAAGGAGGAATTTCCTGACAGTGAGAACTATTAAGCAGTGGACCAGCTTGCCTCCCAGAGTTGTGGGTGCTCCATTGCTGGAGGTTTTCAAGAAAAGATTGGACATCCATTTGTCCAACATGGTATGATAATTCCTGCCTTGGGCAAGAGGTTGGACTAGAAGACCTCCAAGATCCCTTCCAACCCTATGATTCTATGTTATCTATGATAATGTTTTGGGCATAAGGGAGGGGTCTCTTGGTTCCCCATTTTGTTAATTTCATTCTATAACTTTTTACATATTCATGAAATATACTTTTCTTCCAGTTGTGAAAAGCTTGTAAGTGCACGCTAGAAGGGCAGGAACTGACCTTCTTGTTTCCTTCACTTTCTGTCTTACCCAAGACATGAACTGTCAAAACTGGGTGTGATCTCCATAATCTGAGAATGGCCTAATACCAGCCTTCCTCCAGGAGATGAACATTTATCAGATAGCCATCATTGGAACATACCATGGGAAAAGTACCCACCACTTCAGTCTGGCATCTAGTTTCCTTATTGCTTTTATTGTCTTCTCTTAACCCTTCATCCATATAAGCCAATTGCTGCTGAAGATGGTATGGAATTTTGCAAAGCCAACAGCATACCATACATGAGTGTAGTTTACAGAAAACAAGATTGTGGGTACAAGGTGGAGGCATGAGATTTGTGGAACTTTCCTGGCATAAGGCTTACCTTGTTCAGTCACTTGGAAGCTTCCCAAGAATGGTAGTTTATAAAGTATTGCAGAATGGATCTTTAATGTGCTGATTTGATGGTGTTTTATGGATCACTGGAATTTATATTGCAAAGTTATAGTTTTATTTCTATTTGTAATCTACCTTTGCTCTCTTTTGTTCAGAAAAAGGACAAAAAGCAGTCAGACTAAGTGAGAATAGACTGCATGTGATAGCTATGGGAAGTGGGTCAATGTTGTTTTTGTTGTTATTTGACCTCTAATATAAAAGAAACCTACTGGATTGCCATCTCCGCCCAGTGAAAGGAAGTGAAAAATAATAGCATTCTTGAGCAAAAATGCAACCATAATGAGCTTTATGCTTGTGCATGTAGACCCTAGAGACCCAAACAACACTTGGATGAGCCTTGAGACCCAAAAGTTTGTCCCCCTCCTCAATATACAGATATGGATGGATCCACCATTCAGCAATTTGCTCACTTATTTATCTGTTTATTTACTGAATAAGGCTTAGATGTCATTATAATCCCAGAAGCCTTACAGCCCCCCTTCCAGGAAGAAAGTTGAAAACAGTCAAAACAACATAGCAATAATTAAGTTACAAATACAACCCCAGTGCTTGAGGAATGCTCAAAATAAAATGGAGAAAAAAGCCTAAACAGGATAGGTTCACTTGTCATAACCATAAACCACATGGCCTTTCCTACCAACAGGGTAGGAGGCATTCTGATTTCAGGGGATTTGCTATTCCAAAGAAGGAGGCACATGATTGAGAAGGCACATTCTATGACCCCTGAAGGGTTAGCAGGTGGAGCCCCTCCACTAGATCTTATTGGATGGACAGAAGCCACTGGGAAAAAGTGTTCTCATAGATATCCAGGCAGTCTTTGATTCTCTGTCCTATTCTTGCCTGCCTTAGACATAACAGTGGCTCCTCTCACATGAGAGTAAATTGCTACCAGGGAGAGGACAACTCCATTCAGTAGTCCTGCACTGAATGGAGTTCTCTTCTCCATATATAAACTCACTGCCAAGGCTCTCGCTGTTCCTAAAGAAGGCAGAAATTCTAGGAGTGCTCTCGGCAAAGAGGAGGAAGAAGTAAACATTATTCATGGTTCCTCTGAATTGGCAGTAACAGTATATTTATTTAGATATGCACTCAACTCTGTCCTGAAGTTGTATTGCCAAACTCTCTCATTTCATTCATAAACAAAAATAACTCTAGGATTCGCAATATCTCCATTAGAAAGATCACTCAGTCCAAGCAGTAGTGATGCCCATGTAGTTCTCAGTTAAAATGGAACAAAGTCAAGTTCAGTCCCAACATTCTTCCATCTCCCACAGCTTTGAGATCAGTAACACCAAAAGCTCATCTTCACATCCTGCTTGTCCAGCATGGGAACAGCCCACTACCCATTTCTTGAGGACAGGAATGCTTGGTGTCATCCTCAACTTGTTCCTAGCCTGCTGTAAAGGCAATCTCTACCCATCTTTTCTTGCTTTCTGACTTCAGCCATCGCAAGTGGTGCTGCTGTATGCTCTGCCCATTCTACTTCATTTCCTTGTGGGCAAACGCCTCTGCTATGCCTTATGGCAAGAATGCCTTCCCTCCTTCAGTTCCTGATAGCTGCCCTTCACAGGCATTTCATCTTAGACTTTCCAACCGCCTGCCCTCCTTCAGAAGGTACCTTCCTACCATAAAACTGTCTTTCCCCTCTACCAGTGAACTGGTGAAATATTGATTCAGTGGAGGACCAGTAAAATGATGGACCAAGAGATGGCAAGAAAGGTCAGCCATTGGTGTATGGGGTTTTTCCCCCAGTGGTGGTCTGGTGAAGTGCTTACATTGAGCAAGCAACTTCGACGCTGGGCACCCTTCCAACTGTATGATTCTTTGACTGCTGGATATGCAGCCAAAGAATCATACAGTCTCAGCCAAAATGGAAACCATATATCCTTAGAGATCCATCTACAGACAGGAAAACAATTGGCACTTGCTTTCCTGGCACAGGTGGGAAGAGTAAAGAAGTATGGGAATCCACCAATCGGGGGTGGTGTAACTGCCATTCAGACAGAACACCTTACAATTTCTTAAACCGGCTTCATTTCCAGCCAGTATTAGCACTGGAAACAAGCTGCTTAAGGCTGCTGTATGGAATTGCCGTTGGGCTAATAGTGTATCTTAAAATGGTGTTGGAAATCTCCTTTCATTAAAATGAGAGGACTAAATAGAAGGACAAATGTTGCATGAGTAAAAGTCCTTTGACTATGGACTTCTCAGCATCTGACAGAAGAATATCATAGATGTCTGCACAATTGGAGGTTGCCAAAATGGCAGAATATGCATGGTGATATCACAAGGCAACCCCCATCCTTTATGTTCTTGTATGTGATGTCATGATGCAAGTACAACAGGGGTGGGATCTGCATTGGCATGTCATGGTGCATGTTTCATAAATATCCCTCTGCAGATACCCAGGAAGTATAGGAATATATCTGGCTTATGTTAAATAAACAAGGGATTAATATTGATAAAAATACCATATTTCCCATTGAAAGACCTAGGGCCAATGGAGGTGGAGGTGGAATGAAACAAGAGTTCCTGCAAATGCTCCCAGGCTTTACATAGCTGAGTGCTTCAAAGATGCAAGACAATTGCTGTTCCCAATATAATGTAACTGTTACAGAATAGGCTCAGTTCTCAAACGAAGTTAGTCCTGTAGAAAGTCCAGAATTGTTTTCAGACTGATGCAGAATTTTCATGCTCAAGTTCTCTGAAGAAAAAATATTTATATTTAAATATTTATGTGTTGCGAATGTTATACATATATTGCTTTTTATTATTTTATTGCATATGCAAAAAGCATATCCTCTTTATTTCTGATACTGATTTTACACAAGAAGGTTGATCTTGGAACATCACAAAAAAGTTGTTCTTGGAACATCCTGCCACTTCGGGCAACAATATCATGATATTAATCAAGAAAGATATGCAGACTACAAGTTTATGTCCAGTTTATGAAGCTGTACATATCTGTGTGCCACATGCAATGAAAAAGTTTTAAACTACTGTATTAACTTCAAAATCACATTACCAAACAGGAAATACTCTTCCCATGACATCAGATATCCTATTGCTTTTATAATCAAATAGCGTTTTACTTGCCAGTTATTCAGATTTCCAGCATTAGACAAGTCAACAATTCCAAGTAGTGGAATACTAGTCAGTTCAGAAATTTGACTATTTTAATACAAACATACAAATTATGGAAAACAGGCACTGTGGGTGTTTGTGGAGGGGCTGGACTTCTGTGATCACTAAGCTGACTCTGCAGTACAGATAGATCTGGAACAGAGGGCCAGGACAGCACAGACTGTTTAGGCCTAATGTATATCAGATGCACTCTTGGATCTAATAAAGGCTGTAAGATAATAATAAAGTTTTGGAAATACCTCTTTGCTTCATGGGTATACAAAAATTAACATGCTATGAATATATGTTAGCATGGCTATACATATCCACCATTTCTATGCTACCATCTTCTGATTAAAAGTGTAAGGATTTGCTTAGTATTTTTGCACTTTTCTTACCTTAATGTGCAGTGAAAAACGTTATTCCATTTTTCTGCTGTCTGTTTATGTCTGGAATTTATGTGTACATGCAGATTGAAACCTAAACAGGAAGGGATTGCAACAAGAAACACAAACAAAAGGAGGGGAAAATCCATTTACTGTGGAAAAAATGTTTTAATTTTATGCTTCAACAAGTTTCAATTTTTCTCCTAGGGCACACATCTATAATACAAGCTCAAGCCTATTTTGGCTTCCAAGTGAAAAGATTCCAGTTGAACTGTTTGCTGCTAGAAGGGTTAAAACTTCAAATGGGTGATTGAAGATCCCTTCAAATTGTTACAGAGAGATTAAAAGGCAGCTTGAAAATGGAGTGGACATTCTGCAGCTTTTCTTACATACATGGACAAAACAGGGCAGGAGAGAGAAGAATTTGAGCACTGTGATGGGCTGTCTGATATTGACATGAATGAATTTTACCACTTCCCCAAACTCTGTCTGAGATTGTGTTTGGAGGAGTGCTGTTCTGCTGTTTGTGTCTCTTACTGTTCTAATTTGTTTAGGCATCTCTATTTGAAGGGGGATAATTCAAAAGTTGTATTCACTGGGTATGCATTTTTAAAAATGTTCCACAAGTAGCACCAAGCATGTCATGTAGGGTATTTTCCACACTGATTGGCAGAACTGTACAGGCTCCTTCCTGGAGAGTTTGAAGACTGCTATGTTTGCTGTAGTGGTTAAGGCATCAGGCTAGAGACCGGGAAACCATGAGCTGAGTTAGGGTTAGGGTTAGTTAGGGTTAGTTAGGGTTGGGCCAGTCATTTTCTCTCAGCCATAGGAAGGAGACAATGGCAAACCACTCCTGAAAAACCTTGCCAAGAAAACTGCAGGGATGTGTCCAGGCAGTCTCAGAGAATCAGACACGATTGAACGGATTAAAAAAAGAGATATGTAGGTAGTCCCCAGTTTAAGAACTGTTCCCAAGACCTGTTTTTAAGTTGAATTTGTATGTAAGCCGGAACGGTATTATTGTATAATATTGTATAAATAGTATTGTGTAATGAACTTGAACCATTGTGTATTTAACTTGAATTTTGCTACAATAGGCTCCATTCTTAACTATGGATCATCTGTAACCCAGTGTTCTTAACCCAGGGACTATGTGTAATCCTTTCTTCATTTTTGCTGCTTTGACCTTAACGAGTGCAGGAGAAATATTTTAAAAACTGAATGCAGTGAAACCCTTGAAGTGACCTGCCTGAAACTTTGCAAGGGTATTACCATCTAAATAAGCTATCATCCCTCCTTTCATTCCATTCTACAAAAATAAATAAATAAATAATCAAAATAAACAAAATAAAATTTAAAAAATGCAGCAACTTTGGATGCTTTCCAAATTGTAGACAATGGTCAAATATTGAATCATTTCAGAATGCATCTTGTTTCCTTTGAATCTCAAACTGGATCTTGGCTGTTTGCAGTTATAATACGCTCATTATTCATATATGCAAGAAACCCCTCCAGGGGAGGCGGCTAACATTTTCTTGAGGGCCCAAGACTTATATCTGTAGTGAGCAAACCGCATTATATATATAAGCAGGATCTGGATCCCCACCCCCACCCCTTTGGCTCCTACAGGAAGCCTTAAATGTCCTCTTTGTTTTACAACCATGCTAATTTTTTAATGGCTTACACAACATTTTTTATTGGTTTCTGATCTCAACATGCTAAGAAACCGTAGCCCACGTTTTCAGGTATAATGATCAAAATGAATTCTGTGTCTGTCTATTATCTATGGAGGATCTGTTATGTCTATTATTTTTATTGGTCATGCTTTCTTATTTTGGCAGGCTCTCTGAGAGGGGAAGGCAGATTTAGTAATCCTTAACAGAAGAGGCTTTCCTTAGTCTTTTGCCTTACAAGGATGCCTTTGAAATGAGATTGAACTGCTGCTTTTATCTCTAAGCAGAAGTTTTAGCAGGAAAAAGTGGAGGAGAGCCCTAGAGGAATCCACAGTGTCAGATTCTTCTTGCTGCTACTCAACAAACTTGCACCAGAGGCTTCTCCTAGGTATTTCTTTTCTCCATCAGTTTATGGGATAGGAGAAGGGTGGTTCCTGTTGTGCATGTGTGTGTGCAAATGGAAGGAGTCTGTTAATGTGTAAATAATGGTAAACTAAACTGCCAAAGCAGCAAACTACACTCTGTGATCAAATTTTAGGGGGCACCAAAATTGAAAAGACTTCCAAAATACATAATACTGGGGCTCAACATTGCAAGGGTAAAGCTCAAACACTCCAAGAAAAAAAGAAACAAGAGGGTGCCTTTTTGAAATTCCTAACAAAATTGGAAGATGAGCCAAGCCATGGGGGTGCCAGAAGATGACTTTGCCTAGGGTGCCAAAATGCCTAGAGTTGGCCCTGTCTGTGCTCCCAACAGCTCTGCAGCCCTTAGTTCATGGTCTGCTTCTCATATTGTGCCTTGTAATTACTGAACTCCCACTTAGGGCAGTTCTTCACTGAAGCTTAAGCTCTTTGTCTCCCATGATGCTCCTGGCTGCTTCTCAAACCAACCTGCAGTGGGTTGGCAAGGGGGCCAGGCTGGTGCTCAGTCTCAGCTATGACCACCTTAAATTCTAACTGGCCATTCCTCTGTTTCTTGCCCTTCTCATCCAAGCAGAGAAGGCTACAATAATCAAAGTCATAGAGAACTGGGTGTTTTTTGGTTCCTACATTCCTCCGTAGGTCCATGGAAACTTTATAGCAAGGAAGAACTGATAGTTCAGCTTCACAGAAACTAAAAATGTTCATACCTGCAACTTTAAGATATTTTTTTAAAAAGGGGGGGGGGAAGGGAATGGAAGGGAAGGGAAACTTTGCTGTACTGTGGGCAGGTGATGAGAAAGTAAGGGGAGCATATTTCACCCAGCCTTAGCAGAACCAAGAGTGCCTAATTGGGAGATGTAAGGATTGAATGGCATATACACGTTTAGTGAGGACAGTTCGTTGGTTGTCATTGGATTAACCACAAGATTATTAAAAACATCAGCAATTGCTGACAAGCAAAGATCATGGCTGCCCAGTAGCTCAGAACAAAATAACTGCTCAGGGCACCAACCAGCTTCTGGATGGGAGATTTGCCAGAAACTGTAGCTGATCAGAGCTGGTGCTGCTAGTGAGTGAACCCTACTGGTGATGGGTCAAGCAGAAAGTGCAGATTTGCCCTGAAGTGCCATATATGTGAACAGGTACCTTAACTTGACTCAGTGGCACATTCCTTTTTATTATTGATGGCTTCACTGTAGGTGCCCCCCACTTGTGGGCACTGTGGGAATCCCAACCTAGAGAAGATCTGTATTCTAGGCTTCCAAATATTTCAGTATACTACCCCCCTCCAGAAATGCAAAATTTGCTCCCTCTGCAACTTCATCCTGGACATGCATCCATCTATACCCCCCACCCCCCACCCCCGCTCTTCAGGTGCAATGCAATAGGGAAATGCTACTTTCTGTATAATATAGTGAGGGCTGAGTAAAGAAGGCCCACTGTTCACTAAAAAAGTGTAATTCTTTTCCTGACTATCGGCTCAATTATGCAAATAACCAGAATAAAAACAACTGCTTATATAGCATTTCTACATTTCACACACCTAATATGTTTGTCGCCCAGGACCACAAATACTTCCCTCACCCATCCCTGAGTATTAGTTGGCTATCTTTAGGGGCCTCTGAAATCCAACAGTGTCTGAGAGCTCTCACCAAGGTTCCCCTCTCCTGCTGTAATCTATATAACTGTAAAGTAAGCCTTTACTATTATCTTCCATATTGAAGGTAGTAGCACCGAGGCTAGAAAACAATCGGTTAAAAACATACAGAGAGCCTCCTGGATCAGACCAAAGGCTTATTTAAGCTAGCATTCTTTCCCATAGTGGCCAACTAGGTGCTGGCAGAAAGCCGATAAGCAGAACATGAACACAAAAGTATTCTCAAGCCCAAGTTCCCCGGCAACTAGTATTAAAAGGCACCATCAGCATTAGCCCCCTTCCACTTTCTCACAAAGCATCTTCAAATCAAAACCAATCTGCGATCATCTTCACTTCTGCCAACCTTAAACACAAATATCTTGCAACTAACAAGATGTGCCATTCACTGGGCTACCAATAAGCTACCACCAGTCATGGTATAACAAAAATCCCTTCCCTCCCATTTCATACAAAAATAAAAGAAAATAAATAGCCAATGCCCCCATTGTGTTTTTCAGTACACGGAGTTGTGCACATTGGAATCATCTATTTTTTTAAAAATGCTGCATAGTAGCTAATGCATGGGAAGATGAACTGTAAAAAAATGTAAATAAAAGCACCCAAATCCTCCAAAGTCTTCACAGCTGCCTTACTATCATCCCTCTGTTGCATTTCAAAGTTGCTGTGAATTCTAAAGATAAAATGATGGCATGCCAGCAATTTTGCAAATAGACATTTTTTCCTAATATCTCTAAGCATGAAGTTATGATTTTATGATACTGTGGCAACCAGGATGGGGCAGAGGGGGAGATAAATTCTAAACCATGCATTCTGTTGCCTCCAGAAATCGGACACCAGATCTTTCAAAAGGGTGGGGGAGAATAAAACCACTCAGGAACTGGGAGATGGGATGAGGCGAGAGTTCCCATCAATGGGGAAAAAGACCATCCACAGTGATTCAGAGATAAACATCAGCTTTGCTGTATTTTCAAATAAATAGAGCAGAGCTAGAAATAAATTGTCTGAGCTCTCGAAAGTTAGACAGATCTGGAGATAATTTTAATAGGTCAATAGTTAGAAGGAACATTCCTTCTGCTTTTTTTTTTTTTAATATAAATAGGTGCTACTTCCATGGGAATCTTGCTGTACTATCAATATAAGTAAAAAGATAAGCTAAGACAGGTGTCCACCAAGCAAGAATGTGGAAGTGTCCTTCCTGTCTCTGATGCTGGAGTTAATGTATAGCCCACACAACATATCACTATTAACAGCCTTTATCCCACACTGATTTATCCAATTCCTTTTTGAAGCCATAGAAATTGGAAACCACTTATATCTAGTAGTAGCAAATTCCCCAAGAACAAACACTTTATTTTATCAATCCTAAAACTCCTGCTAGTCAGCTTCATTGGTTGATCCTGTTTATGTTCCCCAAATTCCAGTTCTCTGGTACAGCAGCTAATCTTAAGGATGGGTTATTTATTTCTCTTTTCAGAAAAGCAGTAACCTATTTAAGCAGTAGGTTCCCATGTAGAACTGAGCACTACAAAATGCTGCTGTCCAGCTCCTCCCTCTTAAGTTGCACTGAGGAGTTGTCTCCACAGATCCTACATGGCTGTCTGGAGTGGGGAGCCATCATATCTCTATCGTCATGGACTCTGTCCCTTTACTGACCTTACTAGCATGCCTTGGAAAGACTGCTCTGCTCTTCACTGTTCACATGTTCAATTACATGGGCTACTGATATTTTAGAACTCAACTCAGATAGGAGTCCTAGTCGGATTGCATAATGCCATCTAATGAATTCATGGCAGAAGTGACATTCAAACCAGAGATATCCTGATTTATAAGTAAGGCTCTTTGTGACTACACTAAGTGCTCAGTACAAATCAGACAGGTACTTTAGACTGGTGGGAGGGACAGTAGACGTATCCATTCAAGCCTATGGACATTTAAACAGAAATTCATTTCACTAGGTTCCCCGGGATTACCGTTTCCTTATTTCTGACCCATTTCCCCAGCAGATGTTAAGATTTGCAGCATTCTTTACCTATGGCCATGTACTATATGTAAGCACTTCCAGATTTTTTTAAAAAGAGAGAGTTTTAGCTCAGCTTCCATATGCACTGGTAAGCTTATCACCAAAATTGATTACAGGGAGCAACAGCCAAGGTCATAATTCCTGATGGGCATTAATATCACAATTGTCCTTCCAATCTGTCTCTAAGGTGCCACAGGAATCATTGGTGTTTTGTCTGCAACAGAAATTAGTCTGGCTACCTTTCTAGATGTGAGCATGTTGTAGGCATCCTCACAAAATGGCTGGTGTGTTCAGTCACAAAACAACCGCTTACTAGAAAGCAAACCAGTGAGGATGCTCCCCACTAGACCTTCCAGATTTTAGGACTTGTTTTATTTATCTGGGTTTTTTATCTTTTATGCTTTTTAAAATTGTTATATTCTGTTTGTCTTTTAAATTTTTTTAGCAGCTTTGAATACTTGGCAGGATAGAAAAGTAGTGGATGAAAACATAAATGTTATTATCCCTCCCCTTGATGCTCACTATCATTCCAGCTTACCTTTGTTTTCTTTTTGGATAGCCAGACATACTTCCAAGCAAACCACTAGGCAGAAGACACCATCCATTTTTATTTCTTTCAAATGCCTCCTGGGCCCAGAGACACTCTTTGAATTAAAGATGAGGCTGGAGGCTCGCAGGTTGCCTTGAAACATCCCAGCTTCCTGATTCAGATGGCCATTGCCAGAGGCTGGCATGTTGGCAGCCATGGGCTCTGTGCTGAGGACCTCAGCTCTGGAAATTATGCTACTGTGTTGTACCTCTGTAGAACCTCCTGCAGATGCAGCATGCTGTTCAGGTTTTGTGCTTTAAGGACTTCAAGAAAAGCTATCCTTTTTCAATGTCATCTCTAGAATGTTTGAGGTCAGGAAGTTTATGGCAAGATGATGTAATGGGCCTACTTCCTTGCACTTCACTCCTTATAATTTCCCTCCTCACCCTTGACAATTGCCCATAATATCAAAGCAAGATGCACAGAGACTCTTCCTCCTCTCCTTTCCGCCTTTCCCCACTTCTCATACTAATGGTGAAGGCAACTGAGCAAGGGACACCAGCATGGAGGAATGAGGTCCAAGAACCGTGGAATAAGCTTGACAGAAACTCTTGGCAGATATTCTATAATACCAAATGTATCATCTCTGCCTCCTGTAATTAAAACCCATTCAATCTAGTTTTGTTCCCTTTGCAGTTAGAACAAGATTTGCTCTCTTGGATGTTAGCTCCTCAGGTATTGAAATATACTATCAGGTTTCCATTCAGCACTTCCTTCTATAAGCTAAATGGGCACAGTTCTTTCAGCCATTCCTGGAAGGCTTTCACACCTGTGTATCCCAGCAGTTTGCAGAAATACTATTGGTAGGTGAAGGCAAACTGCAGCACTGCAGTATAAGAACTAAAAATGCTGTTAACACCATGAAAATAGCTAACAGAACTATCAAAATACCTAGCAAGGCTTCTCTCTATGTAGCTCGGTCATAGCTACTCAAGGACGAGGCTGAGGTTCTATGCACATGATCTATGGCAGGAAGCCCCAATTTTGAGAACATACGTTTTAAGATGTTGGATAAACAATTGAGAAGCTTATGGCCAAGTTCTTTCTCAGCTGTGAAAGCTCCCTGGGTGATCTTGAGCCAGTCATTGGATCTCAGCCCAGATTATCTCCCAATTGTTGTGGGAAGAAATGGGAGGAGGGAGAACTATGTAAGCTGCCTTTGACTCCTAAAGGAAACCCTAACCTGTCTTCTCTTGTGGGTGGGGGAAGTAGGCATTGCACTGGGCCACCGATGCTCATCATTTTTTATTTCCCAAGAAATCATATTAGACTGAGGCCCAGAAGAATTTTTGGAAATATAGAGGATGCTAGGGATTGTCACTTGGTCTTGCAACATGCCAGCTTCCCATTTTTAAAATTATGTTTAAAATAAGTAGAGTTAGGTGAGGCAGGGAGCCTGGCATATCCCAATGGAGGTAGCTGGAACTAGAGATACCAGATCTGGGTTGCAAAAACACAAATGCCCACTAGTGATAGCAAAGAGACATGGAAAAATCTGAAACATGGGTTTTGGTCTGCACAGAGAGTGGATAGAACCTCCTAGTGATCAATTAATACTGTTGCTGTGGCCTTTCCATTATGCTTGGTGCCTTTTTCTGTTACTACAGTTGCGAGGGCTTTTTTTTTTTGCAAATGAAAATCTTCTTTTAAATATTTGTAAACATATATCCTACCTTTGCTCAGGAGCTCGGGGCAATGTACATAGCAGCCCCTTGTCCCATTTTTCCTGACCACAGCAACCCTTGAGGCAGGTTCAACAGTCAGATCATTACTGACTCACCCAGTGAGCTTTTGATGGCTGAAGATGGACTTGGTCTGGAGAGTCCCTAGTCCCAGTCCAACACCTTCACCACTGGACATCTTGGTAGCTCTCTAGAAGTGGCTGCATTTGATTCTGTTGTTGTGTAGTCAGAGGTCCATGTAATCCCAACACAGGAGAGTTTTTGAAACATCTGCAAACAAACAACCAAGCTCAGAGAGCACCAAGGACTCCACAGTTCAAGCTGCATATATTCTCTTTTTTTGGAGTCTCTGGATTCTTCTGCCTCCCAGCTCCTGTTCCTCCAGTGAAATGGCAGGACAGAAAGACTGACTAAAGGGGCCAAAATGTAGGATTGTCATGGCAGAAAGGATACCCATCATGATGGACAAGTCAGAAGAGACACTTTCCTTCTCTAGCTTGGTGTGGGAAAGAATTTAATTTGGGGTGCAAAACTGAGGGGGTGGAGCAAAGCATGCAGTTCCTGTCTGATAGCAGAACACTGATTGGCTGAGACATCTCTGCTCTCCTATTGGCTAAGATAGCACATTCTGACTAATGGCACTGAAATGCCTATAGTGTCCTAGTCACTAAAGTGTTTAGTACCACTCACTCAATTGCTTTGTTTCAATTCTGACATTAGAAGACTTGAGGAAAGGAACAACTAATCAGTGGAAAGTGCCTCCAGTGAGTGCCAGCTTGTTGTATGTATACATACATTGAAGATTGTGTGACATACCAGTGCAGCCTTGGCTGTGCAACTGATACTGGAAACATTGTTGTGCCTGCTGCCACTCCCAGAGAGGCCTCCAACTGCCTTTACACATTTCTGCCAAAGTAGGATAAAGGATCTTCAGTGTAAACAGGGAATTTGACCTTCTTGTTTCCATGTTAGAGGCAAGAAGCCATGTGGAAAAGAACCCAAATTCAGATGACTTCTAACTTCCCAAAGAGAAGGGCTGCATGGTGTTTTCCAGCAGCATTATAATGAATGTGTGTGAGAGTGTGTGAGTGAGTGTGTTCTTTCATGCTTTCATCTGGGAACCTTGGTTCTTGCTGTATTCTGAAGGCTGAAATGTGTGAGTCACTACTGAGGCTCAAATATGATTCATTCCTGCCGCTCTTCAGGTGGGACACAGTTAGACTGCCAAGAGTGGAGAGAAATCTAGTCCGCCTTCCTGTTCTTGGGGGAGGACAGAGTGGGAGGAGAAAATGCGAGGAGGAGGTGATGGGGGTGGGAGGAATGAGCAATAGTGCAGGGAAAACATTACACATGTAGGAAAGAGATCACCCCCATTGATGTTGCTCTTAGTCAGGCAAGAAAGTGAGACAACCACTCAGCCTTTTATTGGAGAATTGAAGCTACAGTGGCTGGCAAAATGCTCAGGAATGGAGAAGCAGTTCAGAAGCTCCATGGTATATAGTGGATGTCCTTGTGTGGACTGCTTGGATGAAGGCTTGCATCCTTGACCACTTGCTTCCCCAAACCAACTACAGACACTAAGAAGAAAACAGAAAAGAACAACAATACACTGAATATTATTGGAAGGCTAAACTAGTTCCCCCTGATCAAAAATAGCAATAGCTAGGTCTATTTAGGAAAAAAGTGGGTAAGGAGAGTATATATAAAAAATTATGCAGGGTTAAAATCTCTAGAAATGATTTTTCCAGCCTAGATTAGTCAAACTGAATAGTGGGAAATGCAGAAGAGACAAAAGGGAATGCTTCCTCACAGAGCTCCTATTTAAAATGATAGAATGCATTTCTTTGTCATTTGAAGATGCAGCAATATAAATGGCTTGAAAATAGGATAAGACAGATTCCTGGTCTAAAAAACTACCTGTGGCTATTAATAGGAACTGCTATACACTGTCTCCAGAATCAGAGGCAGCATGTTGTTAGTCACCATTTACTAGAACAGCAGTGGTAAGAAGCTAATGTCCATATTATTTATACACACGCATGCACACACACACACACACACACACGCAGAGTATTTCATCCCTCATTAAAACATAATTATAAAAATAAACCAGTAGTTGCCCACAATCACACTATAGGCTAAAGGGCCATTGAAATAAGTTAGTCTTCAAGACCTTCTGGAATAAAAGGAGAGTAGGGGCCAACTGTACTTTTGTAGACAACATATTCCAGAAAGGGGGGTTGCTATTATAGAGAAGGCTTAATCCCTGGGCCTGATATTTATGGCAGCCGTCTTAGGCCTTACTCATCAAAAGCCTAAGAATTTCAGCATCCCATTTCTCATAGTGGTTGACCACGTTTTTCTAGAAACAAGACTTTGAACTTAGGCTTTTGATGTGGTCCAGCAGAACTCTTACATCTCAGTTGAATAGTCCTGATGCTCCTTGTTGGCAGTATAAAGTCTTTCTGCATCTAAATATAAGTTTAGAAATACAACAAGCACTGGGTATGGCTCTATGTATTCCTTTACAGAAAGAAAGAAGACATTTGATTTATCTTCCAATTATACCCCATTTTTATTGTAATTTTATTAAAAATTACAGCAATAAAAACTAATACAAACTGAAAAAGAAAAGAATAAAAAGAAAAAAGAAAAAGTGCATAAAAGAAAAAATAATATAGTAAAGAAAAAGAATATATATATATATATATATATATATATATATATATATATATATAAAGAAATGACTTCCCCCTTCATCACAACAAATATAAACAATTTTAGTAACTTATCACCTTCTCTTAAAATACAACAAATGATCTCTTCTTCCCATATCCCACTTCTTATCTATAAACAAATCCTTAAAGCCACATCATTGGGCAGAAATTATTACGTTCTTTTGAATACCTTCCCTGAATGCCTTCCAGAGGTGTGAAGACTAAAATTCCCAGCAGTGCCAACTGTCATGGACAGTGGGTGGGAATTCTGAAGCATGCAGTCGGGATTCATCTACAGGAAACCAGGATGCTGAAAGGGGTATAGAAAAGTCAATGGGAGTGGGTAGGAGAATATCCCTGGACAGGCAGTTTTTCACATTTCTGTGTGTGTGTGTGTCCATGGCCATAGCATGCAAGATGATAACCTGAAGTGGGCAAGCAAAGCCAGGATTTCTCAGAATTGGGATAGTTTATTTGTTTGTTTATTTATTTACCCACATTTGTATGCTGCCTATTCATACAACTCCAGCTTTAGCGGTGTTGGGGGGTGATGTGGGAGCTAACTTAATATTCTGGGCATATTTTATGGCTTAATAGATTTATAACATTTTTCACCTAAAATGGCAGAAAATACAGGGAAAGTGTTCAGCAGTTTGACACTGAAGATTGGCAGCATGGTCAAAGGGAGCTCCAAAGGCCACAGAAATGTAGTTTGGGAGCCTTTATTCATGGAGCATCATAAAAAGGGGGTTGAGTGTATCTAGGTAAAATTCACTTTGTGGAAGCCTCAGAAAGCAATCTGTGTGAACTAAATTGATGCCAACTGATACTGGTAGAAGTAAGTTGGATGTATGTTAAAACAACCACACTGCTGTTGCTTCCATGTGCTTTGATCTTCCTAGTTATACTAGTTGGGCACAAACTGGTTCTTACTGGCTTTGAAATAACCCAGCATCTCCAATGGTGGCAGCTCCTCCTTCCCATTCCCTCCCCCCCGCACCCCCTCCCCCAGCTCAAAGCTGGCATCATCTGCTTTTGTCAACAGTGATTGAAAACCAAACCCGGCTGGCATGCTTTCTCTGTGATCGTGTTAATTAAGAAATACATTTAATTAGCAGCACCCCAGCTGTGACTCAGATAATAATCATGATATAAACATGAGAAGGTTTTAACCATTTCTATCAGGATACATTAAAATGAGACGGAGGCAAGAACATGACCACAGTGGTGGCCAGCTCCTGAGAGACATTTCTTTCTCTCGGATGATCCTCCCCAGTGAGAGAAGAGGCAGATATCAGATCTCTTCCCTACACACCCAACTGATCCCACAAGTTGTGCTTCAGAAGAGGGACTTTGAGAGAGTTTAGGACAGAAAGGGAGCATGAAAGCTGAAGATGCATATAGGAAATGATTAAATTATTGCCATCCATGAAATTTTTACTGGAACTAATTAGGGATGGAGAGATGTTACACTAAATTCTAGGTATGTTTATTCATAAAGAAGTTGTGCTTAGTTGAGTTTAATGGGATTATTCCAAGTATGTCTATCAGAGTGCAACCATAGTTAATCAATTGGCTTAGTCATAAATAGATTAACAATGTGTCCTGTGATTAACTGAGCAGTGGGTATTTTCAAGTTTTAGAGCAATCTAGAAGTATACATTGGTTTGTGAGAAGAGAAACTCCTCTCAAGGTCTTTGCTTGTATCCTGAGTATGTTGAAATAGTTTTGAGACTCCTTGTATGGACAGAATTCACTTAAAGGAAAATGTGGATCTGTAAGGCTCATTCCCAGGAAAATATATTCAGGATTACGATCTAAAAAAGGTTCCTGTTCTTTCCCTCTTTCATCATATGTACCCCCTCCCTCCCCTGTAGGACACTGAGCTCTGTCAGTAGAGGGAACTCAGTCTATCCAGGGTATCCTTGCTGTCAATGGTAGATCATAGTCTGCAGGCTGGAAGGCAAGACACTATGGTGGAGAGGTGGCCTTCCCAACTGAAAAAGAAAAAGTGAGAGATAAGCATGTAAGTGATCTTCTTCCCAAAGCAGAAGTGTGGGGAGAAATAGGCCTCCTCTTGGGAGATTTCTGAATGGCTAAATATTTTGCCAATTGCAGTGCACTTCCCCCAAAGCGCAGCTGGAATTATGGGAGCCCTGAGGTATATTCTGGAGTACAGGCCATGTTTTTCCCATATCTGATAGACCTCCAACTATCTCTTAAAATGGGGTTGTCCATAAACATCTGCAAGGAGGGGCAAATGGTAAATTGTGCATTGCAATGTGAGAACACAAGTTCTGCATGTGTTGTTGTAATGCAAGTACAAAAGGGCGGAGCTTGCATGGAAATGCCTTGATGCATGTTTCATCATTTTGGCATTATTATGGTTAGGGACAGATGCCCATGTAGCTGTCTGCTATGGCATGTTTATGTATTATCTAAAAGCAAGCAAACTTCCTAGAAAATGATCATTTGTATTCATATACAGAACAGCTATACATTAATCAAATATTTAATTTTAGTTGATTTATGAGATTAGCCAACTAAGGATTCTTTTTTAATTAGGTAAGGGTCTTAGTTCTGGCATATTTATGATCAGTGAAAGTCAAATTCATATTTTTGTGAAAATGACTGCAAAATACAACTTTGCCTTCAATGTTAAATACACTTGTGATAATAGTGCAATGGTTTATTGGATTTGCCCACCAGCCATAAGGAAAAAAAAAACTTCCTTGAATGAATCAAATCTTTATTTATTTATTTATTTTTAAGTATGACTATGGAGATTAACTGTCACAGTCTGCCTCTACTTGGTGTCCTCCACATGTGTTAGACTGCAGCTGTTTCAGCTATACTAAACTACAATTCTGAGAGTTGTGTGTGTGTGCGTGCCTTTGGGTCAGCTTTGACTTCTGGTGATTGCATGGACAAGTCCCTGAAGTTTTCTTGGCAAGATTTTGAAGTGGTTTCCATTGCCTCCTTCCTAGGGCTGAGAGAGAGTGACTGGCCCAAGGCCACCCAGTTGGCTTTGTGACTAAGGTAGGACTAGAACTTATGATCTTATGGTTTCTAGCCTGGTGCCTTAACCACTACTCCAAACTGGCCCTCTCTGAGAGTTAACATCCAGTGATTTGGAAGACAACCAGATTGGAGAAAGCTGAACTGTGGACTAACATACAATACAAATCATGTGAGTTCTGAAAATGTACCTAGATCTTAAGGAAACTGTGTGCTGAAATAGCCACTTTCTGGTGGGGAGGGAAGTGATAGCTTCCTAGCCTTCTTTGTGGGAGCTGGGAGGACTAAAACATGACTGACTGATTAAGTCATCCAGAACATTTGTAGTTGGCATACAAAGGTGAATCAACTGAGACATGGGGTAGCTAGATCATTCATGTTGTGTGAACAGAGCTTCTATGTAATCTTCAAATTACTATTAGTAAGTAGATAATTTTATTTGTTAGAGGAAGTATGCTATTCTGGACATAGATTGCATGATTGGTATAAATAATAATTAATTGAGAAGGTTTGAAACCAGAGTTTTTACTGGCAAGCAATTCCGCTTACAGGTTTCTTGACAACCATTGGAAGCAATATTTTTAATGGCAGTTATAATCCCAATTCAATTATATGAACAAAAGAGAACTCTGACTTGGTGAAAGCTCAGTACTGACGTAGGGAATCAGGCACTTTGGTCCCAAGGCAGCACATGTGATGTGTTTCAACTGAGAATTAAGCAAGTGATCCCCTTGGTTTTCTGTCTCTTGGTTTCTTGTTGCGTACAAGATGATAATCCTTCTGTTCTCATCACCTTGGTTACTCCTGATGACGTGAACTTTTGAGACAGGGTCTGTCCTTAGCAGTGCAACCCCTTGTACAATGTGGTCCTTATCTCAGTTGGAGCCTTTGAAGAATGATAATAATGTGGAGGAATAACAATCAAGAACAAATAAATGGCTTAAATTGAATCACTGGGTAACTGGCTGAATGCCAAAGGCTCAGAACTTAGGCAGTCTCCAACAAGAGAATCTTCCCATCAGAAGATACACTGCTGGAACCCAGTCAATTCTGAGTTATAAGGCCAGAATAATCACCTCCATTGTAGTTGTCGACTGTCTTGGTATCAGATTTTGCTGGGAGTTTCTATATCATGCAGTATTTGAAAATGGTTCGGAGATTTCAATCTCTTAACCAGTTTCTCAGTAATATTGTTTTTGTTTTAGCATTACTGTTATTTGCAGTGTTATCCCCGCTTTCCTCCAATAAGCTCACATACATATACATAGTTCTCCCTGTTTTATTTTTCTAGCCACAAGTGAATTAATCTGAGAAAAAGCAATTAGCCCAGAGTTGCCAACCGAACATCATTCTTGTGCAGGGTTTTGATCATACCCCCTGCCCAACACTCTAATTGTGGGATAGACAACCCAGTGATCACCAATTATTTGGGGCAAAACTATCAGTACAGCAGCATGACCAATTTTCAGGAATTCTGGAAGATGAAATACAAAACATCTGGAGAAGATCAAGTTGCTTGCCTCTGTTTTAACTGCTACACTGCACTGCCTTTTTTGTGATGCCCCTTGGAGGCTGCCTTAAATGATATACTACCTCACTTTATGTAAAACGGAAAGGAAGCATTGTGGGATTATATCCCTGATTACATACCTCTTCAGATGTTTGGAAAAAAGAATGCACGAAGGTAAGAAGCTCTAGATTCCCAATTTCTCACCTCATCAGGTTAAGGGGAAAGATCTTAAATGAGGATGTAGCCCCATTCAGCTGAACAGACTGTTTTGTTTGGTCAGGAATCCAGGTTGCCCAAGATTCCTGATTCATGGAATCTATAGATCAGATGATTACTGTGAGAATGAAAAGGGGTATTCATACAATGTCTTAAGATGATGGGAAGAAAAGTACAATTCAACGAGATGGAAATAAATTGTGAACAAATAGCAGCTAATCTCCTGCCATCTGCCTCTAGGTGAGATCAGGGCATTCACCTGTATGTTATCAGGTCACATTGTTAACCTTTATGGTAGCTGCATATTTCCTCTTCCTGGTTCCACAATTTTCTCCTCTCTGCAGTGAGAAAATTTAGCTGCTACAAAAGAGCTGTCTGCCAGGCCGTGGTGGAATTTGTGTCCAAATAAACTGTCATGTAAATGGGCCCTTATGTATATTTATAGGGAGCCTTCTTGCCAGCTGGAATCTAATAGGGTGTAAAATAAACTGTGAAACTGCCTGGATGATGAGGACTTACGCCCTCTGCATTCCATCTGAATGCCTGTGGCTGACTTATATTATCCATGCCACAGCCTCCCATGCATTGCCAAGAGATCTGAAACCCAGGCAAATAGAGCTGATTGCTCAAAGATTAAAAGCATCCTGGAAACCCTCAGTCTGAAGAGTGGGCTCCACAAATGCTGGGGGTTGCTGATCTGAGATCCTTCTCAGGCTGAACCTATAGGCTAAAACTGGCTGGCCATTTTTTAGGGGAAAATGAGTGAGATGCAGGAGAGGGAAGAACTGCCTCACCTTTGCCCATCACTTGTATCATGGGCTTCCAAATACATCTCTGCCAAGATCTATCAAGCTCCACAGGGGCATAAAGGGGCAAGGGAGAAGAACAGCAGAAAAAAGGTGGTAGGCAAAGGAAGAGTTAAACACTCCAAGGGGGGGAAATGTGCTTCTGCTCAGATAGAGCCCCTTTGATTTTAGGGTATTGGATTCTGTTACACAGAAGTTGAGAAGGAAGCATGTGATTGAGCAAGAATTCCTTCAGCTTGCTTAAAGCAGCAAATTCTGTCATCCTGGCACTGGGCCTCCCACCATGTATTCAGCTGGAGAAGAAAACTTCTGAGCTGGAAAACATCCCAGGCTGTCTGAGATGCTGCTTTTTTTTTTTTTTGCCAACAGGAGGGATGGCTCTAGTTAAGGGAAAGAACAGTTCCCTCTTGAGATGGGGGCAAACAGAGTCACTTTATCCATCTGGACAGTGCATCTGCCATAGGGCCTTGGCTCACACCTCATTCCCTGCATCCCCAAGCTAATTAATCTGCCTCTGAGCCTAACCAACATGCCTGAGACCAGAGAAGCAACTTGAGGGTGTGTGTGTGTGTGCGTGCGTGTGTATGTTTCAGAGAGAGAGAGAGTGAGAGAGAGAGAGAGAGTGCGAGAGAGCTCAATGCAGACATAGCGTGATACACTGAATAAATGGCTTGGAATTAGAAGACAGAAATCTTGTGGTGGTCACTCAGGTATTGCACAAGCACTGGAGATCAGAATAAGATGCCCTTTTAAAGATGATGTGTTGTTATATGACAGGGTATTTATAAATACAGAAGTGAGGACAAAAGCAGAAAAGGAAAGAAGATGAAAGTAGATTATCTATGAAACAGGAGTCAGCATGCTGACAGCGTTCAGATATTTTGGATTCAGGCCCAGCCAGCCTGACCAATTCCAAGGGATTGTGATCACTGTAGTCAAAAACATCTGAAGGGCAAGTTGCTTATCCCCAATTTAGTAGGGGCTACATGCCTGAATGCCATACAACATATCTTACAGCAGGTTTATATTGGGACAGAATTTCTGAAAACTTATTTTTACCTTGCAAATGCTTTGAAAAAGTTTGAATAAGGAAAAAATGGGAGATTAGGATATACCCAGGTACATTAGGTTGCTCTTATTTTGGGAGCAAACATCCCAGACTGATTCTGTCCCAGGAATGTCCACAGCCCCATTTGTGTGTGTATATGCGTGCAAGCTTTGATTGCACCATCATGGCCACCTTCTTGACTTTGTTAGCCACACCTTGGGGACACCACTGCTCTATGCCCTATGATTCCAAGTCATTGTCTCTGACAACGGAGCCCATTTACTTTTTTCTTAGCTGTGATGCCAGAAGCCATTAAAGTCATTTTTCGGCTGGAACTTTCAGTGTATGCGGAATTGGGGTTGGGCAGTTTCACCACTGGAAGAAATTCTTACCCCTCTTGTCCCCCCAGTTCCTGAGCTTCAGCTGCACTGGCAGGCCCTATAAGGGGCACGTTAGCTTGACAGTCTTGCATGGCTCACTGGGAACCCAGGAACTGCAAAGAGAGTGTAAATTGACAGATTCCCTTTACTCCATGCATGCAGCTCCCAGCTGCTTGCAGGGATGACATGTTTCTCTTCTGTGTAGAGTGAGGTGAAGGGATTTTTGTGGCAGTGATATTTATTTATTTCAATTTATATGGCTGCCCATGACTCTGGGCAGCTTACAACAATTTAAAAACTATATAATAGAGATAGATAGATGATAGAGATAGAGATCACCATACGAAAACCATGCAATATTGTATCTCCTTGTTCTCAGTGTTAACAATTCAATAATAGTGAAGATAGTTGTACATCATTTTCAAACCACTTTTGAGGAATTTGGCAATGCACAAGTACATTCAGTGTCTGCTAGCTTGAGGATGAGGAAATGATTACAGGTAGTCCTCATTTAGTGACTGCCTCAGATAGTGACTGTTCAGAGTAATGATGGTGATGAAAAAGTAACTTTGTGACCAATCCTCGCATTTATGACCTTTGCAAGTCTGTAAAGCAAAGGAAAGCAGAAGTAAGATCATAACCACTGTCACAGTTTCACTTAGCGACTGCTTCACTTCAATGACTGAGTTGTTGATTCCAACTGTGGTCGCTAAACGAGGACTACCTATATACTCTGACCTGTGGAAAGTGTAACATCAGTAACGATCATCAGTATGTGCCATGCACTGTTTCCTGAGTGCAAGGCAGATGATATTGTTCTTCTCCTATTCCATTGTGCCCTGTATGTGTATTTTGTAGCTTCAGCTCAAAACTGCTATTTTTTGATCTGAGCCATCTTAAACCTTTTAGAGTGGATAGTCTCCTATGTACTTCCTGCTTTCTGTTCTAGTGCTTTCCCCAGCTGTGGAATGCCTGGCATGCTCCCTCATTTCCAGTGGCTGATCACTGCCCCAGGTAGCTGAGCAGTTATGCTGCCTGTGCTGTTACGCTCATTGTTTGTCAGCAGTTAAAACCTTGTGGTGGATCCAGTGATGGCCTCTTAAGTCAATGTGGTATCCTCAACCCTAAAAACTTATATTCCATTCAACCCTTACATCTCTCAATGGGCACCCTTCAGTTGTGGCCCAAACTGGTTGAAACATGTTCCCCTTGCTTTCCCACTCCCTCCCTGTATTACTGTAAAGTTTCCCTTCCCTTTATTTTTAAACATCTCTAAGTTGCAAGTAGGAACACTGCTACTTAGTTTTTGTAAAGCTGCACTATCAGTTCTTCCATGGACCTAAAGAGGAATGTAGGAACGAAAGAACACCCTGTTCTTTATTGTTTTGATTATTATAGCATTAGAGCTACAATGGTACCATATGGGGAAAAAAAGAAAAGAGTCTGTGTTAGTGTCGTAGAAGATAATGTGGGAAAGGGTGGGGTGAAGGCATCTCCATGTGCAAACAAGGGAAAGACATGGGGATTAGTAATAAGGAGCAACCCCCAAAAAGAAAAGGCAGGCAGCAATAGATTGATCCACACAGGAAGTAGTCAGCAAGGCTTGCCTTCTCTGCATATACGGGAAGGGCAAGAAACAGGGAATGACCCATCAGGTCTTCCGGTGGCCGTAGCTCAGACTGAACACCAGTGCAGCCCCATTGCTAAACCACTGCAATTGGACTGAAATTTCTGAAGTCGGCTTCAGGAGCAGCATGGGGGACCAGCAGCTTAGGCTGTAGGGTGCATTTGCCCTTAATTTTGGGCTAATGGGCATATACCAGAAGATGGATATTGCTCATCTGTTGTACTTATGGTTAAAGATGAGGTGACTTATATCAGAATTAGTAAATGATTTTATCACGGTCATCTTGTGTTAATGTTATCATCGTGATAACAGTTTCAGGGAGGCTTGGGTTCCAGAAAGCCAGTTCATTTGCTCAGTGAATATTCAGAGCCTCTAATATGGGGATATCCTCATAACAGTCTCTGTGTATTTAGCTAAGAGATGGAGGGGGGCTGGGCAGAGAAAGAAAGTCTTCCTATTAGAAATTCAGACAGTGCAGCTTGGCACAGATTTTCTCGTCTGGAGAGGGAAAGAGAGAGAGAGAGAGAGAGGGAGCATTTCTAGAGTCTGTCATTCCTCCAATGTAAATCTTTTTTGGTAGTGTAGGGTTGGAACATTTTAGGTGAGAAACAGTAGCCTCTATCCAGTCTTTTTTTTCCCCCCATAATGTACATAACAACTGGCCATTAGGTCATGATATGGAGAGTGCAGAAATATGTTTGCATCAGAACAAGCAGCAGTATTGATGGGGTGGGAGCATATATTAGCTTGTGGTACAGTACATAACTTCCTTATGGTTGTATTTGCGTGGCACAGCTGACCCAATTAGCCACTGCTCGGGGGAAATGCTGACTCCAATGCGCTCACAGGGCAGGATTCTGGATGCTTTGATCCAATGGAAAAGGCCATTTGTGACAGTGTTCAGGCCATCACTTTTTGACACTCCTTTTAATACTATTACTACTATTACTATTAATAATAATAGTAGTAGTAGTAGTAGTAGTAGTTAGCTGCTGCAAGAAGATTGCACAGACTGACTACAAACAATGGCATGACAAAGCAGCAACAATGCTGCATTGGAATATCTGCAAGAAATACCATTTGCCTGCAAGCAAGAACTGGTGGGACCGCAAAACAGACAAAGTAATAGAAAATGAAGAAGCTAAAGTGCTCTGGGACTTTAGAATTCAAACAGACAAGCACCTGCCACATAACACCCCAGACTTAACAATTGTTGATAAGAAAGACAAAAAAAGTCTGGATAGTGGACATTGCAATACCTGGAGACAGCAGAATAGAAGAGAAAGAATGGAGAAAATCACAAAATACAAAGACCTGCAAACAGAAGTAGAACAACTGTGGTAAAAGAAAGCAAAGATAGTACCAATAATTATAGGCACCTTGGGTACAATCCCAAAACATCTGGAGCACCACTTGAACACCATTGGCATTGACAAAATCAGCATCAGTCAATTGCAAAAGGTAGCTTTACTTGGAACAGCTTATATCCTGCGACGATACCTTTAACACCATCAAACAACAACATCTGCCTATCCCAGATCCTTGGGAAGGAGTCAATAGGTGGACAAAAGTGCCAAATCCAGTCTAAACATCTGGCTGACTGTGTGGCCAACAATTATAATAATACTTTTTAAATGCTTGGTAGCATGATCTGGGCCACTGCAAACTAAGCCAAAGGATACTTATTAATCCTTGTCCTCATTCTTTTTGTGTTTCTCTCCTCAGGCAGTTGTTGGTAGGGAGAATCAAAAGTCAAACAGTAAGTGAGATGGAGTTCCTAGAGTGAACTCAAGTTTTATGAGGCCACTCTAGGACTTTGTCCTTGGGTCAACAGCTGAACAAGAGGAGTACCCTGCATGAATTCTTTTGTCCTTTTTTGCACAACACAATGACTAGGGAGAGGTCTAAAACTACCAAATGACAAGTCTTTGGGCTAAAACTACCCCCTCTAGCCCCACTATTGACTGAGTTGATCCGTTCACATTGGATGCTATTTCTTCTCTTGACCTGTGAAATGTGTTGTGTGTATAGGACTAACTATACACTGCCTGCCTCCCCCAGTCAACGTCTTGCAGGTGTTATTATATGACAACTTTCATATCCTCCAGTTAGTCTAGCCATTGAAATGACAGAAAACGATAGATGTAAAATCTCTGCAGAGGAGCTGCATGTAACAATACTTAAGATATTGCTGAAGTGCCAGGAAAAGCCAAAAGCAACCTCTGACAGAGTAGGAAATCTGTCAGTGTTCACCTTGCCAGTGGCCTTTTCAAAACAGGAGCTGAACTTGGGAAATGCTAAAATCATAGGACTGAATGGAACCCACTGAGATCACATCTTTCCCATGGGCATCCATTGAGGTAAAGAGACGCTGATGGCCATGCCATTATGATACAGGTAGTCCTCGCTTACTGACCATTTGTTCAACAACCGTTTAAAGTTTTGATGGCACTGAATGTGGAGACTTATGACCAGTCCTCAAAGTTGCAGCCATCCCAGCATCCCCAGGGTCACATGATTGCAATTTGGGCACTGGGCAACCTGCATGCATTTATGACCACTGCAGCATCCCACAGTCACACAATCACCATCTGCAACCTTCACAGCTGGCTTCTGACAAGCAAAGTGAATGGGGAAGCTGGCAGGAAGTTACAAGTCACGGTCATGTGACGTCACACTTAATGACTGCAGGTGATTCACTTGACGACTGCAGCTGGAACTGACATTGTAAGTTGGTGTGGTAACATACCCTTTCACTTTACAACTGTGTCACTTAGCAATGGAGTTGCCGGTCCCAATTGCAGTCATTAAGTGAGGACTACCTGTACAAGTACTATGACACACAGACTTGTGTTAGATGTTGGGGTGCAAACACATCAGGCAGGATTGCCTGATGACATCATCATACAGGTGTCAACATTTTGAGAGTCTCAGGTTGCTACAGACGCCTCTGAATTTTCCTTTCTCCTTAACACAGCCTCCTCTCATGTGAAGTCCCTGTGATCTGTATCACCCAGGAAAACTGCCTTAAAACATCTGCAGTTTCAAAAAGCATGCAACAATGCCTGTTCCCATTCTGTCTTCCTTCCCTCCTACTTGCTATGGAGCAAAACTGAGTTCTGTTTGTTCCAGTCATCAAAAAAGAACAGGAGAAGAAAAACTGGGTGAGAGAAGGTCTCCTGGGGAAGCAAGGTCTGCATCCCCCTTAGAAGTGGCAAGTTTAGGAAACAGATAAGTTTAAGTTTAAGAAACAGACAGTGTTCACTAGGTTATGATCTGACTGTGCAGAACACACTTTCCATGTGTATTGCTTGAGATCTGATGTTAGGATAGTGGCCAGCTCTCCCACCTAAAGCCATTTTCTGAGCCCCCAGGCTGCTTTGCTGAGAGACAGTTTTCTTTTCACAAATACATTTCAAGATGAAGAAGGCAGCTTGTCCTCTTGGATTCCATTCAAACCTCCAATTTATATCACCCCTCCTGCTCACAGTCACAGTGCAAACATCACTGTGAATCCTGCAGTGAACTAAAAATAACTCCTAAAGCTGCCACCACAGCGAAAGCCATCAAGCAGAGCTTGTTATAAATAGCCCAGAGTGCTGTCACTGCAATCATAGTCCCCATTGTGCCTTGGTTCCTACTTCTTGCCCCTACCCTCCAGCTTTGGATGTGTACAGACCTAGGGCTGCGAAGACGCCCTAAAGAACAAACTTGAATTCATTCCCTCCCCATGAAAGAGGCTGGGATACATCACCTGAAATAACTCCGCTGTGGTATTCTGCACAAGGCAGCTTGCCCACTCTTAATTCCTGGGCTGATCCTTTAGTTGTAACTCAGGAAATTCCACTCCAAACTTTCACTTTTCCTGACATTCAACCCAAAAGGAACTCCACAAGGAGAGAGTTGTGTTTTGTTTTGCTTTAGCTTTTTTTTTTTTTCAGGCATAGTTTTGCAATGAGTATTTGCTAGATTCTTTACCTTGTTTAGCATCCTGGAGGAGGAGGGCTGCCAGCATTCCTCTTGGCTCAAGCTATTTACAAGTGGCCTGTTTGCTCACCCCTTTGTTATTGTGTGATTCCCACTCAGAAATGAGGCATCAAATCAATAGATGTGGTACAACCTATCCTTTCCCCAACTAAGACCCTTCTGAATGTGCATGACTATAATTCCCATTACTTTTAGCCAGTATGGCTAAAGGGGACTTGTCTGCAGTAACATAGCAATAGTCCATGTACATGTGGAAGGCTCCTGATTGGGAAAGGTTAGTGTGAACATTGGAAGCCATCTGTGCTGGCTTGATGTCAACCCCCCAACTTAGGAACAAGCAAGGGACTCTTTGGAAATCAGAAACTGATGAGAAAAGCAGCTATGCAGTTCAGGATCATGTGCATGTCTGGGAAAGCTCTAGCCTGCAGGCAATAGCAAGATGGATCCTCCAGCTAATATTTTCACCTTTCCTTTCATGAAAAGTGCTAGCAGCTTCTGCAATCTATTTTTAATATTGTATCTACTCCAATTTGTACTGTTTCTTACAGTTTTAGTGCTAAAATGAGTTCTTCGTGAAATATGGAGCTTCCTACAATGCCCCTTAACTCTAAAGATATTTATTTCCACAAATATTTTTCATCCTCATTCATGAGACTCATTGTTCTCCTGTACTGGCTCCATATTTATCTGAAATTTAAATTAAATATATGTGAAAGTCTGCTTTTACACTAATTTTCATAAATACTGCCTCTATTTGTTTTGTTTTTTTTAATTAGACCTGACTTTGCCCATATTTTTAGGATTTTTCACTGCTAGAAAAATAACTAGTTGTGGTCAACAGGGACAAATATGTCTGGTTATGTGCCCATTTGGTGCAATTAGACATACCCACAAAGCTTGCCTCCTTTTCAGTTCTAAGAGAAGGTCATTAAACATGTGAGAATCACTTACATTGTATATCATGATGCCTAGGGGACCACCAACCACTTGTTATCTTCAGAGGTGCATTTACCATTATGTCTTTAGCAGATGTGCATTTCCAATTCCTTCAACCATTGCCACTTTATTTCTATTCTGCATATTATATTGGGCTTCACCTAATAAAAACACCACACCACAGAAAAAAAAGAAGCATTGGGGTGCCCAAACCTTTGAAGGATCCTAATATATATAAATTCCCCTCACTTTATGGGTGGTATATGTCTTCCTCAATCACAGATCCTCTACCAGAGGCCTAGGATTGAGGGTTCTGAGGAGTATCTTAGCTGTTCCTAGTACTGCACTCTTCTGAACAGAGAGCTCTGATGTTGTTCCTGGGATCTGTTGGAGCCACTCTCCCAGCTTAGGAGTCACAGCACCGAGTACTCCTACCACCACTGGGACCACTTTGGCCTTTACTTTACACATCCTCTCTAGTTCTTCCTTCAGGCCCTGGTACTTCTCCAGCTTCTCATGCTCATTCTTCCTGATGTTGCTGTCACTTGGCACTGCTACATCTATCACTACCTCTGTCTTCTTGTCCTTGTCTCTGTCTCTCTCTCTATAAAATTATATGCCCACTCCTGCTCAGACTTGCTTCACTGGAGGAACACATCCTCTTGATGTCTCCAAGTTGTCCATTCTCTCAATTTTTTCAGATCTCTAAAGAATTCTGTTTTTCTGAGGTTAAATAAGCATGTATTTACTTCACATCTTCATCCTGTCTGGGGAAGATTAACAGGCCAAGGCACCTTTCCTCCCAGGAGAGGAAAGAAAGGTTTACAGATAGTCTCCTCTATAATAGGTTGACCTGTGAATCCTCTTCTGTGTTAGAAGGATGCACCATTTTATCAAGTATTCAGAAGTCCCTTCCTACAGTAGTAAGACCAGATTGTTTGTTTTTCCACCTCTTCAGGGGTAGGTAGATAAGCTGATTCCTTGCACAAGTGGTGGCCTGAGGTATGTTCCACATATGTATCTCAGGGACATTGAAAATATTTTTGGATACCACCATGTGATGTCTGGCACAGGGTTTGCCTATTTGGATTTTAGCTGCCTACGTCCATGAATATTTGAGCAGAAACCATGCATCCTTCTGGCTTAACCCGAACATGGAGCATCCTTTTGAAGTTGGTGCTCCTTGGCTTCTGTTATGACAGTTATCAATTCTCAAAGAGGATAATGCCACTGACCATAATGATCTACTTTATGGCAGATGATGATGTGCGGTTCACTTGGCTTTGATCAGGAGGCAAATTCTGTATCTTGTCTGTGTTTTCCTTGCTGTCATGTGAGGTTGGTACTAATGCAAGAATATTGTATGCCCCAAAACCTAAAATTCATAGGATAGCCACTGGAATTTCACATCACTTGGCAAAGTGAGGAACATTCAACAGTATAAATGGAAAGGGGAAGATAGAGCCATCCAGCTAACTCTATCCTGTACAACATGAGTCTGTTACATTGCATCTAAATCTGGCATTCAGCTAAAATATCAAACTCTTCTGATCACAAGACTGAGCTCACAAGAACCTTCAACTCTTTCTTCGGGGAAGACCTGCCTGAGAATGTGATCCCAGCCTGTCGGCCTCAGTGAAGCTCAGAGAACCAGAACATATATGGATAAGAGATATTGGAGGTAGTAGTGACAGAGGGAACAGAGACTCCCACTTGAAATGTTATCCAAATCCATGGAACTGGGAAAAGAATGATAGGCACGTCTGAGTAGAAATTGTTTTCCTCTCTTGCTGCAAAGCAGGAACTGTTCCTTCCCAACAGGAACAGTTGGCAAAGGATGCCCTGAAATGCCCTGAAATGGCATTTCCAAAATGGTACAATGTTTCCTTTAGTTGTATAATGAGCCTTGTTAGTAAATATTAGCATTTTGGTGGAGGGTGAATCACCCGTGAGGGCAGAACCTGAACGCCATATATGTATGTCTTTCTAGAGGTTTGGCCTCTGTTCAGATATTCAAATTCTCTGTCCAATAAACACATGTCAGGCTTTTCTCCTCCTCCTCTCCCTCCTACTGTGATTCAAAGCGCAGTTTCACTCTATGTACAGTACAAATATGTCTGGTGTTATTCTCTTGGCTTGTACCCAGTCTGGGGACCAGAATTTACTCAAAATTGTGAGTAAAGGACCAGTAGGTAATAAACTTTTTCAAACTTGCATGAGGCTGAAACACATAATTTTGAGGATTCTTCCCTGTCTGTCCCTTGGCCATACCATCCAGCTTCATTTGTTTCCATAAAAAAGTAGATCAGTTGCAGATCACCATAACTGAAGAATGACATTTCCAGAATAGGAATGGCCTGATGCCAACAATCCATACTACTAAACTATCCAGTTTGGTGTGGATCTGTAGAAGTATCTCCTTGTCCCCTCATTCCCACTAGAGCATCTATCCCTCAGTAGTGGGCTTTAGAGTCAGATGTTGGGGTAACTGAGTTATAGCATTTGTAACTCATTCAGATCAGAGGGCACTTCGATTTGCCTTAGAATTCAGTCAGAGAAATAGATGTGTATACTTTGTTTATTCACAAACAAAATAGGTAATAATGTTGTCATTTTCTCATAATCCATTCTCAGAAGCTGAAGGCAACTGTATAGACATAACTACAGGATCTAATAGCTGAAAAAATCCCCCAATTTATAAGCATTGTAGTGGCCCTCATATAACCATCTGTTAAGAATGTGTAACCTGGGAACCATTTATAATTTCTTCTTGTTTCCTATTTTCTTATGTGGGGGAGCATCATACGTATACTTATTCAAGATACAGCCAAGAAAAGCTGTATAAATATATCTCACAAATTTCACTCAGTTGAAAAGCTGTGTCATCTTTCCCTAAGTAACCATAAGTAGGAAGATAATTATCAGAGTATACTTTATGGAAGTACAGTTCTGTTGTACTATGGGAAAAGCCATAAGGGTTAGATTAACTGAGGGCTGATGTCAGGTTTTAGTGTGCATATGGAAAAAATATTTATCTGTGGGCTCTTCGTGAAAGCCAGAATAGTCTCAATCAAGGAGGAAGGAATCAGGTATCGCTTCCACCTGGTGGGGAGGAGTTCTTGGAAAATTGAGATGAGTATTTCTCAGGCCAGGATGCACTTCCATACCGCCACAGCTTTTCCTTCTGAAACCCTTGAGGACATTTTGAAGTGATCCATGATTGTCTTCAATTCTGCCAATTTGAAATGCAGAGAATGAGAGGCAAATATGATGCAGATCTTGGAGGAATATAAAAACATGTCTTTATTCCCAAGAAGGGAGGGGTAGGGAACAGAACCTTAGTACTCTACATGCTGAAACTTGTCTACATTTCAAAACTCCTGGCTTGGCCTGGGCTACTGATGGGAAGCTGGAAAGCTGATGTTCCCCTCAGAGAACCTGCAGCTCGGGATTAGGAGGGCCATCCTTATATACACAAAGATGGAAAAAATACAGAAATACCTACAATGGAGGAGTGGACCATGAAGAAGGCAGAACATATAGAAATGGCTAAGTTGACTTGTTTGATTAGGGAAGGAACAACAACTACTTTTATAAAAGACTGGAAACCCTTTATGGACTTTTTGCTGAAAATGGATAAAAATGAACTGGTGATTTCTGGATTTACCAATTAAAAAGGACTGTATATATGAGGAGAAGAGAACTATGTTATGTAATTTTGAAGAGGGAAAATGATATCAAGTATGTCTATAACTGCTGAAAAAAGATTGAAAGTCCCTTCTTTGATTATCTTTTTTTTTCTTTTCCTTTTTCTCTTCTAGCATTTTCGACACTTTTTGTGTGTGTGTTTATATTTTAACTTTGTAAAAAATTTTAATAAAAATTGTATATATGAGACATTGGGGCTCTGTTTCCCGACCATCCAACAGGAAACAGAGCCCCAATGTCTCAAAATAAACAAAAGCGCTAGATTTGCAACTGTTTCTACTATACCACAGTTGAGATGAAAGTAAGTCAGCTCTTCACCAGTAGTAACATCATGGGAACATGGAGTTTCAGAGCAGCTTTCAGACTAGCTCAGAAAACTCACGTTGCTCTGGATTTCTGTGTTTATTTTGATTTCCTGTAGTAAGTCATAAAACTATTGTGTACAGCAATGAAGTGGGAGCTGCTGCAACTAGAACTGTGAAATAAAGACCATCACTAAAGCAAAGGCCTTCTTTAAATATTCAAGTGAGCAGTTGGGAATTGCTACCCTAGAATTTATTGATGTCATTTTACTTAATCTTTGCAGGATGCTTTTTAAAAGAAATACAAATTCTGCAATAATTGAAATGCATAAAGGTTTAAACTATGAGGAAAGTGTTGAAAAGCCTAATTTGTTTTTTAAAAAAAGATAATATGCATTTGAAGAAAATTAGGAAAGGCTGATTGGCCTGAAGGGAAATGTAAGTGTAGCCTGAGCATCTTTTAAGGGAGGCATGAAGATCTGTCCAGCTGAAGTCAAAAAAGAGTTGAGTCCAACTAATGCTTTCAATAAAATTGTTGAAATCATTCAGTTCAATTCAATTACAGTCAGCTTCAGAGAAGCAGGCATTTAGACTGGAGACTCTAAGGTGGGGAAGATAGATTCCTAACACTACCCCATCTCACCTGCAAAAATCTAATTTTCTCTAGATGGCAGCAAAAAGATTCAGGAAACTAATTCTTTGCTGCCATCCACTGATTGTCTGGACTTTTGCAGGCCAGATATAGTAGTCCTAGAAGATTCCCTCTCCCATTACAACTGTGGGAGAGAAACTGGAACTTCTTTTAAACCAGAACTTTATTATGGTCAGTGACCAGTAGAAGAACAAAAGAAAAATGTGTGGGAGGATCTAAATATGGGTTTTCACATTAGGTATAGCTTGGCCTAAATAAATACATTATCTTATTTCCAGGTGCAAAGTTTAATAGCTTTGTGGATCACAGGCAAATAGTTATGAAACTATATATAGTTTAACCATCTCCTGAAGATCATTTTTTCTGACCTCTGCATGATTCATAATCAATATGTTCCCAACATTTCTCTCTCTCTCTCTCTCTCTCTCTCTCTCCATTTTTCAAGGAAGGTTCAGATTGCTGAGCCAATTTGTATCTTAACCCAACAAGGCAGCAAAAAAGTCCAAAGTCTCTAAATGCAAAAATCTCACTGTCAGGCAGTTTGAAGTAAATAAACTAAGTGACTGTCCATGGTTATGCAGACGTATGTCCTTCTATTCATTGCAGCTCATTCCAGTAAACTGTGCATTGGATTGGAGCCTACATCAAAATGGATCATCCATGTGCTGTATATGAAGGTGAACAAATCTCACCATCAGTCATCAGCCTCATCTAAGCAAAAACAACTATTTAACATATAATCTGTGCTGCAGTATGTTATTCAAACTTTCTGTAAGATTTTAATCCTAATACTGGTTGGAGAAACAAGAATCCTACCGGCTTTACTGATGAAAGTTTAAAGCTTTCATCCTGGACACATTAATTAGGAGCAAGGTAAAGGGAACGAAGTGGGGCTACTGAATAAACACACACTGGGTCTTGTGAGGATATCTTATTGATTGATTAAGGGTGCCTGTGACCTAGCAGTGTTCCTCGGTTACCTTTGCCTAACTGTGTATGTTCTAATTCTTGCAGCCTGAGAGCTAATTCTTCTAGAAGTCTCAGTAAAACAAACAGTGGGAAAACCCACCCCTGATTTAAGTGTCTTTTTTATCAGCAGAAAAAGATACATCAAGAGGAAGCTGAGTACATGCTTCATTGCTCCACAGTGAAATTCAGATGCTTTAGAGAGCCTTGGGTTGATAGGATTGTGTTCTGTGGTCTCAATACTTTTGCATTTTTTCCATTAACAGATTCATTTTAGCAGTGTGCTTCTGCTTCTGGGAATATCAAAGTGGTTATGCTTGTACAAAGTAAGAACACTTGTATATTACTTCAATGTGCTTTATATGCATTATTTTACTATAATTAGAATGGCCAAGACTTCTGTCCAATCCAAATCTGGTACACAAACAAAGTTCTGTAAGATGGGAGGCAGAGAGAGGACTTGAATTTGTTCATAGACAGCAGCACAACAGCAGACTGAGTAGGCCCACTGATCATCAGATTATTGTATTAACCAACTATGGTGACATTATTCCCATTTAAATTGTAGGAATTGTTTCTAAATGTGTAACTGCAAATCTTATACCACTTTCTTTCCATTCTCTTTTACTGATGTAGTACTTGCACACTCATGGTGCATAAGTGCCTATTCTAACTGTGATCCTCACACAACCTTTGAAAGTAATCAGTACCATCTACCATCATTCCTATCCCTATTGCAGATGTGTGATCTGAGGCAACCTAGTATGAGATGATGGCACAGGCAAGACCAGAACTTGAACTTCTTGACCTGTTGCTCAGATAGTTGCACAATTTGTTCTTGTGCAAGAATGTCTTGCAGTGCAAGCCTGATATATCTATTCAGAAGGAAACATCATGGAGTTCAACCAAAATTATTCCAGTGGAAATACGCAAAGGGTTGGAGCCAGGAACCGCTATATTCTACAGCTCTGTTAAGTTTATAAATTGCATAAGAATAGTTAGAATCGCTGTAAGTGTGTTTATGATTGGATTAATGCTGCATTTTTGGTTAAAAGTGCTCACCTCTACAAGGATCTGTGTGTACATACTAGACATAGGTTAAACCTGAAAGTTTGTAAAATGAAGTTACATGGTGCATGTAACAGTTGTTCCTTATAAAGGATTCTATTCTACAAATACAAAGACGAAAAATAGTTTCCCCTCCTTATGTGCTCCTAATTGAACTTTAAAGCCAGCTCAGTTTTTAGTAACATTTCCTCCCATTAATCTATTCTATATACAGTTATTATTGATATTGTGCTTTGGGTTGTGTTCATTATTACTTAGTGCACTGCCCAGGTATTTTGAAAGCTATAACATATTAATTGTAACCTGAATCAATCTATGTATAATTACAAGATAAGGGGTCCAAACAGATGCTTTTCCTAGAGTATTAGCAGGTGTAGGTTCAGATTTGTGCAGGAATCAAATGAAGCTCCCCATCGATTATCTTGTGGGGTCTCAACTTCTCCTTGCTGAAACCTCACAATTACAGCAGGAAGAATCTGGTGCATAGAAAGGCACAGTAATGCTGCCAGTGGATTGTCAGGGACTATCAGGGAACTCAATTCAATTCCTCCATACAGTTGAAATCACATTTGGTCTTGCCCCCAGAATTCTGCTGCTTTTGAATGCTTCTTGGGTATGTCTCTTGGTGTCTTTTCTAAATTATTCATCATATTGACTTAAGAGGATATTCTTCTTCTGTAAAGTATTTTGAGTACATGTATTTGGGGAGATGTTTGTTTATAGGTATATGTGTGCAAGGTTATGGGACTAAGGGTGCACATGAGTGTGTATAATGTATATGATGAGTGGGCATGAGTGATGGCATGGCTACAGTGTATGGGTGTGAATGACAGTGTATTTGGCAATATGTTGCCATAGGGTGTTGCCATTTATCCCCCAATCTCTAAAATAGCTGTCATTTGGCTGTCTCTTTACTTTCTGTATATGATGACAGCATTACCACATAAATGGGTGTCTCATTACCTAAGATTATACATGCCTTGTGTTGCATTATCTTTAGGCATGTGCTGAACCCACACGTGATTTGTCACACTGGCTCTGCTCTTGACATCATGTGCCTGAAAGATGATAATACAGTGTTCCTAGGAGAAGGACTCTATTGCCCATCATCTTTTTTTTTTAAGACCATCAATGAGTGATGGATGGATTAAGTTTGCAGAAAGACGTTCCAGAGAGCCACATGTCTCAGCAGTGCTTCACTGGTCACACTAGAGGTCTTGCTTATATTAAAGGAAAAAAACCCTTCTCAAGCTTTAAAAGTACAGTAGATAACAGCCTATCTCAAAAATGGCCAAGCTGCAAAATAAGTTTTCTTCTGCTGCAAAACAGGTTTTCTCAGTAGCAGTGGCTACCCCTATTCCAAGCTTGTTGACAGTTTTGCTCTTTAATCTCTCTCTCTCTTTCTCTCTCTCTGAAGTGCATTTATGCCCAGATAATTCAAAGCAGTCGGGATATGAATTACAACATTTAATTCAGATCATCATAGATGCTGGTGTAAGACAAGGCTAGTACAAAGCACTTCATAGCTTCCAGATGGACAGAATATTAGCATCTGTTACTGAAATTGCAGCTACTGAATGAATAGAAATATATTAAACTGGTGATGCTGGAAGTGGATGAACTGTGCTAGGAGGTTACTGAGTCATGAAGGAACATAACTGTTCTCCCTGACATCACGACTTGGGGATAGATTGGAAGAGGTTTCTGACTGTTCCCCTCTGGCTGTTTCTGCAAAGCAGAATGACTTCTCTGTGCCTATGGGCATTACTAAACTTGGCTCCAAATCCACTCAGAATGTGAATTAAGTCTTCCCCACTGATAATTTAATGTCATTGTGGAAAATATCCATATGAGCATGTCCTGGCTTCTTGCTGATGCACTGCTAAGGTTTTATGCAAATACAGTACAGAAACCTGTACAACACTGTAATTGGCTACACAGACTATTTTGGGGGAATGTTGTGGATTATGAACATGGTATAGTTTTAGTTTGAAAAACCCACTCTCATTTTTCTGTTTTGTGATTGTGCCAATTAGCTCACAAGTAATGATCCCTACATAATAGCTCTTGCACTGATTACTATAATCTCTTCTCTGTAACCTTCTGTGCCCTCCAGATATCCAAATTGCTCTGCCTCCATGACCACCATATCTTGTATTAATAACTCTGTGCCAATTTGTGCAAGATGTTTAAGGTAAAAATACAGCATAAGAAAAAGACTCTTGTGCAAGTGTGTACATGAGGTAAGACTCAAGTCAGGTTATGAAAGGATATGATTAGAAGATAATGAAAACCAAAGGTGAAAGCAGGACAGAACTATAACAACCTCAGCAGAGTATTCCCTTTCGTATTTTGTCCAAATATGTTAGAATGCAATTCCAAACATCTTCATCCAGTATATCAATTGAAAGTTTATTTGTACTTGTGGGAGACTGATTTATGCAGCCTTTTTAGTAACCTCAGGTGGAATGACTCCTTTTTAAGCTAAAAATTCATAGAGTTGGAAGTGACTTCAAAGGTTGTATGGTACAGGATCTGCAAAATTTGGGATAGATAGTTATCTAGACTTGGTCTGAAGGTCTCCAGTATGGGGTTCATACTACTCCATGAGGCAACCTATTTCTTGCAGTCAGAAAATCCCTTCTGATTTTTAACCTGAATCTATTTCGCTATAGTTCTGACACACTTGTTCTAGTCTTACCCTCTTGGGTGACAGAGAACAAGTCCACTCCTCCTTCTATGTCACAACCCTTCCGACTTCTGAAAATTGCCCCTTTATCTCCTCTCTGTTTTCTCTTCTGCAGGCTAAACATAACCAGGTCCATAACTGTTTCTCATAAGATTTGGTTTTTAGTCTCCACAACATCCTGATAATCCTCCTCTGAAGTAGCTCCAGTTTGCTGATGTCTTTTTTAGACTTTGGTGCCCAGAATTGGACAAGGTATTCCAAGTCATGCCTGGCCAAGGCAGTGCACCATGGGACAGTTACCTCCGGTGATATGTACTCTATGTTCCTGTTAATATATCCCCAAATAGCATTTGCTTTTTAAGCAGCTGCGTCATAAATTGGCCAGAGGCTTTTCACAGGTACTACTACCAAGCCAGGTCCCACATCTTACACTTGTGTATTTCATTTTTTCTTCCCATATGCAGGACTTAAATTTCTTTTTATATTTCTTGGTGTTGAATTCAATCCTGCTAGTTATGTCCCACTGTTCAAGCCTATCTAGCTCTTTTTGAATCTTTTCTTTGTCTTTTCAAAGGTTAGCCACTCCTCCCAGTTTTATGTTATCTGTAGATCTGATACTTATCCTCTCAACCCCTTCATTCAGGTCACTAATAAAAATATGCAAAGGCACAAGACCGCTGTGGAACGCCACTCAGTATTGTTCTTCAGTCCAATACAGAGCCATTTATGATTTCTCCATGGGTACGGTCATTCATACTTGTATCATTTAGCTCATATGTCACCCCTTTGTTAAGAATATAAGAATAAGAATATCATCAGAAACTTTGTTGCATGCTTTGCTGAGGTCATGATACACTCTGTCCATCACATTCCCTTGATCTATTAAACTAGTAACTGTTTTTAAAAAGAGAGATAAGGTTAGTCCAGTATGACTTATTTGTGACAGACCCATGCTGGCTTTTGTTAATTGTTGCATTCCTGTCCAATGCCTACAAATATGTTTTTTAATCATCTGTTTGAGAACCTTGCCCAGCACAGATCTGTACTTTAGAGGATTCTCTTCTTTCCTTTTTTTTGAAGGTAGGGTCAACTTTTGCTCTCCCCCAGTCTTCTGGGAATGCGCCAGTTCCCCAGGAGTTCTCAAAGACTCTCATTTATTCCTTCATCAACGGTTATCAGTATAATATGGTCACATTCTCCCAAGATTAAAGACACCTTCATTTCTTCAACCAGTTCCTCCCAGTTGGTAATGACTAGGTCACGAGAGCAGACCCCTTATTCTAGTTTCTGACTAATGAAGTTGTCAGCAAGAGAAGACAAGAATTTGTTGGACCTTTGACTTTTGGCAGAGTTAGATTTCTAGCAGATGTCAGGGTAGTTAAACTCTCCCATTTTCCTTATTATACGTGCCTCTTTGAAAGTCTGGCCACCTGGCACAGAAAGACTTTGTCCATATCTTTTGTCTGTCCATAATAAACTCTACAATAATATCATTTTTTGTTTCTCCTTTTATTTTTAGCCACATACCCTCAACAGGACTTCCATGCTCCAAGTTGTAAATTTCTGCATAGTACACCACAACTCCTCCTCCCTTTCTGTTGAGTCTGTTTCTTCTGAATAAATTACAGCCTTCCACAGCTATATCCTAATCATGTGTGTCACCCCACCAAGTTTCAGTGAAGCCTATGACATCATATTTGTCTTCCTGTGTTAAGATTTCTAGTTCTCCTTGTTTGTTTCTCATACTTTGTGCATTGTTTTAGAAACATCTGTGCTTGTGAGATCTACCCCTTTACTGGTATTTCTATTGTATTTTGCTCCCAATCTCTTATTACCCCCTCTGTTCTTATGTTGTCTCTAGTACAGTCCTAGTCCTTGGTGCCATATTTGGTTTTGGACATTGGCCATCCTCTCCCTTTTTCTCTAGTTTAACACCCTTCTGGTGAAATTGACATGCCACCTGCTGAACACATCCTTCCCAGTCTTTGTAAGGAGCATGTCATAAAAAGGTAGTATGGTCCATGGTTGAGGAACCCAAACCCTCCTTGGTAGCACCATTTATGGAATCAGTTGTTCACTTCCAAAATCCTGTTCTTTCTTCTTTTGCTATGACCCTCAACAAAAAGACTGGTGAAAGCCCAGCTGGCATTCCCAATTCTTTCAGCTTTTTGCTGAGGGCCTCATAGCTTCATATATGTATATATATGAATATATGTATATATAACCTGAGAATTAGTTAACCTGGGAAGGGCGGCAGGAAAAAATGGAGCAGTCTCCTTTCTTCCCAGTGACTATCAGCAAAACTGAAAAATAACTGACAATTGTTGGGAAGGCTGCGTAGTGAAGCAGGGATCTTGTCCAACCATGCACCCCCTGCCCCCAGCATCTGTCAGTGTTTTTCAGGCTACTTTAAGCACAGGTTTTCTGCTTTGGGGAAATAATACTAAACCCACATCCAGGCTCCTTTTGAACACAGGTTTACTACTGTTTCAGAAGAGGGAAGAATCCATGCTTAGAAGTAGCCCAGCTAACAGCTGACAAGGCTTGGGATGCTTGATATAGGGGAAGCACTACCTCCCACTTCACTACATAATCTCTCTCATCCCTTTCAACTGTTAAGTCAGGATATTTTCAAACATGAGTTTAATGGTCTTCTGAAAGAACAGTAAAGCTAAATTCAAAAGCAGTCCAAACAACAGCTGGGAGGAATAGGGGCAAGGGGGTTGCATCATGAAGCGGCAGAGAGGGATTGAGTTCTCTCCCCATCTTCGCCTTGTGCATGCACACACACACACACACACACACACAACTGCCACTGCTGATCCAGTTCCCCAGGCTGGATATCAGCTCAAAGATCTAGTGGGTACAGGAAAGAGCTCAGTCTGAAAGATTCCAGTTCTTCCACTGTCAAAAGGAAAATGACCCTGGACACCAATGTCCAGAGACCAGAAAGGAGGAGACATGTCTGCAGCACTCTAAATTGGCCAATAAATTCTGGCTAATTCTACCCCCTAAGGGCCACCCAGCTGGGGCACTAACCAGATGCCTGGTGGAAAGCATCAGATTGCACCCCTGGTAAAATTGCCATGGCTTGTCATTTGCTTAAGCAAAATGCTACTCTAACACCAGAATTGTTAAGGATGACTTAAGGCTGCTTCAGGTATGGTCTGGGGATGAAATGAAGATGACATCATGAGCATGTGGCAGATAAAAGGGGTTGCCAAGGCATGGTTGCACTGTGGTTTGGTGCAAGTCAGGAAATACCCTTAGAATCTGCAGGATCCTCATCTAGACCTTTTTTCTGATGCAACTCAAAAGAGAGCTGAAACGCTAGATTATCAGCTGTTGCAAAGAATAGACTCCCTATTGGAGGCAAAGAGGGATACCCATGTTTTCTCCTTGCTGGCCTGAGCCAACAGGACTGATAAGAATATTGTGTGACAATATTTATTTATCTATTTGTGTTCAAAGTCAAATGCTGTGCTGAATTTTAATGGCATTTAATTTTGATGCACAAATTGCCAATTTGAGTGTTGTGTGAATTTTTCTTTTCTATACTCACATACACAAACACGCACACATGTGCACACACATATTATTCTTGTCTTCTGTGTTCTTTTCTGTTTTCACACCTATTTGTTTTCCAGCCAATCGGGGAACACATAGTAAATGTTATGATGACAGAGACCCATGTAGCCAATCAATTTCAGTGAGATGACAACATTTATGAAAATCCATAGTGCTGTTTTGTCCATACATTTGCCCTGGCCTAGCTTTGTTGGTATATATAGACTGATGCAGATAAACTATCTAGATTGTTTTTAATTCAGAAAGCCTCCATTTTTATTTTTACACTCTTCATATTTCAAAAGATATGGGAAAGTTTGTGAAATTCATATGATTTATATTTTCATAAATGGACGCAATTAAATTCAACTTTCCCTTCAAGAGATTAGAGTTTTCATTCCGTTTGCAGACTGTTACCTTTTAAAAAGATCAGTGTATCTCAGAATGAGGCCCACATACCTTATATAGAACATCTTTCCCCACTGAAGTTTTATCTGTTCTCAGAAGAACTCAGACTACATGTTTTGTGGGGTTGAGTCTGCTGATAGGATGAAAGCACTCTATGTTTAGTTGTTTCAAGAGGCTGTATTTCTGAATTAAGAATGACAGAATAGCCTGGTCACACTTGATGCAAATGAATAACATGCTTCTAGTACAGACATGGTCAAAAGTGTGGCTCATACAGAAATACAGTAGGCAGCTTTCTGTCTGAGAGCGTCCTTGGTCTCATGAGATATGTTGTGCAATCTGGGATAGTGAATATCAGAAGTCTCTGATATCCAGATCAAATTCAGCATTCCCCAGTATGATGTCCTCCAGTGGTATGAACTACAATCCCCCCTCATCCCCAATTAGTGTGATGAGAGTTGTGGTCCAACACCTCTGAAAGGTATTCTCTCTCCAGAAAGTCCTTTCAGTAGTCTACTGTAAGAAGGAATAATGATGCCAGAAAACATCATGACTATCATCATCACCCTCATCATGGAAAATGAATGTACTTCCTCATCACAGAAAACAAAGCACTTTCAAATCCTGTTTCAAAGCTGGTGATTCTTAGATCAGTTAATCCATCTAAATCACACAATGAAGCCATGTGTCCCCACACATCCTCCCCTCTAAGACTGCCTGCAAGTCAGCATGGCACCATATATTTATTTAACCACTGGAGCTGTGAAATGTATAAAGTTAACACCCATGTTGAAACCCTCAGACGCTGAATTTTACTAACACAGTGCCTAACAGAGAGTAGAGTGATGTTTAGGAAGGAGTACGAGCTGGCTGAGAACAAAGACACGTCTTTCTATGTGATCCAGGGCATTCACCAAGCGGCCCTCAGTTCCTCAGTGCATCTGCAGGAGCACAGAGCACAGTTCAGTCCTTTATGTGCGCCCCAGACTAAACACTCCCACTGGCCTTTATGGACGTAACTCAACCTCTCCAGACTCAATGGGCGACTGGCTACATTTTGTCTTTGGAAAATTCTTGGAGCCAGGAAAGGGAGGAGCTAGGAATGTGGCTGCCAGAGAGGAGCCAGTGGGTGGGAGATGATTTCAGCAATTACTTAGTTAGAAGGGCAGGACTGCTAAAGCAATCAGGGCTAGGTTTGGAGGGCAACTTGGAGCCATGTTTAGAACCTCCAGATAAGGGATGGTCTTCTAGATGGGCTAAGCTACAATTCTCAGTTATTTACCCAGCAGTATCAATATTGAGGACTCCTGGAGATAGTAGTTCACCAACATCTGAAGGGCACAACTCCCTCAGCCCTGCATTAGCTTCTGCAGGATAACACAAGAGCCTGGAACTTTCACACATACTATCTGGGCTGTTCCCTGCACTTATATAGAATTATGGCACAAACATGCCCCACCAACACTTTTTTCTTTTTGCTATGTTGCCATAAAGTTGCCTTCATCTTACACCCAAGCCAGGCTTATGTTATCCTTAGCCATGCCAGTGTTAAAGTCATACTTTCCCCTTATTCTAAGGTCATCGAACAGTAGCCTCAAAGTATGTATAATCCGATGGGGACAAAAATTAGACTTGATTCAATTTAAGCCTAAATAAAATAATATATATAATTCCATTTTCCTTCGGTTATTAATAATTTTCCCTTTCTATTACATTAAAAATGCAGTTCAATGCCAACTTTTGGAGAAGCTCAGAAAGTTGCACCCAAGTCTTTTGGGAATCACAAGGCTTGCATTTTTCCTTGGACCTAGCAGGCTGATTCAGTGATCAAGCTTCATTACCGCTTCTTGTTTATACTTCCCCAACAGTTCCAGTAAATGTTTCTGTGAAAAAAGAACAAGAGAAATTGAAATTTGGGCCAGAGACTGAGAACTCCTGAGAGAGAAATCCAAGAGAGCTTAATATGGGCTTTGTAGCACTGAAGATCTAATGCAGGAAGAATGAGTTTTGGGACTGTGTTAGGGTTCTTATACTTAACCTGTATATTGGTAAGCACAGATATGACAGAATACTTTAAGTTTCCAATGAAGTCCTTCCATAGGAAATCAAATCTGGGTCAGTGAACTTATCACTTGGAACTGCTAATCACTTTCAAGCTTGATGAGAAATAGAAAGAGTAGAACAGAACCTTGGGGTGCTCAATGAATCTTGTCCCTTTGCAAGTAGAAGCTGAATTTGGGAAAAAATACTATTTTGAAAAGGATATGGAACAATGCATACATATTTGCCCAACTGAACATAGTGAGGTTATCTTTTCAAGGAATCTTGCCCAGGATCAGGCTATGTGTAAAAATATTCAAAATGCACAAAAAGCAACTTATCTTGGAACAAGGCTGCTGCTAAGAGCCCACTGTTTTCAAGCTACTACCACTGGGCCACAACATATGGTTGTAATGCAGACACTTGCCACTCATTGGAGGACTATCAATGCTGCCCTTCTTGTGTTTACCTTGTTCCTCCTCTGCTAGTAACAATACAGAAAAAAAGTAGAGGAACAGAAAGGTTGTTTAAAGATTTTGGAGAGGCACCCCAAAATAGCTTTGACCTGGACTTATGATGAAGTCATTACAGAATAATTTGTCTTGTTCAGCCCAAGCACCAGAATGAATTGGTGAAATGTTAAAGTGTTAAGAATTGGTTTTCTAGCTGCCAGGACATAGTATATAGGGTAGAACAGCATTTAAAAATGATGTTTCCTTGCTCTCTTTCTTCTGAAGTAATGGATTCCATTTTACCACTTCACAGGACTTCCAAAATTTTGTTGCATCAACAAGAAATCAAGTCAGCTTGTTTTATTTCCAAATGCATTTCAAGATGGAGCTTTTCAGTGATAGCTACTTTAGGGTCAAACCGTTTGAAGGACAGTTTTTGAATAAGCACATCCTTTAAGATCAGCTCATCTGATCTTCTTGCAGGGGCTGCTGCCTTCTGAAGTGAAGTTTGAACAATGTCTGGGAAGGGCTTTCTGTGGCAGCATCTTATATTTGGAACAACCTGCATCAGAGGTGCATAATTCAGGGCCCCAGGATTGCAATTTTGCCTGCAGACTTGGTGTAGCCCAGATCAGCAAAAGTGGCCACCAAGCTTTAACTTTTAAAGTTATAACAGAGAAAATATATTAAATGCCAGACTGGAAAATAATTGCATTTCTGTAACTATATTTAATTTTAACTAGATGTAAATATGAAAGCAAATTTAGATTTTTGTCCTGGACCCATTTACTGTGTTATGGAGTGTGACTCCAATCAAAAGCCATGTGCAGCCCCTAAGAATAGAAAAGATGTGTACTCCTGGCTTAGATTATCTTCCTCTTTATTTCCTCTTCTGCCAGCATTTGAAGGTTTTCTTCATCAAAATATATGCAGTTTTCTGTAATTGGAATCTACTCTTGCCTCTGTTTTCTTTTAATTATAAGATGTGGTGTTAGTCCTTAATAATTGTTATTTTATTTATTGGAATACATTTTTAACACCTTGTTACTTGTTTTTGGCATCTCTGTTCAAAGGAGACATGCAGGATATAATTTTTTGCTGTACATAAACAAATAAAATCAAGCCAACTGTTTAAAATTGTATTTGAAAGGATCATAGAAATGAATTGGATTCTTCTGGCCAAGCTAATGGTTACCTTACAAATGGAAAGACACAAAAACAATACTCTGCATGTTCTAACTATTTTCTCTTTCTACAAACAGTGTTACTAGAAGAAAGAAAGTTATAGTAGATCTTTGAAAAGGTCTTGCCTCACATCTCCGAGCTCTCTCTGTTACAAAAAAGAAAAAAAGAGGGAACGTCTAGTATCATCTGGATTGAGCATCATACTGCACCTACTCAAACATTCCAGAGAAAGAATATTCAAAATGGAGGGGCGTGCATGTGTGTGTGTGTGTTATGTCTGAGATAGGAAAGAAAAAAACCTGTTCACACTCTAGCTATGTTGCTATGTTAGCAGTGACCTTAGTGCAGCTAGTGAAATCAAATAATGCTTCTCCACCCATCTTGGGGCCCATTAGATGTATGTAACTGACCCAACCTACAATACTCCCACATGGGAGACAGGAGAGTAATAGCTGTAATGCTTCATGTGAGAAGTCGTTTGGGCTACATCCAACTCTGACCTCTGTCTCTCTTATTTTTTTCGGACACAGACACCTGGCACAGGAGTTATGTTGGAAGTTAGTTTCCCAGAACAGGAATGCCAAATACATCATCAACTACCTGCTCCGTAACACCAAGCCTGAGAAGCACAAAGCAAGGAGTTCATTAACCTTTGGGAAAAGTAGGGGGGGAAAAGCACCAGTTAACTTCCAGTGGGTATAAGAGGAGACTGCAATATTATGTTTACAGAGGGCGGTTGACTGCTTTAAATCCTCCATTCTAGTATGCAATGAAAATTCTTATCTCTCCTTGCTGTGTGAAATGCCTGGGTAGCTTCTACTGAATTCAAACCAGCAGCTCATTAGCTTGATGGCTCTCTCTTCAGTCCCAGAAGAATGAGATGGGAGCCATTATACTCCTATTCCAGAATCAAAAGAATGGCTACCAATCCCCAGGGCCCCACTGAGCAGTTAGCCAACACCTTGCTCCACAGTCTATACCAGGTGGTTAGCTAGATGATCCAGCTAGTTCAGACCATAGAACCCACCCAAACTAGGCCTTCTCCTAGCCACAGGCCCTGCACATCCTGCCACCAGAGCCTACAATTTGGCCTTGGTGCCTGCTTCCTTGTTAGATAGGTATGATGGAAAGCCAAGCAAACGTCTCCCTTCCTTGCTCAAAGCAAACTGTATATACTTCTAAGACCAGATGAGTTCCTCACTGCTTCAGCTCTGGTGCAGGAATATGCTGCAGAGTTCCAACTGCAGGCACAGGATGTGGGCTGGAATAAGAAAGGTTTAATTGACCAGTTCAAGGAGGGCCTGTCTGATGAAATATGTAGTGAGCTATAATCTGTCTGGGCATACAGTAGATAGAAGGAGGGGCTGTGGGTGAGTGTAGGCAGGAAGGGAAGACACCATTTCTTGCTTTTCTTATTTCCTCCCTTCCTTTCTTCTACAGATTGGAATCCTTAACATTTGTTAAAATCGTGCATCTGGGGGCCAGCAGAACTGTACTTACTGCTTATACTGTGGAGTATCTGACCATTTCACATGATGGTGACTGTCAACCTTTTAATCCAGCCATCTAGCTTTGCCTTAACAAATCACAGGCATAGAGGTGTTCCATACCTGTATCTTGACAGGGGATATCTGAATATAGGTCTAGTGGATGCCTGAAAGAAGATGATATCCCTGGCTCATCATCCCCATCAGATATGTAAACTGAGGGGATGGACACCACCTTGAACTAATATCTTTACTGCTATGTTAACTTTAGCCTCCCTATTCCAAAAGAAGCACCTCCTTCAGGAACTGCTGGGCCACCCCAAGCATTCCTATGAGTGTTCTGTCATTGCCAGAAAGCAACCCTACACAACTAAGAATCTAGATGCCATATTTATCGGACCATCACCATTGGTGGCACAATTCCATCTGGAAGCTTTTTTTTTAAATGGAAAATCCCAGAAACTGCAAAAATACGATGGTGCCTAAAAGTTGTAGCACTTCTCCCTCCCTTTCTAAGGATGTGTGTTCATCTGACTAAACCATCCTTGACTGTCAGTAGGTGAATTCCCACATCCAGGTAATGTTAACATGAAGGAAGACCCTGAGCTTTAGAAGGATGGACTAGCCAGACAAGGTATTGGCTATTTATAAACAACCAGTTCAAAATATTCCCCTGCCAACTTAAGTGGATAATACATTTGGTTAGCCAACCACAGAACACACAAGATGACAAGAGAAGGAATCAGGACAGTGACTACTATGCTGGCATAGCATGATAGGTTTCCATTCACTCCTGTGGAAAAGCTCTTAGTTTCTTTCAGATAGTTTGAAGAGGATAAAGTTAGGTTAGGAAAGTTAGCTGTGCATGCTGCTCTGAGCACTTTGGAAGAAGGACATAGCAAATGGATAAATTATAGTAGCTCCAGGCCTGCTCAAATAATTTGTTTAAATCTATTTTATTCTTCTTATGTTTATCTTTTGGTTGTATATACTCATTGTCCACTACATTTATTTGTCATTTTAATGTTATTGATATGGTTCTGTGAACAGTTTAGTCTCACTTTGATTCACAACCTTAGAATCCTCTGAATGAGGAATCATGAAGAGGGGCTTCAATAAAAGAATCAATAAGTGAGGCCTCTGCTAGGGTTGGCTATGCCATAATAGGCAGATGGAGCCTGGATCAGGCAGGCCATGATACTGGAGGAACAGGGCAATTGCAAGGTGGATGCTCTGTGGCTTTCCTTGCATCACCTTCAGTAGTTCTTTAACCAACCAGATGTGGTAGTCTAGGCTGTGCCCAGATGATTTTTTCCAGCTGGGAAGTGGAGAGACAGCGTCATGCCCATCAGATAATGTAATGTTATGTGGGAATGACCTTGGGAGGCAGGAGAATGAGAGGCAACCAAGGGAACAGTCAGATAAAAGGCAGCTTAGCCCGTATCAGGAATGTGAGTGGGGTAAGAGGCTCAGAAGAGACCCTCCCTAGTTTTGGGGCTATAACGGGGATGGGGGAGAGAACTACCTTCAGACTTGCAAGATTCTATTAATGTAACCTTACAATAAAATAGAATTATCTCATCTGATCGTGTTTCCTGTCTAGTCTACCTCATAAGGCTGACAGATAATGCATATGCACAGCCAAGAAAGACCACTGGGTTTGGTGGAACTCACTCATGTTTAGAGCTATAGTTTTGGCTTGTATTGTTATAGCCAAGTAACTGGCACAAAAAAACAGATCATTTTTTTAAAATGAGGCCCCTACTTTGCTACACAATGTCCTGAGCTAAGAAGCTTCTGTTCCGCAGAGCTGTGGTATCTTCAATTAGGAAATGTGGTCATATTTATTTCTTTGTATAAAATGTTTTGTTCCCACACTTCTACTGCCAACAGTCCCCAATCTTTTCTCCTCCAGATGTATTGAACCCCAATTTCCACCATCCCCAGCCAGAAGATCAAATGTTCAGTTCATTACATCTGATATGGGCTAGGTTGGGGAGGGCTGCTCAGAACAAATGATGTTGGACATTATTTATTTATTTAACATATATGGCTGCCCACTTGCCAAGCAACTCCATGTAACTTCTTTCAAAATAATTGACCGTTGGGAATCCGTTTACCACTATGCATTTAAACAAAGATGCTGGCAGGGACTGTTAGTTCAAAACAGTCTTTTGCTCTGTAAATCAGACAGTTTGTATGATCCAATATTGCACAACTGAAATTGTATTGAAGCCAGGAGCTTGGCACTGGCACCCATGTTGTTTTTTTATGATCTTTCTGATTGTAAAAAGAGCTTTTTCCTGTTGGGGTGCGTGCAAACACTCACACACACTTCAGCCTGGTTACTGTAGAAACAAAATTGGCACTGGGATGGAACACAGTCCCAAAGCTAATTATGGTAATTACAGCTTCACACCAGCTGCTCAGGAGGTCCAAGGACCTTCTGTAACTTATGTAGAAAAGCGGCTACTCTGGGGACTTTTGAATTCTGCCTGCTTGCCTGGTACAACCAGATTAAAAAAAGAGAGAGAGAGGAAAAGAAATGGGAGAACTGTACCTTGAAGCAATGTGAGTTTAGCCAAACTCACACTCCCAAACAATCTTCTCTTCTCTTCTCTTCTCTTCTCTTCTCTTCTCTTCTCTTCTCTTCTCTTCTCTTCTCTTCTCTTCTCTTCTCTTCTCTTCTCTTCTCTTCTCTTCTCTTCTCTTCTCGATTGCAGGTCCAGTGAAGTGGTGTGTAGGTGCTTTTAGTGTCAGATCAGGTCATGGCATTCAGGATTTTATTGTATGCTAAATTTATTCCTATTTTAGAGTTATTGAAAATTACTAGGCCTTCCCAAATATAACTGCATAAGAGATATACCTAGGTCTATGTCTTTTTAAAAATGGCCAAGTTTTTTGTGCTGCCACCTGCCAACATCTGGAGCTCTTCCATATGCGGGTGCAGTCTCCATTGAGGTCCAAGATGAGCCTTCTCCTTGGTTGCACGATGTGATAATGGGATGCTTACAACTGGTCTAATTGTTCAAATCCCTGTTCAAGTGATGTTCTAACTACCAATAAGGAAACAGCCATTTTAAGAAGTATTTGCCACTACAGAATTGGAAGTATGCTTTTGTTTCAAGAGGTGACTTGCACTTTTACTAGAGGGCCTGCTTGGTGTCCCTGCCTCCTATAATCATGCCATGATGGCAGGGCCCCAAATAAAGAATAATTGCTGTGTCAACCTAAGGAGATTGCAAGCAAAATAATTTTTGCCACACAAACTCAGACCCACCCTTCCTTCCTTCCTCCCCCCCTCCTGGAAGGAGAGACTTAATTTGAGGTATGAAATTAAAGAGATCGGACAACTGGTTTGCAAGCAAGCACTAATTGACTAATTGTTCTCTGTGCTCAGCTCTTGGTTAGGAAGGGCAAATTCTAATTGGTTGTTGGTTTTTGGTGGCTGCTATAGATATCCTCATGCGCACAGTTACTTGAGGCTTGTAAACAGTTGAAACACAACAGTTCTGACAGTATGTTAAAGAATCAGAAGCGTTAGAAGCCAAAATGGCTGGTGATCTGGAGTGTTTCTGGGGGAAACTTGATGTTTAAATATGATCCTTTCCTTTATTAAAACTTTAACTAATGGGTAAAATTCATCTGTTATCCAGCAAGTCTAAGATATTTGGTTTGGAATGCTAAGGTGCATCTCTAAATTAATCTCTTGTATTAAAAGAGCTATGCTACTGTGTAATGTCCCTGATGAGCTGATGCCTCTAAAACATCATTTTTCAGTGTACCAAATCAGAACAGTGGCCCATCTATCCTGGCATGGTCTACTTCAGCCTTCCCCAAATTGATGTCTCCAGGTATAAAGGAAACAATGTTGGCTAGCAATTTGGGTCCCTGTTGACCAACACATTTGGAGGGCACCAGGTTGTAGAAGCTGGATCTGCATGGACAAGCAGAGTATCAGGTGAGAAAGCCTACCCAGTTCTAGCAAACATGTACTCTACCTTTGAGTTACAATTCTTAGCAATGGAATCTGATCCACTGAACAACTCAAATTCCCAGATAGAAGTATTCTAATATTGGCCTGGGGGATTACACATAAAGCTAAGGTTTGTTTGTTTGTAGTTTAGTATAATGTGCAATCTGGGTCTCTATGGCTTATTTAGCAAAATATAATTTAAGGTTAGCATGATGTGTTAACCAAGCCACTGTGTTTGATAGGGCTGTGAGTAAAAGAAGGAAACAGGCTATACATGTTCCTGTGAAGCAAACTGATAACAGATGCCAGTGGGAGATTTCTGTTACTGCAGATAGGACTTGATTGTCTCGGATCAAATCCCTGTTCAGCCATGTTCTTGACCATCCATTATTTCTCAGCCTAGTCTACCTCACAGGATCACTGGGAAAATAAAGTGGTAAAGATCACAGATGTCTGTACTTTTAGGATGAAGAGTAGACAATAATGACATGAAACAAATACAATCTGTAGAAATTGCAGTTACAATAACTGTGCTGATCTTTAAGGTGATAGGAGACTGTTTCTATGGGAAGATTCCAAAATGGAGTCATATATCATAATTCGTATATCCAAAATGGAGTCATATATCAAAATGGAGCTATATCATAATTCTCTAGATTAGACATTTTAGATGAGCTTTCTCCCACAAAATGGATGAGGCACCAGATAAAGCAATGTTGAGGAAATGGTTCTTTTATCATATTAGATTTGGAAACATTATCTGGACCAATCTTACCAGCCTGATATCATTCAGATGACTACAACTCCCAGATTTCCCAGTGATATTAGCCCATTATATAGCCCAGTGACTGATAAGGGTTTGCATCTGATTATGAAACTTGCAAAATGGCAGAGGTAGGTAACCTTTCTGAGCTGACAGAGACACTTGGAAATTTTGAGAGCATATAATGTGTTCTTACAAAATGGCTACCATGGTAGGCATGCCCAGTCATAAAACACCTGTTTTCTAGAGGTCAACTCCTTTTGATCTCCCTATATGCTCCCTTCTAAACAAAGAACTGAGCTTCAGCCACCCACCATTTTCATTGTCTGAGGGTATCTATGTAAGTTGCAGAGATGTTGTAAATAAAGATGACTCTGAGTATTAGTGGTCTGAGGTTGTTTGGAGATTCTATCAGGGGGCACAGCTATTGTATACCTTTGACCGAAGATCGGTACATTCCTATCTGGGATGGTTGTCCTCTTCCACCAAGCATGCAGCTTCAGAAGGGGTGTACATGGAGCAGTTTAGGGAGGAAGGGGACTCCTGCCCAGCCTGCCAGATCAACTGAATCAACCCTGATGACCAACTTCCTTAGTGGTTTCTTTTTTTCTTTTTTCCTCAGCATGCCAGTTTACCATTTGTTTTTTTAAAAAACTATTATAAAAAGAATCTTTAAAGAATAAAAACAGGTGAGGCAGGCAACTTAGCAAGCACCAAGAGAGGTGGGCCTGCATATAGTATTGGAAGTCTGCTGGTGCAAGAGAAGTAGACATGATAACCCAGCAAATCCCTCTAAAGCAGCAGGAGAACTTTGTTAGCATGGTTCTCTTATTTTTGAAGATCTCTGGAGGAACTATGTACAATCACCATGAATTAGTGGGCACAATTTAACAAAAGTTAGTTGCAAGTACCATTCATTCAAATAAATAAGGTTTTCCAATATAAGCTAAATCCTGAGTAATCTTTGTTACACCTATAAAAATGAATGGCTAACCAAAATATAGGAGATATTACAGCTGTGAAAGCTAATAGCTTAGAAGTATTTTCAGATCAAACATAGAAGGGACAACAATGTTCTCAATATATAATGAGGGTTGTTGTTGTTTTTTTAGCAGTGAGAAGCTTCAACAGGGACTTGGTTTATGTATTTTTTTTTTACTTAATTTCATACTTAAATAACAGAATTTGCATGTGTATATTTATAATGCTAATGTGAAAATAAAGGGTAGCTTTCTAACAATAAGTTGGAAAATATTAAAAAGTTGTACATTAGTTATGAGTAAGTCCCATTTCATTGCTCTCACATTTTATGATTTTTTTTCTAAATCTTTGCTAATTTATAGCTTATACTTAGAATACCAGATTTTCAACCATTTGGGGCTTATACATCTCATTCTACAAGTGCTTATTTTTTCCCTGTAACGGGACCCACCTGCATATGACTGTGGGGTAGGACAGAGGAGATAAAGCAGTGGTGAGCAAACTGTAACTTGGGGCCATGTGCAGACCCTGAGCCACATTCTAGTAGCTCTGGGTACTATGATTGCTGAAAACTGCAGCACAATTTCTTTCCATTTTGAAGTGATAAATACACCAAAGCTACAGTACAGGTCCTACCACTGGCATAAAGTAATTAACAAACAAAGAAGCCAACTAAAGCTGCAGATAAAAACTTAGCTCTGTCCTCTTATGTTTTACCCTCCCCCAGTTAAATGTATTGGCAGAGACAGCAGCAATCTTTGTGGCCTGGAGAAATGTTGGTGGTTTGGACATCCCCATCAACCATGATGAAAGGCTGTGAAGAGCATGTGTAAACTATGAGTTACCTATTTGTGATAGAGATAGATAGATGATAGACAGACAGAGAGACAGATAGATGATAGACATTGACTGCCAGCTTCTTTCTTGAGCATCAGACCAGAATCTTTCCCAACCTTATCTGCTGATGCTAACATTTGTGCATGGGGGCTTCTGTATGTCACCATGAACTCTATCACTGAGTACAGTCTTTCCCCTGAGATTTTGAGTTTCTTTAATGCTCAGAGAGCAACAATTCTGTTGGATAGGACCAAGGGTGAAGAGAAAAGCACATAATAGATACCTTACTTTGAGGAATGCTGGGAATCTCAGAAGAGTAGACTGGAGGGCAGTCAGGCATTAGCTCTTCAGAAAGCCCACTCTTCCTCAGATGGTTCACCCTGGAGGTTAACTTATGGGGAAGGTAGCATGTCATATGTCTGATTCCTGTGATAACTGATCCTGAAAGGCAAGGATAAGGGGGAGAGAAGGTACTGCTTCAGAGTATTTCTCACATATCTCATTTGAGACTATTAGCTACTGGGCTAATATCAGTTTTCCTAGGCTAATTTAGACCAGCAGCGGCAGCAGTAGTAACAGCAGCCAAAGCTGCGAGAGAGATTTCTGCTGACTTGTGGATTTTTAAAAATAACTCTGCCTTTGTCAGCAGGTCAAAGTTGTTCCAGATTGAATAAGTGCAGAATTCAGGCCTCCCCCCAACTCCCGCTGGGTAATTTGCACAAGTCTGTCACTCTCTTCTACATCTGACAAATCATCTCAGTTAATGTCCCAAAGAAGAGAGATGGGTCATTAACTCACCAGAACTGCCAGCCTCTTGGGGTGATGGTGTGAAGGCTGCATTCCCAGCTTGGTACAGGCTAGGAAAGAGAGGAAAACCTGGTGTTAGTGACTTTCCCAAAACCTTAACAGCATGGATGCCAACCAGATGTAAAGGAACAGATTACCCAATAGACTGTACTTCTCCTTGCCAAATGAACTGAAATGACAAGAAAGTATTGTTTTGGACAACTGAACCTTTCTCAATCTCACTAGTTTTCAAAATTGAGAGGAAAAAAAATCAAGGTAACTTTATTCCTAGTCTAAGAACATGAGGACACAGCCCTATGTAAAACTTAGGAAGAATCTCAAATAGATACATTGGAAGGTAGACAATACATTAGTGATAAGAAAGCAATGGCAAACAAGGAGCACCAGGATTCAAACTTGACTTGAGACATTTTGACCTTAATAAAAACATATGCCATATATATTCATGAATAAGCCAAGAATTTTAGGTGCCAAAATGCACCCCCAAAATTGGGTTCAGCTAATGGGCTTATGGATGGGCTTATCCCCGAGTATATATGGTAATAGTTTTTTTAAAGTACTCATATATCCCATATTTATTCTCATATAAGACCGTCCATGGATAAGATGACCCTTGAATTTTTAACCAAAATATAATGAAAAATGGACAATCCATGGATTACCCACAGATAAACCAATTGTGAAAATTAAAACATACAAACATTGTGAGGGTCAGCTTAACTGTGGATGGGCTTATATGCAAATATATACAGTATTTTCCCTGCTTCTCAGTGATGACTTGAATGATGACTGAAAACTGTTTTTAAAAAATACAAACGGAATTTTAACTTTTCAGAAGCTAAAACCTAGAGCAAATCAGGAGGACTTTCAGTGCTGATGCTTCCTATTAAACCTGTTTCTGCAGCCAGTCACAAAACACTGACTTCTACTGTTACAAGGGGAATCAAATCATGATCACAGACTTTGGACTTCTCAAGTCAAGGACTTCTCTCCTTTTTGGATTTTCAGCACAAATCAGCACAACCCCTTAAAGTTCACAGTCATTCCTAGTTCCTAGCTTAGAACTGAGAGCTTGCTCTGAATTTAACTGTTGCGCCAGCTCCCTTTGAAATTGATGGTGGAAGAGTAAAAATTCATTATCTAAAATGATGTTTCTGCTTTAAATGTGACACAGGCTCCTTCCAAACTAAATTGTGATATGATTTTATATAAGTTAACCTCTCCTCTTCACTTTCCTAATTCCTAAAGAAGTGGAGATTAGGGAAGAAAGTTCCAGATAGCTTTTCATCAGGAATTATTTAATGAAGGAAATTTTCATGAAGTGAATCTATCAAGACATTTTTTATTGGAAAAGAAGTAAGACAAGATATAAAAGGCTTCATATGGAGAGATGGCCATGCAGGGAGCAGGATATCAAGAGATGGAGAATGCCTATTTCATGCTTGGAAGGGCCAAGGCATTTACTAGCCCCTTATTAAATGACTTAGAGAGCCAGTTTGATGTAGTGGTTAAGGCATCAGGCTAGAAACTGGGAGACCCTGTGTTCTAGATCTGCCTTAGGCATGAAGCCAACTGGATGACCTTGGGCCAGTCCCTCTCTCTCAGCCCTAGGAAGCAGGCAATGGCAAACCACTTCCAAAATATTGCCAAGAAAACTGCAGGGACTGGTCCAGGCAGTCACCAGGAATCAACACTGACTCGAAGGCACACACCCACAATGACTTAAAGTTGGACATTCAGATAGGGAATGGGCTTTAAAATCACACTCTCTTAATGGGTAAAAAGGTTTTGGACTCATTATGGGATCACTGTTTACAAAGAGTAAAAACCAAGTCCCTGGCAAATGAATTGAAAGTATAATTGTAACCCCCAGGCAGTTCTTTCTTAGAGTACTTCTAGGGGTTATTTATTCCAAGCTTTGGAGATCTTCAGCTGTATTAAAACTGGGATCCATCAGCTCAGGACTTTTGCTCCTGACAGACACTGCTATCAAGTACCCACTGTTTATTCCCAACCAACAGCTCTAGTCCAATGACTGCACTGCCTTGACATGGGCAGTTGCAAAGCATGAAAGATTCATTTTATGATCTAGAGAACAATCTTGTGTTTCTTTATCATTGTGACTAATGTCCGCAACCCACTTTTTTCTGGGGAATGGGAAGAAATTAAAGCGCATACACATTTGATAAATAAATAAATAAATAAATAAATCATACCTTCTGAGTTCATGAACTCTTGCCCTCTAATATATACTTGATGGACCTTTGGCTGATCTGTTTAGGTTATTTATTTCCCATTATTTATAGAATACTTTTCCACACATTTGTATCCAAAGCACTTTATATTTCAAATCAACAAAACTGATAAACTAAACTGCCAGTAATGAATCCACAAAATAGCACTAACAATCAAAAACCCCAAAACAAAGCAAGTTGTTTCAAGACCCTTAAAAATATTGAGACATTTTATTTCTTTACAGCTAAATTGTATGGATATTCAATTTACTAAAGGCAGTCCAATAAAGTTGGTATATCTCCTAGAGGCTTTTGGATTAATCCATAATTCTCTGGCCATTCACTTGGTCAGAGTGGCCATACACCATCAAGTACATTGCCTATGAGTTCTGATGTACAGAAGATCATCGGACAAAGTCACAAAGAAATGATTCCTTCCACTGTAGCAATATGCGAATGTGGGCCTGGGTCTAGGCCCTCACTCTTAATGACCAGTGCCTCAACAAATCTTTTGCAATGCTATAGGCAATGCTGCTAATATTCTTTCCATCTCTCAAGTTTCCTGATTTTGCGCTTTAAAATGCATTCCATATTGATCCAGACTATTTTGACTATTGCACTATTTGGGACACTAAGTGTACAGGCCTGTTCTCCCTCCACAATATTAGAATGCTATTATTTTTCCTGAAGTTTGCATTTTTTAAAACAGTAACACAAACATTCAAGGTTTGGAGAACAACTGTAACTCGAGGTCATTTTTTTCCTATATCAGGTTCTTTCACCAAGCCTTACAAGAAATTTCCAGAACTTATGAGCCTGAAGTAATTCATGCTGCCACTTTCTTGCATTTTACATACTTGGTAGGAGACTGCATCTACTTTTTGACACATGCTATGAACAATGCATCAGACCAAGAACTTGCAAATAATATACTGTTCCCTGTGAAGCAGAGGGAATGGATCCTTAGGGAGGAAGTAAACAACTTCACTTGATCTTTTCGCAAGCATGAATAAAACTCTGAAACTCAGGCAGGGTGGTCAGATGGGGGACTGGCTAGATAATTAATATCTCCTTCACTCTTCTTCAATTCCTACCTGATGAATTTTTCAGCATGTGAAAGCAAGGGGTTTTGCCTCTTATCAAGGCTAGTCAAATAATAAATGTTCCAAACAGCTTTTTTGTAAACACTTGTTAAAGGCAAGGGTTTTACCAAGTCACCTTAGCCTAACATGGCATGGATTCTGTTGCAGCTACACAACCGAAGAGAACCATTTCTGCATGTTTGCTAATGGAGGCCATGGCAGCTGTGCATTCAGGGGAACAGAAACAAATTCTTAAAGCATCGGCTGGGAAACCTCAGATTTAAACCTGGGCCACAAGGCCAAATGTGGAGGAGTATTCATTTGCCATCTCATTTTACTGCAGATCTCCCCAAATCCTTTCAATATGAACCATAAATAGTAGCACAGTCTTCCCTAGGGGGACATGAATATTTTCTTCATGAAAGATGTTGCCCTCGTCAACAAGCTGAAGTGGGTTCTTTGCTTTGTACCATTTCTCTTGTCTCATTTTCTTGAGAGTCTCTTTCCATTTCTTTTGCCCAGCTCAGCATAAAGAATGGAGGCTCATTTATCTCTGACTGTAGACCCTGCTCATCACCAGATTGTTATTTACCATCTAAGAGTACATTAATTCTACAGAGATGCAAGCAGGACAAGATGTTTCTTCTGCTATTGAAGTGGATAACTCAGTTAGGAAAAACGCTTTTTCCACAGGCAGCCATTGTGGGAAAGGAACATAGAATCAGTTCCACATGCCAACTGAAAGAAGGTGAAGTGCCTTCCTTCAGCAAGCACAGTAGAAGGAAAAGGTTAAATAGGTATATTGGTGTCCAAATGGCACACTCTGAAGCAAGATTTTTTAAAATACTGATGCTAGCCAAATGCATTAGCTCAGCATCACTTCACCCAGCAAGATACCTCAAACTATCAGTTTCACTCTTGACTATTGTTTGCTGTTCACTAGATGACCATAATAATTTCATTCTTTTTAGTTAATTGCTACTGGAGAATTGCTCTCATCTGCCATCATAATGATTCTTTTTACATTCTTGTTCACTTTGACCACATCTAAATTGCTTTGAAATGCTGATAGGCTGCGTTTTTCAAAATCCTGAGGAGATTCTTGGAAGGACAAGAGCTTCTAATTCATGGTAACATGTTTAGGAATACCTTTCCCTATGCAGCATCATTTCATGTCACGTTTGAGGCCTTTCCAGCACAAGCCGGATATCCTGGAATATTACATCTAGATAGTTACTTCATAATGAGGTTATTTTAATACTGTTGATCTTTTGAAAATATGACATTTCTGTTATTATAGTCTAAAAACTGTAAGCCTCTATCCATATTACTACAACCTGTTCTAATTTAGAAATCCTATAAAACTGAAATAGAGATTTTATGCATACAGAAACCCAAATTTTGGATGTGCTATAAATCTATGTATTATATTATTTTATTCTTTTTTATGTTTCCTTTTGTACTTGGTTTAGATATTTTCTACAAAGTGTCCAATACAAAAGAGAAAAAAAATCCATGTATTTAGTAATAGTTTAGAAATGTTTTCCAATCTGAATTAAATTTTGTGTCAGATTTACTTTTAAATTAGGAAGTTATTCTGGACATTGAAGCATACTCCCACAGCTTGGTTAGCCATCCTTTCCAATAAACGGCATAAAGTATCCTTGCAACAATGAACATGTACAAACCTAATTCAGTATTTTTTTTTTTTAATCCACACTCAGTCGTTACCAATTCTGCGGCAACTGCCTGGACGAGGCCCTGCAGTTTTCAAGGCAAGGTGTTTTGGAAGTGGTTTGCCATTGCTTCCTTCCTAGAGCAGAGCCCAGCTGGCAAGTGCAGGAGGCGGGGTTTCCGTTGCTCCACGCCTTTTTCGGGCGTGCGGGGCTAGGCGCCGCCAGCATTTTCCTCCCACTGGGGTGAGAGTACCCATTTATCTACTCACGTAAGTTTTCGAGCTGCTGGGGAGGAAGCAGGAGCTCACTCTGCTGCACGGAACTGGGCTCAAACCGCTGAAGTGTCGACCATTTCTGGCTGGCAACTTTCAGCATCATTAAGCCGCTGCGCCACCGTGTCCCCTTAATTCAGTATAGTAAAATTTAATAAAAAGTGTAGTTAAAATTGGAATTCATCTTTTAAGATTTAATCCTGGTATGGAACCAAAATCCTGATTCCAAAATTGTTAAGCTTTACAGCATTACCACCAGAAAGAATGATCTGACCTGCTCGTTACATTTCCAGCAATTTTTAGAGAATGGATTATCCATTTTAGCAATCAAGACTGGAGTAATGTACCAACAATAAATCATCTTATACCAAGTTTTTCTCAATATAAAATGCACGGTAAATTCAATATTCTTCTTCCATTTGAATTCCCATTTCTTCATATCAGTTACTGGATCTAAATTCTGCATCCATTTGACCAGTCCTTGACTTGTTGGATTTCTCAGTCATACTTCACCAGCAGTTTATAAATAAGGCCCAGAAGTTGTTCTGAGTTACATGTGATAATATTTTCAAATTCAGTCAAGTATTTCATTGTTCCCACTTATTTCTGCAATTCTTTTAACCCAGTGCTACTTATTTGAAGATACCAACATCAGTCAGGTAAAGAGAATACTTACTTTAGAAGGAATGGTCAACCCAAGTTTCCTTAAAGTCCCAGAGACCCTCAAAAATGCACTTGCTATTGCCTTAGTGAACAGGCCAGTATCCCTTGCTGGTTATAATCAAACAAAAGTCTAAAAAGATAGATGGTAGATCTCATCCAAGAATCAATGGTTATTTCAATAACTGAAATTCATTCACATAAAATAATAATCTACACCTCCCAAGCATGAGTGTCCCAAGAACTGTTACTATGCAAAAGCTTTGAAAATATATAAACTAGCTTTCCAGTAATGCTCAACACTAATACGCCCAGCTTCTTTCCAAATCAAACAAAGCCTAGTTCAGAAAATGCCCTTATCAGCACAGTCAGTCCAAAGTATTGATCATAGCTGGAGAAGACAAAGCTTGAATGGTGGTAAATGAAGTTGACACAGCTTCTGATGTGCACTGGTGATAGGGTGCATATAGCCATATAAATATTAATATGTGCTCACTCTATCTTTTGTTTCTTTGCTTACACATTGTAAACCTTCTGTAAATAATGCTATTTAAGAGAATGTTATTGTACTTATGTCCTGTTTGTCAGACTGGCTAGCCACAATGGGAAAAAAAACAAAGACGATAAGATCTTTGATCTGATCCACCAAAGTCTTAGTAACATGCTTGTAGATTTATTTCTTCATAATTTCATCTTTCATTGTTACCAACCTGAAGGGGGGATAATTTAAACTTCTTCTTAAGGGTTCTCCAGTAATTATAATAGGCTGCCACTAGTCATGCTGAACCTCCTGCTAACTCATCTGTCCAGCTGAGGAGTCTTAGCCCTCCTACCCAGGACTTCTCCCTTCAGCCCAACTCTAGAAAAAGAGAAGAAGAGCTGCTTTGGATTTTACTGCTCAAAACCCAAACATTCAGAACAAACCTGGTAACAATCTTGAAATACAAAGGATATCTTGGTAGCCAGGCAGCCTTGAATGTGGAGAAAGTGTTAGTAAGATTTTTTTTTAGATTTTTTTATCCTGCCTTTATTATTTTTATGAATAACTCAAGGTGGCGAACATACCTAATACTCCTTCCTCCTATTTTCCCCACAACAATACATCTCTGGATATAAAGGAGGGTTATTGAGAGGAGGGAAATATAGAGGAAACAAGGGAAGGAGAAAATGCACCCAGAGAGAATTCCAAATAAAATCAGTACAGTCAGGTTAGCTAAATTAATTACGTATTACCTCCTTCAATAAGCCATTGGGTTTCAGCATTTCTTCATTACAAAGAGGATTGTTGGAAAGAGATCAACTAGGTCTCCTGCTCAGATGTTTATAGGCAAGTCCCTATTGTTCCTCCTCCTTTCTTCTTCCTCTTACCTTTCTTCTCCATTTTATAAATATTGGGGATGGTGTAAATAAAAGCCAGCCTTTTTTGGAGAGAGCTCTACTCCAGTTCTGATGTCCTCAGTCTAGTCAGCAGATCAGAAATTATCTAGGGGCTAAATCCACAGTTCAAACAATATTTGAAAGAATTACAATATTGCTGTCTCATTCTCTGCTTTTGTAGAAATGGGATTATCTGGGAAAGCTGAATTCCATGTGGTCAGGCCACTCTGCATGGGGTCAATTTATCAGATACTTTGGGGGGCATTGAGGTACCATACCAAAATGGTTGTATTTTAATATTTTTAATTATTCTATTTGCTTTGGGAGGTTTACATAGATAACAGCAATAATAAATACATAAGAGAGACTGACTGTATTTATGTGTAGTTTGTTTAATCATGGGGTGCTGAATAAATGATAATTTGATGGGTTCACACATTTTACTAATTATGGTTTACGAATTCTAATGCCTGGATTTATGCAACACACTACACCAAAGCCAAACAAATCATATTATGGCTTGGCACAAGGTGTGGAACCACCCTCTGTGTAGAAGCAATGAAAACAGAAGTGTAGAAATATACTCTGCTCCTCCCCGTATTTAATGTTGCTACTAGACTCTTCATATTCAATAATATGTCATTCCCCAACGGGGGGTCTAATTTTTTTAATATGCTGTTCAGTAGAGGTGTAGCTTTAAACAGATTTGAGATATTCAAGTTTCTGCTGGGTATCATTGTCAGCTAGGAGTTGTAGTCTTCTATAAACTGGAGTTGACAGTTACAAGTCATATATATATTTCAAGTGACAATTCTGAATTCAGGACAGTTTAAAATAAGAGCTTCTGGGTTGCCGTCATAATAAAGGCACAATTAAATTAATACATTCAAAGAGTCTTTTGCATTATGATGTCTGGTTATTTGCAGCATGATACACACTGATAGAATTCTGTTCTGGATGAGAGAGTAGTGCGGTGTACATGTGGCAAACAGGTTTGCTGAATGAGGAATTGCTATTCCATAGTAGACTTCAAATATTATTTTGTTGCCAATTTGCTTCGGGTTGTAGATTCAATGGCTCTTTCTGCGCCCTGGAGCTTCTTATATTGCTTTCCATCTCCCTTATTCCTAAGTTCTTATGGGCCATTCTGCTGGCTTGGGGAGAAACACTCAATAGATCTGGATAAATAATAATTAATAAAATAATAATAAAAGAGGAGAATTCCAAAGAACAAGCCAGACAACTTTTGTGGTTGTTGTTTTGGCCCACATTCCCCTAGGATAATAGATTGGGACTGTGGCGCAGGGTGGGCTAAAGAAGCAGTAGGTATAGTCACTCTTTAATTTTCCTTTTGGATGGTCTCCTCTTTCTCTCAAGTTGCAGGAAAGGGACAGATAGTTCTTGCTGAACTGATCTCTTTCCAAGAATTATTTGATAGAACTCTTGGACCTCCCTCACGGATCTATAATTAGTTTGTTGGATTCTTTGGGGAGAAGAAAGTCCATAAACCAGATTTGCTTAGCAAAGGGGAGCCTGGAGGCAGGAAAATGGTGTTTGTCTAGAATTCACAGTATGCTTAATGTCATTCAGAGCCTAACTCCTCCATGTATGATGCCTATATGAAGAGTTGTCTGATGGTACTAATGCAGATGTTGTCATTTGTAGCATTTCTAGCACAAAATGTAGTGGATTAAGCTGCTTTTTCTGAAGCAGATCTTTAAAGGGAGGCTATAGGAGGGAGGGCATTCAGCCTAAGTATATTTGATGGATAATTCCTCATTCCTTTAATGCATTTGCAATGCAAGATAATGGATGGATGTTTAACAGGATGTATTTCCGATAGTTGGGATAGAAAAATGGACTCTCATTACACTGCAAATGTTTCTTTTTACTATTGAACTCTTTTGTTTCAATTGATCTCTGCATTTCCCATCATTCCCTGCTCATTAATAATCCCTGAAGTAGCTGTTGCCTCCAGCTTTCTCTTCCTTGCCCAAGCCATCAGTCACCTCTTTAAGCTGACCATGAGTCCCTGCTGTGACTGCAACATGGCAGAAATTGCCAAGAGCTACAATTAAGAGGAGGGGGCTAGTTGCCATGTATTTGCAAACTGAATGCCAAAGTGTTACATGAGCAGAGGCGAGCAGCAACCTGACTTCTTACTTGTGTGAATAGCCCACAAGTGCATATCTTACCTTTCTGGATCCATCTTTGCACAGCCTTCCATTGTTTTATCCAGCACCATTTGTGTTCTGTAGTCTTCAAAAATAGGAATGTATTATGCCCCACTCTCAGTCGCATACTCTCCATCTGCTTCTACTCACAGGTATGCCTTCCTATGAAATGGAACAAAATAGCTTTTCCAAAATCGGTACTCTCAGGATGTGTTTGGCTACAGCTCCTGAGAGGCATGCGGGCTGGGATTATTGGGGCTGTGGTCCAAAGCATCTAGCAAGCAATAGATTGGGGAAGCTTGTTTAGAGGATGATCACTTCTCTGCAATTATTTCTAGGAGAGTAGGCTTTGCAAGCTTACAAGGAACAATGGGGAAATCAAGAGAATATATCTTGGCATTTTCCCCTTACACCTGATCATATTCTACAGCACCCCATTTCTCTGAATTTGAAAAATAAGGAACATACATTTAAAAAGAAAAGAAAATGCAACAAAAGTAAAGTATTTAGACCAGAATAATCACTGTCAAAATTAGCATTTATTCCTGAATATTGCGTTTCCTCTTTGTGTACTGGAATAGAGCCTTCTCTAGTGTAGTATTGTTCAAGTTTGTATTCTCTGTTCCTTATTTTTCAAATATTAGTTTTTTCCCCACCTTACAAAAGTGATCTTCAAATGCTGAGAAAGTGAGTCCCCTGTTTAAAACAACTAGTCTTCAAGTTTGCTAAACTTGTTAAGGGCAAGAGAGAGGTTTGAATGGATTGCTAAAGCCACCTGACCAGGTTAACAAAGAATGCTCAGGTTGGGCTAGAGATATATAGTGGCATTTTGGCATAAATCTTTTGCTGAGGACCAGAGGATTTAATTACCACATTTAAACTAGTTTAGCTTCCATTAAATGTGAGTTATAAGAGTTGTCCAATACATCTAGAGAATAACAATTTTGAAAAGGCTGCTATAGTCCATTTGCATGGTGGAAGAAGAGGGATTCAAAATCTTCCAGTGTTGATCAAGCTAGATACCATCCTCCAGATATCAAAGATTGCTCCTTTAGTTGAGGGCAATAATTTTGGCAATGTTAAATGGTCATAGCAATATTTCTTTACAGTTCTCTTTATTTAAAAAAATGGAATAAATTATTCTCATAAATTACTCCCATAAAATGTTTGAAAATGTTCATAATTCCCTGATTACAGATAGGTTTCTAGCCAAAGAGTAGCAAATGAATTTGGAGGCAAGCTATTGGGAGCTCTTAGGCGTGAGCTCTGTGTATCCGTCCTCATGTTAATACCTTAAACATCCTGAAACTTGAAGGTAATTGCTAGATGTGAAAGGCAAAGCTGAAATTCCTAAAGAATTTGGTCAGTGTTGGCAAGAGGAAGATAGGAGCTTAAAGGACCTTCTCCCACACTATTTGTACTCTTGGGGAAATTGAGCTAGTTGTTTTATTTGGGTGGGGGTTGAACATACCTTGAAAATGCAGTCTGGGCCATAATACATCACTGGTCTGCAAAGAATTGTGTTTCTTTGCTTACCCTTAAAGTGCCTTTGATCTAGGTAGTTATTTCTGACTCTATAATTACAAGCTGCTGCCAAGTGAGTAACTACTGGGTTTAAAAAGAAAAGAAAACAGTATCAGTGCAGGGCATAGAAACTGCATACTCCCAGAGATGTGGTTGCAATTATCTGCAGAGTTGCCATATAACTATCAGGAAATTAGAAGAGGGAGAGGGAGAGGGAGCGAATCAAAGATCAATTACTTGTCTGCCATAGCAATCTCTAGTGGATCGGGCAGATAGTAACTAGATAACAGCTTCTGATTACAAAACACTTGTATGGTCAATAGGTACCTTGTAATTAAAGGAATATTCTGCTTCTGTTACAAGCATGGGGTGGCAAGAAGAATTAAAAATAATTATATCATGGCAGTGGGATTTGGAAATCTTTGTTCTGGAAATCACACTGGCATTAGCTTTGTCTAAAACATCTAAATCTGAATTTATCAAGCACTCTGCCCAGTTAAAGGGAAATAACACAACTCATTGTAAGTAGTGAAAATAGCAGGCTGGGCATTAATCAGACTACAGCAGTGACTGGCCACCTGCCAGGGGCATTCATGGGGGTCAGAAAAGTCAAGATGGTACCTGTGCCTGCATGATCAAAGCCCCACTCTTTTTTATGTGCAATGGTGATAGATGGCCATTCAGTATTTAGTAGTCACACCCTAAAGATTGGGCTGGGGAAAGAGACAAGGGCTGCAACAGATGAGCAGGGATACCAAGTGAGCAAAGCTGTATTATGCAGATAGGAATAGAAAAGCCTGCTGGTCAAATCAAGGGTTGATTAAGTCCAGAGTTTTGTATCACCCAGAGGCCTATTAGGTGCCATTAGACATTCACAAACACTAACTAGCAACTCCTCTACCGGGTCTAATACAGCAACTGAAAGTTAGACGTCAGGAGGAGATGTGAGGCAAAGCTATACTGAGTTTTGTCTTCTTTTTCAGATAAGTGTAAATGGCCATCCAGTTCCTACTTCTGGGACCTACGCTCAATTTTTTCCCAATCCTTGTCTTCTAAATAATGCTGAATTTTTGTTATTGTATCCATGTATAAATCAATATCTTAGAAAAAGTGAGATAAGAAAAATGGGGTGGGGAAGATAACTAAAGATGAGGTCATGAAATAGTTGATAAAATAGATTAGCAGAAGAGGTGGGGTCAATGGTTCATATATCATTGATTGCTGCCTGAGTATTGCAACCCATTCATCATATGAATTTTAGTCAATTACTTGATTGATCTATTTGCATGTAGGAAAAATACAATATTTCCAAAGAGAAAAAAAAATGCTTTCTTTGTTTTAGGATAAAATATACATGATCTGGAGTGGGAGAAAGGAGAGAGAGAGGGTGTAAAATCTTTCTGTACTGCCAACCTACTCTTGTAGAGCCTTTCACCACTAACAAGTTAAAGTGATATCCACCTATTCTTAAGTCAGAGAAAACTATATCAATTTGCCAATGTTTTGCTGCTGCCATTGCTGATCCCTGTCTTGATTCTATTGCCTTTCCTCTGACCCAGTGCCCAGTGGTGCTGTCCTCCTTAGGCAATGCATGATTAGCAAACCAACAGGTTGATTCCTCTGGCTTTGCTGCCTCCACTCACCCACCCACCAAAGGGCTACAGCAGGGATAGATTGCTCAGTCTGGAGTATGACCACCGCAGACTTGCCTGGTCATTCCTCTGCTTCTTGCCTTTCCCATGCATGCAGAGAAGACAAGCCTTACTGGCTGGCTCCTGTGGACTAGTTTATTGTGGGCCTGTCTTTTTCTTTTGGGGATTGTTCCCTTCTTCTAGTCCCCCATGCCTCTCCTTTGCTTTCCCAGATGTTTACACACATGGATGCCTTCCCACATTCTTTCCTTTGACTTTAACACAGACCCCTTCTTTTTTCCCCCCTTATTGTACCATCATTGCTCTGGTGCTACAATAATCAAAGCAAAGGAGAGCAGATTGTTCTTTGATCTTTACATTCCACTGTAGCAAGGAAGAATGGACGCTTCAGCTTCCACAAGTACAGTAGCATTCATTGAAACATTGTGGTTTCATTGTGACCTGCCTGCATTGCAACTGAAAGGGTCTCCGGTGGGTGGTGGGGGTATGGGGGGGGGGGGATAAAGGGAAATTTTGCAGAACTGTGGGTAGGTGGATCATGCTTCAGATACTAAAAGAGTGCCCACTGAGAGATGTAAGGTAGAATGGAGTGATGAATTTTTGAGGGGATGGGAAAACATGAGGCAAAGAAGGTTCGTTGATTTAACAGGCCATTGTTGGATCAACCACAAGATAATTAAAAATGGCAACTGCTGAGTTAAATTAAAAAACAAAAACTGATTGGAGTCACAGACAAAGTTGAGCATATTTACTTAGCATTTCTCATCCCTTCTTTTTCTTTCTTGACATATACTGACTTCTAATACGGCAAATACTGACTTCCAGATCCCTTCATTAGTGTGCTTTTTGGAAAGCAGAAATGGGGATTGGGTTGGTCCCATCATTTCAATATTACACTACTTTGTAGTGCTACTTTACACTCACACCCATTTCATTGTTTCATCATTTCAAGTCATATGCAGCTTTTGAAAGACATTTTTCCATATCAGCCTGAAAATGCCAATAAACCCTTCTCCAGTTCCACCTATTGTTCACCTGACTTTGCCTTCAAAGGGGCGGGGGGACAAACAGTAACAGATGTTGCCCACTGTAGGTGCTGTTGGCTTAAGGGCATGTTTGCACCATAATTAGATGCAAAATTTGGAAAGGCCCATAAATAAAAAGGGGGAATTTCATCACAGATATTGCTATCACTTGGTGAAAAAGGGAGCATCTTTCTACGCCTAGTTCTATTTTTCCCCAGTATTCTTGCTCCCATCTTTTCCCTCAGGAAAATAAAACAGAAATGAGTGTCATGTCAGGGATCTCAGAGCTAGGACATTCAGGGCCCAGCACAACTTTCCTAGAACAAATGTCATTTTGCATCTTGTCTGACCAAGTTTCTGTGGCATGTAAATCAAGTTATAACTTAGTGTGTTGTAGTTCTACCTAGCCAGTTATGATTTATTCAGGAAACCATAGTTAAGCAGACTGTGGCTATGATTATTGGGTGAACACAGCCTTACTCTATTAATATCTTAACCAAACCCTGCATTTTTATAGTCAGCTAAATTTTTACTTCAGCCAGAGTTTGTCAGAAAGAATCCTTACTGTAATAAAAATATTAACTATAAGTGCCAAATTAAAATCAGCATGACCTTAGGATTCATCTCAGAACAGATATCATCCAAATTTCCTCACGTTGTAGAAAATGGAAAAATCTTTCTTTCAGGTGGCCATTGCCATTTGCATTTTTTATAAGCGCATATATTTCAAAGAGCTTTTAAAAGCTACTACCAGATTATCAGGGGCACTTTTTTACTCAAAGGGTAATGGATTTTTAAAAAGTAAAAGACTCTGACAATGAAAGAAGAACAGAAAGTACAACTATTGATTGCAATCACATTTATATTATTTTAATGATGTACATCAGTCTTCCCCAACCAAGAGCTGTCCAGACATGTTAGACTACAACTCCCATCATTCCCATCCAGCATAATCCTCTGGCCACCTCTGGAAGGCACTAGGTTGGGAAAGGTAAAGGAAGTGATATGAGAAAATAAATTCCTGGAAATGGAGTATTAATCAGGACTGACGGCTTACCTATATTAGGCCTGGGAGTGAGTCAGCCGGCTCCTTCTTCGGAAAATGGTAGCGGAGCGCACGTGCAGACCCATGGTTGGCTTAACCATGGTTTGCTGAACAAATCAGCATTCCCTGGTTTCACAGGAGACACTAAGCCATAATACGATCATGTATTTTAATGAGCTGTGCAAACCCAGTAATACATAAAACTGTTGTTTCTCCAAATGACAGAAATGTCCCTCAGTGGAGGAGAAAAAAGCAATGATGTGAGCAGGTCAGAGGATTTATAATATCTCCATGTCTTTTGCTGAAGCTTTTCTGGACTCCACCCACGATAGAAAGATCCTGGGAAGAGAAGTCATGGTGGTGAGGAAGAGCAGTCTGTGAGGAAGAGATAATTGTCTCTTTTAACTCTACAAGAAACCCTGATAGGATAAAGCACTGAGTTTGGGGAAAGAAAACAACAAGGGTCTGCCTTTGGAGAAACGCTGTGACTTCTGAGATCTTCAACATTTCATTTGATTAATATAAAGTGAGCAAAGCAGATAACTCCAGATGTGGACAAAATGCAGCCAAACTCTGGGTCATTAGGTTGTAATTCTGTGCAACAGAGGCATCCAGAGGGGAATTTAAAAATTCAAGATGGTAGCAACAGCCATGTGATGGAAGCCCTGCCCCCTTCCAGCTGTGTGATCACAGCACCTGAGCTGGTGCATCCAGATGTGTTGGTCAAACCTCTGAAATAAGTACACAGCTGTAGATATCCTTTGAAAAGGCAGGGTACATGCTTGGACTGGATCTGTTTCAATCTTCTTCACTTTCATATCCTCAAGAACTCATAGGAACAGTGCTTCCCTGGTTGGTCCTAATCAATCTTTTCTTTTTTTTCCAGGGGGGAGGGGTATGCTTCAAGTAAGAATTGATTCCTGGCAACTGCCTGAACAAGTCCACAAGTTTTCTTGGCAACATTTTCAAAAGTGATTTGCCATTGCCTTCTTCCTAGGGCTGGGAGAGAGTGACTGGCCCACAGTCACCCAGCTGACTTCATGCCTAAGGCAGGACTAAACTTAGGGTCTCCTAATTTCTAGCCTGGTGCCTTAACCACTACACCAAACTGGCTCTCTGATTGATCATGCCATGCCTTTTTATCCTTGTTATAGTCAGTGCTAAGGCAAAGGTCACTGTAGTTTTGAAACCAGAGAGTATGCCGGCTTTGCTGGAATGTTTTACCTTGGCTTTTTAAAAATGCCAAAAATGTTTTCAGACCCTCAAGGGTACCAAGTGGGGGGACTATGGAGCTGTCAATTTTGTAGTCAGATAGCATGTCATAGTAAATGGGCTTCTAACAACCAAGGGCCTATAATTCTTCCTTGTGTCTCTCTTCTCTGGAGGAGCAGTGTGACCAAAAAAAGAGAGACCACATGTGATTTTCTATGCCAAAGATTTGCCCGTCAGAGAAAGCATGAGGCCTGCCTTGCACACCATGCTCTGAAGCAAGGCAGAGGCACTGGGGCAGCTGCCAGGCTCAGATAATCTTCTGAGAATTAGCAATTGTTCACTTGAATGTCATTTCCATTTTTAATTGGAACATGAGCTGAAACAAAGCTGCATCCAGGGCTCAAAAGTCTGATAAGACTCCGCTGGGGAGAAAACCTCTTTACCCTTTCAAATGTTTTGTATGAATCTGCAATGACCTGATAAAGCACAGAATGCCCTGCCTTTGGGGAGAAATGGTGGTAATGGCATCACATAGAGCTTCACTGTCCATCTCTCATGTGAGAGGAGGAGACAGTGTTGTGTTTGAAATGGAAATAAGTGAGGCAGCCATAGGAAAAGCTCTACCCTGATGGACATGCATGAAAAAGATGAAGGAGAGTTGCTCTCTTGAAGAAAGTTAGATTGATTTGGACCAGTCATGCTCATTTCCCTCAGGGAGAGGTGAGGGAGCTAACAGTAAGTCTTGGGGGTATCAAGGAAGCAGCATGTGATCCAAAGGTGGCCACTGGTGCTTCACCAAAAGGAGGGGGAAGAGAGGACACAGGCACTTGCATAACATTTGCAACTGCTGATCAAGCTGTACTGATATCAGTGTTAAAATAATTACTATGATTTCATTTAAATAGAAATCCAGTGTATTTCATCAAAATGGGGAAGACTGTGACCATGTGAAGAATTTATGAATTGAGGTTGTGGTCTCCTAATTGAGATAAAAGGTGAAGTCCTCTTTGAGTTGATCTGGATGTCTGGTGACTTCATGGACATGTCCACGCAGCTTCTTGGTTATTGTACAGAAATGGGTTGCCATTGTCTTCTTCTGAGATTGTCTTCTCAGTCTATACCTCTTTGAAGCCATCAACCACCAGAAGGACTACCCAGTTTGGATTACCTAGTCACAGTGTTCCCCATCAAGATAACATTTGTTGGATTTCTATTTAAATTCTAGCAATTATGCTTTGAGTATAATTACTGTATAACTATACATTTGTAATTGTAATGATTTCTGAAATTTAGGAGTATATTTTACCCAGATCATTTCACTCTTTTATGCTGTTTTTTATTATACAAAATTAAGTAGAATAAAGGAAATGGGAATATTAAGCCTCCAATAGGATTAGCATACCTCTAAGTATTAAAAACAAATCTTACAATCTCTCATGCAGAATAATGGTTAAAAATTCTGGACCTGTCCCATAATTGACATCATTATATCACTGCCACACCTATAGCAGTCCTTAGCTGCCAATAATAATAACAATTTAAAAAGTGCAAGCCGCTGGACAAAAAAGAATTCCCTGTCACTGTTATAAATGTTGCATATCTATACACCAGCCTCTCCCAACCTGATCGCTTCCAGATGTGTTAGATTATAAGTCTTATTGTCCCCAGCCAGCATGCTGAACTTTGAGATCCAATACATCTAGATCAGTGTTTCTGAACCTTGGGAACTTTAAGATGTGTGGACTTCAACTTCCAGAATTCCCCAGCTGGGGAATTCTGGAAATTGAAGTCCACACATCTTAAAGTTCCCAAGGTTCAGAAACATTGATCTACACATCCGCACATCTTAAAGTTCCCAAGGTTCAGAAACTGATCTAGAGGGCATCAGTTTGGAAAAGCATGGTGTAGCCTGCCTGTCCCAGAAGGGAAATAAGCAAAAAAGAAGATTGCCAAATGTATGTTTGTTCATGGGTACAGCCTCTGCTCAGAGCTCTGGCTGAATCAGTAAGGGGTGAGAATAGTAGTAGAAGTCTCATTCCTCCCCTAGACCAGTGGAATTAGAAACTTCAACACAAAGAACCAAGCAAGCAAAATATTTCTTTAAGGAACTAGGAATACACTCCTTCCTACTGCTGCAGGATATAAGACTTGAATAACAGCATATTAAGGAGGATGATTGTGGGAAAAGAAATGTAACAGGGCTAGACAAGGGCAGCCTTTCCAGCACGACTGTTGCTATGTTGGCTCCAGTTGTTGGTCTTTACCCAGTTCAAGTTTGTTTATATGTGACATTTCCAGTCTGCCCTATCAGATCTAGATTTCCTGTATTTGTAAGTGCAGAAATGCCTAATTAGACATTGATACACCGTTTGCTTATTTATTCATGTACTGCATTATATCCTACCTTTCCTTCAGGACCTCAAGACTGGAATTCATAGTGCTCTGTGTCATCTTCATAACCCAACCCATGTGACTAATTCACCACTGATGTGGACAGCACCAATGAATCATGCAAACAGAAAATTGTGGTGATTGATAAACCATAATTCAGTTAACCATGGGCAAGCTCGCTTTGCAAGCACAGGCAATGACTGGTCTGGAAATAATTTCTTGGTTGGTTGGGAAGTTGAACCTGAGTCTGCCAGGCCAACATTTTAACCAGGATACCACCACACTGGCTCTTTTACAGGTTATATTCTCATGCTCCTTTCCTTTTACTTCATTCTCTACTGGCAGGCTTTCACTACCCATCGTTTTTTGGAATCAATAAGCTATTTCATATATGGATTTGTCTTTTGTTTTTTGCCTACATAATTCCTATTTGCAAAGGAATTGCAAAGTGAAGTGACATTCTGTCTTCTTCACAAAGGCTCAGCTGATGCATAAATGCTACGACAGATATGAGTGCTAAATCTAAATACTGTGTAAATACTCATTTATACAAACTGACTGTCAGGTTGTTGCCCCAGTCAGAAAAAGAGTGGTATAGGGATAGAAAGACTGTGTTTTTTGGGCCATGTTTAGGATCAGAAGGCTGTGGAAAGCCAGGAAGGGCAGTCAAGAGAGGAACCACTCAAATCCTAAAGTATCCTGAGCCAACCATTAATCAAAACACCGTCCACCACGTACAGTCTGTGGTGTAAAGTTGGAGCATTTGTAGGGGCAATCAACAATATCAAAATAGTGGGCATGACTGGGCAATCAATACTCTACCCCCTGGGGGAAGAACACCTGGGGAAAGAATTAAGTTTTTAATGCCTTTCTAAAAGCCATCAGGTGTGGGGATTGTCAGGGGTGGGGGGAGATCATTCCAGAGGACAGGTGTTGCAACACAAAAGGCACACCTCCTACATCCCCCAGGTGTCAGGGGCCAGCTGAGTGGGAGTCCCCCTGTGATTGTTTTGTTATGTGCTTGATTGCCATTTGATATTTGATATTTATATAGTGTACTGTTTATTATTATGCACTTTTTGTCTTCTTTCATTTATTGTTTGCTTTTATGCTGTATGCTGTCCAGAGTCACAATGGTTGAGCTGGGCAGCCTTATAAATCTTATAAATAAATCCCATCAAGTGAGGTTGCTTCAAGGAAAGGATCTGAAGTGTGCCTGTACAGGCAGACCTCGCTTAACGATTGCCCTGTTTAGCTACTGTTTGAAGTTACAGTGGCACTGAAAAAGTAACTTTATGACCAGTCCTTGCATTTACAACTATCACAGCATCCCTGTGGTCAGTGATTAACATTTGGGCACTTCGCAACTGGCAGGTTTTATGACCATCGTAGTATCCCATGGTCACATGATTGCCATTTACATGCTTTACAACCGGCTTCTGACAAGCAGAGTCAATGGAGAAGCTGGAGGTGACTAAGGTATGAGGGACTGCAAGCAGGGTCCTCTGATCCAGGAACAGGTACTACTGGTACACAAGACAAAGTTGTGCGAAGACCCTCCTGGCCACAGCTGCCACTTGTTCCTCAAGCAGGTGCTGGGAATCTAGGAGAACCCTCAAATTGTGCACTGGATCTGAACAGGGGAGTGCAGCCTCTCCTAGAGCTGAAGATGGAAAATCTCCAGTTTCAGGAGCAGGGAAGGGGGGCAAAGCCAATTCACAGCCACGGTCTTGCTAGGGTTGAGCTGAAGCCTGTTCTTCCCCATCCAGGCCTCCCCATCATTGCCTCCCTATCCTCCAGACACTAGGACAGTACCTTGATGGCATCACCTGGTCAGCCAGGGCAGAGATATAAGACTGAGTATCCTCAGTATACTGAAGATACTGCACCTTGTGCCAATGAATGACCTCCCCTAGTGATGTCATGTAGGTGTTAAAGCAGGAAAAGGGTACCTGCAGAGCAGAGATCTAGGGCTCTGCCATTAACCCTACACCAGTGTTGTCCAAACTTGGCCACTTTAAGATGAGTGGACTTCAACTCCCAGAATTCCCCAGCCAGCCATGCTAAAGTGGCCAGGTTTGGACAACACTGCCCTACACGCAGCATGCTCCATTGCAAAACTCACTCCTGAAACCTGACAGGCATAGGACATGTCGCATCACGGATTAGCTAACATGCTCAACCTATGCCCACTGCTGCTTGCCAGGCCTCTGGGAAAGGAACCATAGATATAATGAAGGTTTCTCAGTATTTGACTGATGCAAGGGGTCATGGGATACCAGGCAGGGTTGGAGAAAGCTGGGAGGAAGGGTTCTGAATCCCCCAAAATAGCAGCTCTTGCCCTAGTTAGCATGATTATGTGATGCCAAAACCAACAGTATGGAAGTATGTTAGGCATGCTATGCAAGGATATTTACGCTTATTTCTCCTGAAAATGAAAACATATAATGGCTTGTGAACTTTTCCCTGCATAAGAAAATCCAGCAATGACTTGGGAGGAATTTTGAGAAGAGGAAAAACAGCTAGCAGAGAAAGTGTTAAATGTCCTTTCAGAGGCCTCTAAATGCTTTTAATTGTGATTTCCAGCTGCTGTTTTTCATTTCAAAAAAATGAAGGGGAAAAGTTGCACAGAATTCATTTCCATACAGTGAGATCTCATGAAAGTTTCTGTCTCATCTCCTGTTTTCCTTTATCCTAACTATAGGTGGAAGGCAAAGAGGAATAGCAATGGCATTTCCTCCATTATATCCAGCCAGTCACTGGCTATGCTTGCACGACATGGCTGAGACCCTTCCTCCCCCAGTTACTTAACTTAAGTCTGAGTGTCAGCTGTGTATGACTAGGGATACCCCAATCACTCATCCAGCACCTCGTTTACAATTCTCCCAGCTGCTGCAAAGGAAGTTAGGAGGCCAGCACTTCCTGGCACTTTTATTTGTCCACCAGAAAAATAAGGGGAAAAAACAAAAGACATACAGAGGCATAACTGGGATCGGCACCATCACAGACAAGGTTCAGGAGGTGTGCAGGGAGCAATGTCATATCTACAGAGCACTGCAACAATGCTTTTGCATTTTCCATTCATGCCTGCCTCATTTTAGCAATATATGTTTTCAAGTGCTTTATGCTAGGTCAGCACATCTCCCCACTGCCCACTATGGACTTCTTGGAGATTTGTGATCATCTCCATCCTGTTTTTACCATTCTTCCCCGTTAACTCTTAAAGAGCCATCAGGCACCATTCCTGGCTTCTTTCTTCCTTCCTTCCTGCTGCCTCGCAGTCACCTACTTTCCCAGCAGAGGTCATGTGCTGGGTGGGTCAGATTTCTTCAGCTGGGGTATCTCTTGCCAGTTTGGTGCCAGGATTGAAAGCAACAAGAAAAGGGCCGAGGTGTTGTTCTGCCCCATCAGCACATGGATTGCTCACACAGCAGAGCCCCAGCAGGCAGCCCTTGGGATCAGCAGATTGGAATGCTGTGAGCTTGCAGAGTGTGGTTTCAGCAAGACGTTATCTAATGGAGGAGGAGGGCGGATTAAGCCAAACCCAGAGCACCAGCTTTCAATTAAACCAAGAGAATGTGCTGCCTCTTCATCTGATGCAGTAAAAGTGTCCAGATTGCCTCCTGATGGCATCTTCTTGGGTTCAAATCCCTGCTGGTTTGATTCCTGATCCAATTTCCCCCATTCTAGTCAATGCTGTAGAAAGCTGAGGCAACCTCTTGCTTTCTGAATCACCAACATCATCTATCAGGTACCGACGGCTACTGGCTTCATCACAAAGCAGAAAAAAAGTAGAAAAGAGAAAAGTTGCCTCTATTTAGTGCCTTCTTCCTCCCCATCCCAGATTGATTTCCATAATGCAGACAACACTGGCTGAAAAATAGTACAAAGATACACTACAGAAGAATGCCTACAGAATAATAGAGCATTGTCTACAATAATGACCAGCACACTTGTCGGAGATGAAAGCTAAAGCACAGCAACTCAATCAGCAAAAAGATGGAGGGAATCACACACACACACACACACCCATAACATTCCAGCTTTTAGCTAGAATACAAAATGTCAGGGTTTTTTGAGGGGGGAGGAGTATTTCTGTTTTCAAATTCGAAAATATTGAAAAAGGAACAATACAGCAAAAACAAATGAATTGAAAAGTCCTTCCAACAGAAGAAAAAAAGGGGGGAGTAATAATCTCATAGATAGGTTCTCACTGAGAACCTCAAACCCTACCCACCCACCCACCCACTTGGAACCAACATAAGAATCTCACAGCTTTTCTAATGTTTAATAAACAAGGAAACAAAAGGGAACATTTCCATATAAGCATATTTACTCATGGGGCTTAGAAACATACAGGAATTTTTCTCCAAAAGTACACCAAGCACTGTTGGCTAATGTTACCAGGAGCTGCAGTGAAAAAGAAAATTTGTTACAAGGTCAGTGTGTTCAGGAATAAACCAGCAGATTTGAAATATTGTCCCAACATAGGCTTTTCTAAAAGTATCTCAGTGCAAAGGTAACTGATTTATGGGCAAGTAGGTGTACTTAGAAGAAGTGGACCATAAAGAATATTATCCAATTCACACTTGACAAGTTATTGGTTCTAAGCTCTTTTTGGAAAAGGGGTGCATATTGAATCATTCTCTAAGGGACACTGAAAAGGCTGAAGATCCATTCAGCCTTGCGACTTGCCTCTGATATTCGTCTGCAGTATTCTCTGCTGCCAGGGAAGTGCACCCTTTGATCAAACTCATAATTGGGCACAAGAATCTTACTTCCATGAGAAGGAGAGCAAGTCTTCCTAATGCTGAATAGCTCGAAGGGTGAGAACTTTGTAATTTTCATTCTAACTAATATGAAGGTACTAATTTCACTCATTGCCTTCTTTCAATCTCTTAAGCTCCTTGCCTCCAGAATAACCTGCGGCAGGGAGTTCCAGTGGGTTAGCTGTTCTTTATTTGCAGCTATTTACCTTATTTAGTAATTGTTACAAACCAGGAGAAGGGATAATTTAAAACTTCACTGGCAGACTCCTTCCAAGTGTTATCCAGTAAAATATACTTACAGCAGTCTGCACCAGTCAGGCTGATGCTCCTGGCACACCATCTGCAAATTTTAGTCCTTCTGCCAAAGACTTATCCCTTCATCTCAATTCTTCATCCTCCTTCCTTTCTTAAGCACTATATTCCACTTTATAGACTGTGAATATTTGTTGTTGATAATTTGCACATCAAAAGTATGTTTACTCCACAGAATTGTGTAATGGAGAAATTAGATTCTTCTAATATTCAATTTTCATAATGCAGACTAAGGGTGAAATACCTGTCCTCCCAACTTCAGTTTTGTAGAGCCCAGAGCACCCTAGAAGAGGTGTGGCCCTATTCCTGGTTTTGGTCAGAAGAAAGGGATTGGAAAGATTTGAAAAAACTTAAGATGCACTTTAATTGTCCTTCTCCATTGTTTTATTTTGGGGAGTTAAGACTGTACCAGGCTTAGCCACCTGTTTTTCTCCTAATATTAGCCCGATTCTCCCCCTCCCCAACAAAGTCCAACATTTTGAGGCCTTTGGTGTCATGACAGCCCTAGCCACACCTCCGTAGCCCTCATAGGCCACAAATGTATTTCCCCCAGCTGTATGAAAGTTGTCCACCCTTGATTTAGAGTTATAACATCTTGCTTTGATGGAAGGCCCACTTTTTGCATGACACAATCTCCTAGGAAACAACATGGTTGGATAGTTTGTGGCTCAGTATGAGTTGAGCCTCACATTTACATTCCTTGCCTTCTAAAAGCGATACACGGGTCCAAACTTATTTTGTTGGAGTCTTAGAGCAACCTAGTCCAAATTAGTTTTTGAACTAAAACTCCCACCATCCCAGCTGCAAAGCCAATGAGTAAAGAAAGGTGTCTGGAGATATCTCTTGTTCTTGCCCTGCTGTAAGTGTTGTGATAGAAAGTAAGTGATAGCCAGAGATGGAGACTTTTTGGTGGTGGTGGTGGTGGTGGTGGTGGTGGTGGTTAGACTTTGAAATTCTTTCCTAAGGAAGCCGTACTTTCTTTTCAATGCCAGATTAAAGCCTTTGTTTTGTGCCCAAGTTTTTTAATCTTTGTTTCAATATTGCTGAAGGGTGACTCCAGGAACACTCCTTTGAAATATTTCCCATCTCCCCATTTATACTCCCCTCTGCTTTTACTTACAAATATTTATATTTAATGAATACTCTAATCACGATGTTGATCTTTTCAGGGCCAACACTACCTGTGGAGTCTCAGATAGCAGATGCTAGGCTGTATGAAGTGGAGCCGTACCCAAATCAAGAGATTCCTGTCCTTGGAGGGCAAAGTGTTCATACCACATGGCTTGCCTGCATCTCTTCAGCTAGTTTGCTGTCCTCAGGTATGATGGGGAAAACCGTTCTTTGCTGCAATTGGCTTCAGTATTCAGATATTCTTCCATTTTTGTTCTTTATCTAATGATAAAGGATGTATATATCCACTAGGTAAGCAACCTGCTACCCATTAGATGTTTTGGACTACATCTCCCATCAATCTCAGCTAGCATTGCTAATATAAGACAACTGAGTATAGTCAGTTGATGGCAACAGCATAGTTGCAGTTATATGGAAATCTTATTACTTGGCTCATGATAACTGACTGGGTTTACACCTTGCACTATGTTTGTTTCTTTGTAAAATTTATTAGAGCTACCAGATGGGGACTGCAAAACTCCAGGTGACCATGAGACGGCAGCAAAGAGAGGTATAAAACCCAAGCTCTTCCCTGCCATCTTGTGAACAACTGAGCTTTGCAGTCCAGATCTGATAGTCTTAGACTTATATCTTATCTTTCCTCTAGGACAGTGACTGGCCCAAAGTCACTCACTGAGTTTCTGTGACTAAGGATGGACTTGGATTTGAGTCTCCTGAATCCAAATCCAACAGTGCAACTACTGCACCACACTGGTATGTTTGATTTTGAGTTACTGTCTTCTCTGAGCCTAAGTACTGTGCTTTGTACACCATGGTCTATGGTATGAACCCTACCAAATGTGGTTTACTCAAACAAACCATGGGTAAGCAAACTATGGCTTAGCAAGATGTGTGAATCTTGGTACTGTTTCCTTATTGCAGAAAAATAATGGTTAGCAGTTAAAAGCACAGGTATACTGTATACCAGTACCAAATATCAAGCAGCCAAAGATATACTTGCCTGAGTTAAAGGCAGAGGCAGGAATCACCACATGTGAATAGGAGTTTCACCGGCAATGTGCAGGCCTATAGCAACGGCTTTCATACAAGTTTAGGTTGTACACAGCTCATCTGGAAGAAAAAAAAATCCCACACCAGTGTGGTTACATTCCTGAGCAGCTAGACAAGCCAGACATACATAGATAGTCATAAGACAGTGGTTTGCATTTAATCTGAATAGCTCTGACCTCAGTATTTTCCCTCCCCCACTTCTGTATTTTGCATACAATATGGTGAAGATATTTTGTTTAGAAATGAGATAACTTTTTCCAGCATCTTGTTGTCCCAAGCCCTTTCATAGTGCAATATCTAAAGCTTCAAATCTTGGTGAATGAAGAATGTCTCATTGTCACTGACATAAAATACGCAGGTTCTCGAGGAAACTGCAGTGATACTTGAGTAAATGTGAAGAATCAGGTCTCCTATGAAAAGCTGCAACTACAGGATTATCCAGTGTTGTTTTCAGTCTGCAATTTACAATGATCTTCAGCTTCTCTTGCCCTGGATTTCCCTGTTACATCTGCTTCATATATTTATCCTCCCAACCCTTTCTCTTTCTAGGCAATGAATTTTGGGTTTTAGAAAGAAGACTCTCGTGGAGAAACTACCCTTATTCCACATCCCTCAGAGTATAAAGGAGAGGAAATGAAAGAGGATGTTGCAGGGAATCTCATGTGCACAGAATATTTACTTCATTTTTTATATTTATTTCTCATGGTACATACTGTATGTGTTTACTTAGTTCAGATTTTGCATAGTGGTCTAACACTTTTTTTGAGTTCAACCCTTAATCTCAAAATCAGAGCATGCTAGTGAGCAAAACCATAATTAGAAGCCATAACATTTGAATTATTGGGACCTCTCTTTCCCTATTTCCAGATGTGGCTCTGATTACATGATGGCTTATAAGAGGCCATTTCTCATTTTATACCAAGATCTATGTTAGGGCCATATCTTCATTAAGATATCCCAAGTTCTTCAAAATTCTTCATAAGGTATATGTAACCAAGGAGAGGGGAGGAGGCTGAAGCTGACATATGATGGGGCCACAGAGTCTGCTTGTACTTAAAATTTTGAAATGAAATGTGGGAGGAGGCAACAGACATTCAGATTAGGCTCCATGTGGTGCTGTGATAGTTTTTGGCTGTCCCTAAGAATTTCAGTGAACTCTGATCACTTGTTTCCTTAAAAACAGACAGACAATGAATGATCTCCCATTTTTGAAAATATAAAATCTGGATGTCACTTTTCTCTTTCCTTATCCTGAAGCAAAATGCATAGCTTCTTTTGTAGATGTAGAGAGAAACCAAACTGTTTTATATTAATACATTTGGACATAATTTCAGATGTGCTTATTATTATAATTTACCTGCCAGCACTTGTTGCTTAGGATTGCAGTTTTTGTCTATAAAACAGTATTTATATTATACTGTGCATTTTCACCACCAGTATTTGATTATGCTAGAGTAACTTTGCAAATTTCTATAGCAGCCTTCCCTACAAGATACTAAGTGGGTTCCTTGAAAAATTCTCACTTTGAAGGCTTCCACATGGAGCCACAGTCATAGTAAAGGGACCAGATGAGTCCCACTTTGATTACAGGTAGTCCTCACTTTAAGAACGAGTTCCGTTCCCAAAGTCTGTCCGTAAGTTGAATTTGTATGTAAGCTGGAACAGTATTATTGTATAATACTATATAAGTAGTATTGTGTAATTAACTTGAACCATTGTGCATTTAACTCAAATTTTGATCCAATAGGCTCTGTTCTTAACTATGGGTCATCTGTAACCTGGGCATTCTTAACCCAGGGACTATCTGTACATGATATTATAACCACAGGCTTGCAATTCAAAGCAATTTTGATATATTCCTATTGGTTTCATAGATGGAGGAATGCCATTTCCAGGTCACTAATGCCAGTTCAGAAATTCCAAAGTGCCATTGCCTTATGATGGAAGTGGCACTCTGTGTTCACATGGTAGGGGATTTTAGTTCACCCACCTCCCACCATCTCTCAGCCCATTTTAATAGAGTGTTGGCTGGTATGATGGGTCACAAAGCAGAACTCCCAGCACACTAGCGCTGAGAATTATGAAGGTAACAGAGGTTTGCCATCACAGCAGGCAGAAAAGCAGAGGGACACATTAGCAATTTATTTTCTATTACTTTTGTGAAGAGAGGAAAGGGATATGTGTTTAACTATGGACCTGAGGAGGCAGGATGAGACATTTAGTTACTGGCTGGCAAGTGAGCATTGCTTGGCTGACCATTCTCTGTGCTTTGCTGTGGGCCAGAAAGGTGAAATACTGATTGTCTGGTAGGTCTCTGTGAGGTCTAGATTTGCAAACATTCTTGTGCTCAGAGCATCCTGAAGTCTGAATAGAACTGGAAATGGTCAAAATGGCCCAGAGCTACCTTGGGTGTATTTTAAATTGGATTCAGTTTACGGGCTGGGAAATGGAATGGCCAGTCATCTGAGAAGCTCACTGACCATCTGGAAAAGTCTATTGTGTACTGAGCCCCATAACAGAATTTTTGTTTCCCTTTTGAGTTCAAGTATTTTGTGGACACACAATGACCCATCACCACTCTCATCTTTGCATCTATGAGTGCTAGCATATCTGGGCTAGAAAATTCCAGATTACTACCAGGATGGCAGTAAAGAATTATAGTTTTCTATATCTCATCACTGCCATCTAATGGGTGACCAGATTTCTGCAGCCCAAATCTGCTAGCTTTAGCATCCATCACCTATAAGCCTGGAAAAGATGGGTTTTAGCACTACAATTTTAAAATACCTCAGTTTGCCTTCCATCCCTCACAAAGGTCCATGTTATTGTCTCTCAAATGCCAGAAAGATTCCCTGAACATCATTCTGATAATCTCTTGAAGGTACCAAAACTGGATTACATTTTGCCTTCAAGCAGAATTATATTTCCAGCATATGCTAGAATATTCTTAGGGGGAAGAAAATCAGATGAATTATACAGAAAGAACAGAAATTAATGGAAAATGAAGATTGAAGTTCATTGTCCTCATGGTAGGGAGAGAAAGAGGGTGGAGTGTATGGTGAAAGTCTGTTAGAGTTGTGGGCGGAAGCAGGACTGGAATAGCAGGAGTATTGCAAGGGCATTATCTGAAGGGCAAGGTGTGACAGAGCTGACTAACTGGGAGTCAGGTGCATTTGACTCACAGTGTTTAGGATGCTGACAGGTTTTCTGTTTTCCACTTACTAGAATTATTTTTGAAGAGGCACAGCAAAATTCATTACCAGATATAGTGTAATAGTGGAAATGTTGGCCAAGTCTCACATCAGCTACTGACTCATAGATGGGATTCATGTTTTGTACCAAGCCATGGTTTCCTGAACAAACGACAAGTGATGGTGTTTGTTGAACAAACTACAAATGACTAATCCATAAACCGAAAAGTCAATGTATGGTTCAGTGCAATGTTTGAACCAGGACATTATGTATTCTTAAGGCAACCACTGTATTTTTGTTTCTCCAAACTCTCAGAACCACAGTGGAGAAAGAAAAAAGATGTGTCTTGCCTATGACAAACATTTTCAACACTTTAAAGTGGTATCTATGTAAATACTAAGTTCAATGAACTTCCCCAGAGGAAGACTGATGAAAATGCCTGGAAATGGAGCAAAGAATTTGTACAGCAGGGAGGACAACATAAGCCTCTTCATATGTTGTTCTCCCATGGCATTGATGATGGATGACATCTTCCTTCACTGCCAGAATAAATTGAATTATTAGCTACTGTACTTCTGTTTCACTTGTCTGTTGTTGTCACTTTTGGTATTGTTAGCAAGGCTGAGTAGGGTGCCTCATAGATGTGTTTCTCAAATTTGCAAAACTTCTTATGGTTCTCCAGAAGCCCACACAGGTGAAAGCCATCCTGAAGTAGTCTGACAGGCTGGACTCACTGTCAGATTATCATATCGGCTCTCATCTGGAAACATGCAAACTTCCAAGCTGAGCTCTAGAAAAGGCTTATAGGACAACCTATCCACCTATGCATTACTTGATAATGAGAAACACTGATCGAAATTCTTTTCCCCCATCCAAAATTCTACTAGGAAATTGAGAGGTCTCCTCCCTGAATGTTGGGTCAAATAAGGACTGGCCAGGAACATCTCAGTTACCACCATCCTTCTTAGGCTTAGTTAGAAATGTATAGATCAGCCACCTGAAACCTTTGCAAGCAGCTTTAGGTTCAGCTTCATGCATGCTGCTCTGGTAATTAGTCATTTTTTTCACTTCCTTTCTTTCATGTGGAAGTTTTACTATAGTGCTGTACCTGGTAAGCATCCGTTGTCCAGGAGGACAGAGTCATTGTCATTCCTAATCTTTGAATTCCTCTCAGTCTTGACTGTTGAGCATTTTAGACCCAACTGCAGAGATTAAATAAGTAACTGCTCAGCATTTCAGAGGTGTTTGCCTCAGCTCAGTTAGTATCTTTGAGAAGGAGCTACTATCTGACCAGATCCCCCTGCCTGCCGCATTTAAATCAGCCTTCCCCAATCTGGTGCTCTTCAAATAGGAAAACTAGGAATTGTATGTCTAGAGGATCCCAGGCTGAGGTAGACTGATTTAAGCACTTCTTCAGCTCATTTACGGGTACAATGGAAATTATCTATTAGCAAATGTCTAGGCATCTGGCAGTAATATTAGTGCAGAATTAACAAATATGGATTTGTTTGATTGTTAAACTGATGCATTTCAGTTAACAATGGAAATTAAAAGCATTGTTCTCAGCCAATTTATACTATTTTTATTCTGTTCAGTATATGATAAGATACAAGGGGAGAAGCCATGGAGCAGTTTTTATCCACTCAGAGCAGGAAAATCATCACCATCATCATCATCATCATCATCAATCTGGCCTGCGATAGTCACAGACATGGTAAATGGATTTAATGGTACTATGTCTGCCAGGAGAAAAATCAAAAGTAAATACCTGTTACAGATGTATTCTTATTGCAGCTAAATTATCTCACACTGGTATTGACTGAATCAATCTGAGCAAGAAGAAAGGATTCACATACTTCACGAAGAGAAAATATGCAGGTTAGAAAAGGGATTATTTTCCTGTGGTAGGGCTTTGGACTATCTTTCAGGCTTACAGGGGAGGAAAATAAATGCTAAGTTATCCAATATCTGTGATGTTGCATTGCTTTTAATGCTGAATGTTGTAATCTTAGCTCCTGAATGTTGATGTGCCCAGAAACAGGTGCATTGTAGACAGGTGTTGTGCCAGCTCACCACCTCCTTCAGGCACCTGCAATCATTTCACAGGTGTATCTCTTGGAAAAGTATCTGGCACACTATATAGGGCAGCCTTTTAAACCCTGCCAAAGGCTTGTATATTACTCTTCCACTTGGGAGATCCTCATTGGCATTGTTTGCCATGATGTCACTTGTCTTTATTCCCATCTTTATGAAGATGCTCCTGATCAAAATAATTGGGTCCCCCCCAAAAATTGCAATTTGGCAACCCCAGATCAATGTCATGATTTGCCACATGGCCTTAGTTCACCCAGTTTTTACAGGCTGAGGCAATGTATAGATCATTATGCTAAGGAGGTGCTATGACACATTTTGTACTCAGACATGTTTTTAAACCATGACTTACTGAAAACTATAATTATCTGGGTTTATGAAGCAAATGGTTGGATTTACCCATCATGGTAAGCCATAAAGAGGTTTCTTTGGTTTTGGCTTAATGTATTGGATAATCCCAGCCATCTTTTCAGAGAATGGATCTACTTTGTAACCTGTTTCTCTTTTGGAAATGTTTAACACCTCTATCCTACCACACAGGTTATTTATGAATGACCAAATATTTTTAAGAGTGATATTTTGAAGCAAAGATAAGCATCACTGAACCTAACTAGAAGGTTTTTCCTGCTCTGAAAGAGTCAATCATTCATCAGTTCAGAAAACCATCAGAAAACTTACCTTTATTCTCCAGAGGGCTGAGCATCTCACAATCAGGCTGCTGCCCTCAGAAAAAGCTTAGCACATTGATGTGCTATAGCATCATGTGTAAATTTAATAAGACACAAATTCCCCTATGGTCTGTGGTTAAGGCATCAGGCTAGAAACCAGGAAGCCATGAGTTCTAGTACTGTCTTAGGCACAAAGCCAACTGGGTGACCCTGGGCTAGTCACTCTTTCTCAATCCTAGGAAGGAAGCAAGGGCAAACTACTTCTGAAAAACCTTGCCAAGAAAACCGCAGGGATTAGTCCAGGCAGTCACCAGAAATCAACAATGCCTTGAAGGCACCCCCAAAAAGTGTGCATGGGATTCCTTTTGGCATAGAACACCCCCAGAATTTGACACTGTAATGGTGCACTTTGAAGTGCAGGAGCTAATCATGACAAGGTATGTCTTATACATGCATACACTGAAGAACAATAAAACCTAGTATACAGTTTCATTGATCAAGGTCAGCATGACCTCTCAGTCTTGCTATACATATTTACCTAGCAGTAAACTTCATTGAACTTAGAAATGTTTATTTCTGACTATACAGATTCAACTTATAAAATGCATTGTGCTTTAATAAGTAAACTTTACTCAGCTGAATAGCAGCTTTTAGTTTTTAATTTTAAATACAAATAATCTTACAAAGAGGTATCACTATGTAAACTCAAATGTATGGGGAAAATCCCATAAAAAACAGGGAAGAAATTTCCAGTCTCTACTTAATTAGGTTCCTCATTCCCTTTATATGAATCTGTCTTGTTGCCTTTGCCCACACACTGCATTAGCTATTGTTCATTTAATTATGGTTTGTTGACTAATCCATAATTGGCTAGGTTCATACAACATGCTAAGTCATAACCAATATGGTATTGGCTGGGTTCATGTCACACACTAATCAAGTCAAACAACTACATTATGGCTTAGAACAATTTGTGAACCCAGACAATATTATCTCAGTTACTTGCCAGAGCACGGAAAGTGCATTGCTAGCCTTCTGGTAGATGACATTGCCAGTTTCACTCTGAAGAGACCCCAGAGCTCCCGCTTCGCTGGAGTCTTGGCTTGGCAAGCCACATTTCTCATAACCTCCCTGACCTGAGAACCATAGGTAACTAATAGAAGTCATGATGATGGCACACGCACATCATGATGTCATTGCTCAAGTGATGCAAAATAATTTCTGTCATTGATGCCATGACACAGACGATATACAATGTAATATGCATCTTTTTTACTATTGGTACTATTTTTGCTTTCTTTTGCCATCATTATTTTGCTGTTTTCAGTCCTTGTATATTTGTGACAGGTAAACAAGTTTTCTTCCAGTAGTCCTGCAGCTACTGGCCCTGGTTGTGCAGCCAACAGTCCTGAGTCTTGTAGCCCACTTGTTACCAGATGTCCAGGAACTAGAACACCTAGCATGGTCCTTGTTGACCCGGGTTACCACCTATCCAGTATGGGTTTCTTTAAATTACATCTCACCATATTGTTTATGAGAGAGGCACTCTTTGTCTGGCTCCTCTGATGAGACCTGTCCAGTATGGTTGAATCTCTGGCATAGCTCACATCCTTCTCAGAGCATAAAAGGCCCACAACCACATCAAGGTACTGCCTCACTGAGGGATGATGATGATGATGATGATGATGATGATGATGATGATGATGATCCTGTGGACCCTTTGAAGCCAGCTGTATTTTTAAAGCTATGTTGAATGATATAAGGACACAGGTATAAGAAAACACTTGTCCATATTTTTGTCAGTGCTACCTAATGTGGGAAACATGGTCTGCAAACTTCTCTCCTATAGAACATAAAGAAAGAACAAGGATTAAGTCAATCCAAATTTTTGTAGTTATAAAGTCAAGGATTTTTCTGAGCATTGACCCGCATGGAATGTCTCTCTTTTCCCTGACTTGAAGTCTCTTTTGTAGTTCCTTTTCTTTGAGAAATAATAAACAGGCAAAATAATTGTTGAGATCACACATTCAGTGAGTGGCTGATAGGAGAAGCTGATAGTGCCTAATTTCCAAGTCTGTGTACAAACCGTAAGCTGCACAATTCCAAACTTGTCAGCAAATCCAGGCATCTTTATAATTACCTATTATGTCTGCCTTTCTGTCTGGTTCTATCTAAATATATTGGGCTACACTGTTCAGCTTTTCCAGATAGCGTGGCTTTTGGCTCAAACATAATTGGCTTATTTGGTTTTGGCTCATCAAGTTATATGAATCTCACTGTTCTGTTTGTAAACCATAGGCTATAGCTTAGCATATTGTGCAAACCCAGACAGTTGTTTATTCAGTAAACAATAACTTAACAAACCATAGTTCAATGTTGTAACAGACAATTCTAGTAAAGCAAGATTCAGAGGTTCCCATTAGTACGGAAGACACAGACGGTAACCTAATACCCTTCCCCCTGTCAGGAACCTCAGGAGAAATATTTGGCTAACATTCCTAGGTAAATAATGGCTCCCCGCACTTGAAGTTAGCTAGCCAGGAAGGAACTCGCTAGAGCCTTTTTATCTTGGGATCTTCCGGGAAGCAGCATTGATTAGTAGGAAGAATGGTAGAGCCTACTCCAGGTGGTAAAGTGAGACTATTCCAGAACCTAGGAAAAGATCAATCATCTGCAGCCTTTTAGGATCGGTAAAGAATTAAAGTTCCTTAGTTATTTTATTTTGGATGGATTCAGAGCCTTACCCAATTCTTTTTACAGATTTGATTTTCTATGAAGTTCAGTCTCCTTTTTGGATGAGGCTACTTACTGTTCCTTTGTTTACATTTACTCTCTGAAACCAGTCCTTTTTCTCTAAACCCAGCATCCAATGGTCTTTCTGTTTGCTATTTTATGTCTTTTAATAATAACTATTTCAGATGGTCTTTTTTAAAGCCAGCTTGTGTCTTGGGGGTTATAATCTGGCAACACACTTCGGATAGCCTGGACCTCTGCAAATTGACTATCATCTATGGATCTTAAACTGCCATTTTGAAGGGGAAAATGGAGAAAGGAGAAAGTATCTGCCATCTTTTGGCCTTCTTTGGTTTTGTAGCAGAAGGGTGAGAAAGAAGTAACGGTAAGAAACAATTGCTCTACCCTTACTAGCATACTGCATAAAATCTAACCACTCTCTCTATAACCCGGGATATATACCTTGCTTGAAACTAAATTACAAATACTTCTGAGTCAATAGGCATAGGTCCAGTCTGTGTACCCCATTAAGTTTTTGCAGTGCTCCAGAGCAAAGGATAGAGATAAGTAGGATGATCATGTGTCCTACTTTATAGAGGACAGTCTTCTGTTTGAAAGACAGTTGAGCCAATCCCCATTTAACATAAAGAACAATATGAAGAAACAGCCTTGAAATTCATTGTCAAGATTAGCAGCTCAATAGAGTCAAGTATGTGAGATGGGCAACTATAGACATCAAATAAATAAATAAAGCAAAAAAAGCTAATAAACAAAAACACAGGTCACCATTTTCTCCTCTTATGGTGCAGTATATTGTACCCCAATTTAAATTGTAGCAATCCCTATATTTACATCTATGCATATACATTAGCACACACTTTATGCACGTATCTGTCCTCTCTTCTTTTGATTATGAATTTCCCATATTTTTGCAATGCATAAGCGGCCATACTTGAAAAAAAGGCCTTTTGCCTGCGGGGCCCTTGATTTGCTCAGGTTTCTGTGTTCATCTTTGAATAATTTGGGGAAGAAAACAGAAAGACATTTTGATACTTACTGCTACTTTAGCTCTCTAAAAGAAAACATATCAATGCCAATCAAACTATCTAGGATGATATATAATTAAAGTAATGATAAAATAAAATTAATGCAATTCCTGCTATAAATTTGATCTAATAGTACTTCTGTTCTTATTATTGATCATTCAAACCTTGTCTGATCATGAGAGCCTAGAGAAACCTATAAATCTAGAGAACCACAGAACCTTGTTGTCTGCCAGTCACTTGGTAGCAAGAACCAAGCAGGTAAATTTTATTTATTTTCATCTTTCTTAGCTGTTGACTTTATATATTATGTTGAAATATCTCGTGATGTATCTTAAGCCTTTGGGACAGAGTATGATGCAAATCAAAATGAGTAAATAATAATGGATAGTTGCTGTAATCTCACAGTGCTCTCCTGTAGGCTAAATTAAGCAACCAGGGAGGGGGAAAAATGCATAGAAACATGTGGTGGACAGAGAAGACATATGGCAACTAAAATCAGCCCCATGATGATTTGGGTTCATGTAATTGTGGAGGCCAATTCTGAAGAAACTGATCAGCTAGAAAAAGTGGCCAATACAATTCAGACCTTCCTTAATCCTCCCACCAATTGACCATTTAGTATAAACACCCATTTTAGTTCAGCTAGTTATTAGTGGTTTTCAGAGGTCACTAAGAGGCTACAGGTCATGGTTAAACAGATTTCTGTTGTAACACCTTAAACCATGCTCAGGTTAATTATTTTTGAACTTGCCCAAAGAATTGGGTTATTGCTTCCCTAAGGGGTGAAAAGGAAAGGCTAGGAATTCTACAGCTAGCGAGAGAAGTGACACACTGTGTATGCAGTGTGTCAAAGAAAGACACAGATCATTGTGGATTCAGAATACACAGGTTCTGCTTGATGAAATCCCCCGGATTTGGAACCAAGAATAATGGAGTTTTCACACATGGAAGATAAACAAGAATTATTAGAAAACACTGGATTTATAAATAATTTTCAGCAATAGATTATGGATATGTGTTTGTCCATCTGTCAATATTCAAATTAGTTTTTTTCTCGGGAGCTTGGTTTTTTGTTGTTTGTTTATTTTTTGACAACAGGGTAAGGAAGAGGACTTTCAAGTAACTCCCCAAATTTTGTGGAGCTGTTTATGAGACATTGTCCCAGCTTTTTTATGTTACACCACACTGTTAATGCTGTCACAGGTATATGCGTAGTTTTTTCTGTAAACTGGTCTAATGAAAGAAAAGTTTGCTTTTTTATTGTCCTGGTTCTTTTCTAGGTCTGTATTTCAGTAGTGATGATTAGTGAAGTTTAATGTAGACAGAATGTGTAAGAGAAGCATAGAGTATTTGAGACCCTAATATTTAGTTCTTCTTTAAAACCTTTGCATGCTTGTGCTCCAGCTGAGGCTCTATGTAGCATGTGACCTCCAGAAGCATTAAGATGGACATCCCAAAACTATTCTCAGATTGTAATTTTTCAGTGTGACAGAAAGGAAAAGCTTTTACCTTAGGGTTTTGTTTAGGCCCAGTCAGAGGCATCCACAGCAATGGTGTCTGGCTTCAAAATGGCAGGTGCAATTGGGTGAACACAGCCCACACTGTACATATGTACATATGTATGTATAAGATTTGTATGGCTTCCCATCTTAAAACACAACTCTGGAAGCTCACAATGTGCATTGCGTGCATTGCATGCTTGCTAAAAGGGGTAGAGCTTCAACTGCCTAATCATGCTCACCATTTTGAAGGTAGAGTCCATCACTGGATTACTCTGGGAGCCACCTTTTCTTATAGGGTCTCTGACATAATACTCAAAGGCCACAGCTTTTGTGCCTTGCTACTGTAGGGCCTTCAAGGGCAGAGTTTCCCAAACTATGAGGTGTACCTCCCTTGAGGAGGTACAGACAGAGTCAAGGGGAAGTGTGAAAAACCTTTTACAGGTCCTCAACTTATGACAAGTGGGACCAGAATTTCCATCACTAATCAATGCAGTCGTAAAGTGAAACCACATCGCTTAGTGACAGCAATCCTTGCAGTCCTGGTTGCCATCATTAACTGAGTCCCACAGTCGTTAGGTGAGGCAACTTCCTGCCAGATTCCCACTACCAAAGTCAGTGGGGAAGCCGGCAGGAAGTTGCAAGTCCCAGGCTGGCAGACAGGTAAGTGGCTGCTGCTGGTGGGGGAGTAAGTGAGGGGGTACAGGGGTGTGTGGCATGAGTTGGAGAGGGGGTGTGGGCGTGCGCAAGTGGTCGGTGCAGAGCAAGTGCAGGGGGGCTGGGGAGGGTCCACAGGTGGAGGAGACTTATCCATGTGATTTGTGACCTCTCCCACCAGGTTCCCCATTGACTTTCTGGGAAAGCTGGCAGGAAAGGTTGCAAATGGCAATCACGTGATCGCGGAGTGCTTGGCAACAGTTGTATGTGTGAACAGGTTGACAAGTGCCCAGATCACAATTATGTGACTACAGGGGGGCTGGGACAGCTGTAACTCCGAGGATCAGTCGTGCAACCACTCATTCAGCACCGTCATAACTTCAAACGGTTGCTGAATGAACGGTCATAAGTTGAGAACTATCCGTAGTTACATTGTTGCAATAAATCCACCTTTCCCAAACTTTCATTGTATTGTTTTCATTGTTCATTTATGTTCATTTTGGTGTTTAGATTTTTAGGGGAAGTATGTACATTAGGATTACACTACAGGGAGTGTGATGGCAAACAGTTTAGGAACCTCTGTTCTAGGGGGTGGGAGGCCCAGATTGCTCTCACAGATATCCAGTAGCTAATTTTGAAGGTGTGTAGCAATAGTAGAATCAGCTGAAGACAAGTCTGGGAAAAGGAGCATCTGCAGGAAGGGTAAAAATAACCAAGATGGCAGCCTCACCTGCATAATGAAATCTCCAGTCCTTTTTAATGGGGGTTGCAGTGCTGCTTCAGCAATGCAATGGGATCTCCCTGCTGATCTCACCGAGTTAGTATTTCAGAGACTTTAGAAGACTACCCAATAAGTCTCCTAACTTCAAACTGACACAGAGCAGGGATTGAATGGCTGTTCACACTGTTTTAGTTACCAGGATGTTAAGGCCTTTTGGTACTGGGGCACTGCTGTGTTAGCTAGGAACAAAGGCCCCATCAGAATCTGTCTTTCCTGGTGTGCAGAATTGTCTCAGCCAAATAGTACTCTGCTGTTGGCTAGAAACGTGAGTGCTTCATCTTGTCCTCTCAGTGTCTGCACCAAGAAATTATTTTTTCCTCCCTCCCCATCACCCCCCCCAAAAATCAGTAAAAGAAAATGGAAGTATATTTTTTGCCCATTTTCTGGCATGATAACCCTATATTTTGGACCCTTTATCTAGTCTGACTGCAGCTCTAGTACTATGCAGAAGGCCAGGAGCCGGGAAGAAGGCCAAGTTTGGGAGACACCTCCCCTCAATGACTGCACACGTAAGCTGTCAGAGTGAAACGCAGCTGCCACTCACAGTTCTGCGTTTCCAGAAAACCTCGCAACCGCAGCAATAGGAAGATGGGACCAAAACTGTAGAAAGGATACAGTGATGATGTTGATTGATTGGTGGCAAGCTCAATCTATGAGAAGATTGCAACCCATGTCTGGCAATGCCAGTGGTCATACAGTGAGGGGAAGGGAGAGAGGGAGGGAGGCAGGCAGGCAGGCAGGCAGGCAGGCGGGCATTGATATAAATCAGTGTTGTCCAAACTTGGCCACTTTAAGATGAGTGGACTTCAACTCCCAGAATTCCCCAGCCAGTCATGCTGGCTGGGGAATTCTGGGAGTTGAAGTCCACTCATCTTAAAGTGGCCAAGTTTGGACAACACTGATATAAATGATCTCATTGGAGGGGCACAATTTACCAAAAAACACTATTCTTCCTGATGAATTTAATTATTGTCCTCTTCTTTCATTTGTTATTCCTTACTATTAGTGTTGTAAAGTATAATCTACTAAATAATGCTTTAAAGTACAGGATGCATACTGTTCCCCTTCATGGATCACTGCCTTGTCGTGGCGAAGGGGCTTGCGTAACTCAGTGAAGCCATGAGCTATACCGTGCAGGGCCACCCAAGACGGACAGTCATGCCAGAGAGTTCTGACAAAATGTGGTCCACTGGAGAAGGAAATGGCAACCCACTCCAGTATCCTTGCCAAGAAAACCCCATGGACAATGTTAAAAGGCTAAAAGATATGACGCCGGAAGATGAGCCCCTCAGGTCGGAAGGTGTCCAATATGCTACTGGGGAAGAGCGGAGGGCAATTCCAAGTAGCTCCAGAAAGAGTGAAGCAGCTGGGCCAAAGCCGAAAGGACGTTCAGCTGTGGATGTATCTGGAAGCGAAAAGAAGGTCCAATGCTGTAAAGAACAATGTTGTATAGGTACCTGGAATGTAAGATCTATGAACCAAGGCAAGCTGGACGTGGTCAAACATGAGATAACAAGATTGAACATCGACATCTTGGGAATCAGCGAACTGAAATGGACGGGAATGGGGGAATTTAATTCAGGTGACCATTATATCTACTACTGTGGCCAAGAAACCCTTAGAAGAAATGGAGTTGCACTCATAGTCAATAAGAGAGTGGGAAAGGCAGTAATGGGGTACAACCTCAAAAATGACAGAATGATCTCAGTGCGTATCCAAGGCAAACCATTCAATATCACAGTCATCCAAGTCTATGCCCCAACCACTGATGCTGAAGAAGCTGAAGTTGACTGCTTCTATGAAGACCTACAACACCTTCTAGAACTAGCACCAAAAAAAGATGTCCTTTGCATCATAGGGGATTGGAATGCTAAAGTAGGAAGTCAAGGAGTAATCAGAATAACAGGCAAGTTTGGCCTTGGAGTACAAAATGAAGCAGGGCAAAGGCTAATAGAGTTCTGTCAAGAGAACAAGCTAGTCATAGCAAACACTCTTTTCCAACAACACAAGAGACGACTCTACACATGGACATCACCAGATGGTCAATACCGAAACCAGATTGATGATATACTTTGCAGTCAAAGATGGAGAAGCTCTATACAGACAGCAAAAACAAGACCAGGAGCTGACTGTGGCTCAGATCATGAGCTTCTTACTGCAAAATTTAGGCTTAAATTGAAGAATGTAGGGAAAACCACTAGACCACTCAGGTATGACTTAGATCATATTCCTTGTGAGTACACAGTGAAGGTGATGAATAGATTTAGAGGATTAGATTTGGTAGACAGAGTGCCTGAAGAACTATGGACGGAGGTCCGTAACATTGTACAGGAGGCAGCAACTAAAACCATCCCAAAGAAAAAGAAATGCAAGAAAGCAAAATGGCTGTCTGATGAGGCTTTACAAATAGCTGTGGAAAGAAGGAATGTGAAAAGCAAGGGTGAAAGGGAAAGATATAAGCAACTGAATGCAGATTTCCAGAGAATAGCAAGGAGAGATAAGAAGGCCTTCTTAAATGAACAATGCAAAGAAATCGAGGAAAACAATAGAATGGGGAAGACTAGAGATCTCTTCAAGAAAATTGGAGATATCAAAGGAACGTTTAGTGCAAAGATGGGCATGGTAAAGGACAAAAAAGGCAGGGACCTAACAGAAGCAGAAGAGATTAAGAAGAGGTGGCAAGAATACACAGAAGAACTATACAAGAAAGATCTTAATGTCCCTGATGTTCACGCTGGTGTGATCACTGACCTTGAGCCAGACATCCTAGAGAGTGAAGTCAAGTGGGCCTTAGGAAGCATTGCTAACAACAAAGCTAGTGGAGATGATAGTATTCCAGCTGAGTTATTTAAAATACTAAAAGATGATGCTGTTAAAGTGCTGCACTCAATATGCCAGCAAGTTTGGAAAACGCAACAGTGGTCACGGGATTGGAAAAGGTCAGTTTACGTTCCAATTCCAAAGAAGGGCAATGCCAAAGAATGCTCAAACTATCGCACAATTGCACTCATTTCGCATGCTAGCAAGGTTATGCTCAAAATCCTACAAGCTAGGCTTCAGCAATACATGAACCGAGAACTACCGGATGTACAAGCTGGGTTTCGAAGAGGCAGAGGAACTAGAGATCAAATCGCCAACATTCGCTGGATCATGGAGAAAGCACGAGAGTTCCAGAAAAATATCTACTTCTGCTTCATTGACTATGCAAAAGCCTTTGATTGTGTGGATCACAACAAACTGTGGCAAATTCTTAAAGAGATGGGGGTACCAGACCACCTTACCTGTCTCCTGAGAAATCTGTATGCGGGCCAAGAAGCAACAGTTAGAACCAGTCATGGAACAACCGATTGGTTCAAAATAGGGAAAGGTGTACGACAAGGCTGTATGCTGTCACCCTGCTTATTTAACCTATATGCAGAGTACATCATGAGAAATGCCAGGCTGGAAGAATCACAAGCCGGAATTAAGATTGCAGGGAAAATCATCAACAACCTCAGATATGCAGACGATACCACCCTAATGGCAGAAAGTGAAGAAGAACTAAAAAGCCTCTTGATGAGGGTGAAAGAGGAGAGTGCAACAGCTGGCTTGAAACTCAACATTAAAAAAACTAAGATCATGGCATCTGGACCCATCAATTCCTGGCAAATAGAAGGGGTAGAAATGGAAGCAGTAACAGACTTCATTTATTTGGGCTCCAAGATCACCGCAGACGGAGACTGCAGCCATGAAATTAAAAGACGCTTGCTCCTTGGGAGGAAAGCTATGGCAAGCCTAGATAGCATATTAAAAAGCAGAGACGTCACCTTGCCGACAAAGATCCGCATAGTCAAAGCTATGGTTTTTCCAGTAGTAATGTATGGCTGTGAGAGCTGGACCATAAAGAAGGCTGAGCACCGAAGAATTGATGCCTTTGAACTGTGGTGCTGGAGAAGACTCTTAAGAGTCCCTTGGACTGCTAGGAGGTCAAACCAGTCAATCTTAAAGGAAATCAACCCTGATTGCTCATTGGAAGGATCGATAATGAAGCTCAAGCTCAGATACTTTGGTCACCTAATGCGAAGAGAGGACTCTTTGGAAAAGACCCTGATGCTGGGAAAGATTGAAGGCAAAAGGATGAGATGTGACGGCAGAGGATGAGATGGTTAGATAGCATCACTGAAGCAATGAGCATGAAACTGAGCAAACTCAGGGAGGCAGTGAAGGACAGGAAGGCCTGGCGCAATATGGTTCATGGGGTCACGAAGAGTCGGACACGACTTAACGACTAAACAAAACAAAAAAAAACAAATGCATACTGTTAGATATTAAGTTAATGCCAGTAAAATACTGCTTTTATTTGTTTGCATCTCTCTTTATTTGCTGTTAGGAATGTATACCCTGCCATTCAGCAGATTCCTAGGATGACTTTTAAAAAATTAAGTATAGACTATTAAATTTAGAGTATGCTGAATATTTCCTGTATCCATGCACAGGATCTGAAATAATGTTCCTAATAAAATATTCAGGACTCAGCAAAAAAAAAAAAAAAATAGGCACTACAGGAGACTTTAATAAGGAGCTGTTCAATAAAATTAAAGGTCACCTCTAATTCTGGATCTTGATCTGGAGATTTGTCTGATTCACTTTCCTCCAGGTAACTCTCAGAATTTTCTCCGGGTTGGAAGGCACAGATAGTGGGTTGTATTTCGTGTTTTCTTGCCTACATCAGACCAAGATAATTGATTCTTCATCATAGTACTCATGAAGAACTGTTCTCTTCTAAATTTTAATCTGTAAGAATGATTGCACTTGGATTAATTAAATTGACAATTACAGGGTGATGTATATAGATTTCTAACCTGAGAAAAGGAAAGGGGGAAGGAGAGAAATTTTTGAAAGTGCCATACTAAGTATTACCATTATGGTGATGTGTTGCCATCACAATAATAACTTGTACCTTAGAGCCTCAAGTGAATTAACTGAAAAGAAATCTTCCTCTTGGAAGGAGCTGATATTCTGTGCAAAGCAAAGCACTGGAGCTTATTAATGCAGGTGATGTCCCTGTATCCCGCAGGGAATTTGGATGGTGACAGAAGATAGATGTGTCTGGCACACTTTGGAGAGGTTGCTGTTAAGGGAGGGGAGACACTGCAAAGCAGATCTGTCTGCTTCTTAAGCCTGAGTACCCTGGCCCCACACCTTCCTTCCTGAGCAAAGGAGGTGCAGTGTATCGCTGGCTGGCCGGATAGCTAGCAGGTAGACGGGCCCCAACATGTTGTGCTGCTCAGGGATGAAACCTGCACAAGGCTTTTACCTGCTCATTATCCATGATTCACCTGTGATGCTGCCTTCCGCTTCCACACTAGGATATGCTTCAAAGAGAAGTGGGTAAAGAGGAAATCTATTCTTTTTAATCTGAAAGTGAGGCTGTCAGGCTGGCAGCTTGGGAGGCTGGGAGGCTGACTGAGTCAGTGACTGCAGGAAGAGGTGGAGAAAGTAATGGGTCTGATTCACCAGCATTTCTTACCTTTACCTGGTGACAAAGGAGGCATCTGACATTTATTTGGATGCTTTGCTGGAATGCTCCAGAGGAAGGAAGGATGGAATGCCTTTCTGCTTATGAATTTGAGCTGGAAGAGAAGATGCTGCCAGGGTGTGTTCAGATAGACCATATGAAAATAATCATAGGGTTGGAAGGGGTCTTCTAGGTAATCCACTCCAACACCCCTCCCCCATCAGTTCAGAGAATCCAGAACTAAAACAGACCCAAAGCATGCTTGATCTAGATGAGGTAGAATATGATTCCATCCTAAGGAGGGATGATAGGAATTGTTGTCCAACCCAGCTAAGGAACACTAGGTTGCAAAGGGTGCTCTAGATGCTTTCTCAGATTCTGACTGAAAGCCTCCAGTGAGAGGGAGTGCACTAAACCCTCTAACTATGTGCCATGCTGTTTAATCTCCTGGTATGATCTAAGTGACAAAAAAACATAGTTCGCATGAATTGTGTCTTTGTCAATGTGTATTCTTTGCCCTCAGAATTTAAAGCATTCATGGTCTGGTAATCTCCAAAGGTGTTGGGACCATTAACTCCCAGAATCCCCATGCAATCTGGCTAATGGAAATCCTGGGAGTTGTCTTCACATATCTGAAAGACACCTGCTGTGACTTTTTGCTCTGTGTGATGGTAAGGGGTTCTAAGAAGTTCCAAATCAAGATCAGGCACAAGAAGTCTGATTAAAAAATCTAAGTTCAGCTCATAGCTCAGATTTGGGTGGAGCACTGAACCTTAAACCGAAGGTATTTGTAGCCTATTTCAGCAAGAACATTTTAAAATATGGCTTGATAGCTGATGCCTTAATTAAAAACAACCTCTCCCATGACATACATTTTAAAGGAAATTTGTAAAGTAAAATACCTTTTAAAAATATTTCTTTGATCCTTACGAATCATAAACCAGGCGACACATCTTATCCTCAAATGACTACGCCTGGAACTGAGCTATTAAAATCCCTGAGTGGTAAGCTTTGAAGGGAAATGCTAGCACGCCCTGGACTGCAGCCATGTAAACATGCTACTGTAATAATCATCATCATCATAATAATACCAGGAACAATAACTTCAGCTTGAGGAGCATCTGTGGGTGCTTAATTATTATAAACCAATTGCTGTTTGTTCACGTTCCTATCTGCTGCCTGAGACAGGGAGTTTCCATACAGTGGAATTTCTTTTGTTTTGTAGATACAGTAACTATATTTTCTCTATAGGTATTCGCTGTTGTGTTGTAGAAAGAATTGTATACTACAAATTTGCCATGCACTTTGAGTTGTATGTTGCTTGCATTCACACCAACTTTATTTCATAGTTCTAGCAATATCTGACAAGATGTTGGAGCACCAACTGGACATGTTTGGGGTGGATTAATTTCAGTTTCTGGGTTCTGAAGATGTGGCCAAGATCCTTGAATTTCCTGGTGCCTTGCATGTAGACTTGACTCTTGCCCATCTTTGCAAGGGCTGAAGATGCCAAGGCTGGAAGGAAAAAGCTTGAGACCAGACAGAACTGTTATCAAAATATAGTGCAGGTATCCTTCACATCCAAGGCTAAGAAACAAGCAGCAAGACATCTCTCACCACTGAAGAGTAGGAGAAAGAAACATCAGATTTAAAGCCAGGAGCTCTTTTATATTGCTAGATTTCTCAATAGCTGATCTTCTTTATTATTAGGGCTTCTTGTGTCTGCAGTAAAAGCAACTGATCTATCTGAGCTGTGTCCTTGAGTCTTTTGCTGCTAGCTGCTGAGTGCTGGATAAATTTCTAGAGAAAAAATTACTACTGTGCCCAGGTGAAGCCATGATCTCAAGATCAGTTATCCCTACTTTCTACCTCATGGAAGGAGAAAATGTACTCAGGACTCCAGGATTAAACAAATTCATGGACTGTGGATCAGGCTACCAATGCCTTGCTCCAATATCAGAATCACATAGCAATACCAGTTAACCCCGATGATGAATTAACTAGTCATTGTGGCTCTCATGCCCCACATTCAGTACCTATACCATTTTCCTAAGCCCACTCCATAGCCTGACATACTGTAGTCAACACTATCAAAAGCCTTTCTATAATCAATGAAACCCATTTTTATCTCTTTTTGGTATTCTTTGGCTTTCTCAATTATCCAACATGCATCAGCAATAATGTCTCTTGTTCCTTGGCCTGTCCTAAAGCCAGCATGAGCTAACATCACCCTTTCCATGTATGGCTCTAATATGTGTTGGATGATCCTAATCATTATTGACAGAAGGAGTTACAAAATGGATAATCTCTCTTCTCTTATAGAACAACCCAGATTTGGACAATTACACTACTGTCATTGACTCCTGAGGGCTAATTTTGACAATCCCATCAAAATAGCAAGATCTGTTGCCTATGATAAGGTAAGCACTTTGTGTGAGAGTATGTTGCTGACTTTTGGTAGTTAGTGGGCAGGAATAAAAAAGACTTCACCATTTTTAAGACAGACTATCCAATGAAATACAGAATGAGCTCCTTCATCAAGGTATGACTGTTCTTCAATCACACACTAATATGCCTTGCACACTCAGCCTGTCAAACCCTCTATGGGAGTGGCAGACTCTTACAACTAGGGTCCATCTCAGAATGCACGGTCCCTCTCTTACTCACTATCTGTGGCTATCAAAAGTTACTGCAACTTTACTTGGTTTCTCCATTCCAGTTTTTGCTATTTTGGGAATAGACTGGCTTTAAACTCACAACCCATGCATTAATTGTGTGATTATCACTACATGCAAAACTACACCACCTGAAATGTCTCAAGCTTCCTTCCCATTTGTCAGAGCATAGCAGATTTTTTTTCTATCTTACCTGTGTTTGAAAGGGGAAAAGCACAGACTGCCCCTCTCATTCAGTTCTGTGACTCTATCATAAACCTTATTTCTGGGACTCAGATTCATACAAAACACTGCTATCCCTTATCAGAAATAGAATTAGACACTTTAAAGTAATTTATTGATGACAACTTGCAAAAGAGTTTAATCTGTCCCTCTTCCTCTCAAACGACTGCTCCTACCTTTTTGTTTATTTGTTTGTTTGTTAAAAATAAGATTGGCTCCATATGACTATAGGCTCTTGAACTCTGTAACCATTAGGGATCATTACCTTCTTTTCATTCTCTCTGAACTGCAAAAAGTATGTACTATTACCAGGTTGGATCTCAGAGGGGCTTATAATCTAATTTGCATGAAGGAAAGTCATGAATATTTAACAGACTTTATTACCCAGAATGAGAAGTTTGAATATAATCTCATGCTGTTTTCTCTGGAAGGTTCTCAGTCTTCGTTAGATTTATAAATCATATTTTTGTGACTTGTTGGACCACATTTTAATCATTTATTTGGATGATTGTTGATCTATTCTGAGGAACCTTTTACAGTACTTAATCAGACAGTACTTAATCAGATTTGCTTCTCATTCCATCCTCTGGCATCCAGATTTGTTCTTCAAACTGACACTCCTGATTTTGCCTTGGGGCCACATTTTACAATCCATGCCAGAGCTTGAGGGCAGCTTGCTCCCTTCTTCATTGTTTTCCAGACAACTTTTCCAGCCAAAAAATCCATGACCTTTTCAACAAGGAGCTTTGCCCTGCCCTGTCCTGTGAAACTCTGGTAGCAGGGAGAGCAACTCCTTCCCTAACTGAACAAATCTATACTCAGTAAGTACAGGACCCATATGAATGGGTTTGAATGGATGACCTTCAGGGAATCCCTTTGTCTTCACCCTTCCCCTTAGGAATGGAGAGAGTTACATCATAATGGCTGTATATCCCTCTTCACCTGAGGGAAGAATTCCTACAGTTCTGCCAGAACTGGATATTTCGGAGTATTTAAAATAAGCCTCCTTCTCCATGATTTCTGGTAGTCTCCTGTCTGACATGCTACACATATCACCATGCCAAATCTCTAATCACCAAGTTGTCTGGACATTGCATCCCTTCTTGTCACCATAGGGGCCTTGGGAAATTTCTTTGGACTTTATTACTGATCTAAAATGATTTATTTCATCCCATTGTGGCTTTTCTTCTGCTCCTGTGACAGTCTATCTGTTTACTCATAATTTTGAGATGTGGCCTATCCAATCTGGACCATGGCCTACTCAACCATCTCATCTCAGATAAAGGCCTGTAGTCCATGCACATTTTGGAAGTTCCATAAACTAACAGTGATTCCTGATAAGACAGAGATGCTAGAATTTGGTGGCTCATAGGACTGTAAATTGGATTACTATCTGAATCTTGGTGGAGTTGAACTCCCCCAAGGGAGTTTGGAACCTCAGTGTCCTCCTGGATTCAACTCTATCACTAGAAGCTGAAGATATATTTGCCGGGTGCAGCTAACCCGTCACCTGAAACTTTTCCTGGAAAAGGATATCGTGGCCAACTTTTCCTTGATCACAATAGATCACATTCTGGTTAACTCCCAGATAGATTACTGCAATATGGATCAAGTAGGTCTGCCCATGAAGATGTCTTGCATAGACCATATAAGACTGGTTCTAAAAGATCTGCACTGTCTATCCCTAGCGGTTAGACTTCAGGTTTTCATAATGATGTGTAAAGCCTTAAACAACTTTGTTATTTGATAGGGCTGTGCTTTCCTTCAGTAAAGGGTTATGTGAAACACACCCTTGAAGCTCTTTCATGGAGCCACGTGACCTTTAGCTTCTAGAGTAGAGTAAAGGAACTATGCTGCTTTGTTTCACATCACTTTCAGGACTCATCTAGAAGTCAATACCTCAAACTACAAATGCACAGATGCCTCTTCTGGTTATCAGAATTCTGAGTGAAATATAAAACCTTTTACTTAATGTAAAATAAGAGTTTCCTCTATGGAGTGTTAGAGGCTATATATAGGAAATGTTTGCAACTGTAGCCAAAACTTACCCTGTAAGATTGGGGACATACATTGCACTGATCCATAATATGGTTTGTTTGATTTTGAGTTAGCACAATATAGGAACAGTCATTGTAGTCTGTTTGATAAACTATGATTAAAGTAAACCATGGCTTACTGCAATGTGTAAATTCAGCCATTGGAGCTTGTTTAAAGAGAACTCAATTCTTATTTCTTTATAATAGCATTCCTCAGCTTGTCACCCTCCCATGTGTGTGACTTGAGTTTTCAAAATCTCCAGCCATCATGATCACCATATTAACTAGGTATTCAGGGAAATGAAGCCCAGAAGGTCTAGAAGGCACTAGTTTGGGGAGGTTTGTTTTATAAGGTTAATACATGATACTGTATTAGAAAATGCATCTCTTCCATATAGAGAAGGCATATCATATCACTGGCAACAGAAAACCATATGAACATGATTATACTTCCTCTAACTAAGCAGGCACAGCCATTGAGAATAGCAGAAATGTTAGTGGTATATGCTTTTGCAGGCATAGACTAGATCTATTTGCATTGGTAAAGGATATATAATATCCCAGAGTTGTTGGGAGTTGGGCAACATATAATTTTAATAAATTATTGTTGGTCTCATTTTTAGCCAGAAGTTTAAAATTAACATAACTTGGCATTTTTATCCACTTATCGAGTCCTTCTCAAGACCTGGATAGGCAGATGTTGTTGTTTGATGGTGTTAAAGGTATCATCGCGGGATGTAAGATGTTCCAAGTAAAGCTGCCTTTTGCAACTGACTGATGATTTTGTCAGTGCCGATGGTCTTCAATGATTATGGTCGGTCACACAGTCAGCCAGATTTGGCATTTTTATCCACCTATTGAGTCCTTCCCAAGGACCTGGGATAGGCAGATGTTGTTGTTTAATAATAGTAAAGATATCACCGCAGAATGTAAGCTGTTCCAAGTAAAGCTGCCTTTTGCAATGGACTGATGTGGATTTTGTCAATGCTGATGGTCTTCCAGTGGTGCTCCAGATGTTTTGGGGTTGCACCCAAGGCACCTATTACTGTTGGTACTATCTTTGCTTTCTTTTGCCACAGTCGTTCTACTTGTATTTGCAGGTCCTTGTATTTTGTAATTTTCTCCAATTCTTTCTCTTCTCTTCTGCTGCCTCCAGGTATTACAATGTCCACTATTCAGATTTCTTTGTCTTTATTATCAACAATTGTTAAGTCTGGGATGTTGTGTGGTAGATGCTTATCTGTTTGAATTCTAAAGCCCCAGAGCACTTTAGCTTCTTCATTTTCTATTATTTTGTCTGTTTTGTGGTCCCAACAGTCCTTGCCTGCAGAAAAATGGTATTTCTTGCAGATATTCCAATCCACCACTGTTGCTACTTTGTCATACCATTGTTTGTAGTCAGTCTGTACGATCTTCTTCCAGCAGCTGACTAGGTGGTCCACTGTTTCTTCAGCTTCTTTGCAGAGGCGGAATTTACTGTTTGTTGCTGTCTTCTCAATTCTGGCTTTGTATGCATTTGTTCTTAAGGTTTGGGCTTGTGCAGCCAGAATTAGCTCCTCTGTCTCTTTCTTCAACTCTCTTGCTCTTAGCCATTGCCAGGTCTTGTTGTTATCTCCTTTGCCTGCTAGTTTTTTGTGTATTGGCCGTGTGGCTTGCCTATCTCTTTTCTGTTCTTCATTTGGTCTTTCTTACAGGCCAGTTTGATCTCTTCGGTATTCAGTAAGCCTTCATGGTGTACCAGCTTCAGTGCATCTTCTTCACTATCCTTCAGATATTCTTGTAATGTCCTTTTTTCTTCTTCAACTGTCTGGTGTACTTGCAACATTCCACGCCCACCTATGCTCCTTGGTAAATAGAGTCTGTCAACGTCACTGCATGGATGAAGGGCATGATTCATTGTCACTATATTTCTGGTCTTCCAATCCAGGGCTTCTAGTTCTGCTTGAGTCCAGTCCACTATTCCAGCTGTGAGGATGATGATGATGATGATGATGATGATGATGATGATGATGATGATTTCTACATATTGTCAAAATGACAAGGATTTGGATTCATGTAGGTATGAGAGAGACAGTACAAAAAAGTACCATTTCAATCTGAAACTTCGGTGACCTTGTTGTCCTAAATGCTAGCCACTTCCTGAAAATGTCGTAAGAGCTCTAGTGCACTTGCCAGCTGAACTAAACAAGGTAAATTTATCTGGATGAAACATCTCAGAACTATATAAGCTATTCATTAGCTGGCATGGCTTTAGAAAGTATCATGATTACATAGGAAAGGCCCAATCCAATTTTAACACCTCTAATAGAGCAGAAATAAAACATATGTTCTCCCTATCTTCTAGCTTGAACTCTGCCTTCCTTTCCTCTGAGAGCTGGTATTGAACTGTCTTCTCAATGTGCAAACTGCAATTCCTGCCATCTATAACCAGGCTGTGTCCTCTTGGCAGCACTGCCTAAACCTGACAGCTTAAAGAAAGTATTTTTATGCGTGCAAAGTATACATGACCACATGCTGATGTGTAAGTTCCCCATGTGACTAGGAAATACATGTGGTAACAGGAGCATCAGCAGCTGCTCTCCGGCATTCAGAGCACAGGCAAGACTTTTCAGTCGTTGAATCACAATATTGTTTTGGTCATTGTCCTTAGAACTTGTTAGAAAAAAGTGACCTCTTTCAGCCAAATCTTGGAAATGGAAGAGAGCAATTTTACAACTGGAATAAGGGAGAAAATTATTCCACTTGTGCAATAAAAAAAAATCCACAACTTGTTCCTAGTCCTGTATGTAATCAAGGGACAGCTAGGGATTAGGCAATACAAAAAAAAGGGGGGGGGGAGGAAGAGAGAAAGAATGTTCCCCTCCCTTCCCAAACCTCCAAAGTCCAGTAGCTGTTCTTGTTTTATTTTTGCTATCTTTTGTGAAAGACACTTATCAGAGATGTAGCGTAACACTGAAAGCGTAGTTTCCAGGAAGGGAAGGAAGCATTGGGTCACAACACCACTACCACCCTTTTCCAGCAAACAAGCAAACTGTGCTGATAACAAGGCCAGTGGTATGTGCTGCAGAAGAATGTGTGTCAATAGGGGAAATATGCAAACTAGCATGTGCTACTGAAGCTTCAGAGTTTACAATACTTTTCTCTCCAGCAGGGGCTGGTGAGATCCACGTTTGCTCTAAAGCAAACATTATGGAAGCTCAAGAGAGACTTGTGGCCGTCTGTGCCACCTAAGAATGGGAAGAGGGGCATGTAAAATATGTTTTCCCCCTGACAATGAGCAAGAATCTGTTCTGTTAAATCTTGGCCTGATTTTCCATTCTATCAGCATGGCATATCATGACTCCCTTGCTAATTTCCAGTTTCTGCAGAAGTGAATAGTCCATCTACCCATCAAAGGGGACTGAGTCTGGCACATTTGTGATGCAGATTCTATTAATCAAGCCAACTCTTTGCTTAGGCATGCTACAAAGAATAGTAGGTATGCATCGACTTCTGCCCCATTGATATTGATCAGATACGGGAGTGCCTCGTTCATCTGGGTGCCTCCTTTTAGAGACCAAAAGGGACAGTGTGTTACATTTGATGCTAAAATTTCACTTTGAGCAACGAACACATGGTTCAAAGGGATTTCTGCCCAAAATTGGATACCATGTGGTATGTGTGGTTTTGTACATTGACAGTACTCCTTTTTCTATGTGGCCGTGCAGAGTGTGCTACTGTGCCTTAGGCAGCTAGCAAGAATTATCCAAACAGGTCACTGTAGCCACACTTGTTTGAATAGGTTCAGAGATCTAAGTGCTAGAGGTCAGTGTCATCCATTGTAGGAAAGCATGAATGTGTTCTATGATGAAATGAGAAAGCGGTGGATTTGTTTCCCGTTCAGGAAATTGCAAGAATGCAAACAGGAAATCAGTCAGGGATGCACTGATGGACTGTGGCGCCAAAGATCTGGTAAAAATGATACATGTCTACAAGTTGGTAGCATTGCATATTTGCATAGCACTTTCAGCACTTATGTGCTTATTAGCTCAGTTCCAATTCTCCTGCTACACAAGTGCTTAAGTCAGTTCCAGTGGCAAAGTCCCTTGTTTTCAGGCTTTTCCATACCATGGATTTTTTTTAGGGGGAGCTGAACAAAATTTACAACTATCTATCCATCTTCACATACACACACACTAAGGAGACCATCAGAAAGGGTCAGCCCTCTGCTTCTGTACTGTAATACAAGTACTGGTTTTGTATAAGAATGATGTGTAGTTACTACATTTTGAGTGTGTTTCATGCAGTGTGGCCCCATTGCAGAAATCAGACTTTTCCAACTGAGAGGTAGCTATTGGAATTGAAAAGAATTACTAGGAAACTGATTCGCTCTCCTGTCCCTCCAAGTTCATTTACTAGATATGTAAGCTGTAGGTGACATGTACTTTGCAAGCACAATGAGCATATCTTAGTTACTATTTGCATCATAACTAGAACTCCCTCCTGTCTAGCTAACATTGCAGAAGGCTCTTAGAAATCACCTTAGCTTATATATTAAAAAATTGTTACTCCATGCATCTAATCAAGTGCATTATAGTTCATAAAAGCTTATGTTATCATAAATATATTTTTGACCTTTGTGATGTCACAAGATTTTTATTGATTTTATTGCAGTGAAAACTATGAAGGACATACCTTCTTTTAATTAAAAAAGAGGAATGATAGCTACAGTGTGGTAGAAGTTAAAAAAAAAAGTATAATCTTTCAGTGTTATAGAAGCATTCACAAACCATATAGCCTGAATTAAAATTAATAAAAACAATACAATTGAACTAATTTTAACATGTGAAAGAAAAGGGGGGAAAGGGATAGAAAACAAATGTTTGAATATTTTTCTCATAGACAAAACAAAACAAAACTTGATCAGATTGCTGGAAATCCCTCTTCCTTGTCCCTCTGTCAGAAAAACACTAATTCAAATGTTGATAAATGGCACATCAGTAAGAACACTTTCTGTTCCAGCAGAACTTCCTCCTCTGTAATTTCCATGTTCTTTCCTTATTGTCACTACCCTGAACAGATCCAGAGTTTTAGAACTTATTTATCATTTGTAATCTATCTATCATCCCCTTCCTCCCCCCGAAAGAAAAAGAAAAAAGCTGGAGTCCATGGCTCTCCTCCTGGTTTATCTTTCCAACCATCCTAAAGATAAGCTCTGCTTGGCTAGTACTTTTCACTGCTCTGCAGGAATCTGAATTTTGCCTCCCCAGCAAAGCAATCTAAGCACTGTAATACATACTCTAAGTACCGTACAACAAAACACAAATTTCTGCACAACATATGGTTTAGCCCTAAGAAACAGCATCATTGTCACTTAACAAGATTATTGCTGCCCCTCTTTTCTTCTTCCATGCCCCCCGCCCCCAGTTATAATTCATCATGTGAGAACAAGACAAATCCCAGTCTTGGCACTGGTTGACAGTTTACACAACTGATCCATGATCTATGTGTGATATTAAAATATTGATTTTGATGATTGGGTAAGTACATTGTTCACACATTAATGAAAACTGATTTTAATTGAAGTAAACTGACCCCAGTACACATGTTTGTATCTTTCCTCCATGGAGAACAGAATTAGGGTTAATTAGAATAATGCAGGATGTTTCTGATCTGGGTATCTCTTGCTTAAAGAAAAAAATTGTTTTTAAAAAGTTACTGCTTAAAGAAAGGCATATTAGAAGGTTTCAAATATTTGATGGACTGTTGTGCAGAAGATGGGACAACTTCATTTTTTCATTGTTTAAGATGGTATTAGATGGTAACTAATAAGGAAATAATTTCTAGCTAAGTGTTAGGAACAAACAGTTTAATAGTGGGATGGAATGCCCTGGGAATTCATGGTACTTAACCAGAAACTGTGTAGTCATCTGTCAAAGATATTGTAGTTGCAAGATTCCTGCACTGTTTCCAAGGGTTGGACAATATGACCTCCAATGTACTTTACATCTCTAAAATGTTATGACTACACTAGCACCAAACATCTGCTTTGAAAGTCAAAATAATAGTACTGTGGTGGTAACCCTTCACTCTCTGAAAACCAGCTCCAACACCTTAAATATGGGGAGCTATGCTAACACAAAGCCCAAAGATGGAGTCTACATTGTGTGAGTGATGGTTTTCAGTTCTTCAGAGTGTTCCTTCCTAGCCCAGAAATCATTCCAGCATTGACGTGTGGGCAGGGGATGGAGAGATAACTTGCATACCTGGGAAAGCTACTATTTATCTAAAAATATAAAGAGAAAGAGAAGCAGTTTGGTATAGTGGTTAAAGATGCTGCACTAGCACTTCGGAGATGAGTTTTAGTACTGCCTTAGGCACAAAAGCCAAGTGAGTGACTTTGGGCCAGTCGCTCTCCCTCAACCCTTGGAAGAACGCAAGAGAAAACTTCTGAAAATGTTGCCAAGAAAATTGCGTGGACTTGGCCATATAGTTGCCACGAATCAAGACTGACTCAAAGACTGCCTGCCTGCCTGCCTGCCTCAATGAATGAATGTTGCATTATAAGGACTAAGAGGAATAGGTGAGATATGCTGGAAAAAAGATTGCTCATTGGGAGAGACAATCCAGGAGGCTAGGGGCCTCTATGGAGGGGTGTGTGTCAAAAATTCAAGATGGCAGCTGCAAGTTCATGATTGAAGCTCTGCCTTTTTTTTACCTGGGTCACATATGCATCACACATAAAAAGTTGGGGGTGGGGCTTTGATCCATGATCACAGCCACCATTTTTATTTTTATTTTTTTACTATCCCTACCCTGCCAACACTCTGAAGCCAGCTTCCCTAGTCACCCATAATCCCATAAACCAGGATGGTCAGCAGCTATCTTCTAATATTGTAGGTCTGTGTGGAAGTTAGGCATATCAGCACTTTTGTTGCAAAGATGGATGCCATTCAATAGGCATGATCTATATGCATAATAATAGCACTTAACTTTTATGAAATACTTTTAAGTGCTAACAGTGCTTTGGAAATATTAACTCTTTATAATCTTTACAACCCTGTAAGGCAAGTCAGTATTATTAACTCTTCTATTGCAGAGGACAGGTAGGTTAAAGCAAGAGGCAGAGAGCATAAGGCCACCTAGTGCCATCACGGCAGAAGCAAAATTCAAACCCAAGAATTCTTGGTCCGTAGCTTAAGCCCTTTGCCACTGTGCTGCAGTAGTCTCTGGTGCAGGTCATTTGGAAGGAAGAAAAACATTCAGTTTGCTACAGGGGCTCCTTTGATTTTTTTAATAACTGAAACATACCACTGAGATGACACAAATCTGTGGCTGAATGGGTGGGTAGATCTCTCCCTCCCTCCCTCCCTCCCTCCCTCTCTCGCTCTCATCACATCACACTGGACCAGAACTTCTGTTGAGGAAAAAATAAATTCTAAAAGCCAAAATCACCCTTTTGGAATTTTTTGTACAAATCATTTTGTCATTTCCAACAGCCTTTCCAATAAATTGATTTGCCCCTAAATTGTCACAGCTTCTTTTAAAGGACATTATGGAGCACCAAAATTGATAGTATTTATGCAAGAAAATGTGTAAACTGAGTTTCCATAAAGAAGTGTAAAATATAACTGTCATACCTGTTTGCCCACAACTATATATAGGATGTATAATAAAGATATACACATGGAAACTTTCCCCTAGTCTCAGTTTAGAACTTGAACCCTACACCAGAAGCACAGAAAGTGGGGCAATGCAAACAATTGAACAAATAATCTGTATGTATTGCATGCTCATCCCTGAATATTAGCTCAATGAGTCCTATAAGACATGGAGAATACGCAGTGCTCTTATGCTCTTGGAAAATGGCAGCAATGCAACACAAAGAGCCAAACTCTGGCTGCTCTGCAACTGCCTTCTATGTTGGGAGGAATGCACCCGTGAGTGTGTGTTTTCCACCCTTTGGTTAGAAATTAGAGAGGCTGATTCCCCACCACACACCCCTGCCTGCCAGCAAATTTCTAAAAGTGGTTTGCAAGGGCTGAATTTATTTTTTAATTGGAGCAACTTGCAAACCCTATGGGTTGTGGTATTTCTGAAAGACCAGTTGAAACTTCTAGATCAGGAATTGGCATTTTGGGGGGAGTTTCTTACAACGTCATCAGAATGAGCAGGCCAAAGTTTGTTTAAAGAATTATGGGGGTTTGGAGCATAGCTTTAGGGTTGGGAGGTTTTAAGCAGTGAAACTGATGATTTAACATCCCTCCTCCATTTTGTGATGAAGCAAACAATGTATTCTTATATCTGCATACTGAGCTTGGCATTTACTGTATACAGACTCCCATATAGGTAATAGACACAACACAGAACAATAAAAAGTGAGTTCTATAGTTGCTATAAAAAAACTAGAGCACCATACAATACAGAAGGATCTGGGTCATTCTGAGCTAGATGTAAACTAGCTTTTACCATAACTAAAGAACTATAGTGGTCTAAACCAGGAACTATTTTGGGTGCATAAATAGTTTCTTTATCTTACTCAAAATTTAGAACGAGCGGTGATGAATTAATATTCTCATTGTCCCAAGTATTACTAAGGGTTGGTCTTCAGAATCCACTCTTTTGAAGTATATTCAACCAGGCTAAGGCTAAGCAGGCTGAATTTCCTGCAGATAGATGTTGTCCTTCTGTGTCCTTAGTTGCTCAGTGACACTGATAGTGTGAATTCTTACCCAGTTGTTAAAAGTATTTCTTTCTGTTTGTTCTTGAATAGCTTCCCAATACTACCTTGATCATAACTCATTCTCTTTGGTTTCTTCCCTTAAATATTGGAAAGGATCTCTGCTTGTTAAAGAGAGGGTGCTCCTGAAATTACAATAATCACCAAAGCAATATCAGCATTATTAGACATCTTGGGTGGATGTCCCCAACCCCTGTTTTTTGCAGGTCCTAGAAGTCTCTTTCATTGTACTGTAGAATTTTGATTTTCCAACATTAACCCAGTTTAAAGAGATTCCCCCTAACCCTCCCCAAACTGAGAAATATTGACAGTACCCATATGCATGATATATTGTCCCATCCACTTTGCATTTTCATTCTATATGTTGAGATTCCCCAAAACGTTCACACACCAGCCCTTACCCTAGAACCTGAACCTCAAATTATAAGCACATACATTATTATAAATTAGTAAAAGCCAAACTCCTGCCTTGGAAAGCTTACAATCTATCAGCTGACAGGACAGTAGTATTAATTTGTTTAGTTAAATCAAATAATGTAGATTGATTACAAGAATGGAAAAAAGTAGCTCTTTCATCAACCATCACCTAATGTTCCAGAGAGGTAAAGCAATAAAATAGTTTCCTAGTGAGCAGGAAGTTCCCTTTTCTCAAAGGTGGATAATGATTGCAAAAGAAGATTTGGAGAGGTGTCAACATCAGCCCTTTATTGTCCTTATGCATTTGTGGAATTTTACAGAGAATTCAAATGCAGTTGTCTTCCAAATGAGGGTGCACAGTCAGTGCTTGTGCAAAATACCCCCTCCTTTCTGTTACTTCCATGGGATTGTAAGTGTGAGCAACTTCAGTAGCCCTGGATATATAGATGGAGAAATGCTGTTTCAAGGCAGCGAGTGCCTCTTCTGAATGAGCAGCATATTGCCACCTTGGCACTTGAAGGGGTGGCCTGTACTCTCATTGGAAGGGGTTCTTATCTCATCCCCACTCATACCTTCAGGGATCCCATTATAATGACCTGATTTGATAAAGGAGTACAAATGCTGAAATGTTAACTCAAAGGCATGAGAGGTATTGGAGGCAAATGAGGGGATATGAGAGTACTGGAGGTAAAGTTGGGGGAAAGGTGTGTGTTTTGATATTGATTTCAGGGGGCAAGAGAAGATGCACGTTTGGTCATTGCCAGTTGGCTGGCAGTGCTCAGCCCTTGGCCAGAAAGGGTAAGCTAGACTTGATTGGTAGTTCACTGTGTGTGACTTGCAGTGCAAACATATGAACGTATCCACAACCATAATGTGCTGATACCCAAATACAGCTGAAAACAGTAAAAAAATCCAGTCTCAAGTGCATTTTAAACTGGATTCAGAGGGATGGGAGATAGAAAAAGTGGCCTTTCAAATTATCCTCAGAGACAATGTGATTCTCTGCCCAAGGAAGGGGTCTTTTTCTATAAATAAACCAATGGATACATAAGTGAATAAGCTAAATGTTTTCCCTTCTTGATTGAATTCATGCACCAATTAAGAAAATGTATTAGTAAGGTAGCCTTATGCATTTAAACAGTATGACAAATACGATTTTTGCTTTAAGAATATGGCCATTTTGTACAAACAGGGGAAATATGCCCAAACGTTAATTCAATCTGTGCATCAGGAGAATGTAATTTGAAATCCAGATTATGACAAAAGTCATGGGTATAACTGCTAGAACACCTGTACAAATTTTCACCAAACTACAATATAACTTTTAAGGTGATTGTAAAAAAAAAGAATGAATATCTGAAGAATTAGCAGGTTCATTGTATTTAATGAATAAATGTGATTAAACTTTAAGTTACATTGGATTTATTGTTTCCCGGCCATGCCTTTCCTGGCCCTGCCTTTTTTCTAGAGGCTTCCAACACATTAACTACATGCTTGCCTTAGCAGGGTGATCTGCAGGATATGGTAAAAAATGTCACGATGATGGCCGCGGACATGTGATCGAGCCTTTGCCCATTTTTTATGTGTAAAGAACAGGCAGAGGTTTGATCACGCTGTGGTGACTGCCATCTTGACATTTTTTACCATACTCTGCTGCCTACTTGGCCCTTAGTCTGAAAATCTTGCATCCCCTTGCTCTGCATCATTTTCTTGATACCTGAATGGAAGGATGAAACTTTGGCTAGGATGGTTTCATCTGAACTCAGCTGTGACAGAAAAGCAGAAAGGATTCACTGACATCAGGGAGCTAAGAGAGGTGACAGAAGAAATATCATATGCTGAAGGGGGTAGGCAAGAAGTGCCTCTTTATCTCCCTAGCCTAACTTCTTGTCTTAGTTTAGAGAGAGAAGGAGAGAGGGACACTGGTTTCGATCAAAACTCACTCAAGTGGAATGGGAAGTTGTATGAGCAAGAAACCAAAGTTATCAATGCTAATACTACTTTTATTATAAGGTTACAGTAACAGAATCTTGCAAGTCTGAATGCACCTCTCCCCCCCCCCCCTCGCCTTTACATTCAAGAGAACTTGGGAGGGTCTGGTCTGAGGCACTTTCTCAAATTACATTCCTGCTTTGGATTCAGATTTCTCTTATCTGACTGTTGTCTTGGTTGCGGCTCTTCTTCCTGTTCCTCAAGGTTATTCTCACAGTCCATTACATCCAGATGTATATTATATATTAAACTATTCAAGACACTCCTTTCTGCCACAGTTTCTTCTAATATCCAGTGGGATGATTTCACCTGAAGTACAAAAGATCCCACTTCCTGATGCAATAGGTTGGAAGAACCAGTGCAGATTGCAAGACATACCCAAGGGCATTCCTGAGTAGCTGTCGAAGGGAAATACTACTCCAACAGCTCTGCCTTAACAGGAATTCTGAGCATCCCTCTATCTCCAAGGAAAGCACAGTTTGTGAGTGATTGCCTTTCCTCCAGCTAAATTGCTATTGAATCAGCGTTTGTTTTGCCCAGGCAAAACTGTTGCTTTGGTTTCTACCCCCTGCACACTGTACACTTGGGGTTTGGGTTCCTTCTGTCTGTGGAGTAGTTAATCAGGTATAAGGAGGAAAGAAGAAAATGAGGGTGGGAAAAATGAAGCAACTGTTGTAACAGCATCCTGTATCTAGGAAACTAGCCTAGGGAATTCTCTTGTTTTGGCCCCGGAACTGAGCAGGAGTCAGTCTCAGCTGGATGTTGTATAGTATTGTCATAACATGCAGTTCTCCCACTTGGAGGGGATCATTGGATAGCAATTCATGAGAGGCCAAGCATGATGCTCTGCTTGTTGGATTCTGTGCTGACATTTCAGACACATGTTTCAGTGAGGTAACATGCATGCACTGAAACCTTGGGGATGTAGAGAGCTTAAATCTCTTTAGTCCTGCATGGTCATCACTGGCTGGCAGCAATTCTCCAGCAGGACCTGGACATGCCAACAGTTGAAACTGGACCTGCATGTCAAGCGAGTGCTCTACAAGGATCAAGCAGACAAAGTTTATTTCCCTATTAGAATAGAGAATCTATTAAATGTTGAGAAGGAGGCAGCTGGCTCCTGTTCAGGGAAGCAGCCCCCATGAGGCTGGTAGGGGACAGAGAAGACAGGTTGCCTGGCCAAAAGCCTTGGGATTCCATTTTCACATCCAGGATGGCAAAGGCTGTCCTTATTCAATAGCATCTGGATGGAAGAATGAGAGGTGTTCAGGTACGGACTGTGCTTGAGATGTCTCATCCCAGTGCCATAACCTTTGTACCAGATCACTGTGTACTACCTTGCAATGTGACTATACAATGTCAATCATTATTCTCCAGTTTCAGACAATGGGACCAGGCTGCTTCCTCTCCCAGGCTCACATTTAGCAATAGGTCAAGTGAAAATGCCTTTCGCTGCTGGCTCTTGCTAATACTCAGGCTCACCTTCCACTCACACTTCCACACTTCACATCATTTTAGAAAGGCCCAAAAGCCCAGTGTGGACTTTCAGTATTATGAGGAGAAGAAGTCAATGCTGCATGCAAACAGCAAGCACACGCACATGGGCTTAAATGCATTGCCTCTGTGATTTTTCTGTGTGTGTTCTGTTTCGTTTTACCTTTATCTTTGGAGTGCTGCATTATTTCTTGAGTGTGCTGAACCCCCTTAAAACTGGAATGACAAATGTATATAAAAGGACATGGCACCATCTCCTCTGTGGGATGTTTTAGCATTTGTCCATGTCAAGATAAAGTTACTCCAGCTTGCAGAATGCAAGTGCAGGAATACAAACTATTGTGTGGGTTCAAGAGTTCCCTCCCAGCATCATTGCCTTTCCACTTTAAGTTATGAATCAGTGTAGAGGTCAAGGTGCATGCAGAAGCAGCAAGAAAGAGGAAGTATCACACTTCTGATCACATTTCCCACGGGACAGTTATGTTGTGTTCTCTCCCATTGAGTGGTATTAGTGATTAAACTGGGAGAATTATATGTTCATTCCCAAAGGAAAACTTTTGCTCAGCATCCTCCTCCCCCTCTCTGCTGCTAATGACTCAATCCTTTTTTAGAATGGTCAGGCAGAAGAAAACATGTTCTCACAGGCTTTGCTTTCTCCATGTGACCTCCCAAGGAGCTTGGCTGGATTGAAGTATAGTCAGAACACAAAAACCTGGAAAAAGCTTTGCTCTAACTTCCTCCCCCCAGCCCATGATCTCTGGGACCTGTTTCCCTACTGTGAAGGAACAGGTTTTCCCATGATCAGGAAGGTCAACATTCCTGCTTGTGCTCACAAAGCCAGGAATCTGGAGAATGCACCTGAGAAATGAGCAATTCCTTTCATTCCAGGAGGCAGTATGCAGAGATGCAGAAAGTTGCCCAGGGCAAGCTCAACTTCAGCCGGTAAAGTAGAATCCCCATCTGCCTGACACGGAAAGACCTGCTTCTGAGAAGTCCTTTTGGAAAAGCTTGACTAGGAAAATGAAATACTAGGAGATTCATTCGCTCTCAGTTCAGAGGAGCAGATGCTCCAGAGCGGACATGACAGCCGCTTCCTAGTCTTGTCTGCTATGAACTGACCTATCCGGAGCTGTGCCATCAGTCCTTTTGAACTGCTCTATCAAAGGGTAGTCCAATGATGTCATTTTTCATAAGGTAGTTCTGCCAACCGCTTTTTAATGGCAATGGCACTTTTTTTTCCTGCACATTGTTAGGTGTATTTCTAAGGACAGGTAGACAGTCAGCTATAGAAGTAAAGTAGCCATGCTATTAGCCTTCCCTTTAAAAGTATTGAAGGGAGACCTTTCTGTGTCTGGGAGCTGCACTTTTAAATAATGTATTCATTTCAGCAACCAAGAGTTGCAAAGGTGTTGGTAATACCACAACCATATCACTGGAGGAGGAAGAGCTAAATGAGTTGGCTGGATGTCCCCCCAATGAAGTGCAGTGCAATGCATGTTCTTCACCTTGTTGAAACACTGGGACATTCAAGGACCCCAAAACCTTCTCAACTTTCCCAGTATCTCATTGGGAGCCCAATGGCAGCTTAACTCCACATTTTACAACAGGGAAAGATTTATTCCATTGGGGGACAGCTTGGAAGAAGCTCTCTGCTCGAAGTGTTATCAAAATAAAGTGTCTTTTCAAAGCTGGGCAGGGTTCTAAAACCAAACACAGAGTGAATGGTATGGAAAGGCAGAACAAGCAACATTTCCATTTTTCTCTCTTCATCTTGCTATAAGTGGAGTCATCCAAGCAATTGAATGACAGCTGTTTTCCCCTGTCAGTGGACAAAGCCAGTTCCCGTGCCATGATTCTGAATCCTTCCCCTTTCATTTTTCCTGCTTCATCCAGCCCTGAGAGTGATCCTTCCCAGAAACATGTGTGCATATCATAGTTGAACAGTTGCAAAATGTCATACAGCTATTGGCTACACAGTGTAATTTCTGGGAAATCCCAGCTTTCCTTAATTTCTTTTTAAGTAAATATTGTACAAGTTGTGATCGCAAGACATAGGCTCCAAAGTGGGAAACAGTCCAGTTGAAATCTTAGAAATCAAAGGCTTTTTACTACATAAGACTGCCTGCAGTCAGATGGGGCATTACAGTTCCTTGTGTAGTTCTCTGTCTCTTTCCTGAATTAGGAAAAGTGGAAATGATTATATACAATAGGACAACTCATGCATATTTACACAATTACCAGAATTCAATGTGTTTCTGCTTCTGCTGCAGAATTTGGACCCCAATGGTACATAATCAAAAGTTTTCACCAACCTTGCTTATAAGAGCAGCATAGAAAAACTGCATTGAGGGATATGTGTGTATGTAATTTTTGTAATAGCGCTATAATGGGCAATGTGGCACTGAACTGAACACATGGCAAGAAAAGTGTCATTATTACAACACTCTTTATCTTGTGTGTCCTTCTAAAATCCCCAATAGAAACTATAAATCTCTCACATCTAAAACATCAGAGACAAAAACAGTTCAGTGAGAAATTCAGGGGACAAGGCAGACATTTCTGGAGGAAGTTTTCAATAATGTGGTTTTCAGAAGAACAAGCTAGATGACGCAGGAGAGATTGAAACCACTCAGTTCTTAGATGGCACATATCATCTGCAAATCCAGTCTCAAAAGAACTTGAAATCAGCCCCAAAGCCACAGATTAGTTTTAAGAAATTTTTAGACCAAGACTTTCTTTGCATGTTACTGTCAGGTTTCATGTATCAGGCAGCTGCCTGCATTGTACCAACATACTTCTACAAGACTATGTTTACTCAGGCCTTGGATGCATTCTCAAGGTATGACATTTCTCTTTTGACCCTCCTAGTTAATTAGTATTTAAAATCTAATTTTCTTTTCCCCCCTTACCACAATATCCAGACTGGCCTTAATATGGTTGGGTGAGGCAAAAGTCTCTCCAACCCTGAAGAGACAGATCAATTTGACTTCTTGTTGTCAGTCCATACTAACTTCTAATAATCACAGCAAGGTTTCCAAAGTCCTTACAGACTGACCAATTTCTAGATTATGATTTTATCATGCAAGGAATGCAACTGAATAGGACTTGCTAGAGTTCCAAAGTGGAGTAGTAAAGACCTTCAAAGGGATACTTAATTTTCTTGCAGATGCAAATGATACACTCCTTTGAAGCAACTCCACAAATCTGCTCCCTGTTTCAGATCGTAAGACGCTTTTGTCAAGGTGAAGTTTCAAGATTCTTTGAGGAACTTGCTGAATTGTGGTAGAGCAAGGTGTGTTGCAAGGTGAAATGCCTCACTGAGGGTGGATTGTCCACAATCCACACATCGCTATTCCAAACATTTTTGCTAAATCAGAGCTTTGCTAAGAAATTATGTTTCTTCTCTTTGAAACAAAATATGTTATTTGTTTCTGTGTTTGTTTTGGCATCTGCATGTCCAATACCCTGACAAAGATTTGTAGACATTTCCAGCAATTCCACCAGTTGTGCAAGATGTAGGAGCCCTGTTTTCTTTTGCATTTGTCCAAACTAGCCAATGGGCTCTTCTTCACCATACGCCCTGGCAACTTCTCTTCTCCTCCATATCTTCATGCCATTGCCTTCATCTCAGCCTGGCCCATATCTGAGGCAGCTTAAAGTTGTCTTTAGCTGTTCCAGTTTTAAGCTTAAATTTTTGCCATGGACGTGATCTAGCATGATTCATCAGTTAAATGCTCAGTGATGGTCAGAAGTTGGGATCTGCCCAGATTTTATTGGCCACTTTAGGCTGCTATAAGCATACTGGGCACTGTTCTCTAGAGCCACTGTTCTCTAGGGCCATTTTGCAGGAGAGACCTGATACCTGGCTTCCGAAGAAGCATCTCTCTGCATGATACCTAAGCAGCACTTTCCATAGCAATTAATAGGTCTTAAACATGGCTTTCATGCTTTTCCGTAAGAGCATAATCCTGTGCTAAGAAAGAGAACTGGGTTCTACCAGCAATATGCATTATTGATTTTTAAAAGTTTCTACTGACAAGGAGTTTCATTTAGCCATATTTTTTACTTTAAAAAAAAAAAAATCAGAGGACTCACACAGGAAAAGCACTATACATGTGTTCAGACATTGCCTGACTAATGGGTTATAGTACAGGTGTGAAGAGTTGTGAAGAGCATCAAGAGAGCTCCCTTCCACATCACCTTGTTCTCTCCACTATGGCACTTGCCACCCGTTAGACAACAGGTGGCTAGACCCCCCCCCCCGTTCTAAGCATTAGTCTAAACTCACCCCACCCCCATTAGAAAGAGAGATTGGTGATTGTTTTCCTGCCAGCAGGTGAAGCTTGGTCAGAGGGGAAATACAGCAATGTGTTCCTTTAATTTGGCCTACAAGAGGGATTGACAATGGGGATAGCACAATATATTGCTGCCATATTTTTCTGTTGCTCAAGGGTAATGGATAGAACTTCAGTTTGACCATGAGGAAGAGCCCATATCAAACCACCACAGAGGAGAATCAGTGCTGGGGGAGCATCAGCCACAGCCTTTTCATTTGTAAAATACTCATCCATTCACCTTCCCCCAAACCTGGGAAACACCTGTCTTTCCCTGTTCCTTGCAGCAGTGCTCTATTCTTTTGATATTGTCTTTATATATAAATCTATCCATTGTAGATCCTTATTCCATCCTCACTTTGCCTTCTTCCTTGATCTTCCTTGCTGTCCCATTATTGCTTATCTAATCTAGAGTTTTTTTTTGCTAGCCACTTGCTTTCCCCTCTCTGATACACCCAGTTGGTGGTAACCACTTAGTCCATCCATGTCCAAGCCATGCAGTGGGGTTTTCACCTTAAAGCCTTGTTTAAACAGAGAGTGGCTCATTATCTCTGTTCCCACTCTAAAAATAAACAAGGGAGCAACTCTAATGCTGAAGCAGCCCCTTAAAAGGCCATTTTATGGGGTTACTGGAATTCTTTCTCCTGCAAGATTTTGCTGGTTTCTAGAGGGAGGGAATCAAAACCGAGACAAGAGGCAGCTACCTGCCACTGTCAGTGAATGGAGGGTAGTGTGATAAACTGTGTCTGTGCTGTGTCTCTCTTCTGAAACAGAAGTGCTGATCTCAGGCAGGAGGTAAAGTTTCCCTGATCTCACACTTGCTGGCTATCCTATATGAGAGTCAAACTTCAGAGAGAGGAGCTCACTACCACACACCCCCTCCATGTACTCTCCCTTTTCATCCCAATCATTCCCCATGCCTGGGATTCACTCACATGACATCGTTTTTCACCAATCGTAAAGGCAATTGGCTTTTAGTCAGGGGCAGCTGAAGATCCATTTTCCCCCTTATTTATATCAAAACAGGTTCAACGGCATGCAGTGAAAATTGACCCAGCTCCATCTGAGAGGGGCAGAGACAGCCTGCATACTTCTGCTGAAGACAATCATGCTGAGCATCCAGCCAGGCAGCTCGAAAAAGCCACCTAGGTCTCATGTATTCAACAGGAAAGTAGTCTCTTCTATCAGATCCTAATTTCATCTGGGTTTTGATGTTAGCCACCTTTGAATTGCCAAACTCTTTTGCAACTAATTTCCTTGGTAAAACGTCATCCCATCCCATCCTCTGATTCCAGGCTCCTCATTTACAGTGATATTTTCTGTGTAAATAAAACACAAAGAATCACTGAGCAAATTGTCCTTTTTCAAAAACGGTCCATTCAGTAGAGCTACTGTATATACATGCAAAAACTCAGCAGGCTTGTAGTCACACCTTTTAACGTGCAATATGCACAATGTATTATTGCAATTTTATGGAACATCATAATTATTAACTTTTTAATCCTCATACCATGTTTTAGCATCCTTTCATCAGTTTTCTCCTTCTTAATGTGGACAATCTGTTTATGCAGAAAGACAACTGCCAGCAAAGAAACACAATTTTCCAAAGGTGGTAACGTTCCATAGCACTTTCTTCTTGAATGTGTTGGTAGCTCTGGCATCAACTGTGATGATTACCACCTTCCTCCCACCTTGATACTAGTTAGGAATTATATGAGTTTATTCCAACACGTCTGCAAGGCACCTGGTTGGAAAAAAACTGAATGAGATACTTATCAAAATATGATGAATTCTATTGATTTTCATTAAAGTAGCCACTTACAAAAATTCAACAAGCAGGAATTTTTCTCATTATGAAGATGCAGTAATGCAGTTGTAAAAGGTTTAACTCCTGTGCAGCTATTAAGAGTATGTGAATACATTCAGAAAAAAAAGCTATTAAAAGCTATTATGTTAGGATTCAGGACCAATTCCAGGTTTGGAGAAACACTTAACAAGAATGCCCTATGGTTTCAATATTCCCTTTCACTGTTGGGGGTGCCAGCAGGTTTACTTGGCAGAGATGGAGTAGCAGAAATGGATAGCAAGAGCTCTATGTTTAGTAACAAGAAAGCTAGTATTGGAATTTCTTACTATGCCCCTATCTTAGCATTATTCTAGGGCATTCCAGGAAATGAGACGATGGCCATATGACAAAGGGTGACAGGACATGGATTAGTGGGCATTACCAGGCTTTGAGACCCCAGCATCTACTTAAGGGGCTTATATTCTATTGTTGGACTTCATATAACCACTTTATGCCATTCTAGCCCCAAGCAGTGCCAAGATTAGTGAGCATGAACTGTCAAAGTGGTAAAAGGATTATTTGTTTCAGTGCTCTCCAAGATCACTTATTTCATGTTGCATTGAAATCCTTGAGGAAGGAGATAATTGCTCTGTTCACTATGAGTTCAGTGGAAATCTGATTAAGGTAGTACAAGAATCAAATGCTGTTTCACTATGTATCCATTTGCAAGGAATTTCCTACAAAGCTCTGACTCATGAAGGGAGCGGGAAAGGAACATTTAGGAATGAAACATCTGGCTTTATTTCCAAAATATTGGCTTAAAAGGACTATATAACTCTGGAAACAATCACATTTCCTTGTACTTGATTGACAAGCTATTGACCAATTTTATACATTAAGATATGTTTTTTACCACAGTGTGTTAAACAAACCTGAATGGCTCAGTTCACACATAATATTAAGTCATAATTGGTGTGTTCAAAAGCGTTGAGCAAAAGTCAACAGACCATATCCTTATATGGAGCATAAGCATATCAGGGCAAAACTCCAAAACTTAAAAAAAAGAAAAAAAGGTTAAATGTAGCCTCAAACAGACCTAATCTAGTGATCAACCAAATTTCCCCATGAAATCTACTTGCTAGAGGGTTAAATGTGATTTCTGATGCCTCAAGAAAATCAAGAACACTCCTAGAGAGACCCTGTGCAAACATCCTTTCTCTGAGTATGCTGTTTCAGTGATCATTTTTTTAAACCACCTATAGCTCTACGAGGGAGGGAAGGGGCAGAAATGGGTGATTTCCCCCCTCCCCCAACCCTTTGTTGGTGCTGATCCAAATCACAGATTCCTTCCATCGCCGGGGGTGAGTGGGGGAATAAAAGCAGGAAGTCGGTAGGGAAGTAACTATCTGCCAGCCTCCTTTGAACAGTGACATGGCTATTTGATGCCTGATTAAGTAATCCAACACTAGAGCTTCTGGCACACACAGAGGAGTCAGTTGACTAAGAGATGCTTGTGTCTTGCCATACGAACATGGCCTCTGGTCACCCCTGTGCAAATCAACTGCTCTGGATTCCTTATTTCCATCTTTACTGATCTGTATTACAGGACTGTTAGCATAGAGCACAAATCACTTCACCTAGAAAAAGAATTATGAATGAAAAAGGGCCACTCTAAGGGCCCTTCCACAGAGCTGCTATCCAGGGCAGGTGCTGAGTTGAAAGAAAACTATGCCGGTTTAAGTAAGGGCTGATGGCACTTCTAATCCCAGCTCTGCCTTGGCAACAAAGCAGCATAGGGGGCCAGCCCACAGCAGAAGCAGAAGGAGAAAAGAAGGCTGGTGGGGGATGCCTCCTTTGGTGCCAGATTGATTGACTAATTATTTATTTAGAAGAAATACTGTTCTAGACCCATGAATCAAAGAACTGGCAACAAAAGAGTCATTCTCATTCTTCTCCTCCTACCTTTTCCCCACCTTCTCCTGCCAACCATGCTGAGAAAAGCAGAGGGGAAGCAGGTCTTCTATTGTCAACTCTCTGAGAACTGGCACCAAAGGAGCTTCTCTCATCCCCCTTTTCCTACCACCCACCAGAAAGACCCACTTTCCCCCATGAAGTGGGCTCTGAAGAGCTGCTTTCCCTGCTTTCCTTCCCAAAGGCAGCTGTGCTGGCACTCCCGTGAGCAGCTCTCCACAAGTGCTGCTGACCAAAAAGCACCATGGGAAGGTTCACTGCAGGGCTGTTGGCAGCAGAGAAAGGGCTCTTCAGCCTGCAGCACCGCAGTACATATCATCATGGTTTAGGCCAGTGTTTCTCAACCTTGGTGACTTTAAGATGTGTGGACTTCAGCTCCCAGAATTCCCTAGCCAGCATGGGCTGGCTGGGGAATTCTGGGAGTTGAAGTCCACACATTTTAAAATTGCCAAGGTTGAAAAACACTAGTTTAGGTCCTGCAGCAACTAAACTGTGTGTGTGTGTGTGTGTGTGTGTGTGTGTAGTCAACCACATTGTGGGGAAAATGCTTCTGCAGGTAGAACACTGGCAAGTAAGCAAAACTTCCATGGAAGGAAGCAGGTCTTTGGATGCCAGGGAAACTGGTACCCAAAAGACCCATTTCCCCTCCTTCCTTTCCCCGCTTCACCGCTCCTGCCACCCATGGCTTCCAAGGGAAAGGGGAAAAACAGGGGAGAGTCAGTCCTTTGCTGCCAGTTGGTTGGTTTGCTTGTCTGTTTAGTCAATTTATATAGGTGCCCACTCAACATGTGACTCAGGGCAGCATACAATTAGTACAAATAATACAATAAAAATAAAATACCACACAACATAACAAGGCATAAAGCAAATTGCATCAGACACTATTCAAAAACTCAATCAATTGATCCAGCTGGTTTACAGGACCTTCAGACCAATGCCTAGCAGGAAAAGCCAGGTCTTCAGAGCCTTACAAAAAGCAGGCAAGGTCAGGACCACATAGATCTCGCTGGGAAGGTCCTTCCATTGGGCAGGCGCAGCCACAGCGAATGCATGGAGGTCAGAGAACTGACAGTAGGAGACATGCTTCCATCCCTTCTCCCTTCCATGGGAGATGTGGGGATTTTGGTGCTGGGAAACCAGCACCCCAATCCCCAGCTTCCCCTCCTGCTCTTCCTGTTTTTCCTGCCCCCCCCCCCCGAGTTGGGCAGAGAAGTGCAAATGAAGGCTATTGGGCACAGTGGGAAAGTCCTATCTCTCCTGCTGCCATAAAACACTGAAGGTGTAAGAGGAACACAGAGATGACCTTGGAGAAGATATGCGGAGTCTGTCAGCAAAACATCAGCTCCATCCAGGAAATGGAGAAAGTGTAAGAAAGAAACTTAAAACTGTCCCACCTTATTCTTCTGTGGTATAAGAGGGAGAGAAGGGGATACTCTGTCAGGCTTTCAGGTTTCTGTAATTATAGCACTGGTGTGAGAGCCAGTTTGTTGTAGTGGTTAAGGCATCAGGCTAGAAACTGGGAGATCATGAGTTCTAGTCCTGCCTTAGGCACGAAGGCAGCTGGGTGACTTTGGGCCAGTCACTCTCTCTCAGCCCTAGGAAGCAGACAATGGCAAACCACTTCTGAAAAACCTTGCCAAGAAAGCTGCAGGGACTGGTCCAAGCAGTTGCCTGGAGTCAAAAACTGACTTGAAGGCACACACACACAAAAAGGGACAGGTAGGAATGTGTGTGTGCACGTGTGCACCTGCAGTAGGTTCTGGTGGCCAACAGAAACAGGGAAGGCCCTGGCCCTTCAACTTCTCTTGGAACAATTTGCTTGCCATGACTTGCACCAGCAGAGTGGGCAGAGATGCCTTCACAGTGGGTCAGGGCTGGATTGAGGATGACATCATGCAGCCATGTCCTCAACAAAGAGTAAATGGGTAACCTTAGCACTGAGGCACACACGATGTACAGATCATCCCTAAGACTCTAAAGTAAATCATATTTAGAGTGTTCTATAACAAAGTTAGGGAGTTGCTGACACTGGTGTACAAGGTGCAGTCTGTGTGCTTCTCTTAAACTTAAGTTGGATACAACTTAAACTTGTACCCTGTGCTTGAGATCACCACTGGTATTCTGGGACTGCCCTTGACACACATGCCTGGGTTTTCTGAATGACCAGAGTCTAGCAAGACATGCTCATTAAGGCAGATCCTGGCAACAATTCCACATGCTAGCTGGTTCTTTCTGAATGAATCCTATTTCTGACAATTATAGTGCTCTGCTTACCAGTTGAATGGGCCGAGCCCAGAGATGAAGTAGGCTCATTATGCATTCCTATTTTTTTTTTAAATGAGTGGACAACAGGAAAGGCACAGAGAGGCATCTAGGAAACATGGTCACTCTTACAAGGGAGTAAATTCTGGAATGAAGCCAAAGGATATTGTATGAAATCCTAGCTAAAGGCTTGATTGTCAGTGATAGGCAGTTACTATGACTAAATGCATGAGACAAAACAGAGTGGCTGCTTCCCTTGGGAATTCTCCCATGCATTGTAATAAAGCATGGCTTGGATTGCTTTGGCATTTACAGATTGGGGTAGAGGGGGGTGGGGTGGCTGGCTGAAATGATCACTTGACTAATGCAGTATCTTTGGGCAAGACTATTAATGCCAGGCACAAGAAAACTCAAGAATTGTTTTTCTGAAGAATGTTGAAGCTACCTAGTGAAAATTAGACCACCATGCTGTGGGGTCCCTAACAAGTTTTCACACAGGTTTGGAACATCACTGACTATAAACCAGTATTGTATTTTGATTGACTGATTTTGTGCCATTAAGTCAGTGTTGACTCTTAACGATCACAAAGATTTTCTCCACAACAATCTGTCCCTAACCTGATCCTTCAGGTCTTCCAGTGGTACACCTATTACCACTATGACTGAGTCCAACCACCTTGCTGCTGGTCTTCCTCTTCTTTTTCCTTCCACCTTTCTCAGCCTTCTCCAGAGACCTACAGGTAGGTCTTTGCATAATGTATCAGAAGGAGGGTAATTTGAGCCTGATCACTTGTGCCTCAAGTGAGAACTCTGGGTTGATTTGTTTGTTGATTCATTTGTTTGTTTTCTTGTCTGTCCATGGTATTCTCCAGAGTCTTTTCCAACACCAAAGTTCAAAGGTGTCAATATTCTTCCTATCCTCACTCTTCAAAGTCCAACTTTTGCTTCCGTAAAGTGTCACAGGGAATACTATCGCCTGCACTATTCTGATCTGACACATCACGGGATCTGAATATCTTTTCTGAGGCCTTCATAGCTGCTCTACCAAGTGCACGTCTGCAGAAAATTTCTTGACAGCTTCTTCCTTTATTGATGATGATTGATATTAAAAGGCAGAAGCTATCCACCAATTCAGCATCTTCACTGTTATTTCTAAGGCTGGTTGTTGTACCTGTTGTCATTAGCTTAGTCTTCTTTATATTTAATCTTAGTCCCATTTTTTTCACTGTGTTCCTTGACTTTTATTAGCAGAGCTTGCAGATCCTTTGCACTTTTGGCTATCAAAGTAGTGTCAGTTGCATAGCATAGGTTACTAATGTTTCTTCCTCCAGTTTTAAAAACATGTTCATCTTCTTCCAATCCAGTTTCCCTTAATACTGTATATATTCAGCATATAGGTTGAATAAATAAGGGGACAATATACAGCCTTTCTTCACTCCTTTGCTGTAAAGAGTAAGGAAGATGACCTCAACAGAGATATGCAAGATCTATTACCAGGGCAATGGATCTTGCATATCTCTGACAAGGCCATATTCCTTATTTTCTACATTTGCCAACCTGGAGCCGGTCTGTTTCACCATGTTCTGTCTGTACTGTGGCTTCCTGACCTGTATATAGGTTTCACATGAGGACACAGAAATGTCCTGAAATTCCCATTTTTTAAGCACGTTCCACAGCTTGACATGACTGACACAATCAAAGGTCTTTCTATAATCAGTGAAGCACAATACTAACTTCTTTTTGGTATTCTTTGGCTTTTTCAATTATTCTGCATGGATCAGCAATCTTGTGTTCCTCAGCCTTTTCTAAAGCTAGTTTGAACATCTGGCAACTCCTTTTCCATGTAGGGCTCTAATCTGCATTTGATGATCCTAAACATTATTATGCTAGCCTGTGAAATTAAGGATATTGGATGATAGTTTACACACTTTGTTAAGTCTCCTTTTTTTGATATTGCAGTGTAGATTGACCTCTTCCAATTTGTTGGCCACTATGTCTTTGTCCAGATTTGCTGGCATAACTTGGTTAGAACCTTGACTGATTCTTCTTCTGTTGCTTGGCATATTTCTGTGGGCGTTCTATCAGTTCCTGTAGCCTTCAGACTAGGTAATGGCTGGAATGCTGATCTAACTTTATTTTCTAGTACTAAAGGTTCTGGTAAATAGTGAATCTCTTCTGGGGTATCCTGGCCATTGACACCTCTACTGTATTTCAGTATATTCTTTCCATCTTTGTTTGATCTTCTTGGAATAGGTACTATCTGTCCATTTGCATTCTTGGTAAAAATACAGGAGTGTTTTACCATTGCCTTTTCCCACCCAGTATGAATTGATGCTTTTGCCATCCATCTCTGGCATCTTCCTATATCACTGATGCCCAATATAGACACCTGCTTGCTTTAGCTGAGCAGCTGGGATGACCTTCATATATTGGGTGACCCTGATGGGAATATATATTCTTGGCATACATTCCTGGCATTCTTTGTTCATCTCTCCCAGGAACATCACCCCTGCCACAATGAGGCAACATAGCAGGACTTAGTGGGAGCATATATTGTATCAGAGGCTATTAATAATCACACGATTACTTTTGGGGTACTGTTTTCTGCAGTAGCCTTGAGCTGTTGGAGGATGTACAGTATTATTCAGTCACTAACTATCAGAGTCCATCGAAATAAAGTTTGTTGAAGCTCCCTGTCCAGAAGTGCCATTTTAAATAACCGTGACTTAAGCTGGATCAAGCTCTCCATGCAGCAATATGCAACTGGTTGCTATTTCTATGATGCTCCTCAACTTATTCATCTGAGTCCCTGTCCCCATAAAGGAAGCTGGCCTTGACCATTTTTTGGTCACTATAAAGTCTTTTATTATTGTTACAATAAATGATCCAGATTAAAAAAGAATGCAAAAACATATGAAAATGTAATAACTGTAATATATAATAATGCATAAAAATCATAAATACAGCATTTGACAGTGCAGCAGCACTGAATTTAGCACAGTACTGGTATTGCAAGTGTTAGAACACAGCTTTATATAGTAAGGATCTGTTTTTCCTGTATACTGTCACAAAAGAGGTGAAATGATAGAATTCCTGATATCTCTATAGAAATTCAGTACTTCAGTCAGTCAGTTGATCAATTTATAGATGCAATTCTACTATACCTGTTTCCTATAACAGTTTGTGTTGCATTGAAGATAAGATAGGATATCCTGCCTTCCCCCCCGCCCCAGCATAATTAATCTACATTTATGCAGACTATTAATTTTACTTAACTGATTCATGGTCAGTTGGAAATGGTTAACACCCATGTTGATTGAATCTTTTGCTCTTTACACTAAAGCTGATTGCATTTGATTGCACATTATAATTGGGATAGCCCTATCTCCTGCATGGCTGGGCCTCCAGGGCTCCTTCTCTAAGAGTACTATATTCCCACCTACTCCTTCTCTGAAAATTCCCATGTATCCCTGGGAGAATAAGCATCCAAGAAATGGGATTTAACCTGTGAAAGCCCATGCTAAAATGAATTAACCCTTAAAGCAGCTTTGCCCAAACTTGAGCCTTCCAGACGTGTTGGACTTCCAGGTTACATTGGTTGTGCCAGCAAAGGATTGTGAGAGCTGAAAATTCAACCTACTTAGAGGATAGTGATCTGAAGAGGGCTGCCTTGAGGTGTCACAGGACTCGGTTATTTTTGTTACAACAACCTAACGCAGCTACCCTCTAGAATACATGGCAATTCGCAGTATTTAAAAAAGTTAACACATTTCTGTTCTTAGGATAATGGAGAAAAAAACATGGGGGAGGGGGGAACCAAAGGTAACAAAACTGTAGGAGAAAAAGCAAGTAAAAAGTGAGATCTAATTGTGCCTATCAACTGAGAAGAACATCACCCACCAAAAGAGCAGCTCTTTCCTCTGTGTTGCCTCAAATCTGGGAGGATCCTGAAGGCAAAGATAAATGGTAGCAGAACTGGGGGCAAAACCTTCATTATCACTGTTTCATTCAGTGGGTATGCAGAGGGGTGAGCTGCATTTAAATAGCAGCCTAGGAAAAGAGAGAAGTGAACTGAACTCTACTCTCATGGTTAAGGGCATCCACACGCGGTTGTTTGCACTGCTCTCAGATTAGTTTCATTACTGTGTGATCCTGGGACATTGCTTCTGACAGCTGAACTGATTTATTTCCAGATCAGCTGTGCTTCAACAGGAAACTTAACACACTGAATCTGGTCTTCCCATGAAAGTGCTGGAGCACTGTGGAACTGAGGGGCCGATGTTTTCCCATTAGTGGGAGTTCTCGCCTCATCCCAGCTTTTGGACTCTCCTGCACCCACAGGGGTCAAGGCGCGCCACATTATAATTTCTCTGCTGTTTTAATAACTGCCCAGAGGAATTACTCCTTGGTGGCTCTGCAGCCCCCTGATTGCCAACACGCAGATGTTTTAAACACTAAATAAAACAAGCCATAGATTGGAGAGGCTAGTTGGATGCTGATTTTTGTGACCTCCTATTGTCACCTGGAAGGTACACTTACTGCTTATGTCATGTTCTCTATGTGTCAAGGTTGGTGGCAGAGAGGACAATTGTGAATTGGCTTAAAACTATGTCTGAGAGATCGGGGAGCAAAACTAGAGGCAATGTGGAAGGGATCTAAGCTTCAGATGTCCCCCCCCCCCCAGGAAATGAGATTATAAACCACCTCTCCACTTCCACCACCACCCCTATTGGGAGTAAAACAATCTTAGAGCCGAGGTTTTAGGAAAGAAAGTGCCACAATTGTCAGTCACTGTTTGCAAAATAGAAATAGCACTTAAACAGTTTCACAAGGTTATTATGGGAGCAAAACACTGAGCATTAGTAAGTAGTTTGCACATTAAAAAGATTTCACAACCCCGTAAATCCAACTCAAACTGCATTAGCACAAAGCGTGAGCCTAAATATGGGAGATTAAAAAGGTAATGCTTGACTCCTTGTGACTACAAGGACATTTTTCTTGACCACAGTCTGGAAATGGTTTGACATAGCCTTATTTCAAGATTTATTTATTTATTTCAAAATCCATACTACTTAACTCTCAGACATGGAATATCCTAATAGTCTCCCATCCAGTTACAGCACTAGCCAGGCCTGATCCTATTCTCCTTCTAAGCCCAAACTAGGTCAGCCACCAACAGGAAATTCCAGGACTTAAGCTAAGGTAGAAAAATGATCCTGCAAGAAAGCAACAGAAAAGTACTCTTGAAGAGAAACCAACATGTTAAATTTCAGCCCACCCCCCCCACCCCCATGTTCTGTCCTACAGTTAGGCTCACTCTGGAACCAACAAACTTTTAAAAACTGTTTCAGTACCTAACACCCCCCCCTTCTTCTAGCAAATCATCATGATCTACTTTGTAAGTAAAAATTGTTTGAAAACCAATCCTCCTCTAAAAACATGTATCCAAAATTGCAGCTATAAATTATGATTATTTCCTATTCCTTTCAGTCTTCTCACCTTAGAGGCCAATGCATTATTCTGTCCAATCAACCCAAAGCAGGTCTATCACTGCTGTTTTCACACAGCACCATTTTTATTTTTGTTTAAGAAATTCATCTGCCACCTTTCAGTAAAATTCACAGGATGCTGTGCACTACGGTGACACAGCTAGTAGCAGTTTTCTGAGGAAAAACACCACCCAAAAATGCAGACCAGTTTCTGTTTTGCAGTGCCTGCCCCAAAGGGAAGTTTAACATGGAAGACCCATTATTGCAACTGCTGGAGCAATCTCAAGCAAAACATTTTAGACAGTTGTATTTTGCTACCAAAAGGAAATTTCAGCTTTAAAAATTAGGAAAATAGGCTGATAATGTAAGTTTCACCATCTAAAGAACAATAGGAAGACTTGATGGGGGAGCTTCAATGTAGCCATGTATTCCCTCTCCTGAACAGCTGATCTGTGGAATTCATTTTGATCTTTATGCAAGTGCTCAAGGGTGCAGAGCAAGTAATGTAACAGAAAATGCCAGACAAGCAATACAGGAAAGTCACACTCCACTGATGTCATATTTGGCTGCCTGATACATGTTGCTTCCTATCAAGTAACTTTCTAAGCAGCTTAACTATATTTTATCCATGGATTAAAAAAAGTGAACCCTTAACTTAATGTTAAATGTTCAGATGCAATAGCCAAATGTGGATCCCTAGTTTATCACCATCCTAACAAGACAGACTTAGAAGTCATGTTTTGCTTCTGACTTTTGATTTCTGGCTTGTTTGGGAGAGTCAAGCAAGAAGTCTTAGTTCAAATGATATGGTTAACAAACTATCAAAGTAACTTACCTGATCTGGAGCCAAGTGAAGCAACTGAGCAGTGTGCACTAACATGCTGGGTTGTTTAGTGTCAAAAGTCTCAGAAATGCTGGCTTGTGACATGTGAATCTTCCCAATTTTTCTTTGTCATTCCACCCTGAAAACCTGATTTGTATTAAAAAATATTCCTTGAGTTTCAGCTATACAGAAAGACAGAAAAATCTAGTGGGAAAATAGTATGAGAAAGATAAAATAATGCAATAGTTTGATTGCAATGCCCTTTGGGAACTTTGAAAACTTCAGTGAACAAATCAGGTAAAAAGCTATGTGGAACTCAATGTATAGCTGTACCCATTTTTATTTTTAAACATTAGATTAGCACTGTGAAAACTTATCCCTAATTAAAGTATGGCATGCTAACTGACCACTGCAGTTGGGTTTGATGGCCAACTCCATGATTCTATCTACTGACAAAGGATTGACAATCCAGAAATGTGTTGGCTTCATTCTCACTTTCTTTGTTCTCTTGTTGAGCAACAAACAACACAGAGAAGGTCAAAAATCAGTCATGACCCCACATTTCTTTCTATAGATAATCTACTCTGGTGTGATTATAATTAGCCCCCAAATTATAACTCTACAACATGAACTGAGAGAGAGAGAGAGGGAGGAGTATAAACCCATAGCTCATACTCTTTGTCACCACTGGATTTCATGTACAAATCACACAAATATCCCTCTCTCACACCTAGCCAGGCTCTCTTTCCTCAGCACTGCAGGAGGTTTTGCTTGTAAACAGCCATCACTTAGTAACACACTTAATCGGTTGCTGCTGGACCATTATTCATCCCAGCCTAACCTTAAACTCTGCCTCTTTTCTGTAAGGCACCTCCAGAACAGAGGAAATTCCTCAGCTCTGATGTGATGTGAAACAAAACATGAGCTGCCATCCTAGGTCTCAGTCAAACTCTCTCCTCCCCAAACCCTCCTTTTCTCCCTATGACACTTTCTAATAAAGCAGGGCTCTCCCTCTGCAAATCCACCCCTCCCCTCCTTCATTCTTTTCTGGTTCAGGCATTGTAACCTGATAGGCTGGAAATGCAGTTCTTTCATCTTCCATTTCCCACATCCTGAGAGTCTGGCGAGAAGAAGCCCACCCAGAGAAAGGAATGTCAGGCATGTGGCTTCCTTTCCCTCCCCCAATCCCCCATGTGGCTCCATTCACAAAGCAGATTAGCAATGGCAAAAGGGCCTCCATTGAGTCTCTCTCCTCACAACTCAACCCCCTCCCCCAACAAAAGGAGAAGAAGGAAAAAGAGAGAAGTTCCTAAGAAATATTAGCTATCCAGAGGATTCAACTCTCTTTTGGTCCTTTCCTTCTCCAATAGGGAAAAAAAAATGTTACAAAACTGGCTTTCCCCTCCTTTTTATTACAAGAGGAATTTGGGTCTCAAGCATCTATTGGACTAAAGCAACAAATCAGATGATGGATTTTATATATCTAATGTCCAATGTAATGGTGATATTAATATCTCTGGGAAATCTTAAAGTTCACTGAAGAGTAGATAATTAGAAAGAAATGATAGTCCAAAAGGATTCAAGCCAAAAACAGATTCAAAATCAATGTGGTCAAAAGGAGATACAGTTTTGGATACCTGCTTTTTTATTACACAGACTTAGTTCTTGTTTCTTTCTCTACTTTCCTGAATGTCTTACGCTTTTATCATTCCCTCCAATCATTGGGAGCTGTTTATCATCAAGCTATAAAGAAAATATATGCAATCAATATGTAATCAATGCTTCAATTCTAAGCACATGTTCTTGTTGAATTCAACAAGACTTACTTTCAAACAAACATGTAGGGCTAGGCTGCAAGTTTTAATCAGCTCATGTTCTACAGTTGGAATAAATTAGAACTGAAGTTGCAACAAAAGACAATACCATCATTTATATGCATATACTTCTTTCTTTCATTCATGATGTTGCTGGGCATGTGATTTGACTGTATTTGAGAATCAGTTTCCATGCAGAAAATATAGTGCCTAAAACAGTTAATACATAATCCTGGTCCATAGTGTGCATTGTCTGATTTTGGTTTAGTATTATGTGAGATCCTATCCATTATGGTATAGTTTCTATATAAACCATGTGACTATGGCTTATTCAACGAACAGTGGTTTAAAAATTGTGGCTTGGCATTATGCATGAACCATTCCTATGTCTAAGCAAAATACATTTAGAATAGAAAAAGAAAGGGGGAAATTTTGTTTTAAAAGGTGGTATATAAAGCAATGTTCCAATTGCTTGGCTATGAACAACAATTTCAAAAACATCTAAAATTCATTCAGTTTTCCTGCATTAGAGGATTACCTTATTACCAGACAGAATGCTGATATTTCATAATAGGCATATGTCTGAATTATTTTAACATAGATTTTAGGAACAAACTGAGCAGTGCCTCAGGACTGAATGGACAGTAGAACAGTTCTGACAATCAAGGAAAGATATTTAGTAATATGCGTTGTGAATTGAAACCAAGAAACATTTTTGTGCCCACCTTAAAAAAATATTGTTAAACAATTTGTTAACTGTAATGGCAAATTCTCAAGAGGCCAAAAAATCTAAATAACCCTAAAGAGAGAGGCTTGTGGAGTGGGGACAGGAAGAAATGTACATGTAAGCTGAGAAAGAGACATTATACTTCCAAAGGCCCAGCACAACAATTGAGGGATAAAGCCGTAATTAGGCCTGATTATCATGCAAGGCAACTCTGGTTAGAGTGAAATGCAGCTCAAGAGAATGAGGAACTGGATGGATTGTTTCCAGTGTTAGAAACTGACCCTTTGATGTCTGTATGGAAGCTGCTTCTCAGCCAGAGAACATACAGAAACATAAAACTTGGTTGCAAATATCATATATTTAACGTAACACATTACTAGCAGAAGAGGGAGATGACCATGACAGCTGGATTAGAGGAAGCATTTTTCACATGCCCCGGAGCCTAATTTTCTCTTGTCTTACAGTCTTTTCAGCATTCAATTTGTCCATTTCAGAAAACAATTAAACAAATCAGCCCCAGCAAAGGTCACCATTCATTTGCAAAGATATAGATAATTATTTCAGATATGGGTCAGTTTGAGAAAGCAAGAATTTAAAAACAAGCCCAGTTAGATAATTTAGAAATTCTGAATATATGGCCTTTCTTATTTAGTTGGTTATGTGTGTTACTTCACTTGCAAAATGCATATTTTCTGCATTTGGGTCCTTGTGTGGGCTTTTGCTCTCAAGTCCTGTCCTCACAGCATCACTGCTGGGAGACATAAGCAAATAAGAGGAATTCCAACAGCAAAAATGTTTCCAGGCTCCAGCAGAGAAAGATGCCCTTTGGTTCTACCGAGCAATGCTCATAATGAAGTGGCAATAAACTAGCATGCTGCATCCTTCTTGTTTTCCCAGTTCATGCTTTAATGAGCAATTAGAAGTAGGGGTGGGAATGTCATGATGTCGATTTCTTGCATTGACCTTCCACTTTCCCACCTGTCTGAACTGTGTTGTCCATCCAATGTCTGAGAGCCTTCCTATGTGCTTTGAAGACAACGAAGGAAGGTTGTAGATGTTTTCCAGATCTGCAGAGCAATGAATGAATGTATTTAAGAGCTGAAAATATATCTGTGTTAAAGCACCCTGCAGAAAGTGTTAAAGGAAGTGTAATAGCTAATAGCTATCTTTGCCAGCTTCTATTGTAACTTGAGGTGGCAATGGAGGAGCGGTTTGTGAAGAAATCACCTAGAAAAATAAGTTACTCCAAAGTAGCCAAAAAAGGTATCAAGCTGGAATTCCTGTTGAGCACCTGGAACACTCCAATAGCTTGGAGAAAGGAAGCAAAGGAGCTGTTATTTATGAACACCTAAATTTACATGAAAGGAGACTTTTATGCACAAGTAGTTCCATGAAGGAAACAAAAATGATTTTTCCTGCTAGCAACTGCTGTATTAGGGATAAGAGCATAAGCTGTGTGGGTGCTATTCTCTTAATAGATTTTAAGAGACCCCAAACCTCTTAGGGGAATTAAGCAGTTTCCCATCCTGTACTATAATAGCACAGCCTTCTTCAAGCTGGTGCCCTCCAGATGTGAGTAGATGGAAATGATGAGTCCAACACATCTGAAGCCATGGGAAGAGCTACATTACAGTGTGAACCAACCATTGAGAGTTTTACTGTGGAAAAGAGTAGACTTTAGGAATCTTTAAAATTTGCCATTATGTATGCAATCCTTATGCAATCAGTGGTGCGCTAAATGACACTTCACGGCTAATTAATTTAAGGGGGCTTTCCCCTGTATGGTGCTTTCCTGATGTTTTGGATTCCAACTTCCATAATTTTCAGCTTTTGGTTATGTTGAAGTGAAAAGGAGTCAGAGGGTAGTAAATCTGAAGGATACTAGTTTGGGGGAAACTAAGGATTTTATACATATGAAATTAGGAATTTTGTACCATATTTGTGGCCACATCTATTTTTGGCAAGTTCATTTGTCAGGACAAGATTTGTGCAGGATAGAAAGGAGATGAGCAACCCAGAAGCTGTAAAGTAGCCTTCCCCAACCTGGGGAAGATGGTTTGGACTCCAACTCTTATGTTTGCTAGTCTTTGACCATCAGTTTAGAGAAGGTTGGGATAAAGGGACAGAGACGAACAAGCCTGCTTGTGTGCATGTGTGCATGTATGAGAATAAGAGAATGAAGAGATAAGAATACACTGAACTGAATGAAAGAGGAAAGAAGGCTGCAATGGAGAAACCAAGCTTGTTAAGATAGCACAGAGACAGAAAGAGTCATAGGAAGAAGAGTTCCTTGCAAATTATGGGACGCAAAAGAAGGAGATTTATTTTCCAGCCTAAACTTGGCTGCAAGTCAATAGTCTGTATTTATAGACAGGGAACCCCAAGCATGAATCTTAGAATAAGCATTTTCAGAGAAACAGAGTCACAATATTTGTTTGAAGAAGGAGATGCTTTGCCTTTTCCAAAGCCACGCTTGCTTATGCCAACCTAGACAAACAGTGTGTATTGGGAAGAGGCATATCTTTTTCTTTCCCTTCAGTGGTTTCAAAATTCCCTGAACGGCCTGATGCTGATGTAGGCAAGGAGCCTGTCCCATTTCAAAGCGTACTATAAGTAAAAGCACTGCCAATAGTCAAATTCTGCCCAAACAGCACTGGGGGAGACACAATCTCTCCTCTTTTGGAATTTGCCTCCCTCTCCTAATCTCTGTTGGCTATAAAATCTGGGGGCTAGGACTGCTGTAAAATGCATTAACATTATCAGTGTAATGCCAGGATTTGTTTCCTATTAAGGGCCACTTATTTAGATGTTCACCTAAATCCATAAATGAGAAGCTGAAGCTATTGTTAATGGAAGATAACTGTACATGTAAATAAGCCCTTGGAAATAGTATCTTGACATGAGGAAGGTCAATGAAAGATGGAAACTGAAACTGCCATTGACATCTGCTTCTTTTAAATTTCAGGTTTGCCCTGATTTGGGGGCAGTCCATTTGCCAGGACAAAGGCTAACTTCCCATCAGTTTTCAGTGAAGTTGTGCTGTTGGGCAGCTGTAAGCATTGTCTGTTTGCAAGACTCCTGTAGAGGTTCATCAGGAATTAATGGCTGTCGTTAGGGTAATACCCAAGGGCAATAATGCCTTGGGGTAATAGAACCTCTTCCTGTTGCAAAATCAATCTAACTAAGTGTCCTTCAGTACAGCAAAACCAGTGATACTCACCAAACATCTTAATTATTTATTTTATTGGACTCTCTTGGGCATGTTGACACAAATCAATGCTGATATAGATCACAAAAAACAGTTGGAGAGTTTTCTGTTGATTATATATCCATGCAAGTCAATTGATGCCAGTTAGTAGGACAGATTTGTGTAGTGTTTGTAAACAGAAGATTAGCTCAAGGACTGCCATGTTGCCATCATTTTAAAGAATTCAGTAATCATCTATTCCGAACAAGGAACAGGCTATTTAATGTTGTTTCACATGACTGCTTAGAGCAAGAAGATTGGACACTTTCGAAGAGTAGTCTGAAGTTTACTTAAGGTGAGCAGGTCATGTGAGCTCCAGCTATCCAAAAGTGCATGAGGACATGCATAGCTATGACACGGCCCACAGTGAAATCCCTCCATGACCTCTTTGCCAGGCAGAAGTCAAGAATCTAAGCAGAAAACAAAGCGAGTCAACCATCTAATCAGGCAAGTGTGCTGGTAATCAGCTACTAACAGAAAGAAGCCAGCAGGACAGCTCATTTAAGGATATAAACGTTCATCAACACATACTCAAGGGAAGTCTCTCCACTCCCACTTTTGTCTTTTAATTATTTCTTTTCACTTTTGTTTTTTTGTCTGTTTACAAAGGGGGGTTGTTATCACTGGATGGCTTTAACATTCAGGTTAATATATGCACTCTGATGTACTCTAGCTGGATGTTTCAAATGAATGATGATAAAAGAAGGGACCAGAAGAGGCTGTTTGTGGGGAGGCAAAGGCCAGAATTACCTCTAGGCAAAATGAGACAACTACTGTACTTCCAGCAACAAATTCTTGGAAGCAGTGATTACTCATCTCTATTGTAAGAGGAAACTTTCTATGTCCCTTGACATACAGTACATGTATGCCATGTACTGTATATACATGTATGCACATGTAGGCTCCCTAGGCTAGCCTGCAGCTTCAGGTACAATGGAAAACACAATGGTGGTTTTACTTCAGTGGTGACATAACACTCAACTACCAGCCCAGTCAGCTTGTGTATGTTCAGTGGAAAAGGCATATCATCTTATTGTTCTCAGGCACTAAAATATCTTGGACCACCCCTGGGCATGTTCCCTTTGGCCTACTGACAGTTTTTCCTAGTTTCAATAAACCATACTCTCCTACTTCTAAAAGAATGTAAAATGCTGAGATTCTGAATTAAGCTACATGGCCTAAGAAATGGGGCACAGAGATAATCTGCATCTACTTATGTGCCTCCAGTGACTTAACTTTTTAATATGCATAATTTTAATTGACTTGCTAAGTGTCTGCACTCAGACAACTGATCTGGCTCAAATGTTACCCTTAGTGATTTAAAAGAAACCTGAGATGAGAAGTTGATAGAATACAATGTTCTGTGTCCTTTTGTTCACCATTGAGAAAGATTCACATGCCATGAATTATTATGGGGATTACATACAAGTAGAATAAAAAATTTAAAGGATTGAATGAACAGTATAAATTAATCACTGCTGCTTTCTACAGGCAGTATAAAAATCCACAATTGCTAGTGATCCCAGTATAATAGAGCAGAGGACACTATCTCAGGAAATGTATTTATTTACACAGACAATTAAACTTAGAAAAAAGGACAATGGAAAAAGAGTGATGAAGTCAAAGGAAGAGGCTCCACTTAGCAAGGTAATATCTTGACATTCTAAATGAATAAACACAGGCTGGAACAGCATTAATCCTGCAACTATCCCCTTTACAAGCAGCATAGGGTCATAGCTTAAAATGTGGCCCTCGCTGAATTTGTTTGCCATGGATTGAATCTGACTTCCTGCTATTTTTGCACCATGGACAGACATGCTTATCAATGAACTCAGTTCTACTGAATAATCTGTTTTGTATCTTTCTCCCATCAGAAACAATAGCAAATTAATGTATTGTCGAAGGCTTTCACGGCCGGCATACGATGGCTGGGGTGGGTCTTCCGGGCTGAGTGGCCGTGTTCTTGAAGTTTTGTTTCCTAACATTTCGCCAGCACCTGTGACCGGCATCTTCAGAGCACAGACAGGAGCAGTTCTCTCTGTGCCCAGGGTGATGTGACCCTTTTGTGGGTATTTATAGAGATCTGGGGGGGGGGGGAAGGTGGGATGGGGGGGTTGAGTTACTGAGTGGCTGCTTGTTTTGGTGTCAGCATCTGTGTGTATCTTCCTGGGGATTAGGCAGGGTTTTTTCTTCTATTGAATTGTTAATGAGGGGCTGCTTGGGGTGATTAGCAAGTTCATTGTGTGAACTGTTCACATGTCCTGGTGGTTGAGCTGAGTTCCTTGACCTTTTGCAGGCTGTATTTTTCAGGATTGGTAGCCAGGTTTTGTTGATTTTTAGACTCTCCTCTTTTTTATTGAAACTGTGCTGGTGTTTGTGAATCTCAATGGCTTCCCGGTATAGCCTGGTATAGTGGCTGTTGGTGATGGATGATGGAAAAACATATGATGATGGAAAAACACAATTTTCAAACAATCTTCAGACCCATCAGAAAAGTACAAGAAGTGCTAAAATCAGCAAAAGACAAAAGGGATCCCCTCACCGCCGCAGGAGTATACCGCAGTTGCGGGCAAGTATACATCGGGACCACAAAACGCAGCATCCATACCAGGATAAAAGAACATGAAAGGCACTGCAGACTACAGCAACCAGAAAAATCTGCAGTAGCTGAAACGCTCTCAAGCACACTGGACACAAAATCCTATTTGAAAACACAGAGATACTGGACAAAACCAACAGCCACTATACCAGGCTATACCGGGAAGCCATTGAGATTCACAAACACCAGCACAGTTTCAATAAAAAAGAGGAGAGTCTAAAAATCAACAAAACTTGGCTACCAATCCTGAAAAATACAGCCTGCAAAAGGTCAAGGAACTCAGCTCAACCACCAGGACATGCGAACAGTTCACACAATGAACTTGCTAATCACCCCAAGCAGCCCCTCGTTAACAATTCAGTAGAAGAAAAAACCCTGCCTAATCCCCAGGAAAATACACACAGATGCTGACTCCAAAACGAGCAGCCACTCAGTAACCCAACCCCACCCACACCACACCCCCACCCAGATCTCTATAAATACCCACAGAAGGGTCACATCACCCTGGGCACAGAGAGAACTGCTCCTGTCTGTGCTCCTGCACTCTGAAGATGCCGGTCACAGGTGCTGGCGAAACGTTAGGAAACAAAACTTCAAGAACACGGCCACACAGCCCGGAAGACCCACACCAGCCAACAATAGCAAATTAATCGGTTAACATCTGTTGAGCATCTGATTTGTTTTAATCACTTTTTAAATTATTATTTAAAAAACATTTCTTGGAAGTTAGGAGGGGAGATTTTTGATATGCCCAAGGTTGCCAGCCAATTGTGATAGTACAGTTTTGTTCCATACAGCACCAGTTTTCCCCAAGCAGGAACCAAGGGAGAGGACAAAATGCAGGGCAACTGTTCAAAGTATGTATGAGTTGCTAGAGTTTTCACTCTTTTCATTTCAGCCTCCTTTCCCAAGATTTCTGTCAATAAATCTTTTTTTTAATCCTGTGTTTTTTTTATATATCCTGCTTTGCATACTCAATATCCTCACAGCAATTCTGTAGTTTAAAGATAAACCGCATGTTTACACAAAAGTATGGAGTCTGCCACCTTAAATATACCTAAAGGTTTAATTTTTTAAAAATTGTGGATAATGTAGAAGAATTATGCTTTTTTAGTATAACCTTCCCCAATCTAGTGCCCTCTGGATGTTTGGGGTCAAAGTTTCCATAATCTTCAGCCAGAACAGCCATTGATAATGTTGGATTATGGCTTTTATAGACCCACACATATGAAGGTTTAGAAATATTATGTTGTTAAACTGAAGGAAATAATAGCCTCCTTGCTTTTAAAATTACACAAAAGACTATTTCACATTGAATTAATATTACATGTTAAACAAAAATTGCATACAGAAGATGGAGACAATTCTTCTGTAAAATATAACAGAAACTGGGGAAAACCAGACAATGTATCTAAATACAACTGCCACCTGTTTTCATAATTCCAAATTCTGAGAGTATGGAAAGTTAATTTTTTTAGCTTTCTACAAAATTTAATAAGTACGCATGCTGAAAAAAAGTATAAATGTACACCCTTTGCTGCTTTTTCATAGTTTCCATGTTGGAGAAATGAGAAAAATCTCAGTAAGTTTAAATTCACTAAACAGGAGTGAATTAAAAGGTATTAACTAATAACATGATGATATTATTATTATTATATTATTATTATTGGCAAACAGTGAAGAGATTAGATGCTGCATGAAATGTCTATGGCTTAATAAATGAACAAATGAATATAAGGTCACATACCCCTTTGGCTGTCATATTTTATTCTATCAGAATTTGAACTACCTTTATAGTATTAAATATTAAAAAGGGTCTGTCTGTCTGTCTGTCTGTCTGTCTGTCTGCCTGCCTGCCTGCCTGCCTGCCTGCCTGCCTGCCTGCCTGCCTGCCTGCCTGCCTGCCTATCTATCTATCTATCTATCTATCTATCTATCTATCTATCTATCTATCTATCTATCTATCTATCTATCTATCTATCTCAGCCACAGGTAATAGACCTTTATTATCCTTCATTCACAAAGTTACATATAAATTTATTAAGCATCTGTTTCCTGTATGTGCATACTGTATATGTACATTCTGTATATTGTACTAAGGGTTAGGAAAATTTGCATCTCTATTATGAAGCATTTTCCATTTTTTTCTTGAAATATCTCATAGAATAATTACAGTGACTCATATCGTAGTGCCACAATCAGTACCAGTTTCCATGTTCATTTGGAAAAATGGTCAGATGCTTTTGCTTTAGCCCAGCATGTTTGTGTACATGTGCATGAAACTATTTTCTTGACACATTTAATCCAGTCAGCCAGTACCCAATCAAATCTCCTTAGTGGTGGTTACGGCAGAATATCATTAAATTAACAAACTGGGTCAAAAGTCACCACCCACTTTCTTCAGAAAGAGCGTGGAGCCTTGCCCACAGCACTTCCTGGAATTCTTTCCCCAGAAAAATACTGCTAAGGCATCATTAGCCCCTACCCTACTGGCTAGGTATGCCTAAATTGGTGCAGCTTGGCCACTGCAGTCAGGGTCTGAGAGGTGTCTTCTGCCCTGCTAAGTCTTGACAGTGAGTTCAGTAATGGAGAGGCTTGTTTTTACAGCTGTCTTTTCTTTGTTTAGCTCTTGGAAGACTAGTTAGTGGAGCAATATGTAGTAATTAACTGGGTTTTGATGTTCCCATAATAGGACTGACTGGATAGAATTATTTGAACCCTATGCAAGATGGGGGCTATTTTGAGCTAAATCAAATCTCCTGGGACTCTGGGAGTCAGTTCAGGGGGTCAGTTGACCCCTTTCTGGATGTTCCCACAATTACACACACACACACAACTAACACTCTACTGGAATTTCTAGTAAAACACAATCTATTTAATCAGTCTTCAAAATATGTGTGGAATGGTGCAAACACCCAGTGTTTTTCTAAAGAAACAACACTGCATACACACTCATACAAACAGAGGGATACTAGGCTTCCTCTCTAACAGTCTAGATGTTAGCATCTGAAATTCTATAAATGTTAATAGAATGACTCATCAGAAACCTATGCTGGTGAATTGTTTATCTTATCTTTGGAATTCTGGAAAGCATCTCATCAGGCAACTTCTGTGAAAAGATGCTGTGGTCAAGAATTCTCATAGGGATTTCTCCATTTACTGAGTAAAACTTAATCAACTGGGAGAAGCTCATCTGCCAGATTTTCCATGCACATGTTTTCAGGAAGGGATGAAGTCATGACAAGATTAGCAGAAAAATTCAACTGAGGCTGACTTCAGCCAAACATGGCAGACTTTCCTAGTGCTGATGACAAAGACATTTGTTGTTATTATCAGAAAAGGCCATCATGCTTGCTGATAGTAATGTAACCTTGCATCAAAGACTGAGTTGGAGCCAATACAGTGTTATCTGAATTTGTACAAAATAGGAGGAGGATTCAGCCACATGTAGATGCTTATACTGTTGGATTTAAAATTAGTTTCCCATTCCACAATAAATTCATATTATAATCTTAAAGTATTTCTCTAAATAGGCTGCTTTTACATATGATATAATTCCTTGCCAATTCCTCATGGTCTCTGAAGAATAATATAGATCTCAGCAACTGAAAAGGATAGAGTTCTCTCTCATCAACATGGTAACATAGCACAAGAGCCATTATATGCTAGGAACTCTTTGAAATTAGTAAAAAACACTGCGAAGGATGAGAAAGCTTAGCACTGCTAGGCTGAAATAGAAATGACAGGGGATCCTGTGAGTTTTCAGTTATGTTTATTTTGCACCCAAAGGCACAATCATTTTGGACCCTAAGGCACAATCACTCCTAACCAGGAATTCTGTACCAGATCCATTGTCACCACTGGCCATACTTGACAATGCTGATGGGAGCTAGAGTTCAAGACACCTAAACAAGTTGCCATACTGGGCCAATACATGGTGTACATAATGCATGACATGTCTTGAGCTGCTGTAGTGCAAGGCTGAATTTGCATAATAGTGGAATCATAGAATGTAAGGATTGGACGAGTTCTTGAAGTCATATAGTTAAGTCTCCTGCCCAATGCAAGAAAGTATTACTGGAACATCTCTGACAGATGAGCATTCTGTCTAGTTAAACAGTTCCATTAAAGCGTGGCTGGCTGGGGAATTCTGGGAGTTGAAGTCCACACATCTTAAAGTTGCCAAGGTTGAGAAACACTTCCGTTGAAGAGTGTACCACCTCCTGAGTGAGTATGTTCCACTGTTGAATAACTCTTACTGTCAGGAAATATTCCTGATATGCACCTAGAACTGGATGCAATGTTCAAGGTATGGTTTGACAAATGCAGAATAATTATGACTTTTCTGGAACTTGATGCTAGTCTGTTAATTCTACCTAGAATGTTATCACATTGCTGGTTCATGTTCACTTAGTGATCAACTGAGACCTTTATATCTTTTTCACATGTACTGCTGTCCAGTATGGTCACATCCCACTGACTGCCTTCTGAGTGGAACAGGAGGGATGTGGAAATCGATATTTGTTGCCTACATAAAGAAAGGAAAGGAGAGAGAAAATCTTGAATAAAAATACTTCTTGTGACAAGTTTAATTCATGAATAGATTGTAGGAGGGACTAAAGGGAGACGGGGAATTCTCTGCTAATTTGTATTGGCTATGGGGAATAAACTTCAGAGTTTTCACTTTCCAGTTTTTTTGACTGGTTAAATATTAACCTGTTTAAGGCACCAGGCTAGAAACCAGAAGACCATGAGTTCTACTTCTGCCTTAGGCATGAAGCCAGCTAGGTGACCTTGGGCCAGTCACTTTCTCTCAGCCCTGGGAAGCAGGCAATGGCAAGCCACTTCTGCAAATGTTGCCAAGAATGTCCAGGCAGTTGCCAGGAGTCAACACTGACTTGAAGGCACACACACGCACACACACAATTAGTTCAATGGATTCAAAGCTGTCCCTGACCAATCTCAGAATACATTGTTTGGTAGATTTACACCCAGAAATATTTCAGTGGGCATAGCTGGGACTTTTAGGGTAGGCAAGATGTCTAACACCTAAATTCTTCTTCATGAACAAAGTGGTATCTCTTTCTCAGACAGCCATATGTATCCAGGTAGCCAGGTACATTCTTTTTATAATTATTATTGTCCCACCTTTGATTTTTTCCAAAATATAGATTTTACAATAGAATGGCTATGAAAATGAAACCAAATAAACCATAACAGTATTCTAATCTCACCCCATCTTCCACATTCATATAGTTCTTGCAAAATGAGTTAATAAATGTGGAAATCTGGCTTCAGAACATTTTACATCTGGTTGACACATGTTTAAATACTGTTGAAGGTGCAATCCTAAAATCAATCTCTTTCCCTCCCATTTTCTCTTTTCTTTACCATGGGATGTGCTCCTTTCTTACATGAAAATAATCTGTCAGTTTCACTTGTATTTATAGAGTTTCACTTTCAGATTACTGTAATAATTGGCTTCCAAGTAAGTAGTGATGCTTGTTTTTAAAACAGCTGTTCCTTTTCAGCTTCATTGGAAAACGAAATCTTGCAAAATAACTTTAAATTATCTGTGCAAACTCCCCTGTAAAATCAAGGCCAAACTTGAACTTACATCTTGCCTTCAACACCTGCAGGTTTTTATGTTTGTACTACTGCTCTAAGAACAGGAGAAAAGCTGCAAAAAATTTTTTTCCTGGCAACAGTATCACCTGATGAAAACAGTCAACCAAAGGAACTTCATTAAATTGTTGTAATTGCAAAATATTGTACACAGACAAATTCCAATTAAAATTAATGCAGTACACTATGGAATATAGGGATATATGAGCTTATTTATACTTGCCCAAATAAAGAGTCATCACAATGTAGTTTTTGTAAATAGTTAGGAATGTTGTTTTACTAGTTCTCCAAAATTAAAAACCAAGTAGTTATTAAAGGAGCTTCTGTTGACAACATTCTCCTTATCTAAGGATAGAGTCATTCCTCTTCTTTGGAACCTACAACTAGTATCAGATTAATATAAAAACTCAGTGTCTTGTATACTGCACAGCTTCACACAAAAAAAGTCATGGCCTAATTGGATGCTGATAGCATTTGTTCTATTTTTTAAAAAAATATGTGTTGTCATTTACAACTATTTCAAAAACAACTGCACGATCTCAGCTGGGAGGCTATCCTGTGTATGCCTGAGAAACTACTGAAGGTCTTTTCGTAAACAAGATTAGTCAGCCGACTTCTATTTTTGTAGATTTTACAGAATTGATGCTTGAGGCTTTAAAGTCTTTTGTCAACCTAGTTCAACTAGAAACTAATTGACCATGTAAGCATCTATGATTTTATGGTGGTTTTGTTTTTTACGTTTCATTATTAAATCTGTTTGCCTGTAAATCAATCAATGCCACTTTCTTACAAAGGATGATTCTGGCAAAATCTTGTGCGAGTGACTGACAAGATACCCATTAATTTTGATGGATAAACCACTAGCAATCTAGGCTTGTTGGATAGGTTTTATCCCCTATGGTGGAAAGAACTGGTGTTCGATTTAGCTGCCACTTTATCGTTTTCTTAAGTTTCTTGCATGTAATGGCATTTACTCGGAAGAAAGCAGAGTGCTGCACTTGGAAGTTCTGAACAGGATTCCCCCCATCAGAAGCCATGAGTCATTAGGAGGAGTCTTAAGCAGAGTCGGCGTGGGTGTATCTGCAGCCGTTTCAGGGAGCTCCCTGCCATACGTATGTATGTGTGGCAGGGAGCTCCCTGCCTGAAACGGCTGCACGGTAGGCAGCAGAGATGAAGAGAACGATATATGCACCCACTGAATTTTATCCGTCATGCTTCTTGCAATGACACAATGGCGAGAAACAGAGGGGCAACCATGAATGCATTTCCCTTACATAAAAAAAAAAAAAGCAATCCTCCAAGGACTCCCTCTCCCCAACTGCTTTCTCCTTTTTCCCGCCAAGGCTCTCAGCCCTTTTCAGCCCCCTCCTCCCGGTCTCCTGCTTCTCATTCTTGTCCTCTCCCCCCACCCCTTTCCCCCCTTCTTTGGCGCCGTTTTCTTCCCGCCACGTCGAGCCTCCTCAGCAGTCCATTCTGACGAAGAGGCCCGGCGCGGGCTGCCAGCTGCAGCTGCGATTGGCCGAGGCAGCGCCAGTGGGCGGAGCCTTCCCGGACTGGAGACCTGCCCGCCGGCTCTCCCCGGCTCCACCCCAGCTCTGCTCCCTCCCACTTTTACTACAGGCGGCTGAAGCCGGGCCGCCGCGCCACACGGGAGGGAGCAGGCTGGCCCGGCACGACCCCGCCCGCAGCTCCCGCCCGTGCCTAGGAGACGGCAGTTGTGCTGCCGCCGCCGCCGTCGCCTCCTCCTCCTCCGAGACATTGCCGCTGCTGCCAGCCCCGGCCTGCCTGGAACACGCGGACGGGGCGGGGATGTTGCTCTCTAAGATCAACTCACTGGCCCACCTATGCTCGACGCCCGGCGGGGATCTGCACCCCGTCAAGCCGCTGCCAGGTCAGCTAGACGAGGACGGGAAGGAAGCGGGGAGTGGGAGGCGGGAGGCTGGAACCACCAGTCGGGAATAGTCTGTCGATGGGTGACCTGGAAACACCTCACATGATCAAACTCGGTTTAATGAGGTAGGGGCTGGACTGGGTTGGTTTTTTTTGTTTTTGTTTTTGCTTTGTTTTGAGAGGTGGGGGCAAGGAAAGGCCTGACAGGGTTTAATGATCTTTCCTTCCTGCTATTTGTAGGAAAGGAAAAGGAATCCCTGGAGAAGCTGTACCAGGTGGGCCCGCTGCTCGGTAGTGGAGGCTTTGGCTCTGTCTACTCGGGCACCAGGCTGGCAGATGGAGCTCCGGTGAGTGATGGATTTCTGGTGGAGTGTGCCCTCCGCAGACTCCATCATTCCCTATTGTTTTTACCCTTCCTGCCTCCCCAGTATATCTGTATCGTCCTTTCATCTTTTTTTAGCATTGGCTACTATCTGTATTAATTTTCGCTCCCTCCCCGCCCCTTACTGTGTTTGAAGGTGGCCATCAAGCATGTGTCCCGGGACCGGGTTTCCGAATGGGGAGATCTGGTAAGTTGTGGGGAAGGGAGGAATGCTTGGGGTTTGTGACCGGAGAAAGATCTACACAGTCAGGACTGGATGTTGTTGTGCTGTGTGGATCAACTTGCTCTCCTGCTCACAAATATTTCTTTTTCCACCCCTCTTCCCAATCTTTATGCAGCCTGGTGGAACAAGGGTACCCATGGAGATTTTGCTCCTGAAAAAGGTTGGCTCGGGATTCCGAGGGGTGATCCGGCTGCTCGATTGGTTTGAAAGGCCAGACAGTTTCATTTTGGTTTTGGAAAGGCCAGACCCGGTTCAAGATCTCTTTGACTTCATCACAGAACGAGGTGCTCTACCTGAGGATTTGGCCCGTAGCTTTTTCCGTCAGGTGTTGGAGGCAGTTCGACATTGCCACAGTTGTGGTGTCCTGCACCGGGATATCAAAGATGAGAATATTCTGATTGACTTGAGCAATGGAGAGCTCAAACTTATAGACTTTGGATCTGGAGCACTGCTCAAGGACACAGTGTACACGGACTTTGATGGTGAGTGTTGTTAGTTTTCATTCACAACTCCAAGCCAGGGAGTTTCATTTCTGAAACATTGTGTTCCCTGGGTTTGTTTTGGGTAACTTCACAGCAATAGAACAGGTTCTTCCTGTGATTTTAACAACTTGTCTTTCCTCTGAAATACATTTGATTCTGATAATCCATTGCCTACATAAAACTGCTGTTGCTAGGAGATCTAATGCCTGTTTGTGGCTAACCTTTACTGGTGATTTGAAATTGTTTTTCTGTAAGTCCAGTGGACTCATAGCCTTATTTAAAATGTGAGCATAGGAAGGGAAATACCTTGGGCAAAAGATCTATTGCAGATTGTTTTCAAGTTATGATTACTAATTCACCTGCTAGATATAATAGACGGATGCAAAGCTGAATATAAAATATGCCTGCAGCCTTTTTTATATTTTAAATGCTAGTCTAACTAGGAGACCAAAATAAAAGTATAGACACCATGCAATTTTCCTGTGTGGTAGACTGAAGAGAGGTTTTCGTATTTTGTCCTTCCCGGTGATGTCTGGGTATGAAGCCAAGAGGAGGTTACTGTTAAAAGCTGTATCTGCAGACTCACTAAATTAATCATTTCAACAGGGAAGCAGCATTTTGTCAGGGCATGAATGCTGTGAAATTTAATCTAGAAGAGATCACTTTACAGTAACCTCACTTTAGAGCTAAGAAATGCAAATAAATGTCTTTTTAAAGCATGTTTGCAGTGATGTGGGGGGGGTGGATTTAAGCATTTAAGCGTTAAGATTAGAATAGAAACGTGATCTGCTTGTGTATACAAACTGTTCCCAGAAAACAAACCAAACTGCTTGCATTGTTAACAGACTCATTGGAAGACTCAAGAGCCGTTTACTTCAAAAATCACTGCTGGCTTGCAGTTTGTTTGTGTTTTTTTTGCCTGGGTTCCCAAATGGCACGAGCTGCCTTGCATTTTTTGTTTTGTTTTTAATTTAACGGTTAATGATCAGGGATGGGTTTGCTGCCTGCTTTCTGGCGCTTTCCCAAGCTTCTAGTGCCCCCTTGTGGATTATGAGGTATCTTTTTACAACTCAAAGTTTGTAAACAACAATCACGTGGATGGAAACCAGGCAAGCAGCTCTGACCTCAGTATCCTTGCTTGCTTGCTTCCTGCCAGCAGAGGGAGGAGGGAGAGATCAGACACTACAACAAAGACAGAGGTCTAGTCATGCCAGGAGTTTCTGGCATCATACTTACAGGGCGCAGTCTGAGTTTCTTTAAGATATAGGCAAATGGTATAAAACTTCTTCTTAAAGATGAAATACATACCAATCTTTCCATGGGTGAAAATTAGATCTTTTTCAGTTCCTGTGTCACTTGATCAGTGTCCATGGAAATTGTCTTAATTTATATCATGTTACTAACTATGTGGTGGAGATTTAAGAGTACTTGTATCTGAATTCTTTAGCTTCTTTTTTTGATGAGATCTATCATCTCTTTTCAGGCACTCGAGTTTATAGTCCTCCAGAATGGATCCGATATCACAGATACCATGGCAGATCTGCTGCTGTCTGGTCACTTGGGGTATTACTCTATGATATGGTGTGTGGAGATATTCCTTTTGAGCATGATGAAGAGATTATAAAAGGCCAGGTCTATTTTCGTCAAAGGGTTTCTTCAGGTAAGTATTAATTTGAGGGTGGGTGAAATTCTGTCTGGAATGCTGCTCACAAATAACTTGTGTTTAGTATATTGGGTAGGCAATAATAAGTAAATGCCATCAGTCACATAAGCAAGAATCTTAGAACATTTTTGATAACTGCTTTTAGTCAAAGTGTAGAAGCTGGCATTCCTAAAATATTGGGGCTTTTTAAAATTTGCTTGCTGCCGACCTTCAATCCAAGGAATTTTGATTTTATATAACCTTGGTAAAGTAGTACAGCATTCTGGATGAATTGATCAAATAGTTTCAGCTGCACAAAGCAATCTCATTTTACTAAATAACCTACAGAGATTTTGCAGCAGCATTTATAATGTCCTACTTTGTAGATGTTCTTCATCAGTGGACCTTTGCTAATTTTGTATTTTCTTTTGTAGAGTGTCAGCATCTCATTAAGTGGTGTTTGGCTCTGAGGCCTTCTGACAGGCCATCCTTTGAAGACCTTCTGAATCATTCTTGGATGCAAGATGTTCTCCTGCCTCAGGAAACAGCTGAGATCCACTTGCACAGTCTGATTCAAGAATCAAGCAAATAGTGTGTCTCATCCTTCTGAGGAGCAAAACAGAATTTTGTCCTATTTGATCTGGCGGTGTGAGGACTTTTATAGGAATGCGATTCATCTTTTTCCAGACACAGGCTGCCTGAAGACTTTCCAGGCCTGAAGAAACCCATCTCTGGTGGGAGACTTGCTGTTCGGGAGCCTGTCTTATAAATCTTTTCACCACTAGATGAATTGGACAAGCCCATACCTTGCTGAATCCTAGAATATGAAATGAGTGGTGCAGAGAACTAGAGGAGATGTTTGGTACAAGAGAAGGGAGGGAGTTAGTGATTTGGACTGGCTACCTGTCTTCACTGTGTTACTACCATGTTCTGAGTGCCTTCAATTGCAAACTGAGCTGTGCTGGGGGAAATACTTGAACATTCCTTCAATGCTGCTGTCTCAAAGGTTTACCTGGCTTATAATTTATTCCAGTTTCAAAAAAACTGCTTCAGAATGAGGGAGATAATATTAGCAACCCTAATTGCTGTCCAGTATGAACTCTGTGTTTGCTTTTGCAGCCTTTTGAACATGAAGGCATCCTCTAGTGCACAAACAATGCAACCCTAAAGTGTAAATTTGTACAGAAAAATACAAGAACAAAACTTGGTGTACAGAAGATTGTAGTTATAATATTTTTACTTCAGTGTTTTTAATTTATTTCTAGGGTTTTAAAAATGGAATATCCTAACTTGTAGGATTTTATTTATTTTATTTATGAATCATGTGAATTCTTGGCATACACCTCACTGCTATAGCTGTTGACTTGTTCTGCTACGTTGCTTCCACTTTTTCCATATTCCTCCTTGGTTATCTTTTGCCTTTTTTGTCTGATGTCTTGCTTCCGTATGGAGCAGCTGACTGCCCCCCATCATGTGTAAATACTTCCAACTGTTGCTGTTCAGCCTCCCCACATATTTTGAGACATGTTTTCACTGGTATTGATGGGGAGGATATGTGTAGATAGCATGTGTATATAGTGCTGTACTTTGAAGGGAGCGAGATGCCCCGGACTTCAACACTGTCAAACTTGTTTAAGTAACTTGGTGTGTAGTCTGCTGGTTTTTTTAAATAGCTAATACTGTACAGGGAATTCGGAAATGCTATTTTTTTTATACATGCTGTTTTAAATAAAAATGGAATCACTTGATTTACTCAGACTACTGGATATTTAATGGTCACATGTCTCTCACATTCAGTTGTTAAAAACTTTTGGTCTAATTCTGTAAATCACGGTCTTCCCTCTGCCTAGAAACTCTCAGCAAAGACATGATTGTTTGTCTAAGATGACATTTCAGATATAAATTGCCTGGGCTGTGAATGTTTAGTTTATACTACAATCTCTCACACTATACACAAAATCTGACTTGGTATCTACTCTATAGTTCTGCAGTATTTCTTTGAGTTTAAGACTCTGTCACTGCTAGGAGCTTATAGATCTTTCTTCTCTTTGTATAGGATCTTCATCCTTGAATGGTCAGTATCCTCCCTGAGTGGCAGTTGGAATAATAGCATCTGAGAAAGGCTTTGGACAGCCCAAGTACAATACTAACAACAGACAGAAATTTGGATAGAAGCTAGTTTATTTCTGCAACTTACCTGCTGCTCAACTCCCAAGATGCTGAAATGGCTTTCAATAATACAAAACTAAAGTAGAAATAATTAAAAGAAAAAAAAAAAAGCCAAAGCCAAATGGCAATTTAGTAAAACATTCTTGTTTACAATAAATGAAATCTCTTACGAATGGTCATTCAAATAAAAGGATGTAATCTTATGCATTATTAGGGCTGGGTCCCATTAAATAATGGAATTAAAGTTTGTCGTGAAACTTGCCTAATGTGTACTATGTAGTAAGAATATAACAAAGTGTTTTTTTGGGATGTGCTATTTTTTTTAGAATACTGCTGAGAATATCACCTTCAGTATTTGAAGCTGTGCTCTTTTGCTATTTGCTCTAAAACAGATCAGGAATTTTCCATTAGGATTATGTTTTGAAAGCCAAATGGAATGAGGTACAACCTGACTTCATTATTTGAGGACTGAAGCTCACTGTTCAGTTGTACTTAAAATAAAATATGAATATTGCTGTTCTAATTGTACTCTCACCTTTTAAGTGAATTCGCTACCCTAATCTAACACCACATATGTAGGAGACAAAAAATGTAGCTTGCTTTTTACCTCTTTGTGTAATATTTTAAGTTTCTAGGAGCATTTATAGTTTGTGATTCAGAATTCCTATAAAACTTGACTTATTCTTCATGCTATCATTTTGTTACCCATCTTTATTCAGGCAAATTCACACCAATCATTGGCAGCAATTACATCCCAACTTTAGAGCCATAAAAACAGATCAGAAGATAAAAATCCATTTCTAAAAAATCAAACTCAACAGGATATAGCAGCTCATCTGTTTTTTCTTTGTTATGTTGAACGACTCAGCCCAATTAATAGCATTACAGTCTTAGAGGAAATGATTTATTAATTTTGTAAATAGCAACCAAAACCAACTGTTTTTCAAATTTCTTGTTTTTCCATATGTATTTGGGTACTTTAATGCACAACTTAGTGGTACTTTTAATGACTCCTAGTTCTGAGAACTCCACATTGGTTTTACTGTATTTAGAAATATTCTTAAGCATGCTATCTGAAGTTAGGAATAAATTCTTACTGGGGTTGACTACTCAGTAAGAGCACTGGATTAAAAGAGGAATGCAATCTTCCCTCTCCTGCCATTTTCCTTGCATCCAGGAAATGCAACTGCATCCAGGCAAGATAGTTTTAGTTATGATTGTGCCCAGTAGGTATACATTAAATTTGTAAATGATAATAAATTAAACTCCAGATCTATCCCCTTAAATAAAAGTAAACTACATGCTATCAGCAGCCTATTTGCTTTAAATATGAAGGGCAAGGTTCCTTCCTACATGCAATATGGACTGACATCAATAGAATTTGTACACATTTATGCTCATAAAAATTGTAAATCTTTGTTTCAATAAATGCTGGTTAAAGAAATCTTCCTACAGAGGAGACAGCAAAACCAGGAAATCAAGGTATACAAAAACATTCAGTTATGGCTTCTTTCTGTTTTGTTTCTGTCTATTAAGATTATGGCCATCTGTGGAGTTTTGTATGAACAAAGAACACATGGTGTCCTTCAAATTTCCAATTCATTTTGGCAATGCCAGTTACACTATTTGAATCCTACATTATGTAAAAATACAAGGATGTGCATGTGTTTACATCAGCTGAATTGAATACTAATTCCCATGGGTCTGTGTGATAAGGCTGGTTACAGAAAATGTACAACCACTATTGTACATAGCTGGCATACTGTGATGCCTGAAACACTCTTCCAAGAGAATTTTGCCTGTTTTGTTATTTTCTGGCATGAGCAAACCTCGAAACATTTGACTTTTAAATCTGTTGTATTTCTACTGCTATGCTATATTTTTCAACAGCTTTATGTCTTTTATCATTCTTGTATTTTCTTCTCATACCTTTTTTATCCTCTGCTCTTCTGATAGGCTGTTTACTGATTTTCTTATTTATGTAAATTTTATTTATGAATTAATTGGAATGCAGTTGTAGGACAACAGATACTTCTTAGAATAAATTGTTTATTTGTAACATATTACTTTGTTTTTCCCACCACTTGCCATAAGGTAAGCTAGTGATAAGGTATTGGACTAAGTAAATATCAGATGACAGAAAGGAAAATATGGGAAGTTCTCCTTGATATTATTATAGAGGAAAGTAGATATATAGCATCTTTTATCAACAGGTATCATATGTAGTGTCTTCTTTGATCCTCCTGTGCCTATTCTGTCATATCCTCTCTGGCTGCCAGTATTATCCAAGAGGGACAAGGGTCTAATTTACTGGTGACAGCTGATTCCAGAGGATTCTGTCAACTTACTTAGGCATCACAGAATCAAGAATCCCAGATGACCTCATAACATGTTACCATGAAGTTCAGCCATGAACTCCTGAGCCCTCCCCAACCAACCCCCAAAACAAGGAGGTTGAAGTCCCCCAGCACATAGCATGGGGTAATCAATTAAGGCCAAGGACCTCAGGGAGGAAGCTAGCTGGGCAGCAGGGTATATGGTACACTGGCAGGACTACCAGCATCTAACATCATAGAGGACCTCATACCTGGACACTTGTGGAACAATGTACTTGGTCTCCATCAGATTCTCACATATTAACACCAATCTTCCTCTCCTACCCTGGAACTGAGGTTGGTATGCAGCCAAAATCCCAGCCAGGCAGATTTCCACTCCTCCAGCACCAGGTCTTGTAGGAACAGCGTCTTATTAGACAGACCTGGCATTCATCAGAAACAGCTACTGTCTGTGTATTCTCCTAGACCCCACTATTTGTATGCATTCATTCTAATGATTTATTATGGTGTGGCAGGACTCTTAAATTGCTGAGTTTCTGACTCATTTCAAGTTAATGGGAATATGTGATGCTAAAAGTCTATTTAGTGTCTCTACTGTTGTCCTAATGGGATCTACAGTGACCCCAAGAGAAATAGTCCTTCCCACTCTAAGCATGCTGCCAAGAAGCAGCATATGCCTCTGTGATATGACTGTAGTTTATGTTTGCATGCATATACAAGAAATGTATGCATCAAGATTAACACCATTGTGGAGTATTGCTGTTTGTTACACTGAAACTGGTGTTAATAATCTTAACAAGATTTTCAGTGTGTTATGTAAGGTCTATCCCCATGTGTATTCCTTTGGCAAGGATCCTTCAAAGTAAGTAAGATTACGTGCTCAAAATAAATGATGGATCTCCTAGTTCACCTGAGACTTTCTTCCTGCAGAAAGGAAAAGAATGCCCAATCCCAAGCCCTATTCCCAATTTCTTTCAGTTAAAATATAGCTCATTCAATGAAGTACATTTAGCACTGTACAATTTAAGTATGATATTAAGGACAACTAAATCTAAGTCCTTTCTGCACAAACCCAAGTGCTAACCCAGACTTTTCAGTAACAATTTAAAAAGCAAATGCAGTGGAGGTAATCTCTCTACAGCAATTACCATCCTGGGCTGTGCTTCACTTTTTGTTTGGTTCAATGGATAGATGCCAGCAGAGCTTGAATAATGATTGGTTCAAATCTAGTCACACCCCTGCTATTTGAGCAATGTGAGAATGTATACCAGCACAGCCAGCCCTTTGTGAAGAAAGTCTTTGAAGAAAGCTTGGGAAGTGTGTGAGAACAAAGTATATGCCTGCACAGTCAACCCCCCCTCCACAGAAAGTAAATAAAAGCTACTGCTTTGTTTCACCCTACTAGCCATATGTTTGCCTATTATAAATACAATAGATTAGTACTATTATTATTAGTAGTAGTAGTAGTAGTAGTAGTAGTAACAAAAGAAGCTGGATGGCAGGGATTAAAGCACACATGTTTTAGAAACCAGTGTTTTACAGCTAATCTTTAAATAAAAATAGGGAGAAATAAGAGGCATGCTGTTTTAACATTGTTTAAGTTAGAAAATAACCTGAAGACTTGCAAAACTGTAAAGTTGGAGTCTCAAGGAAAGCAAGCTCATAAGTTCTCATTTAACATAAGGACCACCCTTCAGAAAGGAAGAAGCTTTGGAGGATATTCACATACTGGGAACAATGAACCAGTACCATACCACTAGAGCCTTGCTATGCACAAAAGCTCCTTGCCTTTCACAACTTTCCTGACTCAACAGAACAGGATCAGAAAAAGGGGAAGCTGCACTGCCTTTTAACAAAATGTATTCTTAAAAAATAATGGTTCAAAGTATGACAAATGTGCATAAATATTTCAGGCTTCAAGATTCACAAGGTAATATATCGTCAGTACAGGCTTATAAAAAATGTACAGCTATAGTCCTCATCACTTAGTATTGTATTCATAACACAGATGGGAAAGGTTTGAAAAAGAAGTTAATACTATTTTTCTTAGCAGAAAAAAAATAGCACTTCTAGGAGGAGGTGACATTCCACATAGACTGAAGAGAAACCATCTGACTTGAGGATGGGGAGTCTGTAATTATTGAATTCTATCAGTGCCGATCAGAATAGCTAATAGGATTGATTATGTGAGAGCATAAAATCATCTGGAAAGCACCCCATTCATGCTATATCACAAATAAGCAACTACTCTGCTGTTACTGCCCTACAAATGCACTGGTGAAAGTTCAGATTTCTTTTCAATGCTCCGACATCCAAGAGCAATACTAAAAGCCAAACTGCATGATCTATCAGAGATCCACAACTGGAGATCCTAATTAATTTGTTTTTATTATATTATCTACTTAAACTCAGCTACAGCTTTGAGGAAGGCAGTGCTTAACCTTGTGTTAGTTTTGAAATTAAAATTATTTCTTACATTATGCCTCCATATTCAGTAACTGATTTGAAGAATCCCTTAAACCTTTGGTTTTCTGCAGTTTTTAACAATTCTGTAGAAATTGCACCACCTGCTGCCTCACTTATAGGAAGCATAAACTAGTTCTCTGCCGTGATTTTTTTCAACCACAGGAAATTTTAGTGGAACTCTTTAAGTGTGTCAATTTCTTTTCGAAGTGGGAATGAAAACTTTCATTATGGGTTCACACATTGTACAAAACTATATGTTTTGCTTAGTTTTGGCTCACTCTGTTGTGTGAATGAAATCATTCTGGTTTGAAAACCATGGTGTATGACTGAGTATGCTGTGCAAACTTGATTGACTGTAGTTTATGCAACAAAACATACTTAAACAAATGAGGACTTAATACAATGTGTGACCCAGGTAAGTATTTCAGTAATAATTGCTTGTTACTAATATATGTAGATTCATTTTAAGGGGAGCAAACGAACACCCGGCTGAGAAATTTAGTTTAGTGCCCCTCCCACCAACAAACAGTACATGGCACACTTGGACTTCTCCATGGCTCCTTTTCAAGCAGCTGCAAAAAACTAGATTTTAAAATATAAATCTTAGCAAATTGAGGTGTCATAGGAACAAAATAAAAGGCCGTTTGTTCAGTTCTTAAATTTACTAAAATATTAGCAGACGCCCACAGAGACATAAATGCATGAATTTTAACTTTGGTTTGCTATGAATGAAACTACAACATTCAAAGTAGCAGGTAATGAAAAAATAAACTTAATCGTGACCAGCCAATGTTAGTCCTCTCTAGATGTTTTATTTATGCTCTAATTATCACAACTATTAAGATGAATTGATTCAGTTATACTGTTACTTTCTTATGTCTTAGTACAAATTAAAAATAAAATTATCAGCCAGAAAAGTAATAGGAAAAAAACAATAGATTAACTGTTTTGTCTACCCATCACTTTCCACTTATAAGTTTTTCAAGCTTCTCTATCACTATCTTTTTTGCTTTATACACACAAAACACACACATACACACACAGTTTAAGAGGAAATAGGTGCACAATGTTTTTTGATTGGTGACACAAAGAGCTACTGCTGCCTTCACTGAGTGCATTGAAAATGGTCTGAAGGAACTAGTAATAACCTTAATAGTGACTGAATTGTCAATGCTCATGTCAAGAAGTCATCTCTTTAAAAGATGAAAGAATAACACTATGCTTGCAGTGATTGCACTGCTGGTCCGTATCTTTAACTAAAGAGTATATTAAAATAAAAGTACAGGGGAACACACACATTTGAGAATGTCAAATAAATAACTCATAAAGTATATGTGAAGAAAGGGTGACAGTCTCAAAGAAAATATCTAATGTGGAAGTACTTTGTTTCTGAAGCTCCCTATACTGTAGGATAAACGCTTCTATTTATTGTCTAGTTGTGGAAAAACACAGGAGAAAAAAATCTGTTTAAATTTTTATTTTTAAATTTAAATCTGTTTAAAAAATCAGACATACACATATTTCAAGCTATTTGATTTAAAGGCCAATTTGCCAAGGTTTGTGCAAACAGAAACTCATCACATACTACATTTAAAACAAATATATCACACAAGCAGTTAAGCACAAATGCATATGGCTGTGTCCCCAGGGCTTTGTGGGTTCATGGGACCTGATCCAACTCACAGCACATAAGACACATCTTGCAAATTTTTTCCTTTCTTTTTAATTGACAAAGCAAACAAAGGGAAGCTTCTGGTTTTGTTCCTAGTCAGAATTAATTGCAGGTAGTCCTTGATTAACGACTGCCCTGTTTAGTGACTATTGAAAGTTACAACCGGTCCTCGCATTTACAACCGTCACAGCATTCTGCTGTCACGTGATTGCCATTTGCGTACTTCACAGCCAGCTTCTGACAAGCAGAATCAATGGAGCAGCCAGCAGTAAAATCGCAAGTTGCAGTCCCATGATGTCTCATTTAACTACCAGGTTGCTTAGCAATGGAGTTTCTGGTCCCAAGTGTGGTTGTTAAGCAAGAACTACCTATATAGCAATTGCCTCTAGCCTCCCTGCAATGCTAAACAGCAATAAAGTAATAGACAGAGGGTTTGGTTAAGAGTCTCTGGCTAGGTGTTTTAAAGTGACTTAATTTTCTATTGGAGACAGCCAGTTTGGTGCCAGGCTAGAAACTGGGAGTCTGTGAGTTCTAGTCCTGCCTTAAGCATGAAGCCAGCTGGGTGACCTTGGGCCAGTCACTCTCTCAGCCCTAGGAAGAAGGCAATGGCAAACCACTTCGAAATCTTGCCAAAAAAACTGCAGGGATTTGTCCAGGTAGTTGCCAAGAGTCAAGACTAACTCAAAGGCTATCTATCTATCTATCTATCTATCTATCTATCTATCTATCTATCTATCTATCTATCTATCTATCTATCTATCTATCTGATATGTATGCAGCCTAAGTGTGAACTAAACATAGGTATTGCTATCCCTAAATTCCCTTCCTACTTAGAAATAAGTGAGGGGGTTGACAGGCATTCTTTCTCTCAGGCTGTCAGTCTCTCTAGCTGGCAGGATATGGTTTCCCTCTCTGTTCTGGCTTCCCAAAAGCCATCTGTGTTGGGTAGATTTGTCCCACAGTGACCTCTTCTTTCTTCAGTGGGTCTTTAGACTGTTCTACTCACCACCATTTCAGGAGTCTTGCCTCAGGATCTTCTGGAACCAACAACAACTTTCAACAGCCAAGACTGTCAAGAATCCATTTGGTTTGCCAGCCATTATTGGTCACACTTTTAGATGATCTCTGGCAAAAGCAGGATGGGGGTAGTGCATCCATCCTGGCTCTTCTTGACCTCTCAGTGGCTTTCAGTACCATCGACCATGGTATCCTTTTGGGTTGGCTGCAGGAGTTGGGGCTGGGTGGCACAGTTCTGTCCTGGTTCAGCTCCTTTCTCCAAGGCCGAACCCAATCGGTATTGATAGGGAGCAAGAGGTCCAACCCACGGCCCCTACTTTGTGAAGTGCCTCAGGATTCGGTGCTCTTGCCGCTCTTAACATCTACATGAAACCATTGGGTGAGATCATCCAGCACCATGGGATGAGGTATCATCAGTATGCTGATGATACTGAATTATACATCTCCATCCCAGGTGACCTAAGTGATGCTGTGGCTACCCTCTTGCGGTGCCTGGAGGCTGTAGGGGCCTGGATGGGGGACAACAGGCTTCAACTGAACCCTGATAAGATGGAATACAGGGTACAGGGAGCCTCAAGATCTAGGAGTTTATCATCTTTGCTCCTTGATGGGGTCACACTACCCCAGACAGACCCAGTGAGTAATCTGGGGGTCCTCCTGGACTCACGACTCCTGTTCAAAGAACAGGTGGCAGTTGTGGCTAGGAGGGCCTTTGTGCAACTTCGTGTTGTGCATCAATTACACCCCTTCCTTGATCAGGAGGCCCTCTGCACAGTCAGTCATGCCCTGGTCACCTCCCGGTTGGATTACTGCAATGTGCTCTAGATGGGGCTACCCCTGAAGAGTATCCAGAGGCTACAGCTGGTGCAGAATGCAGCAGCACAGACAGTTCTGAATGCCCCCGGGAAGCCCATACAACACCAGTTATGCGAGCTGCACTGGTTGCCGGTTTGCTTCCAGGTCCAATTCAAGGTATTGGTATCACCTTTAAAGCCCTTCATGGCACAGGAGCAGGTTATCTGAGGAGCTGTCTTGCCCCTGATCTCAGCCCACCCCACTTGGTCCAGCAGAAGGGGCATGTTGCAGACCCCACCAGTCAAGGAACTTTGACTGGTGGGATCTAGGAAGAGGGGCTTTTCTGCTGTGGGCCCACTCTGTGGAACAACCTACCACCCAAGGTGCGGTGTTCCCCCACTCTCATGGCCTTCAGGAAGAGCATGAAATCTTGGCTATGCCAGATGGCCTGGGGGCCGGATGGGGGCTCGCACCAGTGGAAGTGGCTTGTGGGGTAATTGATTTTACTCCCCTGTCATCTTGAATGTTTTTAGTTTTTTATGTATAGAGTTTGTTTTTATAGCCTGACTTTTTAATTAATTAATTTTAATTAATTAATTTGGGTATTTATTTTTTAATTGTTTGTGAGTTTTACTTTAATTGTGAGCTGCCCAGAGAGATGAGAGGCATACTAAATAAATAAATAAATAAATAAATAAATAAATAAATAAATAACCCTTCTCTTCCCCTTCTTGCTTTTATGTTTCCAGCTTTCTCCTCTTCCTTGCCAGTGCCACAGCAGCTTCCTTTTCTTATCAGAAAATACCTTATCTCTTTGCTCTCAGAGTCTGCTGTCAGTTTGAAAGAAATGTGACTGGCTAGTAGAGAGCCAACTGCATGTTGTCACAGGCAGTATGTGCACTTTTGCTTTTTGGCTTAGCAATTCAAAATGTATTGAAATTCTTTCACTGAAGTTCCTATTCAAGAAAATCAGAAATCAGAATACAGGAAGGCTGTTTTACTATTTCACAGCATTAAATAGTAGAAGCAAACACAAATACTTCAGATAAACGCTTATATTTATAAATAGTAGAAATATCAGGTGCTAACTAGACTGGAATACAATTTACCCTGTCATCTGTTGCTATGATTACATGGCAACCATGTCATACATACACACATTTATACATACTCAACAGCTATTCCTTTTCAAGGTAAGCAATGTTCTGCTAAACACTGGGGAAAAAGTAATAACCCCCCCCAAAATTGGCTCAGAATGGGATAGAAGAGGTGGACTGAAGTGGCATGGGCATCTGTGCTGAAGAGGACTACTAGGTGCTAAGAAATGTGGAAATGTGGGGAGAATAAGAGGAAGGGACCAATTACCTCTGGGTTGGTTTGAGTGGGGCTTGTGATGGGCAGTAGAAGATATTGTGGTGGGCACTTGATAGGCCACTCCAGGAGAAGGGGGACCCACTTATTAGTTCAAGACACTTCTTCTAAGTCAGCTGCCCTAGACCTGGACCTGTCTGGCTTAATTAGCAGACACTTTGTTCTTCAGCTGCTTCTGGTAAACTCAAGATTGGTGTGAAATAAGATCTGTAAAATCCAGACCAAGTATGCGCCCTCCAATGTGAGTTGGATTACCATTCATGCTCTCACCCAACAACATAGCATCATAGGTAACAAAAGTACAAATATATTCACATTTCTGACCCATACACTTCTAAGCTCACCACAAACATTCCTTGTACACTTACCCATCAAAATATTAAACATCACACATCCTTGTCTTACTCCCTGCTCAGTAATGAATCATTTGCTAAGCATTCATCCTCACATATGTTCATCACATATTACTCTTACCACATTGGCAACCAAATGCCAATTCTATACTCCACATAACACATTCTATAATTAAAACCTATTCATTCTTATATGCTTTTCTAAATCAATAAATGTATAATAACCTTTCTTTTTTCACATTCATACTTTTCTCAGTGATCTATTGAAGTACAAAACCTTTTCTATATACTATCTGTCTAGCATAAAGCCACACTGCACTTTCATGGGTTCACATTTCTGTGTTTCCTGAAAATAATTAATTCAGCAACAGGGAAAACATTTTTACAGAAAAAAGAATAATTTTGAGAATGAATGTATTTAGCCCTTCCTTCCTGTTCACTGTCCATGCCAAGAACTGAAGTTCAAAATTGTAGGAAGCCAAGGGTTGCCCAGTTGTACTGTAAATTATATTTACCACATTTTTAGTACAGCCTGATAAAGGAAAAACATAATTGTTAAGAAAAGATTCCAAAGGATTGCATACCTAATCCTACTAGTTACATCTCTTCTACAAATAACCCATATATTAACTTTATTATAAAAAAATGTAATAATATGTGAATTTGGCCTAAAAAAGCAAATTAGTTTATCTAAATTAAGCATTTAGCAGTAAAATATTCCCATTGTTTTTTCAATATATGTATACATCCAAATGCTTTACATGTTATTAGAGGTTTTTTTCTCCACTCAAATAACTCTTCCTGATTTTTCAGAGGCATATCTATTATGACTATAGGCTGGAAACAGAATAGTGATCCTGCCCCAATCAACTCCTTACCCTCAATGGTGTAAACAAGTCCAGAGTACCAAATACAATAGTTATGAAATTTATCTTTATTAAAGACATTTAGGTCAATCCAATAAGATAGTGAAGTAAAACTATGTGAAATTACTTAGGATTCATAAATACATATATTGGTCCTGAAGTTACCATTTATCATGGCCTGCAAGGTTCCTGACAATCACCCTAATTTTATTCTGGATAAGCAAAGGTATCAAACAGCTAATAGACAGAAATATATTAAATATGCATTTTTGATATGCTAGGTATTGTGCAGGCCTGGTGTTCATAATTGCATAGAACAGTAGTTTGATAGCTACCACTGAACTCTCTTAGCACTCATACCCAATCTAAACTTAGGGGGTTCTGCAACATGCCTTGATATCCGCCTTGGCTTTAATGACATCCTCCCTATACTTCTTCCTTCAACAAGCAAGTTAGCATATGTTATAACAAAAGAAAGCCAAAAACAGTCCACAGGAATCCTACTGGCCAATCCAAACCATTCTAAAGGACTGACCGAAAATGTAGATTGGTATGCAGCCTTGTTAGTCAAGACTAGAATGATTAAGTTGGCCATATCATAAAATATTATCCAGACAAAGTACATATATAGACCTACAATTATTCTCTTGTAGATACAGTATAAATAATAGAAACATATAGGATAAGTTATAAAAGCCAAAACTATTGCTGTGTAATAGCAATATGGAATAATCCATGTTATGCCTTTTGTTTCAGTCGTTGCCACGTTAATTGGTACAAGGCTTAGATGTCTAAACTCAAAGATAAGATACATGTTGGTCATTAAGATCATATAGACACCAGCAAGAACTGACCCTGCTTTTGGTGCTATGCCACAGGTGCCACTGCCAAACAGGGGGATAATTGCGTCTCCACTAATAATAGCCTGAAAAACAAAGAAAATGGGATCAGTTCTGTGTAATATGGAAAAATTTACCAGAGCTATATAAAGAAGAAATCTGGGGAGAAAGTTTAAATATATGTTAGAATAAAAGATGAAAATTGAGTTGCATACATGGATTCATTAAAAAATTAACATAATACTGTTCTTTATAGATGTATTGTTTTATATGCATTATACTGTTCAACATTTTCCTCAAACTGATGCCTTTCAACAGTACAATTTCCACCCTGTATAGTAGCCAGGATGATCCAATGTACTTGGAGACCACTATTTAGGGAAGTATTTGATGAATTGTTTCATCACACTAAGGTAGGTGTCAGGTTCAGCCCAAAAAATTCCATGGGGCAGTTCTGAAATTGCTCAGTTACTTTATTAGCTTACACCTGCTAGACAGAATCTCACCAGACTAACTCTAACTCCCAACATCTGCAACTAAACACTACAAATTCCTTAGGGTTGTGCCAGTCTCATCCTCTTAGCTTTCACACAGTCAGGCTGCGGGCTGAGGAGATGCTTGAGATTCTTCTCCCCATTACCTTGGATCTCCTCACTCAAGTCCTCCATCACAGTAGGTTTTAACTATGATCAATAAGTCACAATTGATTGGTTACTATATATTAAGCCTAACAATTATGATTTAAAAACAGCTGGGGTTGCACAACTTTCTGTCAAAACCAAACAAACCATGTTATGGCTCAGCCCAATATATGATATTGCAAGAGTATATAGGGGGCAGCATTCTGTCATCATTCACGCTTTTAACTCTACGCTCACTATTCTTCTAAAGTTTTTAAAATTGTAATCTTTACTTGTATAAACCTTTTTCTTCACAATTTAAACAAGTTTTCTCAATCATATACTTTTAGATTTGAGACTATAATGCCCAGAATTCCCAGCCAGTAAGATCAGTTTACTGGGAATACTGGAAGTTACATTTTTAACAAATCAGGAAGGCACTGGGTTAGGGAAGGCTGGTGTAGCAGCAGAAAGGCTGATACTATCACTGCCATTACGTAGCATCAGAGAAGGGCTGGGCTGTCTGGTTGTGCCCATACCAGGTATGAGGCAGGCGGAAATCTCCGCCAGTTTGTTCCCAGAAATCCTGACACTACCCACCATTTGGTCCTGCTTTCTTGCATGATGTAGCTGTTGGTACAGCCTGTTGGATCAGCCCACTCCAGGCAATTGATGAACCCAGCTGGGTTCCAGAGGGAGGTTGGGGTTTTCCCCCAAGAGTCTGGTGGGAAATTCAGCTGAAGCCTGGAATGGGCAGGTGGAAGAAGCTTTAACCTGATTTCCCCTGTGCAGCCTCTCCCCCTGTGCTGATCCCAAGGTGCACCTTATTTGAGAAACTCCGGGAGATGAAGCACAAGAAGAGATGCCTGGAGAGCCACCGAAGGAAGTCAAAGAGTGAATCTGCCCGAGCACAAGTAAAAACCCATATTAGGGATTACATTGTGGCAATAAGAGCAGTGAAACATTGCTATTCCTCCATTTATTACATCTGCTGACAGACAACCAGCAGCCCTGTTTAAGGAGACCTGGTCCCTGCTGGGGAGGGATGTGCCATAGGACCATCTCCAGGGCTGCTGTGAGGAATACACTTGCTATCTGCAGATAAAATCCCTCAGATTTGCTCAGAGTTGGACTTGCCTGGACAGGTCCAGTTGAGGTGCCTGAAGCTCAACCCCTTGTGAGGTTATCTGGAGACAGAACCTTAAAAAAGCAGGCCATTACTTACTTTAAAATGCAAACTTGCAAGCGTAGCAATTTATGCCACTTGCCCACAATCAGCATATTTCATAAGTGCATCAGGACAAAAAACAATTATATGAAACATACTATTTCTGAGATTTTTTGTCATTATCCAAAATACAGAAATGACCCTTTCTCTTTTCTGTTCCAAGGCTACTTTCCTCAACATTCCTGGCAATCCTGTTTCTAGACTCAGAAAGAGTGTGGAAGGACTGTAACTTCTACTCATTCCTGATACTCAGTTGTTAGCCAGAATTATTCTATATATAAGTCTTTTGCATCAGACTCTTGTTGATGACTCTTGAAGTAAACAAATAGATCATACAGGCTGAGAGCTATCCTAGTCCAATCAGTGTTAAGCATTGCTCAATATTCTTGTGACCCTACAGGCACAAATAAACATATATTTTAGACATTGCATTTGAACATACTGTAGCTATTTTATCTTATTTATCAGAAATATCAACACCTCTCTTCAAATTCAGAAAGTACAGAGCTTGGCCACAATTTTAACCCCACTGTGATTACCTATTCACAGGGAAGTGCAATTTTAAAAAATTCTAAAATTGGAGGGCCAGTGGGAAGACAAGTAAAATTATTCACAGTGTTCATCAAGAAGGGGATACATAGCTTATATAAAAATGAGGACTCCCCTCCCCTTTTTTTTTCCTCTTAGAAAAAAGGATCTCATTATGGATTGATGTATAAGCACCTATATTGAGATGCTCCGGTCCATGTCTTCCAACCATATTTCTCAATTAGAATACATTAGAAAGATTATGTATTTTTCCCACTGCATTCTGGATCAGGAAAAAGATGAGGGCTTAATCCAGATAGAATAGAATAGAATAGAATAGAATAGAATAGAATAGAATAGAATAGAATAGAATAGAATAGAATAGAATAGAATAGAAATCTTTATTGCCATTGTACTACTTGTACAACGAAATTAAATGCCACCCCAGTGCAGCTTTAAAAATATAAAAACCATAGAACACATAAAACACATATCACACATAAAACATATAACACAACCTTCACATTCCATAGTAATGATAGTCTGAAGGATCACAAGCTAACCTCTAGGACATTTTCTCTTAAGTCAAAAGTAGGTCATCTGAAAATCTCCAGATGTATAAAAATCCAATAACCTCCATGACTGACAGTCACAGATTATGGGAGATATAATTCCAGAATATCTGGATGCCCTAAATAGCTTGTCCCTGTCCTAAGTGACCTCCCCAGAACTTTGTAGAAGTCTACCTTGAAGGAGTTACAAACTTTTTTTTACTTTTAAAATGGATGAATGACCCCACAAAAATTAAAATTTCAGTTTATACTTGGTTAACTTTGTCTTTGCATCCAATGAGTAGGCACTCTAAAATGTAAATCACATCAACATCTCACAAAAGTTTTACTGTGACTCTCACGCTGTGCTCTTTTTGATTTTTAAAAAGGATGAAAATCATTACAACTCATATTTTTAAAATGGATGAACTGTAGAATAATTATATGTTCAGTCTATGCTTGATTAATTACATTTTTGCATCCAATAAATTGGCTTTTTAAAATGTGAACAGAATCAAAATCACAAACATGCTTTGCTGTGGCTCTCACACAGACTGTTCTTATTCAGATGTCCATTGGTCTGTATGCACTCCAGAATTAATACTAATGTATGTTCTCATTAATCCCTGGTAAAAAATTAAAATTAAAATTTCTTCTCACCATGACAGCTCTGGTTCTTTTAATCTTTTATCAGACCCTAGATGTTTTCTCTTTTGGATTACTTAACTGCTGGATTATAAAACCAGAACACCATCTTTATATCCTTTCTGCAAAGAAAGAGGAAAGTCATAAAGCGAAAAATCACATGGCCACACCGACTTACGATGACAGTTCCAGCAGTGGTCGTTAAGCAAATCACGTATGGTCATTAAACACAATGTCATGTGACTGCAACTTGTGACTCCCTGCCAGCTTCCCCATTGACTTGCTTGTCAGAAGCCGGCAATGAAGGTCACAAATGGTGATCATGTGACTGCAGGATGCTGCGACTCGTAATTGCATGCCAGTTGCCAAGTGCCAAATCATGATCACCTGACTGCAGGGACACTATGATGGCTGCAACTCCGAAAAGTGGTCTCCTCGTTTAGCACCATCATAACTTCAAACAGTCACTGAACAAGTGGTCGCTAAGCAAGGACTACCTGTATACTTACAGCTTATTTGCATAACAAATTAAGTAATATCTTATTTATTTGGGTTCATATACCGCTCCAACTTCCAAAAGACTCTGAGAGGATTACATACCCTCTATCAGTAAAAATGTTGTAAATTATTTGAGTAACCCCAGTGCTCAAGGAACAGCAAAAACTTCAAACAAAACAAACAAAAAAGCTGAGTTTATTCAAAGATATGGATAATATGTAGTTCATAGTATATCTGATTGATTTGAATAAAGATAGAAAATACAAAGCTGTAGTTCTATCATTTGATATAGAAAACTTGATAGATTTATCAAGTGCCTGATAAAATTCAGACACTATATGAATAAATTTGGATTTCCGAAAGGACTTATAAAATGACTCCAGATTTTGTATATGACCCCCATATTTAAGATAAAGCTCAGTTGTCTTTTTCATATACTGTACCTTTTCACTATAAATGTATTAAACAAAGATGTCCACTTTTATCTTTGATTTTTGATATTTGTTTAGAATCCTTAGTTTATGCTATTACAGAGGATCATCATATTAAGAGTATTTTGCATAGTTCATTAAAATATGGATTAATATTATATGCTGATAGTTTATTGTTTATTTTTGAACTTCACAATTCTGCTTCTGATGCACTTGGGTGATTTGCAGGATACTGTTAATTGCTGTAAGTTGGAACTGATGGCAACTGATGGCAACAGGCAAAGATTTGCTTATTAATACATTAGGTCATTACCATTTTCATATCTGTACTGCACTGATTCACTTTTAGGTATTCCTATCCCATGTGACATTTCCCAAATAATTACATTAAATACGAATAAGATATATAAAGAGGTTTATTTGGATATTGGCAGAAGGGAGTCTTTAAACCTTACACTGAGGGGTAAGGTATGGTAAACTCTCAGATGAATGTAGTTCCCAAAATTTTTAATATTTTGCTCAGAATTCCTATACACATATCTGAAAACACTTTCAAAAACTCATTACATTTTTCTGTAAATATTTATGGGGTTCTTAGATTCTGAAGATATATTTGAAAAAGTAATTATTAGTTTCTTTGGCTTTGGTTTCCCAAATTTGAATTACAGGAAGTCCTCAGGTTACGATGGCAGTTGGGACCGGGCTTGCCACTGCTAAGCAATGCAGTCATAAAATGTGATGTCGTGTGACTTCATTGCTTAGCAACAGCAATCCCAGCAGTCCCAGTTTTGTGAACCCCAGGATTGTGCAGGTCATTAAGCGGGAAAAGGCAGGAGCCCCAGGTAAGGAGCACAGGGGGGTGGGGGGATGCTGCAGGAAGGCATTAGGGAGAGCAGGAAATCTGGCGAGGGCTGCAGGTAGGTGCTAGAGAGACTGGGCAAGCTGGCAAGGGATGTGGATGGGTGCTATGGAGCACAAGATCTCATGCTCCATAGTGGGGCTCCTTGGGAGAAAAGTGGCGGGACTGACTTATGGGAGCAACTTGCGACCTTCCCTGCCGGCTTTCCTATTGACTTTGCTTGTGGGAAGCTGGTAGGGAAGGTTACAAATGGCAATCATGTGACCGCAGCTTGCTGCACTGTCATAATTGCGAGCCAGGCACCAAAGCGCCCAGTTTGCAATCACATGACCACGGGAATGCTGCAATGGCTGCAACTATGTGTCCCGGTGGTAAGTCCCCAATGTTCAGTGCCATTGTAATTTTGAATGGTTGCTGAGCGAGTGGTCGTAAGTCAAGGATTACCTGTATACCATCATGCATACCCTTTGACTAATACCAAATTTCAGATGACTTTGCTTATCATAAATACTCCTTCCTGGACCCTGTTTAAGGTTGAAAATATAAAATACTAGATATATCTCCTGTCACTATTACATCCATTCAAAATACTATTTCTGAAAAATTGCATTTTGATGCTTTCTCTCATGCCATATTGGCACTATGAGGTAATCTAGCCCTTAAACTTGATTTAATAAAATATGGAAGATTTGGTTGGATGCTGGGATTTTTACTTTAGATCAGTTATTGGATGATAAGGATATGTTTCCATCATTTTCTGTGTTAAAGAATGAATATCATTTGTCTGTTGGCACAAACTGGCAGTATTTATAGCTATAATGTTTATTGACATCTCTATTTGTAGTAGCAGCATTTTCTGCTTCAGAGACATCTAAAGTATTAGATGTTATCACTAAATCTTATGAAACCAAAAGCCTATAGTTAGTTAAATACTTTTTATCAATAAATCAATTTGATACGCAAATTTTAAAGACTGAATGGAACAAGGAATTGGAGATCCCCATTTCGAGTAAAGAACAGGAAAATGTCTTAACGACTGTATAAAATGTTAATAGATCTTAGAATATTGAACAAAAAATAATACTTGAGATTATCTTTGAATTTGTATGGAAAAGGAATGAGTAAATCATTGTGTTATTAGAGATAAAGTGGGAATAATACTTTGTTGAAGACATTTGTTGTGATGTCCTAAGATTGTTATGATCTAGGAAGAAACTCTGAAGTATATTAATTTGACTTTAGGACAGTATTTAATATTTTTGACATACATATTCTTTTGAACAATGAACTTATTACATGGAAATGAATAGCTGGACAATTGAAATAAATTCTCCATGTCCTTTATTCTGATGAGAGACTAGTTCTCCAACACTGGAAAGACAAATTTGTGTCCCCAGTAACTCAGTGTGTTGAATAATTTATTGTACTCATAATTTATGAGACTTAGTCTTAGATTATCTATGGACAACAGATACCAGCCTCCACCACACATTACAGCTTTGATCAATCAAGGCTTTGACATAATACTTTTTAGAAACGTAGAGGAATAAACTAGGATTATTTATTTACCACTTGAATTATTCTATATACTTTGTGCCATAATAGCAACTCTTAGCATAAGCCTACTGATCAAGAATATATTCTTGAGAAGAAATCTCTAAATCCTAAGGGACTTGGGTCAAGTAAATCTGCAAACCTGGGAAACCAAACTTGGGGAATATGCAGTTATGGCAAAATTAACAGTATACAGTACATTCAGAACAGAAATTCGATTACATTTAAGCAAAAATTCTTCCCCCATATATCATATGTAACACAACGCAAACTCAAGACACTTCATGTATGGTTTTTAAGGGGGAAATAACTGACATAAGATACTAATTGAAAACAATTTCAATCTTTATAAATATGTTGATGCAATCATCAGTGGGGTACTGCTACAGTATTTGCATCATTTGTACCCTTCGGTGAACCAGTTTTCAGCCACCGATCCATTCTTGCAAACTGCTGGTCAGGGGAAAGCAAGGCTAAGACATCAAGCAGACTCTGGCTGATTGTTAATGGATGCACTTTGATACTCCAAAGAGGAAATGTGCTGCCTTACATTTTGTTAGGTGACTGATCTTGAAAAAGCTAAGCAGGTTCAGGCCTTGTTAATATTTGGACGGGAGATTATCGGAAATCCAAGAGTTACAGGTTAGACTGAAAAGTTGTAAAAAAAAAAAAAAGTCCCAGAAAAAGGCAACGGGAAACCTCTGCTGTACTCCTGCCAAAAACCCCCCAAGGGTATGTCTAATTACAAGGACAGAAGAGAGTTTCCTTTTTTACAGGGGAGGTATATAACAGATAACAAAACACTGAACTACAGTAAAGCTTCCACTTGGGAACCTCAGCATAGCCTTATACAGTATTTTTATTCAATTTGCTGAACTGTTTAAGTTTAAAAGCGTGAGGGGAGGGTCAAATTCAAATCTATGTATATGACCAAATAACCGACGCTCTGTTTTGCTTTTTCTTTTAAAAAAGGCAAGAACTTCCTGAAAACTCAAACCGATACCTTCTTCGGCGACTTTCGGGAGACCTTTTTTTTACCCAGCCTGTCTCTCTTCCCGCGCCTCGTTTTGACAGTTAAACCGCCTTTCCCGCTTCCCCTATCACGGAGCGCATGTGACCCGTCCCCTCTCCCCCTCCGCGCCCCCCTTATAGCTTGGTGACTTGTCCCGCCTCTCATTCTCTGGAAGGTTTCTGATTCCTCCGGTTTGGGTTTTACTTCTTCCCTTCGTGCTTCACGTGACTCTACAGACGTGACTCGGGATTGGTCAAGCTTTGGGGACTATCCGTCAGACAGCCAATGGGTGCATTCTGCCCGCCCGAATCCAAGATGGCGGCTCTGGGGACTGGGAACGGGACCCCGGGAAGGAGGAGGTGAAACGGTCTCGGCCGGAGGATTCGGGCCCCACTGCTCCGGTTCGTCCCCTCTCCCTACCGGAGCCAGCGGGGGTCTCAGCCTCTGTCCGAGGTATGGCCGCGGAAAGCAACAAGCAGTTCTGGAAGCGGAGCGCGAAGCTACCGGGCAGGTGAGTAAAGGAGGCTCTGTGCCGGTATCGATGCCGACGGATCGTTTGTTCTCTGGGGAGCAGAGTCGACTAGTGAAGCCGGCTTAGCGCCTAGTTTTCGCCGCCATTCATTTCTCGCGGGTGAAGGGTCGAGGCTCTGCTTCTGAAGCGAATAGTTGCTTCTGTCCGTCGCTTCTGTGGATGGAGGAGGAAGGGGGAGAACCCTGGGGGTGGTCTGAAGCGGGATTTCCCTTTGCCTGGATCGAGGGCATGAGATGTCGGCAGCATCCCGCAGTCCTGTCCCCTTTTCCCACCCGGTGATGTGACGCCCAGTCTGTTAAAGTGGTGGGGCAACTACTTGCTCGGCTCTCAGGTTCCAAGCCCGCCTCGGGGAATGCGATGCCCCGGTCACCTCTGCCTTGCGGGCCGCGTTGGTGGCTGGGAGTCAGTCGAGGTAGCGCTATAGACAGGTGCAGACCGTGCTGCTTTCCCCAGAAGGCGAAGCCGCCCGCGTCTTCATTTGTGTAGGTTAATCAGTTTGCATCTATGTAATGCTTATTAGGCCAATGCTTTTTGCGGAGAGTTCCGATTAAAGTTAAAATACAAACCCGAACATTAATCGGTCGTACTTAAAACGAACTAATGTGTTAGGCCGACTGTAGAGCAGTGATTGCCAAACTTTTCCCTATTAGCATCGGCCCAGAAAGTCCCCCGGAGAACTTCCATAACGCAAGGCCGGTTTTGTAAGCATGGGAGCAGAAGACGTAAACTTTCAATCCTCTTAGGGAGTTGTTCCATTTTTAAAGATGCGACAGACACCTGTTGTAACCCCTTACCCATAAAACTTAAGGGGGAGACTCTAATATTTGAATCATAATGAGTTGGAGGGATTTTTGTCCCCCTACTTCTTTCTGTCCTCCCATAAGCCCAATATGTAAGGAGTGCTGAACAAATACAGGTTTCTTTTACCTTCATCAAGCCAAGCCCTTACTAGCAAGTGGTTTCGGCTGCTGTTAAAATCTGTGCATAAACTTCTTCCAGCTCTTTTCACATACAAGATCATATTCTTGGACTTCAGCAGTAGTTCTGTTGGAATGTTTTTCTCCTTAATCATACCATTTGGATTTTGAGCTTTGATTAGATTTCTTCCTTTTACCAATTAAAAGTGTGAGAAAACTGAATAAGTTTTGGCAATCTTAAAGGAATTAAGAAATAATGAATAATGGATTGGTGCAAGCAGAAATAAATATGCTGCTAAGAAAAGCATAGGGAAACTAAGAAGTTGTCTTCATGTATAGCTACTTGGGGCAAGGGCTCTATAGTTCACAGACTGGTCCTCTAACCTTGTCTTGACCATGTAACTATCACTGTGAAGTGTCTAGAATGCTTTGCTAGCTTTAAATTGTGCCTAAGTAGGTAATTCTTGTTTCTATCTTTACTACTCTCTAGCTTCTCTGGCTACAAGAATGCTTGGATAGTTCAGAAGTCTAGGAGCATTGCAGACGAATGTTGTATAATATGTGCTCTTGAGAAGAAAGGGACAATATTATTTTTGTAAGTGCACTAGCAGCTTGTTATCTTGGGTGTCTTATCATAGTCCCACATCCTGCTTGCATATGAATCTGCCCTTCTGTGAAACAACAATTCACTTGCATCTATAGTTTTTTAAACAGTAAAGTTGACTCAACCAGCTAAACTGGTTTGGGGAAGGCAAATGAGTCAACTTGAACCTGAGCCCAACCAGTAAACATAAACTTCTTCTATTTTTGGTGTGAGCACTTTGCAGGACCATAAATGCTGTGATATCTCACACCAATAGAAGGGAGTTTTTAAATCAGCTGGAGTGCAAGGTTTGCCCTTTACAGAATTCTTTTATGAAGCCCTGAAGTTTGATAATTTTTATCAGATAATGGCAAATTTATACAGTGTTTCCAAACCTGGCTGTCTCACTCCTCTTAGAGCTGCGTAATATGAATATACCTAAGTTGCTTATAATAGACATAGTTTGCCATTTTGTATACATTTTAATCTGTGCTGGAAAAAAATGAGCTTATGACCTGTTCCCCCATCAGGCAGCAAGTTCCAGGCTAAGCAGGAAAAAAAATCACTTGGCATACATAGAACTCTGTCAGCTGGCTTCTGTTAAATCTGCTAAAAGGGAAGGAAGAGATATTTTGATTTGGGCCAAAATGTGGTGGAAACAAAGAGTTGCTTATCAAGATGGGAAATCACTCCCACGTGATCTCTTTGCACCAAGTAAAGGAGAGGTATCTAGAATAGATTGTTAATCTAGAACTGTTATTGCTTTTCCTTGTAGCTGGATAGCTTAATTAAGAATGCTTACTAAATTGGTCCTTAAAATGTCTGCATAGTTTTGTCGTTATACTCCTGTTCTCTGTTTCAATGTGTTACACTCTTACAATTATGATGCCCAGTTATACATCTCTGCCTCCAGCTGTCCAAGTGCAACTGTCAAAGTTCTGTCCTAGTGTCTAGAGACTGTTGAAGATCTGGATAGGGAAGCATAGGTTGCAGCTGAACCCTGCCATGACAGAGTGGTTCTGGATTCTGGATCTGGATGTTTCCATCTTTCATTCTGGATGGGGTTGACATTGCCTGTTCAGACTTGAGGTGCAATCTGAGGGCCCTCCTAGACTCACACTAACAGCATGTAGCAGCTGTAGCCAGGAGGACCTTTGCACAACTGTGTCTTGTGCACCAGTTGCACCCATTCCTGGACTAGGAGGCCCTGTTCATGGTCACTCATGCCTTAGTCACTTCCCAACTGGACTACTGCAATTGGACTACTGCAACACATAGGGCTGCTCTTGAAGACCATCTGGAAGTTTCAGTTGGTCCAGAATGCAGCAGCGCAGGTAGTTATGAGTGCAGCTATTTACGCCCATATAACATTACTACTCCGTGAGCTGCACTGGCTCCTAGTAGGCTTCTGGGTGCAATTCAAGATGCTGGTTATCGCCTTTAAAGCTGTACTTAGCATAGGATTGGGTTACTTGTGGGATCATCTTCTCCCAAGAACATCTGCCCACCCCACATGCTCCCATAGGGAGGGCATGCTCCAAGTTCCCTCTTTTAAACTTTCCCGTCTCATGGGACTTAGGAAGTGTGCCTTTTCTATGGCTACCCCCATGCTCTGGAACAATCCCCCCTCCCAATATACGACAGGTCCCAATTCTACTTGCCTTTAGAAAAGCAGTTAAGGCCTGGCTTTTTCCCCAGGCATTTGGATCCAGTTGAGTGGAATCCCTTTTTGGCTGCTTAATTATTGTGTTAGGTTGCCATTTTATCTTTTATATATAGTAGGGATTTTTACATTATGTGAGATGGGGGTTTTTGGTTTATTGTTTGTTTTTTGCTGTGTACCACCCAAAGCCACATTGTTTGATTTGGGCAGCCCTATAAGTCCAATCAATCCATCAATCAATCAATAAGTTTTCTTTGTGAAATGGACATTTGTATTCTTAAGTCGTGGAATCCTACTGGAGCAAAAGCAGTATAAAATAATTCTTTTTTTTTTAAAAGAATAATAAGAAATCTTATATACAAACTACAAAATCCTCATACTAATTTCACACATCATGCTAAGTCAGGATTTGTTAAACCTATGGTTTATTGAATAACCCATAGTGATCTGATCCTTATGTAACCTAAATCACAGTGGTGTGGTTTATTATTTCTTTAAACTATTTCTATAATGGTTCTCATGTCAAAAGGCAAGATTTACACATTAGTTGCTGGGCTCAGAACAACCATATTATGTTTTATGTGAAGCACCAAACCCAGCCACTCTAATATTGTGACTAGGGTTGAAAATATGTTCTGCAATTAACTGCTAACTTTTTACAACCCCACTCTTATATTACCATAGCAGTTCAAAAGAAGTATCTGTCCTCCTCTTAAAAGAACTGCTCTTCAACTCTGTATGATTTTGAACCTTTGAGGATGCTGAAGTTGTTTTCGTGGTTATTTGTGAAGTTATTCACAAATCCAGTGCTGTGTGTTGAACTAGAGTGAGGGAGTCCCAATTTCAAGTTCACCTTCAGCCATCAAAGCTCACTGGATTATTTTGAGCCAGACCCAAACTCTCAGCCCATTCTGCCTCACAGAAATGTTGTAGAAGAAACTTGAGGACAAAGTAGGCTGCCTTGGGCTATTGAAGGAAAGGCGGGATATACATCTAATGAATACATTAATTAATTGTCTCTCTTGTCTCTTTTACAGTATTCAACCTGTTTATGGAGCTCAGCATCCTCCACTGGACCCACGGCTCACTAAAAAGTAAGTACTCTTCCTTCATCTTTTTAGAAGGAAGGCTCTTAGCACCCATCATAGGGTGTACTTTATTTTACTTTGGAAGGGAAACTTATTTTACACTCTTGGAATGCCATACATGGGAGGAGGTAGTTACAAAAACAAACAGCACATCAGAATGGTGCCTTACATGAATGTATTGATTTAAATAGAACATGCAACACATATATGTAGTAAAAATGACAAATTATTCTATGTCCTCTGTGAGGAAGCATGTTTACAATAGGAAAACATATTGGGAAAACATATTGGTTGATGATGTTCTATTGAAGTGCATTGGGTACTGTATTTGAACCAATCAGTACTCATTTGAGGTTTATATCTTTGCTTCCTTAAAAAACTGTCTGCCACTAGGTAGAGGATATATAATGGACCGGTGGTTTAACTATTAGATCATTCTGGGATGGTATCTCCATCACAATCATTACCCTCACAGAACCAGGAAGCCAAGAGACTGGTGGGTTATAGAATTGAATCTCTCCAAGGACAGGTGAGATTTAAGAAGGGCAAAGACATATGTAGGCCAGTTTTAGTGTCAGTCTGGTTTACGTGATCCCTTCTATGTACAAGGGATATAGCAGTGTAAAGGCTATATTAGACTAACCAAAATATTTGATTGAAATGTTGATTTAGACATTTGGAAACAGTGCAATTCTGCTTGGTCTGCTTCAGAGGCACCTGATTCAGCTTGGTTCCAGATATTGATCTTAATTTGGGAAATCTAGGGTTTTATGCCTCCATTAATTATTATTGGAAATCAATACATAGTTATTACTTGTTTGTTGTTTAGCGTGAAATTTGCAGATATACTAGTCCTTTCTGAGGGGATGAAGTTTGGCAATTTGCAGATAAATAGATGCATGGGGGTTTTGTGTAAGAGTAGCATTTTCTCCAGAGAGGGGTTTTCTTATCCTCTAGGTTTTGTTTGGGAAGAAGTGGCTGAGTTTTTACTAAAACAACCTCTTTTTTTGGAGTGGTGGAAAAGGGGAAACCTGCAAAATTTCAGACTGGATCATGGTTTTTGTGTTAAATGACTTAAACATTAACTAGGGTGTTAAAGAGGTATCATATTTAGATAATGGGTATAGCCTTTATGAAGAAATTTGAAACACTATTTTATGATTTCATAATACATAATAAATTTTATGCTGATTTAATTTTGTGATTTTTTTTTTTTTTACTTTTGGCTATCCTAAAGCTATATTCATTCACACTGATGTCACTTAACCTAGTGCATTTATCTGATGGGCTATAGAAGAATAAATCATCTACGATAAATCCTTCTCAGTGATTTCAGTTACTGATTGAATCTTTGGATAAGGATAATTATTTCAAGAATATTAATTGTTAAACTTTGATGTGGGTGTATTAGAGTCACTAAGTTTAGTCTATACATTATTGATTAATGTATAAACAATGAGAATATCTATCTATCCATCCATCCATCCATCCATCCAATTAGTGTTTGCCTTAGAAGTATTATCTATTCAGGCAAGAATTTAAAAAGTTTTGCAGTTTTCTTGGGATTTAACACTTTTTTTTTTGAAAAGACTGGAAACCTTATATGGACTTTTTGCTGAGGAGGAAACAAATGAAATGATGATTTATGGATTGAAAAAGATTATATTATTGAAAAAGATGTGGATTAAATAAAAGAGTTGAAGGGATTTATGTACCATCCAAGAGGGAGGAAGGATAATAAGTTTGTAAATACCTGTTGAAAAGAAGATCGGAAGTCATTTATTTCTTGACTTTTGTTTCTCTTTCTATCTTTCTTACTTTCGTTTCTTGCATTTTTTTCTCTTTTCTCTTTTCTCTTTTCTCTTTTCTCTTTTCTCTTTTCTCTTTTCTCTTTTCTCTTTTCTCTTTTTCCTTTTTCCTTTTCCTTTTTTCTTTTTCTTTGGATTTATCTGTTATTGTATGAAAAATTCTTAATAAAATTTATATTTAAAAAAGGGATTTGAGCACTTTCATTTTGGAATTTTCGATGGAGACAATGTTCATAACCCTCTCAGGCTGGGAGCCATTGATTTAAGGCATTCGTTTTAGTCCTTAAATAATAAGCCCCAGAATGAGGAAAAAAAGTTGACAATTTCAGGGGGCACAATTTTAGTGGGGGGGGCACATGGTTATCACTGGGCTCAATGTTAATGATATATTCCTCCTTTTATGTTGGTTTGTGTGCAGTGATTGGCTAAATTTGGTCTTTTATTTTGTTATTGGCTTACTTCCGGATTATCATGCAAATATATAGAACTTACTACTATTTGTCAACTTAATTAACATTCCTTTTGTATTAAAATTTATGACTGAAAAAGTACATGTGAGTTCCCTCTGTCTTTAGCAAAGCCATGGAATTAATGGGGGCTTAATACCATCACTAACTTTGGATTATTGGTAGGAATTCCTGATGTATTCTTAAGAAATTTCTTGTACTTTAAATTCCATGTTGATCTGCCTTACTTTCTTGGAATTCATTTAGTTTTTGTGACCTGAATAGGCAAAGACTTTGTCCTGGGTTCTTTGGTGCTAGGACTTTGATTCATATAGCTGAAGATAAAGCAAGTGCAAGTTAACAGTATTGTACAATGGGTCTAATTGTGTCTTTATTCAATATACATATTAATTTGGACTGTAGTATATTAATGTGTCTTATATGTCTTATATGTGCATTTTTATACTTCTTTGGTATTCTACTTACATAATATGAAACTAGAGTTTTACTTTGTTTACCACTTAGGAGGTTTCATGGGCAGCCTTTTATATCAAGGATTTTAGCGGACATGTTTTGGCCTCTTCCCTGCCAAAACTGTAAAGCTCTAGCTTAAATCTTGAATTTTGTGCTTGGTGGAGATTGCCTAAAATCATTCTGCATTCTTTGTTCTTTGGCTCACCAAAAGAGAAGAGATGGAATAGTGGGATGGAGGGGGAGCAACTGATACATTAAATGAAATTGATGGTGAAAGATTATCACAGACAAGAAAAAATTATCTATCAAAACTGAATGCAATTCTCAATACTCACTCTTTATTTTTTTAGCTTCATCAAGGAACGCTCCAAGATCAATGCACTATCTATGAAAAATAAGAAGGCCAGCAGTTTTCATGAGTTTGCTCGTGACACTAGTGATGCTTGGGATATTGGGGATGATGAAGATGAAGATTTCTCATCTTTCCAAACATTGAACTCTAAAGTGGCCAAGGCCACAGCAGCACAAGTCCTGGAGAATCACAGCAGGCTGCGTATGAAACCCGAGTGGCCCCAGGCAGCTCTCAGTGAAGCACCAATCAATTGTAAAGTCATCAAGTCCAGTAGTGAGGCCCAACTGTCCAGAGGACCTGGTACGTTGCTTGTGGCTCTTGGCTTTTTTGCAGTATATTACTGTATCCTGTCAAAGCTGTGTGAATTCTGTAGCTCTGTACAAGTGCTGCATTTGTAGTCAAGTGCAGAATAGAATATTCTGAAACCCTTCAATTTGATCTTAGCCAAGAAATGCAATTTTTTTTTTCTTATGGATGAAGAAATAGGCTTGTATGTGTGTGGCTAATTCCTGATAAAATCCTGAAAGCTGGTGAATGGCTAAGTGCAATATTCCAGGGAATAAGACTTACATGCCTTCTTTTAACTTTTTATTTTGTCCTGTATTTAGCAGGAACAGAATAAATTGATGCAGATATGCGAACATTTTCTTGAGCTTCGTAATTATTTATAGACATTGATTATATCTGGGTGCTAGACAAAGTGAATCCTGGGGTCTGATTAAGTACTGTAGTTGGTAGATCTTGGCTTTTCTTGCCAGAGAAATTATAATGGTGTATTTTACAAGTCACATTCCTTTGCAGAGCATGCATAGATCTGATATGCTTCCATGGACAGTGATTAGTGTATCTTTTAGACATTCTTACTAACTGTTGCATATTTGTTGGAGGGTGGGGGAGGACGACTCCACTATCTTTCTTCAGATAAAAGCTTTTTGATTAGCAAACTGGTACATGAAAAGTTTTTGAAATTTTTGGGAAAAACAGAGTTTTGACCAAAGGATCTTGATATTGCATGTAAAATAAAAGTGTAAAATATATAGCCTGGAGCATGCAGCCTGGCAGCATTCCTTTTGTTCCCCCCTCCCAAAATGGCCAAAATATTATGACACCTTCTTTGGTGGCTTTGGAATTTAGGGAAGGTTAGGGGATAAAATCAGTGCCTTAATCTTTGTAGGTGCAAAAAATACCCATTTCACCCTGCAAAATCCCTGAAATTCCCCTTGAAATGGGTTTTGTCACAAAGCCTAATGCAGTCCTCAGGCCAGAAATTATACACTCCTAATATTAATCAAACAATTAAGATAATACATGCCTTTATCACAGAGTCCTACTGCAGCGAGCAAAGTATATTCTGCTGTCTGGCTTTGAAAAATTAGCCATCTGATTGCAAAGCTACCACCAGATGGCATCAAAGCCCATGCCACATTACATTTCTTTTCTGGAAATTGGTTGGCTTTTTAGCATAGAAGTATAGAGGAATTTGGGATTGTAGATTGCCTTTGAGGTGTCGTGCTTCCTCTTCTGTGCTATTGATTTTGTTGTTTAGCATGCTGAAGGAAGAAGGAATGAAAGAGCCTGAAATCTGGAAACAGATGGAAGGGATTGAACAGGAGGAGACGATGGAAGAAGAGCTGTGAGAGCATTGGCTTTATATAATGTTGATGGACAGGCCAGGTAATCTTGGCATCAGTGAAAGTGGTTTAAGAGCCATCCATCTAAATTGCTAACTACAACATTCTGCTTTCACCGTCACATTCATTGGATCTCTGTACTTTCCTTAAGAGTTATGTCAAGCATAGTGAAAATCCTAAAATATCAGGGTGTTCCTGTGCAGGGGTTCTTGGTGTTGAATGAAGCAGAGCAGTTTGATAACTTGCTCAGCAGGAGTGGATCAATTCATGGTTTATCTTGACCAATCCTCAAGTTCCTTACGTACCTTTTTAATAACAGCATGGCAGGAAATAGTTCAACATGTGAAGCTTCTGCCATCATTTAGTGATGGGAGAGAAAATTCACGGGTATGGAGACTTTCCTTGCCATGTGTGTGTTTAAAGGTGTGGAAGCCTTCCTGGAATTGGAGATTCTGGAGGCATGAAGAAAACAATGGATTCTGGAAGCTCCAGTGTTTGCTGCTGCCCAGTATACTCCTGATGGACCTCTTTAAACTCTTTTAGAGGATGCCTGTATGCGCAACCCCCTCCACAAACAGCAATCCCTCCCACTCCGACCCATCATTCCACTTGTCGCTCGCATCTCTGACCAAAATGCTTCTGGGGCTCCTCCCATGACGGTGCGTGAGAAAACTCGCTTGGAAAAATTCCGACAGCTTCTGTCCAGCCAAAACACAGATTTAGGTGAGTCCAGGGGTTGGGAAGATAAAAATACTCCAAGAACCTTTGTGGTTTCTAGAAATAATAAACAAATAAACAAACAAACCACATCCCTCCCATTGGGGTGCAAGCATGTTTAGGGTATCACCAATATCCTCATGTAGCATGAGATTCCAATGTGAGGTCATCCCTAGCCAGGAATGTTCATGTGAAGCACTTGAAGGACATCTCATCAAGCAAGGATTGTATAAAGGCTAAAGCAGTACAGTTCTAGTTCTACACACAGTCCCAATGATTAACCCCTCTTATATTTGATTTATAATTTTATTTCCATACCTAATTTTAAATCAAATTTTAAATTAAAAAAATATTATAAAGAGAAACAGTCACCATTGTCATACAAATCTAAGCAATAAGTTACTTATTGGAAAATATGTAGAGAAAAAACTTACTCGTCCTTCCTTCTTTAAAAATGCCAAGATACTTAATATGAATAAACTAACTGTTGCCCCTTTGCAGATGAATTGAGGAAATGCAGCTGGCCTGGTGTCCCCAGAGAGGTCCGTCCTGTGACTTGGCGACTTTTATCAGTGAGTGCTGCATCCTCTGACCTAGGACAACTTGTATCATCTACATATTGAAAATGTACCCAAGATGCATAACTGGGCTCCAGGGAAACACAGCTCCTGGTTGGATTTTTAGCCCAAGTCTTTCTTAACCCAGCTGCCTGAGATCTCTTGAGAGGAATATGACACTGTAGCATGGGAGAGCAGTACATTTTATGCTTAGGTTTGTAAAAACTGATTTAGAAATAAAAGTAGCCCATATGTTACATTAGTTATACCATGAAAAAGCAAGAATGTCACTGAATTCCAGAAGGCAGTCTCTTCAGAAAATGAGAGAAGTTACATGGCAACAGTATTTCTGACCTCCAAAAAGCCTTATTTCACAGGAAATCTTTAGGTGATACTGGAATTGTAGGCTCCAAAGCAAGACGGTCTCCAATGCTTTTAAGCATTTGGTGCAAGGAAGAATGTTGATAGTTGCAGTTTCTTCCTCCAGTGGAGTACTTGATCAGAAAAAACTGCCTTTTCAAAACATTTGGTTCTATAACTTTTTGTTGGACTCTTATTAAATCCTATATCCTCTCCTAGAATATTTTCTTGTGGGCTACCATTGAGCAGGTTGGAGTGAAGATTGGATAGGTACTTGGAACACAGCAGAGGAATTTTGACTTGACAGGTTTCTTTTCTGCAGGGTTATCTCCCCGCTAACATGGAACGAAGGAAGCTGACTTTACAACGAAAGCGAGAAGAGTATTTTGGCTTCATTGAACAGTATTATGACTCCAGAAATGAGGAGCACCATCAAGATACATATCGACAGGTACTCAGACCCCTAACCTGTAGTCTGGAGATTTCTTAATAGTGGCCTCTTACCCATTGGCCTGTAGCTCTGTCCATTATTTATTTAGTTACAATTTGTTTGCATTTACGTTCCCACCTTTTCTCAGCTCCAAAGCAATGTAGTTGGAAAGTGAGGGAGTTCCCTAATTTTACCCTTACAGCAATAGTCATGTGAGGTAGATTGGCTGAGACAGTTTCTGGCCAAGCCGTTCAGTGAGTTCTGTAGTTGAATGGGTCTTCCTGATCCAAATTCCCAAATTAACACTGGTAATACCATAGTAGACTTCTTAGGTATTATTTGCTGTCAAAAGTCAGCAGACGTGATGCTGATCTGACTAATGACCCTAGAACAGGAATAGGCAATCTTTCTGCCTTTCAGGGCCATGTCAGTTATTGAAGGCTGCATATGTACTTGTCCAGATATACATATGCAGCCATTTTATATACTGAGCAGACACATACACGCGTGCACGTACAAAAAACTCTGTTCATTCTCCAGGAACATGCTTTCAGGTTTACCATTTTGGGAAATCCATGATTTTAAGCATGCTTGCTGGGGGTGGAGTGGAAGTCTAGTCCCACTCTGTCCAGCGATCCTAAATCTCCTAACATACCTGACTCTAGGAATTAGGAAGTTTTCTTCCACCTCTTTCCAGAGAGTGCTACCAGAGTTGCTTCACTGGAAAGAAAGAGAAAACTATACAGGTAGTTCTCACTTAATGACCTTGTCTCTGGGGGCTGGCTAAAAATGCCCTGTGCCAAAATCCAAGCAGGATTTTCAGCCACAAAGGATTTTCAGCTACTCTGGGGCTGAAAATCCAAGCGGTTCTGAGGCCCTTGTACACCCAACCCACACTGCACCCCTGCACACCCTTCCTGAACCTCCCATGGACCCCCTCACTCCCTCTCCACCCAGCAGTGCCTGGGGCTTGCAACTTCCTGCCAGCTTCCCCACTGACTTGATTGTGGGAAGCCAACAGGAACTTGCCTCATCTAATGACCCATGATTCTCACTTAACAGTGGCAGCCAGGAGTGCCAGGATTGTGGTCACTAAGCAAAGCAGTCACATAATGATTCACTTAATGACCGCATCACTTAGCAACCTAAATTCTGATCCCAATTGTAGTCATTAAGCATGGACTACCTGTACAAGACTTCCTTACTCCTTCCTGTTGAGGCAGCTCCATATCACTGTTCCCTTGCTGCCATTGACAGTGTAGGCATAGCCATTGGTTGCTTTTTTGCTGGGAGAAAAGCTTCCCCTATTCTCCCTGTAAAACTGGTCCGTGGAACCTTATAACTTCCAGGCTGCCTGGACCTGGCAGTCCAAATTGCCTGGGCATCTTCCAAGAGTTGCAGGCACTCTGTAAATTGGCCACCCCTGCCCCAGAGGGAAGCTACTTTGAAAATTACCTAGCTTAACATCTTAAGTAAACCAAAGACCCAGTAGCCCAAGAAGAAAAAACAGAGTCATCTACAATATACAGTGTAAGGACTGTAACAGCCACTATGTAGGACAGACAGGCAGAAGACTACCAGAGCGCATCCACACCAACTGAACAGCAGTCAGAAGACATGATGAAAACTCCTTAATCTCACAACACATGGACAGACTCAACCATAGTTTCAACTGGGAAACTGTGGAGCATCTTAGACCAAGCTAAATCCAAAAACGCTAGGGAATTCTTGGACACTTGGCATTCAGACAAATCAGCCATCAATAGACACACAAAGATAAACCACATTTACACACCATTCAAAAGAAACAATAAAAAAGCTAAGAAGGAAACAAAAAGACTAGAACGCATCCTCTCCAGTAGCCTACACCCAGATAAGCAGTGATTAACACCAGACAATCAAGCAGAAAACAATACGCTAATCAAGGAACTACCAAGGAGAAAACCCCACCCGCACCAACACTGGCAGGGCAAGCTACTGTTTATAAACAGAGCGCAAACCCCACACTCCCTAGCACTGAGGATGTTACCTAGTTGGGCAATGAAACATCTGCAAGCAAACCAAGCTCAGAAAGCACCAAGAACTCCACGGTTCAACCCTGAGCTACATATATTCTCTTTTATTGGAATTACCTAGCTCTTCTAGGGTACTCTTTTTGAAGGGATCATTGTTGCTTAGTTCACATATTTGTGCTGGTTCATTAACATATGTTAATTTCTTGAGCCATCGGTTCTGTTTAGTTGGACGAGCAAGAACATGCTATAATGTTGGTCCTCTATGAATCAGTATCATCACTCTGTCTTCAATTATTGTACTGTTTTGATCAGGCCATAAAAATATTGCTTTATCTTTGCAGACTGCAAGATTAGTTTGCAGTCCTTAATATCTGTGTTTTGTTTTCTTAAAAATCCTTTTCAGATCCATATAGACATTCCACGGACAAATCCCCTCATCCCTCTGTTCCAGCAACCATTAGTTCAAGAGGTGAGAAGAGGTGTTTGTTTGTTTTTTCCCCCTGATATGCCATTTAACTCTTAATGTTGGTGGACAAGGATACTTACTGAAGGTTTTGTTTTGTCCAATGTATTACTGATTTTCTAGGGCAATGTTTCTCAACCTCAGCAAGTTTAAGATGCGTGGACTTCAACTCTCAGAATTCCCCAGCCAGTTGAAGTCCACACATCTTAAACTTGCCGAGGTTGAGAAACACTTTTCTAGGGTTAGCTGCCTTGTAGTATTCAAGGGCTGTTCTGATAGACTTTTTAAAAAATTGCACAAAATCAATCAAAATTTAAAGGATTTTCTTTCCACTCTAAAAGTTGGGGGGCTGTGTGGTATTACATGCTGCATCTGCAAAATGCAAATTCTATGCTCAGTATAAATGAATCGTTCCTTTTTTTCCCAATAATTTTATTAATGAGTATATAAAACAAATAAAATAATACAAGAACCTAATACAAAAATACATTAAAAGAAGAAAAAAATATTAAGAAAGTGTAGGGAAAAAAATCCTCCCCACCAAAAAAGATAAGGCGACAATGAATCATTCCAAAGAATGCAGGCAGGTTTATTTTTGCAGGAGTACGTTAATAATATTCTAGTTAGGTGCACCATTTGGGAAATGCAGAAGTAGTGATGAAGTTATAAAAGAATGCACATTGCCACTGGGTAAATATTTCCCTGTCTCTTTCTTCTTAGGGATATGCATTAATACCAAGGGTATGACAGGATAACGTTGCATTCTGTTTCCTGTCCTCTTTTATTTTACCAGCCTCTGCTGTGGGGATGAAGAAATTTGTAACACAATGACATTGCATCATATATGATATATTACTAGATGTTGCAGGCAAATCAGAAGGAAGAAATATACTAACGTTTCAGTCTGCAGCCAGGCAGCTTCAATACTGTCCAATAATGGAATTTCATAAGAATCAATATATCCAAATATTGCATGAAATTGCAAACATGCAGCAACAAAAAGAGTGGGAACTGGATGCTACTTCCCCATATATATCTATATATACACATACACATACACACACACACACACATACATACATATATATAACCTTTTAGAATGCACTAGATATGAAGTGCTTCTACTACGCACAGTTATATTTAGTTAGTTGCAAGGGTATAATGCATTGATATTATTTTCAATATTATGCTATCCAAGGATTCCCAGAGTAGCTTACAAACCAATATAACAACAGAAAAATATGAAAACATTAGTAGAATAGACAGTATTCTAACATCAAAGTAAGATTAGCAGAACAATAAGACCAGTGCAGTTGGAAAGATTTTTTTTCTGATGAAGAAGAATTGACCATATGCCATTTCGAACACCTTTCAAGGAGAATTTAAAACCAAGGCATGAAAACCAAAGCATCTCCAGGCATTTTCCATCTTTCTTTCAGTGATAAGTATCCAGAATAGGTCTTCTGAGGCTGCTAATAATATCCAGGAGTTTTCTATGAGTTAGAGGCAGGACTCTAACTCTAACTGGGCTTTCTAGATGTTCTCTGTGAACAGTGATGGGGCACTGTAGAAGTTAAGTCAGTGTTTTTAGAAACTCTTGAACAGAAACTAGTGCCCTTAAGGAGTAATCTGACTTTTAAGTGCCCCATCAGTGTATATCTGCAGCAGAACGGCATTAAATCCATACTGGAGCAATGTGGTGACTTGCCTAAGAACACAAAATATCTTAGTAGTAGAGTTGTAAATAGTAGACCTCTGGCTGGACTAATCAGATTCCAAATATTAATAACTTATCTTATGCTATAAGCTATAAATCATCAGCTTTGACCAGTCTGATTCTACTGATTATTTACTGATGCCTGCAAATCATGATGTTTCAGTCAAGCTTAAGTGGTCTTAATCCATTCCTAACCCTTGGGTATAGCACAGAGACATGGTTTTCTATATTTAGGAGTCAGCATTGATTGGGTTTAGGAATTTATTATTACTAATGCAAGGACTGTCTAAAACCATAATAGATTGATTCAGTTCTTCAGGTTTATGGAGCATAAATAAATACCTAACAAGGTCTTGTGCTGTTGGCCTTGAAATGAATAGGCACATTGTCATGGCTTGTTTTCTGGTGTGTGCCCCTTTTCTCCTTGTAGCAGACAATGGCCTGTGCATACTGTTTAAAAGCTTTGATCAGCTAAAGAGCTAGAATACTTAACCATTAATGTAAGTGGTAGTGCTGCAAAACCAACGGCCACATTCAAAGTATGATTAATGAGAGCTATCTGTCACAATTATGTTGAATGCCATTGCTGACTATCCTGAAAGTTACAAAATAACCTGTGCAGACTCTTGAAAGAAAAACTGGTCAGGAAATTTATACCAAGGGCACTGAGATGTTGCTTATTTTGTTCCGCAACAAGTTTCCTACAACTAGCAATAAATACCTCCGTCAAGATTTTGTATTCTCAAAACAACAGACTTCAGATGCTTGCCTACCAAATTCAGTCATTGTGGATGCAAATGTAAAAGAGAAGCTGTTCATTAATTATTATTGTTGCATGAAATGTGAACAACATGCATTCTAGAGAATGTCAATTCTCTCAAATCACAGAAATCACCATGAGGGCTAGAAACATGCTAGGGTTAATGTTTCTGAATCTGGGGTGCAACTAGAAAACCCCTCAGGGACCTCAAGTCTGAGCCCTATTCTTATATTTGAAAGAAACGAGAATTCTAGAGCAACTCTGTCAAGGAGCTGCAATGTATGGTCTGTCAGGCCTTGCTGATTCTGCAGAAGTGATTTATTGAACTTGACAGTGTGTTTTGGGGCTGCTGTGTTCATATTAGCAGTAGCCTTGTCCTAAGGTTCATGAATTTCAACCTTACCAGATAGTTGCAATGAGGTCTTTTGTTCCCTATATTAATCCATAACGTATAAATAAGAAACTTCACTGCAGAAAATGAGGAGCTTTTAACATTAGATGTAATGGCATCTGCAAAATGCAGTGACTTTGGAAAGACTCTTATATGGCAGAAGTGGGAGACATGTTGAAATAGAACAACGGGAAACTGCCTTAATCCAGATCAGAATACTTGTGAATTTAGCCCAATATTGTGTATTCTGACTGACAGGGCCTCTCCAGGATGTCGGGTAGTGCTGTTCCCCATCCTTTGTCACCTGCTTTTTTAACTAGGTGTGACATGCATTAAACTTGTTCTGGAGCTGTGTTCACCCCCAACCATATGCTTGAAAGAAATCAGTTATAGAGACCGGCGATACATTTAGCAAAATATTAATTTACATGTTATACATTGGAGTTCAAATCAGCTTAAACCACAATATCTAGAAGATCTTATAGTTTGAATAGTCCTAGCCCTTTCCTCTTCCATCTTTGTTCCTTTAAGACAGCAAAGAAAAACAGAATTTGGACAGAGACACATGAATGTAGACAATAACCCTGTGTAATTCTGTCTTGCCAGCAGCCAGAAATGTGGTAGTGGAGGTGAGGCTGAGCTTATGCAACTGTTGAGAGGTTTACTATGAAGCAGCAACCTTAAATACACATATTTCACAATAGTAAAATTGATCTTTGTCACAGTCTAAATTGTTACATACTTTCTAAAAAAAATGAAGTACTGATTTGCCATCCCGGTTCCTTTTGCTCCCTTTGGCTGAAATATTTGAACCAGCAAGCAGGCAAACTAACTAATTGGCCAGTATGTTTTTTTTCCTCCTCTTAAGAAGAAGCAACTTTGATTTTGCAAGCAAAGGAAAACAAGTTGAGGAGGTGGGAAGAAGTCTGACCTTCCCCAGAGCTGCTCCTTTCTTCCAATGGCTGCAGATCTGGGTTGAAACAACTTCAGGGTTACCATCCATGAATGTGTGTCCATGGAGGAAGTGAAGCTAGGTAATCCCCAAATTGCATCTCCTTTGCCTTTCAGCTTGTAACCCTCTGGGTTCTTAATCAGGCAGACAATGAAAAAGGGTAGGCAAACTGTTTTCAGTGCAGAATATTCACCTAAGTGGATGATAATTCTGAATTTCTGCTGGCTTCTCCTGCACATGGCATCCTAGGAGTCAGGTACACTGTATGCTGAGTCTTCTTTTGCTGCTAAGAACCTCAAGCTTGGCTGTTTCTTTAGTCACTATGCATTTCTAACTCTTACCACACCCTTTTCTTCCCCTGCACTTGTTCAGGCTTCCTCCTTCTTTCTCTTTCCCTGGGCATGGCTAACTCAAGCACTTGGCTTTCCTTCTTCCTCTCTAGATCTTTGAACGAATCCTGTTTATCTGGGCCATCCGACACCCAGCCAGCGGCTACGTGCAAGGGATTAATGACCTGGTCACTCCATTCTTTGTTGTGTTCCTCTCTGAATATGTTGGTAAGCGATGCTTGATGGCTGAAATATGTGATTAGCTCTTGCTATTGAATACTCAAATTGTCATCACTCAATCAGCTTCATCATCCCTGAAATGCTTTGCCATTACATAAAGCTAGAGCTGCATATTAAGTTGTATTCATATCTCTCCTGGATTGGCTTTCGTCAGTCATGTCTTAGTATTAGAAGAAAAAGTTTTTTGGGGGGGGTATTGTCTAGCTGTGATTGTCAGTAGGGTAAAACAAGTCATTAGTGAGAAAAACTCCATAAAGAGTAACGTTTGTGGTAGTGTCAAACATACTTACATTGTTTGCCAAAGACAACAGTACCTTGTGATCAAGATGCATTATGCAAATGTCATATTTTCATGTTCTAGGAGCGTTTCTCATCTGAATTGTTTAGAAAGGTTATAGAATGGCACTATCCCTTATTACAATTCTGTATCTTCTAACACACTTGGAGATAATCTCACCTTCTCTTTAGAATAATCTGGCATGGTTAATGAATTAAAAGATCTAGTCATGGAACAGATTCTTTTTTTTTTTTGTCTTTTACATTAAAGCAGTGCTTCTAATTGAAGTCCACCTCCTTTTCCCTGTACAGTAGAAGCAAAAATACCCATCAGGAGTTAATACTGAACAAGGTAGCACATTCTATCATTTTTAATAATATTGGTATGCAGACAAAATGCCTTTGAGAATAGAATTTAGGAATAACATTTAGGGAAGGAAAGAGCTTTTCAAAGAGACTAGATAATAATAGTGGTGTGTTTCTGACTTAGAGCAAAAAGCACCAGAAAATGAAGAACTCCTAATCATGCAGTCTTTATATGGGTCAAGTTACATACTCAGGGAAGTACTACTTTAAAAGCTACTTTAAAGGCATTTGGCTCGTTTTGTGTTGGCTCAGAATCAAAGCAGGATTAGGCCTACCTAGTACCTCGCCTACCTAGTACCTACTAGTACCTAGTACCTAGTACCAGGATTAGTACCTACCTAGCACCTAGTACCTAGTACCTTGGCTCGTTTTGTGTTGGCTCAGAATCAAAGCAGGATTAGGCCTACCTAGTACCAGGCCTACCTAGTACCTACCTAGTACCTACTAGTACTAGAGTACCTAGTACTCTACAAGGAATACCAAGGTTGGAGGCTAGATTCAGAAGGAGCAAAAAACATCCCTGAAGATGTCAGTGGCAGACTAATACTGTTGTGAAGCAAACTTCATGGAAAGTTCATGAAGTCATCAGGAATTGAGTTCAATTTGAAGGAAGTTCTATTTTACTTTTACATGATCTGTAAGATTTATTTAGTTAAAGAATAATGGAACAAAACCAAGTTGTGCAAATCTTCCTGCTCTTAATCAAGCTTATTTATACAGATAATTAATTCACTATTCATTTGCTCAACTGGTAATTGACCTGCGTTGATAGTCTTCATAAATTATTTTTTACTATGCATCGAGGATTAGTAATCCAGTTTCTGCAATTTCATGGAGAATGGAATAAGTCATGTATTTTGTGCATGTTATGTAAATGACTAGGCACAAATAAAATCTGATAAGGGACGTATTTCTGAATATTGATGATTATTTGAGATCATGCCTTAAACATATAAAGTAGGTGTTTTCTCCTAATTACAGATAAGATAAAATAGAACTTGTAAAAATAATGGTTAGTATGGAATAGCTGGGAATTGAATATTCAGCTCCCCTGGTCATTGGTACATTTGGCCTTACAATGTTTCTTTTGTCTTCTAACCCTAGAAATGTGGACATTTAGTCCACATGCTCCTATTTGATATGCTCCTACTTCATGCTCCATTTGAATTTAATTTTATAAAAATATTCTGTTGTATGAATCCTTCAAAATATTCTCACCATGGCATGTGATGATTAAACAATAAATTTATCAAACACCAATTACTGCCATTCCCGCCTCCAATCAATTGGTCAGTGGCCCCCCATAGGAAAAAATAGAATATTGCAGTAATTAACTTGCATCTTACTATAAAACATTTCTGACTGATGATCAGGAGAGTAGCCTAAGAGTAGTGTTTTAACTAAAAAAGCCATTCCCTGGTCACTTTTCTGGGCAGACCATTAACTATTCTTTGCTCATAATAATGTAGCCTCTTACCTGATGTGAAACATCAGAATCTGGAACTCACAGCAGCCTTTCTGCTATCCCCTTCTGCATACTTTCTTAAGTAGCTGCCTATCAGCTGTGCTTTGAGCTGTTTCTGTACATATCCATCCCTTAATGACACAGCTTATTCTCCAGTGGCTCAGTCAGCAAACCAGCAGAGGCTCTCATGGCATTTTGTATAGGAAAATCACTGCTTTATTTGGAGATAGGCATTCTTAATTGGTTATCTCCAAATAAACTGGTCCTGACATTTGTACCTCTTAACATTGCATTTGCTGGATTCGTGCCTTATCCTTGTGTAGTGATGAATACCCTTGGCACATAAGGTCACTGCCACTCATTAAACCTCCTTTGGTAGGGATAAATCTTGCTGACGCCTTCATTTTTAAAATCAGTTTGAGAAACCTACCAAAGATTTGCTCTTTGATATATATGTCTGATCATTTGTTTGGGTTTTGAGGGAGGCTTATAGTTGCTCAGGAATCATACAGTGAATTAAATCACAGACAACAGCCAAAGAGTTTACAAAGGAAGTTATTTGTGAAATCATCCATTGGCACTGAGTATTACCTTACCTTACCGAGAATTTCTGCATTAAGAATTATATATATTTGGTTGCTCTGAATCTAAAGGAAATAGAAGAGATGGATAAGATCCAGAACTAGGTAATTGAGCCGCTAGATATCAAACATAGTGAAATCTAGGAAGCATTTTCACTTTTCCTGATAATTGCTCAAATACGAGAAGCATTTCTCTTTTTCTTTGGAAATTAACAAATGAACATGGCTGCTGTCATCAGCCCAAAATTGCTTTTGCCGAATCACCAGTCAGATACCTGGCCAGTGAACTCGACCTCTTCTTGTGTGTTGTTGTCTCTTTTCAAATTGTTCACTGTAAGCCTGCTGCACAAAGGGAGCTACCTTCATGAACTGGCAGAACCCATGAGCACTTCGGGGCCTGTACCAGTGACAGATCTATATATGGTGTGTCTGCTGTTCTCAACAGATCAGCAGACGCCATTGAACATTGCTGAGTGCTGCTTGTTTCAGCCAGTGCTGTCTGGCAGAATGGCTTAGGGGGGTTATAACAGCTGCAACTGCAGTAAATTTTTAGTGTCCCACAGGTGCTTATCAAAGCTGCAGGATTGTTGAATGCTCATTTGGAAGAGATTTTATGGTTGACAAAATAAGCATTTGGTAAGCATTCCATTTATTCTCGCACATGTGTTACCGTTCCTAATACATTCAATAACCAACTTTCAATTCCTTCAACTTCAAGCAATCTTTTCAAGGCAAAAACAGGACAGAATTTGATATACTTTGGTAAAGTTTTCTTTAAGTCATAATAATTAAGTGCTGGGGCAGTCTAGTTGATTGTGACTTTGTCATCTTCATGTAAAACCATGGTTTGAATAACCCCTAATGGCTGGGTCATACAGTGTTATATCTACAGCAGCTGTGTTGTGCTAGGCCAAAACCAAACCAACCACATTATTTATTTTTTATTTCTCTATTTATTTATACAATTTATATAGCTGTCCATCTCACCAGCAAGTGACTCTGGGCAGCGTACAAGAAGACTAAAACAATAAATACATTAAAAGATATAAAAATCAACTAAAAAAAAAGCAGACAAAGGGATGTTAAAAATATTCATTTATTTATACAATTTATGACTTTAAAAAAGTTAAAAAGCAATGAAATAATATAAAAAAGAAAACAGTAATCACATAACAACAACCAGCTAAACCAGATGTAACTGAAGTGTAGGGAAAAAGCACAAAAAAGTCCATAGGAAAAAAGTTAATATTATTGTTAATAATAACAGCTGCATTTGTATGCTGCTGGCTGACATTCCACCAGTGCAATAAAGGAGGGAAAGTACAAGTCTTTTTCATGATGTCTTGAACTATTGCTGTCCTCATGCTCAGTTAGGTTCTCTTTTGGTGTGTCTCCACTGGTGCTCTGTGTATAATTTCTGTCATTTCATCTCCTAGGGCTCCTCAATAATTCAAGGGGCACCCCAGGATCAGTACTCAAAAAGAGGCCATTTGGGGACAGTTTTGTTGAGAGTCTAGGAGACCTCCTGTTGCCAAAGAGTAATCAGATAATCACTGGAATTGCCAACCAGATCACTTGAAAACTCCACAAATGCCCTCTGGAAACCCTCCAGATTCCTTAGGTGGACTAGAAGGTGGTCTGACCACAACAATGGGCTAGATATAATGCTCTCCATATTCAGACCATAACACAACTGCTCTTAATCAAAAAGAAGGTCTGACATATGTGCACCAATGTGTTTTGAGCCAGAGGTTACTGGGACAAACCCATGGTTGCCATGGAGTATATGTGCTTCTTTCCCTGACCCACCCTCCAGGCCATGGAGATTGAACTCCCCTGAACACCGTCAAGTGGGGATACTCCAACACCAGCCCTAGGCTGAGGAGCTCAAATAGGGATCCAGGTGGGCAGCAGGGTGGCTGGTATGTCAAAAGGATAGTTAGCTATATATTGCACTTCCAACAGAGAGAATTAGAAAGCCAGCCTATATTATACTTGGATGAATAGTATTTTTTTAAATCAGACCAAACTGTTTTATTAAATCAGGATATTCCAATTTATTCCAAATTATCCACAAGTTACCCAAATCTTCATACAACTCTTCAATTGTGAATAAAAGTTAAATTCAAAACATTTCATTTTGTTATATTCTATCATGTCTTTTGTTCAGGAGCTCAAGGTAGTGCACATAGCATTACCTCCTCCTATTAGGCTGGACTGAGAGAGAGCAATTTGCTGCAAGTCACCCAGTGAACTTCTCTGACTCAGGGCTGATTGAACCTGGGACTCCCTGGTGCGTCTAACACCTTAATCACTACAGTATACCCCAATAGATAATTTAGGATGAAACTAATGTATCAGGCCCAAATTGTACAGTCAAGAGATACTTTACTTGGGTATTTGCTGTGGAGCAGTCTTCTGTAACTCGTTGAGAATCTGCTCACTGTTGCCCACTTTTGTGAGATGAGAGTGTGTGGAGGCCTGCAGGCCCTGCTTCTCTGTTGCTGCACCTGCTGTCTGGGATGCCAACGGAATTGTAACTAAAAACAAAGTTAGGGCTGCCAAGAGATTAAAGGGGCAAGATAATAGCTTTATAGTTGTGCCCATAATGTTTTTTTAAATAAATCATTCCATTGCAGGAAGCAATGGAGGTCAAAATATATGCACAGTGGTATACTTGAAAATGAAGATAATTAAAACCTCAGTCTTCATGTAAAAGTTGATAAAGAAAATCTAGGAGTCTGACCATTCCATAAAAACTTTCTTAGTATCTCACAACCACTTGAAAATACTTTACAGGTATTAATGTAGGAGTCCCTCCAAGAATATACAGTATATCAGCCTTATACTAGTACTTCAGGGTAAACTACGATCACCTGACTCCGGTTCCTCTCCATTCTACTTTACTGTTTTACTGAGTGAGGATATGGATGACAATATAAAATGATTTATAAATGGAAATAGCGTAAAAAGAAAAATCTTATATTGATTCAGTTGCTGTGGAACATGTAGATTTTGGAAATTGCCTATTATTCAATATTTCTGCCCTCATTTTTCCTTTCAAAAGACTAAATTGAGTTATGTTTGCAAAGTCAAGCTCCAGGATCTCCCTCTACAAGCCTGTGGAGAGTTCCCCTTTTAGAACTAGTGGCTATGTTTGGGATTTTCAGCTAGTATCATGGATCCTATACTAAATGATGTGAAGGGGAGGACAGTGCTATTTCACAAAATTGCTGTCCCAGCGAGCAACAATCAGTCTTAAGCCATCCCATGTGTAAGGTTTCTTTGCTTTCCAAGGACTGGACACACCACAGCATAGCAAATCTGTACAAAATCCTTTATTGCAGCACATACCTTCCCCAACAACAGACTATTGCTTTCCAGCCATCTAGGACTTTCAAGATGATGTCGTCATGTAAATATGTCTTTAATACTTAGTTCAAGCAAAAGTCTATAAAGTGTATAAAGTCTATATAAACATATAAAGTCTGTAAGGTAGCATACAACCTTTGCCCTTTTCCAAATATTCTTGGTCTGAGATAAGGTGCTGCTTCAGTGTGGTTGTTCCTCTTTTGGTTGCTACTGAGCTCCTCGCAAAACTCCAAGCTCTAGGCAGGACTCCCACTGGGATATGCCGCTCACCACAACCTGCGGTCCTGGCAATTGAATGATAGTCCTCTTGTCTGCTTGTAATAGCTGCCAATCTTCAGACGTTGCCTCTGCTTCCCCATTTGCTTGTTGGCTTTCCTCTTATACAAAAGCTCCCTCCACACACCTCCTCCTCCACTCTGTCTTAATGTTTGCCTTCCTAAGCTAAGATCCTGGGTGGGGTGAGGCTGCCTCTGGACTTCGGTGTGTCCTTGAAAATATCGGGGTGTGGTTCAATTATCACAGGCAGCTGGAAAGCTGGCCTGGATGCGTGTGAGTAGTCAGGGAAACGAGGGAAATGGGACGAGAAGTGTTTCTGCCTGGCTGCAGCTTACCTTTCCCAAGCACAGAGAGCCACCACAACTTCATTCCAGGTTGCTCTCTGTGCTTGGGAAAGATGAAAACCTGACCTGTTAAAAATCAAGTTGCATTACAACTGGTAAGGCAACCTGGAATCTAAGTTCCATCTTAAAAAAAATTCCTTTGAAATCACAAACATCTGTTTGCATACGCATACACATACCCACACAGATTAATATCTGAGATAGTACATCCCTTCAACCCTGATTGTCATCCATACATGATGCCCAGAAAATACTCTTAATGCAATCAGCTGCTAATCAAGCCATACTCTATACTTTTGATCTGGCAGCACAGAGTCACCCTAACCAGCTTAAAGGCTGCTATTTGGAGGAGTACCCACTCTCACTTTCTTCAGTCCTGGCTGGTATTCTGGGAGCCTTTTTGCCAGGAGAATGCTGGTAAGGTTTTATTATGGTCAATAGCTGCTTCCTTGTTGATCAGGCAAACAGTAGATCTCTGCATTTACTGTGATTAGGTTTTTTTTTCAGCCACTCTACAACTCCATTTCTTTTTCCAGGATAAGTTACTGGATGGGGCTTGGACTGGATTAGCAAGTTCATACAACATATTGCTCCATCATTGACCCAGTGTTATTTGAACCCAGCCACACTCTCATACATATAAATCTCTCATCTGTCTACTTCATGCACTGATTCCATGTGTGCATCAGACACATATTTCTTCTACCTTTTTTCTTCTTAACTCTAGTCTTGTTCCCCACTGTCCTACCCATCCTGTCAGTCTCCCACTAATCTATTGTTACATACCTGCATCACCTAGCATGGTAGATTACAATGGCTGTGGAGAACCCACCCTTCTTTAAACAATTTTATTGGGCGATCAGGCTGTGCTACAAAGTAGATGCTTTGAGCCCACATGGATAAGTAAAGCTAGCAGGATGAGAGCCAGCATTTCATTTTTCAGTGCATTCAGCCTCCAGGTTTAAACAAAAATTAAATTTTAAACAAATAGTGAGGGTAGGGGACCTTGCCAGTGCTGCTAGAGCTTGGTGCCTTCACTGCAGGCTGTTTGTAGAAATCACATTGTCAAGACTACACTCTGTGCTGCTGGCATACAGAGTAAATATTCATACTTAGAAGGTAATTTGTCTTCCTCTATGATTGTCTCAGTTTCAGTATGATTGTTTCAGTTTTATTTCATCAGTTCTGTGCTGAAATAAAAGTTAAGGAAGCTCCCAAAAGTCCATTCCTTCAAAACAGCAGTAGCTGTTTTTTTCATGCTGTCGTTTTATAAATGGATGGTTTCCCAATAAGGTGGGAAAAAGTACATCCCTTTTTTTGACAGCATCCTACATATTTTAGACAGTGCCTGCAGGCAGAGATGAGCTAGCCTCTAGTCCCGCTGTAAATTAACTCCATTTGCTGGTTAGCAATCTCCAAGTTTCTTGGTTGAATGCCAGTCCGGAGATCTTTGCTGTTCCCAGCAGCCACGTGCATAGTGAGCCAGTGTTGTGCGTACTAATCTTCTCCTAATCTAGCTCAGTGGTGCCTTGAGCTGCAGTGTCAATCATAGCCACATTAGACTCTTCTTCATGCCAGCTTCGAGTGGCTGCTGCAAAGCTGTTGGCTGCCTTTCAGTTCTTGTCAGAGCCATATGTTGGATACCCAGGTTCTTTATGCAGGACCTGTCTAAGACTCTTGCAGAACAGATGTTTGTGTTGAGCAATATACTCAAGAGAGGATTTTCCAAACCTCTCTTCTCTTGTCATAACTCCTAGCTTTAGTTTTCAGGGTTGCTTGTGCTGTTGTAGTCTGCTTCTCTTCTGGGAGAAGGAGAAGTAGCTGGTTGGGAGTGAACTATACTGATTGTTGCATTTGTCTGTCTTTCATACACATTGACTATGACTGTATTCAGATATTTCCCCAAACCATGTTTGCATGTAACTATCACATGTAAAATACCTAAATTCTTCAAATACTTACGGATATTAAAACAGAAGGTATTTATAATCTAAATAATTTGATAAGACCGAAAAAAGAAATGGGAGGGAATTGGAAAGCAAACAAATTCCAGCATCCATTCTTAAAATTGTAGATTTAAAAATATGTATTTAAAAAAGTAACACCTGTTCTGGACAGTTGTTCTCTCTGCCTTTAAGTTCACGTACACATGGTCCAACAGTCCTTGATCTAGCAAAAGAGGTCCAAGGATGCTTCACTTGAAAACAATGACTTGCAAGGGGCTCCCAAGTAAATATATCAAACCATATTTTGATGATAACTATAGTTACTATTGTGCCTAAATTTACAAAATCATTGGGGAAGAAACACATTTGTGTAGGAATGAATTTATAAAGCTAATGACTGAGGAGTTTAAAAAAATGTGATTCTGGGCTTGAATATGGTTGCTTTTGATGGATCCTTTCACAGAATTAGATTGTCCAAGTGCAGCAAGTATCTTCTTTCAAGAAGGTTAATATTTTTTTTGGCTTTTTAAGTGGAGAGACACATACACCTTTTGCCAATACAAGCAGTCCTCTTTGTTCGTGTGTGTGTGTGTGTGAGAGAGAGAGAGTGATACATGGCAGCTAAGTCAGGAATTTCTATGCATAGTATCCTGTTTTGTCTAAACCAGGAAACTATGGATACTTGCTTTGGACCAAGCCAAGATCTTAAATTTCCAATCATCATATAAGATCATTGCTTGTTCTCAGGCAAATAACATGGTTTCCTTGCTTGGGCAAAATGAAAAACTGCCTTTAGTGACTTCTTACATTAATTGCAGCTCAAGAAAGAGAGATGGGTAATGAAAAGGCTTGTGCATATCATGGCTTAATAAACTAAATTAGAAATGACTAAACTAAGTTACAGTTGGGTATAAGTTTATGGATAAAGCCACTGCCTTCATTTTGGAAATGGTAGGAGTAGTGCATATAAATGGGATTTTCTGATCCTTACAGTCCATTCAAGACCAACTGGCATTTGAAAAATGCAGCAATCTTTTATCTGACAAAACAGAGATTACTTTGGTTTGTTTTACATGCAGTGCAAACTTAATCTTTTAGTAGTTTGTGGCTGAGTTCACACATCAGCTCAATCAGCAACTTGGCAAGTTACAGGTAGTCCCCGGGTTAAGAACACCCGGCGTACAGACAATCCATATTTAAAAACAGAGCCTATTGTGCATGTTGTGCAAACCAATGTACTTGTTATTTATTCAATAAACCATGATTAAACAAATAATAGTGCAGTTTGAAATTATGATGATGCCGAAAAAATGGACCTACAACTGGTCCCCAAAGTTATGGCTGTTGCAGTGCCCCCTGCGGTTATGTGATCGCAATCTGGGTGCTTGGCAACCTGTTCGCAATTACAAGCAAAGTTAATGGGGAAGCCAGCAGGGGAGACTGCAAGTCCCTTGCGTAAGTCTCTCCCACCCACCCTGGCCTTTCTTCATTCGCTCGCTGACTCACATGCACTGCATCCTCCTTCCCCCTTCACTTGCTCACATGCACCAGCACCCTCCTTCCCCTTCACTCGCTTGAATACACACACCATACCCTCCTTTGCTCGCTCGCATGCAGCAGCACTTTCCTTGCCCCTTCACTCACTCGCATGCACTGCACCCCCTTCATGCTCCTCTGCAGTTCTGGGGCTTTGCGGGAGGAAGGAGAAAGCCTCATGAACGGCCAGCAGCAAAGCATGCGCCGGAAGCACCCCTGGAGAGTCTTTAAGTGCCCGGAAGTGCCCCTTGAGAGTCCTCGAGCAAGCGAAGGGGGGAAGGAGGGTGGAGTGCATGCAAGCAAGCAAAGGAGGAAGAAGGGCACTGGTGTATGCAAGCAAGGGAAGGAGGGCACAATGCATGCGTGCGAGCAAAGGGAAGGAGGGTTCTAGGGTGTGCAAGTGAGCAAAGGAAGGAGGGCGCTAGTGGGTGTGAGCAAGGGAAGGAGGGCGCAGTGCATGCATGCAAGCAAATGGGGAAGGAGGGTGCTAGTGTGTGCCAGCGAACAAAGGGGAAGGAGGGTGCTGGTGCGTGCAAGTGAGGGAAGGAGGGCACAGTGCAAGCGAAGGGGGAAGGAGAGCGCTGGTCCCTGTGGGTGAGAAAGGAGGGTGCTAGTCCATGCAAGTGAGCGAAGGGGGAAGGAGAGACAAAGTTCTGGGGGTGCTTGCTATCCCACAAGGCAGGGTGCAGGGCAGCCAAAAGGACAGAGATGGGGGGAGATAGGCAGGTGGGGAGAGTTGGAGACAGTCCCTTACCTTACTGAGGCTCAAGGCTGGGAGGGACCAAGCCCGGAATGGCTTGGATTGGGGTGGGTCCTCAGCTAATGACTGGTGGAATTTGCTTAATGACAGCAATGGGGGGGGGGGGGTGCCGGGATTGCCATCGCTAAGCAATGTGGTCACGTGAGGTCTTGCTTTATGAGAGCATCACTTAGCAACAGAATTCCAGTCCCAATTGTGGTCATAAGTTGAGGACTACCTGTAATATAGAAAGACCTATATATAAGCAGCAGCAAGCTTTGGAATCAAATGCTTTTTCCTCCCCTTTTATTTTGCTGTGATCTGAACATCAGAAGGTGTTGTTATAGAGTTTTCTGTTCTACTGAGGAGCATACTAAGTCAACCAAATCAATTGAGCATATAGTTGCCCTGAGTTTATACCACAGGGAGACTGGGGGAACTTGACATCTGTTAAATGTAATGGATAATTTAGAGTGGCTTACTGAGGCTGAATCTATAGATGATGCTCCCTACTGATTTACCAGATGAGAAGGATTATTGGGTTGGGGAACAGATTTAACAAGGATCCCCACTTCCCTCTTTATAATCCCTTAATGATTGCTTAGTTCACCATCAGGATAGCCATATTATTTGTGGGATAAAAAGATAGTTTACAGTTCCCACAGATTATACACACCAGTTGCCAAGAAACTTAATTTTTTGATGATGACGACACTAACAAAACATAGAATTGCAGTCACTTAAATAAGGACAGTGATGAAACTGGTGTGACTGTTTGGGTTAGAAAGGAGTTAATTTGGAAACGATCATTTTCTGTCCATAATTTCTGCAGTCAGGATGGGAAACTTTGGTGGGAGGGAAGGGGAAATGTGGTTTAAAAAGAGTAAATTTTATTCAGAGCTGAGAAAGAGCAGGAAAGAAATCTGTCTTAGAATGAAAAGACTGGGAATGTTAATACTTTTTAAAATCATACAGTTCTTTTAAAAATATTAAAAATCTTAATTTTTATTAATTAATTATTTTATTTTATTTAATTTAGTGGACTATAGGAGGAATAGATTAGATGTCCAGCCCCTGGTTATTAATGGAGACTGAGTGGAACGGGTGGCCAGTTTTAAGTTTCTGGGTGTTATTATAAAGAAGGACTTGACCTGGGGTGCTCATATTGCAGCCTTGGTTAAGAGGGCCCAGCAGAGATTATACTACCTGAGACTTCTCAAGAAACACCAACTGAATGAAAAACTGCTGGTGACCTTCTACCGCTGTACCATTGAGAGTATTTTAACCTACTGCACCTGTGTATGGTTTGCTAACTGCACAGTGGCAGATAGGAAAGCGCTCCAGAGGGTTACCGCCACTGCCCAGAGGATCATTGGTTGCCCTCTCCCCTCTTTGGAAGAACTTTATAGTTCCCGCTGCTTTAAGAAGGCTCAAAATATTCTTAAGGATCCATCCCACCCGGAACATTCTTTTTTTGAACTATTACCATCTGGCAGACGGTACAGGATAATGAAAACAAGGACCAACAGGCTGAAGAATAGCTTCTATCTTAGAGCTGCAACTATACTGAATTCTATCATACAGTGCAGTATTAATGCAGCATCAGGGGTTGTGCAATATGGAATGTGAAGGTTGTGTTATATGTGTTTTATGTGTGTTGTGTGTTTTATGTGTTTTATGGTTTTTATATTTTTAAAGCTGCACTGGGGTGGCATTAATTTCATTGTACAAGTTGTACAATGACAATAAAGATTTCTGTTCAAAAAGGCTTTGGGGCATTGGGGATAAGTATTGTAAGAAGAACATTGTCAAACCTGCATGTGAAATAAGCATCCATTGCAAAGAGGTTGGTTTTTCCTTATAATATTAACCCTAGGCAACTATTCATATCTTAAGATTTGCTAAGAATTAAAACAAAAAATTAAGGATTAAAAAGTTCTTCAGACATCTTACCACAGTTCAACCTCCATTGCAAGGAGCTAAACTAGTTAAGAGTGTACAACTAGGACCTGGGAAGGTGATATGATGGCGTGAACTTTTTTTTTTTTTAAATACAGGGGTGAAACAAAAATTAACACAATGTTCAAGAAAGGGAAGAAAGGTTAGATGCCAGAATAAAAGTAAAGGCAAGATAAAAATTATCTGTGGTCTACAAACAGCATGTAGCTCCCAGATCATTCATTCTGATATGCATCTGGAAAACCATTGATTTTTGGTGGCAAGATACTTTGCAGAAGCCCCCAGCCCCAAAACAGTCTAAAGATTTTGGACTACCCTATTCTGATGATGTCACTGGCCCAAGGCTCCCATGACTTTTGGAGGCTAAAGAAGTTAAAATGCAGCCTTGACAACAAAATCATTGCCCTTCCCAATCTAAATTTCGGTCTATTGTAACCCAAACTCATTTTCAAACATGTGCACTACCTTAATTATTGTATAACATTTATCAGTCCAGAACTGGCTCATATCTTGTTTTTTAATGTGCAAGCTGCGTACTCTGACATTCACAACTGGCCATTCTACATGTCAGATAGACTCAGACAGAATCCACATCCACAAAGGAAGCATGACTCTTGGTCATGTACATTCAGATTGCCTCAGCCCCTCCCTCTGTGGAGAGAGAGACTTTTAAAATTGAAGAGCAGAACTAGAGGAGGGATCTCAAGGGGAAGTCTGTGGACTGAGGCTAGCTAAGAATGGGTGTCTGCCATCTCCTCAGCAAACGCAGCAGAATTGCCCTGAAAATCTGGGGGAATAGTAGAGGAACTTTAACTTTGAAAAGTTGCTAATAAGATAGAAATGGTAACCAATCCAGCCAAGAATTTGGGTTAGATTTTTTTTTCTTCTGTGTGCTACTAAGTCAAATCTAATTGTCTTATTTCTCTGTTCAAGTGCAGGAATTGTATGTAATCTCAAGCCTTTTTATTCATACCTTTTATTCATGAAAAAATAATATTGTCCTTAAACTATTGTTGTAATTTGTAAAATAATCTGAAAACTTGTTGCAGCATCTTTTCCAAGAAACTTACTAAAATCACTCTATTTGTAGCGGACCAATGCTACCTTGTGGTCTGCCTGGAGTATGGTGTTTTGTACATTTTTTTTAAACAGCTGTTTTATTGTGATCTGGAGAACTCTGGAATGTATCCTTTTATTTTTTTTTTTTTAAGTTGTACAATGTAATACTTAAAGTTAGTATTTGTCTTTTCATCCTTTTAAATACAATTTGATTTTATCTCTGATGAGATTAGTCTGTTCCAAGAAGAGGCAAAAGAGCTGAATCATCTAATCATATTCCTCTAGACCAGTGTTTCTTAAAGTGTGGTCCTAAAACCCCTGGGGATCCCCCAAGACCCTCTCAGGGATCCTCGAAATCAAAATTATTTGCCAACCTATGTTGAAAAATAATACAATATTAAAATCCCATCAAACAATCATGAGAAGCTGTAGTGGCAGCAAATGCATCAATTTTAATTTTTAATACGGTAAATACTGTATTGATAAATATAACCTATAAAAAACTAAAGCTCTTTTGGGATCCTCCATAATTTTAAAAGTGGGAAGGGGTTCTGAGAGAAAAAAAATTAAGAAATGCTGCTCTAGACTATATAGCCAGGAGGTTGCAATATTGATAATCTTCTGCTTGTTGCCTTTTAACCTTAAATCACTAGAAAGGCTACAGAGGTTGTAAGAGCTCTATTTCTCTGTGACACTAGAATTACAGGCCTGATGGCAGATGGAGCACCCCCTGGAAGATAGATGGTGGCAGCAGGAACTGTCAGGCCACTACCCCAAAACAGGAGGTAGGGTCAGGGCATGGACCCAAGGGCTTCAGGGGGAGAAAGTTTGAGACCTCCAGCCTTCTACCCTACAGGCTTAGCTGGTCCACTACAACATTAAACAGGATAGCAAAAATAGAAGTATCACCAAGAATGTAGTTTTCTTTAAAAAAAAAAAAAAAAGCTATTAAATCAGGGATTCGTACCTAGGTTGCCCATATGTTTTAGACTGCAGTCCCACAACTTTGGACCACTGACCATACTGGCAGTAGCTTAAAATTGTTTATATCCTTCCTTCAGGGTAAAAATCCTCCGAAAACAGTTCTCAAGTAGTATAAACAATTATAAATAACAGAATGATATTAATTAAAAGAGAGTCAGTTTGGTATATTGCTTAAAGTGCTAGACTAGAAACCAGGAGACTGTGAGTACTAATCCTCCCTCAGGCATGGAAGCCAGCTGGTTGACTTTGGGCCAGTCATTCTCTCTCAGCCCAACTTGCCTCTCAGGGTTGTTGCTGGTGAAAAGTAGGAGGAGGGAGCATTACATATACTGCCTTGAATTGTACAAAATAAAGATGGGATATTAATCTTGATGATGATGATGATGATGATGATGATGATCCAGAACCAAATATCTAGGATCCTTATCCTAGGATCCAGGACAATTGCTGATAATGGCTCTGTAGTGACAGGAAGGAAGGTAGAGTCCAACTGGAGGAGGCTTCTGTGATGGTTGTGGCTTGTCTTCCTCCCTTTCTCTCTCCCTTTGGGGATCTTGTCCACAGAGCAATTGATGCTAATGACCCCGTGAGGGTGGGGGGAGTCCAGCTGCGTCAGTGGCCTTCTTCCTCTGTGTAATTTTTCCATTGGCATTATAATCCAAAATAGAAATCGTTTAGTAAAATTCTGTGAGAAACAGAAATAGTTTAGCTCCTATAGGTCTCCAGTCCAATAATTTTTGAAAAGTCTCAAGGAAAAGCATTCCTTATTTCCCTAAAAATAATATTTCTTGCCTGAACTATCCTTATAAATAGGAAGAGGTTATTAAGGAATTTTTTTCCACTCTGGGTTATACAGTGGAACCTCGGTTTACGAACTTAATTCATTCCGTGACTCTGGTTGCAACCCGAATTGGTTGCAACCCGAAGCAAATTTCCCCATAAGGTTCAATGTAATTACCGTTAATCTGTTCTGGCGTGGAGGACAGGGAAGCGCCTATTGCTTGGAGGGAGAGTCCCCCTCCCTACGACCACGTGTCAGGGGCGGAAAAATGGCCACGGACCACGTGTCAGGGGCGGAAAATGGCCACGGACCACGTGTCGGGCAGGAAAATGGCCGCGGACCACGTGTCGGGGCGGAAAATGGCCGCGGACCACGTGTCAGGGGCGGAAAAATGGCCGCGGACCACATGTTGGGCGGAAAAATGGCCGCGGACCATGTGTCAGGGGCAGAAAATGGCAGCGTATCCTGTTCGTACCCCGAGGCGGAGTTCGCAAACCAAAGCAAAATTTTGCGGCCGGAGCTGGTTGTAACCCGAAAAGTTCGTTAACAGAAGCGTTCGTAATCCGAGGTTCCACTGTACATGTAGCTTTTTGTTTGTTTTTAATTTTAAGGGTCTAAAAAGAAGACTCTAAAGGAACAATGGTTTAAAACTTTTTATATTTTTCTTTATCACTCTTTTTTTTCCAAATTCTCAGTGACTATAGTGAATTGTGATCCATTGTGATGAACACAGTACTCCAAATGAAGGCTTAACAGTGAAAAATGGAGTGAAATTGAATCTGTGTGGAAACCATCTTCCTCTTATATTGACGACTATAGCATTGGTCTTTTGAGCCAGTGTACCATATTGTTGTTTTGAGTTCTGTTTCAAGTTCTTGTTTCTAAGAAAGCAAAAAGTATGGAGAAGTGGGAAAATAATCTAATCCAAATCTGCTTGTATCTGGAACCAAAGTACATAAAAACACTACATTTTGCTTCTGTTGAAAATATTTAAAAACTGAAGTTTGCAAGAATGTAAATATTATCCAGAGTTGCCTGTGCAGTTGTATTCTGTGACTGTATGCTCTTAAATAAGGCAAATTGCTTTTTAGAATGTAATAGTAACTCACATTATAAACAATAATGCGGTATAAATCTCAAATACTGTAATGCTTAATAAAAGGATATTAAGAATGTCATTATGGATTCATACATATCTTGACTAGTCCTGCAGGCTGGGTTGGATCTGGGGAGAAGGCTTTCTACCAGGTTTCTGACTTTGATTAGTCCCATTCCTAACAGAATTGGTTAAGGTTGGGTGTACATAAAATAATCCTGTTTTTAAAAAATGTAGAGAAAATCTCAGAACCACCACCACCACCACCCAATTATGCCACTGTTGCCTTTCAGGGAAGTATCTAACAACAAAATATTAACCTCCATTATTTTTAGGAGTTAAGGAATTTCAGAAGTTGGGGTATTGTGATATTTTCTCCTCCACTAGGATCTTGATATATTCTTGGGCTATAATATTTAATTTGTAAATTATAATTTTCAAAACAATTTATTGGCAGTCAGGTGGTGCTATATTTGTCAGGGCAGATTTTATTCCATAGAACTGAAAGCAAAGAGCAAACATTTTAATTTGGGGAGACTGTTCTGATACGTGGCTGCTGTAATCAATTAAAAATAGCATTAAGCATGTTTAATGTTCTAATTTGAATGGTTCCAAAAAAAGGCAGCCTTAATGAAATGTTACTATTAAAAGACAACTAACTGATCAGATTGGTGGGCAGGTATGATTTCAGCCTTTGTCACTTGACCTTGCTTTGTGTGTGTGTGTAAAAATCCCTCTGAATCTGTGAGGACCTTCTTTTCCTGCTGGAAGCTGAAGTAACTAGCATTGGAAGAATTGGGTAGAAACTGTGGTTTCTCTCTTAAAGAGGCTGTTCACTTGATTCTGCTGATGCCTTAGGCTGGTCTCATTGAATGGTGCTCTCCTTGCAGGCTTGGTAGAAAGAGGTGAGGGGAATCAGTTCATAGTTGCGGCAGATGCAAATTACTTAGAGTTAGATTTCGCTTTCAGACCTTTGATGGATAAAAAACTGTTTAAAAGCTGTTAGGCTTTTGTGAGTCTGAAGTCTTTTCATAAATCTGCAATAAGTATTGGTGACAATGTATGCTTCAAAGATTCAGGGTGCTGCCTGGAAGCATCTCGTATCTCTGCTTCCCTGGCTGTGTCCCCTACAGCCATTTCCATTAGACTAATGCTACTTATACGTTGTTTGCTACTGGGCTGTCACAGCATTGGTGCCTTCTTTCTGTTTAGTGATACGTTTTCTTCTAAGCTTGAAGGTTAATGTTTGGAAACAGTATTAGTGAAGACAAAGGTTGTGACTCTTCAGCAAGTTGCTGCTTGGGTCCAATTAAATGCAATGACGGTCATATCAAATGAAGTCCAGTTTCAATTAAGTTGTTGGAATTAGCTTAAAAAACATTTTGGTGGTGAATCCACTTTAACAAAATCAAGTAATTTAGTTAGTCAAATTTAACTTGGGAGGATACATATGTAGCATTAACTATTGTGAAAGATATTACATGCATTTACATAGCTAAGTTATGACATAGCAAGCAGGGAACTTCAGAGCATAAGAACATTAATGAATCATTGGATGAAAGGCTACCTAGTTAAAGATACACATCCTACAATGACTAATCATATGCCTGAGGATAACTCAGAAGCTGGATATATAAGGAGAAGACATCTTCCAAGTCATGTTCCAAGCAACTAATTTTGGGAAGTATACTATTGAAAATAATATATTATTACTGAGATAGCAGCTATTAATAGCATTATCCTCCATGAATTCATCGTCAGTCCTTTACTTCTATGTTGATGAATGTTGAGAATAATGTCAGTTGATTCATCAGCTTTACAAACCTGATGGCCTCCACATAATTTTATACATTTCTGTCATATGCTCTTATTTACCATCCCCCCCCCCAAACCAGCCTCCCTAAACTGTCCTTAGAGGGCAATTGAAAGGTTTTTTTCTCTACTCAGTTCTCAGCAGTTTGGGGGTGCTTTTATCAGAATTGTACAGACAGACCATTCCACATGGTTAGCCATAGATTTATGTTTATTTTCAGTACATTTCTAATGGTCATCCTGGAAGTCATCTTTGGAGTATCTCTTCAAGAAGCAGACAGAAGCCTATCAAAGACAGCAAAGGTCATAGGGGGAAATGCACCTCAAATATATGTTCACATATCTTTGTGCCAGTTTTTCTTCGTAAATACTAGAAGCTTCCAAGCTTTGAAGGAAAGCATAGAAATAGTGAATATAAAAATACAACGGAATAGAAAGAATGAATATAAGAGAGTTATTTCTGAATAAAAGCTTCCTAGGAAGGACATATTTAACATATATTGGAAGACATATATTGGTTTTAACATTCTGTGTGAGTCGCCCAGAGTTCCCCCATTGGGGGGAGATGGGCGGGGGAGAAATCAAATAAATAAATAAATAAATATTGGGGTGCTATTGCTATATACATGAAAAAGGGCAAGATATTTGATTAGATTTACTGTTCTTGACAATGCCAGACCCAAAAGTAATTTAGCATTAATGCCAAAATTATATATATACTGTTTTAGCCCTTTTCCAAACTTCCAAATACTAGTCTGAATATTTCTAGAAATTGAGATTTGGTAAAGTTACTCAGTGCTCGTTTCAAGAGATTATTTCCTCATTCTTGCTTCCAGGTTTGTTACTGAGATATACTGTACATAAAAACATGCATGAGTCTTTCACAGTAGATATCATTGCACAAATACTTTGTCATTTGATATTTGTATACTTTTTTTTACTTTAGTCAGAGAAGTAAAATGTGAATTAATCTTCAGTGAAATCATTATGATGCATTCAAAGAACAATTGACATTATGGGTGAAACTGGGAAGAATTTGGTCCATTTTGATGAAGGAACTGTGTGATTGCTTCATTATGCACCCAAGGAATAATTCTGCGTCCATTTGCTTTATCATTGCAATTGACCCACTGAAATGCCAAGGCCAGATTTAACACATCATACAGCATACTGGGCTGATGTGCTGTGTTTGACATTATTGCTTAGGGTAGCAGTGGGTAACTTGCACCCCAAGTCTCCTTTTTCTGGCCCTCAGAATCCAGTATTGGCACACTTTCCCATTCTGGGGTTGGGAAACAGGTGAAAATTATAATATCAGCCCTAACATAGGCATACCACAATAAAAAGCAAAGAAAATCCAACAGATTCCATACAGAACAATGCTTCACTCAAGTCTGTACCATATCCGAAGTTTGGATTTTCTTGAATATTTTATTATGGCTTGCTTAATTTGTTTACCTTTTTGCAATTTCCTTAACTCAGATTATAATATATAATTTGACCTATACTGGTTACAGCTACTAATTATTGTTTAGAACCCATTTTAAATATTGACCTATTTTAGTGCTGCAATAAAAATTCAAATTGATACAAGATATTCCAACGTGCAGATTTATATTAATGTCTTTTTGAAAATTTTTAGCCTAATTTTACAGTGTTGGTAAATTTCCTTGTTTATCTATTTTGTGCTCTGTTTCTGGTTCCCCCCCCCCCTTTGATTGCACTTGCAAAATTAATAAATTGAGGAGCACAATTAGAGGAGTTATATCGATATCCATTGTTTTTGTGTTTATTTTTTCAGTAGCTACAAAGGACTTCAGAATTTATCAAAACAAGGAAGCGGGAATGAAAAGCTGTTTATGCCTTTCCTGCTCCACTCTCTTGTCTCCTCCCCTGCCAAGCTGCTGTTTCATTCTGCTGTCAGGGAAGAAAAAGTTCCTGTATGTTAAGGATCTGGGAGAATGATTGAATTTCCATACTACAATAGTAGTTCCCTTCTTTATAAGAATGCCTAAGAAATTAATACTGTACTGCCAGCATAATTCCTTTTCATCTGAACAGACTAGTTGTCCAGATTTGCGGAGCTGGTGATCTGATCTCTCTGGCCAAAAATTCTTCCCCTCTGCCCTGTTCTAAGGGGAAAAATAGGAAGGCATTTGGTTTTACTTTCCAAAATGCAGAAGACAAGAGCTTAACAAACAATGTGGAATATCCCACAAACATGAGGATTAGTCGCACACAAGACATTTTAGCAAGAAATTGCCTTTTTTCAAAATATACAGTTAAATGTCCAAATATGTTTTGTTTAATGTGGGGAAAAGGGAGAAAAAGCAAAGAAAGAGAGCAAATACTGAACCAGAGTTCTATATAAATATCAGGTTAACGTAATTTAGCTAGTTACTTTTTGACTACTTAAATAGAATTTTAATTTTAAAGCTGTGTGAGTCACTTGGAAAGAGCTTGGTTTTGGAGTGAACGTCTTTGGCTCCTGGTTGAAGTCTCCAGGAAACAAACAGAATGGAGTCCCACATTTATGAAAATGGGGGATAAGTGAATACTGGCCCTTTTTAGCTGACCAAATTGGATAAAATATGTCAGCTGTCTGGATAACAAATCAAAAAGTGCCTAGCTGCTGGGCTTATCTTCTTAAGAACTCCAAATTTACATTTCAAAAGCTAGGTTATTGTGAAAAAAAATGTTTTGAATAAAACAGTGAGGTTTGTTCTATTAAGGCTTTTCTCAAACAGTGTAGAGATGCCCTGCATACCAGAGAGGGCAATATTGAGCCAACATAGGAATATAGAAGGCTGTCACACAACCTTTTTTTCCCTCACAAGGCAATCAGTAGCTGGTTGTGAGACTGGTTTAGATTAAGAAGCAGTTCAGGGGCGGGGGGGAAGAACCACACAAATAACTTTTTGACCCCTCTGATCTAAGATCTTGCTGATTCCAAGATCCTGCATTATTATTTTTAAGTGAAAAAAAGTGCTGGGAGATCGTATCACTGATCTTCCATGTCATGTATCATTTAACTCTTGTTCCTGAAATTTATAGTTTCTATAACATTTACACAAAGCTAGTGTCATATCCAACTCTGTGTTAGTCACGAAAATCAATTTCTAGAAAAAAGAAAAGTATTTTCCAGATTAAATTGCAACAATCTTAAGGTTGTAAAGTAACCAAGAATATTGAGGAAGCCATCTTTGAATCCCACTTTATGAGAGAACCAATGACGTTCCTGCTGCCAAGATTTTAGTTCCGAGATGGATGGTAAAGATCTTTCTGGTTAATAGGATTCTAGGGACAGCAATCTCCAAGGCAAGGAATTAGAGCCCAAAACAACTTTGGCTAGTCCTATCCTGATGTCAGTTCATGAAGGCTAGTGCCTGCCTCTTAAGAACAAGTATTCTTTGGAACTCAGAGCTGTCAATCTCTTGAACTGGATTGGGAGCTCTTACTATTGTGGGAGGTTTGAATGATTTCTCCATTGCTTTGTAGCTCTTTTTCAATGCTGCCAGCCAAAGCGTTTCTTAGTAAAGACACTCAGATAGATGTGATCGAGGCATCTGCTATTAAGAGAAGCACAGAATAGTAAGATTTATGCACTTTTCTGCCTTGAGTGGATATGTGAATAGCAGTTTGGCATGAGAGAAGTTAAGGCATGCTTCTTAAACATGCTAATCCTGTCTTGCCGTTTCCCCTCATCAGTACTGACAACTGCCTGAGCTTAATGTTATCTGAAGTTAATATCTGTGGACAAAGAGTGAATGTGGAATCATTTGTATATTGTAGGTTTATACATACCGTACATATTGTGTATACTCATCATACTATTCCATCTCAGGGTAAGCAAAGCACAGGTATGAAATTCTGAACCAAATAAATTAAAGACACATGATAAGAGAAAAAGAAAAAGAAACACAGTTAGATGTGGTTTATACCAGCACTATTCATTATTCCTCCCCATGCCTTTCTGTCCTTGCTTCCACCATGTTAATACACTGATTCATACACTGCCTTTTGTTTTTTAAACTTCTCACCTCTCTTTGAGAATCTTCTCAACTCCATCCAACCACAGCTTTCTCCGTCTTTCCCTCCCTCTCAACACATTCACTGGCCATTCCTACGTTTGTTTCAATTATTAATTCTCTGCATGGCCAAACCACCTCAAATTATTTCTTTTGTACTGGTCACTTGCTTTTGTATTCAGCATCCATTCATTCTTGACCCTTTCTCTTCTTTGAATACACGCTCTTCTTCGGTAGTGCTGCTGCCCTCAAAGTACTTTATGTTTTTTTTCTGACATACCCATCTGATTGTACATATGCAGTCTTTATTCACATGTTAAAGTTATGCAGCCATTCCATAAGCAAATCACATACCTGTTTTAACATTTCTCCAAGTATACCATCTATACTTGCAGCCTTACTATTTCTCAATATTTTCTCAACATTTGACTTCCTTGTAATGTTATTTTTCTTGCACAAAAACTTAAATAACAATAAAATAAACATAAAATAACATAGCATTTGTTTCAATTCCACTCTTCAACATATAACCATTACTCCAAAACAGATTTTTAAAATTCTTCTTCCAGCATTCCTTCACTTCAGTTTCCTCCCAAATAATTTCATCAGTTTTGTTTTTAATTCCAGTTACTCTGTTGGGGCTCTGTGTTTAGCCCTGTTCACCTAGTTCCAAAAGCAATTGTTTATTTCCATCAAAATCACTTTGCATTTTCTCTGCTTCTTTTAATCTTGGCCATTCCTAGATCTTTTTCTATTCAGTAGTTTTGTTTAGATGCTAATGGTGTAAGGGCCCTCTAGGGGAGTAGAACCACTGCAGTGCAACTCTAAACTTCAACAATCTCTTGTCCCTCTCAACAAACATCATCCTGCAGGGTGACTGTTTCTGATCCAGACCTCATGATCAAATGAAATGGATATAGAAGATGATACAAGAAAAGCAGACATTTTTTAGCAAATAATTTTCCAATAAAGTGATATTATTGCCTACCTATAATTTATTCTATATTCAGGATCCAGATTATTTTTTTTTCAGGAATGGTATCTTGCCAAATATATTTGCCTTAATGTAATCTTGAACATTGGTAGTTCTGTGTTTTCTCTGCTAGATGCATATACGCAAGTACAAATACACAAACACACAATTTTACTAAGAGCAGATAAAGTCTTATCATTTTTCAAGTTTGCATGTGTGTTGTATGTGCATGTACACATACATATTTTTGCATAATGTTTTCAGCTGCTAATAGTCATGGGATTAAAGTTGTGCACATTGTCAAATTCTGAACAATAGCAATTCTAGTCATAGTTTTCTCCAGCTTCTGAGATTTCAGCAGCACTTTGAAACTTCTCCTACAATCATAATGGTCATAGTTATAAATACACAAATCCTATATATGATTGACCATTGAATTAGGCATCTAACTGCCTGTGCCTTCTCCCTCCACGTTTATATGGACTTTTACATTGTATAGATAACAACTATTCCAACAAAAAGAAGCAGAACCTCAACAAGGCAGATGGAAGACCTGATACGATCTATATATGCACTTCTATTTTTAGAAAGGCACAAAATAAATAGTAGAGAGAGATAAGGAGAGTATACCCCTAAGCCTTATTCTGTAATGGTACTCTTTCTTTTTTAGAAGAGGATGTGGAGAACTTTGATGTAACAAACCTGTCTCAAGATGTGCTACAAAGCATTGAAGCTGACAGTTTTTGGTGTATGAGCAAACTGCTGGATGGGATCCAGGTAGGACATATATCTGTACAAACTCTCAGGACTCCAGGGGACTTCTTCCTTGGATCATTCAACCTTTGCTATTTCCATAATAACACTGGGACAACCCCAGTCATACTACCTTCTTTACTGCTTCATGGCCACCCAAGGATAATGTGAAGTCTACAGCTTTCATAATTTTACCTGCTTTGGCCTCCACATTGAAGGCTATGTACAAGAGCAAATGCACTCCATGCTTAAAAAAAGAATTCAAAAAGCTATATTCAGCTGTCTAAATGCTATGCCTCCCAAATTTGCAATTTATTTGAATCATGGCAGTTTATTAGTTGAATAATTTATTTTATAATTCATTCTACATTTGTATAATTTATTCTGGGTTTGCTAGTTCTAGAGAAAGAGAAGGAGTCACACGGGTACTGAAACTGCACTTTCTAGTCCCTGAAAATCTTAATAATTCTTTCCTCTGCTTAAATTCCTGTAGTTATTACAAATACACAGTCAGGCATGGCTTCACAGCTGTAAGGGCTAGAAACGTAATGTAAAACAAATATGAAATTCTTAGGAAACTGAATTGAATTTCTAGTTTAACATTTTGCAGGTTTTGACTATGCTGTACATAAGCTATATTCAGAGCAATACAATCTAGCTCAATTTGATTAGAGTCACTGCCATATAGATCATAAAATACTTGATGTAAAAATAGGAGTTATTTATCCACATACATTTTTTGTGTATTGTGTATTGGATACTGAGGGAAATTTTACTGCCTTTGACAGGAATATGCTAGTCATAGTCTGAATTTAAATTTATATTATTTTAAGGAGTGTCACCTCAAAAACGGAATTTCTGAAAGTCTAGTAAGGATCATTTTTGTAATATATCCTAATTTTGAAGAAATTACATGCATAGAAAATAATTTCTGTACTTCACAAGGAACCAGGCTTTCCAGAATGTCTTCCAACCAAATGAAATCAACAGTTCCTCCTACATTGTCCATGCTGTGTTGCATAAACAAACTGAGAACATGAGGTTGTTACAGACAGTTAAGGAGGGCAAGAAATGGTTAATACCCTGTTCTCACCACCATTCTCTACTGCATATGAACATTCCATAAGGGAACCTATCCATCAGATGTGTCCCAAATATCAGAAATTTATGTTATGTATACGGTCCTATACTTCATTTCTGGCATTTTTGGAAAGATCTGCTGAAAGCCCTGGAAAGGCACTTCCAATAACTGAAAAGGTATAAACATGTTTGCTGGTCTTACATCCTGTTAAACACACAATATATCTTTGCTTCAGGACAATTACACGTTTGCACAACCGGGGATCCAAAAAAAAGTCAAAGCACTGGAGGAACTTGTCAGTCGTATTGATGGTAGGTGAATTTGAGTTTGTCGTTGCCAACTGAATTGTAACGCTCATGGATTCTCACTGAGAGAAAAACAGAGGGTGCAGAATGCACACAGTTGACATGAGACCAAAGTCATAGGCTCCTTTACTCAGTTGTCTTAGGTGATAATTAGACTGGGATGTTGATGCCACTAAGGCATGTTAGAAATGGAATACTCTTGGGAAGAAGGGATGAGTGAGAAGTCATCAGCTGATAAGCATGTAAGAGAATACATGATTCAGGAGAAAAAAAGGGCTAAAGTATCTACAATGCCAGGAAAAGGCATTTTGTATGGGCAGCCCCCCAAATGAGCACATTGATGACAGGTTTTAAATAATTGCTGTTTTCAACAGCTCTGTTTTTAAGATGTTAAGATCTCAAGCAGTTGAACCTTCCAGATTTCTGATGAGAGACTCTTCCATAGGGTGGGTGCCACTGATGAAAAACAGAAGTTTCTTATATTCCAGTAGAAGAGAATATACGTAGCTCAGGGTTGAACTGTGGAATCCTTGGTGCTCTCTGAGCCTGGTTGTTTGCTTGCAGATGTTTCATTACCCAACTAGGTAACATCATCAGTGCAAGTGAGTATGGGGTTTGCTCCCTGTTTATATACAGTAGCTTGCCCTGCCAGTTTTGGTGGGGGTGTGGCTTTCTCCTTGGTAGTTCTTTGGTTAAAAACAGGAGATAAAAAACAGGACAGAAAAACAGGAGTTTCTTACATTCCCCAGATCTCAAATAGGGGATAAGCATCTTACCTGAGAAACAGGCACCAGATGGATAGGAGTAGGCAGGCCTGTAGGGCTTTACAGGTCAAAACCAACATGTTGAATTGTACCCAAAAGTAGAATAGAGACAGCAAGCAAAGATATTGTTTCATGGAGATGTGATTTCTGAGCTAATGACAGCAAATATATCAAATAGTTGCCATTTGCAAATAGAATGTCATGTTTCAGAGCAGGTACATAGTCACTTTAGGAAGTATGAAGTGGAATACTTGCAGTTTGCCTTTCGCTGGATGAACAATCTCTTGATGAGGGAGCTTCCTCTTCGCTGCACGATTCGCCTTTGGGACACTTATCAGGTACGAGTACCTAGATTACCCCATTTCTTTGTTGGAAGCCTGTCTTGATAAAAATGTTGGCATGTGACTTTACTCAGATACCTTTTCCCACCAGTAGTCTTGCATGGAAGCAAGCAGTATAATTCTCAGATCACATGTTTGTTTGTTTGTTGTTGGATTTATATAGCCGCCCATCTCAAATATGTGACTCTGGGTGGCTGATACAATTAAATTAGCAAGAGCAGAAAACTCAAAGCAATTACAACAAAACCATTAAAAACAATTAAAACAACTAAAACAATTAAGAGCCATGAACAGAAAACATAGGAGAGCGCATTCAGAATCTTAGACGAATGCAACCATTTTGTGGGCTCCATATTTCCTGGATGGCAAAATCAAGTTTTCAGGGCCTTCTGGAAGGCCAATAGGGCTGGGCCAATCTTCACCCAGGGTTCCAAAGGGCGGATGATTATAGCATCATCACAAATTAGAGCTCTGCCACCCTGCCCACACATAACTTACATGTATGCCCACAACTCTATAAAATGTAGAAAAGCAGTGAGAAGTAAGGCATGCTGATACGTTGCTTCTAACCCCAAGTGATGTGTTCTTTTCAGTCTGAGCCTGAGGGATTCTCTCATTTCCATTTATACGTCTGTGCTGCATTCTTGATTAAGTGGCGGAAAGAGATCTTGGATGAAGAAGACTTCCAGGTAAATCATCAGCAGGCAACCACATTTAGAAAAGGATGCAGTGTAATTATCTTGCTTGAAAATTTATTAACTTTGGGTAAGAGAATAGAATGCTGTATGTACAGCAGTATTTCTGGTATGTGATTACAGGCATGAAATCACTTTACCCAGAGATGCAGACATTTTCTATGTGTGTTTTAATAAAATAATTTCCACAGCCATGAGATTGGAGATCTGACTCTGATACATTGCCTCTAAGTAAAGCAGGAGCTGAAGATTTCTTGTTTAGGGCTTTGATCCCAACTGTGGGATTTTTTTCCCCCTGGTTATCAGGCTCAGAACTGCCTGAATCAGTTCCCTAGTGGCTATAGTTCATATTGAATTGAACGGACTACAGGAACGAAGGCTTTGAGATCGCTTTAGTCCAGGCTGTCTATGTGGTTTTATGTTTTATCTGTTTTTATGGATGTTTTGGTTTTGTATGCTTGCCCAGAGTCCGTTGGTGTTGGGTAGCTATAACAAATTTGAATAAATAAAATAATAAAAAAGAAAGGTAATGCCACAAGAAAGTAAAAGGTGCTTTTGCACATTGAAAGTCAAGGTCACATCTCTGAGCTGAGTCCCCAGTTTAAGAATGAATTCCATTCCCAAGGTCTGTCCTTAAGTCGAATTTGTATTTAAGCCGGAACAGTATTATTGTATAACACTGTATAAGTAGAATTATGTAATTAACTTGAACCATTGTGTATTTAACTCAATTCATTATATATTTAACTCGAATTTTGATACAATAGGCTCTGTTCTTAACTATGGGTCGTCCTTAAACCGGGCATTCTTAACCAGGGGACTTCCTGTACTGAAATCTTTTCCTCATTTCAGGGCCTTCTAATGTTGCTGCAAAATCTGCCCACCATACACTGGGGTAATGAAGAGATTGGACTCCTCCTCGCTGAAGCCTACAGACTAAAGTACATGTTTGCAGATGCCCCCAATCACTACCGCCGATAGGTACTAGAGTTCTGCCTTTGCTTCTCATTGTGCTGGCACAGTTTTAATCACTGTGGCATTTGATCACCTAAGCCCTCGGACACACTGACCAGGAGCCACTCTGTTGTAAAAAGCTCCCATCAGACTTCTGTCTTCACTTTTGTGTGTGCCTGCCTGCCACTCCGTGTGTGGATGTGCCACTCCAGAAACCATTAGTGTCTCATGCTGTGATGGTGGCCTGAGCTTGGATGGGAGTGAGATGAATAAACAGAACTTCTGAATGCCCTCCAAGTTTCAGCCTAGATAGCCTAAGTCTTGCAGCCTCTCGTTAAACTGCTAAGCACAGACAAACTCATACACTCCCAGCTCGGCCTGTTACTTTTTTTCTTGTTTCCTCCCTTCTTCAGTTGTTGTTCAAACTCCCCAATGAAGATGCCTTACAAAGAGTCCTGGCCAAGAGAAGGCAGTGCTGTTGGACACAAGAAGCTCTCAGGCCTTAGCTTCACTCTCCATGTCTGAAGAAACGCAGCATTTCAGGCATTAACAAAAGACATATATACTCCACGTGCACACTGTCACACTCCTCTTGTGCAGCATCTCTGTGTAGGATGGTGCACATACATTGAAGAGGCTGTCTTGTCCATGTGCAGTTCAGAATAATATAGGTGAATAAAACAGAACTCAACCTGTGATTGGTGAACTGCCTAACCTGGTGTGTGCATTGAATGTGGGGTTGGGGGGGAGCTGTGCTTTTTTTCCCCTTCTTTTTTAGAAAAACTCCTTTCTGTGACAATGACAGTCCTCTAAAACATTATATGTATATTGTGTTCTTGTGTATATGGGTAAGAGTTGTACAATATACGTCTTCTGTTTGTAGCAGATATGATTTTATATTTATATTCTGCATCTCTGGGGTGCAAACGCTGCCTAGGTTACAAATAACAGTGGGCCTCCTGCTTCCCCTGTCCATCAGGTTTTGGAGCTGTCAACACATCTGCACTAGCACATTTATTCTTCCCCAGAGTGCACGTTTCATTTTTATCAGGAAAAACTTGACTCCAAAGCAGAATGACATTGCATGACCTCCAGTGCCAAGGAATTTGAGGGTCTGAAGATTTTAAAAACTTGCTGCTGAACTAGACACCTTGAATTTGATGGAATCTTTTCTGCAGGATGCCTGCACTTTCCAACAGCACTTGAGCTTGCCCTTGTGGAAAGCAGTCCTCTAGCTGTGGCAAAGCACATTGCTGTAGCCATGTCTTGGATGAGGTATGGGTCCTAGCCTGTGTCTTCTGGATATTCTGTGTTCAGCTATACCCAGCCCTTTCTCCAGGCAGAGACCTTTTTTCAAGGCTCCAAACTCTTCTGGGGAGACAGCAGCTTTGGTATCAAGCCCACTTCCTCTCTCCTCCACCATTATTACAGTGTTTTTTCCAGTGAAAAAAAGGAATATATTTTTAATTGACTGGTTTATGCAGGCACCAGCATAGTCTCATTAGTGCCAAGCTTTGCCCTCTCAGATCAGATTTGTTTCCATAGGCCAAATTCTTCAGATTGTGCCGGGCTGACTTCTGCTTGTCTCATAGGCTTCCAGCTGTACCCATCTCGTTTTGTTTTTCTTCTTGGAGTTGAAAAAAGAAAACAGTCCACTGGATTTCTTTCAGTGAGGGTATCGGGGGAGATTTGAGGCAGAAGGAGACAAGACCCTTGCCATAATTCAAACACCAAGCAGTGTTTCTCAAATTGCTTTCCTAACCTGGAGTTGTTTTCTCAGGCATTGACTGGATTTTCCTTTGTAAGTGTGCGTGTGAATTTGTTGTTTCCTTTCAGACAGCAACCTGGTGGTCATTAGTTTAATATGACTGATTAAAAAAAAAAATCCAACTTGTGTTGCCAGTCTTTTCTTCTTAGGATTTCATGAGGTTGTTAATAGTGACCAGAGTGTGGAGAATCTTCTTCTCTTTCTCCACACTGAGTGGCTTATTTCTAGTGTAATTTTTCTTTGAAAATCTTCACTCTAAGCTTGCTCCTGTTCTTGATGAAAATTCTTCAGTATACTCTGCTGTGTCCCAATTTGGCAAAATATTACATGTTAGATACACAACACATGGACTGCATATGAATCTACGACGTCCCTTTTGCAAACTTTACAGCACCCCAACTAGGCAGAAGCCAAAATATTTGCCCTTCTCAGTATTCCTTGACCTCTGCATCATTTAAAAATCCATGTTGGGACAATTTTTTTCCAACAGGGAAAAGTTTCTTCAATCCTTTCCTTAAATTTCTTCTACACTGGCTCTAAGATTTAGATCATGGTAGGTCAAAAGCAAAGACTGGATGCCATTTTGCTAGCTTCATATAAATGTTGCTTGCCCGATGACTAGAGAAAGAGGCAGAGGAGTGAAAATGCAAAATGCCTTGTCTTTTCAGTACTTTGCCAAAATTATTTACATAGTGATACCATTTTTAGGAATCAGAGAAAGTCTGATTTCTCTGCCTGTCAATTTCATAATTTAGCAAATACCAGGTATATTCACGAGTAGATCTCTGGGTAATTAATCATACATTCTATTGTTTAACAATAGCAAGTATATGGTCTACATTAGATTATTAGGATCACTGAGCAATACTTTTTGTACGTAAGAAGGTTTGCATTGATGCAAGCAGGTGAGTCTAATGAATGTCTTGTGAATCAACAGATAGTTTCCCCCAGAGTCATCTTTTTGCATTTGGCTTCACATTGGTGAATGTCTGAATTCTAGTAAGATCAAAATGTAAGCAAGAAAATATTTCTTGCAAGCCTGAAGTCTAGCCTCCCCGCTCTCCTCTAGTGGAATCAGTAAGTGCAAGAAAGCCTTAGGTTTCAAAGATAGTGGCCTCTTCCAGTCTGCAGTCTTGTCAAACAGTCCTGCCCGAATCTGAGCTTCTGTAATGTGCAACAGCATGAACTGGCTTGAGAAGGTGTGCTAAACATTTTCACTGAAAGCAGTTCTACATTGCTGGCACACGGTTACACCATCATTCAATAGGTCTCGAAAGAACCTTGGGATGAAGGATCGTTCCTTTCTCAGGTTGTCCATTAATGGAGGCGTTGCTCTTGCAATGGTTCGTTAGACTGTAGATGTTGTTGCTCAGGCTTGCGGGACTAATTGATACTATTGATGGCCAAAGACGCTAGGAAGATTCTGCCAACCAAAGCAGTGTACAAATATGATTCCACATCACAAATACAGGAATTACTATGTCATGGTAAATCCTATTGTATTCCTTTTTTTTTCTTTTTTTTTCTTTTTTTACTGCCCATCAGGCAGAATAGGTTTTAATCTAGAGAAAAGTGCTCATAGCTATGACTGGGTATCATTCCATTTTTCATGCAGTCGGGACTGGGCACAGTAGGTCACTCAAAGTTTCTCTCCCCCATCTTAAGTTAATTACTATTAAAATAAAAAGTTCACTGGAGTGGAACAAACGTAATTACTTTTTGGGGAGCCTAATTATCTGCATTTATTGCCAGTGCTTTGTTGTAATTGATTGCTAATGGTCTGCTTCACTCTGGAATTATCTAATTAATACCTCTACCAGGAAAAAAAAAAACAGATTCCACTTGAACATGTGAGTGTCCTGTGGTCTTGATTGCATTTGTCTTCATTTGGGTGCCTCAGCTGTATTCTCTTTGTTTTACCTGGATGCCTTCTTGGAGTAGTCTACATTCCTAGTCTTGGTTACCTTGTCATATTAATGTCAGTAGACCAGCTGGGTGCTCTCCAGGTGCCGTCTTCTGTAGGCGACCCACTTAGAAAAGCTGTATTATGCTCTGTTTCTGCAAAACAGCTTTCTCATTGCTGAAGGCAAATCCACAGTTGTGATGCTTCAGGCTTTATGTCTTGTTCCCAAATCTTTGTATCTAACCTGATTTCACACTTCACTACTCAACGTGTTGCTTAAATATATGAGCTGATGCCCTTGCTTTTGAACAAGGGTAGAAATGTTTAGTTTCTGGGTCCTATTCCATGATGGGTCATTTATTTTTGCAGGTCTTCAGATGACTCTGTAGTCATCAGATGCTAATGATCTACATGGTTACAAGGTACACCATCTATTGATATATGCGTTACTTCTCTTAAACCAGTTAATTTTTAACATATGTTGGTGCTTTTTGTGTACTTTATCTTGCTATAGATAAGTGCTCTTTTGGAAAACAATGGAATGCCATACACAAAAGCACCACCCAGAAACACCTTTTTAAAAATATCCTTTTAACTTTGAAAGGGTGTTTATCAGATTATGAACAATGGTTAGCGCTAGTAAACATGTACAGAATATTCCTTGAGGAAGGAAATCATTCCAATCACATGCATGCTAGCTGTAGGTTTGTAAAAAGGCTGTGATTTACATATATGCATACACACCCACCGTGCTATTCTCTTTCTGGGTAAGCAATGTTACACAATGCAGAAAAGGAGTGAGAAATAATAAGCAAATTAAATTCAAAGCATGCTATAAGAGAAAAGAAAGGGAATCAGAATCATTGAATATAAAGTTTGAAAGGTACAATGTATTGTCGAAGGCTTTCACAGCCGGAATACGATGGCTGGTGTGGGTCTTCCGGGCTGTGTGACCATGTTCTGGAAGTTTTGTTTCCTAAATTCCCACAACAGGGTCACATCATCCTGGGCACAGAGAGAACTGCTCCTGTCTGTGCTCCTGCCCTCTGAAGATGCCGGTCACAGATGCTGGTGAAACGTTAGGAAACAAAACTTCCAGAACACGGCCACACAGCCCGGAAGACCCACACCAGCCATTTGAAAGGTACCTTGGGAGTTATCTAGCCAAACTCCCATGTAGCAAAATGGGCAGAAACTTACTCTTATACAAAGCTATTTTCATTTATTTCAGCAAAAATTCGTCTATGACCACATATATCCTCAGATTTCTTCATTTTCCATTTGCAATGAACATTCTACCAAGGGAGATAACAAATTCATCTGCTTGCTTTCATTTTTCACCATTTATGTGTAATTTGGAACTATTCAGTTTTCTTAGCAAATCCAATCACTTTAGTCTTCAGTACGTTAATTTTGAGATCCATACTCCTTGTTGTATCAGCTAGTCTACCTAAAATAGACTAGCTGATACAACTAGGAAAGAGGGCATGTCCAGCCCTCAGATCTTGCTTTCTGGAGTATCTCAGGGCTTGATTCTCTTCCCACCCAAACAAATACATGAGGCCATTGAGTGAGGTTATCTGCCATCTTGGGGCTAAGGTATCATTGGTACACTGACAGTACTCAATTATACATCTCAGCTCCGGGTTACCTAAGTGATGCCATCAAGGTTCTCACTCTCTCTGGAGAGTACAGAGATCTGGATGTGGAGGAACAGACTCAGGCTAGCAAGACTGAGTGGCTGTGGATTTTGAGGCATCCTGGCTCCAGAGATTTTATATGTCTGATTCTGAATGGGGTTGCACTCACTAAGACAGACTCTGTGCACAGTTTGGAGGTCCACCTAGATTCGCAACTCCTGCTGAGAGATGGCAACAATGGCTCAGAGGGCTTTGGCACAAATCCATCTATACTGCACCCATTCCTGAATTGGGAGGCCCCACTCATCGTCACTCATGCCTTGGTCATCTTTCATTTGGATTACTGTAACACATTTTACATAGGGCTGCCCTTGAAGATCACCCAAAAGCTACAACTGGTCCAAAATGCAGTGTGGGGGTAGTTATGGGAAGACCTTGCTAAGCTCATGTAACACCATTACTTTGCAAGCTGCACTGGTTGCCAATGGGGTTCTGGGTGCAACCCTTCATGGCGCATTTGCCTCTCTTTGATTATCTGTTCCTGTCCAATAAGATCTGGCAGGGTTGCCATGCTGCGGGTCCCATCTCTTAAACAATGTTACTGTTTAAGAGACCATTGTATGGAATAGCATTCTTCCTGAGATCCATATGGTTCTAACCATGCCTGCCTTTCATAAGGCTTTGAAGACCTGTTTTTCCCCCCAGGTATTGAATCAGGAGGATTTGTGAACTTGTCCAGAATTGTCTTCAGTGAAAATTTGTTTTATGTTCTATTATATTTGATTATTGTTTCCTGTTTTGGTGTTTTGTTCATTTTGAGTGGGCAATTATATAAATTGCCTTAAAAAATAAATGTTGGTGTAAGTCGTTGGGTTCTCAGGCAACACCATGCCATTGTGTGTATACAAAAGTGTATATGTATTCATGGCCCCAACAAAGATAGCTATAATGCCACCACAAGCATTCATTATGCATTTATCCATGGAGTTTAATGTATTCATGGATAAATGTATAATGTTGTTTAACAAAGAGAACATCACGATCCTTATTTTCCTCCCTGATCAATATTGAACCATTCACTAGGCTTTCCTGTTAAACTTATGTATGCTTTATTTCCCTCATATAACTGCTTTTAACACATTCAATACCAACCTTCAACTTCATATTTATGCAAAGCATTTCATAATTAAAGTTATGCACTTCCTCTAAGTCAACAAACATACAGTAAACTTTCTCACATTGATACATTTTTCAATGACTTGCTGAAGAGCAAACATCTTGTCTACACCCCTCCTGCCTGACATAATACCCTTTACAGGCACACTTAAAATTAATGCCCCTATAGTTTTTATATTTATTCTTTATATTTATTCTCCCTGTATTGTACTGAATACTGATTTCATTCTTTGAATCGTTAGGCATGGATGGTGCATTCAGACAAAGAAGTAGCACAGCCATACCCTAAGCAAATTATCTCCATTTTTTAGCATTTCTGCAGTTACACCATCTAAACCTGCAGTTTTACCATTTTTCAATGTTCTCATAGTATTTATAATTTCTATCCATTTTTCTTGTACACTAACATATCATTTATTTCAATCATTTATTTCAAATTTCAACATGTCACCATCGTTCTCACATAAGTCTCTAAATACTTGTTCTAGCATTCTTTCACTTCAGTTTCATCCTAAACAATTTCATCACTATTTTAATTTCATTCACTCAGATAGAGGTGCTTAGGTAGCCACTTTCATGCACTTGAAAAGCAATTTTTATTTCCATCACAAACATTCTGCATTTTCTCTGCTTCTTTTAATCTTAACTGTTCCTTGTGTTTTTGGGGGTTTTTTGGCTACATCCTTTAGCGCTATCTTTTTCTTGCAGTATACGTTATGCAACATCTTTCTTCCATTCACACACACACACACACATCTCCTATCACTTTTGTATCCTTCACTAATTCTCTTGACTTTTATCAGAAAGCAATGCACAGGTGCTGGCAAAACATCAGGAAATCTGTTCTCTAGACCACAGTCACTAAACCCTGAAGCCTAAGCCTGCCCATCTCTTTGCTGATTCTTCCTTTATCACTGAAGCATTACATGCAGATATCACCAACCAATGAACTCCTATTTTCATGCACAGCAACAATCTAAATGACATCAATTCATATTTCTTAATTTAGCCCTTACTTTTAAAAGTACTTGTAATGGGCTGTGAGAATAATCTTGAGAGACAGGAGGAAGAGCCGCAGCCTAGACAACCGTCTGATAAAATCAGCCCAAACCAGAAATGTAATTTGAGAAAGCATCTCAGAATTGACCCTCCCTAGTTCTCTGAAATGTAAAGGCAGGGGGTGAGGGGGGAGAAGCGCTTTCAGACTTGCAAGATTCTTTTACTCTAACCTTACAATAAATGTAGTATTAGTATTCACGATTTTGGTTTCCTGGTCTGGACTACCTTGAAGGGTTGACAGCGCTTGACTTCTGTGTATTTATCACCTCCACACCATAAGAACATATCACTTTCATTCAGCTCTATTACATCCTTTCCCTTTGTCTTACTTTTGCAAATGTAAAACATCTATTTTTCATTCGATTCAATTCATTCATTCAATGATGTTCTTTACCATTCACTCCTCTTGCATTCCAAGCTACTGTATGCTATGATTTTCACCAGTTGTGTCCATAGATATTAACATCTTCTGCCATCATGACTTTTGTGGCTTTCACATAATATGTGTTAGTAATATAGAGAAAGTAATATACAGAAAGTGTAGATTAAGTCAGTAGCCTTTGTCATAATCATGCAATGTGCAGCATTCCCCACTAGCGATAAAATTTTGGCAGATTGTGGCTAGTATGGCAGAACCTCAATCAAATGGCCATTTTATCACAAGCATGTGCTTGCTATGCTATGCAAGCTAGGGTCTCTAATTTAGAAATTATCTTGCTAGACAACATAGTGTTGCCTGCATCCCACAGCTAGGAGGTACATGCAGTGATTCATTTTTGTATTTATACAACGCTGTTGTAAGAAGCTGGAGATATAAGCAAGTGGTGATCCAAGGCCAAACAAGGCAGTACAGATGTGGTCTATGGGGCAGAAGGGCCTGACTAGAGCAGGGTATGTCTTGCAACCTCAACAACGTTCATATGTTCTTTTAATGTAGGAAAGCATTAAACTGAACCCACAGTCTCACATTCTCACCACTGCCACTGAATTCCTATGGCATGTATGTATGTATGTATGTAAAATATATAGAGAAAAGATGCTTTATCTAAGCCTTGTTCCAGATGCTGAGACTACTGGAGGATGTGATCATGTTATTTTAAGCATAGAACACTTAACTGTGTCTGTGAGAGTAGAAACTGAAAGCAAGGTTATCTAGCCATTTTAAATAGAGTCACTCCAAAGCAAAGAAGCATAAAGGGGGTAACGTGTTCCTTGGAGAAATAGTGAGAGTAATAGCAATTGTGGGTTTTAAGAGAAGGGTTTGTGTTCTATCACAACTTTGGGAAGTGCACCCAAATGATTTTGTGATATCTGGGACATAATCTCTCCTTTGTGTTTTTTTTATTTGGAAGTACAAAAATGAGAGTGACCTTCCCCCATGGAATACCACATTGCTTCAACACCTCTTTGTTACAAAGGCCAAAAGACCTTCTTGTTTGTTTATTCATTTTCAATGCCATTGGAACATATCACGTGTAGGCATCTGTATTACTTAAGCCTGAAGGACGTTCTTCAAAATGAGCCGTTGCTTCATCAATCTAGTCCACATAAAAGCTTGATAGGCCTCCCTGTTTAGTGCTGTGACAATCAGTAGCAGCAGCAGCCCAAACTGCTATAAGAACCCCTGTGTCCCCATTAAATTAATTAGTCTCTTCTAATTTCTTTCCAAAAGGTCCAGCTCCAACACGACCAGTGACAGGTACCTTATTCTTACTTCCTTGAATTGGCGCAAGCCATTCAGGGTCATGGAGAAAAATATCACATAAGGTAAAATATGAACAAACAAGAAACCAATCAGTTGAAACTCTTGTGCTGAACTGAAAAAAAAGGCAAAGCAAATATGTATGATCCTTCAGATTAGATAAGTAAAGAAAATTTATTCCAAACAAACGATCATTCTACTGTAGCGTCAGTTGACAGAAAATTATCTATGGCCAAGTCTTAACCTTATTTTTCATCTCCATTGCTCAGGAAAGAAAGACTATTCACCCTATTTACTGCCAGGGCTTGACCCCAGCACTGAGTGCTCTCTATCATTGGCCCAAAGGAGGCAACGTTAGAAGAAACAGATCTTGGAAGTACATTATATTTGTTCACCCAAAAATGAATAGCTGTTTCTCTTTCCAGGAGTATATCTTTACATAACCAAAATGTAAAGTTCGTTGTACAAAAGATGAAATAATAAGACAAAAATCTAAAGAAAAGGAGATATCCCCAGATCAAGCTTCATGGCCAGGGTATGCTGACTGAGTGCTCCTGGAAAAAATGAAAATCCAGCAGAAGAGGGCAGGGCTAGCTGGTTGGAATCCCTGAGCTACAAAATGTTCTTGTAGCTCTCCTATATATTATATCATGACCTTCTCCTACAGAGCATAAGGTAGAACACCTTATTCTTCTATATCCCTTTAACCTCCTACAAATTTAAGGTAAGGTTGAGAGGGACTGAATCAAGATTACCCACATATTTCATAACCAAGACACGTACGTGTTGGAAGTACAGATCCAATGGCATTAACCTGTCACAAAGGAAGAAGAAAACAACAACATACTACCCTTCCTGAATGTCTGCATCAGCAGAGGAAATGACAGCAAATTAGAAATGCAAGTCTATTGACAAACAACCGGCACCAACCAAGTACTCCATTACCAAAGTAACAACCCAACCTCCCACAAGAGGAGCTATGGTTGACATTATTCAGACAAGCACAAATACACTGCAGCAACCAAGAACACCTGAAAAAGGAATCAGACCACCTATACAACATCCTCCAACCACATGGATACCCATGCAACTTTATCAAAAAGTGCCTGACCACTCAGTCCACTACAGCACAACCAACACAAGCTATTAAGAGGATCACACTGCCATACATCAGAAACATCTCAGAAATAAACCAACAGACTATTACAACTACATGGCGTCACTATAGCACAAAACCAACTAAATCCCTCCAAAACATCTTAAGTAATGGGGGTATTTATTTTTTAACTGTTGTGGGTTTTACTTTCATTGTGAGCTGTCCAGAGTCACCCGCTGGGGGAGATGGGCGGCATACAAATTTAATAAAAATTTAATAAATAAACAAACAAACAAACAAACCAAAAGACCCAGTAGGCCAAGAAGAAAAAACAGGAGTCACTTTTTGTGAGATGGGCAGTATCTAAATTTGAAATATAAATAAATAAACAAGCAAACATACAGTGTGAGGACTATAACAGCCGCTACATAGGACAGACAGCCAGAAGATTAGCAGAGCACATCCATGAACACCAACAGTCAGAAGACACAATGAAAATTCCTTAATCTCACAACACATGGACAGACTCAACCATAGTTTCAACTGGGAAACTCTGAGCATCCTAGACCAAGCTAAATCCAAAAACACAAGTTTCAGACTTGGAATTCCTGGAAGCTTGGTATTCAGACAAGTCAGCCATCAACAGGCACATAGAGATAAACAACATTTATTCAAAAGAGACAGTAACAAAGCTAAAAAGGAAACAAAAAGACCAGAACACCTCCTCACCAGCAATCAATACCCAGACAAACAGGGATTAACACCAGGATTAACACCAGACAGACAATCAAGCAGGAAACAATACCCTAATCAAGGGACTACCAAGGAGAAAACAACACCCCCACCAACACTGACAGGGCAAGTTACTGTATATAAACAAAGAACAAACCCCACTCCCTTCTAGCACTGAAGGTATTACCTAATCAGGTAACGAAATGTCTGTGAGAAAACAACCAAGCTCAGAGAACACCAAAGACTCCACAGTTCAACCCTGAGCTACATATATTCTCTTCTATTGCTACTGACTTGTCAGTCTCATTGGTCACAAGGAGATAGTAGACAGTAGATGAGTGTTTCTCAAACTTGGCAACTTAAAACCATGTAGACTTCAACTCCCAGAATTCCTCAGCCAGTGCTGTCACAAGGGAAGAAGAAAACATCAAGACACTACCCTTCCTGGATATTCCCCAGTGCTGGCTAGGGAATTCTGGGAATTGAAGTCCACATGTCTTAAAGTTGCCAAGTTTGAGAAACACTGCATGTAGATAGAGAGTTAAGGATTTACTTTGCATCCCCTCCTTGGGCTTTTCTACACAGCAGCCTTCAGCTGATTCCTTGAATAAATTGGCTGGAAATCAAGCTGGCTTCTGAGAGTCTTTTCCAGATTTCAACTCCTTCCTCTACTTTTACCACAATGACAGTCAGGTGTTCTGCCCAGACAGCCATTACAAAGGCCCCCCAACTGGTATATTCCTCTGCTTCTTTTCCCACCCAAGCTGGAATAATAAGCTCCAGTGCTTTTCCTTCTGTAAGTATGTCCTTTGAGGACTGATAGAAAAAACAGTTTTACAGTTCTTCAGATACAGGTAGTCTCCGGGTTAAGAATGCCTGGGTTACAAACAACCCATAGTTAAGAACACAGCCTACTGTAGCAAAATTTGAGTTAAATACACAATGGTTTGAGTTCATTACACAATACTACTTATACAGTATTATATAATAATACTGTTCCAGCTTACATAGAAATCTGACTTAAGGACACACCTTGGGAACAGAACTTGTTCTTAAAGTGAGGACTATCTTACTTCACTAGAAGGGGAAACTTGGCAGAATTTATGTCAATTTCACCCAGTTAAAAAAAATGCAAAGGCCTGCCTTAAACCATTCCTTTGCAGAATCTGGCCTTTCATAGCAGGCAGCCGAGCAGCCCAGTATAAAATGGCTGTCAGGGCAGGGGGGTTCCCCCAGAGCACCCACTAGCCAATTGGAACAGAGGCATTTATGTAGAATACAGTGAAGTACAACAGGTATACTGGGATGTTTACCTGCACCAGTGAAGGAGGAATAACACTTCTTGTGGTGGTTGCTTCTCTAGCAGCTTAGGGCAGCCGAAGACAGTATCATCCAATCCTGCCCCCCCCCCAAAAAGGTAGGGGGCCCATCCTCATGCTGGGACATACAGGAAGTGCTCATTAGCCCCAAGTTTGCTCATTCTCTAAGAGGTTGCTACTATGAGGTCACTTCTTTCTGCCTTTTTTCCCCAGGCACACATACACAGAGCACATGCTCTTAGATTCCCCTCCTGGTAGCATGTAGCCAGGCTCCGCCTATCCCTGTGACGCATTTCCAATAAATGAATTTTCTTTCTGTACAGTATAAATATAAAACCTGCTTCAGTAATCATTGCTGAAGTCAGTTTTCTGCTCTTAGGAATGCTAACTTGACAAACATATAAACTCAGGGCTCCCCAGACATAATCCAGCATTCTATCTTACCATTTTTCTGCTGTACTAATCATCCCGTTGTTGGACTACAATCTGAGTGATGGAATTATAATGTATAACAATTGTCAGGAACTGTATGTAGATATTCTTGTAAGGTATTATTTTGATGCTTTAATGTAGTTCAACAAAGGAGTTTTCATGTCAAGAAGAGAAGACATTAAAGTGACTTCTATGACAATCTGGCCAGTCACAGACAAAGGTCTATGGGTACTTGTCTTGAGATGCTCCTTGGTTCTGAACTATTTAATTTTCTGCTGCTGTAGTTTGCTTTTGTCTTACTGAACTGGGCTAAAGTAGCTTCATTGTCTGAACTAGAAGTAAGTAGATTTTGAAAAATACATGTGAGCAAATGTAATATTTCACAATCTTCATGCAGGTTGCATGCTGTTCTCTGTGTAGCAGTGTTTCGTATGTGAGAAATCCAAATTATGCAAAAGGAAGGACCTCAAAGGAACTGATATCATCCTGATCTGACCTATGAGAATCAGGCACTTTAGGACAGAATTAGACTTTTGAGAGAAGGTTGCTCAGATTGAATCAGCAGTTAAATAACTACAAGGTGATTCAAAGTACACATACGTGCTCATTCAAAAGCAAGTAAAATCATTATCTCCAAGCTTATGTGACAAGTGGAGTATTGTCAGAATTGGAGCTGGTCCCGTGGCTCCAGGAGTCATATTAGCATTGCATATGCTACAGTGAAAGTGCTTCTCTTCTACATTGCAAGGAGGTCCAGCATTCCATTCTGGAGGTCGCAGGTACCTGACATTTCATTCACCTTTCCTATACTGTAGCATCATCATCATTATTATGTTTTGCTATTTTGGTGTGTGTTTTCCCTGCCTGCACTTAGTCAGGCAAACACGATGTTTTCTGACACAATAATCAAAAAGTCAGCATTGCTTTGAATTAAAGGTCAGGTCTGTCTGTATAGGTGGATTTCTAAATACCATCCTTTCACTTCTGCACCTTCTCAGGCTGCTGGCACTCACCTGATGTTTTCATCAAGGGACATAATGCATTGGACACTCACAGGATCACCAGGATACTAATGAGTTGGTTGCAAACACATAATCTTGCTCTGAAAAAGCCTTTGGGGGATAAGTTGCTCACAGCTGCCGATCTTAGCTCATAGTTGCTTCAAGCCCTTTGAAGCCACAATATACAGGCATTCCACATGCTTAGCTCTGTCCTAATTTGTAACAAACTGTGGTATTTCTAGCCCATAGCCTAACACCTTTATTTTCTTCCAGAGCTCTGTCTCCTCTCCCTTCCTAAAATCTTATCTCCAATAAGCTTTATAGCCTTGAGTTCAACATTGGTATTGATATTGGAGAAATTGTTTAGCAAATGGAGCCAATAATAGCAGCATCTATTACATTTCAGACCCAGCCCTGGACGTCCTGAGAGCATATTATCTATTAAACACAACAGGGCCAGGCAACATTAAGTATTTGGGCATCCTCTTTGAGTGTCCTGGGAAAATTAAGCGCTTAATGGTACAAGCTTATCTGAATTCAGTAGCAAGCTCCCTTGTATTTAATGGGCCTTACTCTTGGGGAAGTGAGAAGAGGGTTGAAGAATTGCTGTTACCAAAACCAATGTACTTAACACCACAGAGATTGGAAATTTGATTCAAGTGATATTCTTATTGGATAAACTAATCTATAAGTAAGCCAAGAAGGAAAAAAAGAGTTAGTAAAAGAAATCTATCAAATATATTACTGATTGAAATCAACTAATCACTTGCCATAACATGGCACAAAATATAATTACCAACTCATGATTTATGAGTTCTTGGTCTCCAGAGACTAGAGATGTAGCTTAAGTCTGACAATTAGGAATAGTTTCTCATCAGTGAGAGCTCTGGCTCCAAATTTACCCCTGCTCTGCTGTCACTGAATTATCTTGGACTAGCTGCACTCTCTTAACCTCATCTGTAACTTGTACAATGAGAATGATACTGGTGGTCTACTTTGCAGGGTTCTAATTAAACTAGAAAAGATGAAGATTAAATGATTTGCAAATTAACAGCTGTATCTAATGTTGATTGGCTTTTTAAAAATTAAAACCATCATTATTGAATCATTTTAGAGGGTGCTTGAACCAACAGTAGTTCAAAAAGGTAAATGAGAGTAAAGGGGTTACAATTTGCAAAGCCCGTGATGTAACCATGGGAACAGAAGAGGTCTCTGTCTTTTCATTTTGCAGCATCTTCGGTTTTTTTGGGTAGGAAGGTCAGGTTGCTTCATTACGACTTGCCCAACTGTGTTAAGTGTTGCCGAAGGTGCTATGAAGCGGGGAGGGTTTTTGTGAAGAGCCAAGTCAAGGCAATTATTCCTGAAAGAGACAAGCTGAGAAAATAACTGTTCACACCTATTAATCCCTCAGCCCATCCCTCTGCATAGAGTCCAACCCTGTCAAGCAAGGGATAGCACTGGAGCCTGGGAGCTGTGCCAACATGTGTTTTACAGTCACTGCATCAGAGTCAGGCTGTGTTAAGCTCATAGCAACATTGAGAATGAAGTGTCTGGTCAGCAAAAATTGCTGCAGAGGGCTCCCAACCTGGAAACTGCTTCTTGTTAATGAAAAAAAGGATGGATTGTCTTCCTCCGTTCACATTTTCTGAGATGTTATTAGTCAATTCTTGCCCAGATTGGTATATTATACCTGCTGTTCTTCCTAAAGTCTACTACTATATTATCATATCACATGTCTTTTGCAGCTTCTAGCTGGCTGTTAAAGAAGATTTATTTTATTATATATTATTTTATTTTATTTTTAAATTTTGAGGCCACCCAATTCCTCAGTGACTCTGGGCAGCAAACAATATATATCAGAGAAAAAGTATATAGCTGACTGGAAGACAGAACCCAAAAACCCAAAGGGGCTCAACCAACATCCTAGCCCAAGACCTGAGAGAAAATCCAGGTCTTTAACAAATTGTGGAAAGTCAAAATGATAGAAGCAGTACAGATCTCTGGGGGGATAGCATTCCACAGGGCAGGAGCCATCCCCAAGAAGGCTCACTTCCTGGGTCCCACAAGGTAATACTGCTTACTGTATGGCAGTGTTTCTCAATCTTGGGAACTTTAAGCATGGCTGGCTGAAGAGTTCTGGAGTTGAAGTCCACATATTTTAAAGTTCCCAAGGTTGAGAAACACTGCTCTATGGGATCTGGAGTATGCCCACTGTAGCTGACCTCACTAGACAGGCAGAAACATAAGGACACAGGTGGTCCCTCAACTAACCAGGTTCTATACCATGAAGGGCTTTGTAAGTGATAACCAGTACCCTGAATTGTTCTTGGAAGCCAAATGGCAGCCAGTGCAGCTTGTGAAGCAGCAGGGACATCTGGGCATACTGGGTCACACTGATAACTGCCTGTGCTTCTGCATTCTGGACCAGCTGTAGCTTCCAAATGGTCTTCAAGGACAGCTCCGTGTACAGCGCATTACAGTACTTCAATTGATCTTCAGGATCTGAAGGGCCTTCTGGTTTAGGAACAAGTGTAACTAGAGCACCTGTGCAAAGGCCTTCTTGGCTGCAGAAGCCACCTGTTCTTTGAGCAGGAGCTGTAAGTCTAAGAGGGCCCCCAGATTACACACTAGTCTCACATGGGAAAGTGCAACTAAAGATGGAATATCCCCAGAACCAGGGGGGTCAAACAAACAAAACCACTCAATCTTGTCATGAATGAGCCTGAGTCTGTTCTTCCGTGTCCAGGCCTGCATAGCCTCCAGGCACTATGTCAGGACTTCAACAGGATCACCTGGTCAGCCCAGGGTCGAGTTGTATAATTGGCTGTTGTCGGCATACTGATGATAGCTGACCCCAAACTGATGGATGACTTCACCCAGCAGTTCCATGTATTGTTAACCAAAAGGACAGAGAGAGTCAAGCCCTGTGTCATCCCCTGTCAACAGCAACTGAAACCAGCCACAGAGAAAGGAGAAGAACCACTGCAGAATAATGCCTCCCACTCCCAACTGCTGAAGAAGGCCCAATAGGATACCATGGTTGACAGTACTGAAAGCTATTGAGAAACCAAGGAACACCAAGATGGGTGCACCACCCTCATCCTGGCTCCGCTACAGGTCATCAACAAGCATGGCCAATGCTGTCTCCATACTAAGCCCTGGTCATATGGTCATGATATATAGATATTTCCTTTAATTTGTTTCCATTATCAGTTCTAAATGGAACCAGTTGATAGATTGGTCTGTAACTTCAGCTCTCTTAACTTGTTCCCTTTCTGATCAGCTTATAATCAAAACATTATATAGAAAATACAAATAAATATTTCCTATCACTTGTGGAATGGATGTGGTACTTAGAGGTGTATTAGTTTGGGACATGAATGATTTGTACTTCTGTGTGCACATCAAGTGTTATTAGCTGATAGCGCAAATGCTTGGCAGTGGATATTAGAATAGATGATGCAAAAATCTAGAGCAAGTAGATAAATTTGTGTACTTTGGCAGATTGTTTACTAAACATGGGGAAATGGATGAAGAAATTTTAAGATTTGCAAATGCTGGTAGAAAGGTGATGTGAGATTAAATTATCACATGTTCAAAGGCAAACACCCTGATTCCAGATTCTAAAACAGTTATCAAAACAAGGAACAAATGGTAACTGTCTCTAGTGCCCAAAAGTGAATCACTTCTATCTCTTTGTATTATGCAGGTAGTAGAGAGTCATTAAGAATCTGAACATTGATTTCACTATAAATAAAACTCATTTTTGATATACAGCACTTGCTGAAATTATTTCTCAATGGCTTCTTAGCTTTCCTACAATAAATTTATCAGAAATGCTTGGATTCTCAGGTATCTTTTTAACTATTTTTGATCTGTCTGTTTGGGAAGAAATCTATTAGTGTGTAGTATATGGTTTGTTGTGAGGAATACTTGTTAGAAGAAGTAAAAATAGGTATGGAAGAGTGTGCTACTGTGCACTTTGTTATGTGGAAATAAGAGTTGGGTATATTAGGAGAAATGTAGTTGAATAGAGTGAGAATAGGGTGCTTAAGAAGTATGTACTGCCAAACAAGAGTAGACAGGGTCAAGAATGAATGGGTGCTGAATGAATGTAGCTTGAGTACAGATGTAAGTGACTACTATAAAAGAAGTACATCAACGGAGTTTGGTAATATAGAAAGAATGAATAAAGATCAAATCGCAAAACAGATGTATTATGAAGAAAGAGTGAATGGGTTGAGATAAAGTGAAGGACCAACAAAAACATGGTTAGATGAAGTTGATGAGATCGTCAAACAAAGGAGAGGTGAGAAGTTTGAAGAACAAAAAATAATTTATGAATTGGTGTGTGATAGTAGTAGTAGCAAGGAGGGTTTGCAAGGTTAGAAAGATATGGACTGGTAGACTGAATGATGTTGGTGTAAATTAAATAAAGCCATATTTCTTTTTCTTATAAGCCTTTAATTTCTTCAACCTATTTTTTCTTACTCCTTTTCTTGCTTTGCATTACCCTGTAAGGAAAATATGATGGGTACAGACCATATATATGCATGCATGCATGCATGCATGCTGTTTGAGGAAGCAGAAGCTCGTGGATTTTCAGTTCAGCAGATCCAGAGCCCTGCCTGGTTCACCTTCACTTTTAGTCCTTTCTGACTTGAGTTCTGACACTGGAAAGATCCAACATAGAAGCCAATGGAATTGGGACAATGAATTTCCATTTCAAATCAGAGTTCAATTTCTCTTTAACCTCAAAAAGGGAACTCTAAAAATGTGTAGAATTATATGCAATACTATACAGCATGGAAAGCCTACTCCAATCATAGGATTTGCAGAGAAGAAATTGTTCCAGTTCCCAGACACCTCCACACACCAGATCTGATCCCCAAAATGCACCCTGCAGCCTCCTCCAGGTAGCTGTCTGGCATTTAGAAGCTGATGCCTGAGAAAGGCTAATGTTTAGCAGATCTGCAGCGCTGAAAAAATTAAATTCAGTTCAATCAACCTTGAATGTGAAGGACCTGATTGGTTCAGAAGAAATCTGTAATGCCTGATTGTGCTTGAATATAGTTGATATTTAGACAAAACTAACATTTCTAGAGTCATTTGTGATTGGAGTGGCCTATAAGCCCAGTAAAATGAATAAAAATAAATTAATTTCAAGAGGAGTAGAACCTCTTTGGGCATATGTAAAGTTGGAGATTCTAAATGCAGCAGGGAGACAAGCAATGAGAGTTAGGCTATCCAATATCCACATGTAGAATCTAACCCACTATTGGAAGCAGGGCGGGGGACATCACCTCAGCTTTTCATAATTCTCCCTGAGATACAAGATACATATAATATGGGGGGAAGAACAAGGATTCTTTTTAATGGAAGGTCAGTGGGCCACACACCAAGATTTGGGCTGCCTCAGGCCAAAGATGTAGATACAGCTAGGATAATTTAATGTGTAATTAATTTACATTGAGAGCCATCTGATGTAGTGGTTAAGGCACCAGGCTAGAAACCAGAAAGCTGAGTTTTAATCCCACCTTAGGTACAAAGCCAGCTGAGTGGCTTAGGGCCAGTTACTCTCTCTCAGTCCTGGGAATAAAACAATGGCAAGCCACTTCTGAAAATCTTGCTAAGAAAACTGCATGACTTGTCCAGGCAGTCACCAGGAGTCAAGATTGACGCAAAGGCACAAACTGTAATGGTATGTGGGAATGACCTTGGGAGATGCTGCCTAGGGAAAAATCAAATAAGGGGGTGGGGGAGCCCGCAGCTGCATAATGGGAACAGAAAGAAACTCAGAAAGGATCCTTCCTAACTTATCAGGCTGTAAAAAGAGACAGCGGGAGATTTGTACTTTGAGACTTGCAAGATTAATGTCAGCCTTCCCAGGTAGACCAGACAAGAAACATGACAAGATGAGCAAATTCTACTTTATTGTAAGGCTACATTAACAGAATCTTGCAAGTCCAAAAGTACAAATCTCCCATCATCTCTTTTTACAGCCTGATAAGTTAGGGAGGATCCTTTCTGAGTTTCTTTCTGTTCCCATTATGCAACTGCGGGCTTCTCTCCCCCCTCTCTTAATCTGATGGTTCCCTAGGCAGCATCTCTCCCCCCCCACCCTGTCTCCCAAGGTCATTCCCACACATCATTACAGAAACAAACAAACAACAGATACATTCAGTGTGAACATTAAAGCTCAAATACAATTTTAGTTACTCCCCAGGTATTTAGGCCCCCCCTTGGTCACAATAAAATTAATTTCAGGACAACTTTCAGAGATATTTGGGGTGCCACAGATAAGCTCAGCCTCAGGTTGTACACTTCTAATTTAGAAGTCTGATTTTCCTAGTCTTGAAGTTAAATAGTTGTTGAGATCAATAAGCTCCTCATTACATTACAGATCACCATGTGAAAAGAACAAAATTGAGATAGGGGTTGGTAGAACTAATGCATGTCTCCTCTCCTCTCCTCTTCTCCCTTCCCTTCCCTTCATATTCTACTTGTATAAAGACTAGGCATTTTAAGCAGGCACACTGGCATTTGAGGACAGTTTAACTTTCTGCAGATTGGGACCAGAAAGAGCTAACATTTCAGTGTGGTGGAATGGACATCATACATACTTCCATTTAAACAAACAGAAGATATCCTGAACTAACTGGTGCCATTAATTAATCCCCTGAGTATCACATTAAGCACAGTATTTTTCTTATGATTTTCAAGCAGGACTTTTTGCAATTATGTGTGACATTATGAAATGGCCCCCAGAGTCTCCACAGAATGAACTGTTATTGTGAGAATTACACACAGACGGTAAGCTCCGTCTGCAAAAGATCTCCTATCTCATTTAGGTTCTAATCTAGCTCAAAGAAGTTTCTCAAGGGAAATATTTCCTAAATGGGAGTGGGTGGGAGAATTTTTGGCTCATATTACAGTATAAGATTAATGATTTCAAGATCTTTGCAAACCCAAGATTCACAAGTGCCACAAAAACTAATAGCTATTACAACAGTTATGGTTTACAGTATCCTCTTCCCTTCACCTACCCAAGTCCACCAGGTACACCCTGATCTGTTCGTTTTTTAATAGAATAATTTACTTCACTCTCCCTCTCATGCTTCTGCAGATATTCCCCTCTTCTCCAGTAGAAATTTTATCTTGTTTTGTTGTCATTTGAAGCAATCTTTGCTGGAGTTGTCATGGAAACTGGCTTGTTTGTTTTCCTACACTATGAAGAAAGCGTAACTAACTCTGACACTCCTAAGAGTTGGTGCCTTTGGGAGAAAGCATTTGGCAGTTTTTGGTAGGGGAGAACAGTTTCCCTCAGAAAAGGGACTTTAATCTTGAAAGCAAGTCCATCCTCATAACAAGAGAAGCAATTGGGTAGATCAGAAGTTCTCAGAATGTAATCTGCAAACTCTGTTAAGTGCTGTGTGGAAAAGTTTAAAGGCATGGTTATTTTGGGTATTAAACTTGAGTTACATAAGTGCTTTGATTTACTGTATAGAAAAGCAGCAAAAATCTAGTGTGAGCCACCATGATGCCTAATTTTCAAGTGATTTGTGAAGAAAAGAGAGATTGAACAGAGAGCTGTAGGCCTAGATTTCTCATTTTCCTCTTGGATACTTTTCTGTAACAGGTGATTATACCCCAGGTGATTATACCTCATTCCCACCCGATATATGGCCATAATGATGATCAGAGTTTTACTCTGACACACCCTGAGGCATCAAATTGGTGAAAGCTATTTTAGGGCATTTAGTCCCTCAGTCAATCTAATAATTTTATTTCTTGTGGGATTCCTGATAAGTAAAGATAAATCACATTTATGGTTTTTGAATCTTACCTCCAACCTTTTGGCTGGTTCTTGTCCTGGTTGCTTTAACAAGATGTGTCCAGCATACTTATTTTTCCTGCATTAACATCTTCTCTGCTCAAGTTGGCAGTCCAACAGATGGTAATGGATGCGTGGATGTAGGAGAATTCTAGTGTCTTTCCAATGCTTGCTTATTTACTGTTCAGACAAGGTACTATGGAGGCAAACAGGCGTAGCATCCTTAATCCATCTGAAAACTCTGTGTTCTGTCTGTCCTTTCAAAATCCAAGCTTGCAGTTTCTCTCACCCTCATCTGCAAAACTCTAATCTCAGCTCCACCTATGGAAGTGAATTGCTCATCCATGGACCATTCGTAGTCATTAAGAAACATTAACTACTTTGTTACTCCCTAACCACCTCAGGGATCATGGAAACCAAACTCCTTAAAATAACAGTAGCAATAAAGATTTAACAGAGATGAAATTATAGATTTAATTTACCATACATAAAATACAACATCAGCCTTCATGCCAGGATTACCGAGTGAGTTCAGGGATTAAATGAAACTACATAGTGAGTAACTGTGCATAAAAATAGGGCTTGTATTAAGCTTACCCCAATGTATATGAAAAGCAAATTAAAGAAGCAAACAAAAACAGTTGTTTGGATAGCTAAACTGTCCTTTAAAGGAATCTCAAAATCCATGTAGTTTTCTTGCTAGAAATATGAACATGGTTTGCCATTGCTTTCTTTGGCAATGTTTTTCAGATCTCCCCATCTAATTTATAGCCCTGGGATTTTCTCATCGCCTCCCATCCAAACTCAGCCCTAAATCTGCTTAGGTTTGTAAGATAATGGTAGGCTATGGGTTGCTGAATCCTAACTGCCAATACCTTAAATTAAAGTGAATGGTTGTAAATTGAATGGGTTTCATTTAGAAGGCTCTTAGAAGTCCTTTCAACCATGTGATTTTTTAAATTTAAATTTGCAGAACTGTATTAGTTATACAGTTAGTCATCTCAAGTATTATGTCCACTTCTAGACACCATACTTCAAGAAGGATTCAGACAAATGGGAAAATATTTGGAGCAGGGCAAGAATGATCAGGGAACCAGAAATGAATCCCTATGAAGAGAGATTGAAGAAACTGGGAATGTTTTGTTTTGAGAAAAGAGGATTAATAGCACTCTTCAAATTCCTCAAAGGCTGCCATCCAGAGAAAGGTCCAAACTTGTTCTCCATCATTCTAGAATGCAGGACACAAAATAAGGGACTTAAGTTAGAGGAAGACAGATTCTTATTAAATGTTAGAGAAAACTTCCCAACACTAAAAGCAGTTTGAAAGTTGAACCCTTCAAGCAGAGCCACCTGTTGAGGATGCTTTAATTTGGACTTTAGCCTAAATAGTCCCTTCAAATCCTATAATTTCAACTATTAATGTTGTAATTAATAGTTACCTCTTAAATCCTGACAAAATATTGTTCATAACTCATGATATTCCAATTATATGTCTCACTGAGAACTAAGACACCTCCAAAAGACATATAAAGTAGTAGGTTGAAATGTCCTTTTCTCTTATAACCTCTTTACCCACAACTCTGCTAAACAAAGAGAATTAATAAGCCTGTACATATTGGAATAGGACTCAGAGCAGAGATGTTCTTCATGAGAATTCTATGGCACAGTGGTCCCCTCAAAATCTGATGTGCTGTTGAGATGGAATTAAGTTATAAGCTTCCAGCTATCTGAACCTGTATATTTGTAACCAAGCATAAATATTAGAAAATGCCATAAGCATCCAGTGACATATTCCAAATGAAATCAAGTTGTCAATATGCTTGAAATGTTGGGATTCTCATTGATTGGAGCATTTGAATCCACTTAACAATATTGTATGCATTTGTAAAAAGATGATGTCTGGCCAAGTGCAACTCCTGTTGACTGGGTGCAGGCAGTTTTATTGGCAATATTATGGAAGTGCTTCATCCTTGCCTTCTTCCTGAATTTTTTTTTTTTCCCAACTCCTCAGTCTAGCCAACAGCCCTGGAATTCCCAGGCAGAACCCATCCAAATACAAACCAGGCTGACCTGTTTAGCTTTTGAGATTAACCAAGATCCACTAGGATAAATATTTAAATTGTTTGCATGCCCAGGTGAAGATAATCTAATGAGTTACAGCATGGGACAATGGAAGTAGAATCTGAAATAACATTTAGAAGTTACAACAAGTACTAGGAGATTATAGACCAACTGGACAGGCTAGATACGATAGGCGTTTTTCATATGGGACAAGGATGGTGGGGTTAAAGGTCCAGCTTGTGCACACTATGATCTCTGTAAAAAACAATGTTTTTACTGCCTCCTTCCCAGCTCCTTCAAGATTGCCAATTCCTTATGCTGACATGGACACTAGCCAGTAAATGCCCTGTTTGCAAGACCCGCATGTTCCATATAACATTTTGCTCTATCATGTTATGTTTCTTATGTTATTTGTCCGGGGTGTGAATTGCTTTTTCCCAAAAGCAATTAACTGAAGCTGAAAAATTAGGAAAATGAAATTTTAAATTCCCATAACTGAACTGGGGAGAAATGTAGAAATCCAAGCAGTTAGCAAGAGACAAGGGTGTCATACTGTGATATACAAACACACATGCACACACACACACACTGCACATACACCCTTAGGCAATAGCAATGGGCGAGTCATAGTAGGCAAATCTATGGAAACCACTCTTCATGCTGAACAGGCCTTTGCTATGGTGATTTATTCCTGACAATAACCAACACTTCACTCATTTGAGAGATATGAATGCTTGCAGCATCTCTGCTCTTGCCCCAGCTTTTCTTATATCAACAGAAAAAGGTCAGTCCCAAAGAAGAAGCTCATCTTCCCATGTTCCCCTGCCATCAAACAAGGATTTGGAGGATTAAGCCTATGTGTGCCCCAGGTATGTGCCTGTATGTATATGCACACACACAAAAAAGCCTCAAAACAGAGAATTCCTTGGCAGCTTGACTTGACAGTCCTAAGACTGTCAAGGGCCCAAGACAAAGAAAGGCAACAGTCTATGGGAAGCGAATAGGTCACTGTGAGGGCAGCTGCAAAAATTCAATGGTTGTGCCAAAGTGAAGAGACAGGATACGGGAGTTACTGCCAGAGGAGCCCTGCAAGACAATGGCAGTGAATTACAGGCTTCACAAAACATGGGGAAGGATTTTTGGATTCCACAGCTTTCAGTGGCAAGAAAACAAGATGCAGCTTTTCATCTACCTTTTGAACATTCATTTTTGGTTTGTTTGTTTTATTCTTCAAATGGTTTTTACTAACACAGTTCTCTCCGGATGAGCTGGGTAGCTTCCAGAATTTCCCTTCCGACATTAGAGATTGTGGGGGTTTGAAGGGCACTAGACTGGGGAAGGCTGCCTGTTACTTCTCTGCCCCAAGCAGAGCAATTCCACCTGATGGTTTGAATAATGCTCTAATGCTGGACTCAGACATATCTTAGGGGAGTTGTTATTGTTTTTTAAAAAGCATCTCTGATGCCCTAGAAGCCACAATTGCAATTTGAAGTTGAAACCCTGTACTCATTTTCCTGTAAATAAACTCTTTTGAACTCAAAGGGACTTTCTTCTGAATAAGCATAAGTGTAGCATTGTGGAATAAGACAATAATCTTATATCCATTTACTTGGGAGCAAAAGCCACTCTTAGTTTTGAATAGACATGTATAGGACTGTTCTGAAAATGTCTCATCTGGCCTACTGTTTTTATTTATTCGTTAGATTTAGACCCCACCTTACCTAGAGAAGCTCTGGTAGTATATATAGCGCTCCCACTGTCACTTTTTCCCAAAACAAAATACTTGTGAGGCAAGCTGGGTTGAGAGTGAGTCCATGGACCAAAGTCACCCAGTAAGTATCCACAGTTGAGGGTGGATTTGAACCTAGGTTTGCCCTCCCTCAGTCTAACACTTTCACCAGTGGCTCTCTATGAAACACAGAGGCAAGTAATAATGTAACTATATCTGATGAACTGAGCTCTAAGCTGCTATTACATTGTTTATATTAATGTGCCATTAGGCTCTTCATTATTTGCATACTTGAGTTGTAGGTTTAGTATTACTGATTTCTTCAAAGAAGGTCACAAAATCCAGCACTATTGATCAGCTGTACAGGTCGATATATTGTTACAAATGCTAATAAGAACCTAGTGAGATTTCCTTTTTATCTAATAAAGATGCTTCCTACCTCCCAGTTGATCTGTATAATATAAGATGGTTCCCAGTCCTTTCCTCATATAAGAAATGGTCTTAAACCAAGCAGAAGGTGCTTGGGTAGCCTTAGGTGAATATTACTGATTGCTTAGGACAAAATTCAATATCCTTAAGTAAGGTATAGTTTAGAGAGATGGATCTAAAAAGTTGGCATATGAAGTTGGCATTACCATTACCCACAAACAAATTTGCTAGTGGTGACTGATACAGAGTCTCGATGGGCGTACCGGTGTTTACTGAAAGAGATTTGGAAAGCTGATAGTTCTATGAGGCCAGGAGATTTGCTGTTGTTGTTGAAGCAAACTGAACAAACTAATGGCTGTTGGGGGTACCTGTATACCTGTGTCAAGCTATCCTGAAGTTGATGCTGGTTGTAACAAAAGCAGCTTGGTGTCTTCACTAATGTGAGGGAATTCCTGGAAGCTTGGTATTCAGACAAGGAAGCCATCAACAGGCACATAGAGATAAACAACTTCTACACACTATTCAAAAGAGACAATAAAAAGGAAAACAAAAGACCAGAACATCTCCTCACCAGCAATCATCACCCAGATAAGCAGAGTTTAACACCAAGATTATCACCAGACGTACAATCAAGCAGTAAACAATACCCTAATCAAGGAAGGGGGGGGGAATAAAACAAAACAAAACTCACACACACCCTAACACTGGCAGGGCATGCCACTGTATAGAACAGAGAGCAAACCCCATTCCATTCTAGCACTGAAGATGTTACCTAGCTGGGTAATAAAACGTTTGCAAGAAAACAACCAAGCTCAGAGGGCACCAAGGACTCCACAATCCTACCATTAGTATCTCTGCTTCACATTCCATTTTAGAGAGTAGCTCTGGACCAAAGAAGCCTTTAAAAAGGTCTTTCTTCTCCCTTCTAAAATTCTAGTTATAATTTCCACAAATCAAATTTCAGTTCATAAGACTATGTTTGCATTGTGATAAATGCAACAATTATTCCTTGTATTTGTCCATATAGATGTATTCAAAAGCCTGCAGAGCCAGTTTTCTCAAGGGCTGTAGAGTCTCTTGCAGCTATGAAGCAAGGCTGTGATCTATATCAAGAGGGAATTATGAGCATGAAATGTTTTTAACAAGGGGTAGTGACGGTGCTATATATTATACTTTTTAATTACAATGACAATTATGATGATATTGGTGTTTGGTGTTGGTCAAGAGGATCCATATCTTGACTCTTAAGTTGAGGGTAGTTCCACATGCAAGAGCTGCAGCAAGCAAGGAAACAGGGACTCAGGCTTTGTTGGATGGGGTTAACATAGAGCAGTGTTTCTCAGTCTCAGCCACTTTAAGATGTATGAACTTCAACTCCCAGAATTCCCCAGCCAGCATGCTCCGGGGGGATAGCATTCCATAAGGCAGGAGCCATCCCCAAGAAGGCTCGCTTCCTGGGTCCCACAAGGTAATACTGCTTACTGTATGGCAGTGTTTCTCAACCTTGGGAACTTTAAGATGTGTGGACTTCAACTCTCAACATTCCCCAGCCAGCCATCTTAAAGTCCACACATCTTAAAGTCCACAGAACTGGCTGAGATTGAGAAACTGATGTAGTATCTTAAAATATTAGAATTCCAATCCAACCCGTATGTTCTACCACAGAATAAGCTTGCTTACATCTGATTTCAGACATATGCAGAATTACACTGTAACAAATGTCTGATGACATACATTTTCACAGAGTATTCTGTGTTTTAAACAAATCTAACTTTCCATTCTATTAGAATGTTTAGAATTTCAGTGTTTGGGATATCCCAGTAAAGCTGATAGATCAGTAGCTGAGTAAAATGTTTCCCAAATGCATATACTTTGCAAATATGCTCCAGCATAAGTACAAATTAAGAACACAACTGTATGTTAGTGTTATCATATCTGAATGATGTCCAATTTCCAAAGAGCTGCTCTATAGCCCTGTTGTATGTGTACAGTGATAAAGATATATTTCCTGTTTATAATTATTCATTTTAGTTTGCCAGATTAAAAAAAATACAGATGTGTATGAAAGTAGAACAGTAAAATCAGTAATTCTCTGTATTAACTAAGATAAGTAAAATAACAGTTTCAGTATATTTGTGGTTTTTAAAAATAATATTGTTCTTTCTATGCATGCATTTTCCTTTTTTTATATATATAATTTTATTAAAGATTTTTAAAAAGGAAGTTAAAAGCTAACACAAACTAACATACAGTAAGAAAAAGAAAAGAAAAAGAAATGAAAGAAGAAGCTAAGTGCAAGAAAGGGAAAAAAAAGAAAAGAAAGAAAAAAGATAAAAAGAAGTAGCTTTCTATCTTCTTTACAGCAGTTATAAGTACAATTATAAATTTACCTCTTACTCTATGGTTACAACATAACTCTCTTCTTTCTATAACCTATCCTATCTAATCATTAAAACCATAAATCATAAGTTCCTTTTTTTTCCATTGTACGCAAAAAGTTCATAAAGGGTTTTCAGTCAGCAATAAAGATAGATATTGTCTTTTCTCTGATCAAAGAGAAATTAGAATTTAGCCATCTCAGCAAGTTCCATCATCTTCACCAACCATTCCTCCATTGTGGGTAATGCTAAATGCATGCATTTTTCTGAGGACTACTTATATTTTTTCCTGAAACACATACATACACACATCCTCTAAATCTGATTATGGCTGTTAATTTACTTATTAACTTGACATTGTATACCCTTATAAGCCACTCCTTAATTGATGGTGTCTAATTATATTTCTTATTTGGGGCTTTTAACTTTTTAGCAGCTATTAAGAAATTATCTGCTACTTCTCTAACTTAGAAAATGTCTTAGGTCATTAAATAACATCACTTGAAGATTTGTTTGGCTTTTAAAACATTTCTTCTCAAAGCTTGGTACAGGAATATCTTAATATAGCAACTGCCTCATTTAGCGATTTTTCACAGTTATGACAGTGATGAAAAAAGTAACTTTATGACCCATCCTCGCATTTACCATCTTCACAGGTCTATAAAGCAAAGGAAAGCTGAATAAGATCATAAGCACAGTCATGGTTTCACTTAGCGACAGCTTCGGTAAATGACCAAGTTGCTGATGCCAGTTGTGGTCACTAAATAAGGACAACCTGTATATCGTTCTTACTGGTATACAGGACCAATGAATATTTTCTGTACAGCAGGACCCATCACTCATAAATGTATCTCAATTTATACATTCTCTTTCCACTGCCTTCAATATTTGTCAACTTTGGAGACAATTACAATTAAACACTATACACACACACATTTGTATTTTGATGCATAACAAACTTTACTCCAAATTGTTCATATTTTTATTTACATCATGATATTTAGTCACTGACAATGTTGGGATAATGGAGAAGTCCAGGTCCCAGTTGATAAAATGAGCAGATAGTTTGTAAATACTGAAATGACCAGTATAAATGGTCCTAGTTTTTATTTGTGTGTGTGTGTGTGTGTGTGTGTGTGTTGGGGGGGTAGAGTATTAAACACATAGCTATGGCAGAAAGTTTTGGAGGCCCAATCATGTCTTGGACACCATAACTTCTATTCACTTCCCCATACCTTCCTTCCAGAGTTTTGTGTATTATATCTGAACAATTGCTGAGAATATATTTAATTTTTTTAAGGCACAAGTGAATACTGTTCTCACAGATATTAGCTTATATAGCTTAAATCAAGTTATTTTTGCAAGCAGCTTTGATTAAAACCATATCCAAGGTACTATAAAACCATATCCAAAGAATAGTCTTTGCAAGGTGCAATTTATGCTTTCTGGAGATGTTAGAGGAGGGTGCTTGTCACATTTGTGGCTTTCTAAGTAATAAAAATCTTCCCAACATACTGCTCCCTTGTGTGATTAGGTTTGGAATTGCTTATATTTTGGTGCTGTACCTCCAGAAGATATCACGAAAAGTGCTTAATTGATAAAAAACGGGATGCCCAAAGCTATCTCGGTTTTTTGTGAGGAAGTACCTACTTAGCTGTTGTACCCTGTGCAGATGTTTAATTTCCTCTGCTCTTTATTTACAGCAGTACAGCACAGAGGAAATATAGCATGTATCAAGTATATTTCTAGCCAAACTGTGCCCACCGCCGTTAGTTTTGTTCTGCCAGAAAAAAAAATCTATGAACATTTGTTAGTGCACACAGGCCAGTTCTCTAAGCAAGTTCATTTGAGCCTATGGCTATTCAACTGTGATACTATCAAGCAAATATATTTTTACAAGGCTGTTCCTTTTTGGGACAGATAAAAAAAAAAAAGAATATTTGGTTGATAGTTCAAAAGAGAGTAAGAAATAATTTTCTGATAACAGCAATCTTGGCATTTCAGTGGTATACAACACACATGTACTGTATTATAGAAGAGCTTTGACATCGGCTGAAGTGTGTATACATGGTTATCTAAATAACAGGACTTCGTTATTCTGAAGAGGCAGAAGAGAACGTGAATGAGCTGGAAGTGCCTTAAAATACCTATGGATTGATATCTGGAGAGAACATATCTTTTGGATCACATTATCAGTAAAAATTTGGAGTACCTCTACCTCCATTCCTGTTATACTTGTACATTTATACATAAAGCTATCATTACAGAAGCTTTGGTTGCTCTTTCTAGAGAAAGCAAATTGTGCAGCTTCTCACCACAAGGTATTGAAAAACGTGTAATAATACAACTAAACTGATGAAATGCAGTCTGGCTTTAGACATTAAGCTCATTTTCAGAAGCAAGAGCTTACTGAAAAAATTCCATGATTGTGCTATGACATCACACATATCTGTGCTATAGAAATCCAAATGTTGGCATTCTGCCTTGTGAGAAATTATGATTTCTAGTGTTTGCCAGTTCAGGAGAGGCAATGCCTCAAGGAGAAAAGTCCAGCTATCATAATTCTCGATGATAAAAATGTCCTTGGAGGCCATTTAAGGCACAGCTGTTCAGATCAAAGAACTATAGAATATGTATGCACCAGCGACTTTGCATAGAATAGTCCTATTTTTAAGAAACACCATTTCAGTTTTAAATGGATTGGATCCAGATGGAGTCAGACTTACCACAATCAATCAATTTAAGTTAAATGTGCCTAATGTTCCACTGGTTTCAATAGAGCTATTTGAAGTAGGACTTCATCTGCATCTAATCCTACCTTGTTCAATAAACAGTAGTTATCCTATTCCTGTTTTTAAAAACACTGATGACAAAAAGTCCTTGTTCATAGTATGATTTGTATAATAAACCTTTGAATAATTAAAAGGAATTAGGCTGTCAGGAAGGACAACACAAAAAAGGGTCCTCTGATGCCCTTTAAAATGAGCCCCCCTCCCATTTTCTTGTAGCAGCTACCAGTAATATTGGAAACAACACCTGCCAGCCAAAACAGTTTTTAAAAGTATGTTACCACTTGAAGTTTCTGCTTCTCACCTTTATATACTCTCTGTGCTCCTTGTTGAGTTAAACCAGTCTTCCTAGCCTGCTGCTCTCCAGATCTATTGGAGTATAGTTCCCAGCTTGCAGGGTCAGCGAGCCCACCATTCTGAGAGGGATGGTGGAAATTATAGTAAAGCACATTTGGAGGGCAGCAGGTTGAGGAAGTGAATGAGAACTGGCAGACTCTCAGACTGCTACTTGTCTTCTTTAGGAAATGAAAAATTATGAAAAAGCAAGCATATTGTAAGGAATGGCAAGTCATTCCATCATCTTCCTGCTCAGCTTTAGCTAGATTTCAGAAAACAACAGAATGGTGGTAACGAGTTTGGGATCCCACTGTGATCTGTTTTTTCCTCTGGGATTTGCCTCTGGATGAAAAAAAAACACATATAAATAGAGTGGAAAAAGACAGCTTTGGTCATGGAACAAAAAATGTACCATTACAGGTTTGCCATCTGTGAGTCAGTTTCTCTCACTTCACCTGGAAACAATATTGGATCACAGTTGGCTTTTGAACAAATGCGTGATATAGGTCAGAATGATTGTCTGACAGGGCTAGGTTCATAAAACATATTAAACTTGGCTAAAGTGAGTCTGAATAGCTTGTAGTTCAATATGTTGATGGAAACTGAGCATTGTCTTACTTGGTATCTGGTAAGGCTATAATATGATTATTTGCTTGTGAATTATGTGTTATGTATATATAGCTAATCCTTGTGTTTTGTTAATCCAGGTTTAGGGCTCAATGTGTTGGGTGAATCCAGCCATTTAATGGTGAGCACCATTTATTAGGTGGTAACTTGCACAGTAGGCATGCAGCCACATCAGAGGCAAGGAAATAACAGATTCTGCCACATTCATGAGAACTCTTCTTTTGCTTCTTGTTTTTCTGGTTGGTTATGGATGGTTTTACTGTCTAGGTCAGTGTTCTCCAACCTCTCCTGCCCTACAGATACAATAGATCGCAACATTCACCATTCCATAACCTCTGCAGGCAGCCATTTAATCACATTGAGGATAAAGTTTTCAGTTGCATCTCTCTTCTGTCATGTGTTATATAGACTACTTAAGGAATTGAGAACATTTGGTACGTTGTTAATTTCCAGATAATGAAGCAGTAGCACAAGCTCTAATCTACCTGAGACCCTTGATATCAATATGAGTTTAAACAGTTCAAGGAGCTGAACTGGGCATACATTACCTAGGGATGCAAGACAGGCATCACAGGTGATACAGTATTCTGGTAGGTATTAAAATTACATTAAGTTATCAAGCCTTTGGAACTATTAGACATTTTCAAAATAATAGATGAAAGCCATACATTATCCTCCAAGGTTCCCATGGGAATGGAGTCTAACAATTATATGGCCTATATATAAAACAGACAAAAAGAATGTTCCTTCTAACTATTACCCTATTTTGTTGTTTAGTCGTTAAGTCGTGTCCGACTCTTCGTGACCCCATGAACCATATTGCGCCAGGCCTTCCTGTCCTTCACTGCCTCCCTGAGTTTGCTCAGTTTCATGCTCATTGCTTCAGTGATGCTATCTAACCATCTCATCCTCTGCCGTCCTCTTCTCCTTTTGCCTTCAATCTTTCCCAGCATCAGGGTCTTCTCCAAAGAGATCTCTCTTCGCATTAGGTGGCCAAAATATCTGAGCTTGAGCTTCATTATCGATCCTTCCAATGAGCAATCAGGGTTGATTTCCTTTAAGATTGACTGGTTTGACCTCCTAGCAGTCCAGGGGACTCTCAAGAGTCTTCTCCAGCACCACAGTTCAAAGGCATCAATTCTTCGGCGCTCGGCCTTTTTTATGGTCCAGCTCTCACAGCCATACATTACTACTGGAAAAACCATAGCTTTGACTATGCGGATCTTTGTCGGCAAGGTGACGTCTCTGCTTTTTAATATGCTATCTAGGCTTGCCATAGCTTTCCTCCCAAGGAGCAAGTGTCTTTTAATTTCATGGCTGCAGTCTCCGTCTGCGGTGATCTTGGAGCCCAAATAAATGAAGTCTGTTACTGCTTCCATTTCTACCCCTTCTATTTGCCAGGAATTGATGGGTCCAGATGCCATGATCTTAGTTTTTTTAATGTTGAGTTTCAAGCCAGCTTTTGCACTCTCCTCTTTCACCCTCATCAAGAGGCTCTTTAGTTCTTCTTCACTTTCTGCCATTAGGGTGGTATCGTCCGCATATCTGAGGTTGTTGATGATTCTCCCTGCAATCTTAATTCCGGCTTGTGATTCTTCCAGCCTGGCATTTCTCATGATGTACTCTGCATATAGGTTAAATAAGCAGGGTGACAGTATACAGCCTTGTCGTACACCTTTCCCTATTTTGAACCAATCGGTTGTTCCGTGACCAGTTCTAACTGTTGCTTCTTGGCCCGCATACAGATTTCTCAGGAGACAGGTAAGGTGGTCTGGTATTCCCATCTCTTTAAGAATTTGCCACAGTTTGTTGTGATCCACACAATCAAAGGCTTTTGCATAGTCAATGAAGCAGAAGTAGATATTTTTCTGGAACTCTCGTGCTTTCTCCATGATCCAGCGAATGTTGGCGATTTGATCTCTAGTTCCTCTGCCTCTTCGAAACCCAGCTTGTACATCCGGTAGTTCTCGGTTCATATATTGCTGAAGCCTAGCTTGTAGGATTTTGAGCATAACCTTGCTAGCATGTGAAATGAGTGCAATTGTGCGATAGTTTGAGCATTCTTTGGCGTTGCCCTTCTTTGGAATTGGAACGTAAACTGACCTTTTCCAATCCCGTGGCCACTGTTGCGTTTTCCAAACTTGCTGGCATATTGAGTGCAGCACTTTAACACCATCATCTTTTAGTATTTTAAATAACTCAGCTGGAATCCTGTCATCTCCACTAGCTTTGTTGTTAGCAATGCTTCCTAAGGCCCACTTGACTTCACTCTCTAGGATGTCTGGCTCAAGGTCAGTGATCACACCAGCGTGGACATCAGGGACATTAAGATCTTTCTTGTATAGTTCTTCTGTGTATTCTTGCCACCTCTTCTTAATCTCTTCTGCTTCTGTTAGGTCCCTGCCTTTTTTGTCCTTTATCATGCCCATCTTTGCACTAAACGTTCCTTTCATATCTCCAATTTTCTTGAAGAGATCTCTAGTCTTCCCCATTCTATTGTTTTCCTCAATTTCTTTGCATTGTTCATTTAAGAAGGCCTTCTTATCTCTCCTGGCTATTCTCTGGAAATCTGCATTCAGCTGCTTATATCTTTCCCTTTCACCCTTGCTTTTCGCATTCCTTCTTTCCACAGCTATTTGTAAAGCCTCATCAGACAGCCATTTTGCTTTCTTGCATTTCTTTTTCTTTGGGATGGTTTTAGTTGCTGCCTCCTGTACAATGTTACGGACCTCCGTCCATAGTTCTTCAGGCACTCTGTCTACCAAATCTAATCCTCTAAATCTATTCATCACCTTCACTGTGTACTCACAAGGAATATGATCTAAGTCATACCTGAGTGGTCTAGTGGTTTTCCCTACATTCTTCAATTTAAGCCTAAATTTTGCAGTAAGCAGCTCATGATCTGAGCCACAGTCAGCTCCTGGTCTTGTTTTTGCTGTCTGTATAGAGCTTCTCCATCTTTGGCTGCAAAGTATATAATCAATCTGGTTTCGGTATTGACCATCTGGTGATGTCCATGTGTAGAGTCGTCTCTTGTGTTGTTGGAAAAGAGTGTTTGCTATGACTAGCTTGTTCTCTTGACAGAACTCTATTAGCCTTTGCCCTGCTTCATTTTGTACTCCAAGGCCAAATTTGCCTGTTATTCCGATTACTCCTTGACTTCCTACTTTAGCATTCCAATCCCCTATGATGAAAAGGACATCTTTTTGGTGCTAGTTCTAGAAGGTGTTGTAGGTCTTCATAGAAGCGGTCAACTTCAGCTTCTTCAGCATCAGTGGTTGGGGCATAGACTTGGATGACTGTGATATTGAATGGTTTGCCTTGGATACGCACTGAGATCATTCTGTCGTTTTTGAGGTTGTACCCCATTACTGCCTTTCCCACTCTCTTATTCACTATGAGTGCAACTCCATTTCTTCTAAGGGTTTCTTGCCCACAGTAGTAGATATAATGGTCACCCGAATTAAATTCACCCATTCCCGTCCATTTCAGTTCGCTGATTCCCAAGATGTCGACGTTCAATCTTGTCATCTCATGTTTGACCACATCCAGCTTGCCTTGGTTCATAGATCTTACATTCCAGGTACCTATACAATATTGTTCTTTACAGCATCGGACCTTCTTTTCGCTTCCAGATACATCCACAGCTGAACGTCCTTTCGGCTTTGGCCCAGCCGCTTCACTCTTTCTGGAGCTACTTGGAATTGCCCTCCGCTCTTCCCCAGTAGCATATTGGACACCTTCTGACCTGAGGGGCTCATCTTCCGGCGTCATATCTTTTAGCCTTTTAACATTGTCCATGGGGTTTTCTTGGCAAGGATACTGGAGTGGGTTGCCATTTCCTTCTCCAGTGGACCACATTTTGTCAGAACTCTCTGTCATGACCTGTCCGTCTTGGGTGGCCCTGCACGGTATAGCTCATGGCTTCACTGAGTTACGCAAGCCCCTTCGCCACGACAAGGCAGTGATCCATGAAGGGGATTACCCTATTAGCTTACTTAATATCATCAGCAAAGGTATACCATTCATTTAAAAGAGAAGCTGATGGACTGAGGCAAAAAATATATTGCCAGATGAGTAAGCTGGCTTTAGGGAAGGATGCTCCCATATAGACCAAGCCCTAATAATACAATTTTTGGTTGAAAAATACACACATAATCCAAGGTCAACATTATATGCTGCCTTTGTAAATTGCCAGAAATAGGTTATGGCAAAAACTGAAGGAATCTTCTGTTGATAGACATTTATTTTTACTTTTGCAAAAACTCCATGACCACTTGTAACTAAAAGTTAGGTGCTTTGTCCAGGGCCATTATACTAGGGGAATCCCAATGAGTAAAAGAGTTGGGCGGGATTGTATCCTGGCTCCTATATTGTTCAATTACTATAAAATCTCTTGGTCTCAGCCTTAGATAGGTTGCCACATCAGCCACAAAAACTGGCACATAAGCACATTTCATCTCTTGTATGCAGATGATCCCCTTCATGGATCACTGCCTTATCGTGGCGAAGGGGCTTGCGTAACTCAGTGAAGCCATGAGCTATACCGTGCAGGGCCACCCAAGACGGACAGGTCATGACAGAGAGTTCTGACAAAATGTGGTCCACTGGAGAAGGAAATGGCAACCCACTCCAGTATCCTTGCCAAGAAAACCCCATGGACAATGTTAAAAGGCTAAAAGATATGACGCCGGAAGATGAGCCCCTCAGGTCGGAAGGTGTCCAATATGCTACTGGGGAAGAGCGGAGGGCAATTCCAAGTAGCTCCAGAAAGAGTGAAGCGGCTGGGCCAAAGCCGAAAGGACGTTCAGCTGTGGATGTATCTGGAAGCGAAAAGAAGGTCCGATGCTGTAAAGAACAATATTGTATAGGTACCTGGAATGTAAGATCTATGAACCAAGGCAAGCTGGATGTGGTCAAACATGAGATGACAAGATTGAACATCGACATCTTGGGAATCAGCGAACTGAAATGGACGGGAATGGGTGAATTTAATTCGGGTGACCATTATATTTACTACTGTGGGCAAGAAACCCTTAGAAGAAATGGAGTTGCACTCATAGTCAATAAGAGAGTGGGAAAGGCAGTAATGGGGTACAACCTCAAAAACGACAGAATGATCTCAGTGCGTATCCAAGGCAAACCATTCAATATCACAGTCATCCAAGTCTATGCCCCAACCACTGATGCTGAAGAAGCTGAAGTTGACCGCTTCTATGAAGACCTACAACACCTTCTAGAACTAGCACCAAAAAAAGATGTCCTTTTCATCATAGGGGATTGGAATGCTAAAGTAGGAAGTCAAGGAGTAATCGGAATAACAGGCAAGTTTGGCCTTGGAGTACAAAATGAAGCAGGGCAAAGGCTAATAGAGTTCTGTCAAGAGAACAAGCTAGTCATAGCAAACACTCTTTTCCAACAACACAAGAGACGACTCTACACATGGACATCACCAGATGGTCAATACCGAAACCAGATTGATGATATACTTTGCAGCCAAAGATGGAGAAGCTCTATACAGACAGCAAAAACAAGACCAGGAGCTGACTGTGGCTCAGATCATGAGCTGCTTACTGCAAAATTTAAGCTTAAATTGAAGAATGTAGGGAAAACCACTAGACCACTCAGGTATGACTTAGATCATATTCCTTGTGAGTACACAGTGAAGGTGATGAATAGATTTAGAGGATTAGATTTGGTAGACAGAGTGCCTGAAGAACTATGGACGGAGGTCCGTAACATTGTACAGGAGGCAGCAACTAAAACCATCCCAAAGAAAAAGAAATGCAAGAAAGCAAAATGGCTGTCTGATGAGGCTTTACAAATAGCTGTGGAAAGAAGGAATGCGAAAAGCAAGTGTGAAAGGGAAAGATATAAGCAGCTGAATGCAGATTTCCAGAGAATAGCAAGGAGAGATAAGAAGGCCTTCTTAAATGAACAATGCAAAGAAATTGAGGAAAACAATAGAATGGGGAAGACTAGAGATCTCTACAAGAAAATTGGAGATATGAAAGGAACGTTTAGTGCAAAGATGGGCATGATAAAGGACAAAAAAGGCAGGGACCTAACAGAAGCAGAAGAGATTAAGAAGAGGTGGCAAGAATACACAGAAGAACTATACAAGAAAGAGCTTAATGTCCCTGATGTCCACGCTGGTGTGGTCACTGACCTTGAGCCAGACATCCTAGAGAGTGAAGTCAAGTGGGCCTTAGGAAGCATTGCTAACAACAAAGCTAGTGGAGATGACAGTATTCCAGCTGAGTTATTTAAAATACTAAAAGATGATGGTGTTAAAGTGCTGCACTCAATATGCCAGCAAGTTTGGAAAATGCAACAGTGGCCACGGGATTGGAAAAGGTCAGTTTATGTTCCAATTCCAAAGAAGGGCAACGCCAAAGAATGCTCAAACTATCGCACAATTGCACTCATTTCACATGCTAGCAAGGTTATGCTCAAAATCCTACAAGCTAGGCTTCAGCAATACATGAACTGAGAACTACCGGATGTACAAGCTGGGTTTCGAAGAGGCAGAGGAACTAGAGATCAAATCGCCAACATTCGCTGGATCATGGAGAAAGCACGACAGTTCCAGAAAAATATCTACTTCTGCTTCATTGACTATGCAAAAGCCTTTGATTGTGTGGATCACAACAAACTGTGGCAAATTCTTAAAGAGATGGGAGTACCAGACCACCTTATCTGTCTCCTGAGAAATCTGTATGCGGGCCAAGAAGCAACAGTCAGAACCGGTCATGGAACAGCTGATTGGTTCAAAATAGGGAAAGGTGTACGACAAGGCTGTATACTGTCACCCTGCTTATTTAACCTATATGCAGAGTACATCATGAGAAATGCCAGCCTGGAAGAATCACAAGCCGGAATTAAGATTGCAGGGAGAATCATCAACAACCTCAGATATGCGGACGATACCACCCTAATGGCAGAAAGTGAAGAAGAACTAAAGAGCCTCTTGATGAGGGTGAAAGAGGAGAGTGCAAAAGCTGGCTTGAAACTCAACATTAAAAAAACTAAGATCATGGCATCTGGACCCATCAATTCCTGGCAAATAGAAGGGGTAGAAATGGAAGCAGTAACAGACTTCATTTATTTGGGCTCCAAGATCACCGCAGACAGAGACTGCAGCCATGAAATTAAAAGACGCTTGCTCCTTGGGAGGAAAGCTATGGCAAGCCTAGATAGCATATTAAAAAGCAGAGACATCACCTTGCCGACAAAGATCCGCATAGTCAAAGCTATGGTTTTTCCAGTAGTAATGTATGGCTGTGAGAGCTGGACCATAAAAAAGGCCGAGCGCCGAAGAATTGATGCCTTTGAACTGTGGTGCTGGAGAAGACTCTTGAGAGTCCCCTGGACTGCTAGGAGGTCAAACCAGTCAATCTTAAAGGAAATCAACCCTGATTGCTCATTGGAAGGATCGATAATGAAGCTCAAGCTCAGATATTTTGGTCACCTAATGCGAAGAGAGATCTCTTTGGAGAAGACCCTGATGCTGGGAAAGATTGAAGGCAAAAGGAGAAGAGGACGGCAGAGGATGAGATGGTTAGATAGCATCACTGAAGCAATGAGCATGAAACTGAGCAAACTCAGGGAGGCAGTGAAGGACAGGAAGGCCTGGCGCAATATGGTTCATGGGGTCACGAAGAGTCGGACACGACTTAACGACTAAACAAATGCAGATGATGTTGTGATAATGGCGTTAACATGGTTTGATCTGAGAAGGGTATTGTGATCCCTTGCGGAGTTCTTCTCAGTGGAAATTATTGAGATCCATTATGACAAGACCAAGATTATAATTTTTGCTAAGTGCCCTAAAGGCCATAGATGGACACTAAATGGGCATAAGCTGCAACCGGTCAAACTATTTAAGTACCTGGGGGTAATATTTCAAGCCACAGGAAGCCATAATGTGTATAGAAGACATCCTACAAGATGCAGAGAAATCAACTTTGGCTATTCAAGCTTTTTATATATCTTGGGGAGCATTATATATTTCAGCTGCAATTAAATTTATCACCAAAACATGAGTACAGCTTCTATATGGTGCACAGACAGGGTCCTATAAAAACACCTAATTGATGGAGTCCCTACAGTTTGAATTTTTGACAAATATCTTCCAGGTACCACAATGAGTATCCAATGCAATTCTCTGGCTGGAAGCTGGTGTACTCAAAATTATACAATGATATGGCTCAACACTCTGAACTGTTGGTTAAAAACAGTATTCTGCCCTAGTGGTCTGGCCCCCTGGATCTCCTCTGATAAATCTATCAGCAAATGGAAAACCGCCATCCATACCTAAGTTGAATCATTGTGTCTACTCTCTGAGAGCCATGCTGGCCTTAGGCTATGATTAAGCCAAAGCCATGATAAGGCAGAGGATAATTGTTATAGAAAGACAGGAAGCTCAATTAATATAGGACATATCTGGGTGCTCAACTCACTCGCTTTCGTACAGTTAGATATCTGAGGCAGATTGAAATACCCAAATATAGGTGGGATATGACATTAGCACAATTTAATATTTGGCCTACAGCTGTCTTGGAAGGGAGATATAAGAAAATTCCATACAATGAACAGCTTTGTCCATGGGGAACTGGTTACCTTGAAGCCTCTGCTCATTTTCTTCTATACTATTCCTTTTATCAGAATATTCGTGCATGATGTTTGAAACCATTAATAGCAAATTATCCAGGCTATCCAGATTTATTTTTACTCTGGCATTTATTCCTGACAGAATTGATACAGTCTCTCTGAATGTTGCTCAATACTGTTATATTGCCTGCAGATATCAAAAGGGAATAATTGCATGATTATTTGCAAGAGGATGGTACCCTAACATTTTATTTCTATCAATTGTTCTATTATTCTGAATTTTAGTTTATTAGTTGGCTCCTATCTATAACAAAGTATTCATTCATGTTAATATAAACATTAGGCTTAATATATTCCTTTTAGGTTTTGCTATTTAGATTACTCATTGGTTTTATAGATTTAATGCTCGTAATTCTATGTTATAGTATGTCACTGTACTTACGGTTGTATAAATATGTCTTATTGAATCCTACTATATTTTATTTTGCCATTTGCTGGTCATTGACTGAAATAAAACTTCTTCCTCTTCTTTTATCCTGCTCAGCAGTGAGGGCAGTTGCCAAGGCTAAGTGGTACAATTACAGCTTTCTACTTGTTTTATGTCTACAGTCCAACAGAGCAAAATACATCCAGCCACTTTATCAGGGATCCTCAACTTCTGCCCTTTTTGCCTCTGAGGGCCACCAGAGTGGGTTCACTGTTTTTGTTTTGGAGGCATGATCAATGGTCAAATGCTATGGAGAATAAATCCAATCCCAGCTGCCTAATTCTGGCCAAAGGCTACTGGTTGATACAATAGCAGATGAAAGATATATCCAAACCAAAAGTGAACCTGGAGTTTCACTTCTGGTGCTTTAAAGATGGCAATTGTCAGAGTTCTTAGCCAGCATGTACTTTTGCTTGTGCTGACTTGAAATTCTCGAAGCTGCTGTCCCCGAACATCTGGAGGGTGAGATGTAGGCTGGGAAAGCTCTGCTAGAGAGAATGATGACGCTTGGAGTTCAGGGCATTCAGACCTCTGCAGGATGGATGAGAACAACTGACATAGCAAAGGCCACAAAAAGGGCCCCTCAATCAAAGCCTTTTTCAAGCTCTTAACAGCAGAACAGCCAAGATATTAGAACTTGATGCAGTTCAGAGCCTTGGGGTTAACTGGGATCAATTTAATCCTTCCCCACAGTGCAGGGCTATAATTGTTGATCTATTAGGATCTTAATTGTACTGGGAGAATGCCAGCCCTAAGAAGCAATTAATGTATTCACCAGATTTGAAAGAATGAATATAGCTTTGGGACATCTACCTTTTCTGGTACATCTGCCTTCAGGAGATGTATACTGAACTGCATAAGCCAAATATTTGGCCTTCCTAGCATACAACATTTAACACGTTTAAATTCTCTAACCAAAAAAAAAGTGTTACAAGGTTTCTTAAATTGCAAATATCAGAGCCCACTATGGTATCGTAAACAATCCGCTTAACAAATAGAAGCAAGGGCTATTGTTTAAGCAAAATGTATATTAAGTCCATACTTCGCACATTTTTATCCAAGCACAAAATGCATATTTTACGTATTTTATGCATACAAAAGATGGGAATGGGATTCTATGCATGCTACTTTATGTATTTTTTGCACAAGTAGCATGGTGCATGGGGTTTTATGCATGCACAGAAGCGTACCGTGTACAGATTTTGCCACTGCGTCCAAAGTCCGCTAAACCAACATCCATTAAATTGAGGATTTATTGCAACGGTAAGATAAAGCTGTAATAAAAACAGCCCTCAGTACGACAGACCCATTCCTTCAGGATCAGTTAGCATGGAAATAAGGCTTTCCGATGACTACTGCTGGCATTTCATGGCCTTTGCCCTCTTCCTTGTTTGGTTTTTAAAACTTTTCTCCCATTGTATTTTGCACATGCATGACTCCATATATTTACTCCAGTCCACAAAATGGTGTGCCACAAAAAAACAAATGTAGTCTTTAAGTTCCCACTTTGTTTCTGCTGTAAGGGAGCTATTATCAACCACTTCCAGGTTGATTCCCTCAGCCTCTATCCATTCCCTGGTTGCAGACAAGAGATCCAAAGCAAGGTAGCTTTTAGTGGGATGATGGGGAAAAACAATATTTCTTCTACTGAGATAATGATGATGCCCCTTATTTTCTGTCAGGCTAGAGCTTGTAAAATGTAATATGTCATATGGAATTAGTGCTGAGTGCTAAAGCATAATTTCCCTGAAATGCAGTGCAAAGTTGTAACACAAGCTTTCTGAATCTCCTTTTCTGTGGAAAAAAGTTCTTATTTTTAAATGTCTGCTCCGCTTTCCACTTTGTTTAAAATCTCACAGTGACTTAGAGTGAAAACCATCAGAAATACACAAATAATTCAATAAGTTAATCAAATCCATAAAACATGAAAACAATGCTGTCACCTCCATGAGGACAGCTGCCAATTCATTGGTCAAGGATAATGGGTGAACAGATAAATCTGTAGTTGATGGTGGAAACTCTTCATGATGAAAACCTACCTCATCTTACCAGAAAGTTCATTTCATATAGAGGGCAGCACTACATGGACTATCCTTCTCCATGAAGGGTATGGAGCATCAGCAAGCTGTTGAATGGTCAGCAAGACATCCTCAGTAGAATACAAGGACCAGCTGAGCAGACAGCTTCTCAGAGTCCAAATTGGTGCCAGCTATTTGTAGTCTTATAAACCAAAAGAAATATCTGTAACATGGCTTGGAAGTTAACTGGCAGCCCATGGAAAGTCTTCAATATGCTCTTAAATATGGGCAGTAAGTGTCCCCACCAGACCAGTGCCTTTGATACTTGTTATAACTTCTGAACCATTCTTGAAGGAAAACTTTCATAAATAAGAGAAACACTCTGTCTCTGATAACAGCTAGCTAGACATTTCCAAAAGGTTCAGAAAAAGGACATGGCAAACCTTAGCAGACAGGATTGTCATAAAGGGTCAGATCACATAATCACTTTCTTTCTCTGTCAACCCAGTGTTCAGGGTGTTATTGTTTCTTGCTTCTGATTTGTTTTAACAAATCTTAAGCCATGGACCCCCACCTATAAACAAGGAAGTGAAGTTTCATAAAACTCAAGTCAAGTGTCCTCTTCTCTCTTATACTTGCCATGCATGAGTCCTCTGTAGGGGAACTTGGCACTTGCCAACAGTTGCCACACTCTGCAAATAGCAGAGGGGGAGGGGTGAGTTGTGTTTGTTTTGCTAAACCAAAGGATAATTCACGTGCATACTGTCCACCTACCTTACCAGTTTCTGCTTTCAGGTTATGACAAACCTAAATGCTAGAAGGAGCAAGCACCTCTTTCTGACGATCAACAAAGCAATTCTGTTTTTTTGCAGTAGAGGGCAGTGGTATACATGATTTGAATTGTAGTTACTAATCATTTTGACTCACAAGGTAACGTTGTGGATTCTTACAACAATTTTGTGAGGCATCTCCTTAATGTTGCCATTTTGCAGATAAAGAGCTTAGGCAAGTTTCAAATGAGACCAAATCAGGGATTTGAATATTGTTTATCTAGGTTCAAGATCTTCCAATAAATCTTAGGTAAATGTACAATAGTTTTCAGGGTTTAGGAGAGATCAAGAGAAGCTTCAGTTACATGTGAAGCAGTGTTTTTTCAAACTCGGCAACTTCAAGATGTGTGGTTGGGGAATTCTGGGAGCTGAAGTCCACACATCTTAAAATTGCTGAGTTTGAAAAACACTGATTTAAAGGAAAGTCTCCTTCAAGTTGAGCTTAGCTCCTGATGACCATGTCTATAGCTTTTCTGGGCAACAGAAGGCTACTGCTTTTTATGGAACTCTCCCATCCAAGGATCAACCAGGCACAATCCTGCTCAGCCACCAAGATCAGCCAGCTACTGCCATATGCTGAGACACGCGGCTACATTTACCCATTTTCTAATGCTGCTCTTCCAGGTGAGCCAACTTGCTAGCTATGCTGCATAAAACAATATGCTTAAATTGGTCTTTGTTCCCTAACAACAAAAACAATCCATTTTGTTCTTTTTCTAACTGAGAAGGCTCCATATACAAAGCATTCTGTGTAGGCAGACGCTATTACTGGGGTACATATTGTGCTGCAAATCTGAGGGCCACTAGATAGCGGCAATGAGCCAGAGTCCTATGCATCCTGCCACTCTAGTAGCTATGTAGACATTTGCAGTCCAGATGTGGCATGCCTAATTATGACCTCAGCTGAGGCTGAGGAAAGAGTGGTTTGCCAAATTGTTAGATTTATTTCTTACTTTTTGTCTCCAGGATCTCAAAGTAGTGTACATCCAGGTCTTTTGCATGTCATAAACCCTGTGTAGTAGATTGAGTTGAAAGACAGCATAACTGACCCAAAATCACCTAGCAAGTTTCCATGGCTGATGGTGGACTTGAACCTGGCTCTCTGCAACTTAATACAGCCCCATGACTGCTACCCCACTACACCCTGCGCTACATTCTATAGTTTCATGGTTTTAGACTTGTGACCAAGATCTGCTTGTGAAGAATGCCTTCCACTGATACACATTTCTCTCCTTGTTATATGTGTGTTAGGGCTGTTTTCCTTTATCTATGCCTTTGTATATGTTAGGGGTGGGCTATGTGTAATCATTTACAGTGATCTTCCGTTTTTGATTTACCTTCTGAAGTTGGTTATTTCCTGTTTGTTTTTCCACTCTGCAGGCTTAGTTTTAAGGAATAGTTTAGAGCAATAAACTGATTTCAGTTACTTTTTGGAGGAAAAAACATATATATGTTTTTGAAGGACTGAATGAAGAACAAATGAATAGCCAGGGAATTTATAGCTCAGGTAGTGTTGGAATCAGGGACATTCCAGTTCATATTCCTAACTATAGTACATCAGTTGAAGGATATTGCAGTTCAAGTTTTAATACATGCTGGTGAAGGGGAGAGCGGCAGTTTGCACTTGTGAATTAAATAAATAGTAGTCTGAAACACCATTCTCTTAGGGGCAATCCTTTTCAGAGGCAGGGATACATTTAGGACAGGACTTAGGAACAGAAGTCTCAGCTCAGCAAAATGAGCAGGGGCATAATAGACATTTCCATCTAACAAGCCCTCCCTCACCAAAAGACAATTAAGGCCAGGGTCTAAAATTATATCATCACAAGAGTGTTCAAAGCTCATACTTCTATGTTTGATGGAGATTTGATTGCCCAGCTTCTATTCTGTGCAATAAAATCCTAGTTACAAACACTCCATAGGTGCTCTTTAATAAACCATTTCATTGCCCCAAAATTGTTGCTCGTGTCATTTTTGCATGCTTATTGTCAGCTGGACAGCTCAATTAATTGTCCAGCCATGGCGGGTGTCTTTTTAAATTCTGAATGACTGAAACATCTCAAAAGTGTTTAAGATGGTTTTTAAATTGATTTCAGGGAATTTAACCTTACATTTCTTCTTCTTTGCTCATCAAATAAGAGCCTACCATTGTATATTTTGGGAGGTTTAAGGGGCTGATACTTGGAAGTGTTGTTTTTTGGTGGCAGTACTGACCTTTTGGGATGGTCTCCTGGTTGTGGTCAGTTCTGTTCTCACTTTGCCCACTTCCAAAAAATGTTGAAGACAGAGCTCTTCTAGAGGGCATTTGGGTCACAAGGCCTCTTTCTTTGGTTTTTAGATTTTTTCTTTATGTTTTTTAGACTATTTTTGCATTTTTGCTTTTTGTACTGGGTTTATATTCTATTTGTAAGTCGCTGAGAGCCTGCTAGATTTTGGTGGGGTCAAAATCTAATAAATAATATATATATTTGAATGCATTGTTCCTTTGCTGCCATTGACTTATATTTGAATTTGGTTCAACCATTCTAAATATTTAATTCTTCTAAATGTTAGGAGACCCACATTTGCTTAGGTTGGCTGTCTTGTGTTAAACAGAAATATAAAAAATTACTGGTTCACAGGCACAATTTTAGGAAGCGCTTAGTAACAAACTCAGTCCTAGTTATCTGAACTCTCTCAGGAATGCACAGAACTGTATCCGCATCCAAAGTGTAGAGAAATTGACATGGCTTCAAGGCAAAAACATAAAACAAAAAAATAGTGGTAAACCAACTTTCCTGATCTTGCCCTACTTTCAGAAATTCTATGCAGGTGCATTTCCCCCCAAAAATCAACACATAAAGGAGAGGCAAGGATATGTATTCTGCCCCCATTCCCCGTGCTATTGATTTTTCAGGGTTGTTGGTGGAAACGCCTGCAGGCAAACTAAAGAGACAGTTTGGTGTAGTGGTTAAGGTGGTTAAGGTGCTGGCCTAGAAACCAGGAGACTGTGAGTTCTAGGCCATCCTTAGGCATGAAAGCCGGCTGGGTGACTTTGGGCCAGTCACTCTCTCTCAGCCCAACCCACCTCACAGGGTTGTTGTTGTGGGGAAAATTGGAGGCAGGAGTATTGGGTATGTTTGCCACCTTGAGTTGACCAAACTATAAAAAGAGGTGGGATAAAAATTGAATAATAATGATGATGATCATGATGATGATCATCATCATCATCTAAACCTTCTTGGTTGAATGTTGTTTGTATAATTTGTGGAATCAAGGATGCAATGTTTGGGGGAGAAGGCTGCCTTTGCTACTGCTTTTTCTGTCAACATGAGGGTGGTCAAGGGTAGTTCCTCAGTTCCCACCTATGGATAGATTTTTGGAACACCTGCCTAGGGCAAAAGTGGTTGTAGAATTTTAGATAGTACTGTAGATTGAGGGTCACACATGTACCCCAATCTTGACATACAACATGTTAGCGTATTATCACTGCCCATCAACCACAAAAATGACACTATTTAGATTAGATTCCACTTCCTAAATTGTAACAAGAACTATATATTTGGTCTGCTCTTAACCTTCTCATCCAACTGCCAGCACATTCAGCAGCCCCTCTCAGATTAATTGCATTGCTTTGTTCATTTTACAGTTCATCCACTCCCCTCTGCCAGGTGGGAAGAGAAGTGGAAGCCCCTAACTTCATTTTGTGGGGATACTGGTTCCAACTGGGCCATCATAGGCCTTGGTGTTCTGGTGGCCAATCTATGCAGGGAAGTTAACTCTGGGCACAGATCCCAGCTAGGGGCTTGGGTTGGCTTCTCTGCTTAAATCACAGTTGCTTTCTATGTGGAAATGATGAACCACCATGAGCAATTCTTTTCTTCTTTTTATTCCTCAAATTTATTATTTTTGAGAAATAAACAGTGCCAAAACCAAAATGATAATCATACAGAATTGGCAGGGGAAAAAGTAACTCAAGACAAGACAAACCCCAAAGCAAATTAAAGAAAAAATGATCCTAGTTGGAAATACTTTGCATATCTACTGTATGTGAATACACTGAAACACCTCATTCATTAGGTAATTTGATGTAAGCGAAACCGGGCTCAATCCGTTGAATTGCTATAGAAGGGAAGACCTCTTCTGCTAACAGATGAGTGGTCAAAGGCCCAGTTCCAAAGTTACAAGCCTTGTGAAGAATTATTTGCCTAACAGCTACTGACAATTGGATCTCCTCCCAGGCTTTGGCACCCACATTACATGTGTCAATCTTTTGCTTCTCAAGTCTGCATCTTCTCAAGTAATGCATTCCAGTATATGAGAGGTGCTCTTTATGAGAAGATTAGGACCTATTGCATTAAAACAATCATTAGTTGAGAAATAATATAAAATCTTCCCCAGGTAGATCTTGATACTTTGCATAATTTATCTCTTCTATTTTTTGCATCTTCAGATGTCAGCACAAGGCTATTTTACATCTTATCCAAGTGAAGTTTCTCTTTTATGAGTGACTGGACATCTACAATTGATTGTAAGGATCATACGCGCACATATACCAAATGATAAGCACAATACAAGCTCAAATGCATTAAAATATGAAACACTGAATACAGTCCAGGAAATTTAGCTCACTTGTTCTGTTAAGTAAATGCTAATATTCTAGATCATTTTGTATTTGCTTACAATTCATATGTGCATAATATTAATATTTCCTTCTCTGAGCATCTCTTTTAACTACAAATCCCTATTCAAAATTACAGTACATCTAAATCTCTTCGTTGTCTTAGTGCAAAGGATTTGGCTTAACTGCCTTCTGCTGTGAGAGATGTCTCCACCCTGGTGTGCTGAACATATGTTGGACCAGAGTGCCCAGAATTCTGACTGAGCCAGCTCTAAGAGCTCTAAGAGCTGTGGGTCTCAATACGTTCCACTGGGGAAGGCTGGTGATCAGCCTTATCTAAGTATGGTCCAATACATGAAGTACCAGTTATAAGAAACAGGTATCTCAGTTGTCTGCTAGACTCAGGCTTGTCTATTCAACAAGTTTATATACAAATGTTTGCCAAGTTGCCCTAATTTAAGGGAAGAAAGGAGGGAGCCTGAGAGTGGATTATACTTACATGGACTATGGACTCAGTTTGTTGAATACAACAGCCCCAAATCACAGCTCTATGCTGAATTTACTGTTATGCAGTACATCATCATCATCATCATCATCATCATCATCATCATCATCATCACCTTCGAGTCAGTCTTGATTCCTGACAACTAGTCCCTACACTTTTCTTAACTAGATTTTCAGAAGTGCTTTCCCTTGCCCTCTTCCCAGGGCTGAAAGAGTGGCTCAAGATCACCCAGCTGCCTTTGTCCCTAAGGCGGGACTAGAACTCATGGTCTCCTGGTTTCTAGCCTGGTGCCTTAACCACTACACCAAACTGGTTCTCTACATAGTATTGCACACAACTTATTTTGTTATAACAATCACTTCATCATCTATGCCAGCAGCAACCAATAATATAAGGAAAGTAGGGAAACGCATAGTGCAAAGACACCAAGACATGAAGTAAACAGAATTATATACAGTGGGGCAAAAACGTATTTAGTCAGCCACCAATTGTGCAAGTTCTCCCACTTAAAAAGATGAGAGAGGCCTGTAATTTTCATCATAGGTATACCTCAACTATGAGAGACAAAATGAGAAAAAAAATCCAGAAAATCACATTGTCTGATTTTTAAAGAATTTATTTGCAAATCATGGTGGAAAATAAGTATTTGGTCACCCACTAACAAGCAATATGTCTGGCTCTCACAGACCTGTAACTACTTCTTTAAGAGGCTCCTCTGTCCTCCACTCGTTACCTGTAGTAATGGCACCTGTTTGACCTTGTTATCAGTATAAAAGACACCTGTCCACAACCTCAAACAGTCACACTCCAAACTCCACTATGGCCAAGACCAAAGAGCTGTTGAAGGACACCAGAAACAAAATTGTAGACCTGCACCAGGCTGGGAAGACTGAATCTGCAATAGGCAAGCAGCTTGGTGTGAAGAAATCAACTGTGGGAGCAATAATTAGAAAATGGAAGACATACAAGACCACTGATAATCTCCCTTGATCTGGGGCTCCATGCAAGATCTCACCCTGTGGGGTCAAAATGATCACAAGAACGGTAAGCAAAAATCCCAGAACCACATGGGGGGACCTAGTGAATGACCTGCAGAGAGCTGGGACCAAAGTAACAAAAACTACCATCAGTAACACACTATGCCGCCAGGGACTCAAATCCTGCAATGCCAGATGTGTCCCCCTGCTTAAGCCAGTACATGTCCGGGCCCGTCTGAAGTTTGCTAGAGAGCATTTGGATGATCCAGAAGAGGATTGGGAGAATGTCATATGGTCAGATGAAACCAAAGTAGAACGTTTTGGTCTAAACTCAACTCGTTGTGTTTGGAGGAGAGAGAATGCTGAGTTGCATCCAAAGAACACCATACCTACTGTGAAGCATGGGGGTGGAAACATCATGCTTTGGGGCTGTTTTTCTGCAAAGGGACTAGGACGACTGATCTGTGTAAAGGAAAGAATGAATGGGGCCATGTATTGTGAGATTTGGAGTGAACACCTCCTTCCATCAGCAAGGGCATTGAAGATGAAACGTGGCTGGGTCTTTCAGCATGACAATGATCCCAAACACACCGCCGGGGCAACGAAGGAGTGGCTTCGTAAGAAGCATTTCAAGGTCCTGGAGTGGCCTAGCCAGTCTCCAGATCTCAACCCCATGGAAAACCTTTGGAGGGAGTTGAAAGTCCGTGTTGCCCAGCGACAGCCCCAAAACATCACTGCTCTAGAGGAGATCTGCATGGAGGAATGGGCCAAAATACCAGCAACAATGTGTGAAAACCTTGTGAAGACTTACAGGAAACGTTTGACCTCTGTCATTGCCAACAAAGGATATATAACAAAGTATTGAGATGAACTTTTGATATTGACCAAATACTTATTTTCCACCATGATTTGCAAATAAATTCTTTAAAAATCAGACAATGTGATTTTCTGGATTTTTTTCCCCATTTTGTCTCTCATAGTTGAGGTATACCTATGATGAAAATTACAGGCCTCTCTCATCTTTTTAAGTGGGAGAACTTGCACAATTGGTGGCTGACTAAATACTTTTTTGCCCCACTGTATTATGGATGGGCAGGAAAGGAGATTGTGGCTGCTGTTTGAGGACTGTACTAACACAGAGACCTGCCCAGAAGATTCTTGCTAATATGGTGCTGAAAGCTTAATTAACTGCTGTGTGAAGCAAATTTGGAGACATGATTCACAAGACAATTCTATCTGATCTTGAAAACAAATTAGGTTCCCTAATCAAATAGACCCAAATCAACCCTTTGATTTGATAATCTGAACTGAATTAATAATCTGAACTGGATTAAAGCTAATCTGCACCCATTTATCAATTAATTATCAAGCCACATTCAATGTCTTAGACTGATTTCTAAGGCCCTACAGAGGGATCAAGTTGTCTGAGGGATGGCTATGAATCCTTTGGGCCTTGTATTTAGCAAAAGATGTTTTGACTGTACCTCAGCCTGGTGATGCTGGGTTAATGGTGGTATAGGAAGAGGTTCTCCACTTTGGCCCCTGCTGTGTGACACAATCTCTCCATGGAAATTAGGTGGAATGAATTATTTCCACCACCAATTAAATACATACAGTACCTATTCATCCAGACTTTTCTCTGAGATCCTTAACTATCTAATTGCCAGCTAGTCTAATGATTGTGATGTTGTAGTTTTTAATTTTTAATCATTGTATTGTGTTATTTAAACATTGTATTGCATTATTAGTATACCTGTGATTTGACTATAAATCACTTGGAGATATCTGACAAACATATATATCTGTGTGTCTGTGTGTGGGTGTGTTTATTTAAGTGACTCCTACTCTTCCATGAATCTTCCTTGGGGTTACTGTACTTTCTTTATATGTGAGTATACTTTGCTTAAGTGTGGAAAGAACATGAAAAAAATCCCCAACAACAGTATATTGGATTCAACATACATCATTAATTACCAAAGGAATTATGTGGCTCAATTGAAGCAATTTACATGCTATACTAGGCCATGAAGCTGGCTTATTGCTGGATGTACCACAAGCTCTAGTAGATACAAGCAGGCAGGTCATCTGTCACATGCTTTGCTAAACCTAGTTTAACATGCAGATGTGAGAGTCTGGCTTTGTTCCCCTGGGAAAAGTCAGAGAATGGTGCTATGGTAAAGTCAGCGTCTCATGCTCACACATCATGCTGAGTTTGGCTAACTAAGCCACAGATGGCTCATGTGAGCACTCAGTGGCAACACATTGACTACCAAGCCAGCATTATGGTTCAATATGATCTGTAGTCAGAATCTCTTTCAAATTAGCAGTGCAAGAATGTGCTATTCAGTGTACAAAAGATAACATGGAAACACCTTAATCAGATCAGCATAAATGGGCTTATATTATAAACCATAAGATTTTGTATTTTTTTTTAAAACTAGGAAAAACAGATATTAAAATATATGAACTATAAAAACTGTTGTAAAGAAGCAAAGAGATTTATACTTCAGCAGAGCTTGAAGTAGGCTACTTTTTATTACCTTTACCATCTTTTCTTTTGAGATCTTTTCTTAGTCTCCTTTCCTTATCATTATTTTGTACAGCCTTCCTTCTCCTTGTTCTTAAGGGTGCAAACAAAAATGGGAGTTTCTCCATACCCCAAATATTCTTGCTAGAGAAGGGTCACGGGTCAGTGGAGCACCAGTTGTCCTTTCCATGTAAGCTGGGAAAGATTCCTGCTGAGATACTGGAAAACTGTGCCAGTTAATGTAGACCAGTCATCCCAAACCTGGATATCTCCAGATGTTTGAAATAATCCCTATCACTTCCGACTGCTGGCAATGCTGACAGGGCTCTAATGGGACTTGTAGTGAAAGCAACTGGAGGAATGCAATTTATGGACAACTGGGATAGCTAGAGCTGAATTACATGGACCAATTGACTTAGATGTTTTATGTTCCCTATTCTGGTGGCCTTCCTTGAGTATTTACTCTCTTGTTAAAACAAGATACTAGATACATGTAGGATATACAGGGAAATGCAGGAAAAATACTTTTACCTTTTCGCTATAGGTAGTCCTTACTTAACGACCTTTCATTTAGTGACTGTTTGAAGTTACGATGGCGCTGAAAAAAGTGACTTATGACTGGCCTTTGCACTTACGACTGTTGCAGCATCCCCATGCTCATGTGATCACAATTTGAGTGCTTGGCAACTATCACGCATTTACGATGGTTGCAGAGTCCTGCAGTCACGTGATTGCCATTTGTGACCTTCCCAGCCAGTTTCTGACAAGCAAAGTCAATGGAAAAGCCAGCAGGAGGGCGCAAGTTGCGGTCATGTGATGTCTAGCTTAACGACCGCAACCCGGACTGCCAGAACTGCTATCGCTAAGTGGGGCAGTCATGTGATGTTTTCTGGTCCCATTTATGGCTAGGAGGCTAGTCCTTATGTCTGACAAAGAGGATCAGTAATCATCCTGTGTATTTCTCCATCAAAAGGGATCTCCATGAAGTTCAGAAATATTTCATCCAAAAGCAAGAACCAAATGGCAGCACTTCATTATTTATTTGTTTAGTGTTATTCATATCTGGGAAACAGGAAGGCCCAACCTAAGGTATTCAGTTCTGGTATCCACTTTTTGTCATAAAAGACAATGATATGAAGATGCTTCTAGTGTGTCAGCTAGAAAGACTAATCTTTCTACACTGGAGAAGCTCAGCTTGGAAAATTCATCCCACAATAGGAAAGAAAAAACAACTTCAAAAATCTTCAAAAATTGTTGATTTTTGTTCCTTTATTGATCACTTCCCCTTAATTCTTTGAAAACAGTTTATTTCCCATGTGCCTCTGTTCCCCCAATTTCTCCCAACTGATTTTAATTAGGTTCTCATTAGTAACTTTCAATAGCCTGGTAAGCACCTTGAAAGACACCTCAGCCCTCACTGGTATTGGTGTCCAACATGTTCACTTTTCCAAATTATGCATCTTTCAGGAAAAGGGACAAAGAAATTATGCAACTCAGAAAGGGACAAAGGAATGGGAAGAGGTCCTGAAAAATCTTGCTTTCTCAAATGCTGTATTTCCCTGGAAAATGCATGTTTTAAAAATAGTTCCAAGTAGCTACCGCCAACATCTTTGGAGTTTAAGAGATCTTTACATTATTCCACTGCTTGCAAGATTAAATCTGTTCTTGTCAATCACATCTTGTGCAACTGTCTTGCACAAACCAAGCCAGTAGCCAGTATCTCTTAAGAGACTCAATCTCTTAAATTTGGTGTAAAATATGCCAAGTGAAATGAAGACCACTATAGACTTTTTTCTCTGATGTGGTGAGTGGCAACCAGCCATTCAGACATGAAAAGGTTCCCAAGGCAGAGCAGCGTAATGCATTCATGCATTTGGTCCTCGCCACAAAAATACACCAGAACACCCTACCAACTTCTGAACACTCCCCTCATACAAGCATGTTGCTAAATAAGACAACAGGGGAAAAAGCAACATTTTTTTCAACCTATTAATCTGAGATAAATCCATGCAATTTAGTCAGATTCTACGATATCGGGTATTATAGAAGGAAACTATGAGACGGTCACCCACACCCAGAGAATGTCTGCAACACCCTGTGTCTGCATTTTAGGCCCAGTCCTACAAAGTTCTGGCATTCTTCGCACTTGATAAAAAATCAATAGAAATCTAATGGATCTTGGTGCATTGCCCCTCGAAAAAAACATTGGCCCTGACAGCATTCAACGATTACTCTTTAAGCAGGACTAATAATGCTGACTTGTGCTCCAGTGTCTTTTCAACTCTGGTATAGTTGCCTGCCTTATTAATATTATCAGGTGCTTTATGAAGACAGAGACTCCCAGCTTTCTGATGCTAATAATAGCCCCAGCACCACTGGACAAGAGAGTCAATAATTGTAAACTGGAGAGCTTATCAGAGATGGACTCCTCTGCATACAAATCTTCTTTAAAGAACGCCGAGTGTCAGTAAACAATTTTATTACTGACTATTTATATTGGTTTCCCTTTATCCCCACAGATCTGATGGTAAATTACCCACCCGAGTGCTATTCATTCAGGGTCCCTCATAGTTAACAAACCAGTCACAGGCACTCCTGTAGTGAAACGCATGTATTGATTTCCCCCAAATCAAAGGAGAGGGCCGGGAGTGAAGGTATGGGCTTGTCATTATAGGAGAAGCCGACAATGGAAAAGGAGAGGCTCTTTTTGCTGCATTTGAATGAAGGAAAGTCAATCTGGTGCATAACACTTTGGAAGAATGTCTTTCAATCCAGGAAGGATGCAGAATCAGAAAGAGCATGAACCCCAAACCGGACGGCTTAATATTGGAGCAAGACAGGCCATAAAGGGGGAGACAGGTATCCCAAAAGAAACTGTCACCACACTATGGTTGAAGTAATATATCCCACTTTGCACCTTCTAAGTCTGCCACTGAACTGCACAAAAGTGAGTATTGCTGAAGGAACTCACCAGATACTGGTATTTACCAATAGCTCAGGATTCATCAGCGTTCTGAATAGATAATTAGGGGTATGAATATCTGATTCGGACTCTAGAGATTCAGACTCAAATACCGCTGAGTTATACAGCTGACTGGATGACCTGGAGCCAGACACCCTCTCCCAGCCTAACCTACTTCACAGGACTGTTGGGAGGATAACATGGGATGGCGCTTTATGGAAGCTATTGAAAGAGAATTTTGGAAGGGGGATTCCAGCTAAAAACCCCTAACCCAATACACTTTCCCAGGGAAACTAAAACTGTCAGCTCATCCATAAAACATCTAGAAGGCCAAGGAATGCTGATAAGCTGGGAAAAAGTACTGGGAGGCAAGCAGAGCCCTGGAAAACCAAAAGAAATTGCTAGAAAGAAACTATGCTTATAGAATATTGCCTCTTTGTTCTTTCAAAACCTCCTTGTCTTTGTAGTCCTGCTTCATTACCTCATAGTTACATCCTGATTGCCTCGCTAGGCACATGATGCACTATATCCAATCAAATATTTGCTTTTGTTCATATCCAGTCAAATATCTTGCTGGGTATCCAATTACATCTATACTCTAATTTGCATAAATCTATAAAGAGGCAGGTCTTTTCCTCCAAGGCTGTCAATAAACAAATATGTGCTTCAACGTAATGTATCCTAGTGTTCAGTTCAAACACACCCCTGGGAAAATTCTCTGTCACTATCAAGAGCTCTTTAGAGGAATATAAATGTAACCATTAAAAATCTGTACGTAGGTTTGAAAATAGTGCAGCATCTGACAGAATGCAGGTGGTTGGGCAGGTTTTCTAAAAGAAACTAGGATCTGAGGAGCATTTCAAAGGGTGAGAAAATATTTTGTGTTGTTCTCTTCCTACCCCAGTTATGAAAAAGATGCAAATGAAACTAAGTCAAACACATAAACCCTAGTTGTGTGCCAATATGTGTAATTTATAGGGCACAAATATATTTATATGTGTATGTATTATGTATACAGTTGAATAATTTATTATCTCTTTATTCAGATATGTATAAACTGCCCTTCATCCCGTCAGACTTACAAAACTTTACACCCTCCAGATACGTTGGGACAACTTCAAGAATTATTAACCAGCATAGGTATCTAAACATTTCAATCTACACTGTTTTAAATTCAAAATGCCCCGTATGGAGATTCAACTATTTCTTTTATGTGCAAAACAGGCTGTTTTAATCATTCTGGAAGCATTTCCAACTCAAAACAAAGTGTTTTGAACTCTAAGCAAGAGCTGTGTTAAGCTCAAACACTTTGAAACTCATTTTAGCGGCAATTTCAAATGCAAATCAATTTTTTCACATTGAAACAGTTTGAATTCAAAATATTTTTTGCCCTCCACTACCAGCCAGCCACAGGGTGCTAGGGTGATGAAGGTTGTACAAGTTTATTCTGCCCATTGAAGCTTCTAGTGTCCAAATGCAGGGCCACATAGAAATACTGCAACAGTCAAGGCAGGCCTTGACAAACACAGATCATCATGGCCAAATGTCTGACCCAAGACTGGAATAGATGAAGCACCCAAAGCAGATAAAAGGCACTCCATACCACTAAGGCCACTAGACCTCCTAGTGACAAACTGAGATCTAGAGCTCAGCTGTGAAACTTCAGGGGAAGCACAATTCAGACAGAACAGATTCCAATTTCTTATACTTAAAAAAGGGCCCACTCAATCTTGCTGAATGGACCGACATAATCTGGATCTAAAGTTTATCTGTAACCCAAGATCATCAGTCAACATGCCTTCTTCTGCTCTTAGGATATATTGTTTTCCTGCCCCTCCCCCCGGGAGAAATCCTCTAACAGTTGCGCGAAAGATGTACTTAGATCTAAGATAAAAAGCAGCACTGTGTTGAACTGCAGTTCCCATCGTCCCCTGTCACGGCGCGTAGTCCCTGCTGGCTGGCTCGATTGCTAGGGTTGCAACCCCACGCGTCTGGAGGGCATCAGGTTGGGGAAGACTGAGAGGGCGTCCCAGGCGTTTTGAGAAGTGAATGTGGGGAGCCTTCTGCGTCGGAACGCACCCTCCTTCGGGGGAGGTCGCTAGATCTGGTCGACAAGCCATCGTTCGCACCCCAGCTCCGGTAGGGACCATTGTCCCCCCCCCCCCGACTCCAGGCAACAGCGCGGTCCGTACTCTAGGAGCATACGCATTCCGTACGAAGCCCCTGCCCTACCCCACCCCACCCCACCCCACCCCCGGCGCGCGCGCCACAGCTCTCGCAAACCCGGCGTCGCTTCTTGCTCCCGGTTCCGGCGCGTCGTGTGTGGCCTCGGCTTCTACAACCACCCCAGGGAGGCCGCCATCCCTGTCCCCCAGAAGGAAGAGGAGCGTCGTGGCGTACCCAGCCGAGCACCCCCCGCTCGCAGCCGCGCTTTCGCCCCGCAGCTGATGCCGTCCTTCAGCCCCCAAGTAGGTCCGGCGTGAAAAACTGAATCCTCAGCCAACCTCCAGCAAGAGGCGTGCTGCTCCTTCCGGGTTTTCCGCTGCCAGGCTGAGCGAAGAAGCCCAGAATGCTGCATTACTCGGCCCACCCATGCCCTGCGGCTTTCACCTTTGCTAGGGGAGGAGGACGCGAATCCCACTCCTAGCAGGACTCTTCCAGCAAAAGGAAAAGCGGCGGGCAGGGAATGCGGCAGCAGACAAGCAGCTCGGAGCGGATCGGGCGGCCGGCAGGCTGCAGCGCGGAAAGAGTTAAGCGGAGGGAGACATTCCGCCAAGGAGAATTCATAGCAGGGGGTCGCAGTCTGGGGAGGCAGCCGGCGGCGAGCGAGAGAGGCCGGCGCTACTGCTTCGGGGCGCCCGACTGGGGCGAAAGAGCCGCTCGCGGGCAAAGAGCGAGTGAGCGAGCGAGAAACTTTCCCTGGATCTTTTCTCGGCACGACCTGGAGGAGAGAGACCCTGCACCCTCCGGGCGGGGAAAAAAGCTGCAGCGATAGCGCGAGGCCGCTTCGGTCAGGAATTCCGCTGGCACCCTTGCAGAGGCGCGGGGCTGGCCAGACGTCTCCAAAGGGAGCGCTGAACTAAGGAATCTGGCAACGCTTCGGCTGGGATTACTCCCTGCTTCCGTGTCTTTCCTGCAGTCCGGCACCGCGAATGAAGCGGCAGTAACAAGAGCGGCTTTGGGTTGGGGAGGGAACTGGGGCTTCTCGGTCGCAGAGAACGTGCAATCTTCTCCCGCTGCGGAGAGCCCGAAAGTATCGGAGGGAGGGGCGAGACTCTGTTTCTCTTGAAAAGGGGGCCGTGAGCCCCCAGTTTGGGCTTTGGCACTTTCCAGCCTCTGTATTTAGCACGGACGCACGCACGCTTCGCTTCCTCCCTGAGAAATTGGATCGAAGAAATCCTCTCTCGCCCAACAGATCGCTCCGCTATTTGTTGCTGGGAGCCGATCTGATCCAAGAGGGAAGAGCTTGCTACAGGTAGCCGAAGTCAGTGACGCGACGCGACACGCGCGCCCGGGAGCGCTCGGGAGGTCGCGTGTGGCCCCAGAGGGTGCGGGTCGGAGCTTGTGGCTGGCGAGCCCCGCTCCTCTGCCCTCCCCCTCTTCCCCTGGCTCCCCCGCAGCCGAGGATGAACCCTTTCCCCTGCGCCCGAGGAAGGCCGGGCGAGCAGGCGGCAGTGCAGCAAGCGGGGAGACGAGCTGTTGGGTGGGCTCTGGCGGGGGGAGATCGTGGTGTCGAAGATTACGCCTGGCAAACCGCGTCAAACGGCGAAGGGAAATAGCAGCAGAAGCAGCCGGCATCTGCGGTGGTTGAAAGACATAAGTCTGGAATCAAATTGCGCACGGCCGGGACTTCTGCTGGTGCCACGGAAAGGGGCGGGGTCCCGCAAAGCCGCCACCCCACCGATACTTTTAAAGCAATTAACTGGTGCAAATCAGGCTTTCAGAACATCCTTCTCGGCTAGCGCGAGGGCGGAGCTTGACGTTCAGGATAAGATGTAAAAAGGAGGGATCCTCCTCCTACAGGGATCTTGTTAGAAATAAGACTTCTGGTGCCCCTGGACTCTGGATTGAGAAGCACCAGATCCTAAAGAACCCAGCAGGGACCTTTGGGAAGTTGCAGTTGGACCTGCACATTCTCTCTAGAAAGTCTAATGCTGCTACCTACAGCTTTGCTCTGCCAGAAAGGGAATGCAGCTGTGCTCCAGTCACAGCAGAATCTCCTCTGTGCCAGGCAGACTCCCCCTTGTAGCTGGATTTAGAAAAAGTCTGGACTTTGTAGTGGGGTGCATCCTCGCTTGGCCCCTGCTGGTGGCCCACCTGGGAAAACCTCTATAAGAATGCTGACCAGTTGGAGAGAGCTGTCTACAAGGATAAGTGCTGTACTTTGCTGTCTCCTTTTCTTCTGGCTCTTGTACTACCATCTGCCCAAGGAAGGTAAGTTCAGAGCTGCCTCATACAGCACCTTGTCATGACTCTACCTTGTGCTCTTGCAAAAGTGAGCTTTCCACCTGTTTTCCCTCCAAGGCCTTGCACAGAGAGCTGACACTTGGACCTGGCCCCAGGATGAGGCCAGCATGATCTCATGGAACAAACTCTCTCCCCTCCCCTGAGTCATGGGTTGCCTACCAGCAGACAGGCACCCTTAAAGTATAACTAAACAAATCCATACATTTGGCCTCTTATATTTAGAAACAGAGAGTGAGATCAGAAGACCAGATATGGGTATGGATTATATGGATCAGTTCTCTTTCTTGGGGCCAAAGATCATCCCATTCCTCCAGTTCTATAAAGGCACTACATATATTTAAGATCAATAGTACTTGACTCTGAGAAGACAAGTCATATTTAGCTCCCACCCCAGGCAAAACATCAGGGATGTGATATTTTTACCAAGGCAGCGGAAATAAAGAGAGACAGAAAATAAAAGCCAGCTAATACAAACTAGCTAAAATATTAGCACTTTGGCCCAGCGACATCAGGACTATCCAAGATGAACAGCTTGGCAACCATTAAGACCCCATCTCCACCAAATTAAAGCAGAAATACAGATTCTAAGGTAAGCCAAAACACCATCTGCCCAACTTCAGAAGACTGCACGGATAACTTTGGCCAATGACATTCCAGTTCATTCAAAGTTTGTTCTCCAGAATCCATTTCTCCAGTTACAGACAGCAAAGGCAAGGAGCAAGGGACTGGTGACATCACCTCCAACTGATCTCAGACTTTTCTCTGGGCCGTTTTCAGGATTTAAATTTCAAGGGAAAAGAAATTATTTCATTTCCCACAGGTTTTTCATATTGGCATCAGGGATAAAGAGAACAATGACAGTAAAAATGCTGAGGATAATGGGGCTTCCAAGTAAACACTCATGGACTCAGCCTGTCTATGGCCTGGCAGATCTAGGGAATGTAGATTTTAGATCTGGAAAGGCTTTTAAACTTGAAGGACCAATAAGCAAGGGGGAGGGGAGAAACTATCCATAGCTCAGCCAGATACGGAATCATAAAAAGGGGAACCTTTCACAGAGGAAGAGAGAATTCAAGGAGCACGGAAGGAGAATGTTCCTATGATCGAAGGCCAAGATGAGGGATGTTTAATCTAGACTTGTGGATTTGCATTTTCCCTGAATCAGACTAATTTTCCTGCCATTATCTTTGCAGCAAATTCACAGCAGTTTCATTGCTCACAACATTTCAGGCTATCATGTTTATGTGTGTAATACTGTAGAAACATAAAAAGTGGGTTTCTCTTCAGGCTCTTTTGAATCCCTTGACATTTAGACAAACTTTACAGTTTGAATCTTAGATGCTTAGGCTCTCACAGAAATAAAGGTTAACCTCAGAGAGCTTGCTTGTGCTTGAACAAAGCTCTGTACCTATGGAAGGTTTGTACTCTGAGCAGCGTTGCTGTTTGGGTGATGTGGCCAGAGCTATATCTCAGGAACATGTGACCAGTTGAGTTTGGGACCTGCAAATTAGAAATGTTAAAAATTAGGCCAGGCTTTACTGCAATAGCAATCAGGCAGACATGGGTAAAAAGCACCTCTGTCTAGTCAAATGGCTTTCTCATTGTTTTGGCTTAGAGAGCTGCCAATTTGTCTCCTGGCTTCCCCTACTTTCTGTCTATTTCAAATTTAGCATGTCCTGACCCATGATATTTTTTGCCAAGAGACTTCTCTGTGCAGTTAAAAATTGAGATATAGGAATATGTGATCCCAGGTTCTGCTGGCTCTTAAGCCATGGATCCCACCTCCACTGATACTTGGGTTGTAGACTCAGAACAGGCTAGGATCAAATAATGGAAGATGGATGGGGAAACATTTCTGCTTGGCAAGCTGCTGCTAATTAATATAAACAATAGTGCATTTGATGGATTAATGGTCTAAGCTGGTATAAGGTAGTTTCTTACATTCCAAGTTAAGGTTCTAATTCTGGCTACTAGTTTGGAAATGTGAATTTGAATTTATGATTTTATCAATGCCTTTATTTGTTATTGCATATATAACTCCCTCCAAATCTCAGTATGAGACTCAGAGTCACAAATTTGAATTCCATTTCACAGTGGGGTAAACCAGTCTTTTGTAACCTGGCCCTCTGGATGTCTTGGGACTACACTTCCCAGAATTCTTGGCCAGTGTGATCTGGCTGGGAATCTTGGCCCTTAAGTCTCAACCCATCCAGGAGGGGCAGACTGAGGAAGGGGGAAATAAAGGTTTTACTTTTAGGTTTAAAGTGTCTAGTTTAAAACACCCATGTGCCTGTATCCCATTAATATGTGGAGAATACTGTTTACATTTTGGACTGGTTTATTTCACGTTGATCGAGGACCTGCTTGCAGAAGGCATTTTTGTTCTCGGACAAAATCTTCATCTCTCAGTCTGTACTCTTTTTTTCATAGTAACTGAGAAACAGCTGATCCTTTCTGCAGTTAACATACTTCACCCCAACATGGTGTCCCCCAGTTGCTCTTGGACAGTAAGATTCATCCACTCCAACTAGAATTGGCCAGAATTGGAGGTCGCTGAGTTGGAGGAAGCCAATACAAGGCTTCCAGTTCTCTGATCTATCCTCTGTCTCAGTGACTGGATGCAGAGAATTCCTAGCATATGACGTTATGGGGGAAGGAGCAGATAATCAAAACAAGTTAGGCATATGATAACCAGCTATTCTGTTTTTTCTTTCTTATATGCATGCATGATGGGGGCAGAGGGAAGGAAAAGACCTATTTGGCAGCAAGCACAAGCCCTGCTAAGCAACTTCCTGGGCTTCCCCCTTTCTTTCCCCCAGCTCTACACTGTGTAACAGCCCTGCCAGCCCACAACTGCAGAAGAAATCTTGTGATGATGTATGCTCCCCAGAAACCTATAAAGAACACTGTCAACATAAATGTCCCATTGAGAGCTCCAGAGACCGGGCCTCTTGCAAACAAGGATGCAAGAGATTTGCAAATCCATGTTGATCCATTAATTATGTCACAATTTAACAACCATAGCTAAATATTTATGCAGTAATTCAAATGATGTGAGCTTAGCCAATCAAGCCATAGTTATGAGTTCAATGCTGGCCTCGGGCATGCAAGATTCAAGGCAGTGCCAACTTCTTTGCTACCTTGCCAGAGCCCTAAATCTCTTACAAGTCACAAGGCTGTTTGCTATATAGCTTCCTTCACAGGGCAATCTGCAAAGCAGCCAAGGTGCAAATTACTTGCAGTTCATTGTTATATTTTTGTGGCAGGGAAAAGTCAATGGTACGCTAAAGCCTTGTACAATAACAACATAGCCCCACCACTCTGCAAAACTGAACATTTTAAAGCTGTGACATTTACTGTCTTGGGGATATATAAATAGTGAATATATGGATAGTTACTAATGCTAGTTGCTAAGAAAAAACCTAATAATTTGAGAGTACCAGGTATGGCGTTGTTAATTTTTTTGATCCTGGCAATAGCCTTTTTTTTTTTTTTTAACTAATACAGATGAAATTTTAACACCAAATAGCCTTGTGGCACTCTAAAGACCATAACACATTTATTATAATACTGCAGCATCTTAATGACTAACTTCATTGCTGTTTAGCCTCTAGGTTTGCTTAATTAAAAGCTGATTTAGCCATTAAGTTTCCACAGAAATTCTCTACCTTGGTTCCAATTGTTTCTGCTCTCTTGCAGGAGTTCTGATAAGCTTTAAAATGTGCCGTCTCTTAAACCAGTAATATTTTGTCCAGTTAAATATAACATCTTTTTGTATCTCACCTTTGCTATAGCCACTATGGCAGTCACCACTCATTTTTATCAATTTGAGTAAGGTCAGAGTTTGAAATCTGGCAGATGTGTTTTATAAAATCTTAACTTTGCTTTAATTGCACTCAGAAATGTACATTGACTTCAGATTCTAGTGAAGTATGAAATGTACAAAAGTTTGTACTATGCAAAAAATAAATTCAGCCTGGTATTTTTGCTGTACATAACAAACTACACAGAAATTTCATGTTAATGTAATATAATAATGTGTAAGTTAAGAACATCAAGCAAAAGTAGAAATTATGCTATCGTAGAGGGGAATTATTTGAATTAAATCTGTAAAATATATATGGGTCCAAGTCTACATTTGATTCTCTGCTTTTGTCAAGATGTTTAAAAAGTATCATGACTGCTCCAGAGCTGATGTGATGAGAATTAGGCCATGTTAACACCAAATTCTGCAGGTAAAAGAGATCCACAAGTACTGGAAGCAGTTGATTACCCTGATAATTTGAGAAATGGAGAGAGAGGCATGGTAGAGGAAGGGAGAGATCACTTACAGGAAAACAAATCCCAGCAGAAAGCAGAAAAATTACAGAATTCAGAAAATATTATTTGTCAAAAGAACACTTCCCTCCCTTCTTTAGCCTTTGCAAAGTGGACCAATGTTGTTACTCCCTTACTGCATTTGTGGGGAGTTCTGCAACTGAAACTACTAACTTCTTTTGGGACCACTTTATGACTCTGCAGGTACGAGATGTGAACTGCAGACATGCAAAATGTTAATGTCTGTTCTAAGTGAGAAACAAATTATCTTTGGAATTATACAGGTTGTGCTCACATGAAGTGTCTTGTCTGTTCCTATTCTCTGCCTTCTGGAGATCAGATGCAGAGGAGAAAGAATTCAGTTTTGTAGGATATGCTTTATTTTTTACTGGTGCCCTGGGGCATGGACCAGCCAGAGCCAGGAGCATAATATTGGTGAGGCCAAGGAAGTTGCAAAATGATAGTTCAGCAGGCAGGCAGAGCCTGGTATCTTCTGGGCTCCACGAGCCACCCATTTGGATGATGTCCATGTACAAATCAACATCTGAGAGGCTATAACCATGGATGCTTGTAACCTAATTTAGAAATGACAGGTTTGGTTTGGTTTTGTGGGTGGGTGTGCCTTCGAGTCAGTGTTGACTCCTGGGGACTGCCTGGACAAGTCCCTGCAGTTTTCTTGGCAGGATGTCGGAAGGTGATTTGCCATTACCTCTTTCCTGGGGCTGAGAGAGAATGACTGGCCAAAGTTACCCAGCTGGCTTCATACCTAAGGTAGGACTAGAACTCACAGTATCCCAGTCTCTAGCCCAGTGCTTTAACCACTACACCAAACTGGCTGTCTTGGGGGGTTGCTTTTTATTAAATAATTGGAAGTCAAAAGCACTATTGCAAATTATCCAGTGATTTGATTTTAATCAATCTTCAGCCCATCTCAGGTTTAGAACTGTTAATCTTTAAGTCAGCCTGTTCCACTCTGATACTCTTAACAATATTATAGCTCCCATCGTAAAAAAATAGCATAGAGATGATAGACATTATAGACCAATATTTCTGAAGGACAAGTGGTGGGAGATCTTTCTAGATGGGTTTGTATGATGCAGTTTAGGGCTACTGTATCTTGGCTGCAAATATCCAGATGATGTCTAGATGGCAGGAAAGAGTTACAGCTCAGGGTACCTCTTTGCCACCACCTAGAGGTCATCCAGATTTTTACAGCCCAGATCTGGCGGTCATTAGTTAAAAGTTGGTGCATGAAGGCAGCTATCTCTTAATATGCTTTGATTACTCTTTGCTTAGTCAACTAAAGTAATTGAAGCATTTACCTCTTTTTTAATCAATATTTTTCAAATTTTTCCATTTGTCTCAGTTCTTCATTCTGTGTTCATTTTGATTTGTCTCTCATTCCCCTCTTTTTTTTTCTGAACTGCTTCAAAGGATACATACCTTCTATGGTATCTACTTATAGGTAAAGTTCTTTTCAAGAAGTAGGCAGAAGTGTATAATCACACAGACATTTTTCTTAAGGTCCTGTTTGCTGTTGCATGTCCTTTAGTGAACTTGAGTGGTGTTCCTTGAAGTATTTGCACAGGCATTGCAGGAAATAGTATTAGAAGAAACACTAAGCTGAGGTACACAGTCCAGAAATGAACTGCTAGATGGAATATTTTGTTTATTTAAAAAAAAACTGAGAAGAGTAGTTCATACTTTTTCTCTTCAGTATTTTTAGGAATATAGAAAACAGAGCCCACTGTTTTTGGTGCTGACTGACCATGGTTCCTCAAGGCTTGGGATAGCAACTTTTTTTCAGCCCAACCTGGACAGAGCAAGAATTGAGCATAGAATGCTCCACCGCTGAGCTAGAGTGTTTGCAGTTTTCTCCCAACTTTGTTTTCAACACTGTTCTTGTTGAAGAAACTAGCCACCTGGATGTGCTTTCTTGTTAGACATCATTGAGGAGGAGGTGCTAGCCACAGTAGCTCTTTTCAGTTGTGCTGGACTATATATATATGGACTATATATATATGGACTATATATATATGGACTATATATATATATATATATATATATATATATATATATACATACACACACACACCCCTAAGGCCCTGAGAACATGGGCAGGTCATGAAGAGTTAGGGGCATATTTGTCATTTGTTGAATGATATTTAGGAAACTCACAACTTTGATCCATGAATTGGGCATTTTATTGCATTCCTTAGAAAGCTGCCACATTGAAAAACTACTGTGCACACATAAAATCTCCTTCAGCATTCCTGTCCCATCTAAACGTTCTGGAGGAGGGGAAACATCTTGCTATTCCTACTAGTAGGGCTCTTCAGAGGAGGTCTGGTAGTCGTAAGTTAAATCATAATTTGGCAACTTGACATTGGCAAGCTACACAGAAGTCAAAGTGGCTCTTGGAAAGGACTATAAAGCCCCAGGAAGCAGCCCCACCTGTTTTTCTCCACAATCCAGCTAAGCAATTATCAACTAGAAGGTAGAGAATGGGATGAGGAGCAGAATTAAAACCTCTCCAGTCAGCACTGCAAGGAGGATTGCCTTTCTCTGTTGCTCACAGCACAGGAAAGGATTTACATGAGAGGAAGTGCATGAGTATGAGGGTGGAGTTCTCAGCCCCACTCACTGCTGTCCTCCCCATTGACAATTCCCCTACCTGTGTAGCCCCTAACACATTGCTTTGCCCCCAAAAGATTCCTCTCTCCTGTCCTAAATGGCTGGGTGCCTAGCTAAAGATACAACAACAGAAAGATATAGAGAAAACTTTGTATGCAGTCACCATATTCAAATTGTCCGAAAGTTAGTAGATAGCACTCAAATGAGATTAACCTTCACATAGGGCCTTTCAAAATCAGACATTTCCAAGGATTCTGCAAGGACAGCACTCGGGCCTGATGGCTAAAGACACTGAGCACAGAGTCCTTTGCATGATTACATGCAATGGAGGTCCAGCACATATTCCTCCCTTCCCTCCTCTTTCGTAAGGCTGGGTTACAGGAATTTCTTCCCAAGAATAACCCAGGCAGGCAGTTCAGTGTGCTGATGCTACAGAGTTTGGATGCTTGTTGCATGAATTACTGAGAGCCCAGAGATGATGAGTATATTCCCTGATGACGTCAGTAACACTGAACAGTCAGAGAGGATCAGGACCTAAGTCATCATATGTAGGAAAAATTATAAAAGAACATGTAGCACAGTAAATCACATCCAGCAAATGTAGTTCTAATGGAAATGTCTTAGCCTCTCTGATCTACTTATTCAGATAACAACTCTCTCTAGGAGAGTGAGCAAGCCAGAGATTGAATGTATATATTACAATTCAAATAAATATGAAAAGGCTGCCACATATCCCTATATAAATCGAAGTGATCTCGTATGTTTTCATTACATGAATGCCATTGAAGAAGAAGAAGTGAGGAAATGACAAACTGTTGCTGTTCATCTAATAGGGGAAGCAAAGAAACAGATAAGGGGTTGAACCTATTTAAAAGGGTAGGGTATATATACAGTACACATGTATTTCAGGTATATTATTCACCACAATAGAAGAAGTAGAGCATGCTGAAAAATTACAGGAATTTAGACAAATCACCAAAAAAGTTACAGTCCAGAACAGATGAGTAATTGAGTTGTATAACTTTTGCAGAAAGGACCTTCACTGGAAACCCAGCGTTTGTGTCGAAACAGCAGTTAATAGCAGGCCACATAGCAAAAACGTGTGTGGTTGTTGAAGGAATCCATGTGATTTTTTTCTTTTTTTAATCAGGAAGGCAGGTCCAGGGCGACAGGTAGCATAGAAGCAATACCTGGCTGACCTGTTATACAAGCAGGAAATCTGTATGGAAAAAGTTTATCATAAGGAAGCTTTGCTGCTGCGCAGTTCTATGGACTTCCTTGAGCTGGAGAAAGAAGAGAAGAACAAGAAAGAAATATGGTCATTATGGCTAAAAGTGAGGGGCTAAACGGGTTCACATATCACACTAAGTTGCAGTGTGTTTGTTTTTGGTATAATATATTGTGTGATCCCACTATCATAGTTTGCAAACCATAACTAATGTGTTGTGTGAATGCTACCTGTTCTAGTTTTTGTGTTAAGTTGTAGTTAAGCAAACTGTAACTTGGATTTATGAGTGCTGAATTTTACAGTTGGGTTTCATCAGCGTTTTATCAACCAGATTGTGGGTTGCAGAATAATGATAAACTAATGGTTCTTCAAAATTCCATCTCTATGGCTCTAAGACGAGAAGGCAAAAGTGGTTCAGTATTTTCTTTCTTGTCAAAAGTGATGTAATGGTTAGGGTGTTGGACTAAGACTGAAATGCTTTAATTCTTGTATGGAAACGATCACCTAGGATTATTTTAATGAGGATAAAATTGGAGGAGGAAATACCTATGTTGCCTTGACCTTGTGAAGGAAGATCAAAGACATGAACCTTAGTATATAAATAAATAAAGCTTAACTGCATGAATAATAATACTGTATTGCAGGTAAATGGCTTTGGAATTTCCCCTTGTTTGGCTAGATTGGAGAGTTTATTAGGTTAGCCAGCAAGTCAAGTTTGAATGGGCTCATCTTTTTCAGTGTGGGATGGTACAAAGCCCCATCACCTTAGAAATATTCATATCTTCCCAGCCAGTAAAAGAAATATCGCATAGCAATTTTGTTGTTGATATTGGAAGAGTTATCAGTAGGCATACCTGGACACCAATGTGTTACATGTGGAGGGGCTGCATTTGTGGAGTGCACCCACGTGTGTTCTGTGAGTTTGTATGGGTGTACACAACGTTACCACTTAGTAGAAGTTACATAGAAGATGTTGGTACAGTTGTGCAGATTTGATTAGTGTACTTGCTCATCACATCTGCAAAACTGATTTTGTTGGACCCCCGTCTGTTAGATTAGAAAACTGGCTTCTTCTACTCAGTTGAATTGATTGCCTGCCATCTTTTTCTGAGGTACCTGTATAAATTAGTACAATGGCTCTAGAACTGTTGCCACCCTAGGGGCTGTCTTAAAGGTTAGGGTCCAGGCTCCTGGCTTCCTCTTCTGATAAACAGGCTGCATCATTTTCCTGCTTTTTTGCCAGGATTAAATCTGCCTTCTATCCCAATGTCTTCCTATAGGAAAGGAGCTGGAGGTGGGGACATGTGAAATCACAGCCCTGGATAGAGATATGAGCCATCCCAAAAGGATGATTGCCCGACAGACAGCAAGATGTGCCTGTCGAAGGGGTCAAGTCGCTGGAACAACAAAAGCTAAACCTGCCTGTGTGGATGGTAAGAAAGCAAAGCTTCCTTCACTCTGGTTGATCCATCAGTCTGGCCTATTAGGACCAGGAATTTCACACAAACGGCTGAGAAATGTTGCAGGCATCCTGGTGCTCATCCAAATCTCTGTGAGCTCCTTAGTAGCATCAGTGATGGCTTTTCCATTCTGGAGGCTGCAATGAGAGCTAAAGCCAGGGGCATTCTCAGAAATTAAAAGTTAAACAAATAATTGAGTTCTGCCAGTGTAACTCAAGAAAAACAAACATCAAAACTGTGCAGGGGCGGGGGCTTTGTCATCACCAGACAGCACAAGAGATGAGACATTTGTCCCCCCCCCAACCTTTTGGAGGAGTTGGGACCCTGCCTTTGGATTAGATCAAGGCCCTTACTAAAATGGACCCAGAAAAACTCCTCCTTTGCCAGTGTTTGGACATATTTGAAACTAAAAGAATGCCCTCAGTCATTTATAACACTGTTACCATTTGTCCAACAATGGACAAATTGGTGTTGGCAGGGATAGATTTCTGTTTGTTTTATTAGATCATTCTATTAAAAAAAAAAAGTCAGGCTGGGTGCTTAAGGAGATTTAACAGCAAAGTCTCAGACTAAGTGCATGTAAAAAGTACAGATTTTTCCTAGAATTACATTGCAGTCCAAGAAAACCAGTTGGAATGTAACACAATTCAATTACGAGGTCTTTGCCTGATACAGAGTTACTTCACCTTCTTGTTGCAAGACATCTCTCTCCCACTGAGGAGATACACCGGAACTTGTTTTGATCACTGTAGGTAGTTCACTGACGTCTGTTTAGCTTTATCAGGTGTTCACCCGAAGGGGAACTCCTGTACTTTGAAAGAATAGGAGCCCCCACCCTCATGAATATCTCTCAAATGATGTCAGTCCCTCTGAACATCTGGGAGTAGGTGGGCATGGGGAATCTCTGTGTGTCCCATGTGAGCAAGAATTAAGGTTTTGTGTGGACAGCAGTGTATCTACAAGCACATACATAAAGGTTTCCCCTTGGAAACCTCTCTGCTTTATCAGTAAAAGTCTTAAGCAGGTCAGCCTCCTTTGAGTGGTGTCAGAGGGGAAGGTCTTGGTAGTTCTCACACAGTGAGTTTTCCCTACTTTTGGAGGCCCAAACATGACTTGAATGTGTGTGTGTGTGTGTGAGAGAGAGAGAGAGAGAGAGAGAGCGAGAGCGCATAGCTTCTGTGCTATGACTATGGCCATAACAGCTGAATGAATGAGCAGCTGGACTGATTTCCACTAGCTTTTCCATGAGTGGAAGGACTTCTTCTGTTTTGACAGTCTTGGTTTAGTCCCCCTTCCCTTGAAGTCCCCTGCATTTCCTCTCTTACTAACCTGGAGAATCCCCAGAGCATCTTTTCAGAAGTCTGTAGAGCACTTTCTCCCTCCTTTCTTCCTGTACAAGCAGAATTCTGCTAAGACTTCTTCTGGATCAATGTGTTATGGAGCATTAAAGAAATATATGTGATTGCAGAAGACCTAGCCACTGCCTAAATCAAAAGTCAACAACCTGAGCTGCTACAGCCACATGTGGCCCTTGACTTACTATCAAGTCACTTGCAGCTTAATTTCCAAAGCCCTTGGCAAGCCAGCAATCCCGACTTTGGGGAAAAAAAAAAAAATCTATTGTACCCTCTTCCCCTAGTCTGCTGTGTGAGGAGAAAGAAATCAGAGCTAAAAGAAGCAGTGGAAGAATTAGCCATCCACGTTTAATTCTCCTTGCTTTAGCTTCATCTGCCCCCCAACTTTTGACTCCTGCAGGATGCAGCCCTGGAGAGATCAAAAGTTGTCCACTGCTGGTGGATAGCCGGTGTTACTGACTTGAATATGTGATGGCAAAGAACTCTCTTCCAGGCCTTGCAGGAAGCTTTCCTGAGGTTTCAGAATGCAGGCATCTGTTATCTTGTGTTGCTACGTGCTGTGGTTGTGCAACAGTAACAGGCTACCTAGTGTTGCTATGTAGGGTGGGAGAAGGAAATATCCTCGGCCTGTGAGTGGGTGTTTGATATGCATGGTGAACGTGAGGCTATTCTGAGCCCACAGGTGGTGGTTATCTCATATTTGGAGGAGTTAGAGTTGCAGCAGAAAGCACAATGGATGTAATCCCTCTTCCGCCGCCCTCCGTTTAACCCATACACTACTCCTTTCGCAGCTTCTGTTGTTTCTCTCTTGGCCTCTCTTTTGAAAAACCTTTCTCAATGGTAAAGAGAATAAATCCACAGCAGAATTCTAAGTGATCTAGACTCAAATGTGAATCCTATTCTGTTCTGGAGAGTTTGTGCTCAGAGCCCTGCAGCCTTAATCATCTGTTTTGCAATCTTGGCCACTTGAAGATGTGTGGACTTCAACTCGCAGAATTCCCCAGCCAGACATAGTCTACTCATTCTAGCTCCATCTCAGGACATCCTTTCCCAGATGTGGAGGGGGTGAGGGGCTTGGTGCAGGGACCAGAAAGTCTTGTATGGAAGGATGAGAGCTTAAGCCAGCTTTCCCAAATTTGGTGTCATCCAAATGTTTTCCGACTACAGTTCCCAGATTTCTCTAAGCCACATTCCTTACTTGGCTTAGCTGGATGTTTGCACTGTAAAATGAATGATAAGGCTTTAAGTCTCATGTTTTATTGATAATTCCTGTAAATGTGTACCTAATTTTCTTTGCTTTTTCTTTTCTTTCCCTTTCTCATCTTCAACATTTCCTTCTTCTTTGACATACCTGCTGGTGTCCGGCAGCCCAGATCATTGTTAGCAAACAGTGGTGTGGGATGGAGCCCTGTGACGAAGGCGAGCAATGCACTTTATTAATAAATCGTTCTGGCTGGAGTTGTACTAGGCAGCTGGGACGAATAAAAACAGTCACGGTAAGTAAACTGCCCTGACTTCTTTCATCCTACCCAGCAAATAGCTAAGGAAGGGCAGAAAGTTGTGTATTGCTGCTGGAGGGAAATATGTTGTGTGTGCCTTGTAGGGTGAAGAAAGAAAATTGTTTAAGGTTATCATTGACTATGGCTCCCAGATATGTGCTGCAAAAATTGGGATGACTACTAGATGACAGCAAAGAGTAAGGGGTTTCTGTACTTCCTTGCTGCCATCTTCTGGTTGTCCAGGCCCATGACAGGTGTAGTGTCTGGAGCGATCCTAGCAAAGGACAAAGATCAGAAGCAAAGTAAATGCATGCAAGTAGTACAGAATCTGCATCTGCACTCCTGGGAACTGGTTCTGCATTATGTGCAGGTCTCAGAAATCACCAGTGCAAATCTCAGAAAGTCTGGTGGGAAGATAGAGATGACTATTTAGCCCTTTTCATTTACAACAAGGGAGAAAGGGGAGCTTTCTCAGGAGCTCCCTGGCCCAGAAATGAATGATCTACTTCTCTGGGATGGGCACCTGTCCGTACTTGGAGATATTCATCAGCAGAGTTGGAAGTACATTGTACATTGTATAAGCAGGGGTTCCAACTTCCCAGTTGTTAACAATTAAACACATTCCTTCCCCTACTGAAGCCATTGAAAAAGAGTGCTTGGAGGAAATCCAGAAATGGATTGTTGTGTAAGTAGTTGCCCATTTGGCTAAGTTACTGATCACATGCTTGGAGGCCCTTTTCCTCAATTCTCCATTATGTTTTTACCTTGGCTTCTATTTGCCCCTATTCCTGGTTAGTGAAGATAGAAATAAAAGCTTATAGCTGGCTTTAGCTGATCTTGAAAAAAGCTAAGCAGGGTCCGGCCCATTTTCTTCTAGGTAGGAAACTACTAAGGAATCCTAGGCTAGAATAAGAAGATGAAAAGACATTCTGGAAAGAGACAATGCAGATAACTTCTGTACTGTTGCCAAGAAAACACCATGGACATGCCCAAGTAGACACCAGAAGTAAATCTTGGCTTGAAGGAGTTTTTTCCTCTACAGGTAGTCCTTGTTAACGATGGTAATTGGGACCAGAATTGCTGACACTAAACGACACAGTTGTAAAGTGTGATGTCACACGACCATGCTGCTTAGTGACAGAAATTCCAGCAGCCCCAGTTGCTGTTGTTAAGTGAATCACCACAGGTCGTTAAACAGGGATGTCACATGGTCACCATTTGCAACCTCCTGCTGGCTTCCCCATTGACTGTGCTTGTCGGAAGCTGGCAAAGAAGGTCACAAATGGCAACCACATGATCGTGGGATGCTGCAATGTTGTAATCATGAGCCAGGTGCCAAGCACCCAGATCACAATCACATGATCACTGCAATAGCTGGAACTCCAAGAACCAGTCGTAAGTACCATTCGTTCAGTGCTGTCGCAAGTGTGAATGGTTGCTGAATGAGAGGTCAATAACCAAGGACCACCTGTATTTTAGATGCCCTAGGGCAGATATCTGAATGCCCTGATATTTAGTAGCACAAGCTTAGATTCCATAATCCAACAGCAAAATATAAGCAACTGATTCAGGTTAGGCCATGTCTCTCTCTCTCTTTTTTCTTTCCAGTTAGGTTTTTAAAATTCATATAATTCACAGGAGAATGCTGGAAAGAATGCAAATGGAGACAGAGTTGGATGGAAATGTGACTGAATATTATCAGCCTGCGTTCAGCATGCAGAACATTTGGGAGGGGTTGCTTCCTGTCCTCTCAGAGTTGGGGAGGGGAAGAGAAATGCTACAAAGTAAAGCAAGCCTGAGGCGACACTGAATTTCAGCAGGTATTTTCTCCAGTTTATCTGGGCATGCAGAGAGGCGTTGGCCTACCCCTGCTGCCTGAGGGGAATTAGCCTTGCTAATAGAGTTTGCACATGAACCATGCACAAGGACTTTGCCAGCTATTAATCTCACTCCCTTGCAGGGACCCACATCCGGCAATTTGTTTTGCAACAAAACATTATTTGCAACATCAGGGTCTACACCCTCCAAGGCCCTCTTAAAAGGGACTGGTGCTCAGACAGGTAGAACAGGATTTGGATGAATCTTAAGCAGAGCTCTCTAGTGCAGGGGGAATGAGAAGGCTCGCCGAGCCTGGCACTGGGCCTGTCTTTGCAACACAAGAGGAAAACAGTGCAATTAAGTGTCCTGGATTATTGCCTTGGCTCTCTGCTAAGCAGCACTGAGAGTGCTGCAGCCCAGCATTGGCATAAATAAGGGTGCCTCATTACTGACTCCAGTCACCTTCAGTGCAAGCAGTGATGGCTTTATCTGGAGCAGATACCCGCGCTTTCTGAAGTCCTAAGGAAAATGTCTTCCCCACAGTGTCGCACCGTTGTATCCATGTTTGCAAATGTTTTAAAGCACTTCCCTCTCTGCTGTGCTGTTACTTCTTCCTGCTAAGGTCTTCTCGAAGCATTTTACCATCCCAGCCACGAGACAAAAAGCCAATGGTTGCTTGAGCTGCTGGGGAGAGGGAGGGAGGGGACACAGATGGGGGCAAACAGAGAGTAGGAGCAGTAGGGAGGGAGGAGATGAAAAAGGAAAGGAAAGGAAGGGAAGGGAAGGGAAGGGAGGAAGGAAGGAAGGAAGGAATCCCTAGTTGGAGGGAAGGGAGGGGAATAAATGGATAACCCAGTCAGAACAAATCTCCTAGATCAGACTGTCCCATAGAACTGAATCAATTGTCTGTGGGAAGCCCACCAAAGCAGAACCTGTAGGCCATAGCACCCCTGCACAGTGGTTCTCTAATAACTGGGTTTGTGGGTATGAAGAGACAATATGAAGTGTCTTTAGCTCCATGCACTTTTAGATTCAACCACCATGTCTGATTTTATAGGAGGTGGGAAGGCTTTCCATTCCTAACACAAAAGTTGTCTGACTCAAATTCACAGCTTTTAAAAATGTACCGATTCTATCCTGAAAATTTCTTATGAGGTGCATCCTGTTTTTTTCCCCAGCAGGTGTCAGCATCTTCGATCTTCTGTAGGATTAGAAGAGAAGCAGGGTCAGGCCTGGCTAATACTTGGATGGGAGACCTCCAAGAAATCAAGGGCCATGGGGTAGCCTGGGGATGTGAAAAGCACTCCAGAAGAAGGCAAGGGATTGCCTTCTCTGTCGCTGCTGAGAAAACTACATGGATGATGTGTCCATGCAGTCACCCAGAGTTGAGCTTGGCTTGAAGGCAACTTAACTTTATATCCTATTTAACTAAAGAAAAGCACTGTTGAAACTTAGAGTTGAATGGGAAGTATAATATGGTGAGGCTGCAGAAAATCAAATCCTTAGGAATCTGGGGGATTGGAGTAGTACCAGTGCTATGGTTTTAATACATACTAAGATTGTTGTCACTATTCATATCCTTCCTACCCTCCAAGGAGATAAAGCTAATATAAATAGTTTCTACCTCCTTCTGCGAAGTATATTAAACTGAGTGACAGTGAGTAGCCCAAAATCACCCAGTGAGCTTAATGGCTGAGTGAGGATTTGATCCTTGATCTCCAGAATCCTAGTCCAGTACTCTCACCACCCTATTTCTTTGACTCAGTATGTAGTGATAGCCACATCTTCACCCAATTTCATTCATAATTGGGGCAGGCTTTTCTATTATGGTATACCATAAGTGTGATGAAGAAGAAAGGTTGGGCTCATTTCCTTTTCAAGTAAATGCTGGGTGGGGCTAGTTCCAGAGTAGCGATGTTTGCTCATCTATGGAATTTTACCTGAAAGCTAACTTTTTCTCCTATTCACCATTCAGATCTGAGGATTTGCTTTGACTTATTTAAAAACAGCAAAGTTTTGAATTCTGAAAGCTAGCTAACATTTGGGATGTGGAACGCATTGGACTACAAGTTCTGTCACCTCCAGCCAGCAGGGCAAAAGCCCCTGACTGGGGGGAATGGGATTTGCAGTTCAATCCTTTTTGGAGAATGCCAGGTTGGCAAACGCTGTTTTAAAATAAGCCTATTTGGCTGTGGTCCGCCTAAGGTGGAATTAGCCATTACAGTCAGGAGTGTGCCAAGGAAGAAGAAAAGGAGAGAAAAGAAGTGCCAGTTAAAAGCACTGAATCTGAACCACTGTACATCTCCCCATCTGATTGCTTAGACCAGGAACAGCTGCTAGACTACAGAGTGAGTGAGTCTTGCTGCAGCCTACTCAAAGAAGTGAATAACAATGAATGGGGAGATGGAGTTCCAGAAAGGCATTGAATTATCTTCTGAAAAATGTCCAAAGCGGTATAACTGGAGGAGAATGAATGGTATGTCCTGAAAAAAAGTGCAGATGGCCATCATCAAGCCCAACAGGCCTGTACTGCTCACTCACACATCGCACAGGGCATTTGTAGGGCTGCCAAGACTAGCTGCCAAGGAGCTCCTATGCCTGTAATAGCTGTTCTGAAATACATTCCACCAGGTGCAAATTTTTCTCAATATTGTCACATTCTGTATTACTGTGCAACTTGTAGAAAGTGCTTGGGATCATCTTTGACACAGAACTGCTATAGAAAATGGAGCCCCTGCTGAGGTGGATTTCCCTCTCCATATTATATTGTTGCACACATTGGCATTGGTGGAAAAATGCACAACTGAATGGCATTCCTGTATGTCTAAGTGTGGTAAGAAACATTTGGGGACCTCCAATGCTATATTTTTGCTAACCCCAAATATGTGTAATTAAATAAACACATTCTTCCCCAGAGTAACTTCTTCTTCCATTCCCTTCCTCCTCATTTGTTTCCTTGTGTTGATATTTAGGTGGTAGGCTCCTTGAATCTGGGACCTGGTCAGTCTTTGTAACCATATTATTATTGCTGTTATAATTGAAAAGTGTAACTTGGATGCACATACCTGGTTTTAACAGTTGGCTGTAGCTCTATCCATCTCTATCACTTCTTTTTGGCTTAGTTCTTCAAAAACTCTGCCTCAAAAAATGGCTTAGGGGGAGTGAATCTCTATCCAACACCTGTCATGAAGCCTTAACAGCAAAGTCATTTAGCTTCTCTGCAGTCTCTCCATCCTCCAGTAAATCTTTCCAGATAGCCTTATCTAATGACCTGCCTGGCCTCCTGGCTGTTTTTATCTTTGTGAGGGTCTTCTCTGATATAGAGCCCTCTAGTTGTGTTGGACTGCAATTCCTGGAATTTCCAGGCAACATAATCAATATAACATCTGGAAGTCACCATGTTGGGAAAGGCTGGCTTCATGTCTTTATCATAGAGTAGTTGAATACTTGTTTTGTTTTGCTTTACTTGTCTTATTCCTGAATTAAATGGGGTTTTCCAGATTTTTTTCTTTAATTGGGTAAAGGAAATCTTACTGTCTTTCAGAGTTGACTTGACTGTGCTCATCAGTTATGCTGGCATTGTCTTGGACTTGTTAATCCCTGTCATTTTTCTATTAGCCACCTTTCCCTTTTGTGGGAATAAAATTTGTATTATCACAATTTTAAACAACTTCTTGTTGAGATTACCTCTCTGCTTCAGCTTAGCATTAGTCCTCTTATCTTTAAGTTACCTGTTTTGAAATGAATAGATAGTGTGTGGTCACTGTTCCCAACCTGTTTGTCAAATTTAGAGTTACCTGGCCTCAAGCAGTTCCATGGGAAACCCTTCTAAGACACTGTTATTTATTTTGTCTAGGAATGTCACAATTTGAATGAATACCTGCACTTTTTGAGTAAGGTTAATATTACATTTTTATCCTTTACCTAACTTCATTTTCTTTCTTTTGTTTTTATCATTACTAGCCCTCTTGGAGTTTTGATCAGGGGAATTACAGTAATAATATGCAAGTAGTGAATTATTTTTTAAGCTGAACATTTCTACCAACTGAGATTATATGGAAGAATTTAGGAAACTTTTCCCAACCAAATCTTCTCTAGATATTTTGCAATCCTAATACATCTGCAGGACACCAGGATGAGGAACACAGTTTGGCTGATTTTGAAAAGTAAAGTAGGTTTGGACCTGATTAGTACCTGGATGAGAGATAAGCAGGAAATCCCATGGCTCTAGGCCAGTTGGTATCTGGAAGAGGGGAACAACTTGAAATGTATATCAGGTCATGATATAAGCCCCATAACTTACATACTTTGATTTAAACAATTTATATGGCCATCCATCTCAGAGCAGTGACTCTTGTGTCAGACGAAGGGATGCAATACATAATGGTAATATTTATGTTGTAACACCATTACACAGGTGTCATTTTTTCTCATTGTGGCAATGCTGTAGGATAGAGTGGGAAATCAAAATAAATCCAAGAAAGCAATGACAAATCATTTTCATATTGTTGCCAAGATCATTGTATGGTTGTGTCCATGATGCCATCGAGACTTGAGTTCAACTCAGGAAAGACTTGACTTTATCTTTCATAAAAATAGACAGATTTTTTCCTAACCTAGTGCTCTTTAGAAATGTTACGCTACAATTTTAATGTCCCATTAAATGGTGGCTATTTCATTCTGTCTGTATACTCATTGTCAAGTTCTGTTCATTTGCAATTCAAGACTTGAAATATTCCCAGTATCAGTCTTCAGAAAAATCACACCCTAAATGAAGTTCTGCTGAATTCTTACATAAGTCGAATATGTAGCATGCAACTGCCCATCTGTTTGCTTGTTTATAACAATGCAAGACTTTGGGGGCTCAGTCCTAATGGCATATGGAGTGGGAGGCCGCAGCCTGTCCATCCACCCATTTGCTTTGTGGCTCCTCCCTGGAGCTGGTTTTAAAAAATAATATATTCTTTCTCCATTGGCATCAACTGAAAGTGAGTTTTTCACATTTATTTTAATCATCTATAAGAGGGGCTCCAGTTATAAAATGGGAAGGCTGAAACTCCTTTCTACTTGTGCAAGTCTCACACAGAATTGAGCCCCTGCACACTTAATACTAACATAAACAAGGAAGGGCAGCTGCACATGATGGATTTACTGTGTCATACTGTTTTGTCCTCTCTCCAGAATCAGTCTGAAAACCACTCTTGCTACTTTCTGGTCTCACTGTAGTTCAAATGGCACTTGTCCCATTTGTGCTGGCTCAGCTTGTCCCCAAGGTTCCCGAGTGCCTAACAAATCTAAGCCTTTCTTCCCAACACCACTGTCGCCTCCATGCATTGAGGCTCTTCTGCATGCAATTTTCTGGCTGTTTCTGGAAGATAAATCCACTTTGGGCATTGGAGGGGGGGTGTTGATGGGAAAGAAGAAAGATTCATCCATATTTATCAAACTCCATCACAGATTTGGCAAATCTGCCCAATCACCCCGGCTATATTTTGCATTATTAAATATTCATACAAGCTGGTTGACAGTGTGGAGTCTGCACATTTTTTGCTCCTGAATCATTTATGTACAATCACGGGAGGCAGGGGCAGCATTTTGCCTTAACGTCTCTCCATCACCCCCCACCATGGTAACCAGGCAGTCTATGGATTCTGTCATTTTTATTAACTTAATTCTGTAGAGCATAATATTTGATAAGGAATGGCTCTGAACACTCAAAAAGTTCTCAGCGTGGCACGAAGGCTCGAGAACTTTTCAGTAAAGAATTTTCTGGTACACCCTAAAATCAGCTTTATGTTGCATTCTGCAAAATTTGGGGTGAGGGAGCATGTTCGTTCTTATTGAAGAATTCATATTTATTTTAAGAACTACCTCCTGTGGGGAGAGAACTATTTCCATCCCCATTCTAGAGTTCCCAGCTCTCATGTTTTCCAGCCCCAAAGAAAAGGTAGACAGAAAATTTAGAAGGAATACACGTCAAGCTTTTATAAACCATCACTTGATAGTGGAGTGCCTGTTGGTGAGACTTAACCAGAGAACTGCAAGCTAATTAGGTAAAGATAACCAAGTGTCTGCGTTCCCATTCTCTACCCTTTCTTTCTGAGTATAAAGGGCAAACTCCAGTTCTTTCATACACAGCTGAAATTTTCTCAAATTTAGGGGCTGGAATCTGAATTCCTCTCGCCCATTTTTGAAATAAGGTTGACAGAGTGGCTACCAAGTTTCAGCATCTATTGTGGTGCGATGTATCTACAGCTACAAATGTTACATGGATCCAGGAATGTATGCAGCTTCTGTTGTGCATCTATACTGTATCTTAGGGGCAAGTCATGCTTTTTTCCCCCGGGAGAGCAAAGTAGGCATATTAAGCCTAGCAGAAACTTAATGTACTGAGGATCTATCTTTAGAATTGTATAAACAGTTTACCTTCCTTTTGTTAAGCTCTCAAATCAGAGAAACACGGATGTATGAAGTTTTCCTGCTTAGAAAGTGGGGAAAATGTCTCTATTTTGCACAGTGTCTATCCTGTGTGGCATTTTTACTTATACTGACAAATTAATGTATCTTATTTTCATTGTTATTTCCAACAGGGAGGATCAGGAAGGAACTTGGAAAAATCATACTGCAAAAAATTAGCATTTTGCAGCTGAAATTTGTATCATCATCTTGAGGGCTGCAGGGGACTAAAAAATGGAGTGAGCAGGACTGCGTGTAGCCTGCTGCTTTAGATTATCCTTCCAGAATAAGTGCATCTCTAGATGACAGGGACAGTGACCACATATAACTAATATGTCCCAATTTCTTCAGCACTCAAACTTTTACCATCACTTAGTATGGATTTTAAATGCACTAAGTAATCATACAGTGAAAAGGAACTTCCCATTATTCCATTCATAGCATTTGGGTTTGTTTTTGTTTTAGATTTTTTTATCCCACCTTTATTGTTTTTATAAATAATTCAAGGTGGCGAAAATATCTAATACTCCTTCTTCCTCCTGTTTTCCCCACAACCATAACCTGTGAGGTGAGTTGGGCTGAGAGAGAGTGACTGCCAAAGTCACTCAGCTGGCTTTCATGCCCAAGGTGGGACTAGAACTCAGTCTCCTGGTTTCTAGCTTGGTGCCTTAACCGCTATGCCAAACTGGTTCTCTGCATTTACTGGCATAGGAGATTTTGCTTGTTTGTAAATCATCCTTTTAGTCTTTCACTAAATGTTAGGTCTGACAACTCCCTTAAGAACATTTGAGCTCCACAAAACATAAAGATGGATCAGATAAGTCTTTGAGGGAAAAGTTTGGTAAAACTGACCACGGGTGAAAGTGGGCAAGGAAGGAGAACCCAGTACACTTTTAAAGGCAGCATGGGGCCAATCAGCATTTATCTGCCTAGGTTCAATGTAATGCTGTTATTACTGAGGTTCATAAGCAAAAGATTTTTGATGTTTCTGATGGAACTGTTAGACCTTGCAAGGTGCAAGAGCAGTAAGAATCAGCAAGGAATGCAACAGGAAATCAGGAGTATGTTTCTGTTGTGACAAGTTTAGTGCCAACAACATTTTGGTACAATATATCCATGCATATCTTGTTGATCCTGGGATAACAGAACCTTGCTCTACCAAATAAATGTATGAGCTAAGATTGGCCGTTGCTCTGGATTTAGAGACTGATCTTTTACAAACCCATTTGTGTGAAGTGCTTGTTTAGCAGAAAATGTCCATGGAGATCAGGGTATCTTTTTTCAAGTTAAAGTGCTGAAAACATTTTCAGTTTTGAAAATCATTCTCAAAATAGATTAGTTTTGGTATGATTGCCACAGTCCCAATTATATAACTATCCATTCTCTTTATGAATTCTTCCCCCAGGTTTCTTGACATCAATAGAACACCTGTCTGTAAGAGCACCTTCTCCACTTCCTGTGTGCTGATGGCAATGTTCAGAGGTCACCTCATCATGAAAAATGGGACAATCCACTTTTTCAGTATGGGTTCATTCCCATGAATCAGGGCCCATCTCATCTATATTTCCTCTTGTGCCAGTACATTGGATGCAGAGGCTACTGAAACAAGCATCTTTGTGTTGTATGTATGAGTTTAACTTTTCTTTCCCCTCCCCAAAGCAAATATATCTATTTATAGCTTATGTTGTATATTTTTGACTTGAAACGCAGTTTTCTGTAGCCTTCATTTTCCCCCATGTCAACAGAAGATTTGCAACTTGGTACCCAAGAATCAACAGGCCTTTCAGATCTGGGGGAATGGCTGCTTCTTTGAGACATGTGGTTGTAACAGACTGAGGTACTTGCTAAATGTCTAGGATGCTATGCTACAAAGAAAACTTTCTCTTAGACCTCTTCCTTTCAATCGTTTCTCCTCCCCTGATCCAAAGGAGGTGAGGTGGTGCTAAATGATGTATCATTGGATCATCAGCTGCTGTCGATATAGAGGGAAGCATTCACCAAAAGGTGTGGCCATATTCAGTATAAGGCACTCTTCACAAAAGAGTAAAATGAAATAGCCAGGTAAAACACCTGGACAAAAATGTGTGTTGAATCACAATCTTCTCCATTTGTGTCTATAGTATCCTAACTAAGTCCCCTTTCTCATAGTATCTGCCCAATCAACTGTTGAGAATAATTCTTACTCATCAGTAACCAGAAGCAAGTTCAAAACAAGCATAATTTATTTAATATAATTCATTAAGTATCACCGTTGGCTCATTTTGACTTGAGACAGTATTCTGGGAGTTGAGCTTTTATACCCAACTTTAGAAATCGTGTATTTCTGACCAATTTGTCTCTGAGACCAAATTGATAGTCCATCAGATGGACTGATTGGAAATTTCTGGACATTATGGTACTTAATGGAACACTGATCCCTTAAAGATGTATTTATAAAGGGATCAAAACTGTACCCAAGTAGCAATTCCTCCCACTATAAATTTAGTATCATTATGAACAAGAACTATAGATGAATGCCTGTCATAATCTACTATAATCAGCATGGATATTGGTAAAGCCCAGTTGTGATTGGCAGTTCAGAGAAAAATACACAGATCCAAGTAGAGCTTTATCCTTCAGTCCCATTCCATTCCCAACCACTGGGACCTAAAAAGAATTAAAAGTTTCCTGAGACTACTAGTTGATATTGATCAATTATTTGAAAATTAGTACTGTAAAGAAACACAGCATTGCTTCTGCACGCCCATCTGTAAATATAAAAGGTCTTGGATTCATTCTCATGCCAGTCTTATTTTTTGTTATAATGTAAGTTGAACTCTTGTTTCAAGAACTTTTTCCTCTGTAATAAATTTCCACAATTTGTGATGTCAGAAAAATGTAAGGAAATAAAATTCTAACTTTATTAGTCAAAGTGATCTCTAACCTTCCTGTTTTCATAGTTGCACAGTTCCTTTTGCAAGGATGCTCAGTGGCAATAACTACTCAGAGATCTTTTCAGTAGGAGGTGTAAGGAGGTGCGAACATTCAGCAGATCTTCAAAAATTATCAAAGCAAAATCTGCAATTCCTGGAGGAGGAATCCCATATGTATGGGAAATATGCAAAGATTTGTTCTGAGACACAAACATAAAAATAAAATGGAACACAACAAGATTCCAGGCTTATATTTCAAGGAATTGCCTAAAAGCACACCAATAAAATGATTTGGATATAATACAGTAGCAACAAAATGCATTTGCTGTGCTTCTGAATTTAGGATAAATTCATTAGACATCTTTGTGATGATGAAAAGTCTGCAGACTTTTGAAAAAGTTGATGTTCCCAGTTTTCATTTACTTTCCTGATGTATTTGTGGATTCTTGGTTACCATAATAAGGAATAGATTCAAATATGTTCCATTTCTAGACAGGCAGCCTTCCCCAGAATGGGTCTCTGATGAGAAGTTTGGGACCTCATCAGTCATCATGCCCAGTCAGAGTGGGCAATGTTTGTGAATGATGAAAGTTGCCCAATACTTGGATGGTATCAAGTTGGTAATAACTGTTCTAATCCTTACTCTTGATAGTGAAATGGAACTCCCCCCAAAGCATACTAAAATAAAAAAAAAAAGATGATTTCTGATCTCAAACAAGAAGAATGGGTCCAGTCAAGTTACCTTATTGAAAAATACACAATTGATTTATTACAAGTGCCTCCAGCCTACTGCCTCCATATGGGTCTCACTGCAACTCACATCAGCCAATGAAGATTATGTCTTTTAATGTATTTCTAGCTTAAAAGTGTCCTATGCAAGTGGTTGCAAAGGCAAAGCAAAATAATGAAAAGTCTGGGAGCCTTTATTGCCCCACTGTAAATCTTTTGACAAGGTACCTGTTTAGACAGAGAGCCATTAAGGCCTGGGAAGTTCAGAGAGCTTTTAGCTACCTTAGCTTGAGCAGTTCACGAGCTGCTAGCAGGAGCTATTCAGAGACAGAAACATGAAAGTAATCCAAAGCAGTCTAAAGGTCTAGAATGAGTCAGTTCTACAACCCGGTCCAAGAGTCAAACTGAAGGTCTGAACTAGCAGGGGCATGGAGCAAAAGGGACTTGAAACAGGCTGCCACAAGAACATGGGTCTGAAGCAGAAGAGTTGTTTACAATGGATGGGCAAGGGCCTACAGCAGCATTTCTCAACCTTGGCAACTTTAAGATGAGTGGACTTCAACTCCCAGAATTCCCTAGCCAGCCATGCTGGCTGGGGAATTCTGGGAGTTGAAGTCCACTCATCTTAAAGTTGCCACGGTTGAGAAACACTGGCCTAGAGGCTGCTCATATACATAGCCCCAGTTATGGGCAGGGCTTAAGTATGAGCTTTGCCACTTTTTCTTCTCAAGGAGAAATGCTGACTGCCTCTGGCCTGCCCTCCATAGCTGTTGGCTGGTTCTTGGGTGAGGCGCCCTGCCAGAATCTGACCCCTCTGAGTCAGCCCCCACCTGCTCAGACTCATTGCTTCCTGAAGCTGCCTCAGGTGTCTGTGTGCCTGCCAGATCCTCAGGCTCCCGGTCTATCTGGCCCGTCTCTCAGCCTCTGACTCAGAAGAGACCATAACACAAGGGCAGCGCCATCCAAGACAGCTCCCATAAAAGGCATAAAACATTGATAAACCCAAACACTGCAAAGTTAAAACACATCTCCAAAATACTAAAATCTCATTTACAAATGAAACCCCAAACAGACCATTTCAGATGCATTCGGGGGAAAGCTTGAGAGAGTAACTGAACATTTTGTGCTTTCTTAAAAGCTGGCAGTTGCAGCTTAAGAGTGGATTTACAATGAAAAAAATGTTCTCTTTTCTTTAACCAATTCTAACGGTACTCAAATGAGGACAAGAGAAAAGGGCCTCCATTCCTAAAGGGAGCAATTGGGGCACTTTGTTTGCTAAAATATACTTTGGATAAGAATCAGGCTGGGAAAGATCCTGTTTGAAGTCCTTGATCAAATATGGAACTGAGGGAGTGATGTTGGGCCACTCAAGATCTCACAGCCTAAGATTGCTATTTTAAGGGGGGGGAAATGGAGGGAGGCCTTTATGTGTGCCCCCTTGAGAAATTCTACCTATTTCTCTACTGCCCTTCATGTATAGAAGAAAGGTACGCATGAAGGGCAGTAGAAAAATAGGTAGAATTTGTATTGATTGAAGTGGCATAAAAGCACCTGAAATAAAAATGTAGGTATGTAGAGAATTAATTGAGATAGGGCAAGAGTTCAGAAATAGGTACTTGAAATAGGTACTTGCAATATTTGTACTGAAATAAATAATACAATATCCCATCAGAATTGACCCAAACCACTAGATTAAGTAGGAAGAAATTGCTTATTGTCCCACACTTCTAAGAGGAGAGGAGAAGAGGGGAGAGGAGAGGAGTGGAGAGGATGGCAAGGCAAGAAGGGGCTGCTTCTTGGGTCAGGCTAGCCCCCTCATGGCCGGTCTTTAGGGAAATATTAAGAGCATAGCTATTTCAAGGGGCATTCTTGTAATCTAAGCATGGCGCCTTTGTTCTACCCCTTCTCTGTTTTTCATTTGTTTGTGTGTGGTTTCCATCAGGACTTACTATGCAGTTATTTTACAGTATAATACAGGAATTATTATAGAGTTATTGTTTTTAACTATACCGTGCATACTTTAATTTTGTTATTTATTAAATTTTGTATACTGCCCAACTCCCAGCAACCCTGGGTGGTTGTCTTTACTATATCAGCCACTGAGAGTTGTTGATTGGAGCAGGATATAAGTGAAATAAATGAATAAATAGCATCTAGCCAGAGCAAACAAAACCTATACAGATTTAGCATTTCCCCAGCATTCATTCATATGTATTACAAGTCTTCAGCAGGGCAAAAGATTGTCAGCCTGAATTGTTTATCCAGACTGAGAACATTCATACTAATTTTTAAGAGTAGAGGAGTCAGTGTCAGATGACTCTTTGTACCATTCTGTGATGTGAGGAAAGGCACTTACCTCCGGCAGTAGAGAATGTGATGAAGGAACTCAACCCTCTCTCTACTGAGGCATCCCACTGTTTGTACCAGGCAAGCTTTTACCTCTGCACAAATGGTAAACATTGCAAGCAACCTTGTTGTTTTCTATGAGAAAAATACATGTCAATCAAGTAACACTTTTAATAGGATTCAAGACACACACACTTAAGTCATAACAAAGGTATTGCCCTATTGTTTCTTCTGTAGTATTTTACTTTTGACTTCTAACAGCATCATGATCACTACCAGCATAATAGCAGGATAGACAGAGATGTCCCAAGTGCAGCTGAAGCAAAGGTGAGATGTTAAACTATTGGTTTTTATGCTAGGTTTCTGGGGAAAAAATTAAGCTTATTTGTAGAGGCATCCAGCAATCTGCTCACTGCTAACCACATGATATAACAAAATGAGAAGGATTCCTATCTTTTTTCTAATGCCCTAGACTTAAAGTTGTTGAGTCTGTGCCTGGTGTGCTAAATTCGGTGGTGAGGACTTCCTCAAGATATAGTAAATTACAGTCTATGGAGAATAATGACTTGCAAGAACACTAGCAAGCATCAACATTTCACAGAGTAGAAAAGCAGTTCAATGAGAAAGGTAGAAGCAACCTGCTTTTGTTAACACTGAAACCAAAAATTCCAACAAAATATTTTGGACAAATATCCAAAGAAATGTATAGTAATATGTATGCAATTAGGCAGCAATAGTTAAATACCTGGCCATTCTGCTTCTCCCACCTTCTCCTAATCAAGTACAGAAACCAGCTTTCCAAGGCATTAATTCATGTCTCTGCTCAATTATCAGAGTGGATTTTCACATACAACTCTCTCTCATTATCACAGTACTGTGGAGACCTTGGTGCTCTCTAAGCTTGGTTGTTTGCTTGCAGATGTTTCATTACCCAACTCAGGTAACATAATCAGTGTGAGTGTGGTTTTCTCCCTGTTTATATACAGTAGCTTGCCCTGGGGTGGGGGTGTGGTTTTCTCCTTGGTAGTTCCTTGATTAGGGTATTGTTTTCTACTTGTTTGCCTGGTGTTAATCCCTGTTTATCTGAGTGTTGGCTGCTGGGGAGGATGTGTTCTAGTCTGTTTCCTTCTTAGCTTTTTTATTGTCTCTTTTGAATGTGTACATATGGTTTATCTCTATGTGTCTATTGATGGCTGATTTGTCTGAATACCAAGCTTCCAGAAATTCCCCAGCATTTTTGGATTTGGCTTGGTTTATGATGCTTGCATCTAGGATGCTCACATATCACAGTACCCTTTGAAGATGTTCTTCATGAGACTCTCTTAAAGGATCCATAGAAGTAGAACATAAAAGCTGTTTGCAGTTTGGATATGAGAGATCCTAGACTTGTTTTGCACAAAACATAGTATGTATGACTGAATATCCTTCATCTGAAGAAAGACAGCAAGCAGTCTGTGTGTTCAAGTGAGGCCTGAGTCAATATCTAAAGCCAACAGAATGATGTAGACTTTCCATGAATTTGGCTATCTCAGGCAATCCTTGCCATTTCATTTTGAGATAAATAAGGGGGAAGTCAACTTTTTCCAGCCTAATAGCTGCACTTGGACCAGGGCTCCAAAAAACTATGTGAATGGGCAAGCTTTCTACACATGTCTGCCTATCACAGGGTCCATCATCCAGTCTTGATGTTAGGCTTTATAAGGCTTGTAGTAGCAATGTTATTTCCCCTGAGAAAATATTTGGCTTTTTATAGAAGTAAACTATTTTATTCCAAAGTGTGTATTATATGATATCCACATGAAAGGTGAAATAATTGCTTGTAAGAAGCCATCATTTTATTTACCAGCTGCATTGAAAACTCCAAGGTATTATTTTCAAAATGATGAAAGTCATACAGTAAAAATGCCCAAGTGTTTGAATTTGACATGCATAAAATCTTAGAATTGGCACTGAGTTCATGATCTATCAGAGATCTTTCTAAGCCGAAGCTAGGGTCTCAAAAAAATTGTTCTTCTAAGTAAATAAAACACAAGTCTCCCCTATGTATGAAGGTTTTGTTTTGTTTTTTTAATATTGTCAGCACTGATTGGAGATCTGTAACTCAAGTGTTTATTTTAAGGTATCAGCTTTACACTTGACTTGTTTGTCAGTCAGCAATGCTGCCCTTATCTACAGCTGCAAAGAGGTAAATTCCTTAGCAAGGCAAATGCTACATAAGCACCTGTGAAGTTTAGCTGTGAGACCCATGGTTTCTACTGTCCCTTATTGCTCAAATGGTTCCTCATAGCCCTCTCCTCTTGAGTGGAATGTAAACCAAGGAAAGGATGGAGAAGGGGGACCTACCAAACTTTCTAGTTGTAAAATACTTGAAATAACAAGGAATTAATGAGTTCCCATATATAAAGAAATACTGAAAAGACAAGCTCTTGTGTGACAAAATTAATAGCTGCATAACTATTATTACCAGTTCTGGCTGCAAAACTCTGGGTCACCATTAGATGTCAGGAACAATTTGGAGTTGTCTGTGTCTCTTTGCTGCCATTTAGTGGTCCCCCAGAGTTTGCAGCTCCAGCATAACATTATTAACATCAGGACATGGCAGGCATCCAGCGGGATCAAAATGGTCAAATCAAATCAATCCTTTATTACAGTCATAGACCAGCTTATCAAAATGATGAGACATTTGTCAGGAATGCTTCAGAATGAATTCTTATACTCAGCAAAGACTGGTCCTTAATGCAACATACCTGAAAGAAGTATTTTTTAGACTTAGCTGGAGAGGGTTAAATCTCTCTCCTTATGTGCTGTGATGGTCCCAATAAAAATATTCATATAGCACATACCCACTATTACAGTACCATCTAATTTCCACTCAAACATGTAACTCCTCCCACGGTCAGGTGTAAACTGAAGGTTTAAATAGCTGTGCTGTTAGGTTCGGTGCTCCAAAGTCAGTCCTCCTTTGAGAAAATAGCTGCATGTTTGTTTTTCTGGTTCCTTATAACTTTAAGGTCTCTCCCTTGGTAGCACTGGGGTGTCTTTGGCAATGCCAAGGGTTTGAAAATGGCCATCATGCTGTGGAAGTCAGGTCAAGTCTGGTTCCTGGAGGTCTTGCGCTTGGATTTCTGTCTTCACTTTTATATTTCGGCTTCCATCTACATTTTTATCTTGCCTTCCTCTTTTATGTTCTCACCATGGTTCTGAGGATACTTTTCACATACCACATTCTCTCTCCTTTGCCTTTTGCCTGAAAGTGGGTTGCTGTTTTGTGACCCTCCCAAGCCTTCTCTGATTGCACCGATGAGATTCATATTGCTACAATTTGGCACTATTTGCAGCCAAAATCTGGCAGCAGTTTTCCAGTGAAATTAGGTGGCAAACCACTGTTCAATAGCTGGAAAGCTAATTTAAGTCTAACTTTTCATTGTTTTCTTTTGTTCAGAAATGGGGGGGAGGGGAGGCGCGGGTTTCAAACCATTTTGCCCAGACCCTGTTCACAATTCATCGTTGCCCTGTCTCTGATCATGTTGCTTGTGGTCCTGCCTGTGTGGTTCTGCTTTCACCAGAAAATATAGCAGAGAGGACTTCTCTGGATGTTGAGGTGATCTGTTCTCCAGATCATGATGGCATCCTGTATATTTGGTGCTGATTACCATGAGAGACAGAATGGAAGTCTAAAACATTCTTCCCCAGATGCCTTCCATGCTGGCTTGGTATGATGGGTTCTGTAATACAATGTACTGTATGTGGTGGACATAAATTAAAGAAGGCTGGACTAGTCAGACTTTTGGTCGTATTCAGCAGACTTTTCTTAAATTTTCATGTTCTTGATTCTTTCCGCCAAAGGAAAACCTCAGATAGTAATTTATGATCTTCCAAGGAGTTCTGGAATCCATTTTCCACCAACCTCAGCCAGCCAGCATATTCATGACTAAGTAATTGAGAGAAGAGTGAGGTGTAGTTAGTAGTCAAGGGGTTGGATTAGGATTGGGGAAAGCCAGATTCAAGTCCAGCCTTAGCCTAGAAGCTCACTGGGTGACTAACACCTACCTCACAAGGTTGCTGTTGTGGGGAAAATTTGGAACACTGTGTATGCCACCTTGAGCTCCTGGAGGAAAGGCTGGATATAAATGTAACAAATAATTAATAATCAATTAATATAATAACAACAGCTGGAGTCCAACTATAGGCTATAGTTTTCCTACCCCAACACTAAAAGATACCCTGATCCCGCCCCATTTCCAGCACCCACATAGAGCTTAGTAAGGAATGTGGAATAGAAGTAAGTGGGAAGGGAGAGATGGGTGTTGGGCAATAAGTTGTAATTTAAATCTTCTTGGAAGACACAAATAATAATAGTAATAATTTGCTTTGTGCTAACCAAGAATGAGAAATGAAAGTTCACGCTTCGCTAGATGCATCTGCCTGTGAAAATTTATTTTATTTAGCAATTCTAATGGGTCAATTAAAATATATTAGCATGACAATTTCATTTCTTTTCTGATCAGTTACAAAGTAAACAGACAAATTTAAACCCTTAAGCTGTGAAACAACCTTCAAAATACCCTAAAAAGAATGTCAAGAGGAAACAAGCTCATTACTGTTACTGCTGTGCATCTCATATGGTGGCCCCTGGGTGTTTCCATAGAAAGGGCTCCTGGGACTGGTAATGTTTGATCTTTACCTGTAAACTACCATCAAAATTCCCGTCTGCTATCCACCCTTCAGGAGTCTAAGTAAGCCAATCGAGTATGTAGTGATAATGTTGTCCTTGGACTGGGCACAGCCAGACTCAAATACCCACCGACCACAATGAGCCTAGTTAATATCTCTCAGCCCAACTTACCTCACAGGGTTGCTGTGGAGATAAAACTAAGGTACACCACCCTGAAATCTCAGAGAACAAGTAAAATATAAATGCCATATAAGCAGGGCTTTCCACTGGGCACTGCTCACTAGGCACCATCCACAGAATGGCACAGTACAACCAAGTGGACATTGTTGGACAGTCCCTGACTATTCATGGTCCCAACATGCTCCTCACCACATTTTGAAGCAAGTACTCTCACCCCACTTTCTGTTATATTTTTATTTTTTAAAAAGGAGGAGACAGCAGAAGCAGACAACAAGTAATCTAAGATCATCTTTACCTCCTGTCATATTCTCAGTCTGGATAGATTGATCTCACAGCTCTTGTCCATTTCAAGCTGCCCCTTCATGTTTCTGGTCAGTTTCATAACTGGACTGGACCACAGCAGCTTTTGCTCCAGTGATGCCATTTTAACCTTAGAGTTAGATCAAGTTATATCAGTGTTAAGGCAAAGGATCTTAGATATAGAAGGCCAAACAGAAACTGCTGTATTTTCTTATAATTGTTAATAATCAAATCTTAGCGCCCAATCCAGCTTCCTACTTATATCGTATTACAGTCCCCAAATTCAGGAGAGCCTCATCTCTAGCCCAATTTAATGTCCTCCCCAGAGTTATTTTGGAAGGGAAATATAGGAAAACCCCATATGAAACCCAGTATTGCCCCTGTGACACGGGTGCCACAGAAACCACAGCCCACATTCTTTTGTATTGTTAGCTCAACAGGGATATTTGCCACCAGCTGATTACCCCCCGTTATTTAAATTTCCAGGGCACTCTGATCATTTTTATTTGCATTACCTGTTAAACAACCAAGATAAAGGTATTGCCCTAAAAGTAGCAAAATTCTGCTACATTATGTATAAGCTTTGCCCACAAATGGTTGCTAACCGTTATTGATGTTAGGGGATAATTTTGTTTTATTTGTTTTATAGAATGTACTTTTATTGGTCAGTGACCAAAATAAAGTTTCTGTCTGTCAGCAGCTTTTGGATTCACCTTACCCCACCCCTGCTTCAAGCATCCCTCCCATGCTATTTTTACAATATAAAATTAGACAGCTCTTTTGAATTGCAAAACTATTAAAATAGTTAAGAAAAATACAGGCCTACATGCACATCCTACACAGAAGCATGTCTTTCTGGGTTCGCAGGGAGTCTCTCTGCTTTAGAAGCTCGGAGGAGCCTTGGAAGAAAGGAGAGAACAAAACTCTGTCCCTGGAACTCTTTGGCACACCATAAAGGAGGGGTATTTCTGTCATGCCGTGCATTTGTCCCAACAACAACTTTTCCTATCGTGCCCAAATTGCATATTGTCCTGTCTGTACCGGCTAAAGAATTATGTTACTATTTTGTTGTGTCCTTTCATAGGGGATTATTTTATCCTTAGGGGGAAAAAATGGACTCAACAGTTTGAAAAGGCCAGACTGATTACACATAAAGCATTGTGTCATCTGGAACCCTCCATAAAATTCTGTAAAGGAGGCAGGCCTGTTTCACTAGAACATCTTTCTAGATCTCTCTTCATTTAATACTAATACATATACATACACACACACTATTTTTTTTGGGTGGGGGTGCCTTTAAATCACTCCTGGTTTGCCATTGCCTCCTTCCCAGGGGTGCGAGTGACTGGCTGAAGGGCACCCGGCTGGCTTCATGCCTAAGGTGGGACTAGAACGTGTAGCCTCCTGGTTTCTAGCCTGGTGCCTTCACCACTAGACCAAACTGGCTGATAGATAGATAGATAGATAGATAGATAGATAGATAGATAGATAGATAGATAGATAGATAGATAGATAGATAGATAGATAGATAGATAGATAGACAGACAGACTGACTGACTGACTGACTGACTGACTGACTGACTGACTGACTGACTGACTGACTGACTGACTGACTGACTGACTGACTGACAAATACCATGCATGGCAAAGGGACTTCCTTCCATTTCTCTCACATTATGAGAAAGGCAGGTCATCCATTGAGACCAAATGCAGAGAGAATCAGGACTGACAGAGAGACAGACTTTTTCATGCAACGTGTGGATACGTTGTGGACCTTCCTGCCAACCTGTGTGGTAACGGCAGCCAATTTGGATGGTTTTCAGAGGGAACCGGACAGGATCAGGGAGGACCCAGCTGGTGCTGTTTATTAGGCCCCCAGCCTTAGTCGTCAGATAGAGTAGGCACACCCCAGGCCCCTTCCTTAAACATTGCCACCTTGCGGGACCTAGGAAGTGTGCCTTTTCCACTGCAGCCCCTGCCCCCATGGATCATGCTCCCCCCGAGATCCAACAGGCCCCCACCCTTGTAACTTTCTGGAGAGCAGGGAAGAGCTGGCTTTTCTGCCAGGTGTTGGGATAGGGTGAGGTCAGAGCCGGAGGAGAGCGTGGTGGGTTGGATCAGGGGAGTTTGGTTGTGGTGCCAGGTTTTTCTGGTTTGGGTTTTATTGTGCCTTGTTTTTACCTTTTGTGCAATATCATTTTATGCTATGGTTGTGAGCCACCCAGAGTTCTGGCTCTAAGATGGGCGGCCATATAAATACTTTTAGTTAATTAATTAATTAATTAATAACTCCTGTCGACTGGGAAGCAACAGTGGAAGTGAACTGGTTCCCCCCCCCCCCGCAAGCCCAGACTACTCAGGTTCCAAACGCATCTCGTGGGACCCTGGGTGATGCAGAATGCAGGGTTGGTTTTCTGATGGCCTTCCCAGATTTTCCTTTCTTTTGGTAACGTTCCTTCACACCCTGATCGCTGCTGTTTTAGTCTAGGTCAGTGTTTCTCAACTGGGCAACTTTAAGATGTGTGGACTTCAACTCCCAGAATTCCCTAGTCAGCATGGGTGGCTGAGGAATTCTGGGAGTTGAAGTCCACACATCTTAAAGTGGCCAAGGTTGAGAAACACTGGTCTAGGTTCTTTCATGTTCTTTCATGTTCTCTGTTCCTTAGGAAAATAGAATTTAAATAGGGAAACAATTGAACAAATACATTCTTTTTTTTTTTTTAGATTCTCAGTTGATATATATTATGTGCCATTATCACTCTTGTTTTGAATTCATGGGCATTCCATCACTGTTTTTCTCTGAAAAAGTATGTAGCCCATGAAGAAAGATTCCACTATACAGCTATAATCCTATGTGTACTGATAAAGGAATAAATCCCAGCGAACCCAGTACATCTCTGGATAGGGAGATCCAGTATAGATGCAACCAGGCATGGGAATCAAAAATATCTCACATGACATCTAACTCAAATCAGACTAAAATACATCTTTACACAATGCACAGTCAACTTACAGAATTCACTGCCACAAGATACGGTGACATTTATTAGCCCAGATGTCTGTAGAAAGGGATTGGACAAATTAATAAGGGTAGATTTACCAATGAATAGTAACCAAGTTATGGGTAAAGAGAACCTCCATGACAGAGGCAGTATACCTCTGAATAGAAGATATTAGGAATGGTAGCAGAGGAGCTGTTGCTTTCATGTCAGAAATCATCTAACTAGCCTGTGACTTAGATGAATCGTTTGTCTGATTCAACAGGGTGCCTTCTTATTTATTTATGCCTAATTCTGAACCAATTGCAAAGGAAATGTGAAGTCCTGGCTTATGTATAGCTTGTTCTGACCAGCCAGAACACTAACAATTAAAATGGATATACAGCCCAGAGTTCTTTTTCTGTTTAATATACTACTACTCCAAGCTCCAAAACACACTTTAAAAAAACTTGGCAAGATATGATCACTGAATTTATTAGTGCCTTGGACAAGAAGATAGAGAACCCTGTAGAAGGAAATTTTCTTTCCTTTTCTTCTATACTACATGGGAGGGTAGAATATACTCAGTACTGCGCTGTTCAAACATTATACTCATATTACAAAATATCTGGGCAACGGCTGTTTTCTTTATAACACATATTTGGTCACTCTGCTTCCTGATTTCCCCATATCTTGTTTTTTTTACATTGTAAACTGTGTTCTATGTTTTAATCTCCTATCTATTTTGATTATGATATGTGCTTATCTGCTTTTTTGCTGTCACATTCATTGCCTTACTGTATATTTATTCACAGTTTTACTTACCTTGTTGTATACAGCCCTGGTAGTTTAGCTGAAAGGAATAATAAATATTTAATAAATAATCAAGCTAACCATTTGAATTAAGAGCTTCTTTCTTGCTTTTCCCCCTAATAAGTTTGATGCAAAAGTTCCAAGGCCAGAAAAACTAAATTACAGTATATTTTATTATTGAAAAACAATAATTGTTTTACCATTGAGAATTCATGCAGTGTTCTTCTGAGCAGAGGCTATTCATAACTCAGCTAGGATGGCTACATTTTCTAATTAACAAAGAGAGGCCCTTTATTTGAAGCTATTTTCTGCTTGCAGAGCTGCCAGTCTAAGTCCTGGGGCCTCAAAGCTGCCTTTCAAAAGCCCACCATTGGACAGAAATCCTTATTAGCACATAGGCCACTTGGTCACACTTTCCTTCACTATGATGAGCTGTACACCTATTTAAATTATGGCAATTACTGCTGTATTTGCATCTGTGCATACACATATATGCAAATTGTATGCAAACATGCATCTTCTTTTATCCTCGGTTTATGATGCATTTCCTGTTTTTTTGGCAAGTCATAAATGGCTACCCTTAATTGATGTCCCTGTTTAAATGTATTATTCCTTCTATTCCTAAATCTCCTTAAATTTGTTTTCTCCAACCTGGTGCCTTCCAACTGTATTGGGCATCCTGGCTGAGAATTCTGAGTACTCTAAGTCAAAATATCAGAAGGCTACCAGACTGAGGAAGAATGCCTTAGTTGAGGGTTAATTTATATTTTACACAGTTTAAATAGAGGATGTGCCTACCAAATATATTCCAATGTTTGCAAATGAACACAGTACAATCTGAAGAGAAGACAATTCTGTAATAATCTGGTGAATACCCTTAAGTCATCATCTAATGAAATGTGTTCTCTACTACCTGTCTTTGAATTTACACAGGATCCCTCCCATTTTCATTCATATGTGTCTCTCAAAGGGTAATTTGAAAAGCTGGGAAAAGCTGAGCTACTTTCATCCGGCTTCATTTGGTTTAAGCTGCCTCTGATAGACCCTTGCTTGAGATTCTGCAGGCCATCTTAGACCCACAAGCCAGAAATCCTTCATCCCCATTTTAAGGCATCCTTTGGGAGATACAGTCTGCAGAAAGGTGCTACATAAAGCAGGAATCAGTCCTCAACTGAATTATCGTTGGCCTCATAATATTATGAATCTAAATTTATTATAGACTCAGCATGCTGGCTGGGGAATTCTGGGAGTTAAAGTCCACACATCTTAAAGTGGCCAAGGTTGAGAAACACCGCTTCTATGTGTAGAAACAACACAGTAAGATGCAACTAGAATCAGCACAGAATTCAATTTAAAAATGCTTGAAAACCAGATAAGGGTTCCAAGAAGAAGGTGACTGATGCTCCAGCTAGTTCAAAATTAGAAATCCATACTAAGATCACCAAATTATAGAATGGAACAAAAGGCTCAAGTAGTCTGTTTTCTTGCTCAGTGCAAGATCCACTAGATCAGTGTTTCTCAACCTCAGCAACTTTAAGATGTGTGGACTTCAGCTCCCAGAATCCCCCAACCAGTTGCTGAGGTTGAGAAACACTGCAGTACAGCATCTCTGATAAATGACCATCCAGCTTCTGTTTGAAGACCTCATGCTTCCTCCTTGACTTTAGGGAAGATTCTTTTGCTGGTGTTTACATGCCGCTTAACCATTTTCACGTTTCATAGTCGGCCTTTGCCCCATTTTCACCCAGAAATCTCTTCTTAGACAGTAAGTGTGACACCTGCCCAGATTGCAAAATTCCTAGATACGGCAATAGATAGCACAAGGCTGTTGGAGCCACTGGTCTATGAGGAGCTACCCATAGCACCTTCCCAAAACTGAATCCAGGAGTTATTTTGGGAAACCATTACTGATGAACAACTCAGGTTGTTCAAGTTTGCAATAAAGAGGCCGCCTGAATTCTAGCCACGTACGGTCCCCTCCCATCACCCGCCTTTATTTCCAAAATTGTTGGCTGCAGCTTCTTCATCCCATGCCAGAGGTCACTGCACATGAGCGATTTGAGCCCTCCTCTAAGGCAGCTTGCTACATGGATAGTGTTGCATCTGTTCTAATCATGAATCTTGATCTATGAATAGTGACAGCTGACTGATTGGAGGACATTTCTGGCTGGCTGTGTGGGTGCTATATACTATAATGAGTGTTAGGGAGGTATTAAGAGGTAATGCCAGAAGAACAGAACAATGTCTCATGCTAATACCCTCTTTCAGCAACATAAATTCTAGGCAGAACCAAGACATTTCCCATTTTATCATATAGTATTACAGTCCCTTTATTTCAGTTGTACCTAATGATAGATAATCATCGCATCTGACAGATGCTGGTGCAGCAGAGTGATGCTGCTCACTGCCCTTTGATTAAGGAGCTGCTTTCAGGCCATCCTTAGAATAACTGTTGGAGTCAACCCAGTAGATGAGGAATATATCCATGTTTTACTGTACAAGAAAGCATGCCCAAGAAAGAAAATGGTTTCTCCCTAAATCTACTGCTTTATTTGTTCTGAATATCCTTCTATGAGAAGGGGGCACAACTAACATAAAAGCATTCCAATAAAATAGGCATTTATACAAAAAGTTCAGAATCATCATGAGCCAAGAATAGCATCTGACTAGGCAGTTCAAGCAGCAAGGTTTGACAGGTTCCTTGGCAAGGGAAACACATTACACTATTCTTATACACCCAATTGTCTTGTGCATCCTGTGGAAAATGAAAATAATGACCCATCTGAGCAGTGGTGTCTGTAAGGGATAGTCAAAAAAGTCAAGATGGCAGCTGTGAGGGTGAGATTGAAGCTCTGGTGTGTGTGTGTGTGTGTGTGTGTGTGTGTTACACACAAAAACAGGTAGCACTTCAATCACATTGTCACAGCCACCATCTTGACTTTCTTGACCATACCCTACAGACACTCCTGGCCTGAGACGGCAAGCTGTCAGCCTTGGATCTCCATGAAATGCTGATGCTCCCTATGGATTCCACTGAGTATTTTTCTACTCCTTCTTATGCTTTTGAAATTCAGACAATTCACAGAATCGTGGAGTTTGAAGGGACCTCAGAGCTCATCAAGCCCAACCCCCTGCACATTGCAGGTTTCACTACACCATCCCTGATAGATGACTATCCACCCTCTGTTTGCAAACCTCTAGTGAAGGGGAAAAAACACTCAATACTGTAACCAATTCCACTGATTGACAGCTCTTAATCTCTAGTTCTTCCTAACATCAAATCTGTATCTCCATCCTTGAAGTTTCATTCTATTAATTCTAGTCTTACTCTCTGGAAAAAGTGAGAATAACTCCAAACTTTCTACAAAGTGACAGCACTTCAGATATTTGAAAAGAGCTATCATGTCCCTCTCAACCTTCTTTTCTGAAACTTAAACATATCTCGGTCTTATAAATATTCCTCGTAGGACTTGGTTTCCAGTCCTTTCAGCATCATAGTAGCCCTTCTCTGGACTTGCTCCAGTTTATCAATGTCTTTTTAAAACTGGGGTGGCAGAACTAAATCCAATATTCCAAGTGAGCCCTGACTAAGCCAGAGTAGAGCAGGAGAATCTTCCTGCAATCTGGACTCTACGCTCTTCAAGAGGTCATTGGCCTTCTTTGCAGCTGTATCACACCATTGGGATGTGTTGAGCTTGTGATCCTCTTGAGCCAGATTTCCTCCATTCTGTACATGTTTCTTTTGTTTTACCTATTATCCTCTAATAACTACAAGCACATCCCTTGAAAGCTATTTTATATCTTTAAGATAGGATTCAATGCATGTCAAAAAAAAGTGGAAGACAGCAGAAATACAATCATTACAGAAGAAACAGGTTTCTTCAGAGTCAGGAGAGAAAGTTGATGTGTGGCACAGAGAATGTTTGTGAATTGGGTTCTTTTCATCTTTCATCTTATTCTTCTTCCATGGAACTCAAGGGGGCATGTCTATGATTGTCAGATAATTTCCTGTCCAGTATGGGACACAATTTACATGGGAAAAATACATGCACTATTTTTCTGTTTACAACCTTCAAATTAATTAATGTTCTGTAAATTAGGTCTGCAAATAGTACTAATTCTTTCACGAGGATTGCAATTTTTAAGAACAATGCTTTAGTTCTTTATGGTCTCAGGGCAGTTGAGGGCAATTTGGAAACTTGTTGAATTAAACTGCCCTTGATACATTTTACGCAGAGAAATTCCCTAATACCAGTCACAAGCATATACACATGTACTTGTGAGATTGCAATAAAGGGCATTTAATCCATCAGTATCTTCAGCAGTTGTCATCTAGATCAGGATTCCTCAACCTTGGCGACTTGAAGATGTGTGGACTTCAACTCCCAGAATTCCCTAGCCAGCCATGGTGGCTGGGGAATTCTGGGAGTTGAAGTCCACACATCTTCAAGTTGCCAAGGTTGAGGAATCCTGATCTAGATGCTTGCACTATCTCACAAACAGACTACAAATAATGTAGATTATTAGCAGGTAATCTGCAGCCTAGGAGACAACATTAGCTCTTGGCTACAAAAGGTTCAGTTCTAGAGTCACAGCCACAAGTACAAACAAATGATAGGGCTTAACATGATGGCCTGGTTCACAAAAGATTGGGGGGGGAGGCTGGATCCCCACAACACACTGAACCACAAACTACCCAATCCCATTTTAGCCTAGCCTAGTATGCTGAGTACAATGTGGCCGAGTCACAAATTGTGCTCAGAAGTGGTCTCACACTCTATCAACAAGTGGGGACAGGATGGCTGGTTGGATGTAATGGTCAGTTCACAGACCGACATAAATTCATGAGACAACTTTCTAAACAGTCATTTGAAGCCTTCTCTATGTTCAGTGAAAGCAACCAGCCCCTCACTCATTCACAGAAAAGCTACAAGAAAGAAACTCAAAAAGTCCCCATCTTACTGCATTGAAGGGTAAATTGGTTAAAAATTGGTAGTCCCGTGGCTGAAATTCTTGTAAGCCTATCTTATTCAAGAAGGGTGAACATTTACTTGGAAGAAATATTTTGTTTCCTTGAGGCAACTGCCAAAAACTTGACATCCTACTCCAGTGGCATCTCATCCAATAACCCAGCCATTTTGTACACACGTGGCACAAACTACCATAGAATGATTCATTGCACACAGAAGCTTTCCTAGGACCTAGAATATTCAACTGGATGCGCAAAGAACCCCTCCTTGCATAAAACCAGGGTAAGATTATTCACAGTTTGCATGAAACCAGGGGCAGATTATTCACAGTTTGGATGGGTGGATGGGTCATGTTGGCAAATTGCCACACGCACATTAAATGAACAAGTGCGCCTTATTCTTCACAGAGCTCCTGGGAGATGGATAGAGGATTGTCCCATGGACACTACTGGCTAGATTTGCATAAAATCAGCTCTAACATATGGTATTCTTGAAAAAAAGATGAAAAATTCACATTATAAAGATTTCACAAACTACATGCAATGGAAACAGAGAGATTCGGGCTCCTCATCCCCACCTCTTGGTAAACTTGTGCACAATTTTAGGGTAATTCAGTTGAATAGATTGGCATCAAATTCAGAACAAGCAAAAGGATGTCTTTCTAGCCATACCATTTAATTAGCTTATGGAATTCATTAGTGCAAGATATAATAATGTCAGTATTAGATGGCTTTTTAAAAGTAGTATTAGACAACCCCAGGCAAGAAAAGTCTCCCCCTGAATGTTAGCCATGAAACTATAGAAATAGTCCATCTTTACAGGTAGGATACCTCAATTCACAACGCCCTCTTTCTCCATATACTTGTATATGCTGACCCTTCCCCAGCCTGGTATTCTTTAGATGTGTTGGGCTTGCAACTCCCACATTCCCCAGCTAGATGTCTGAAGACAGAATTCTAAAAATGCAAGTCCCAGCAGTTTTACAAGACTGAAGATGCAATCAAATACAGAGGCCATCTTCAGATTATGTTCACTTGCACATTTAAGCTTGGTTAGTTTTAACTTTGATTTTTTTAAATGCCCTGGTGTGCAAATCCAAGCCATTTGATTAGTTCATAATACAATGAATGGTGCAAACTCAGAATATGGGTTAAATCATTAACCAGGGTAAGTGTGTTTCAAAAATAGAGCCGGAAAAAAAAAGTGATTGGCTCATGCATGAAATGAGCTAATATAGCTCTACTTGTGAATTTGCCTACATTTCTTTTAGCAGCTATAAAAATTCATTTGGTACCTGGCCTGGCCAGCTTGCTATACCTACAAAATAATTCACAGTACTACCCATTTTCTATATATTTGTATACTATATGCAGAAACTAAGGAATACAGACCAGCCTCCTATCTCTGCCGGATATACTCAAGTAGAGGACAAGTAAACTACTACTAGGGAATATTCTAGCACTAGATTTCCTGCATCAAGCATAAAATTGGACTGGCTTGCTTACAAGACTCCCCTCAATTTTATCATTTCATTCCATAAACAGCAGTAGAGGACTATTGATATTATGGGTCTGCCCTCCAACTCTATTCTTTAACAAGTGGCTAGCTTGAGAATTGGGAACCCACCTCTTGTATGCATGCATACCTTTACACAGACAGACATATCAGACTCACACATACATCTCTCTCCCTGGAAGTGTTCCATAGCAGATTAGAGCCGTACAAAGCATTGGAAAAAGAGTCAGGTTAGCAAAAGCAAAGCACCTCTCAGGCATAAAAGCAGCCATGTCTTTTGGATGGATTTCTATGTCTGCTTCAGAAACTGTTCTTCAAGCTCGTCCTGTGGGACTGCAAGTGAATTAAAGCAGCCACGAATGCACTCACCGCATGCAGACAAATGGGGACATCCTTTAAAACAGGTATATGTGCTTTCCAAAGGCTATGGCTGCTTTAATGCTTCAATAGGTACTTTGTGCCCAAAAAATGAACAAAAAACATAGCTTCCCCCCCCCCCCATGCAGAACAATTTTTTCCAGGGCTTTTACAATTCTACTACAGATTAATGCATGTCTGATGGTCATTAGGAGGAAGAAAAGAAATCTAGTTCTTAGTAGTCAAATGACCAGCTGTATGGAGGGAACCAGATTAAGACCAGGAGGAAACTGATGGTTTATTTCCTACCAGCCAGTAGGTTAGATGAACATAGCAAATGTAACTTGTCAACAAGCCTTAGCATTTGAATTATTGTATGAACCCACTGAATGAGACTTACTTCTGAATGGACATGGATACAGTTGCCCAACTAGTCCCAAATAGTATGCTTAGGTGTTTGTTTTTTTAAAGCAATGATATGGGGAAAGACATAGCTTTCCCCCTTCCATCTATATAGAATTTGTTCTTCCCTTCAGTTGGAAATTACTTAAGCATCAGGAATCACTTTCACTTGTACAATCTAGTTACCTATTTTGTAGCCTCATAATTAACAGCGGTCAAGCCTCTTGTTCTCCTCCTTGATGTCTCCTGAAGAGCAATGAAAGCTATGCAATCTGATTCTCAGATGATTGCAAGATGCTGGCAGAGGGACAGTCACATCCCCTCTCATACATAAAAGCAGTTCTGAGGTCACAAATTCTTTGACTTTCCTATCTGAATATATGGCTCTGGTAGAAGGAAGTTCAACCACTACAGTTTTACCACTCAGCCGTTTGCTGAAACACCATAGTTCCAATTTTCTAGTATATCACTCTGGTAAATCATTGCTTTTTTTTTTTTTGACTTCTTGTTAAAGAAGAGTTATCATGCTTCAGAGCTTATTCTCTAGAACAGGGTTCCTCAACGTTATGTGTGGACTAACTCCCAGAATTCTGGGAGTTACAGGAGTTGAAGTCCACACATCTTAAAGTTGCTGACGTTGAGAAACCCTGCTCTAGAAGCTAATCCTTTGGGGAGTTTTCTACCACATGAAAAACACTGATGTCATGCGATGTATAGCAGGCAGAATCCAGTCCCCTGCAATTTGGAATAGCACTAGTGAAGTGGGGACATGGAGTGCAATACCTGTGACATAAGAACTGAAGTGTTAAAAGATCATTTTCATTTGTCGTCGCGAACAAATGAAACAGTGAAGAGTGTGTTGCAGACAGCATAAGCACCTGAAAATTGCTTCCCTGAATAATGGCTACCTGACCCACCAATGAATTACTTCTAGATGTATCAGGCTACAATTCCCATCATTTCTCCTTACCTTCTCTTCATGTTCAAGCTCAATATACATGGTTCTTTCTGTCTTTCTCGACAAAAGCCTTTCCCACGTCTCCTGACCATCACCACCATTACAGATGGATCCCAGCTGTTCTTTCCTTGCAGGGCAAAGTCTAAGACCCTCGGTGCAACTCAAGTCTTCCAAATGGTGCTGCCTGACTATAATTCTTAATGTAACTGAAGAAGGAAATCAAATATGAAGAAGATCCATACATTATTTAATTTTCTTAATTTTGAACCTAAGTCTAAACCTTGACTTTCATTTCAAGGTTCATTGAATCTTCTTGTCACTGTTCTGGCCCCACTTATGTTTCACTCAGAGGGCAAGTGCAGCCTCAGCTGGCAGAAGGTTGCCCACTGTTTAAGAGTAATTTATCTTACTCTTAAACAGTGGCATTCAGACCTCTGAAGAAAGCTCAAGCAGCAAGCCAGTCTTCTGCATTTCTCCAAATGTTTTTTTTACTCCCATGCCATCTCCCAGTGCTGAAACCCACCACAGGCACCCATTTAAGAGAAAACCATAAAAAGACAACAGTACTTCTGACGTGTACTGTTCAGGGGAAGAAGATATTTTAGTGTTCTGGTATCTCCAGATGAGCCCTGTCTGGCTACTTGGAGACTTCCCAGCCCTTCCTCCAGCCTCCCTTGGCAAACCTAATTGAAGAGTCTGTTCTGCTAAAGAGCAGGGCTTCCTAGACCTTCAAGGTCATTCTAATTGCTCCCTTGTGTCTTAAACAGCCTCTGTTTCAACCCATTTTTGCAAGAATGATAGAATTTCTCAGTTCACTGGTTCAGATAATCCCTCTGGTCTCAGAAACAAACAGCAGTAATAAGGGACTGTAATGCCCTAGGAACTTATTTCAGATTTCTCAAACTTTCAGCAGGTTTCTCATTTCAGGGAGCCGAAATGAGAAGCAACTAACCTTGAAGGACATTCTTGCGGCATCATCCCTTGTTGCCTGGGAGGAGAGTGGCGATTTCCAGCATGCCTCCTGGTTAGCGCTGAAGCGGGCATATAGTGGCATCCATCACGTCTCTGCTTTGGGCAGGAGCCAGTCACCCCAACTGAAGAGCAAAACAAAGAGAAATGGATCAGAATCAGGTGAGCAGGGATGACAGAGGAGCAAGCCATAGAAAGAGAGGTCAGCCAGAGTTTTTCCCTTTGGCCCTGCAATGTTGGCTTCAAGCCAGTTTGCCCAGCTGCTGTAAACCAACCTCCCCAGCAAAATGAAGCTAATATTAGGAAGGCTCATTCTCATGTTAATGTAAGCTTACCTCATTCCACCCCTCTGGATGAACATAGGAACGGAAACCATCATTTTTACTAGGTTGCTTCACAGCAATAGTGCCAGTTCTTTGGACACGAAAGTTCTCTCATTTGTAATAGCCTTCTTGATGTTAGTTAAAGTGGAATTGTTGTTGCCAGTACTGTAGTTGTGATATGTTTATTGTACCATGACTGTTTTAGTTGATGCAATTGTGTTTCATTTTGTAAACTGCCAAGAATTGCTGACATCTGCCAGTTTATAAATTTACAAATGAAATCAAAAGTAGGACTACTATGTGTGGACTGTAAAAACCTGGACAACAACTGGATGGCAGTGAAGAATTAGATCTGTTGTGTATTCTTTACTACCATCTAGTGGTCATCTGGAACTTTGCAGCTCAGGTGTGATAGCTCTATAACTGAGCTGAGAAGTTCATTATGGTTTAATGTAATTTGAGCATTGAGAGTCATCACAGGTTTGGTCCCAATTCAAATAATATATGTAACAAAATCATGTTGGAGGATCTCATAGAGGGATATTTTTTCATTGTGGCTTGAATATATCTTCCAAAAAGAAACTTTTGTTTCTCAGAGCAATTGAGAAATCAGACCAAATGTGGACCATTCATTTCACGTATATCCAGATATGTATATGAATAAGCAGTGAAGAATCGGGCTGAAACAATGAGAACTTTAGAGATTGCAATTGTCATAGAATATTTCTTTTCTCATGACATGAGTCATCCCAGATCTGGGATACCAGACTGGAAAAAAGTTGGTATTCCTGATCCAGGGTAAGTTTTATCTCATGAGAAATAAAGTTTTCTATCAGAATCACAGTTATTATACTGCCGGATTTGGATCTATAAGCCATTTGTTTCTTTACTACATTTATGGCCATCAAGCCTGTGCAGACTTCAGAAGTGACATTAAAGCAGCTGGACCTTCTCCGGGCTCCTGAAAAAAAGATGCTGCTGCTTTAAGGAATTCACTTATTAAGCCTGAAAAGGGTCCAGCTGCTCTAATGAGTAGCAGAGGTGCTGTGCTTGCACATGGTTCAAAGCATGTCTTTGAATCCTTTTCAAATCAGCCCTAATGGCCACCATTTTCTAGGAAGTTGGCATAAAGAATACACATCTTGGCTCTTCTTCTTTTTTTGCGACCAGTGAGTTTTGCAAACCAATTGATTATATCTGCTTATTTCATCTGTCTCACACTTGTTTATTGATAGATGATTGACAGTTACCTCTGTAATTTTATGTACCCACGCTGTAATCACCAGGATTTTGCACCAATCAATCATGTCCACAGCAGGCCAAAACTTTCTGGATATGAGATTTTAACGCTAGTGGTGAGCAAAAAAAGGAACAAAAGCCCAGTTCTTTTCCTACCTTTTACCCTCATGACAATCCTGTGAAGTAAGGAAGGTTGAGCAACGAAGAACAACGTGTTCTCTGCAAATAATGTACGGATGAAATTGGGATCTGAGCCTAACCTCTACTTGACGCAGCCAGTTCTGAGTAAAGGGTTAAGTACTGTGGAAAGAGGTTCATCCTTTCTGGACGCTGCTTGTTGTTGCATCTTCAGTTTTGTTTAGACCACAATTCCTATTCCGCTAGAAACTATGGTACAGCTTTAGCTGAGAACTGACGGCTCATATGATGAGCAGACTTTCCCAGCAATTGGATTTCATGGAAAGTGGCTCTAAGCAATGGAGAAGTCCCTTTCTTCCCTGAATGTATTGATTGGTAAGGAAGCAAGAGAACCTTTGCAGGATGTTTCTTTTGTTCAAGAATGGAGGCAAGGAAGTGATATTGCGCATGAGTATCCATACCCTGGAAGGCTGCCAGAAGGTGACGATGAGCATCTCCTTTTATCTACTGGTGGTGATATCTGGGTCAAACTCCAGCTGGTGCTGCTGACAAGCATGGAAGTTAGTGCAGATCGGCAAGTCATTCCACCCCATAGCTGTCCCCAACCTTCTGGACAGGAATCCAAAGCTTCCTAGGATACCACCACAAAAAGTGGCAAAGGGTTGCTTTACCCCCTCCTCCCCATGAGATGGATACAAATTGTGTAGAAAATGGTGCATGCATGCTTCAATACCTCTGCGCTTCTATATGTGCCAGTGTGAATTGTTCAGAAATGAGTTGCACACTTGAGGGTTGGAGCAGCAGTGCAGTGCTTAGAGCCCACCTGAATCTGACATCATCCTGCCATGTAGTATGTGCAGGCGACATGCAGCATGGGAGTGATAGCCAGGAAAAGTTTTAATGAAGACATGTTTTATTTGATCCATTAATCAGCTAATTTAATTGGCAATGGCAAATTTTAATCTGCAAGGTAGGGAGTTTAAAGACACACTGATTGATATTAAGGCTATTTTAGTCTGTAATCCACTGTGGTACGGTAATAGCAAAATGAAAAAGAAATTATAACAAGGCCTTTTCTTTTAACAATGAGAAGCAGCCTTTCTTTATTAAATGGTTACTTTATCTTAGCAATCTTTTCAGCTTGCTAAAAGGTTTCAATGACATGAAGATTCATTTAAATTTAATTGATTAGTTTAAAGGCAGAGAATTAATGAACAAAAGCTTCTTTGGTTTTAATATTGGCTTTATTATAAACATCACAATGATTGAGCTGGGATTATTGGGGGTAGTACTATTTCTGAATAGTGTAGAGAAAGAAATTATAGTACTATTTATTACCTGCAAATTCAAAGTATTTCATAGATATCACTGAGGTTTACCTCTAAAAAGTTTCAGATTGCATTTGGAATTCATTTACTAGGGAACATCCATTGAACACAATAGGACTGATTTTTTATTAAATATGCATGAGGTTGCAATCGTCCTAAAATGGGGATAAGGGAATGATGGATTGTCTTAATGCTACATTTGAATAGCATCCAGGCTCTGAGATCTGTTTTTAATGCCAGGTTTCAGCTGTGTAACATGTTAAATAATATAGGATTTTTGAGCCCATGAAAACTGCCTTTTCTTGTCTCAGCCAGACATTTGGATTAGATAAAAGAGTTTTATAGGTAAGGTGTTATATTCAGACAGGTTAAGGTCACCCTGCTCTTCATTTATGCAAGTACAGTTCTTAATGTCAGTGCATGGCATGGTTTCATTTTTCTTTTCTACAAGTACTCCTCAATGACTATAACTGGGACCGGAATTTCCGTCACTAAGCAATGCAGTTGTAAAGCACTATGTCATGTGACCATGCCGCCTAGTGATGGCAGTTCCAGTAGTCCCCAGTTACTGTCATTAAGCAAATCATTGCAGGTCATTATGCGAGGACCTCACATGACGACTTCCAACTTCCTGCTGGCTTCCATACTGACTTTGCTTGCAGGAAGCCAGCAGGGAAGGTCACAAATTGCAATCACATGACTGCAGGATGCGGCGATGGTTGGAACTTCAAGGACCAGTCGTAAGTACCACTTGTTCAGTGCCATTGTAAGTTTGAACGGTTGCTGAACGAGTGGTCATCGACCAAGGACCGCCTATATTTTCTTTTCATTCCTTTGACATTTGGTTTTCCTGCATGATTCCTTCTCTGCCCAGAGAAAAAGGTAAATATTATACCAACTGCCAATGGATAACAAAGCCATTGTTATCTACTAGGACTTTTAAGCCAATTTTTCCCAGTAATCCTTGCTAGCAATACTCAGTTAGCATCACCCACAAACGATCACTTGTATCTTGTCTAAGTATTTCAAAAGGACCCTAACATTCGTGGTGTCTTGAAGATTCACAGCAGGATGCTAGATCTTCAACGATTCAGTAATAGAAGATAACTGTCTGTGAGCAAACTCAAATGTCTCGGGTCTCATTGCTATATACAAATCCACAATGATGAATCTTTAACATCCCAATATTATGACTGCAAATGGTACGTGTCACTTTACTAGCAGAGTGAGGGGCTTTTTCTAGTAAGGGATGGGCTACATCGTAACTGTGTGGTTGCTCTGCTATGTGGGAAGACCAGCCGGAGGACAAAGGTGATATCCTCTGGGGCAAGACATGCTGCTCTCCAGGATTGTTGCAGCAGTGCTGGAGTGTGCCTTTGGGGGGGGGGGTGGAGCAAATCCCGCCAATGCTCCTTTCTCAGCATTTGAAAGGGTCTTTGGATTTTCTGCCCCTGCTTGTCATGTTCCTGTTTTACAGCCAACAAAATGGCCAATTAAAAAAAAGTTCTATATATCCATCCCAATTTGTACAATGACAAAAGAAGCCTAGTCACATTTGGGATCTTTCTATCCTTTTTCAATATAGCTGCTGTAAATGTAGAGTCTTAATTACTTGACAACATCTGCTTAGCAGTAAATCAATGCACCCATTTAGTAGATTTAGTCAAAGACTGTGGTCCTGGAGGAACACTTTCAAGACACAATTGCCAGAGCCACTTATGGGCAAAGCAGCATTAAAAGTCCTCCCGCTCATCCTGGGGTACCCAGAGGTGCAGCATCTTGGAATAGGAATCAGTTCGGGAGCTTGAAATCAGCTTTCCCCATTAGAAATTCCAGATGTTTGTGCTGACAGATTCTTTTCATTACTTTTAATGGAGCCCAATTGAAAACAGGGAAAAAACTCTCCCTTCTTTCAATAGACTTTTAAAAGAGATTGGAAGTCAAGCTGTTAAGCGAAAGTGCCCTTGGGTTCAGCACAGGAGAAGTTGTGTGTGGGGCACATCAGACACCTGTTAAATGCAGACCTTTGATAACTTTTATCTTTCACAATGAGGTGCTTTGCAATGAAATGGCATTCAATCTTTCATTTCCCTGCTTCATTAATTTACTACATACAAGCATGTGTCCCTTTTCAAGAACAGATCTAGAGAGATCTCTGCCCCAAGAGGCTTGCAGTTTAAAACAGATGCAGGAAAATAGAGAAAAAATGAAAATGGCGGCCTGGAGAATACTGTGTGATTGAGTCTTAATTAACAATCACCTCTTCTTAATTTTTTGTTTGTTGTTTAACCAAACGAAAGCCAGCATTTGATCTCCACATCTCAGTGGTATAGTAACAAAAAGACCCAAATATAATCTCCAAGTGTCACAGATAATTGGAAGAAACAAGAGCAACTAGCAATCTAATTGCCCCTTTGCAAGAATTACCACAAGGAAATTGGGGCTAAATTTCCTAAAAGAGCACATTCTGAACAAGTGCTTTCATATGAAGCCACCTTTTTATCTAACCAAACATTGCTGATGTCAAAAGCTAAGCAAATTCGGACCCAATTAGCATTTGGATGGGAGACAAGGAAACACCAAGAAAATAATATGCACCTATGTAATCATCAAATCATCTAGTTTGGCAGGGGGAAGATTTCACTTTTTCTCTTTTTCCCTGAAAACGAAGGGACTGCAACCACCTAACAATTTATCCTCAAAATTAAGCTCATTCTCCAGGAGCCTTACTTCTAGGCTGGTATACTTAAGAATGAGCCTTTTTAGCCCAAGCGTATAAAACACATTCAAATGGAACCCTTTGCTTTGAATTTCCTTTCTCTGACTTATCTGTTCTATGTTAGATCAATTTCACTATTGTAGAAATAGAACTATTAACTGAAATTGACGAGACCTCCTCTTGACAGTTGTGGGTTTATTGGTAATGATTATACATTGCAGTTGTGTACTCTGTGTGTGATCTGGCCAATGCAATTATGGCATTGTGCATATTGGTGACTGAGCAGGTTCACATATGTGTAGAAGGCCACGTGTGGTTTGCATTATTCTAATTGTCAGATAAAGAATACCTACCCATCTCCTTAGAGCTCTTGTAAGCCTGACCAGGATTGAAGGCTTTCATCTGATTGGATGCTGTGAACATTGATCATGGACTGATGAATCTGCACTGTCCTACTGAGTAATTACAGGCCTTTCCACAGTGTAATATCATTCATCAGTGTCCTGATACAGTAAAGAAAAAGGGAAAAAAAGCATGCTTGGAAAAAGCTTTTTCTTCCTTGTCCACATTTTTTCTCCTTTCTTACCCTGGCCAATCTAAATACATTTACTCTTCAATAGTTTTACCCGTGCACTAGAATGCGAGTATATTTCTGAGTCTAACATTTAAAAATAGACAGGATGGTTCATGCAGTGATCCATCTAACTTTGAATTCTCTGGTAAGAATATAAGATGACCCCTGCTGCATTTGATCAAAGGCTCATTTAGACCAGGATCTTATTTCCATAATGGGCAACTAAGTACTAGTGGGAAGTCCACAGACCTCGGGCATGAGTGCGATGGGACCTATATTCGTATTCCCCAATGACTATGACTTAGGGGTACTTGCTATTTCTGGTAATAAACAGCTGTTATAACTGAGCTCCACTGAATTTGTCCAATCTCTCCCAGCTGATAACTATTACATTCTATAGAAGCAAATTATATAGATTAGTGATGTACTGTCCTATGCAAAGTAGTCCTTCTTTGATTCCTGAATCTTTCACCATTCTACTGGATTTTAGTACTATTAGGTAGTAAAACTTTCTACTATTCACCTACCATATGCCTGATTCTGTATTTCATTATCATGTTCCCTAGCAAATGGTATTTTGGTAACTTCAGAAATTTCAAACCTTGATCATTCCAGCCAAACTTTTCTGAACTCTTTCTTTCTTTTCTGGCCCTAAATATATTCTTTATGAGGTGGAATCTAGAATTGTACTGAAAGCTGTATATAATATTTTAAATGTGATCACATCATAGAGCTCTATAAAAGCATTGCAAGGCTGGGAGTTCAATCTGTTAATCCAGAGGTTCCTAAACTTTTTGCCATCACACCTCCCTTTAGTGTAATCCTAATGTATCCACCGCCCCTAAAAATCCAAACACCAAAATGAACACAAACGAATAATGAAAACCATACAATGAAACTCTGAGAAAAGTGGATTTATTGTAACAATGTCATTAACAGGTTCTTCACATCTCCCCTGGACTCTGTCTGCACCTCCCAAGGGAGGGACACCTCACCATTTGGGCAATCCTGTGTTAATCCTTCTCTTAATGCCTTTTCCAGAGCAACTGCTCTTTGGGCCAAGTTTTCCATCAGGCTATCCCTCCCACTCCAGTTCCCTTTCCTCGTCAGTCGGTGGGAGCTCAGATCCCATCAGCATGTGTGTGAAATGAGGATTTTTTGTTCCAAGGTACCTGGTTTACAATGTAATTAAGTGTTAAACGTTATTCCACCAGTTGGGTGAGAACTTTTCTGAAATGTATGTGAACCACTATCAATAAGGAGTCAAGAACTTCTTCAGCTAAGATTTTCCCCTCTGAATTAGTTCTATTAAGGACTTAACCACTTAATCACTGTTTTGCTGTTTGGGTGTTATTGTTGTTTTAAATTACTAATTTCCTTAAGTGCCCTACTGACATAAAGGCACTTTACAATATACATTGTAAAACCATTTATTTATTCCATTTGTATGGCCCCATGGCTTGTACAATACAACTCTGTGCAACTAATATCAGGTTAAAGCAACAATAAAAAATGGCTCCAAAAAACCCAGAAATAAAAACATACCATATCCAAGGCCAATCTCATTCTTAGCGATATCCCTAAACTAGGCTTACTTAGCACCCTGGCTCAATGAGTAGCATTTATTTATTTGTATTATTTATTTATTTTACTGATTATACTTCTAACTATGAAGTTTTTCAGTAGTTTGCAATCAAAAATAAAATCAGTATCCAAAACAATTAGAATAGCACTTAAAAACAGAAAACCAACCATTAAACTCAATAGCTAAAGGCATAGTTTAAAAACATGTTAGAACTCTTTTTAATAGTGTGCATGAAATGGAACATATGTTTTATTTTGAGCTTGGAACAAAACAGTCATACCAGAAGCATTGTATTTAACTGTGCCCCATTAGAACAATTCTCCAAATGTTTCCAGTGTTCTGGTCATATGTAACAATGGAACTTTAAACAAATCTCTTGTTTTTCAGCCCAGGGTTACAGGAGTAGATGGAGTTGAAATCCTTGCTGACTACTATCAGCCATTAAAGTTGGCCAAAAGGATTATTTTAAAAAGGTCAAGAAAATTCCCTATAGAAAACAGTAAGATAAGCTCTGGTCTTATCAATGAAAAATCAGTGAGTTTAAATTAGCTTCTCTTTCCTGGTCCTTATTTCAGTAGAGAGGTATTTTCAGTTCTTTAAAGCCTGGAGATATAAAAACCAGGTAGTCAGATGCAAAAAGTGCTCTTCATTACTATAGTATTTTGCTTTAATTTTTTTTAAAATTGCAGTAAAGTGCTGTGCTTTAAAAAAAAAACAGAACAGTATAGCACTACTGCAAAAAGAAACTAGACTTGTTGCTAGATTTTAGCCATAAATTTTGACTCTCCAGATACTCAGGGACTTGCTTAGAGCAAATGCTCAGAGGGGTGGACACAGTTAGAAAAGTTACTTCTTTATAGCCCAGATAGAAGTCATAAAATACACAGAAAATCTGTCTCTTGCAGAACCCACAAATCAAGCCCTATTTACCTACCTACCTTCTCTAGAGTGTAAATCCAATTACTTTTCTTCCCACAACTTTGAGTAAACAGACATTTGACCTTTCTCTTCCCAACCTTGAGACTGGGGAATATCTGTTCAATGTTTACATAATGGTTCAGTCTAGTCTGAGAATCACTAGATCCCACCTCATCAGCCCCAGCTCTTACAGAAATAAATAAAAATATGTTACTGCCACATTCTTCAACCAATGAACAAATCTAAATATCTCTAAAGATCATCAGGGCAAAACAACAATAACAAACCTCAGCAACAATATTTCCAACCCAATATAGAATCTTTACATTTATCAATTCACTTAGATTTCAATATCTATAAGGCACAAGAACATGCATGGAATACATCCCCCAAAGCTCAACAAAGCATCCCAAAACAATACAGGAGCTTTGTACTTTTAAATGCACCCTGAAACTCAAGAGGTCAGAAGACGGTGCACACAATGCACACGAACACCAAAGCTCAACAAATCAACACTGCATTAACAGTCTTTGCATTTTCACAAATTCATCAGCATTGTTCATGATGCAAAGTACTACAGGCATACAGACAAACCTTTGGATTACCTGCTAGCAAAATGAAGCACAGCACAAGACACATGCCACCCCCCCCCCCCACTACATAAACTCTGATTTCCCCATATTAAGACTGTTTTTAAAAAGTAGCCAGAACTTGCCAGGAAGACAGCCAGTCATGTAGCTGCGAGCAGCCTTCTGTGTTTGACAGCTTCTTTCCTTTTACTGAGTCCTACATCCCTCCATCCAGTCTAAACCTATACAGTAGCAGCAGGAACAGAACAGGTTTTGTTGCTATATTGGTGAGGCTGGAAAAGATTTGGAAGAAAGCAGCCAATCCCAAGTCACAAGACATCAGCCCAGCGACAGTGTGTGGAAGAGATGGAACAAATGAAATAACATTGCTCAGAACAGCCAGGGTTGTTTCCCGGATTGAAATAAATAGCGTGCTTCATTCTGGCCTTGGGAAAAAAAACCCTCTCAAAATGCATTTTTTGCTTCAGGCTTGAAACACTTGAGATGGTCGTTTCAAGGACAGGGATGTTTTGAAAGTGAAACATTTTGCCTACCCCTTTGTTTTTAAAAGAGCAAATCATGAGGTTACATCCCTCATAGTGTTCTCTTAGGAGGCTAAAAGGAAGGGTCTCCTTTAAACATTCTCCGGCACTCACAAGTACAAGAGGCTCCAGATTTTGTGAGTGCTGGAGAATGTGAAGAGGAAGCTTTTCTGGCTTTTGCAAGTGACAGAGGTAAGAGACATGAGGAGCTTTGGCAGACTTAGTAGTGCAAAGTTCTTTGAGGTGAATCCACCTTGCTTTGCACAGGTTTCTGGTCCCTCCATGGTGGCCATCCAGCTGCCAAGAAGAAACATGGGGTAATATCAGTATCTACCTCCTGTTGCTAATCCATAGCAACATCCCCTTCCTGAATAGAGTTGGCCTTCTGACATTCAGCTTGTAATTCCCAGTAAGTCTTTCCCTCCATGGGTTTATGGGTCTATCTTTCCATGTATTTTTCTTATCATTTGACATGACAGTTGCTGTTCCAAATACAGTCTTGAGGTTGGACTGGCCTTCAGCTTTGCCTTAAGGTAGTCTTTGAATCCAGCAAAGTAATCACATTGTCAGAGTTCACAGCAGACATAGATTGGTGTGTCTGGAAACAATACAGAAAGTACAAACCTTAGGAGAGACCTCAGTTTGTGTTCTCTCCTGCCATTGCCACTGCATTTGGAAAAAAAGATCTTTGGAAATATCCTACAAATATCTGATAGCCTGAGAGAGGATGACTGCTACTTGAATGAGAATTAGTTTGCCTTTTTTATGCTACTCTTTCTCCTGGTCTACAAAAGAGCCCTAAACTATCTTCAATTAAAAAAAAAAAACCTAGAGTAACCAGCAATGAAATTAGCTGTAGAAAGCAAGACCATAAAAACAGCAAGACAATGTTCATTTAAAATATTTGAAAATGTGCTGTGGGGAATGTAGAAAGAAGAGCATCTTCCTATTAACACCATCCCACCACTGAACCTTTTGAAATTATGAAAGAAAAAACCCTTCTTTTTAAGAACTTGTGCTATGACCTGTGTTGGAAGTATAGAAAAAGCCTAAGAAAAGAGTGACTAAATCCATCAGCAGCACTGGATCTCTTGGGCATGCCTACAATATTTATCCACGTGGCATTATTCTGACTGCAATCCATAATTATTACATGCTTCTACGATCAGGCAGATGTGTGGGAGCCCTGCCTGCTTCTTGTCCTATCCCCACCCATCACCATCTCTGGTGCATTCCAGCCAAACTGCCCGCATTTCCATTCCATCTGCACAAGCCAACTGCACTGGCTCTGGAGTGGAGTGACCCCCAACTCCTGGCAGGAGTCCTGCAAATTAATTGCGCAGCCTTAATTAAAATTAAGTAATTTTTCATTTGGGGCTGAGCCGGTGCTTTCCTGGTGATTTATTAAAGCAAGCCACGGGTAAATTAGTCACACTCTGACTGTCGTTTCTGTGTGATGGATGGGGTGGAACGAAGTGAGCACAGCAAAGGAGGGATTCAGGCCACCAGGACATAGCATGGCTGGCCTTTCCCCTTCAAGCAGGCATCACTTTCTTTCCTGCCTCTTGGATATAATTGGATGGAAACTGCTTCTCAGGTTGTCTTCTTCCACTCTCTACCTGTGAACAAGAGAACTAAAATCCTGAGGGATTCGTACTCTGCTACTATGGTTGTTGCATCCACTTTGGGTGCTACTAAGGAAGGGGTTATTTCAGCTCTGAAAGAAGAGACAGTTATGGGCTGCTCTTCCTTTAGAATAAAAATTCCACACACACCCTATTTCTCAACAAAGGTGATAAAACACACCAATCTGGCCTTTTAAAATAACTTGTAGATAGTTGCATACTTTTTAAATGCTCTTTGAAAACAGTATGTTTCATGTGCCGGCTTATTTTTCCTTTGCATTCATTATACATCACCCAGATGACACCTCCCAAAAGTCAGGAAATGCATACTTTTAATAAATAATAAACTATGTGGCACCAGACAGACCTGTAATAACAGCATTTCAGTCCTGACTTGATAACACAATTGACCTGGACAAGATCTAAATTACTGTTTGCAACCAATTTACAACCAATAGATCTAAAAGAATTCATATATATGAATTCCCAGTAGAGATTAGATGTGTACTATTGTACACTAGTACATATCTAATCTCTACTGGTTTCAGTATTTCTCAAGACCAAACTAGATTGATCAATTATATGTTATCACATCAGTGTCAACTCTTAGTGACTATATAAATATACCTTCTATAGGATCATCTGTACTCAACCTGTCCCTTTAGGTCTTCCAATGATGCACTCATTATAGCTATAACTGAGTCTATACACTTCCTGTTGATCATCCACTTTTTCTCTTTCCTTTCATTTTTCCCACTATTATAGACATTTCCAGAGAGCTAGGTCTGTGTATAATATGTCCAAAATATAATAATTTAAGCTTGATCATTTGTACCTCAAGTGAGAACTCTGGATTGATTTGTTCTGTAATCCATTTGTTTATTTTCTTGGCTATCCATGATATTCTCAGGAGTCTTCTCCAAAGTTCAAAATTGTCAATACTCTTTCTATCCTGCTTCTTCAAAGTCCAGTTTTTGCTTTCATAGAGTGTCACAGATTCTGATCTTTGAAGATATAGACATGTCATAGCAGCTGAATATGTTTTCCAAGACCTTCATTGCTACTTGATCAAGTGCTAGTCTGCTGTGTATTTCTTGACTGGTGGTTCCTTTACTGTTCATAGCTGATTCTAAAAGGCAGAACATCCACTATTTCAGTATCTTCATTGTCAGTCCTAAGTTTAGTTGCTATACTTGTCATTAGTTCGATCTTCTTTATATTTAATCTTGTATTTAATCTAGAGTTTACAGATCATTTGCATTTTCAGCTATCACTGTAGTGTCCTCAGCACTGATATTTTTTCCTCCAATTTTAAAATGATGCTAATTTCTTCCAATCCAGCCACCCTCAATATATATATTTAGCATATAAGTTGAATGAATAAGGAGAGAGAATGCAGCCTTGACTTACTCCTTTGCCAACCTGGAGCGAATCTGTTTCACTGTGTTCCATCCAGACTGTGGCTTCTGATCCTGTGTACAGGCTTCACAGCAGGACAATCAGCACTTCTAGCATTCCCATCTTCTTAAAGGTATTCTACAGCTTGACATGGTCAACACAAAGCCTTTCTATAGTCAATGAAGAACATATTAACTTTTGAGGGGGGTATGCTTTGGCTTTCTCAATTATGCCTTAGGCATCAGCAATAATCTTATTCTTGGCCTTTTCTAAAACCAGCTTGAACATCTGGCATCTCCCTTTCCATGTAGGGCTCTCATCTGCATTGAATGATTCTAAGCATTATCTTGCTAGCATGTGAAATTTAAAGATATTATAGAATAGTTTGCTCACTCTGTTAAGTCTCCTTTCTTTGGTATTGGTACATGGACTGATTCCTTCCAGTCTGTTGGCCACTGTGTCATTCTCTAGATTTGTTGGCATAATTTTCTTAGAATCTTTACTGATTCTTCTTCTGTTGCTTGCCATATTTCTGTAGATATTTCATCAATTCCTGTAGCCTTCCAACCTGGCAGTGAGTGGAGTGCCAATCTAACTTCACTTTCTAGTACTAGAGGTTCTTATAAATAGAGTATATCTTCTAAGGTATCTTGAATGTTGACGTCTCTGGAGTCCTTGGGGTTCTCTGAGCTTGGTTCTTTTCTTGCAAACATTTCATTCCCAGCTAGGTAATATCTTCAGTGCTAAAATGGGGTGGGGTTTGCTCTCTACTGTGGCCTGCCTTGCCAGTGCTGGTGGGGATGGGGGTTTTGTTTTACTCCTCTGGTAGTTTTTTGATTAGCATATGTTTACTGTTTGATGGTGTGCCTGGTGGTAACCTTTGCTTTGCTGGGTGATGATTGCTGGTGAGGCGGTCTTCTAGTCTTTTGTCTCTTTTGAATAGTATGTGGATGCTGTTTATCTCTAAGTGCCTGTTGACATCTCTGTTGTACAAAACTTTAATATACTCCTTCCAAGTTTGATATTTTTTGGATCAATTACTATGAGTCCATTGACATCCTTTAGCATATCAATTAAAGGTGGGACCTCCTAAGTTCAGAGATCTTTTGAAAGACTTTCTTTGTTTTTCAATGTTTTTATAGATGTTGTTTTAATACTGATTCCTGTCTCTGAAATTCTTTGTTAAGTTCCTTCCTGATATTTTTTTTTTCTTTCTTGTTTTTGGCTTTTCTTTTCCTCCTGGCAATTTCTACTCTTTGTTCTGACATCCAGCAACTTTCCTCTGTTTCTCGGTCTTTGGCAGTCTTTTCGCACATTCATCCTTAACGAATCCTTCTTTGATTTCATTCCACAGTTCATCTGGCCCCCTATCGATGAGGTTCAGAACATCAGTGTGATTTCTGATTTTCTCTTTGAAAATGGCAGATATATGCTAAAGATCACATCATGGAAACTGGTTAGCTTTGTTCTTTCACTTTAGCTTGACTTGGAACTTGCACATGAACAGTTTGTGAACTATTCCATTGTCAGCCTCTGGCCACATCTTTGCTGTTATAACTGAGCTCTTCTACCTCCTTGTGGCAATAATATAGCCAATTTGATCTCTGTGTACTCCATTTGGTGATGTCCATAGGTATATATAGGCATTGCTTTGGTTGTTTGAAGAGTATTAGCAATGAAGAAATAATTGGATTGGCAGAAATGGTTACATTGTTCACTTCATTTCTGTTTCCTAGGCCATACAGTCCAACTATGTTTCCTCCTTACTACTTCCAACTTTGGCATTTCAGGCTCCAGCCACATACAGCATGTCTTCTTTACATGTTCTGTCACCTTCAGATTGAACCTGACCATAAAACCTGTCAATCTCCTTTTGTATCAATGGATGGAACATTAACTTAGATAGCCATCATATTAAAGGGTTGTCTGCAAAGCCTAATTGATATTATTTGGTCACTGGCTACATTGTACACAAGTACTGTCTTTGCTATTTCCTTTCTGACTATAAAAGCAATACCATTCCTTCTTAGTTTGTGTGTGTGTGTGTGTGTCCTGACTAATAAACAGTATGATCTTCTGACTGAAAGGGTCAAATTCCAATCCATTTTAATTCACTGTACCTAAGAAGTTAATGTATAGTCGATTCATTTAATCTTTCACTGTGTTGAGCTCTCCCATGTTTATACTTTTTCCATTCCATGTTCCCAGTGTAATTCTGTCTTTGCAGCTTCAGATTGTATTTTCCTACATGGCAACAACAGCAACTAGACACCCTAAAGGCTTTAATCCCAGCCACCTCATACACACCATGATTCTAAATATTTGTTCGCATTTAATGTGTGAGGCCTTTTTCAAAAAAATGCATAAAACAATAGCCTTGTGTGCTGAAAAAGTACTGGAATCGCCACTGGCATGGAAAAGCAATTTAACCCTCTCTGCCACAGGTGAGGTCATAAGGCAAATTTCTGCTCTGAAATCTTCTGCTACCTTAGGACAATATTTTAGCTAAGGTCATTTCCAGACAGGGACAACTTAGCCACAGTAATTTATGCATTGGTAACCTTACAGCTTGATGATGTAATGCTTACTAGAGAAGGCTGATTTTATACATGATCCAGATATAGTAGCTATTGCAAGATGTATCTGCTAGGATGCTGTGTGGTCAGCCTAGCCACAGCTTTGTTACAGTTGTGTATCTATATAAGATTTTGTATTAACTAATAAGATCCTAAAGCAGATAATGTCTTACCCATAGAGACTGCCTGATTCCTGCCTTCCTTGAAAAAGGACCTTGGATATTCACTGGGCTTCATTATGAGGCACTTATTTCTATTTAAGTGCATACTAAAAGTATTTTTATTTACCCAGGTGGATGACGTTTCCTTTCCTTATAGTCCTGCCCGACTCATGGCCAACTGATTTGTTTGTTTTGTATGTTCTAATATATTTTAAGATTTAAATGTGTTTTATTTTAAACTGTGTAATAATTACTTTAATATTGTACACTGTCTGGCGCTGCAGTGCATGAAAGGCAATGTAGAAAAGTTTCCAACAAGTAAGTTGGGGGAAAATATGCCATGGGTATCAATGGGCATTTTTTTCAAAATATGTATACCACTCTGGAGAATGAAATTTTCTCAGCCTCGCATCAGTGGATGAAAATGGTGTATTTTCACTCTGGAGATGCTATGAGCCCTAGCCCACCACAGATGCAACCACCATTAAAAGACTATTTAGCAACATGTCTGGTTAGGCCTTTACTTTCCCCAGGCATTGATGCCCCAGCAGGAGTGATAGCAGTATCACTGCTGGCAGAATGGTCTACTCTGCCTAGCACAGAGTTTTGTATTTTAGCATGAGATTCTTTGTCTCCATCCCACACTTCTGCCTCTGTGCTCATGCAATGAATATTTAGTGTGGGAAGAGCCTGAGCAGATGCTTTGTCAGGGAACTTTAATTTTTTAAAAGAAAAAAAAATTAATAGCTGCAGAATAAATGTAAAAACGGATCTGGGTTAGAGGTAACCTGTACTACACCAACAGAGACAGGCAACATGAACAACACAAAGGAGGCTCATGATTAGTAATGGGTGGGAAATAGAGTGGATGGCTTTACAGTCCTCTGTCTGAAAGGCTATCAAAGGATACTTCCTATTCTGAGTAATGTTCTTCCAAGAGCTGACCAACCTTTGTCTGTTTGAAGATGGAGCTCTAAAATAAGGGAGGGACCTAGAAGCTGCCCATTGAATAGCAGCACCTGGGCAGCAGACTGAATAGGCAAGTATCCAAAGCATTTGATCACAGGGCTATTCCTCACAGCCAAACCCCAGTCCTTGAGCCAGAAGAAAACTCTACCAACATAACATTTGCTGGCAGTACTGGCATGATATACAGTAGGTATACAGGCCACATTCAGGGATTAGTAGATTTCCCCAACTTTATTTTCCTCCACTGCCCACCAAATGTCATCAGCCAGCCAAAAAACACCCACCAATCACTTTTTTTAACTGGGATGGGCCTGGGAAAGAAATGAGTCTTGACACATGGCTACAGAAGCAGATTTAAAACTCTGTTGAAGTCGAAACTCTCTTTGAGTTTGCACAAGTGTTTTGCCTAGATGCATTCCAAGAGTGTCTGACTATTGGCTGATATCAAAGGATTTAATGCTATTCCAGAAGAACATTAAACCCATGTTCAAAAGCAGCCCAAACAACAGCTCACAGCCATGGAGAGGACAGTGCTATGATGCAGCAGACACAGAGGCAATTTTCTCGGTCTTTCACTTAACTGTGTAGCCTCCCTCAAATTGCTGTCAGGCTGATCCAGGTCTCTGATGTGGGATTTGGCTCAGGGACCTATGGGTACAAAGGGAAAGTCCAGTTCAAAAGAATTGGACTCTTACTGCCCAAGCCAGAATGGTCCTGGAGGACTGTTCCCAGGGTAGGCTGCACCAACCTAAAGTAGCCCATAGGAGCTGGGCCAATTCCCTATCATGAGAGTAATCTGTATCAGCCACAGAATGGTTAGTGAAGCATGCCAGATTGCATTGGGTAAGAAGGACAATACTACTTTAAGACCAGAACAGCCAACAATGACTTACGATTGCCTCTAGTATGGACTGGGGGCCCGATGAGAGCAACCCTAAGAGGCCACAGCCCCAAAAAAGAGGCTTCCAGGAAATGCCTGTGTCATGTTTAGGTACAAGTTAGGAAAAACTCCCAGTCTCCCACACCAACAGCAAGAAGTATTATATTTCTACCTAAATCTTTATTTTTAAAACCATTACATCAAAATGTGCATCTATACATGTAAATACACATGTGCAAATTGTTGGCCCATTGTCTCCTCTTTGGCTTGAACATTTCAGGATTTTTGCAATGAGGAATTGTTTATCATAGCAGCCTTTTTAGCTTAAGCTAGGTTTGAGAAGATACAGTATGCTGCTTTTGCAGATTTTAGAGAATATAAAGAGATTACATATAAAGGCAGGCTCTTATTGTATTGCAGCAATGAATATTGCTCCCAGAATTCCTGGGCAGCATAAGAATTCTAGGATTTGTTACTTCATTACATCTGAAGGACATAAAGCTGAAGGAGGTGGTCAGAGTACGCACCCTCAGGTTTTCACTTTTCTCCATGCTAATCAAGTCTAAACACAATCTGTTCCAAACAGTGGCCAAGAAAGAGGGAATGCAATGACTTTCTGGCTTCTGCAATCCCTTCTTTGCATGTTTAAAAATTAATTATTAAAGGTACGTGGTATATTTATGTCTAGGCCAATCCTAAACCCAGTGAAAAAATCAGCTTCATTCATGGTGGGACGCATCACAGAATTTCATCTGTTGCTTTAGAAGGTTACAGGATCACAGTGTTTGAGAACTCTGCTTTCAAGAATAAGAAACCATCAGTGTTCCTAAAAGTTATCATCATTGTTGCCAGAGGAGGCTTTTTAGGAGGAAAGCTGCGTGGATGTTCATGTATGGAGACAGAATATCCTCATCTGGATGCCGAGGGATGGAAGCTGTTGCCCAAGCTCACTTTCCCAAAACATGCTGCCTACTCTGCGTTGGGCTGCATGGTGCCATCCCCTCTCCCCACCAGTCTTGATTACAATTCTGCCACTGTAAGCAGTGCTGATGAGAGCACAGCACTGTCAGTTGTGAAATATGGCATTAGACAGCTTAATGGCACAGAACTCCTGCAGCACGACTGTTTGAGAAACCCCATTAGCTGACTGATAGAAATGTAAGATGATAAAATAACTATTTATTCTGAGCCTAGTGACACAAGTGCAGAGGCAGAGAGAGCACGGGGAAAGGTTGCCCCTTTGGGAAACAGCACTGAGCAGGCAGACAGATGGACCACAGGGAAACCTTCCTGTGCCTCCTAACGCTGCCTCTGAAACTCACAAGATCTCAACAGGTGTTGCACTTTGCAGGCATTGCAAAGTGGGGTCCAACACACACATTCTGTAAAATTGCTACCTCCTGGGCCACAGGTTGGGCCTATTCTTCTAAAATCACCTCTTGGTGACTGAAGACTTGAGCCGATTTTAAATGGGATAAGAGCCATGGCTGGTGAATGGGGTGTCCTTGCATGCATATATTTCCCTTTTTTCTATCTTAGGGGCATACACTGAAGGTTTTCCCTTTTTCTTCATTGTGTTAATCCTACTCTAGATCTCACTGTAACAGTTTTATTATGTTTCCCACCTAAAACAATGGGAAACCGCTTATTTACAACATGCAAAGCCTCCAAAACCCATCCCTGAGATGAAATCAAGCCATGGGTGAACTTAATCCTTAGCCCAATGGTAACACCACTAGATTCTGACACCCATCATCAATCCATCTGCAATGAGCTCATTTCATATTCTGCTCTCTTATTTCATCACAGGCAGATGAACTTAAGGTCAGCCCATCTCAACAGACCATGGCAGAGAATCATATTGTGGAATTCCCTAAGATTGATGTTCAACAGAGACCTTAAGGTAAAAAGAGCCAGAAGAATCTATGGCTAGTAAATCAATGTTGTATGACAAAGGAGTGGAAGCAGCCTGCTCAGACAGGTGCTACAGGAATAGCAATGAGTGATCCACAGATGTGCCAGTCAGTGGAGAACAAGAGTAATTATCTGTGTTTTACTGTTCACACATTGCTGCTGGGTTAAAGCCAGGGCATGGCTGGCTGTCTTCTGTGAAGTTAATCAGCTGCAAGTGGCCCTTATTCCTCTAACTTGGATAAACTGACACACACTAGCTCAATCTTCACATTCTGGTGTTGTTTGGGGGTGGGGGAAAGTGTATTCCAAATATAACACATCTAAAGGGGCAAAAGGCTATAGTAGCTGAGTACAGTTATACGAAAAGAAATTTGCCTCTTTGGATTTTCTGAATGTTTGCAAATCTTTGCTAGTTAATGTTACTGGCGCTTCAGGTGTGTGCATGAGTGTAGGCTTGTCCATATGCCCTTTGATTACCAGAGGCTTATAGGGGAAGCTAATGAAATAGGACAAAGTCAGATTTAGGCAGGAGAAGTCCAGTCTGAATAGAGCAGTCAAGTCTAGGTAGACAGTTAAGTAGAGCCCACTCAAGGCATAGTATGGTAAATTAAGGTGGAAACCCACTAAAGGACAATCAGGACCAGGAATAGCTCCAATATCATCCCCTACATCTAGTAAAAGACTGCTGAAACCATATACAGAAAGCTACTATTTGAATGAGTTAAGCTTCCCCAGGGAGAAGCCAGTTGGATTGCTAAAGGGCCCTCACCTAATTTCAAAGTTCTGTGAGACTGGAGAGATATGATATCTACCCTAAGTTCATTCTAAATATCAGAAGATAATGGCAAGCCTGAATCATCTAAACCAGAGGGACTTGAATATGTGACTATCCTTTGTTCAAGGAAGCAATCTCAGCAATATTGCTGTCAGAGTTTTCTGCTACATGGTGAAAGGTCTAAAAGCCTGGAATCATGGCAGTGAATGTGTGAAAGACAGATGTGAATCATTTGATCAGACATGGCTTCTCTTAGAAATTCAAAGTAGCACTCAAGTAGGCATCAGATATGGGAATCACAGATTGTGAGGCTGAATGTGTAATTGTGGTCCTCAGAAGGATAAGATATGGGGCAAAGATAAACCTGTTTGCATTATATGTGAGAACATTCTGATTTCTTGCTATACTAATGGCACCAGAAAAAAAAATATATGGGGGGGGGGACAAAATATTACTTAGACTGGCAGTTCGACCTTTCTTGAATATTGATGATAGAACAAGCTACACCACCCATTCTGAAGACAACAGACTAGCTAGGGGGCAAGAGTTAGTTTGAGTGTCATGCAACTGCCACTCCGGCACCTTACCACTTCCATCTCCCAGCATCAACAATCTAGTGCAGCATGCTGGCTGGGGAATTCTGGGAGTTGAAGTCCACACATGTTAAAGTTGCCAAGGTTGAGAAACCTTGACCTAAGATGACTGCCTGTTTAAAGTAAGACAAATCTTGTCCTGTAATCTTTCTGCATATCACTGGAATGAACTTCTCACATGCATTACTATTGGTTTGTGGATCAGAGTTGATTCACTTCTGCTTTGCCTCATGCAACATAGGCTCTGCTCATTAGGGTTCTTGTGATTTAACAGATACTAGTAAGAGGCATGTGGAAGTATTGTGGGGTTCTTGTGGAAGGCTGTAGGCAATAATAATACACAAACAGATTGCAGTGATACTTTCTTCAATCATATCTATACCAGAAGTGAGTACAGAAAAATTAGTTTAGTGAAACAAGAGGATGACAAGGAGGAAAATTATTAAGAGAGGAGACTTTTCCCATATAAATGTAATATAAATATTAATGGGGGACACTGTCTGGGTAGAGTACTGCTTCATATCCTTCAGAGCACCCAGACTTTTACAACTGTAAATGGCACCATAATTGGAAGCATGGCTTAATTCCATGTATAAATCACACTGCAAATTCCTCCAGTGTTAAAGAAGTTATCCCAGTGAAATCACACCATATTAGCTAGTTCCATTTGGAATGCTCTCAAAGCGATGTGAAACAAGACATTTTTTTAATATAGGGTAGGGTAGTTGTTCTCTTAAGGTATAAAAAAACACTACATGTCTTGAATGGTCCCAATAACGTATCATGAACACACCCAGTTCTATAAGTTCAAGGTACTTCCCATAAAGAAATAATTCATGACTTGCCACAAATCAAAGGTAAATGAAACCCATGCTGTATGAAGTAGATCTTAGTTCTATCTGAATCAAACAGAAAGAGAAAGGAGGAAGAAATTGCAGGAAAAACAAATCACAGGAGGACAAAACATCTTTGCTTCCGTATATTAATTTCCACCATCATCTGGCGGTTGGTCTATAGCTATTTGTGTTGTGCCTTTTCTATGACAGAAAGCCTGGAGAAAGTGATGAGCGTATCTGAAACATTTGACAGCAGAGGGCAAGTTGTAACAAGTAATTAAAGGAAAATTAAAGTTTTACTTAGGATTTTTCAAACTAATTATCTTTCTCCAAAGATACTTTCTCTGACACACCCAATGGAGAATATTCTGTTATTTTGTTAGCTCTCCAGGCAGTGACATGAGCTGCATGCTACAAAGGTTTTCAAACTGGCCAAGTAAATGCCTAATGTAAGCAGCATGTACAATGGAAGTACTATACCTTGTGCCAGTGTTTCTCAACCTTAGCAACTTTAAGATGTCTGGACTTCAACTCCCAGAATTCTCCAGCTAGCATCTTAAAGTTGCTAAGGTTGAGAAATACTGCCCTATGCTGCTCTGCCTGCCACTTAATCAAAACCACCCATCTCAGAGAAATATCAGCGGTGGTGTCACAGATGGATACAGCTGCCCAAATGAAGAGAGCCAGTAGAAAAATTAGACCTTTATTGACGGATTAGACCACTTTTTGTTGATATACATTAGACTTATAAGAAGAATCAATTGGGGGGGGGCTAGCAAAGGCATGGTAGAGAGTTTCCTTTTTGAAATGTTAAATGTTTGTAACTATACACATACTGTGTCTTACCAAGACCTTCTAGCTGGCTCAGCTAGTGGAAGTTCAAACATCACACTTGAGCTCAGTTCTGAGCTACAACCTCCCCCTGTGTATGTTTTCCCATTGACTATAATGCAAATTTGTCAAATGCTTGTACAGGGAGAGAGATTTGCATGCAATTTTTAGATATGGTAACTTCTTCTAGAGAGAATGAAGCCTGCCAAATGTCCAATTGTTGTAAAAGTGGTGTGTGTTAATGTATCTTCTTGGGTTGTTCCATTTTAGGTTTTTTTAAAAAAGAAAATTAATAAATGCCTTTGGTGGCTTTGGAAAGTGAGGCAAGATAAAACCCCCACATCTGAAAAAGAATTTAATGTCAATCTGAGCAAAATCATTCCACTCTCTGCACCACCAATGAAATTTCAAAATAATTAACTGAAGGCCAAGCAATGTATTTGAATATCTACCATTGGATTACTATCACATTCACTTTATAAACATTATTTTCCCATTTGCTTGACAACATGTGAATAAAATGTGCCTTAACAGTGAAACAGAAGCAAGTACTGCTGTTTCTGTCTGCCTGTTGAATTTTTCCTGCCTACCGTGTAGGACAGCCATGTTAGTCTATGGTAGCAGAAAATCAGGATTGTTTTAAGTCAGCCAACATCTTCATGCCTGAAAGCCTCTCCTGTTCTTGAGATTCATTGATGACATTTTCATCATCTGGGCCCATGGGAATGAATGAATGAATGAATCTTTCACCAAACTGTATCATGACTTCAACAACTTTCATCCCACAATCAACTGCAGCCTAGACCTAGAGAACAAGTGCGCTTCCTTGAAGCCATGGTGAAACTATACAATGAATGGACATATAAACACCACGTTGTACAGGGAACCTACAGATTGCCATGCACACCTATATGCTTCAACTTCCATCTAGAACACACCACTAAATCTATCACCTATAGTCAGGCTCTGTGTTACAACTGCATATGTTCTGACCCACGTGACAGAGATGCTAAACTGAATGGATAAAACTAGACATTCAGGTTACTCACTCAATAAGATCAATAGACAAATCAATAGAGACAGATTGATTGCCAGGGAGGACCTATTAAAAGACAGACCACAACAACAGACCACTAGTTGTTGCTCACAGCTCAAATCACTCCAACACATTATTAATAAACTACAGCCCTTATTGGACAATGATCCCGTACTTTCTTAGTCACTGGGTAGCAGGCCCATACTTGCATACAGACAACCCCCCAATCTGAAGCAAATTCTCACAAGCAACAAGAAACAAGACAAGCCTTTCAACCTTCCAGGACACTCTTTTGCAGATCTGAAAATGATTATTTTGGAAAAATGAAACTTTAACAGCCCCATTGAGCAAGAGATTGCTGAACTCACATGCATCAAAAAAATTCAAGTTATCTCAAAAGGTCTCAATAAACAAAATGGGTTTTTAGCATATTAACATATGTTAATTGAGAAGGTACTTATAATCTGTATCACATGTAACCAGTATTTGTAGAACCAACCTCTCTCCCCCTCCCTTCCTCCCATCTCATCCCAATATAAATCGTACATCATTCTAACCACTCTGTGCTTCTGAAGAACTGAGCTGCAGTTGATGAAAGTTATACCTTTTAATAAAATTTGTTAGTTGGAAAAGGCACTACTAGACTCTTGATTTTTCATGCCCACCTAGGGCAGTATCTCTTCTAAAGTTTTGCCACACAACCCCTGAAATTTGTCCAGGACTTCACAAGCAATGAGTAACGGATGAACACAGTTTTAAGTTGTGGCAAGGCTGAATTGATCTACAGGAATTCATATGCACTCCAAAGTCTCTAATTTCAATTCTTTAAAAGAAAATAAGTATCACGTCCTCAAAATGAGTTTGAATGTATTAGGCTATACTAAGTAAAACCTCACCAGCATAAGAGGGTTCTAAACAGCATTTCCCTTGGAAGGGTGCAGGGATTGAATATATTCCCCCAGGTGGTATTAAACCCCCATCATTAGCTATAGAAAAATACTCCTCCCCCCCTGCAAAATAAGAAATACATGCAAGGTGATCTTCTTCTGGGTGCTGAATTTGGAACATGCTGATGTTGGGTTTTGATTCTGCAAGTGGTAAACCAAAGCGATTGTTTAGAGTCCTTGAAATGCACACAGAGAAAAACTTCAGTGGCACTGTGTCTGTCTAGCAAAATTAGACTCATCTTTCCTTCATGTAAAATAAAATAGTTCCTCTGGAGGAGAATTTTTAACATGTTCAATTATATGCAAAAGGCAGCTTGCAAACAGTCCCATCATCCATTTCATGCCACTTGGACTATGATAGCTGATCACTGAATGGCTCATGATATTCTGGCTTTGGCCATGAGAGTGAATGGTTTTAGCTCTGCTCTGTTTATACCAACTGTTATTATTCCATCAATAAGAACTGAGGAACTATGCTCACAGAGATGATATGCTGAGCTGGAAGACAGAGAAGGCAGTTTAACGCTGGAATTAATCAAACTCCACACAGTAGAAACTCCTTAAGACAGAGCATTACTTTCTTCTCTTCCAAATGGTGAAATGAAAAAGCAATATGTCTTTCCCACTCCAAGCCCTTTCATCAATGAAAGCAGATCGATCCTTGCAAGAGGAAGCCCTCACCCCCACTCCCACTTAAATCTATTAGGAGGAACAGGAATTTAATTACAGTGTACTTTATCAGGAGTCTGAGTTGTGGCATATGCAACACAACAGAACAGTCATCAAGCAAGAGAGATTTCCAGAAATCTCTTGGTTTCTTTCTCTAGAGAAGCTGGGAAGACACCGAAGGAACAGGATGAAGAGAGGAAAGTGGCTTTTTCAGAGTTGGGAGCAGAAGTTGGTCACCATATGCCACAGCTACCTAGAATGGCATGAATAGCACAGCCTGATCAGACTGTGTGCATGTCATTCAGTATTGCACAACAAATATTAGAGTCTCAAAGGGATGTATAAAGTCTTCATCATGTACAGGTGGGGCAGATTTTTGTTGGGGATGCTCCAGCCCAGAATTTCTTGTTGTTGTTGTTTAGTCGTTAAGTCGTGTCCGACTCTTCGTGACCCCATGAACCATATTGCGCCAGGCCTTGTAACATTCACGCAGTTACAGCGGGCCTCCCACGAGTGAGGGGAAAGAAGACACCAAACTGATTCTCCTTTGAGGGGGGTGAGAGCGCCCAGACCGGAGTCTGGAAACCTCTTTTATTGAGTACATCAGAGGGCTGGGTTAAGCATATCAGAGGGCTGGGTTAAGCATATATACGTCACACTACCTAATACAAGCCCATAACCATATATGATAATACATGAAACACAAGGGATCATGTGCTCCGATTGAGCACATGACAAGCTGCGGGGGCTTGCCTCCTGAAATTTGAGGCTTTTCCCCAGGTTGTTGCTGGTACTTTTCCATGCTAGCTTCCTTGTTAGCGTACAACTGATTTTACTAGTCTGCACTAACAGAAACGCCTAGCATGTGATGGGGTGTTATAATGCAACATCTCCTCTGTTTTTATTATTTTAAAGAGCAGCTTCCTCCTCATCACTGATAAAGGTGAGTTGAGGTTTGCAAAAAAGCTGTTCAGGTGCCACTGGTTCCGTGGTTGGGAGAGGCAGGTATTTATGAGTGCAGACCATGTTGACCTGTGCTTCTATGGTACCCAGTCTGTCCTGAAAAAACCTTATAAGCCTATTAAGGACACAAGGACCAACTGTACATGCTATAACTGTACTCGCTATAGTCCAGCGAGAGTGCTAACCAAGGTTGTGAGCCACGGGGAGAGATTAAACCATCCCTCAAACCATCCTTGTTGGTCTTCGCGCTCTCGCCTGCGAGCATTCAGGCCCTCTCTCAGTTTGGTCATGGATTCTTGAACAATTCCAGAATGGTCAGCATAGAAGCAGCACTCTTCCTTCAAGGCCACACACACACACTTACCCACGTCCTTCCCAACCAGGCTGCCAGGCACTAGCTAGAGGGACGGAAGCCACCAAGTCTGACCTATTCCTCCCCTTGGCATCGAGTTAAACAGGAGATGCCACAAAATGGGGTTCACTCATTACCCACTCAGAGCATTACAGGTTTTTTTTAGGTATTCTTGCCAATAGGTTTGCTGTCCAGTTGACATGGAAATACAATATTTCCAGAAAACAATTTTAACACATTGAAAGATTGAAGAAATTAATATAAAAACAAATAATACAAACAACAAGGTCTGAACAATTTTCCTTCCCCAAGATCCAGAGTCGTAACCAAGATGTGAGCCATGACCAGCTCCATCCCTCTGGATCTTGGGAAATGTGAGAGGCTAGAATTTTTAAGCTTGGCTAGTTTTGTCTCAATGTAAGACTTCTGATGAATAGCAAATGTAGTTTGATCAAGACACAGCTGGGTGACCCCAATCAACACATTAACAAAAAATGTTGATGGAATCACACCTCACAACACAAACATCAGAGGCTTTATAGACATTTAAATCTATAATCAGATAATACATCCCCTCATACAAGGGATTTTTGGGACAGTCTGAGCAAGTGAAAGGTGGTTCTTAGGAAGGTGAACTTAAATGTAACTTTTTCTTCTGGTTACCAAGGGAATGGCATACAAGATTTTTCTTATCTCTCTCTGGAATGCAGGGCCTCACAACTGTTGCAAAAAGCTTGATACAACATTGAGCTTGTACTCGGCTAATTGCTTATTCGAAGACAATCAGGCATTCAGCAAAGAGATAAGGGGGGGGAGGAAGAAACCAGTGCTCTTTACAAAGCAAAAGCAAGTTAACCCTTTAGAAATAAAATAGAGTGCACTGTTACAGGTATGGTTATACATTATGTGAAGCATATATAAAATATATAAAATTGTGTATATATAGAGTATAAAATTGTGTATCAAAATAATGCCCTACAAGGTTAAAACAACAAAAACATTGAAAGGATTTGCAGCCTTGTCCTGCTCTTAATAATAGATAGTCAATAGCTACACGGTTTTGGAGGACTAATATCAGTCACTTCTTCATTGGTTACACCTGAAAGATTCAGGGTCATTCTCCTCTAGATTGTCCATGGTTCAGGTTCTGGAGAAGATCCAAAGTGAAAAAACATTCCCTCCCACAAGTCATTAGTGAAATTCTTTAAAACAGTAACATCTCTTAATGTCTCTAGGCTGGAGGGTATTCCAAAGAAACAGGTAGATGTGATTCCTCCCACTGCCAAAAGTCACCCTACGCAAAAGCTGAGCTGTTCATAGCTGTTTGTGCCAGTTCTACAAAAAAAATTGTTGTTAGAACTGTGCTGCAGAGCTTCTAGGCATTGTCCCAGCAGGAGAATTTGGATGTACTGTAGATCTTCATGCTTGGATCCTGTGGATAAAATCAAAAGGGTGGGGGGACAAAAACAAACAAACAAACAAAAAGCAAAGGAAAACAAAGAAAGGGGGGGGAACAAAAACAAACAAACAAAAAAAAAGGGAATAGAAAAGAAAAATAACCTAGCCTATTTACACAAGTTACACAGGCTTAACTTGGGAACGGTGCCACCATCTGTTTGTGTCCAGGTACACTAGATGGGGTGAAATTACATCAAGGACTGTATGTGGTCCCTTCCATCGTGGTCCCAGGGCTCCTCCTGGTTTTCCTTTTTTCACCATAACTTGATCCCCTGGTTTAATGTAATTGTGGATTCTTTGGAAACAGCATCAGTTTGTTCTAAGACTTTAGCTATATCTGTTCTTAGTTCTGCTAGGTTTTTTAAGCCATTCGGGATTCCAATTCACATATCCTCCCCTTCCAGCTTCAGTTCCTGCTGGAGCAGAAAAAAAACTGCTCTTTCTCCTTAACTTTCCCTACATCTTCCTCTTCTGATCCATGCTTTCCTCCCTGACTTCTCTATAACTGCTTCACCCGCTCCTACAAGCTTCTAGTAGGAGCCCCATCCCATCTCTCCATGTTTTCTTTCAGCTTTCGCCACACTTGCACACGCTCCTCTCCATACCCTACTCTCTGCCCCTGATTACTCCACAAATTCCTATTCCTGCTGTCTCCCCCACTTCTTTTCCACCTATCTCTTATTATTCGCACCTCCCCCACAGTCTTTACTTTACTTTCCTCTCCAACATTTCCAACAGCTTTCCTTGCTTCTCGCAGATCTGTTTCCAAAGTGGCCAAGTCTAATGGGTATGTTACAGACGCTGCTCCCAGGTTCAGCCTATGGTCACTCACACACACACTCACAGCCTGTTGAGGCACGTGGATCTTGTCAGCCCCCTTTGCTTTCTACCTGGATTTCCAGATAGGTGCGGCTGGAGCAGACAGACACACAGCCCTGGTCAACAGCGTGGAAATAATTGGGGAAACACACAAATCACTTCCAACGGAGCACTGAGGCACGAGAGGTTCTTTGTAATACACAGAGACCCAGACAATCAGCATTTGCATTTTCATAGGCTAGTTTTAATAACAATTCATTACGAGCGTCCTCATTATCAATCTGACGCTCAATGGCTAATTGGAAACGGCTAAGAAATTCAGAATAATTTTCAATAGATCCCTGCATGATTTTTGAAAAGGATTGTGTGGGGGTGGCTGAGGAATCATCAACTTTCCACAATGCAGATACAGCTGCTTGTGAAACCAAGGGAAATGAAGCCCTTGGAGAGTTGATTTGAGCGGCAGCAGTTGTAAAAATTCCTTGTCCCAGCAAGTGATCATTGGTTACATTTGCAGGGAAACCATCCTGCACAATAAGGGCAATTTGTTTTTGATATTCTGACCACCACACAACATACTGAGCAGGAGTTAAAATCATATTACACAGCATTTGCCAATCAAAAATCATCATGTCAGAAGAATTTGCAAGTGTTAGAAACAAGCCCATAGAATAGCGAGATTGTAAGCCATAAGTAGTTACAGCAGTTTTAATATCCTTTACAACTTTATAAGACAAAGGAGCAAACACTTGGGTAGGAGGGTTATTGGGGTTGTTGGGATCGGGAATATATGAGACAGGGAAGGCAGCACAAGATTGCATATCCTCCAAATCTAATTCCCCTCTAGCACGAGCCTCTATCATGGCGCGTACCAGGGGTCCAGCAGTTGGAGTTGCCGGAGGAGGGAAAAGTTCCTCATCCCTTTCCTTTGTTGTTAGAGGGAGAGGGGGCCGATGGCAAATGGCCCTAAATTCCTCATCCCTTTCCTTTTGATGTTAGAGGGAGAGGGGGGGCCGATGGTGAATGGCCCTCGTAAAGAGAAGGCGCTGTGATTTCAGCAGCAGCCATCCTCGGCTCCTCATCGTAAACTTCCAGAGCTTCTAAAAGAATACGGCAGGAGACAATAATTTGCTGTGGAGCTTTTGGTGGCTCATTTAAATACTTCAAAATCTTTCTCCACAATGTGGCTTTTGTTGACCCGGTCTCAGGATAGACCGGACATTTGAGCCAGACATATTTTAGCAGTCCAGCTAGCCTTTTTTCTTAATTGGAGGCAATGGGGTGCCTCGATTAGAAAGAATAATGTTAGAGGCCTTGAGAAGGTTTCCAAGTTCGTGGAGGTGCACAATCTGTGACTTGGACAACCCACCCCCCATACTTACGAGGGGGCCGGCAGGCGGCCGGGATGCGTTGAGCCCGTTCTCGGGCGTAAGCACCGGAGGTCTCAGGCGGAGGGAGAAGGGGCCTTGAGAAGGTTTCCAAGTTTGTGGAGGTACGCAACCTGGGACTTGGACAACCTGCCCCCGATACCTACGAGAGAGCCGGCAGGCGGCTGAGACGCATCGAGCCCTTTTCCCGGGCGTGAGTATCGGAGGTCTCAGGCGGAGGGCGACGGACGATTACCCAGTTATTGGGGATCACGTCGGGGTCACCAGTTGTAACATTCACGCAGTTACAGCGGGCCTCCCACGAGTGAGGGGAAAGAAGACACCAAACTGATTCTCCTTCGAGGGGGGTGAGAGCGCCCAGACCGGAGTCTGGAAACCTCTTTTATTGAGTACATCAGAGGGCTGGGTTAAGCATATCAGAGGGCTGGGTTAAGCATATATACGTCACACTACCTAATACAAGCCCATAACCATATATGATAATACATGAAACACAAGGGATCATGTGCTCCGATTGAGCACATGACAAGCTGCGGGGGCTTGCCTCCTGAAATTTGAGGCTTTTCCCCAGGTTGTTGCTGGTACTTTTCCATGCTAGCTTCCTTGTTAGCGTACAACTGATTTTACTAGTCTGCACTAACAGAAACGCCTAGCATGTGATGGGGTGTTATAATGCAACAGGCCTTCCTGTCCTTCACTGCCTCCCTGAGTTTGCTCAGTTTCATGCTCATTGCTTCAGTGATGCTATCTAACCATCTCATCCTCTGTCGTCCTCTTCTCCTTTTGCCTTCAATCTTTCCCAGCATCAGGGTCTTCTCCAAAGAGATCTCTCTTCGCATTAGGTGGCCAAAATATCTGAGCTTGAGCTTCATTATCGATCCTTCCAATGAGCAATCAGGGTTGATTTCCTTTAAGATTGACTGGTTTGACCTCCTAGCAGTCCAGGGGACTCTCAAGAGTCTTCTCCAGCACCACAGTTCAAAGGCATCAATTCTTCGGCGCTCGGCCTTTTTTATGGTCCAGCTCTCACAGCCATACATTACTACTGGAAAAACCATAGCTTTGACTATGCGGATCTTTGTCGGCAAGGTGACGTCTCTGCTTTTTAATATGCTATCTAGGCTTGCCATAGCTTTCCTCCCAAGGAGCAAGCGTCTTTTAATTTCATGGCTGCAGTCTCCGTCTGCGGTGATCTTGGAGCCCAAATAAATGAAGTCTGTTACTGCTTCCATTTCTACCCCTTCTATTTGCCAGGAATTGATGGGTCCAGATGCCATGATCTTAGTTTTTTTAATGTTGAGTTTCAAGCCAGCTTTTGCACTCTCCTCTTTCACCCTCATCAAGAGGCTCTTTAGTTCTTCTTCACTTTCTGCCATTAGGGTGGTATCGTCCGCATATCTGAGGTTGTTGATGATTCTCCCTGCAATCTTAATTCCGGCTTGTGATTCTTCCAGCCTGGCATTTCTCATGATGTACTCTGCATATAGGTTAAATAAGCAGGGTGACAGTATACAGCCTTGTCGTACACCTTTCCCTATTTTGAACCAATCGGTTGTTCCATGACCGGTTCTAACTGTTGCTTCTTGGCCCGCATACAGATTTCTCAGGAGACAGGTAAGGTGGTCTGGTATTCCCATCTCTTTAAGAATTTGCCACAGTTTGTTGTGATCCACACAATCAAAGGCTTTTGCATAGTCAATGAAGCAGAAGTAGATATTTTTCTGGAACTCTCGTGCTTTCTCCATGATCCAGCGAATGTTGGCGATTTGATCTCTAGTTCCTCTGCCTCTTCGAAACCCAGCTTGTACATCCGGTAGTTCTCGGTTCATATATTGCTGAAGCCTAGCTTGTAGGATTTTGAGCATAACCTTGCTAGCATGTGAAATGAGTGCAATTGTGCGATAGTTTGAGCATTCTTTGGCGTTGCCCTTCTTTGGAATTGGAACGTAAACTGACCTTTTCCAATCCCGTGGCCACTGTTGCGTTTTCCAAACTTGCTGGCATATTGAGTGCAGCACTTTAACACCATCATCTTTTAGTATTTTAAATAACTCAGCTGGAATCCTGTCATCTCCACTAGTTTTGTTGTTAGCAATGCTTCCTAAGGCCCACTTGACTTCACTCTCTAGGATGTCTGGCTCAAGGTCAGTGATCACACCAGCGTGGACATCAGGGACATTAAGATCTTTCTTGTATAGTTCTTCTGTGTATTCTTGCCACCTCTTCTTAATCTCTTCTGCTTCTGTTAGGTCCCTGCCTTTTTTGTCCTTTATCATGCCCATCTTTGCACTAAATGTTCCTTTCATATCTCCAATTTTCTTGAAGAGATCTCTAGTCTTCCCCATTCTATTGTTTTCCTCAATTTCTTTGCATTGTTCATTTAAGAAGGCCTTCTTATCTCTCCTGGCTATTCTCTGGAAATCTGCATTCAGTTGCTTATATCTATCCCTTTCACCCTTGCTTTTCACATTCCTTCTTTCCACAGCTATTTGTAAAGCCTCATCAGACAGCCATTTTGCTTTCTTGCATTTCTTTTTCTTTGGGATGGTTTTAGTTGCTGCCTCCTGTACAATGTTACGGACCTCCGTCCATAGTTCTTCAGGCACTCTGTCTACCAAATCTAATCCTCTAAATCTATTCATCACCTTCACTGTGTACTCACAAGGAATATGATCTAAGTCATACCTGAGTGGTCTAGTGGTTTTCCCTACATTCTTCAATTTAAGCCTAAATTTTGCAGTAAGAAGCTCATGATCTGAGCCACAGTCAGCTCCTGGTCTTGTTTTTGCTGTCTGTATAGAGCTTCTCCATCTTTGGCTGCAAAGTATATAATCAATCTGGTTTCGGTATTGACCATCTGGTGATGTCCATGTGTAGAGTCGTCTCTTGTGTTGTTGGAAAAGAGTGTTTGCTATGACTAGCTTGTTCTCTTGACAGAACTCTATTAGCCTTTGCCCTGCTTCATTTTGTACTCCAAGGCCAAATTTGCCTGTTATTCCGATTACTCCTTGACTTCCTACTTTAGCATTCCAATCCCCTATGATGAAAAGGACATCTTTTTGGTGCTAGTTCTAGAAGGTGTTGTAGGTCTTCATAGAAGCGGTCAACTTCAGCTTCTTCAGCATCAGTGGTTGGGGCATAGACTTGCATGACTGTGATATTGAATGGTTTGCCTTGGATACGCACTGAGATCATTCTGTCGTTTTTGAGGTTGTACCCCATTACTGCCTTTCCCACTCTCTTATTCACTATGAGTGCAACTCCATTTCTTCTAAGGGTTTCTTGCCCACAGTAGTAGATATAATGGTCACCCGAATTAAATTCACCCATTCCCGTCCATTTCAGTTCGCTGATTCCCAAGATGTCGACGTTCAATCTTGTCATCTCATGTTTGACCACATCCAGCTTGCCTTGGTTCATAGATCTTACATTCCAGGTACCTATACAATATTGTTCTTTACAGCATCGGACCTTCTTTTCGCTTCCAGATACATCCACAGCTGAACGTCCTTTCGGCTTTGGCCCAGCCGCTTCACTCTTTCTGGAGCTACTTGGAATTGCCCTCCGCTCTTCCCCAGTAGCATATTGGACACCTTCCGACCTGAGGGGCTCATCTTCCGGCATCATATCTTTTAGCCTTTTAACATTGTCCATGGGGTTTTCTTGGCAAGGATACTGGAGTGGGTTGCCATTTCCTTCTCCAGTGGACCACATTTTGTCAGAACTCTCTGTCATGACCTGTCCGTCTTGGGTGGCCCTGCACGGTATAGCTCATGGCTTCACTGAGTTACGCAAGCCCCTTCGCCACGACAAGGCAGTGATCCATGAAGGGGCAGAATTTCTTACAGTAAAAGAAAATTTGTCTAGGTAGCAGTCAACCCTTTGAGGTGGTCCAGACAAGAAGCATGCCCAGATGAACTAATCCTACTTTCTTGGAAGGTTACAGTAATAGACTCTTGCAAGTCTGAAAGCATTTCTTCCCTCCTTTACTTTTACTTTCCAGAAAACTAGGGAAGGTGTCTTCTGAAGCGCTTCCCACACCCCTTTTCCTGGATTGAGATACCTTTTGCATGATGGTTGTCTAGACTGCGGCTCTCCCTCCTGTCTCCCAAAGTCATTCCCATATACCATTACTGTAGCTTACAGGACCTTCAGCTCTGTACTTCAATGTGTTAGCTTTCTTTTTATGGTGCCCTCGGACCAGGAGTTTTTCAAATGCCAGGTCACTTAAGCTAAAAAATAAACTGTAAAGGGGAAAAACCTGCACTGAATTAAATGGCAGGACATTGCCAGTTGGTCTGATCTGCAAATTATTGCCTCTTTATCCTCCATTCATTTTAATACAATTTATTTTCCATATCATTTCTGAGGTGGGCCTTATCTATACTGTAAGTTTTGTTACAGAGCAACTGAGCTGACTTAAACTGGACTGTTCTATTTTATTTTTTGAATAACTTTTTTGGCCGTTCAGTGCATAAATGTGCAGAGCGACCCCATGAGTTTCTGCATCTGGGTTGCTTCAGTCCATTCAGTCGATGATGATGATGATGATACTTGTGTGATGCCCAGCTCTCAACGACTCTGGACAGCTCACAATAATTAAACAAAGAAATTTCAATCAAATCAATAAAACATAAAAGATAAGGATAAAAGATGGCAAGCACGACGGACCAGATGGAATGAAGCTAAGGGTTTCGCTCTCCCTCAGCAAAGGCCTGGGTGAAGAGCCAGTTTTTCATGGCTTTTCTAAACAACAGCAGAGTGGGGGCATCCAGATCTTGGAGGAACAGGGCAGACGCTGCTACAGAGAAGGTGCACGTCTGGAGTCCCATTAGATGATATTGTTTAATCGAAGGAACCCAACATGTGCCAACCCTGCAAAATCAAATCGGCTGGGCAGATGCTATGAGAGACAGGCAGTCCCTCAAGTAACCAGGCCCTATGCCATGTATATGCCAGTCAATAGAAGGCATGAGCTGCCATTGGGCAAGATTTAACATACTCACATCAAAGATGACTTGAGCCTCTCTTGTGATATGGGTGGCCCCTGAGATGATTGTTCCTGAAAAGAAAGGACAAAAAAAGACCACACAGATGATGTTGCAACAGTACAATTTAGCCAAGATAATCTTTTACATTTACATTACAGAAAAGAGAAGTAGTTTTAACCTCGGAGCCTAAGGCTTTGGAGGGTGGGGGTCATGTATATGTTATGACTGCCATGTTCTACAAATACAAACATATGGAGTCCTCCTCCCAAAAAGGCATCTGGAAATGTTTGGCACCATTTTGCATAGCCAGGTCTACATATCTTCAAGCCAGCATGCCAGCAAGCCAGATGGTCTGAACAGAGCACTGCTAGGGGCATGCTACATTAATGCTGCACTGTCTGCATTATTTTTCATATTCTTTCAGTAACTATTTGAGGTACTTCTTGATTGATAGAGTCCTCAACAGCCAAACCTATCTACAGCCGCCTCTGTGTAAGTCTCCTTTCATTTCTAACTCTGAACAAGAGCGCCCTCTTGAGGGTAGATGCATGACATCAAGGGATCATCTTTAGCAAGTAGGAAAATGTTTCTGGTAGCCAAATGAGTAGACAACCATAGGATGTGGGGGGTTCTTTTCTAATTAGGCTTTGTTTAGCTGTAGTTGTTTTAATGGTTAATCAGATATTTTCTCTCTGTATTGCGGTAACCCTCCCATCTTTGTGGCTTTGGGATTCTATGAGGTTATTCAATGGACGGAAGGAAGGGATTGTTATGAAGATCGACCCATCGTTATAAGGATCTCCTGTTCCATAAACTGTACAGCTCAGCCTTTTCCAGGCTGGTACCATCTGAATATATTGGATTATAACTTCTCAGACTACAGTCTAACACATTTGGAGGGGCTCAGTCTAAAGAAGGCTGCTACTGTTTTTCAAAATATGCACACTCTCATTCTTCCTTTGAGCACTTGTACAGGAAACAGGTTAAGTCAGAGCTGACATTGCATAGTATTGCCAAAGCTTATAACACTCTAACCCCAGAGATAGCACAAAACACTTTTTAAAAAGTTTGTTGTGTGCTTTTCAAACTAAGTAGAAAGATGCAGTAGATCTGAATGAAACCAGCCTGATGGAGTAGAGTGGATGAATAAGTGCATGGAACTGAGTGTGTAGGTGTACAAAAGGACTAAAATGTAGGTCAGAAAGTATGAACTGGTGTCTTATAAATTGTAGGTGTGTGCCTATAAGTTAAATCCCACATATATTTCTATGGAAGGTGATTTCTTTTCAATGGATTGCTGCAGGAGCTTCCCAAGTGAAATGGGACTTATGGGACTTGTAGGCAAACCAATTAATTTCCAAAAAGTTCATGCTGGCTAGGTGTTCTAATGTTAACAGTCTTACACTGGAATTGCAATGCATACTGTATCACATTGACTGCCCATAAGAAGGTTGTTACAACTCATATATAGTAGTATAAATTTGGACTTCACCCTCATCTCCCTTCACAGATCAGCAGACATTGCTACAATCTGATGCCATAGCAGCAATGGGTCAGCTTCTGTTGCATTCTTATTATTGGATGGAATTGGCCCTAGACCAGGGTTCCTCAACCTCCGCAACTTTAAGATGGATGGACTTCAACTCCCAGAATTCCCCACCAGCCGGCTGGTGAATTCTGGGAGTTGAAGTCCACCCATCTTAAAGTTGCGGAGGTTGAGGAACCCTGCCCTAGACTAAATAATGACCTGCAGGGGGAGCATCTTCAGTAGTATATCATCCGCAGTGTAAAGCATTTTTTAAAAAAATAAATTTGTGATAATGCTTCTAGTGCTTCTAACTCCATATAGTGCTACCTCATATTGCAGTGATTTTTATCTAGATTGAAGAGCATCATATTGAAAAATGAAAAACGTATGTCAAAACTCATTTTATGAACTTACTTTGGATTTCCATTTCCCAGTTACTTTGCAGAGTGACCAAGTGAAGGAATTAGCTTTTTAATATATTGCTATTAATTCAAAAGTTAACAGTTCGTATCAAAAGCAAATCAAACAGCTTGTGAAATGTATATTATTAATTTCTAACCAGGTTTCAAACCAATACAGTTCTAAACTTAGCATGGAAACCAGTTCACAGACAATCTACATACTTACTATATGTGGTTCTTCCCAGTCTTATCCATATATCAGAAACTCAGGCCCTGTGCCTCTTTGAAAGATCATCATACCATCAGTATGGGCAACATTTAAAAAGGTAAGAGATCCTTGTTCTTCTTCATTATTGTCATGGTGTATTGTAGATGTCATGATGGAATCTGGTGATGTCACAAACCATGCTATGAGCCATCTAACGTTTCCTATTTAAGGACCTGTTGAAGGTCAGGGCCCAGGCTGAATCTGGATCCCTGGGAATTCAAGAAGAGGAAATGAAGTATTTAGAGCTGGTAACAACAAGAAACATGGTATCTGCTGCTACAGGAGCTGGGGCTATTTTCCTGGTGGCCAAGACCATCATGGAAGGGATCAAGAGTCCTCCTCATAATCCCAAGCCTATTCCCTTAGCCAGTGAGTAATATGGGGTGGATTCGGGGAGATGTCAATGTATTTAGCTCTGTTAGAAGTGGTTGTGGCTATGCAAAAAGTTATTCATCTATCTGGCAGTTTCTGTGAAGCCTTGGTTTAACTGTCAGCTACCAACAAACAACACAGAGGGAACAGTTCTGTGGCTATGCTTCAGATAAGTAATATCTAACTTTGTCAAGCCACGTGAGTTGTGCATGGCTGCATGGTGCCATGTGGCATGAATCAGACATAAAATGGATTTTTGGATTATTTACCAAAGCTTTGCTCAGTTCAGACCTTTCCCTTAGCTACACTGAAGCTGATGGTTCACTATCTTAATCGCATATATGAGTCTTTCTCAACCTAATTCCCTCCAGATGTATTTAAGTATAACCCTACCATCCCCAGATAGCCCATGATCAATGACCACGTTCTCTGGAGTTGCAGCCCAATCCATCTGAATATTGCCAGACTGGACAGAGAACGTTAATATATATGACCTCTAAAAATGAACAATGTGGTTTCTTTTATAGCACTGATTCTTACACTCTCTGAGGTGACACATTACATTAAGCCATGGTCTAGTTCCTCATAGTTTGTTGACTAAGTCACATTGGTTCAGGTCATATGTAAAGCAGTTATAAATCATGGGTTAGAAACTACAGTGCTTCATGATATGTAAACATGGCTAATTGTGGTTTATTTAATAAACTATGATTAAGGTAATCATGCTTTAGCATGCTGTATGAACCCAGCATTGATTTTATTTTAGTTCTGCCCATCATTCTGAAGGAATCTGCTTCATTCGGGTGCTTAGGAATTATGTAGTACAACATGTTGGGAGGACACCAGACTGGAGAAAGCTGGTCAAAACATAACACCAGTTTTACTGAGTCCCATCTATACTCCATTCAGCTTAGTTAAGACTCCTGATCACTTCTTGTTTTTGTCTTCCTGCTACTCTCCTCCCCTTTTCACTCTTAGGACTTGCCTTGGCTCACCAGGGTAAAACTGTGGCGGACTCTGGAGAACTCAGGGGACTTTTGCTCTCTCTTAATCCAAAGCTAGATGCTTACTCCAAGAATATGATACTCCATGGAATCACCCGCTGTGTTTATCTACTGGACTCAGAGGTGAGAGTCCAGAATAGCAAGGTGTACAATACAATGATGGAAGAGTGAACTAAAGGCAATCAGGTATAAAAAAGATAGTCAGGTTTAATTCAAGGATCCAGGTTCAGGATGAAACTACACCAGATGGTGGCAGACATGCATCTTTAAATATAAATAGCTTCCCCAGTTTCAGAACACTGTTTGTGGGGGTTAGTTTGCAAAAGAGGAATGATGGCTAGGGAAAGGATTCATCTCTATACAATACAAGCACTAAAGCATTTTCTTTCCTAAGGATCATGTCATTTGGCCAACAGAACTGCATTCAGACCAGCTGGTGCAAAGTGTGATGCAAGTCCCTCAGAAGAATTTTGATTGATTCAGAAGGCAAATGGTAACATTGCCGTAACTGAAGTGAAACTGGTCAGGTCAACCTGAATGGGTGATTGCATGGGATCCCTATTTATACTACCTTGAGTTCCATGGGAAAAAAGGGGTGTTTGCTTCTGCATTTAGATATTAACTCTTTTAAATAATGCAATACATTAAATGCATGAAATCTTGACCTTTAAGGTAGAAGCTGGAGTCAATTGAGGGCTACCAGATCTGGGCTGTAGAAGTCTGAGCGACCACTAGATGGCAACAAGGACACCCAGACCACTCCTTTCACCCATCCAGTGGTTGTCCCAATCCTGCAGCCCAGATCTGGTAACTCCTAAAGCCATTTCTCCTTTTTCTGTGAGAATGATGCCTTCATCTATGTCTTGCTTCTTCTGAAATGGAGTCTTTGTGTTGCACATCTTTAACTCCGTTTTTTAAGTTAAACATTTTTTCAAATAGTGTTTTCAAACACTACATACTGAATCATAAACTAAACAAAAGGGCTGAGTTTGCACAGCTGTCTGAGCCACAAAAAATTAACCAAGGTTAAAATTAACGAAGTGTGACATACTGTGCCAATAGAGTTGGTAGGTTTTTAACTGACATGGTTAAGCCAAACACAGCAATGTGAACACAAATTATTTATTGTTTGCAGAACCAACAGTATGGAACTCCTTCAAGAAATTTATTTCATGGTTATCATACTATCATAATTAAAAAATAAGTTTAGGTTGGCAAGTTTTAGACATATCTTCATTAATTTGGTTGGCTCCTCCTTTTTTTAACAGGTTTCTGTTTCTTTATAAGTCCATCTACTTGTATTTTACTATGTTTCGGTGGGGGGGGGGAGGTTAAAACAAATCTTTTGATAGCTGCTCTGATGTGTTTGAGTTTGGAAATCAGAATGGCCATGGATAAGGTAGGAAATAATAGGTTAGTTCTTATCCTTTAAAATCAAAAGGTTCGAGTTATTATTTGAATGTGAAAGGTTACAAAACATTAAATGGAAGTGAAGATATTTTCATATGCTTTTCTTCAACTTAGCCACACTTGTGTTCATGCGCGCGCGCACACACACACTAATTTTGTAATTTTTACAGGCATCTGCATGTTCTTATGAGGATATTAAGCTTGTGGCCTCATTCCTGGATGATTCAGACATGGGTATCAAGATTCAGACAATGCACGCTCTCAAGGCTTTTGCTGGCATCTGGAAGTTTAGAATCAGAATTCAGGTGATCACTTGTGCAGTGCTGTATTTCTATACCAGACACATACATACATCAGCATCAATTCACATGTGCATGATTGTCATTTGATATTATAGTCATTGACATCTGTAAGCTTTCAGCTAAACCTCCAAATTTTCTCCAAAGATAAGTATGTCCTATTCTAAATGGGGAAGAACTGTGAACGCTCTGGCCATGGAATTTGATCTATGACTGCGCTTTCATAAGAACACCCAAAATAATCACTTAAGCTATTTATCAATTAATCTATAGGAACTGCAGGAAGCAGCACTATTTTAATGTTGTTAGCTGAGAGTACCTGTAAGAACCATTCCATAAAGAGGAAGACTGCCTTCCCTGCTTCAGTGGTGTAAAGGGTAGTCATTCGTAATGGGCATAACCACAAAAGCGTAACATTAGGAGACACACAAGGCAGTTATGAAAGAAACCATGGACACATTTGAAAACACTGTTTATACTCCCTCACATGTCTCTTCCCTACCCGTAATGTGATAGCTAACCATAATTAGAGTCTCTGCTTACTCTGGAAGATTTCCACTTGCTGTTCAGCCTCTGGTTAGATGTGTGCTTCTACACTGTATAATAGGAGGGTGTACCATTTGCAATGAATTTATTTTAAATGCATTAAAAATCAAAAGGAGTGGGATATATACTTTTTTTTTGCTAAATCTATCTAATACAAGACTGAATAGAGACCTAAGACTTTTCCAAACTGCAATTAAACTGGCAACAAAGGATTATGTATGGGAAGTTGTGCTTTTTTTTTTCTCCAGCTACTAAATTGTGTTTTGAACTCTCAGAAAAATGCAGTTTATTTCCACAATAAAAGCTCTGAATTGCAGAGGGACATACAGGATATCCTTAGAAAATTGAAAATTGATCAGTGTTCAATTCTACATATACTTGAAACACAAATAAAATGTTCATGGACCAATGATTTAACTATAAATAAATCGCTGCTGTGGGGGAGTGGGGGTTATTTCCCAGAAGAAATTGTCCAGATCTTCCAAGGTGATATGCTAGTTGCTGCATAAAGAATAAATGATAGAAAGTTGCATGATTTAATCTGCATAATCAGTGGTTGGGCTTACAGTGAAATACTCCTCTATCACCAGAAATTAGTCTCAACAGAAAATGTTAATCCCTCTTCAGGTGAGAAATATTATTTCTTGTCCATTCAGAAGGAAACCTCCCCTTTCAATCAGAGGAATTGATTTTAGCTATAGAAATCTTACAATTTGCAATTAACGGACCCTTTATTAATTGAGCTCACAAGTACAAGTAGAAAAATATTGTAATACCAATAAACCATACACAAATGGTGTCCTAAATCTCCTTGGAATTTCTTCCTCTTGCAAATGGATGGGACTGTTAGATTCATCACCTGGTGACAGGAGGTTTTTCATGATAAATCCAACTATGATCCTTGGTCACTACAGCAATGGCGCTGACAGAAGAGATCTACCATAGCTTTATTTCTTGGGGCAGATCCTAAGATGCTTTACAGAACTTTCTGCAAGACTGTGCTGCAAATAATGTCTGAATGGCAATCTAGTGAAGTCTGACAACTATGGATGAGCTAATCTATGTGACTCTTCTACAAGTGTCTATTAGGGCAGCCTTGTTCCCAGTTCTGCCAAAGTCACTGCTCTTTTTAACAGAATGAGCCATGATTCTTATAGGGACCTGTCATTACCTGAATGTGCCCAAGTAATGCACTTGCTTAACCTCTGGCTAATGTTGGAATGAGAGTCCCGCTTTTGTTGATCACCTGATTTATTGGTGACAATTTTGTTTGCCAAAACTCTAGTGTACATTTGTGTCCTGTAAACAAACTTGGGAGCATCTAGAAAGCCTTTGCTGACTGTTCAAGGTACACTGTGGTTTCCCTGCCCAGTCTTTGCAGCTTCTTTCAAGAATTGGAAGCCCTGTAACTTCCTAAATTCCTGCATATCCTCTGAGTCTGCTAGTTTTTAAGTCGTTTACTAATGCCATGTGGCTGCATTTTACACATTCTGGCTTTTGTGTTTCCTTTCTGGCTCAACGGAGGCATGATTACTGCACTTAACTTGCAGGAGAAATGCTGCTCTTAGCGTCCCTTCAAGCAGCTCTTGGGTTCTCCAAAGAAGTCAGGCCTTTCCTTTCATTACCCAGCTATGAGGAACAGATGACTTTATAAGAGGAGTTGCTACTTCCCTCCTATGAGATTCCATCTCTTCTTCCCTTCTTTTTATAAGTTCAACTTCAGAGGGTGGAGTTGGCAGATAATACCACTCGTCTAGAAGGCAAAACCGAGACTGAAGAAAGGTGTTTCCTTCCAGAGGGAGAGGAAAGAAATTCCTTTTCTCGGCTTGCTTCTCACCTGAAATTAAATCATTCCTGTGATTCTCTCTGGTGCTCAAGAATTGTTCTATTTATATTTCACCTAATGCTCATTTGGAGTACTCAGGGAAGGACTAGAATAGTAAATAATAACAAAGGGATGAAACAATTCCAAGAATGAGATGTACTATAGGACTAGTATGCTTCATCAAAATGAACCACCCACAGTATGTTTACATTTCTTCTGGTTTTGGAAAAGAAAACGCCTTTTTTAAAGTTTTAGTTAGCATTGCTAACACTTGAAATAAAATAGTGGTGTTTTGGTAATTAAACAAAATCAGAAAAAGCTGAAAGCATCATTTCTTATACAAATGCAATGATATATAATAGAAATACATAACCTGAGGCTTATTATCACTGCATGCAGCACCCTCAGAGAGCTCTAATGTTGTTACCAAATTGTAATTATTAATGTGATCGAAGGGGGAAATTAATAAATGCATGACTTGAGGGTAATCATATTAACTATATTTAATTTAAATTAAAATGTAAGTGAAATGAATCCAGTTTCATTTTTGTTCTGATCCCACTCATTACTTTTTGGAATGCAGCCTCTGGCCCAGCACTTCAAGGCTACTTATAGTACACTTCTGAAATAAGGGATTTCTGGCCTGTGATTCGCAAATATAAATGCTGCTTTGTTTTGTGCAGGAGTTTATGCCCAAGATTCTTGAAATGATCACTGAGTTATGGGATACCGATGTACATGTTGCTGGACTGAGATTACTGAATGGATTGCCGTGGCCGAGTCACATGCATGCGCTCCTGAAAAAGCTCTTGCCCACATTAATGGACATTCTGCAGATGGGGACCACTTTGGCCCAGGTACAATCATTCAAGGACTGTCCAACATCACTCTATACCCAAACTCCTAATATCATCAGCTTTTTGGGGGCATTATGAAGAAGCCATAGTATACCTAAGCGCCCTACCTGTATTGATTATATGGTCTCAAAGTATTTTTTTTTCAGGTGCAGATTCTAAAATTCCTTAGCACATTAGCCCAGAAGGAAGACCTGTTATTTGATGTCATGAATTGCCAGGTAAGGATTTCCTCCCTACCCCCACAGGGATAACTGAGTGAGGAAGTAACAAAATACTTGAGAGCAAGAGTAGATTTTGAGGACTTCTTTAATCAAACAGACATAAGCAACTGTATAAGCCTTCCCTAACCTGTATCTTCCAAACATGTTGGGAGTGCAATTCCCAGAATTCCTAGATTGTTCTGGGAGTTGCATCCCAGCGCTCAAATACATCCTTCCTGTCATGAGATAATCTCTTGTAGAAGAATCTGAAGTCTGTTACCCATAAAAGAAGCTGAAATCAATTAGCCAGGAGGACAAGGAACAGTCTCTCAGCCAATGATTTTATCTTTTTCTTTAAGGCTTACATTGCATTGCATTTCCTTTTTTAAGGTGCATCCAGAATTCCTCAACCTATTCCAGCCTTCCCAGCTTGGAAGCCTGCTCTTTGAGCTGCTAGTGCTCGTGGAACGACTCTGTGAGGGTCGCCTGACTCCCCACTACCAATCAGGGCACTGGCAATACAATGAGTTGTCCCTTCATGAGGTCCTTTTTGGAGACAATTCCCGGCTAGCTGACTGTCTTCTCTCCCTCATCATTCACCCGGAGGAAGAAGTGCAGATTCAAGCCTGCAGAGTTATCCTGAAAATGCAATTAAATGAGGAGGGAGAAATTGCTGGCATCCAGAACACTGATTCCTCTTTAAGCAAATTCTTCTGTGAAACCAACACTGGTGGCCCCAATACTGAACCTATGTATTAGACCCTTGCAAAATTTAACATAGAATTAAATTATCTTAAGCAGAAATGTGGAAAGAAAATAATTATTTTGAAAAGATAAACTCTTCTGCTGGAAAGTTTCTGTAGGAGAAAAGCAGGTTGGTATTCAGTCTCGCAGGCCAAACAATCTTAGAAGCCTTGCACCGGTATAAGTGAGGAATCTCTTCCCCATTAGCAATACCCTAGAACAGAGCTACGGTGACCTCATGGCTTCCAACATGAAAACACAATCAGTATATACCAATCACAGGCATGTATTCCTATGCCTGAGAGTCACAAAAAAAGTCTACTGATGGCAATGAGAAGATGCGAACATGGGATTTCCCTGTCCCACCATTTATACAACATGTAATCCACCCAGTAGGATGATGACCTGGTGCTTTTCACTGCATGAGTTAATAAGGTACAGATAAGAATAAAGCAACTAGAAGTCTTCACACATTCATCACTTCACACTTATATTCATCCCTGCCCATACGTATTTCCTTTGGATTGAAAAACAGAAATGGAAGAACAAGCAGCATAACAGAAGTCCTGAAAACTCCTGTAGTTGGTATATAGAACACACAGGTGAAAAACCCAAACATCCTGCTCAAAGGCCTACCCTCTTATAATCACCCAAACTAGTGTGGACAGAAAGCAGGATTATTAGCCCTAAGCCAAGGTATTAACAAGACACCTAGCACTCCTCCCTAATAGTATTCCATCTTGACATTGGCCAAAGTAGACTGGGGGAAGAGACTTTGTGTGCTAACTTCTAATAACGAAATAAAATATTCATGGGACAAAGTAGGTTCTTTGACGTGACCTCTTCAGAGATCAATATGTACTGAGTGTACCAATTTGGGATACAACTGCCCTCTCTATGCCTGAACTATCAATGATTACTCTATTTTTCACCAGCAAAGTTGCATTGGCATGCAGATATTCTAGTGTGGAAGTGCACCAGCATACCTATAAAGTTACACAAACTTTGTTTGTGCCTGGGGTACTTTGCCATACCCCATGTTTTCTGGAGAGTATCTGGAACACAGGAATGCACTTTGAAATGGCTTACGGTGGTTTGTGTTTTCATGAGCAACTATTCAGAAATCTCCTAAATACTTTGACAAATCATTTCATTTCAGAGTCCAAATCAAGCAAGGAATTTCCCCAGCTAAAACAGTCCAATCAGATATTTTACATCAGAACATTTATTTCTCAGAGAGAAAATATAGTTTCAGACAGTCAGATTATAGTAGGTAAAATTAGCATTTTTCTTTACAAGCATAGAATTTATTACTTCTTATTCCATCTGATATAAACAGTTCTAGAAAGCAAATAAACTCACTTTCTACAATAAATAGAGCCATCTGTGCTTTACAGCAGACTGACAAGTCACGTTTAGGTCCCATAGCAACAGCAGGATATGAGCCAATTCAAATCCTTAAATTGTAATTTTTCAAAAAATGGAAGAAAATAAAATGCAAGATCTTAAACAGTTAAACATAAATCACAAGTCCACAGCCAGGCTACAATCTGGGAAAATGTATGTTTCTTTAAATTAATTATATTGTATGCATACAAAAGACCCAGCAACACAACTGAGGACTTAAAAAAAGATTAACAATTGGCCTGAATAATTTAGAACAGTAGTTTACAATTATGTACAAAAGTTCCTTCTGTAACCACACTCTTGAGACATTATTAACTATTATTTTAAAAAAGATTCCTATTCGTGTTCTGTATGTTACAGATATTCCCCACATAGTGTGGTTTTATGTCCCAATATATAAGATGTGGTTCTTGAAAAAAAGACCACTTAGAAATGGCAGTGATTTTCCCACATTAACATTTGTTCCACAATCTCTTAATAAGAAAATAACAATAATAATAATAAATTTAAAAAGGAAAAAACAATGGTTTTCAAATTACAATCTTGCTCTGTACCTTTGGTTTGAAACTTTTAAAAAGAAAAAAAATCTTGATAAGATCAAATGTTAAATATGAAATGCACTGTCAACTTGCAGACTTCAGCTCTTCCTGTTTTTCTAGCATATGCAAGTTAAAAAAATAGGCTTCTCCAAGGGGTTGTGCTCTATTTTTAACAGATCCCAATAATGGAAGCTCAGAGAGCATGAAAGCAAATGCTGAAGTATTTATGGGGCAGCCAAGAGTGACTGTAAGGAATTCTGGCAAATAAGATGACAAACATATTCCAATTTAATTCTCATTTTTTAGGGTAAAGAGGAATCATGATTCTATACAATTACCCTAGTCCAGAGCTGCACACCTCAAAGTACATATGGCACTCTATATAAGTAGATACTCACTACTGAAAGCTGGAAAAAGCTCTAAATGTGCAATGAGATGCTTAATGGCCCAAATCCAAACAGGGTGATACACATAAGGAAGAGATTTTTATGCATATTCCCTTGTAAATAAACAAGAGACTGCTTCCACCTCTAGAAGTCCTACAGAATGGGCAGGAGGCTGTGGTTTTCTGAAGAAGAGAAATGAAAAACGAGACAGGGCTTCAGCCCCATTGTCCATGAATTGGGGCAATGGGGCTAAATGGTTTTGAAACCATAAAGATTGCTTTTTCCTCATTTCACAATAAACCTTCATATCTAGCAACAACATTCTAGCAGCGTAGGTATTTGTAAAATCACATTTAAAATACTATTTTACCAGTTTTCAGAAGTATACGAACCTGAAATTGAAATGTAAAAATCACAGAAAATATCTCCCAAGTGGTTTCTTCATATTTAAAGCTCTGTGAATGTGAGCATGAGAGAAAATCAGGAAAGGGCTATCACCCCAAAATATTCTTTCTTTTTTATTGTAATTTCTAACATAAAAACATATACAAATTTAGACAGAGATTTCTACACAGGGTTGCAAATATAATTGCATGGGGAAGGGGGGACCAGTGTTTTTCAAAAATAACTTGAAAATATATGGTGAATATTATTGAACATTTGGCACATGAGAGTCATCAAAAGGACCCTCAATTCATAACAGAAGTGATAGGCTCCAAAGCTCCTTCAGGACTAGCTGAAGCTTAAAAACTCAAGAAGCTGGTAGGGCTTTCTGTCCAACCAGCAAATTATCTAAGATTCTGCCAAGGCTACAGCATTATAGTGCAGCCGTCCCAGACATCTTCTTACTAATCAAGCTACTACATCACTTCTTTTCCTGCTGGGTCCTTTGAGAGACATGTTCAGAAAGAAACCAGGCAGACTTTTTGGCACATATCAAGTATGTTACACGAACTTTTCCTACTGTTGGAAATACTGTGTCTCTACTAAGAATGCAAATATGGCAATTACACCTTCTTCTAGCCAGGAGCATCCCATATTTTTCAGGGTATAGTTGATCCACTTTGCCTATAGATGCAGACATTACTTCCTACAGCATGGGTAGAGCAGATTTCCTACAGATAATTTGGTGTAACAAAAGGATGGTCTCCCCGAACTCGGCTCATATGAATCATTGCACGGTCATATGCAACCTGGACAGACTTGCGGATACTGGTTTTCCGTCCTTCCATCATCTTGAGCTTATCCACAGTGTCATCTACTCCAAGAGGAAGAACTTTTTCTCGTGGAAGCCACTGCCTGCAGTATAAAGAGAGAGAGAGAGACACGTTACTATGGAGAAAATGAGGAAATGTATTTCCAACTACCTTGAGCATTACAAATTGTACAAATCAACCCATTCTATTAATTTTAATTCTTCAAGATGCATTAATGCCTGATAAATACGTTAGTAAATGAGCAAAAAGAAGCTATGTAATGACTCTGCTTAGTGCAGTTACAAATAGAAGACATGCATATTATTCACTAGAAGAACAAAGAACTCTTGGCCTGCTACTCAGCTGTACAGTCTGAAACTTCCCCCAATCATCAGCATGCTTAAGAGCTTGCTACATTAATTAAAATAAATACTTGATACTCTATTGTCCAAACAAAAGAAGTTATTCCCCTTGATTTGTTTATTTTACTCACCATGTCCTCTTGTTGTCAAAGAAAAGGACAAGGAAAAGTTTTTCTCCAGTTTCAGCTTGCTTCTGCTCACCTAATTTTAGCACTTCCAGAGGGGGGACAGGGATTGGGACTCCATTGTGAAGGAGGCCCTCTTGTGGCATCTCAGGATCAATGATCTAAAAGCAAAGAGCAAAACACGGTGGAGACTTATCACGAGTCACAGAAATGATGTACTGTTGGTATATGACAGCAGAGGAATTATCTAGAATGTATAAAGGCACTTCAAATTTATGTTAGAAATGTGAACATAACAACAACTGTGCACTAAACTCCCCGTGTCAAAATCCTGCTTGGATTTCAGCATAAAGATTTTTCAGGCAGCCCCCACGGGCCATTTAGCAAAGAGCTTTGGAGGCTGCCTGAAAAAGCTTCATGCCAAAAATCCAAGCAGGATTTTCAGCCACAGAGGGTGGGGGAGGGAGCAGGTGAGAGGGAGCGAGGGGGTGCATGAGGGTGTGTAGGAGGGTCCGGTCAGGTGCGCAGTGCAGGTTGGGTGTGCAAGGACCTCCCTCAGGCACCCAACCCACGCCACACCCATGCATCCCCTCGCTCCCTCCCCCATCTGGGACTTGCAACTTCCTGCCAACTTCCCCACTGACTTGATTGTGGGAAGCCAGCAGGAAGTTGCCTCCCCTAACGACCAGGGCATTCACTTAACAATGGTAACCGGGACTGCCGGGATTGCTGTTGTCAAGTGATACAGTCACGTGATGTTTCACCTTAATGACTGCACCACTTAGCGACTGAAGTTCGGGTCCCAATTGTGGTCGGATAGTAAGGACTACCTGTACCTACAATGGAATGGCAACTTAAAGAATATTCATCTATATTACTTTTAAATTAAAGGGGAAAAATATGGACCATGTTCAGTCTTACACAACTAATATTTGCACTTATATCCATATCAAACATAGCAAACTGAACTCTGAAAATTTAAATCTAGCCCAGATAATCTTAAAATCTTTAGAAGTTGTTTGGTGTTTTAAGGTGTACTATTTTGCCTTTTAGCATGAAGTAAACATAAAAATGCTGAGTGAGACTGTTCTTATGTACAGTTCTTCAACAGAGTACCTTCTTTCTCCGTGAAGGAGGACTGCTGGTTTAGCATTAGGTACATACCAGGGCTGGGTAAGAAGGATAGCCACGACATTTTGCCCACACAAGCTCCAGAGGTTCTAGGTCAGCATGTTCCTCAAATGGCATCAGCAAGTTTCTTCCTAAGAAGTTACAGTAACAGCCAATTTAGAATTATGTTGTGCTATGCCAAATTCATCAACTTTTTTCCTTGGCAGTAATTACAGATCTACAGGTGAAGATTCACCGTTATTACTATGGAAGCATATACCATATTTGAAGTTAGGTCTAACATGCTAATTAAAAATAGCTATAATAAAACAAAAATGAACAAAAATAAATAAAAATAGTATATTAGGGAAAGAAGAAACATAACTTATAAAATACCCTCCTACTTTCTTCTCATAAGTTGATAAAAGGAGTCGCTAATAACAGATCTGGTACAAAAGAAATATACTGCATATTAGGCGGAACAATGAGGGGACACGGTGGTGCAGCGGCTTAACGACGCTGAAAGTTGCTGGCCAGAAATGGTCGACACTTCAGCGGTTCGAGCCCAGCTCCACGCAGCAGAGTGAGCTCCTGCTTCCTCCCCAGCTCCTGTCAACCCAGCAGCTCAAAAACTTACGTGAGTAGATAAATGGGTACTCTCACCCCGGTGGGAGGAAAACGCTGGCGGCGCTTGCATGGGAGACGGGGAGCAGTTGCCGGTAACGCAGAAGCCGCGCACGCCCAAAAAAGGCGCGAAGCAACGGAAACCCCGCCTCCTGCGCTCGCCAGCTGGGCTCTGCTCTAGGAAGGAGGCAATGGCAAACCACTTCCAAAACACCTTGCCTTGAAAACTGCAGGGACTCGTCCAGGCAGTCGCCACAGAATTGGTAACGACTGAGTGTGGATAAAAAAAAAAAAGGCAGAACAATCCTATTATGTTATTAAGGCAAAACTGATGTATGTTCCTACTATGCTGGTGGAACAACTACCCTATTCAAACTGTCCTCAGTCTTTTAGAAGGAAAACAACACAAGATACAAATCTCCAGCTAGCACTGAAATGACTGACAAAGCAACTGTGTCCTCGCATACACGATCAGTGTTTTCACCCACTAATTTGGAACTATGCTTGTGACAACGTCCACAATCAAGTCACCCTTTGGGGGAGATGGGTGGCATATAAATTTAATAAATAAATAAAATAAACATGCTGTCCAAATAATAATAATAGTTATTATTATTATTATTATTATTATTTGGACAGCATGTTTTTATTATTATTATTATTATTATTATTATTATTATTATTATTATTATTAAACTTGTATGCCACCCAACTTTCATACAGAGAGCGCCAATGAACTTATGACAGGATATTATTATAATCTATTCAGAGTTGGACCAAATTCTGTCAGTCACAGTGGTATAGCAAGTAATCATCAAACTTTCAAATGGAAAGCTTTAGAGTCTCCTTTGCTTCTCTCAACCATTATTTAAGAAGCACAACACAGGGACAGGGAGGAAAAAAGAAGTTCAGAACACAGGATAGCTCTCCAATTGTGACAGGAGTTTAAGGACAGTTACAGACACTTGCAGACAGCTGCAGCTGACTCACTCTGTAGGTCCTCCAATCAAGAAGCAGCAGATAAACCTTTACAAAGGGAATCAGGAAATGCACACTTCATTTTTGTAAACATGTCAGGTGCCCAAGAAAGGCAGAGCCAAAGACTCAAAATGTAAATACCATATATGAGTTCTTTAATTATTCAGGATCCATATTATTATGGTTGGCCACACAGTCAGCCAGATGTTTAGACTGGATTTGGCATTTTTATCCACCTATCGAGTCCTTCCCAAGAACCTGGGATAGGCAGATGTTGTTTGATGGTGTTAAAGGTATTGTCGCATGATATAAGCTGTTCCAAGTAAAGGTGTCTTTTGCAATTGACTGATGGTGATTTTGTCAATGTCAATGGTGTTCAAAAAGTGCTCCAGATGTTTTGGGATTGCACCTAAGGCACCTATAACTATTAGTACTATCTTTGCTTTCTTTTGCTATGATCATTCTACTTCTATTTGCAGATCTTTGTATTTTGTGATTTTTTCCAGTTCTTTCTCTTCTATTCTGCTGTCTCCAGGTACTGCAATGTCCACTATCCAGAGGTTTTTGTCTTTCTTATCAACAATTGTTAAGTCTGTTATGTGGTAGGTGCTTGTCTGTTTGAATTCTAAAGTCCCAGAGCACTTTAGCTTCTTCATTTTCTATTACTTTGTCTGTTTTGTGCTCCCACTGGTTCTTGCTTGCAGGCAAATGGTGCAGATATTCCTATGCACCATTGTTGCTACTTTGTCATGCTGTTATTTGTAGTCAGTCTATGCGATCTTCTTGCAGCAGCTAACTAGGTGGTCCACTGTTTCTTCAGCTTCTTTGCAGAGGCGGCATTTACTGTCTGTTGCTGTCTTCTCAATTCTGGCTTTGTATGCATTTGTTCTTAAAGCCTGGTCTTGTGCAGCCAGAATTAGCCCCTCTGTCTCTTTCTTCAACTTTCCTGCTCTTAGTCATTGCCAGGTCTTGTTGTTATCTCCTTTTCCTGCAAGTTTTTTTGTGTACTGGCCATGCAATACTTTGCTTTGCCATGTCTCTTTTCTATTCTTCATTTGGTCTTTCTTATAGGCCAGTTTGGTTTCTTTGGTATTCAATAAGCGTTCATGGTGTACTAGCTCCATTGCATCTTCTTCACTGTTCTTCAGATATTCTTCCAATGCCCTTTTTCCCTCTCCAACTGTCTGGTGTACTTGTAACATTCCATGCCCACCTATGCTCCTTGGTAAGTAGAGTCTGTCAACGTCACTGCGTGGATGAAGGGCATGATTCATTGTCATTATATTTCTGGTCTTCCTATCCAGGGCTTTTAGTTCAGCTTGAGTCCAGTCCACTGTTCCAGCTGTATATCTAATGACTGGAATTGCCCAGGTGTTAATTGCCTTGATGGTATTTCTGCCACTGAGTTTGGACTTTAAGATCTTCTTCACTCTTCTGATGTATTCACTACTAACCTTCTTGACTTCAATGTGTTTAATGTTGTCAGAGCCTGAAGGATACCCAGCTATTTGTAGTGATCTTCTTCATCCACACTCTTGATGTTATTCCCATAGGGCATCTTGATTCCTTCAGTTTTCACAATTTTCCCCCTGTTTATGGTAAGGGTGGCACATCTGTCCAGTCCAAACTCCACTACAATATCTTGGCTATATATTTGGACAGTGTTGAGCAGCAATTCCATTTCAGATGGTGTTTTTCCATACAGCTTCAGATCATCCATTTAAAGGATTATTATTATTATTATTATTATTATTATTATTATTATTACTACTACTACTACTACTACTACTACTACTACTACTATTTTAAAATAATTGGCTGCCCAACTCCAGTGGATATTTTGCATACCCTCTAAGTCCATGCCATTTTTCAGGTATTTTATGTGGATAATTGATGCTGGCATACATATCATGATGGTAGTGAATAAGACAGTATTTCTGCTAAAGCGTACAACCTTTCAGGTAGAATATTTTCAGCAAAGGACAGTTTTCCAACCAAGATCCATTATGGAAAAAGTAAGCATGGGAAACTTCTGTAATGAAAGAAATTCCCCAAGATTGGTTGAAGGAACACTAAACTGTTTCTGCAAAGTCCAGAAAATCCTAATTCTATAGTATGGAAAAGCATTTTGTACTATTAATAAATTGTATAAATTAAGATTCTAAATGTGTTCATTCAGCATTCCCAAATATATCCTTTTCCCCAAAGTAATTGTATTCCATACTGTATTCTAATTATGAAATGTGGAATAGCAAGATGTATGGAGTAAGGAGATTTGGGAAAATGAAAACTACTGGCTGAAGCTATGGCTCCGGAGATCCTTCCTCATGATATCCTAGGCCCTCTATAGGCACTGCTTTTTTGTTGGAGCAATGATAGCTTCTCCCCATCCCTTACTGTCCTTCTGAGCTTACTCACATCTTTGCCCTCATGACTAATGCTAAGAAAGTCAACGAATTCAAAAATGAATTCTAGTAGCTGTTCAGAGAAATAGATTCTACCACTTGCTAAATTTCAGAACCTACAGCTTACATTCTGACATCAACAGGTTTAAAGAATAAGCTGACCAACTGATCTTAAGACTATTTATTCGGAAACAAGCACTCCTGAATTTGGTAGTGCTTAACTCCACAGAAGTATGCAAAAAACTGCACACTTATTCTCCTTTGGCACAATCAACATGAAAAATAGTACTATACCTTAGTAATACTAATTACATGTGCATGTTGTATTAAAAATAAACAGCCCTCTCACCTGAGTTGCTGTATGCCAAATCTTTATTTACACCATCCAGAAAAGGGACCCGTACAAGAGCAGGCTTTCCTCGGCTTCGTTTGTGTGGTGGCAGACTACTGTGAAAAAAGGAATTATGACAAGAGAAGTTAGATGATAAATAATGTTTGATACTTAGCTTCAATTCAGTCCATGTGATGTCATGAACTAAAGGAAACTAAGGAGCCAAACCACAAAGGAGTGTTATTTTCTGGGATGGTCACCATGCTAGCGTGAAAGCAATTCCTCTGGACCTGATAGACAATTTCAGCGTTCTTCTCCAGCAGACCACAAGACTTTTACATGATATGGATGTCTGCAGGGCAACTGAAGCCACACTAAGGAAAACAATTACAAAATAATTGCTGAATGCTATATGTTATGTCTTTAAAATAATGAGGGTTATTAGCTGCTTCCAGGAATTGAATCAGCTGCACAGGAGGAATGAGGAAGCAAGCTAACTCAAGGAGGCTGCACATTGTTGGGAAAGTTGAAGAAAGGCTATGACAAGGTAACAGTTAGCAGGGCTAACATGGCTCCACAATTTCTAGGGCAGAAGTTTGGTTGTAAATCAAAGGATTTAGATATTTCCTAAGGAAAACTAAGATTGTTTTTTTTTTTAATTGGGAACTTTTCCAAAAGTTGAATTGGAATTTATTCTTGACCTTATAGCACCCATATATCTTGGAATTATCAGGTAAGTTACCTACTAAAATACTGATGCAAACTGAAGAAACGAATAGAAAACAAATATGCTACAAGGCAGAGGTTCCTAAACTTTTTGCCATCACACCTCTCTAATGTACTCTTAATGTACACACCTCCCCTAAAAATCCAAACACCAAAACAGACACAAATGAACAATGGAAACAATACAATGAAACTTTGGGAAAGGTGGATTTATTACAACAATATACAACTAAAAGTTTCTTCACACCTCCCCTGGACTCCGTCTGCACCTCTCCAAGGGAGGAACACCTCACAGTTTTGGAAATCCTGCTATACAGTAAGAATATATTGCACATAGGAGTTTCACAATCACCACTGTATTGTATATTGCTCAAAACGTAAGGCAGGAACAATCACTTTGAAATCTGCAAAATGTACTACATACATAACCACAAACACACCCACTGCAATACAACAGCTACTGACAAGGATGCAAGAGAGATATAATGTTATAAAATTAAGCAAAACACTGAAAAATTAATAGAATTATAATTATTTGGGTGCAAACACCCAAAAGGGGTCTTACCTGCAGATATCAAATGAAAGACCACTGCCAAGTCCAGAGCTACATTCTGAGTCAGACCCACTTTCTATATGCTTCCTGAAGCCATTGGTCACAGCTGCTGAGAAGACAGATGAGAATAAGTCTACACATAATATTCTTTAAAAAAATATTCAGACTCTTATCAAGGTAAACTCAGAAACACAATTATACACTACAGCTAACAATGTTAGATGAGCACATTCAGTGACATTCAGAATGCATTTAAGATTTAAGACAACAATTGGCATATCCTCATGAATGTTTGTGCACAGTGGCAGCCCAGAGGCATTTCCCATCTGGATATCTGCCAATGTTTTTGATTCTAGAGATCTGATTTTGCAATAAAATGTACTTAATCCAGCTGTTTTTGGCAGCCAGAAAAAAGTTTAGGAACAGTGCAGCTTCACTGACACTACATCATTATGTATAAGGAGGCTCAGGGGCATGCAGAGCAGAGCTTATAACGTTGCTTCAGCCTTTCAAACTTGAGTCAGAACTTCCAGAGTCCAGTGAGTTCTCTTGAATCTCAGTTATGATGTCATTGCACTTAACCTACAAAGCTTTACACAGGTAACACAAGACATTGTGTTATTTCAAATACAATAACTGTGGGACAGGAAAGTGAAATAAATATATAAGAATCCACTTATTAAATTATGCACAACAAACCCTGGGAAAAATGTGAGCAATTTTAACTCCCAGTCCTAATTACAATATAACATTTGAGTTTGAAGCCCTATGGAGGAATTTATCAAAATAATTTTTCTAGGGACAATCTTATTAATAGAATCCTTGATTCCTTTGATCCTTTCAGATGGTATTTTTCTAAATAAAGTTAAGAGGATAACACTTCTATTTTTATATGCACATTTTGATTTTCTTTTTATTTCCAAAAAATAATAAAAGAGCACATTACTTCCAAATTATCCCTTCAAATTAATGGAACTTGCTCAAAATATACGCCCATTGGGTTTTCAACTGAAAATGTGTATTTTTTCAGCATAAAAGCTACTTCAAGGTAATTTTCTCTTATCTTCCTTCTTGTGCATTATTATAGAAGCAGAAGAAGTAGAATAAAAGATAATTCAATACAGTATTTTGGGGGGGTATTCAAAGGATTATATTCTGCAAGTTCATGCAAGTGTTCCGATCACAAGGAGAATCTTGCATGTTTTGTAATAAAGCTGGAACATTTGTATGTATATGAATATTTACTGCCCTTCTATAAACTTCTCCTAGGACAAGAAGTGTTAAACATTATCGTGTCTTTAACCATAGTTTCTATGAATTAAATGTTATGCTGGACACAGATAACTGAAAGAGAATGAAACATGTAGCATGCAAACCTAATATTATATGGATTATAGATGATGATTTCTAACACAAAGTTTGAGATTACAGACCACTAGTTTTTAGTATGATTATATGAACATATTCAGAAATAAATATAGTCCATATTGAATTGTGTAGTTAGCGTTCTACTTCTATATTTATTTTGGTTTTGCCTGAATATAAGTATCACATAAAAGTAGTAATGTCAGTAATGTCCCTCATAGTTGACAGGATTAATTTTGGAATGCTCTTCATTCCAGCCATTATCCTATGATTCTTCAGCTAATAACTCTTTTCCCCATCCTTTTTAATTTTTTTAAAATTTTGATTATCATCCTATCCATTCATACAAGAATCCGCCAAACACCTCATTACTTTTCTTCTGAGAATATGTGTTTGTTTCTGTCCTTACTTAATCCCAGTAGATTCTTATGCATTTTGTCTTATAACAAAGGTGCTATTTTTCTCCCTACTGTCATTTTCTTCATGATGACTGATTCTAAAGAAACAAATGTATAACTATATACTATATATATAGTTCTATATATATAGAATATATACTTCTATATATTCACTAATACTGGGTAAAGAAAGTAGTAATATTCTTGGTTCTAGAAGGAGAATGTGCATATAGAGGAAGATAAATTTTAAGACATGAAAAGGATGTAAACATATCTTCACTTTTGAGCTTAGTTTTTACAGAATAATCCCTATCCAACCAAGGACACTGAAAATGGGAATAAAATTTACAATGATGGGAAGCAAATCATGTGGTCATGAAGCAAATTCTGGCAAAAAACACCTATTGAGGAAGCTGGATTCGCTTCATGACAATGTGATTCGCTTAACAACCATCATAAAAGAGATTGTAAAAAAGGTCCAATTTGCTTAACGACCAAATAGCTTAGCGACCTAAATTTCTGTCCCTATTGTGGACGGATAGCAAGGACTACCTGTAATTATCATGAGAAGAAAAGCAAAAAACTCCCTTTGATTCACTATATAATTTTCTAAGCAGGAGCAAAGAGATAACAAAAAAGATGGAGGGGAAAAATCTGATTGGAAACACCTTTCAGCAGAATATTAGAAATTTTTGGTAATCATTGAGTTGTCACACAAATGCCTCAAATGGGAAAAATAACTGCTGCACTTACTAATCAAACTAGAATATGAAACTAGCTTAAGACACTTTACTATTTTTAACAATAGGTGCTATGTAAACCTAGCACACCAAGTTGACCTCATCTGAGCTCAAAAGCTGAGCAGGGTTAGGCTTGCTTAGTATTTGGACAGGAGACCTGCAGGTGATACCACAGCTACTGTATATTGGATTGGAAAGCTGAATAACACCCAGAAAAAGCAATGGCAAACTAGTTTCATGCTGTTGCCCAAAAAATCGCATGGACATGAAGTCACCTCTCATCAGAACTCTATTTAGTGCACACAGACTCCATGTAGAATTGATGCACACTTCAAGGAGTTACATTTAGTCTATAATATATACAATAAATGTACTGTACGTAAAATAAACATCTCAGGAGATAGCAGCACTTAGCCAACTTTGGCTAGTCTTGAAAAAGTTAAGCCTGGTTAATATTAGGTTAATAGGTTTTAGGCCACAATGGGGAATTGAAAAAAAATATCCTGGAAGAAGGCAATAGCAAACACTTCCATGGCATTGCCAAGAAAAAAATATAAATGTGCCCAATAGAAGAGAACATATGCAGCTCAGGGTTAAACTGTGGAGTCCTTGGTGCTTGTTGAGCCTGGTTGTTTGCTTGCAGACATTTCATTACCCAACTAAGTAACATCATCAGTGTGAGTGTGGGGTTTGCTCCCTGTTTATATACAGTGGGTTGCCCTGCCAGTGTTGGTTGGGGTGTCGTTTTCTCCTTGGCAGTTCCTTGATTAGGGTATTGTTTTTTGCTTGATTGTTTGGTGTTAATCCCTGCTTATCTGGGTGTTGGCTGCTGGGGAGGATATGTTCTGATATTTTTGTTTCCTTTTTAGCTTTTTTATTGTCTATTTTGAATGATGTGTAAATATGGTTTATTTCTGTGTCTATTGATGGCTGATTTGTCTGAATGCCAAGCTTCCAGGAATTCCCTAGTGTTTTTGGATTTAGCTTGTTCTAGGATGCTCAGAGTTTCCCAATGGAAACCAGGGTTGAGTCTGTCCATTGTTGCAAGATTAAGGACTTTCATCATGTCTTCTGACTGCTAGTTAGTGTTCATGGATGTGCTCTGCTAGTCTTCTACCTGTCTGTCCTACAAAATGGCTGTTACAGTCCTTATGCTGTATGTTGAAGATGACTCCTGTTTTTTTCTTCTTCGGCTACTGGGTCTTTAGGTTTACTTAGGATGTTTTGGAGGGGTTTAGTTGGTTGTGTACTACAGTGGTGCCATGTGGTTGCAATAGTCTGTTGGTTGTTTCTGAGATGTTTTTGATGTATGGTAGTGTTATCCTTTACATAGCTTGGGTTGGTTGTGCTGTACTGGGTTGAGCAGTCAGGCACTTTCTGATAAAATTGCATGGGTATCCATTTTGTTGGAAGATGTTGCATAGGTGGTCTATTTCCTTTTCCTATGTTCTGGGTTGCTGCAGTGCATTTGTACTCTTCTGAATCATGTTCTTACACAGCTCCTCTTATAGAAGGTTGAGTTGTTACTTTGCTAATGGAGCACTTGGTTAATGCAGTTTTCAACAGACTTGCATTTCCAATTTGCCGTCATTTCCTCTGCTGATGAGGATATCCAGGAAAGGTAGTGTGTTGTTTTCTTCTTCCCTTGTGAATTTTATTCCTTTGAAGCGTTGTTTCATGTGACTTCTCTAATTGTTCCTTTTTTATTATGACAAAGGTGTCTACATACTGGATTCATATTTTTGGTTGTGTATGTGGGAGTGCTATAGTTTCTAGTTGCTGCATTATGGTCTTTGCTATGAGTCCTGAGAGTGGTGATTCCATGGGTGTTCCTCTGATTTGTGGGTATATTTGTCCATCAAACTGAAAGTAGGTAGTGAGGCAGAGGTTGATGAGGTCCATGATTCGGAGTATTTTGATCTTAGTGTGTTTGGCTAGGTCGGCTGTGTTGTGTAGTACTGCTGCCATGGATTCTTTTGCTAGTTCTGGATCAATGGATGTAAAGAGTGCTGTGACATTAAATGAAACCATAATTTCATCTTCTTCTATTTTTAGGGCTTTGATTTTCTGGAGGCACTATAGTGGGGAGCTGATAGAATATTCTTTCCCCTCTGTGAGATGTCCAAGCTTTTTTGTAAGTTCTTTGGCTATGTTGTAAGTTGGAATCCCTGCTAACAATACAATTGAACAAAGAGGTATGTTGGGCTTGTGTAATTTTTGATGTCCATAGAAGTGTGGCAGCACAGGTCCACTGCTTTTCATCTGCCACTGTTCTTCTTTTGTGATCTGACTTTTCTTGGGTGCTGTTGATCAGGTTGTCCAGTTTCTGTATTGGGTTGGTGTTTACTAGGATGTAGGTCTCTTTGTCTTCCAGTAATTCTTTGGCTTTTTGTATGTTTTGTGTTCTGTCCATGATAACCATGGTTCAGCCTTTGTATATAAACAGAGAGTAAACCCCACATTCACTCACACTGATGATGTTACCTAGTCGGGTAATGAAACATCTGCAAGCAAACAACCAAGTTCAGAGAGCAACAAGAACTCCATATACATGTCCATGTAGACAACAGGGCTTCTTTTATATAAACACAAGAATATTTTTTTCTTCTATCCAGTTAAAATTCCCAAAGATAAGGTTGCCCTCATCTTTGTTTTGTGCAAAATTCATACAGCAAGAAAGCAAATTAACTTTTTTCAGTGGTGAAAAGACCACAATCTGTTCCAGGGCAATGTTAAACTGAAGTGGTACAATCTGTGGGATTTTTTCATTGGAATTGGTATTTTGATGTTTATAGGTTATCTTTGAATATTATATAAGCTCTGGTTTGTCTTCAGATTGTATAAAACTTTCACCATTTATCTTTGAATATTACATTATAAGCCTTTGGAATAAGACCACACAAATGTATAAAGCATGCATGCAGACACATACACACTTTCCTGATTATGTGTGAGCAGGTCATTGTTAACTTTTAGCAACCACGTAGATAGATTTTCTCCATGAGGATCTGTCCCTAACCTGGTCCTTCAACTTTTCCAACAGTGTACTCATTGCCACTGTAATTGTACCCTCAATAACCATAACACAGAAGAATAAGTCAGAATGCCTTGGGATATATCTAAATAGGAGATTTCACCTGCTGCTAGTTTCTCAAACTTGCTGTTCCCCAAATATGCTTGGATTTTAACTCACACAATTCTCATATAGCATGACTCCTGGGCACTAGGTTGGAGACAATTGACCCATGACTTTAACATTATTTGCTGCCACTTAAGAAGATGCTGTGTATAATAGCCCCTATTATAATAGCACTACATAAAAGAACATGTATCTTTGGTGGTGTAATTTATTAAAATTACTGATATATTTTTGCCTCTTTTAGACAAACTTTTCAGGGCAAATTTTGTTACTCATAGGATCATTCTTTGAAGTACTCCTTGGAGCACATACGTAAAAATACTGCTTTGGGAATGGTTATCTATTCAGCATTTCCAAAACAGGTCATGCAGGAAGAGCCTCTCAGTTTGTTTCATAAAATAATACAAAAAAATATGAAGGATAATTTGGTTCTCTCTTTTTTAAATATTGAAATACTGTAAAAATTAGTTACTCAGTTTGAAAGAGAAAGTTATGAATTCTGACAAAGGCAAGTAATTTCCCCTCTCACTACTGGTTTGCTTTTATGAAGCTTCCTTCAGTAGTGAGTTAGAGTTTGTTCACAGATCAGTGTTCCCTACGTGATGACTGCAGCATCAAACGTTAACTGCCATGTGCGAATAAGCCATCAGAGATCAAACATCATTGGCAGAACTTTATCTCTTCAAACATGTTTTTCAGGGGAGCCAGAGCACTCACTCACTTGTGAGTCATCATGTGAGTCTTGAATTCAGAGACATTCAGAGAAACGCTGGATCCTGCTGTTTAGTATTTCAGATCTTATAAATAAGTGAAATTCTAACACTGTTGCATTCTTCCAGGCACCATTAAACTTGTGTTTGCATTATGTTATGTTCTTTTAGAACAGAACACTATTTTGTTCTATTCTAAAAAAAAGTGGCAAAGATTCTGGTGTAAACTTTTCATATCAAGTTTTCACTGAAAAAAAAATCTCAGTAGCATCAGGATTCATTCCATATGAAAGAGTTATAAAAAGTAATATATGTAACACCACTCCCCCAAATAAAAAAACATGAAAAAAGGTCTAGGCAATTTAACTGAAGGCCAAAGGGGAAGTGTTTTCTTGGGTAAAGATAAAGACACATATACACTTTCTACTCTTATATCTCAAATTATCAAATATTCTAAACCCTCCTAAAAACAGCCTAGCAGTAGAATAAATCATCATCATCATCATCATCATCATCATCATCATCATCACCACAACCACCCAATCAATTACAAATTAAAAGGCCAACATATCTTCCACAGCTCAGGCTAATCTTCTGTTTGTGAGCTCATAACTTCTTCTCGTCATTTATAACACTGAGCCTGGTGTGAAGATTCCTATGACAGTCACTACACAGAACCCAATTACCAAAGTGACTCAGGGAAATGCTTGATGCTATGGAGATATGGAGATTTCTTGCCAGCTGGCAAGCAGTGCAAGTATTAGATACCCCTACTCTGGAAATCTCTGACTTTCCACAACATCAGAGGAATGAAAGCTCAGGGGAGTCACCTGTCACGCCTGCCTGCCTGGGGGATTTCTCGCCATCGCTCTCGCTGTAGCTCCCACTCTGTGGCCGTTTCCGAGATGGCTGCTCACCCTCTATGCTGGAGGGGGAGAGCTGCCCACTTTGGCTGTGGTCCTCTCCATTCTCAAGGGGACAGTCCAGACCTCTTTGCAGTTTCACCCCGTTCTTGGCTTTTTTAAAAAGGACAGATGTCCGCCTGCCCACTCCACTAAACGGGGGGCTGGCAGAAGTGCCCGTAGCCTGAAGGGCCAATCCATTCAGGCCGTTGTCGCTGAGCAAGCGCTGGAAGGCGTGGCTCTCCCTCTGCAGCGTCTTCTTATCAAAGAGCTCACCCTCGGACTTCAGCCGTTTATGCAGTCTGTTCAAGGACTTGCTTTCGCTAATGGGTTTGAGAGTTGGAGGGTCCTGCAGAGAGTCCAGCTCCGATAGGGAGGGTGCAGGTCCTGTGGGCTCCAGGGTAGGGGGAAGTGGGGGCTTGGTGTCATCTGCTAAAGAGAAAAAGAATCTGCTTGAACATTTTAGAAAGTATTCCCCAAAGTAGGATCACAGCTTTCTGTTTTCTTCTATGAATGTAAGTCAATGGTACATCAATTAAATAACTACTTTTTGTATTATGTATTTGAGGAAGGCATTCCGAGTATGGGGGAATAAGGGAGAGAGAATCTTAGCTAAGTCTTCAGAAGGAACTATTCTGACTCTCACAAAAGTCAGGAAATATGTCTGTCATTTATTCCATGCCATTATTTAGGATGGAATCCCTATGCAAATTTGCTTAATCCCCCAAACACATTAAATTTAGAAGGATTTACTTCTGAGTGAATATGCTGAAAACACTGAGCTGCATGAAACTTATTTCCCCATCCTTCTTTACTCATTTTTTCAGATCCTAATACTTTTCAAGCAGTTTAACCTCTACATGATTCCCCACATAAGAGGGTCAGGGAATATGGATGGTCTAGAGGTTAAATAAGGAGAATTTCAAATGCAAGTCTCCTTAAAGGGATGAAATCCTATTTCATGTACATTGAAAGCAGTCCCTTATGTATTTTTTTGTTTCAAACAAAACAAAACTGCTATTGTTCCTTGCACAGTCACAAAAACATTCAGAACAATTTAGATCTCAGACTTCTTCCTATTGAGCTTCTCTTGTTCTCTAACATGATTATGTCTGAACATTTGGTTCAAACTGATAACAGAATGAAATCATACTTGCGTTCTTTTCCCGTTTAGGTTCTGCTTCCATCCAAGCATTCAGTCTAAGCTAAATTATTCCCTCCATGTCCTAAACCATATGGTCCTCAACATGGGTGACCAGGGCAGAAAGGGAACACAACAAATGATGAAACATGCATGATGATGTCATCACACAAATACAACATACATATTTGTGTCAGATAATAGGACACAAGAATGTAAGGACAACATTTGCGTGATGAAGTCATTGTACAATGTTGTGATTTTAGCATCTTTCCCATGCTGATTGACCACACCCATGGAAGAAGGAATTACTCAAGAATTTCCTAACAAAATCAGAGAGTGGTGATTGAAAAATACCATACCAAATATTTTATTCCTTCATTTAGTACAAATGAAAATATAACACATTTAGATGTTGTTATAATAAAGTCATCTCAAAACACTGCTGGAAGATAACAACATTTTGTAGTTGCTTCACTAAAAATTGAACAAAATTTAGCCCCCATTTAGGTGACAGCTGACCATAAGTGTGTAACTTCTGGGAAAAGATATGTGGAAAAGACAACTTTTCAAGGTAGACTTCTTCAAAAATGTTCTTCAAAGTATCCCTACAACAGAAATTAGAACTGCTGAAAACCATTCCCAAGTTTTTCATCTGCTCCCCTATCTTTAAACTGGTCTACGGAACAGCTGTTTCACATCTTCTGTTCTTAGAAGTTAGACAACAACAGTGTTGTCTGAATAATAATAACTCTCTCTACAATTATTGTTCCCTTGCAGAGAGCTACAGGAGCCTAAACGTTTGATGTATGACAAAATATTAAAAATCTGTCTACATTTAGAAGAGTACATACATTTTTATATCCCAGTATTCCAGGAAAAAAAAATATGTTTAGCAATTGATGAACCAAAAACAAAGACAAATGGAATGAACTCAAGTTTTTAATTAAAAAAAAAAACCTATAAAATACCCTTCTCACTCCCAGGCTTAGTTTTCAGGAACAACAAGGAAAAAGGATGTTTCTCTGTCATTTTCTCTTCCAGCACAATACTTACATACCAATTATAATCAGTGGAAAGCAAGTGTTGTATCTGAACAACATTATGCTACTAGCCATGGGTAAAATGGAAGTGGAAATGGCAGTGGGCATAAAATTCTGAGTAGATATGAATAAGACTATACCATAAAATCTCTTTTAACATTATATCCTAATTGGGTTGGGGGGGTTGTTTGTTTTTTATGCTCTTTCAGGAGCCATAAAAAGCCGGCATGCATTTGCCTCTCTCCTTTCACAATAGTCACGAAAAGGGTAGGAAGACAGGTAGGAACTTATTCGGCAAGTTTGGAAATGGCTGCACTCCTGAACTGGGAAAGGGTTGTATGGGAACGCAAATGTCACAGTGCAAGAAGGATAGAAGCTATAGGACAGCAGCATAAGCAGTCACCACCTCTGAGATACAAGTTAGGGAAATACTGAAATTGCTCCAATTGTTCCAGAATGGACACCAACTTATCCTGTCAGGGACTGCATGTCAAAAAAAAGATGGACAAAACTTCCATTTGCTGAGGAATACTAGAATGAACTGAGACAGGATACTGTAATATGAATAAATCAAATCAGCGGTAGGCAGATACAAGGCAACTTTTGTAAATTAACAGATGCCTGAATATTTTTGTTGCAGAAAGAAAACACAGAGATACTCTAACTGAACAAATCAATTAGTAACATATTTTGCAGTTTCAGGGCAAATAAGCCCTGAAACAAAAAAGCCATATGAATTGTCTTTTAACCTTTCCTTACTAAGACCAGCTGATAGTATCTTTTAACATGTGGACACATATTAAGGCTGCAATCAAAATCAATCTGAGAATAAATTGTACAAACTCAACAGAAAATTTTGGATAGATGTGAATAAGGCTATACTGTAAAATCTCTTTTAAAAATTACTTGGTTTTTTTCCCTGAGGGTAAAGAGGAACTTACTACTACCACAAAAAAGGAGGAAGAATGGGCTGTTGCACAATGCACAGTACTAAGAATTATCCATCAAGAAGCATCCAATACGGCAGTTTTGAATTGACTGATGACTATTATTTGTAATGTATTAATGATATTGAACTTCAGCTAAGCTATTTTCAAGGGGAAGAAAGCAAACAATGTGAACAGCTCTTTTTTGTGTTACTGCCGTGACATTCTATGTAAAACCCTGAATAGCCCACCCCATGCCAAAATCAACCCTGCCTGCCTGCTTTTCTACATACAGTATTTCCCATTTTCATAAGAATGATGACTTCACATCTTTTCTTTGAGAGAAAACAATCAAGTTAGTAACATACTGTCAACTAATGTCACTTGGATTAAGACTCTTGCTAACTGAAATCACTTATGGCTGGATTAATACATCACTTTAAGCCATAATTCATTTTAATGATGGTTTACTGAACAAGTCATGGTATTCTGACTCATTCAAAAATCCTAAACCATTGTGTACATAAATCATAATGTTTGGGTTTATATATTACACCTAGTCAAAATAAAACCCACTTTGCTTCCCACTGCCCATAGGACCAAAGTCCAAGGTTCCTTGAATTCACTGATTTACTATTATTTGGAGAATCTGTATATAGCTCCTTTAAAATCTCATAATATAATATTCACGGTTCATTGTTACAAGTAAGAACAGAGTAGCAACAGCCTTCTTAGTCACAGAATAATAGACAGGAAGAGAACATTTAGGCCACCATGCACAACACCCTGCTCAGCGCAAGATTCAACAGATGTCTAACTATGCTTCCACATACCCAATGAAGGAGAGCCTACCACCTCCCTGTTTACTTGATTCTGCTGTCACACTCCTTTTAATGCTAGATTTTTTTTTCTAATATTCAATTGGAATTGCCTTCCTATAATTTAAATCCACTATTGTATGTCATATCCAGCATTCTGGGACAATAGAAAACTGGCCTTTTTGGGTCCACAGTGGTTTCTGAGCTTGTTTTACTTCTTGTAGATGTTTAATTACTAGGCTAGGTAACATTATCAATGCATGGGGGAGTGAAGTCTTCTTGCTGTTTATATACGATGCCTCGATTGGGTTATTGTTTCTTCCTCAATTGCTCTTTGAATTGGATGTAGCTTTTTCCTTGATTGTTCCTATTTATCTGGTTCTAGTTCCAGCTTATCTGAGTGTTAATTAATAGGTGTGTGTTGTGCAACTAATCATAACACAACCCGCATAAGCTATGAAAAGGATAGCTCTACCACACATCGAAAACATCTCAGAAATTACCACCAGGTTATTATAAGTTGTTGGCATTACAGTTGTCCCTAAACCTACAATATCTATCCAAAGCATTCTAAGCAAACACAAAGACCCAACAGCCAAAGAAGACAAAACATGTCAAGTTGCAACATACAATGCAAGGACTGTGCAGATTGCTATACAGGACAAACTGGCAGTATACAACCATGAAAATCAATTGGCAGTCAGAAGACATTTGGAAAATTCTTTAATTTCACTACACACTGACAAGTTCAAACACAATTTCATTTGGGAAACTATAGAGGTTTTAGGCCAAGCCAGATCAAAAAATGCAAGAGAATTCCTAGAAGCTTGGCACTCTGACAAATCAGCCATTAACAGACCACTGAGAGAAATTCCATCTACAAACTATTCAAAACAGGGAACAAAAAAAGTAAAGTAAAGAGGCAAACAGCAATAAGCACATCCTTCCTCATTGTATCCCTATTAACCAACATCCAGATAAGTAGGAACAATCAAGGAAGAAACAACACCCCACTCAAAGAGCAATCAAAGAAGAAACAACACCCCAATCACCGCTTGTTGGGCAACTTATCATATATAAACAGTCAGCAAACTTCACTACCCCATGCACTGACGATTTAACCCAGCCTGGTAATGAAATGTCTGCAAGAAGCAAATGCAAGCTCAGAGAACACCAAGAACCCAACAATTCAATTCTCAGCTACATATATTCTCTACCAGAAAACAGATCTCAACTTTCTTTTCTGTGATGTCCTTTCAGGTACTTGAAGAGTGCTATCATATCCGCCCATAATCTTTTCTCAAGACTAAACATACTCAGTTAACTCAATGTCACCCCACATGTTCCTCTTTATACCTGTTTAGTTTCTCTGAAACTTTTTGAACTGTGGTGCTCAGAACTGCACCACAGATGGAATCTGAATAAGGCGTAATGACTAAAAGCCACCTACTACTTCCCTTGAACTGTATTTCTATTAATGAAGGCTAAAACTGCATTTTCCTTTTTTGCAGCTACTCACACTGCTGACTCATATTCAGTCATTAATCTCCCTCCCTCCCTTCCCAAAAGAAAGGTGACAGCATACAGAATGTTCTAGCCTAGTATTCTCTACAGATGCTGCAGAAATATCAGTATAAGTACAGATTCTGGGCTGCGGCCAAATAGATTCAAGTCTGGCAAAACTGATTACCCTCTACCATTTTCTCCCAAATTCACCAATTTATCATGACATGCAACTTGGACTGTACAATATGATAAATATCACAAATACTAAAGATGTCTCTGACTCAATTTTTAAATAATGTTGGGATGCATTGTTAAAAGCAACCATTACACCAAAAGTTCTTGTAACAGACTCATGTAAGACTAATGTGCCCAGATTCCTGGGAGTGTTCTCACTTACTCAACCCATCCCAGCACAGACTAAATCTCTTTCCTCACTGATCTAGTGAAATCTCTCACCTTTCTCCCTATCTTCATCACCTTGCAGCATTTTTTCCAGACCTTCTTCCCACGGAGCTGGTTCTCCATTTGGCATGGCTTTATTCTGCTGCTGAGCCAGCTTTTGCCTGACAGAGTTGATTTCGCGTCTCAAGAGTCGAATGCGGCGAGTTCGGGCACCACTTGACCTCATGGTGCTCACCATGTCCAGCTTTTCCAGTAGTTCTTTCAGTTGTACTTCCAAGGAAAGATGAGCTCGGTTCTCAGCAACAAGAATATTGTCAACTGCAATTAGATATATTGTGGTGTGAGCTGTCAGTCAAGAAAAGTTCTCTGCACCTCAGTGATTCAAGCCACACCCATCCACCTTTCTTATCAACCTGAACATTATACCACATTATGAACATTATACCATAAGCAGGAAATTCATCACTTAAATCTGGATTAAACTAAACAGTCTAATATAGGACATTGTTTCCAATACGATTTCTTGAATTGCTATACATTTTTATACACATGTAGTTTTCTTTATTTCACCAGAAATACCTCAAAAACTTACCATCCTCCCAAGAAAAACGATAAAAATCTTCGGTCTTTGGTGATTCAGGCAAATGAATCCCCATTTGGGGGTCAAAACCAATATTCTCAGCTTGCCGCCGCGCATGGCGTAGTATTGCCCCTCCAAGGTCTCTGAGACGGACAGCTGCTCGATGGAAAATTGTGTCTTTAGAATTATACCTCATGCAGTTGGCAAGGATAAGGTTAAAATCTTCCTCAAATTCATCCAGTGTTTGGTATTGGTGGGACTCCAGTTTCTTCCTCATGGTAGAAAAATCCATTGGCTTGGAAATGAATTCCAGGTAATCTGGAACCTAAACATATAAAACCTGTACAATTACAAAAATCATTTACTAGCCAACCAAGGTATACCCATCATAAGCAGTCTGCATGTCCTCTCATTGGCACTGGGTTTGAACATAAACTCATAGGAATGCCATTTAGTTAATTACACTCCAGCTCTGACAAACAAAATTATCTTGCTAAGCGGCATTAGCCAGTTTCCATAAAGACACTACTCTAGTTGGGATAGTTCAGCAGCTCTTTGCATAAGCAGTTTAGTCTCCAGAAATGTTTTATTTTATCAAACAGTAATATGAGATGATCAAGTAACAAAACTTTATTGTTGCCAGTTGTATTATTATTGGTCCAAGAGCTGGCAGTTTTTTCTTCAAATGCTGGGCAATACAAAATGCTTTTGTTTGAAGATAAAAAAGCAAAAATATTGCATTATTTATCTCTGTAAAAGTAGCAGAAACCTTGCAAGAGCAATAAATTCTGTGAAATTTCAGCATTTGCACCCTACAAACTCTTACAATATTGCAAGGTTATTTTTAGTTTGTGGGTCCTGGGGAAGTTTTCTTGGATTGTCCAAATGATACAGTGCCCCGGGTGCTACATTGCCAATCCCTGATGTAGCCATTCCTCTAAACAGAGCCTTCAGATCAGTCCTAACCATATATCTAGGTACTTGCCTCACTCAGGTTTACAGGATCTGCAAAGATCTGGGCTGGATCCTTTTCCTGCAGTAGATCCAGTGTTGTGCGCAGAAGCACATTAAAAGGTGTGAGCTGTAACTCCATAGCAGCTTGCTGGACCTTTACCTGAAATCAGAATAACATTACTCAGAAATACCAAAAACAGAAAAAAATAAACATTCCCTTTTCATATATAATTAATTTACAAGGCTTACTCACCCATAACACTGTAAAAATGAACCATAAACTAATTTCAGGGAATAATCCAATGTATGAAGTCATTTGCATAGTACTCAGGAGCATATCTTTCAAGAAAGGAAGGTTCACTGTGCTCAACTTATTTCACACTGTCAGAACAAGACAGTGATTATTTAAAGCATAAAACAGCAAACTAAAGCAGATAGTTGGCTGTAAAATGGCATTTTATAAAACTGCAAAATCTATAAATATAGCTTTGTTGAGAGCCAACCTTAACTTAAACTAAATGGATAACATATAACTATGCCTCTCCATCTTTATGCAGATCCTACTGCTGTCCAAGATTAGATAAGTGATAACTGGAGAGAGGACCAAGTCATGCCCCCTCCAGGGAAGCTCATCTGAAGAGTCTGTTGTCCTTGTAGCACCAAACAAAAACATTTATATTTTCCCCAAACAGTTCAGTAATATAACTGATTTTAGATTAATGGTGTAGTTCTACAGGATTTGCCTGGTTTCCTAGATTTCGTTTCTGGATTTTATCTTTGTATTTACAATTTTTGTTATGTTATTAGTTGATCATGCACCACCTAGAGCAAAATCTGGAGATACCACCTCTTTGTAAATCAAGTGTGTACTGAAAGATACCTAAGCGTTTTTTAAATAACAATTTCCGACCCATTTCCAGATTTGTCTCTGGCTGCAATCCTATGGAAACTTAATGGGGTGTAAACCACACTGAATAAACTGATGTTTGATTCTGAATAAACATGCTTAGGACTAGAAACTAACATAGCAAAAATTAATATATTCCCCTTTCTGGCTCTAATCAACAGTATGAAATAACTTTCATACTTCAATAGCAGTAAAAATCTGTAATGCATAGTGCAAGTTTCAACAGTATACTAGTATACAGAAACAATGCTAAAGCACCATCAAGTCATGCTTCTATTTACCTGTTCACGTTTGAGTTTCTCACGTTTACGAATTAATTCAATGAGTAGCCGTGCTCTTTCTAAGTCATGCCGAAGTTTCTGCCAATATTTAAGTTCTTCTTTCACTGCACTAGTCTTCTCATCCTGCTCTTTCTGTGGAGATAACATTTTATCACTGCAGACTGTATTCTGTCACTTCAGATCTCTTAGTTTTCTCTTTCTCTCTGCAATAATTCACAGTGAGTGTCTACCTAAATCACAGTATCTAGTTCTTAACCACAAAGATTTAATCCAAGTGGATCTTAAGTCTTGGGGCCAGGTTACTTATAAGACAGTCTCTCTCTGGTTGTTTCTACCTGTCCCATCTAGTCCAGTAGGAGGAGCACGCTCTGGTTCCTGTCTGTTATAGAGTGTCGGCCAGCAGGGCCCAAGAGGAGAGCTTTTTCTGTTGTGGTACCTGCCCTCTGGAATATCATTCCTCTGGAGATTAGATCAACCCTGTCTTCACTGGCCTTTTGTAGAGCCTTGAAGACATGGCTCTGTGCTTGAGCCTGGGGCCCCAGATGTGGGACAGAACCCATTTCTCAGTTGTGCTGAATGTTTGATCATTGCTTTTATAACTTTTCTGGCTGCAATGTGTTTTATGTTTAGGGTATATGTTTTTTATCATGTTTAATACTGTTAGCCACTCAGAGTCATATACTTGAGATGGGCAGCCATATACATTTACTAAATAAATAAATAAATAAATAAATCTGGGTAGATCAAAAAGGTAAATGGCATGCTACACTCAGTGGCACTACGTTAATGTTAAGTAGCTGTGCTTTAAAAATTACGGTTGAAAAAAACATGGTAATCAGCACTGACAGTATCTAAAATAAATCACCTATAAAGTTCTATAAAGGAAAAAAAACCTTAATGATTAATAGTTACAATCCAAGTATTAATATCCACAATGAATAAAAACATTGCCCTGTAGGACAAGTTAGTCCTATTTCCAGGCTTGAGGAATATCTTCAGGAACAGGACAAATCTCATCTTGGCTTTGCTTCTTTTCGATACCAATAATACAAAATATTAATGTCATGCATCCACAACTGTTAGGAAAGTTACTATGCAAAAGAAGCATCCACTAAGAGAAGATGTAATAGTTTCATTACGGCTATTCATTCAACCTTTCAAAATTAATTAACTTATTCTAACTAGCAGTAGCTATTCCAAAAAGGATAATTTTCATCTAATTCTTTCCTAAACCTTCCCATTCAGTTTATCAAACATTTCTCCCTCATGCTACTCCGGGATGCACTAATAATGATGAGAAATTCTTATACCAGTTCTGCATTTCTTTGGGACTGTAAGTGAGAATGTAGCCTCCGTATCAGGGGTACACCATTTCTTGACTGACGCTTCAACAGCCAATAATTGTGCAGCCTCTGCATGAACTGATTCTTTCTCTGGAAGGTGAGTCCACTGCAGATTTTATTCAGCCTAGGGAAAATAATAATATCAAAAGAGCTTATCCCGTATTAAATCCAATTTCAGACTCCCCAAATCCCTATGAGGCATGGTGACTCCTCTACTTCAGCAGCATGCAGCACTGCCTAATTCTCTAGTCACATGAGTATTAAGTACAAACTATACAGTATCTCAGGTTCATTAGAGGATTTCCAGCTGGAAAATTAATGCCATTAGAAACAATTCTACAGATCCAATTAATCAACAGTAATAGTAAAATGGGCAATACCCACCCACCAAATGAGCTCAAATGAACAAAATTTACTTCATAGTTTTAATTAACCAAAGCAATTTAGTATTTCAAGAACTTTCCTGCAATATGAACTTCAAGAAACAAGCTCAGCTGTAGGCTGAGGCTATAATCAAGCAGAGAGTCAGTTGCCTCATCCATCCAGAAGTCTGCCTAGAGAAGTCTTTCCTCATTCCCTTCCCACAGGGCCACTACCACCAACCCCTCTGTAAGGAATGATCCCTGAAAAGAGAGAGAGAGAGGAAGGCAGGCTAGATTTTTTTCCTGCCCCTGGCTATATGGAAGGGATCCTAGAAGTTCATTCATTTGCTTGTTTCAAATAATATTTATTTTTTTCTGCCTCTTTATATTTCTTGTAAACCAGTTTGGAAGGATGGTTTATTCTAAAAGGCAGAATATAAATAATTTAAAAATGTACATAAATTGTGAATAAGTTCTGCTGAGACGAAACAGAAACCCTGGACAGAAATACTAGGCTAGTTCATGAATCTGCACAGAAACGATGGCTGGAAGAGTTGTACCACTCACCGGTAAGAAGGGATCTGTGTAACCATTAACAGAGGTCCAGAAGCACTACTTTCTTTTTTCACCTTCTGCTTCAAATTCACTTTGTTTTTATTTTTGGGACTGACCCCCTCCACTGTCTCATTCTTTAAAATGTCCTCCTCTCCTTCACGAACAGTAGTCGTATGTCCTTTTCTCACTGTGCCAGGAGGGGAATGTGCCTCACAGTAAGCAGTTTTGCGCACAGTAAATGTCGTGCCGTTGAGACTAGTCTCCCTCATGGGCTCAATCTTCATGAAGAGACCAGCCCTCTGGGCACAGGTAACATGGAAAGCAGTGTAACAGTTCATTTTGTGACACTGGATAGCTGCTCCCATGCCCTTCTGCTTGCAGATGTAGCAAGTTAGCTTCCAGCGGGCAGGTGGGATATTTTCTATTCCCTCAATGGGTTCCAGAAACACAGTGTTTGCAAAACAGACTTCTGGGATCCAAATGGCACAAACAACATGGGCCCAGTGACCATCACTGGTCTGTTTGAATGCTCCACCTTTGTTTGGACACAAGACACAATCAACAGGATGGGAAGGGGACTGTAGACAGCAGCGACAAAGCCATTGTCCCTCAGGGATATAGGGAACTCCATAGCATTCCTGGTGCACAGCCAAGTTGCAAATGTCACAAAATAAAATGACATTGCTGTTATGACATTCATCATCCATGCAAACACAACAAACAGCATCCTCATCTATCATAGTCTGCTGGGCTCCATTGTTACGGCTCTCCAAATACGACTCTTTCTCCAACCGATCCAATAGCAATTCAAAAGTCTCTGCAGAAATTGACCCATACCCATCATTCTTCCTTTTCTCATTGATCATGTCAAGCCAGGCCAAATCCTCCTCATCCATATCATATTCCACTTCAGCATCAACATCCTCAGGTGGTTTCTCAATATACTGATAGTAAGCTGAGGGCAAGGGCGGAGCATCTGGCTGGCTGAAAGAGTCAATCATGCGAAAGCTGGGCTGTGGTAGATGAAAAGATGCCCCAGAAGCATGTTTGGTGCATGTCTCCTTTTTTTTGCCTTTACACTGATTTTTCTTGGATTTTGAAGGAAAAAGTGGCTGTTCGCTGTTCTCTTTGTTACTATTGCATTCTGTGATGTCCTGGGCAGTTAGCTCATCCTCTGTGATGATCTTTAGAGGATCATAAATGCTGATGCGATGGAGACGACCATCAATATCAACTTCCACTATTCTTTGAGCCTGGGCATATGTCAGAGTCTCCCGGGTGGGTGAGCATTTCAAACTATATGGTGAAGGAGAACGTCTTCCTTCTAGAGTCTGCCGGGACCTCCTCCGAGGTTTCCTCATAGCAGCAAGTTAGAAAATCTATAGGATAGTCCAACAGAAAATAGTTTGAATACCAATATATTCAAGCCTGAGCACATCATTTCGGTACAGGGAGTAACGCATTAGCTGATGAATTGCTTGGAGTGACTTCTAACTGAGCAAACTTAGAAACATCTCACTTGTTTATTTGGAGGTTACTTTGGTTGTAGCTGTTAAAAAACTATATTAAAAATGGATTCTAACAATCAATATGACATTGAGCTCATAAATCACACTAAACAGCAGTTCAGTTAGCCATAGTTTATTGAATAAAGCACATCTGGCCAAATTTTAACAATATATTAAGCTATAAACCAAGGGACTCTAATCTTTTTAGACTCCACTGTATTTGTTTGTTTGTTTGTTTAGAAAACTTATATGGCCACTCATCTTTACATGATAATCCTAGGTGGCTTACAAATGACATCCAATAAAAACAGAATAAATATGACCAACAAACCCCACAATAACACCCTATATCCCAATCACAGCGCCACAACATCTGACCAACTCTACAATTATTCTTGCATTTGCTGGGCTCACTTCTATCCTAGCCCAATGCCTGGGTGAAAAGCCAGGTCTTCACAGCTCTGCAGGATTTTCACAGTCACAGGAGCCAAAATTATTAATATATTTAAAATAAAACTGGCTAACATCTCACAAGATTTCATGCAAGAAATCTTGCAAAATTTTCTATATTATTTAAGTGGTTAGTGAGCCCCACAGTAATGGGATTCACATAATAGGCAACATCAAAGCCAAGCAAACCAAATTATGATTTTAACACAATGTGGGATCTAGACAATAAACAGGTTTTATTTAATAATATATCATCTCACTTCCTCCAAAATCAGTCTCTCCTGACATTTTTGTAATGTTCCTGAAGTTTTATAATATTATTTGTAATATCACAATATTCTTGAAGTGTTTGTAATCCCATTAAATATGAAATTCATTTAAATTGAAACAATTGGTTGAAAGACATTTAACATATTAAGGCTGCCAGTCCTTCAGAGCAGATGCTTCAAAGCATGCCAACTCTTTTACAAATAAATGAGAATGACTAAACTATAGGAGCAGCCTTTACATAATATTCAGTAGGGTGTGGCTACCTCTTAGACATCAGAAATTGAGTTTATTTACTATACTGGAGAGCTCTATTTTACCCTAAAGAGCCATTAATACTAACCGTGGTTAGATTAGAACATATTTTGATCTTCAAACCATGGTTCCTGAGGCTGATTTGTTTAAGGTACAAATCAGTGGAATTTGTACCTGCAAGTGGAAAGGACAGTTTCCAAACACCATCTTTCCCAACCAGACAGCAAAGCAGACTTGCTGTGGCTCATATAGATTACACTAAACCAGTTTGTCTAGGTTCCAACATCACAACAACCTTTAATCTAAAGCATAAGCAAACGTTTCCAAACTCCTTGCAATTGCATTACAGGAGGGGAGAAGCTGAAGAGGTTAAAGCTCACTAAGGCCACTCCTTGTAACAAAAAGAAAACTGAGTATTAAATGTGAGAAAAACCTTCTAGCCAAAAGAAGTCATGAAAATTAGGAATTATACTTTTGACTGGGATCTAATCAAAGTTTGACTGTAATGTTTGAAGTACAGTATTAGATTCTGTGGAATAAAACAACAGTGCCAAATAGCTGTTGTCAGATCTCTTAATGTGGATTGACCTACAGTTTGGTTTTGCACGAAAAGCAAATCCCTGGCTCCCAAGCTTTTTATTCTGAAAGTACTAGTTCAGGTGCAATCTAATTTAAGTAAAGGAGCTTTCTAAAGGTGTCTGTGTGGTGTTGTTGTTTTTTACAAAAAAAGCTGCAAAACTATTAGAACTAGGAAAACCTTTAGAAACTAATTGTCAAGGCAGGTACTAAAATGTGAATACAGGCACCTAGGATTTTTCCCTCCAGCTCCTTAAAGGGTCCTTAATAACATTAAGTATTATCTTGGATTTTTAAAAAATCAGTTCTGCAACAGGCTATTATTAATAGAAAAACTCAAATATTTTGGCCACTAACTTATAACTTCTGAACTTAACAAGACTGTCTTCCAAGGGAAAAATAAGTTTGCCAGAATGTCTATAAATCTATACTTTTCATTTTTATAACATGTAATCACAAGTTTAGCTAGACTAAACATAAAATGTTCTGCATAAAAGGAATCCTGAAAGACAAAGAAAGTACCCACTACTTGATTGTATCCAGTTACTGTACTGTTATCAAAAATGAGCTATTTGCATATATCGGCAGATATTCTTTTTAGGAACTTTTTTTTTATCCTGCATATAGCAGCAGTGGCACGTATACTGCTCGTTCAGGCTGAAAACCAGCATGTAAAACTATCAGTAATACAGATGTATCAGTAAAACATGAACTGCAACATTTTCTGCTGCTTTAAATCAAATGAGATCCAATTTCACATTACTGACTTCTATTTAATATTATCATTTTTATTTCAATTTAATAAACATGTAAAAAGTATCCTATAGTGATATCCTATAGCATATAAAGATTTCAGACATTTCTCCTGTAGCTAAAAGTGTCTGAACTGATTCAGAAATATCTAAATATAATGTGATTTCCACAGATCTCCCCCTCCCCCCCAAAAAAGGGGAAGGCCATTTCCAGAAGATGAGGTTAGAAATGACTGTTCTGCTTTAGGATTCTACTACCTCAGCAGGTGGCAGCACTGAGCTGATCTCGCTCATTCTCAGAAGCTAAAGGGTGCTGGTCCTGGTTTAATATATTTATTTGTTTATTTATCATATTTATATGACCACCCATCTCACAAAACATGACTCTGGGCGACGTACAATAAAAAACCATAAAAGGACAATATTAAAAAACATTCCACAATTAAAACATTAATATTACTTTTAAAAGGCTAGGAAAGCATTAGATGTTACAAACCATGGCATCCACCTCATTAAATCACCAGTTAGTACAGTGGTACCTCGGTTCACGAACTTAATTCGTTCCGCAACTCTGGTCGTGACCCGAATTGGTCGTGACCCGAATCAAATTTTCCCATAAGGTTCAATGTAAATACGGTTAATCCGTTCTGACCCCTCCGAATTTGGTCGCGACCTGATTTTGGTTGTGTCCCAAATCAAATTTTCCCATAAGGTTCAATGTAATTACGGTTAATCCATTCTGAACCATATGTATTTTTTTTTTAAACCACAAAAATATGAAACAAAATACAGTACGAAGAGAGAGAACGCTAACCTTGCTCGACGCGACTTCTGGCGTGGAGGACAGGAAAGCAGGTGGGGAGGCGGTTATTGCTTGGAGGGAGAGTCTCCCTCCCTACAGGAAGCCATGACCATGTGTCATGGGAGGGAATATGGCCACAGATCCTGTTCGTCACCCAATCCGGCATTCGCGAACAGAAGCAAAATTTTGCGAACAGTGCTGTTCGTGACCTGAATTGGTCGTGAACAGAAGCGTTCATGACCCGAGGTACCACTGTATTTGTATGAGGACAACCATGGAATTTAGTGTTGCCTAAACTGGGGAACTGAGAAAAGAAGGCAATGGTAAACCACTTCTATCACACAGTCACAAAAACCGCTTGTATGTAGTCACCAAGAGGTGAATTCAACAAGAGAATGTCTTTACTTCCATACAGCTCTACCTTCTCCCCCATGGTATTCTCAGTGAAGCCACTGGCAGAAGTTATCTAAGGATATGGACTGAAATGTCAGATTACATTCAACCTGCCCAATCTCTAATCAATGGCTAAACCTGGATATAGTAATCAAATAGATGAGAGTCAAAAAACAAGGGCTACAGATCTGGGCTGCAAAAATCAGGATAACCTGATGGCAAGAAAGTGAGTTTTCTTTATCTCTTTCCTTACCTCTTTCTTTAGCTGCTAACTAATAATATCCAGATTTTTGCAGCCCAGGTCTGATAGCAATATAATAAAGCTTGAGACTACTTCAGACAACATGGAATAGCTGAGTTTACACAGTGCACTAAGCAGTTATATAGTATGTTTCTGTTCTTACACAAAGTACTAGTCCAGTTATTATGACTTAGCATTGTGTAAACCAAGCCACTATAACCTGTTCAACAAATAATGCTTAAAAATCCTGGCTCTGAACTATGTATTATCCAAGTCATGTAGTTAGTCTGCATGGTTAAATAAATTTTAACCAGGAGATTGGATTCTCCCTAACAAATTATTTATCATTTAGGAGTGCTCTTGGAGCTGGTATTGTCATTTGGGACACGCACAGCCTCAATGATACAGGGCACCTTTTATCACATATATGGATATACCAACAAAGTTCTGACCTGGACAGAGATAGTTTAGCTTCAGCTGGTCCAAAACAGAGTGAAGTTGTTAATAAGGATTGCCATTGTGTTACCTAACTGCTTTGTGCTCAATAGCTTCCATTTGTTTCTAGAACCAATTCAAAGAACTGGTGTTAAAAGTACTACCAGAGTTAGGGACAAATTATCAGAAAGATCCTCTGAGATTCTTAAATTATCTTCAGTATCTTTCTTAGGATGCTTCGACCAAATGAAAATAGGGCAGAATACAATTAGGAGATAGCCTTCCAGTGATAACATCTCAGGAGAATACTCTCCTTAAAGAGGCTCATCTACGCTTATATTATGATCCCATTAGTGCCAAACAATTACCATTTCTCTCCCCCACCCCCCAGGTTCTTTTGTCCATTAGTTTTTAAACACATTAATGTTTTTTAGATCTTTGCATTTCCTTAGTGCTCTGCTCTTGGTCTTGTTTTTATTCTGCAGCTTTGTGTATGTTTTTGTTAGATTTTATCTGTATTCCTATTAATTTCTATTTGATGAACTATCTAGAAAACTTCAGGTCTTTGATGGTATTCAATGTAATACATAAAAAGGATATCCAGCCTATAAATAAAATATAGCAGGTTTTTTTTCCATTTCTTGGCCATGAAATATCAAAAAGCTACCATGTAACTCTTTAAGTTCACTGATAATATAACCCATCTTTCAGTATTTCAGGCAACTACACAGATAACTACTTCAAGAGCAGAGTGTAAGGCAATCAATATTCTATTACTTAATTGCATGTCATGGAACTCAAAGCATTACCACAATTTCAAAATAATCTTATGAAGTAGATTTGGATTAGCAATCACAGCTTTCTCAAAGTTACACAGTACCTAATTCTCATATTCAAGCCTTTCAAGCCAATACACAATAATACTCTAAGCAGAGAGAAATAATGCCACAATATCTTTTCCTAATGAATGAATTAGTCCAACTATTAAGAAACAGAAGTTTAGAAAAATAAATGAAATTCTCAGCATTCAGTTTCTAATATTCAGCTACCTAATAATCAGTTCTTGCTATTAAGCATAGTTGTAATACTTCATTTGTTGTATAATGATGGGAAAGAATTCATTCAATTGTTGCCCCCCCACACACACATACATTTAGGAAACAACCTTCCTACAGAGGCTAATCTGGCACCAAGCGGGTTGTATTTTCAGTGGGAGTAAATACAAATACAGTCAGGTCCAGAAATATTGGGACATCGACACAATTCTAACATCTTTGGCTCTATACACCACCACAATGGATTTGGAATGAAACAAACACAATGTGCTTTAACTGCAGACTGTCAGCTTTAATTTGAGGGTATGTACATCCAACTCAGGTGAATGGTGTAGGAATTACAACAGTTTGCATATGTGCCTCCCACTTGTTAAGGGACCAAAAGTAATGGGACAGAATAATAATCATAAATCAAACTTTCCCTTTTTAATACTTGGTTGCAAATCTGTTGCAGTCAATCACAGCCTGAAGCCTGGAACGCATAGACATCACCAGACACTGGGTTTCATCCCTGGTGATGCTCTGCCAGGCCTCTACTGCAACTGTCTTCAGTTCCTGCTTGTTCTTGGGGCATTTTCGCTTCAGTTTTGTCTTCAGCAAGTGAAATGCATGCTCAATGGGATTCAGGTCAGCTGATTGACTTGGCCATTGCATAACATTCCACTTCTGTCCCTTCAAAAACTCTTTGGTTGCTTTTGCAGTATGCTTTGGGTCATTGTCCATCTGTACTGTGAAGCGCCGTCCAATGAGTTCTGCAGCATTTGGCTGAACGTGAGCAGATAATATTGCCCAAAACACTGCAGAATTCATCCTGCTGCTTTTGTCAGCAGTCACATCATCAATAAATATAAGAGAACCAGTTCCATTGGCAGCCATACATGCCCACGCCATGACACTACCACCACCATGCTTCTCTGATGAGGTGGTATGCTTAGGATCATGAGCAGTTCCTTTCCTTCTCCATACTCTTCTCTTCCCATCACTCTGGTACAAGTTGATCTTGGTCTCATCTGTCCATAGGATGTTGTTCCAGAACTGTGAAGGCGTTTTTAGATGTTGTTTGGCAAACTCTAATCTGGCCTTCCTGTTTTTGAGGCTCACCAATGGTTTACATCTTGTGGTGAACCCTCTGTATTCACTCTGGTGAAATCTTCTTTTGATTGTTGACTTTGACACACATACACCTACCTCCTGGAGAGTGTTCTTGATCTGGCCAACTGTTGTGAAGGGTGTTTCTTCACCAGGGAAAGGATTCTTCGGTCATCCACCACAGTTGTTTTCCGTTGTCTCCCGGGTCTTTGGGTGTTGCTGAGCTCACTGGTGCGTTCCTTCTTTTTGAGAATGTTCCAAACAGTTGTTTTGGCCACGCCTAATGTTCTTGCTATCTCTCTGATGGGTTTGTTTTGTTTCTTCAGCCTAATGATGGCTTGCTTCACTGATAGTGACAGCTCTTTGGATCTCATCTTGAGAGTTGACAGCAACAGATTCCAAATGCAAATAGCACACTTGAAATGAACTCTGGGCCTTTTATCTGCACATTGTAATTGGGGTACTGAGGGAATATCACACACCTGGCCATGGAACAGCTGAGAAGCCAATTGTCCCATTACTTTTGGTCCCTTAACAAGTGGGGGGCACATATGCAAACTGTTGTAATTCCTACACCGTTCACCTGAGTTGGATGTACATACCCTCAAATTAAAGCTGACAGTCTGCAGTTAAGGCACATTGTGTTTGTTTCATTCCAAATCCATTGTGGTGGTGTGTAGAGCCCAAGATGTTAGAATTGTGTCGATGTCCCAATATTTCTGGACCTGACTGTATGTCCTTAGGATCTCTACCATGGAATATGACTGACCAATCAAGTTTTATCCACTCAGATGAATTGTGTTACTTTTTCTATGTTGTTGCTCTATATTTAATGTGAATTATTTATATAGTCCCACATGTCAACCTGACCGTAATACTAAAAGAACTAAAATCTGTTCAGTAAACAATAAATGGGCAGATAAATTCATAAATATCAAATTAAAATAGTTATTTATAGTACACTTTTTATACTCCATGCTATGGGGTAAAGCTCATCTGCATTACTCAACAGAAGATAATGCTAAGTAACTGAAAGGAATCAAAGAATGATGTTGCTGAGAATTCTATGTTTGAATTTCTTAATCAAACAAGCAAACAGAGAGGAAACAGGAGATTAGCAAGGGAGGCCAAGGCACTTTTCTTTTTCTTCTTCCAATCTAAGCTACTAATCACACAACTTCCAGGAAAAGCGGGGGAGGCTTCAAGCAAGACGGACAGAGAGGGAAGCACAGTTGTAATCTGCAAGTTGTGTGCAATGTTTGTATTCTGACCTCAACTGGACCCAAACTATACTTGATGCAATGCACAAATACATTTGTGTTTTTATTGGGAAAGAAAGGGAAGGAGATTGAGAAAAGTTTCTTATACCTGGTAAAAGATGAACTAGATGATACTACTGTTAAATGGACTTAAAGTTGTCTGAAGGACAGCACCCAAAAAGTACTTAATGACTTCAATGGGAATGGAAGTAGTGTGTGGAATGTCACAAGTTTCTGTCCTGGGCTCTGTGCTGCTCATTTTTATCAATCAATTGGATGTGCGAGTTGAGAGAATCCTCATCCAGTTTGCAGATGACAGAAAACTGGGGATGATAGCTAATACTTTAGTGAAACAAGATCCAAAATATATAGATAGGCTTCAGCACTAAGCTGAAATGAATACTATAGAATGCAAGAGGAGAAATGTAAAGTTCTGTATCTGGGTAGGAAAAATGAAAAGCACAAGTATAGAATGGGGTAGATGTGGCTTGGCAGCAGTACTTGTGAAAAGGATCTGGATGTCATTGTTGACCACAAATTAAACATTCACCACCAGTATGATGCAGCTGCTAAAAAACCAAATACTATCTTGGCGTGCATTAACAGGAGCGCAAGTCCAAATCATTGTCCTTCAAAAATGATACCAAGATGGTGAAGGGTCTCAGAACCAAGCCCTATGAGGAACAGTTAAAGGATCTGGGTATATTTAGCCTAGAAAAAAGATTGAGAGGAAATATAACAGCAGTCTGTTTGTTTGTTTGTTTGTTTGTTTCATCTGAAGGCAATCCAACTCCAGAATTACTCTGGATGATTTACAATTTAAAAGCAGAAAAACAATAGAGGAAGAAGCTGAAGCATCCAGATAACCACATTCCATTAAAAAAAAAAAAAAGAACACCACCAGTAGGTGTTCCTACCCTACCCCAAGGCTTGGGAAAACAACCATGATTTAAAGGACTTTCAGAACATCATTAGAGTTGGAGCTGCCCAGGGGGGATATCATTCAAGAGGGTTACAACAGAACTGTCACACAAAGAGGGAGAGGAATTATTTTCTATTGCCCCAGAGGGCAGGACCAGAACCAATGGGTTAAAACTACAAGGAAGGACTTTCAGGCTACATATCAGGATAAATCTCCCAGTTACATGAGCTGACAGCTAGTGGAATAGGCTGCCACATGAAGTGGTGAGTTCTCTTTTGCTGGAATTCTTCAGAGACTGAATATTCATCCATCAGAGATGCTGTAGTGGATCCTGTACATAGCAGAGGATAGGACTACATAACCTCTAAGGTCCCTTCAAACTCTATGATTCTCTGAACATGCTAAAATCTTGGTGGGTGATTTTGCTAGGCTTGTTCATGTTGTATAGAATTAATTTTAGATTTAAAAGCACAGTGATGATGCTCCAAAAACTACAAACTGCACTGCTGGGCAATATCTTTACTAAGGATTAATATGTCACAAAATATTGTGCAGGTTTTCCCATCACTCCAACACTCTGAGAGAAAACAGCCAAAGTACATAAATTAGACCAGGTCTGCATTTAAATAGTGATGGGTTACACATGCCAATGTGGAATTTGTAGCTACTATAATATGTGAAGTCAGCAAACTGTGATTTATTAAGCCAAGTATAGATGATAAATCACAACTGAGTACAGCTTCATTCTCAAAATGAAGACTGCAGTAGTATGAATTTGTGTATGCTAGGTATTATAGGTATCAGATTCTATACAAGATTCTGAAAGATGGAGAAATGCCTGATCCTGTTTCTAGGGAGAAAAAAAACCCTTCCAGCCATTAGTCAAGTAGTTTAGTTATTGAATCATAAACATAATGTCTTGTCCTTAAAAGCAGCATTTATAAGAAACCAATATTCTGCTTTACTGAAGGAAGGACTATAAAGCTTCAAAGATTCCAAAGCAATTCCATCTTTTCCCTTTAACGTTTCTCTCTTCATTCCTGCCATGACAACTGGGTGTATTTATGAAGGGGATGTAAGAACTATCCAAGATTTGATACACGAAAGTCCATCAAATAGCTGAATTAATTCAAAGGTACCCCATTAGCTGCATCAAACTTATTCCATGATTTAATTAGGCAGTTTGATCAAACTGAAGCTTCATAGAGTCCTAATATTCTTCTTAGAGGGCTATTAGCCCATGGCCTGATGAAATGAGCTATGATCCATGAAAGCTGAATTTGTTACTCTTTAAGGTGTCATGAGATTCTTTATTGTTTATACAGAAGATACAGAGAAGGAAAACATTCTTTAAAGTTTCTGTTAAAGAAGGGAAAAGGGTGGGTGGGTGGGTGGGTGGGTGGGTTGGTTGGTTGGTTGGTTTTTAAGGGCAATGGAAAGCAAATGAGAATAAGAAAAAAAAAAGCATGTAAAGGGATGGAGAAAGGGAAAGGCATGGTAAGAGCAGCATTTCCTATCAGATGATTTCCAGAAACTCTGGGAGTTGTAGTCCTAGTGGCACCAGATTGTGAAAGGCTGACTAAAAGCAATTTTAGTTCAGGAAAAATCATTATACAGTCAAGTAAAGGTTTACAAAAAAAGTTACTAACCATTTATTTTCCAAGACCTCTTCATCAGGGAAAAAAAGTTAAAGCTCCATAAAAAGAAGAGGGAGAGCAAAAACCATGGATGATGTTCAAGCCATATCTCTATCAGGTTATAATCTTAGAAAGCATTCATAGTCTACAGTCATGCACACGGGCCTCATAATGTACAGAAGTGTTATTAACTTGGAACCAAGGTCTCTCCCATAATTTGCTGGGAACAAACAACTAATTCTCTTCTTCTCTCTCATGTACACAAGCATTTTTGGAAATATAAAATCAGGAAGTTAAGGGCAAAACTGCTCAGAGATGATTTCAGACTACACCCTTATGTACTGCTGATGCACTACTTTCTACAGTTAGCAGAATAACTGTAATTAAAGTACCGTATATCATTTTAATTTAGCACTGTATTTTCCATCAGCAATGTCCTTCGTATCCAAGATCATCCTCACAAGTAAGTCCCACTTAGAGCCAAGATTTTGGAATTCAAAATGCATCGCCTGCAAATTCTGCCTGTTTTACTGCTTCCGGTAGACCCGAGCTGAGGAATTCATGATGAAAACAATGACAGCTGCCCCCTGAATTGCCTCTTTTAACTGCCTATTTTTGTGAAAGGGGGGCTTTCTCCATGGTTCCCATCACCAGAATTTCTTTTTGTGTACTCATTTGGTCACACACACAAACACTTTGATTTCTAGAATTACAGCTATCGTAGGGCCCCCAAATACAGCCATGCAAATAGGAGAGAATACTTTCCAAAGTTACCATTAGCCCTGGGAATAGTTTACACAGGTTACAATAGAAATTTTGGGCTGGTATACATGTGATTTTTAACAATTCCACAACATGAGGAAAAGTTTTAAACTCCCCTTCTCCATGTACCACAACCCCATAATACATGAGTGCTCAGGTAGCCCACCATAGCTGTTAATTAATTAATTTAATATCTAACATTGAATGTACTCATGCATTTCAGATTTTCACAAGCTTGAATCCTCTGGCTGAACAGGAAGAAATCTAGAAGATGCTAGATTGGAAAACTGATTAATTCAATGACATATCTGTTCTGGCATTCTATGCGTATAGTGCAAAATCCTTTACTGCATGATATGCAAGCCCACCCATTCTTGTTTAGTGTTGTTTGTATGAGTCATGCCATAATGTCTTGCTCAATAAAACATGGTTAAAATCATGGCTTAGCACTATGTGTGAATGCAGCTTTAGATTGATCCCTATGGTGAATTCTGAAATCTGGTTAATTTTTTATTCTTCTGCACTTTGGATATGACTGCTCATAAGCCACATTAAAGATGGACTGGTTTATATAGGGTCTTGCGGTGGAGTGAATGATTCAGAGAAGGTAGGATGCCAACGTAGTTTTGCTTCTTTGGGGGCTCAGTGGGTTTTTATTCCTTCTCATATCATGCCTAAAATCTATATAACATTTTCTTATGAAGCAGTACAGGTCTAATGGAGTTATAGAGGTTTACATATTTCTACTTCTTCTCTGTCACCCCATATTGTTTATCTCACTTAAATCTACTAAGTAAAAAGCAAGCTCTTAAGCAGTTTTATCAGCCCCCTAGCTACCCTGCCATTTCAATTAAGATATGATAATATTTGCTAATGCCACTTTTACCTAGGACTATTGAAATAGTTTTCAAACACTGTGAGAGGCAGATGTATTTCACACAGTTACATTTCCTTTGGGATTCTATAAAAATGGCCACCCTCAAATGCATAAAAACAATGCTCATCTTACAATAAAGCTGAAATACATATGAAGGAGTCAGTTGTTGACAAAACATACTTTTAGTTCCTTGAGTAACTGCCAAGGGAATGGGTCCACCCCAAAGAATGTAAAAGTTAGACATCCCAAGCTTAAGAAATTGACTACAAAGACTTCTTTCCTACTGCTATATGACAAGCTGGCTATAGAACATAGATACCACCCAATTTTCTACTTGCTTTTTAACATTCAATTTATCCTCTGTATGCTAACTCAACACTTACTTGCATTTTTAAAAAATAAAGATTCACAAACACAAAGTTTTAAATGTTTTTTTTTATGGCAACCTCTCCTATGACATTATGTCACCATTTTTTAATACCGTAGTCACATTATAGCAAAGAATGTTGTACACCCTATTCAGTACATCCTACTCAGACCATAGCCAGGACCATAAACCAGGACCATAACCTATAATCTCTAGATATTATTAAATTACTATTCTCAGCATCCACACTATTGGCCATAGTGCTACTGAAAATTGACCATTTGGAAGATCACAGTTTCCCCACTCTACTGTACATCTTACATATTAGCAGCACTGGCAAATGATCACAGGGCTAAACTTCAATAGGTCATCATGTTCTACGCTTGTTAGCCACCACCAAACATTAAAGCCTCTGGCCACACTGTTAAAACTCAATTTTCTTTTGTACATCTGTTTGCTTTGAACATAGTATTTTCACACAGGCTTTAATTCTACTTTCTATATACCTTGAAACTGTAGAGTTATCATAGATGTGCCAAATTCTGCCTCACATTTGCTGCAGGAATAACAACAAATCCTCTGTCAGGACTAAGACAAAACTGTACATATGCTGTGTTTGCACAACATGAATACCTTAAGAATAAAAAAAAACAAGCATTGACATCTCACGCTCCCCCTCCCCTTTGATGCACAGCTCATTCATCAGAGTTGGCAAGACTTGACATGTTGCCACAACCTAGAAAAAAATACCTCTTGGGATTTATGGAAACCAGAACTTGAAATAAATACTTTTCAGTTCAGATACTGCAAATGTAAAATAGCAGTGGGTTTAAATGGCATATTCAGCCTCTAACTCAGGCACAAAGGCTGGACGTGGGGGTTAAGACAGCAGCATGTGCATCCTTGTTAAGGCTTAACTGGTTAAGTGAGCACAGCCATAGAACAGGACTGAGGCTGAATTCATTTTACTAGCAAGAAAGAAATGGGCAGGTGAGTGAGGAAACAGAGGCTTAGAATTTAGAGATCCTGATACAGAAAACCTGCCATTCCTTGTTTTCAAAGTTACTGAAGCATTGAGACCTGGTAACATATGGGAACAACAAGAGAAGGGGGGAAAAGTGGGGAATTTATTTGATCTAATCAGTCAAATATATAACTGACAACAGGATTCACATTTCCCAATATGCTATGATTTGTTTAATCCACAGTTGACTATAGCCATGCCTGCCTTACCCACTACAATAGCTGAGTTTGCACAACAGATTAAGCCAAAACAAAGAAAAACATTTTTGGATTTAGAATGATGTATCAATCCAGCCAATGAATTAGACATTAAGTCTGTACTTCTACAGCAGAAATCTTCTACACCAGACAAAAATTAAAAAACAAAACATTGCATGCATAGATTTAGGAAAAAAATCGTGCTTATGCACTGTGTTCCACTGTTTGTTTGTTTTAAAAATCCATTATATTCCAGAAGAAATCAACTGAACACTGATAAGCACATTCAGTAGCAAGGTTTTCTTGCTTCAAAATGAACAAACTACTTCAAAGAGGAGGGCTCACTTTTATGTTTCACGTCTCAGAAAAATGATACTGTTGCCATATTTAACAGGCTGGATGGTCATTCGTTGAGGATCCTGCAGAGGGTTGGTCTGAACAGTGGTCTAGCTGGCTGGGGAATTCTGGGAGTTGAAGTCCACACATCTTAAAGTGGCTGAGGTTGAAAAATACTGGTCTAGATGATCTCTAAGGTACGTCCCAACCCTTAGTTTCTATAATTCTAAAGACGACTTGAAAGTAAGCCTAAACTGACATTTACTTACTCCCAATCTACTGGCCATTTACATTCAAGGTAATGCACGAAAGCTTAATTTTTAGTCATCTCGGCATATCTTTTCCAAGACTCATGTAACCCTACACCCTCAGTACGGAAGGGCAGCCATGAACGTCTCCACGGCGTTCTCAATTCCTTCAACACAGTGGTGACTCTCTATTAATAAGCTGACATCAGCAGCATAAGTATATAACGCTGTCCAGTAACGACTGGCTATAGACACTCCAGTAATATACCTAGAAAAAGCTGTCTTGGTAGAATCCTGCGTGCATTGAGCAGAGTTTGGGTTCTCGCGTGAACCTTTGCCGAAAAATGCATTGCACAGCGTCAAGCATCGATTCCCAGCAAAAAATCCCCCAGGCCTCTCTACGGAAATACTTTCCCAGGGGAACAGGCTTAACTGTGTCACAATTGAGGCTCTTGTCACGTGACAGAAAATGCAACAATTTTGATCTCTCTAACGCCAGCCGCCTCACTTCCTTCCACAGCGTAACAAGGCTAAGTAAAGGGACCGGGGGAGGGGAAAAAGTAGGGCTGAATATAATTTATCAACGTCTCCAAGCCCCTCTGGGGGGGAAATCCCTCGACTAATTGCATAGCAGGTAAAGGAATCATCCGTAGCCGTGCTTGGATTGGAAAGCGGCGCTGTCCATCATCCCTCAAAGGAATCAATCGCATTCCCCAGGTTGCAAACAGGAGCGACGTGTCCCTGCCTAGACCAATGATGAAGGGGAAGGTGGGCGTGGCTAACGATGTCCCGGTTATGAGGGCAAACAAGATGGCGGGGATCGGTTTCCCTCTTCCCCCGCGTTCTCAGTTGCTCTCCCTTCTCCCTCAAACTCGGTATAAGGCGCTGTGGAAGGATCCCCACCCCACATCTCGGAGGGCTCCAGGCCTTTCTAGTTCTGTTACCCCGCTCCCGCCCAATCCGGTCACCTTCACGCGATCCTGGGGGGCCGTGAAGGAGGGAAGGGGAAGGAGGTTACGACTGCGGCGGCAAAGGGGGGGTCTTGACTCTACTTGCCTGGGCCGCCTCCTTGTTCTCCTCCGCGGGGCCCCTGGTTTTCCGCGGGGTGCTCGGGCTTGCACCGTCGGCAAGGGTGGAGGGGGGACAAGATGTCGGCTCAGCCCGTGTCTCCTCAGCGCCGCCCCCTCATGCCCGCGACTCCCAGCCCGCTCGGCCCCGCTGCCTCTTGCCTCAGTGCCTCCGCCGCGGCTTCGGCTCCTGTTGCGGGGTGGGGGGAGGGAGCGAGGGAAGGCAAGATGGAGGCGGCGGCGGCAGGAGCGCAGCCCGGCCAAACGATGGAGAGGAAAAGGGGGGAGGGAAGGAGACGGCGAGGGAGGGGGCTGCAGCCGCGCTCGGCTCTCTTTCTCGCCCCCCCGACAAGGACCGCCCCCCCGCTTTTCCTCCCTGGACACAAATCTTGAAGGCCTGGGGGCAGCGGTGTGCGGGGAGTGTGGGGGGGGGGTGACCGAGATAGGCTAATGAGTCCTGCGTGGTGGCGGGTAGACCTTCAGGGCTGGTGCTTTCGGACGCGCTCTGGCCTTAGGAGAGGGGGGAGCTTTGAAACTGGCTGCCTTGGAGGCCGGTGTGGGGACAAAGTTGAATTTTGGCGACATGCGGGGAAAAGTGCTGGGAACCATTCTGAGGCAGCGACTGAAGGGCTTGTTCATACCTGATCCAATTCCTACAGGGAGAGTCACTTCCGTGTAAGAATGTGTGAATCCCCTATGTAGATTGGAGCATGTGTGCAGTTTCCTGCACGCTCATGCTTTGGGAGGCCCTGCCCAGCAAAATGATAAGTGTCTGAATATGGTCTGGTGAACTACACGTGATTTCAATGTGCGCCATGCAGTAATAAAGTGAGCCTGTTTCTCATAAATTTGAAGAACCTGTATTTAAGCCAGCCTCTCAACCTGCTGTTCTCTAAAGGTGTTCCCTCTGATCTCCAGATACAGTCACTGGGATTGTAATCTAATATATGTTGGAAAGAACCAGATTGTAGGTGGCTGTCCTGGATTGTCCTGTTCAGGTAAAGGTAAATAGGAAAGAAGTGTATTGCAATGCTGTTTAGATTAAACTTTTTTCATTTGATTTGTGAAAAGACAGGATTTTGGCTTTATGTCACATATGTTGTACAGAACTTTTTTCCCATTGCTGATTCTATTATAACTGCAATAAATAAATTGCAGCCATATGCTGCTACAGATATTCTAAATACTGTTTTGAGTTAGCTGGTGACATAAAAGAAGTCAGACAGTGTAAGCTGTATGATTCATATGAAAAAGGTCATGCTACGTTGCATCTTAATATTCAAATTGAGGGCTAAACTACTGTGTTTAGAACAAAAATTGGTGGGTTTTGGCACACTTGAAGCCTGTCCCATATAACATAGTGAACCCAGCAGAGTATACTCTTAACCAAAATCTTTGTATACCTAAACTCCAAGAGATGATAGTGCATTCTTAATAAAGCACTTGCTAATATAAATTTAATGAGATGTTGCATTTTATTATTTCAAAAGAGACAGGAAAAGACCCAAGTTTGTTTACTACATGAGAAGCATATTAAAAGGTTGTAGCATTTTCTTTGTATATAAAGTAGACTAATCTGATAGACGATACCAGCCATGGCTAGTGAAGGGGGGGGCACTTAACTAGGTAGAAAAAAGCCAAAGATAATTGAGTACAGTATCACAACAACCAGAGTAAATGCAGGAAGCAAGTAATTTTAAGGTCATAAATACAAAGTGGGGGTGTGAGCCACAGTTACAATAAAATAGGTTGTTGAATTATACAGATATTTGTAGGTTCCAACAACCTATTACACACAAAAAAAGCAAAATAATGCAAGTGGAACCAAATTCATGAATGCTAAGTGGGAGGGAGAAGAAAAACTCTGGATGCTCATTCTTATGCTCTTATTAGCAAGCTACTGCATAAGAAAAAAGGCAAATTGAAGTTATTATATGGTTTGCTCACTAACATCCTTATACCTTTATTATAGGCATGGCTATAATCAGTCACATGAAGCTACTCATGCTATTACTGAATGCAGATTCAAAATAAGAATGCACTGCCTTAAAAGCCAGTTGCTGTTATAGGCTTGCAAGTATTCTCAGTAAGGTCTCAGTAAAATAGATGTGGATACCCAACTATCCAGGAATTGCACTGTGGCAATTTAGTAACTCGTAAATATTTTAAATTTTCTCTAGTATTTGAATATATGCATTTATATTCTGATTAAATTTGCTCTATCTTAACCTCTAATTTGTTTAAAATGTTCTACTTCTTATGACCTCTGTATTTTTTCTGAAGTACATACAGTTTGATAAAAATTATTTTTAAAACTAAAAAACAACTTTCACATCATTGGTATATTCCTCTCACCCTCCCATATGTATTTATTTGCTAAAATGATATCCCATCTTTTGTACAAGAACAAGGCAGTATATATAGTGCTCTCTCCTTCTATGTAAGAAGTGAAGTAGAAGAAACAGTTCAGGGAAATATTTCCAAATTCTGGAGAGAAAAGTGTCATTTCCAAAACAAGGATTGGTTTGCAGCTGAGACATTTTTACTGCCAAGATGACAAACTGTTGTTTTGTGAAGAGTAGAATTGACACATCCCTCTTATGTCTTGGTGCCTCATTGTGGTAGTGGTGAATGTCCTTGAGAGAGATGAGCAAAGAACACCAGGTGTGTACAACATGAATATAGATTCCTAGCAAGATCATCAAAAATGTGAAGGTCATCCCAGCTTACCCACTAAAGCAAACAGGCAGCTGTATCAGGCAGCAGTGATATAAAAAGATGATTGAGGTGAATGATAATTTTAATGACAATGGCAAAGGCAAAGGCATCATTTCATACTGCATGGAAGAAAGTAATGGTAAATTGCTACTGTATTTAACCAAGAAACCCACAGAGATAAACAGTGTAAAGTGATTGATAATTCCATGCTGGATGTTGAGCTTTTTGGCCAGATGGCACTCAACATGCTACTGAGGAAGAGCTGAGACTCTTTCAGTGGTCCCCAGGTTAAGAATGCCTGGTTTGAGGACAACCCATAGTTAAGAACGGAGCCTATTGTAGCAAAATACAAATTAAAGACACAATTATTTGAGTTAAGTGCACAATGGTTTGAGTTAATTACACAATACTACTTACACAGTATTATATAATAATACTGTTCTGGCTTACATACAAATTTGACTTGACAGACCTTGGGAATGGAACTCATTCTTAAACTGGGGACTACCTGTACTAATAGTGTTTGATGTGGCTAGTTGAAAGCCTTTGGAACATCTAGTTGCTGATATTGGCTTGTCATGCAGGAAAAGAAAATGCAAAGCTGCAGAGACAGAATTACAGTGGAATGTAAGAAGCATAAACATGGGAAAGATGAAGTGAATTGACTACATACTGACATCTTAGACATCAGAAAATAGACTGGAATTGGACATTCCAGTTTACTATTCAGGACACAAAAACCAAGAAACAGTGCTTTAATATGAAGGATATAGTAAAAACGGTATTTGGGTACAATGCAATCAGCTGAATAATATTAGACTTCACAAACAACCTTTTAACATGATGGTTATCTTAGTTTATGTTCCAACCACCAATGTATAAGAAGAGGATGTTGATGTGTTTTATATTTTATGGTCAAGTTCAATCGGACATCAACAGAACATGCAAGGAAGATGTGCTGCTGGTGCTGGGGATTGGACTGCCAAAGTTCCTCCATAGTAAGGAGGAAAACAGTTGAAAGTATTATTGACCTAAGCAACACAAATGGAGCAGGAGAAAAACTTACCAGTTTCTGCCAATCCAGTGATTTCATTAATGCAGTCTTCAAACACTCAAGATAATACCTATATACATGCATGTTTTACCAGACGGAGTATACAGAAATCAAATTGACCTCTACAAGGAGGTGTAAAAACATTGAAGATGGTATCAGGAATGGAAAAACAAGTCTTCCAAAAGAACTCTGAACTCAAAAGGAGATTCCAACCTTGAATTGGTATGTTAAAGGCCACCTCTGGACAGATAGTAAGACCTTAGAGAAGTCTATAATGTTGGGAAAGGTGGAAGGAAAAGGAAGGGGACAACCATCAGCAAAGTGGGTGGATTCAATTAGGGTGGCAATGGGTGCAGTTCTGGAAGATCTGAAGGGCAAAATGGGAAATAGATCATCTTGGAGAAGTTCTACATATGTAGTTGCTAAGAGTCAACACTGACTTAATGGCACATAAGAAAGATAATCAAAATTAATATGTTAGCTGCTCAATTTGAATATTTGGTAGTCTGATGTCTGAATGTATTTGGGAATCATGTCTTTGCAGCAGCACAAGATGAATGTTCCTAAAGTTTTGTTGGTTTTCTGTATCAGTACAGAAAACTTGACAAATGCAGAAATGAATTTCAGTGCTTGTTTCCAGGAGCTGTTCCCAGGGTAAAAAATTTCCAAGGCAGCCCCATTTATACATTGGAACTATTTGCAATTATTGGAACATCTCAATGCAGAATCTTTTTTTTAATTTCTAAAAGTATCAAAATGCTTTTTAATTTTTTTTTTTTTTTACAATCCATTGATAAAATAGACACTGGAAGGAGAAGTTAAGAGAAAAACTGGAAGATTTTGACATTGGAATGATTGTGTACTAATGATAATAGAGCAAAGTGTTAACAAAGAATCATAAAATGTTTTATGATTGGGTGACATTTTTTTAATGGAACCTTCTGCATTTCCACATAAAGATATGGGTGGGGGGATTTTTTGATTGCAGAACATTCTGCAGTTTGATTTTCACTTTTTTTGTTAGCATTTCAAATTGGCAGAAGTGAAGATAAACATGAATTATCTTTAAAGTGCTTCTGAAAATTACAGTAATATGGAAGTACCCTTCACTTCCTCGCATTCTACATTTCCATAATTTTAAAGTACTAAATATTGCCAAATGAGTCTAGTCTGTAATCCAACAGGACAATTGTTTTATTAGCTCTTCATGTTTTTATCTTGAATTATAAATCACTGCCTCTGAGAATATGTATATATACATCACAGATTAAAATAACCATAATATAGTTAACATTTGCAACGAAAAATACTGGGATATTTGTGAAAATCATGCCAGATGGGAATTATCAGTGCTTAAAGATGTAGATACTTCCCATTTACAATATGGCTAATGTAAGGCCAATAAGAAGTGAGAAATCTGTTTTAAATGTAAAATGCTTAGAATGAACCACAAGGAACATAATGTAACTGTTCTTTGAAACTGTTCCTTTATTACATAAATACTTTTATTTTTTGAAACGTGTTTTTTACAGTATTCATTTGGAGATATTAGGAAAAAAGAAAATTTTATAGACTTGTAGAAACATTGTAGCTTTTTAAACCAAGTCTATGGAACCAGTTACAAAAAGCCCAAGAAAAGGTAAAATAGAGCCATCACAATTTATCACAAAGAGATTTAATGAGAATCATATTGATTTGTGGCACTGGAGGTTGTTTGTATCACTGTGATGTTCAAAGCAAAGTTGGCCTCTACTGATTCACTATTATTGTGCTATATGCATATAGCCTTTTTCATGCTGATTTATATTTACTCATCTTTAGGATCAAAACACCGATGATTGTGTATCATTGGAAAGGTAGACCAGCAGTAGACATACAAGAGTCTATAATGTCATTCCACTTCTCCTCTTGGAATCTTTCCGAGCAATTGGGCTGAATGACAGTATTTCACTGTAAATATGCCCTTTAAAGATAAGCAAAATTTACATACATGTAAGTGCACTTTTGTTCAAACAATAAATGTACACTGAACACATTTTTAGTAAATTATAGCAGGGATGGAGAACTGAATGCAGCTGAAGAGACCTGTTGCAATCACAGAATAATTTTAAAAAGCAACAAAAACACTAGTAACAGATGGCAACACTTCATCCTACATAGGCCCTCCTAAACAGCTCAGTTTTTAAAAGGTTGTAAAAGACCAGTTCTTACTAGTACCCCATTCTATTGAATTTCCTTTCAAGAAGAGATGGGTAGTTCCTCCTGCTGTATTTAAATGATATTTAAAAACATTCATACAGGTGGCTTTTTATGTTATGTTTTATTAGGTATGGGTTTAGTTTGTTAGCTGCTTTTAAAAATCTAAATATGTTATGATTTTATGAACTCATACTGAATTGTATATTTTGTACTATGTGCTGCTTTGACTGCCATCTTGAAGACTGCAGTCAAATTCATGACTAAGAAATGCTTCAAATGTGTGAATATTTAATAATGGGATGTGGACTAACAAAAAAGGTAGATATATGTTTGATCTGCCATTGTATAACAGTAATTTGTTAGTTTTATCAGTTCACCTCTTCAGTATCAGTGAGTCCTGTTCTAGCTTGTTCATTCCATGTATCTAGTAATTCTTGTCATGGGCCCAATGCAAGGTGGGGTGTTTCCTGCCTTTATTAAGGGTTTATAGGAACGGATGATGAATAAACACCTGCTTCTTTAAGTTTTCAATTGATCTTTCAGAATAGGCCATTACCCTCTGGCTCTTACTTTTATCTATTAGATTTACTTCCTGCTGCAATCCCCAGGCTTTCAACAGTTAGGTTATTTAATATTTAACATTATAAAATGTATTATGTGAAGAGTACTCCAAATGTGATTTGTCGAGAAATTACCAAGAATTTTTCTATCAGCAAGAAAGTGGATCCCTGCCTCATTTATTAGAAAAATACCACCAGCCAGTTCTTAAATATACTCTTTCCATACATGGAATTTGACACATCCATAGTTGGCAAATAGGCCCACATAGTCAATAACCATCATGGCCCCATTCTCCAGAAGATTCTGAAGTCTAATAGCATGGTTAAAAAAAGTATTCTGGTGAGATGTGAGCTGCTTATGGCATGTCATTTGGCAGGTGTCTTTAGAAAGTATTCCTTTCATTAGTCATTTTTTAATCTTTTTTCCCCTTTTTAATATTCTATGGTCTTTATACTTTAGGAAAGTCAAGACTAATTTCCCTAGGTGCCTTGTTGCTTTTGCATGACACACAGTCTTAATCCTAAAATGAGAAATGTGTAGGTGGACTAAGTGCCCCTCACATGGTGAAGAAATGCAGTGGGATGGTGTTTCCATATAACATTAAAGTACAGTGGTACCTCTAGTTACGAACTTAATCCGTTCCGTGACTCTGGTTGCAACTCGAGTTGGTCTCAAGTCGAGGTAAAGTTTCCCATAAGGTTCAATGTAAATACGGTTAATCCATTCCGCCCTCGGAATTTGGTCGCACCACGAGGCAAATTTCCCCATAAGGTTCAATGTAAATACGGATAATCCGCCCTCCGAATTTGGTCGCACCCCGAGGTAAATTTCCCCCATAAGGTTCAATGTAAATACGGCTAAACAGTTCTGAAACACATGCATTTTATTTTTAAACCTCAAAAACCTTCCAAACGCCACAAAAACCTTCCAAACACCACAAAACACACCACAAGCCTCACCGAATGTCTCCTTGCTACCGCGATCTCGCCCACAGGAAGCCGCGACCGCGTGGCAGCAGGGAAAATGGCCGCGGATCCGGTTCGTAAGTAGAGGTGGAGTTCGCAAGTAGAGGTAAATTTTTGGGGCCAGAGCTGGTCGTATCTTGAAAAATTCGTAAGGAGGGGCGTTCGTAACTAGAGGTACCACTGTATGGTGAATTTTTTGTGTTTCTTCTTACCCAAAGAATTATGAGGCAACTAACAGCAGTGATAGAGATTTACCCAGGTTGCCACATAATTTTTCTTGATTAGCATCTGTCTCTGCCAAGTTGCTTCCTGTGCTCCTAGTTATGCATTTTATCTGCATCAGAGAGACCCTGTACTCCCAACTTTATTCAGCATTAAGGTAGCCAATTATTAGGAGTGCGGGAGTTGGAGGGCTTCTGTTTCAACAACTCTGATGAGGGTTGCACTATGGGCAAGCACGTATAAAAAATTGTCCAGCTGAACTTACTTCTCCATTCATTTATTGAAAGCTTTGTACTTCCTATGGAGTCATCATAGGAGTGCTGTGCTTCTGTCTCTTCCTCAATATCTCTGAATGGATCAAAGTATGAATGGGCCAGAGCTTGGGTTGCTGTGAGACGTTTTTCTACATCCAGCTGCAACATTTTGTCAAGCAAGTCCACTGCTGCAAGGAAACACAAAAATATTGTAAAAATTAAAGGATGCTATAATTGTTAATTATAGTAAGGATAAACCTAAAAGCTTAAGATGGCTGGAGAACTAAGTTGGCTAAATTTGCCTCATCCAATTTTCACATTTCAGTGAACAAATGTAAGTGGCTCACCACTGTATGTGAAACTTAATATCTCAGTATCTTTGAAGAACCCCAGTACTAGATGGGCCCAAATATATGCTCACAAAGTAACCTAGTTTCAGACCATTATCTGATCTAATACGTATCAGGTCACTTGGGTTCCACCCTGCCTCAAATTCAGAAGGATAAAGTTCACAAAACATAATTAAACTAGGAGGAAAGGAACTTGGCTATGTGTTGAAAATACAACTTGATGTATTGTAAAGTGGCCTATAACTTTAACAAATAGTTTTAACTTTTAAAACATCTCATACAGTGCAATTCTGTACTGGTTAGTTCTCATCTTGGAGCCAGTGAAGGGTTTCTTCTCATTACAAATAGCAGCTTTGGAAAAGTGCTCTTGTCCAAGACCATAGTGGGGAGGCAAGAGTAAAATTTAGAAATGTGTAGGAAATGGAAAATATGTTTTATTTCATAGTCAAAACAAAATTCAAGTGTTCTGAACACAGGAAACAATGGAAATGGGACCAGCTGGTGTTCCCTTGTTTTTCACCCCAAGCCCAAGAGGAAATTGCAGTGCATGCTGAATGCTACTAGTTAGCCAATTTGCAGGAAAAAAAATGGTCAAGGTATGATTTTGTAAAACAAATCCCCCACCTGAAACAGGAATACAGCACTGGTCTTACCCACTGACAAGTCAGTTACTGTTGTTTACAATCTGATACCAAAACCTACCCCTTATTTCAGCAGGGAAATCTTTTTCAGTTCTGTTAAATAAACTTTGAGGTACTGAGCTAATCTCTGGCGCTCCTTTCAATTAGTACTTTTTCCAGCCTAAAGATAAGTAAAGCCACCAGGCATACAGATTCTATTTCCATAAATTTCTATCAGGTTTTCTTAATACAGTACTTTCAAAAAAATATTTTTAAAATAATCCATTTAATCAAATTTTCTGTAAGTGCTGCTACTCCATCTAATAGTGAGATCAAGTGTTTTGCAGTCATCTAAAAGGTACATGCCCAGTAAAAGAAAAGCAGCTGTGTTGATATTTTTTCTTGCAAATAGGTACAGCAGTTGGCTGCAGTAAAAAATAAACCAGTTAACACTTCTTAAAAGCATGAATCACATTTACATAACAAGATATACAACTGTGCACAGAGTGTGTGTGCCTGTCAAAATTCAACAAACCACATCAACATTATGCTAGTATTCTTGGCATTTATACAATATCAATACTGTTAACAAAATGTGTGTGAGAAGCACACAGTACACATGCAGATATTTTTGGCTTGCTTGCTTGAGAAATTAAGCACAGCACACATGAACTCTGTGACCCATTGACTCGTAAATTCTAATTTCCCCCAACAGTTTTGTTTTTTTTTTAAAAGAGAAAAGTAACTTATTGAACAATCATGTGGCTCAGAGCAATCTTCTGTCTGCTCGTGTGTCTAACTGCTTCTCCACACTCAACTCCCATATCATCAGATCTAGTCAAGCAAATTGTAGCGGGGACATGATTGGGCCCCGCTGCGGTACTGGCTAGGCTGGAAAAAGTGTGGAGAAGAGAAGGGAACCCCATCACAAGCCACAAAATAGTCCAGCTGGAGTGCTAGCAGTACTTGGAAGACTCAAAATGACACCACTTGAAATGATAAAGGTTTATTTTGGGGTTGGATCCAAACTCTCAGAACTCATGTTTTGAGCTCTGAATACTCAAAATGCCATTTGTGGCTACCAAGCTGGAGAAGACTGGCACGTAATATAATATTTACTTTTGGGTATTTCCCATTACACTCAAGGGGATTTATTTTCACAATATCCATGGGGTTATACACTATTCATGCTTAATTACATTTTAACGATTTCTTTGTTATCCTCGAAGCTGTACAGAATATGCCGGCTGTGCTAGACTCATAAAAGATTGTTTCGACATGTTCATCTGTCATCTGAATAAAAGTTAAATAATACTTAGAAATATGAGTTTTATCATAAATGAAAAGATATAAAAAGCTTACCCAGAGGACTGGCTTTGGGTAAAAGCAGAGATAAATCCATTTTGGGAATTTTAGGGAGGGTCTGTATGTAGTGTTTAGCCTAAAAGAAACAACATTTTCATACAGCCATACCAATGTCACCTGGAAAAGTTACACCATAATCAACCCTTTATAGATTGGTGAGCAGCCCACATATCAGCCATACCCTTCTTTCATCAGAAGTGCTCATGGGTCCATATTAGCCTCCTTTGAGTTGTGTTTGTAAATAAGACAAAGTAATAATTTTACTGTAGTAATAATAATATCACTTCTATTGATCCTAATATTTGCATCTCCCTTTATATCAGGGATGGGAAGCTTGTAATTTAATATACAGTATGCAGCCGAATTTCATATAATGGGAGAGTTCAGAAGACAGAAGGGAGGGGAAAAAAAAACATTCAGCCCTCTAATAAAAGTGGCCTCCCTTCCCTGCTAGTTAACTGGGTAAGGAGGGCAGTACAGAAAAGGAAGAGAAAGAGAGGGCACCTTTCACCCATATCTGGTTTTGGTACTGCCCACCACAAGCAAGTAGCCTCAAGAGCAACACTTCAAAAAACATCTTAGATTATGCTTCATATGACAATTTCTGCCTATTCAACCCAATTTCTCCAAGTAAATAATAAGATGCAATACTACACAAAAATTAGGACAGAGTAGGATAAACATGCACAGTATTGCACCTTCAGTTCATGGAAGTGAGACATTTCCATTGACTGATCTCTGAATATCTACATTCCTTTGCCATTTTCAAAAGCAAAGTTTGTCTGTCTACAAAGATACCTTCTCATGCCATATTTATGGCCAGTATGTTCCAACTTACTTTGGCCTTTGCTCAACACTTTTGTCATGTCCTTTTTCAATTTTGATCATGTAATATCCTGCCCCTGAGAGGGAGACCTTCCTATGTTGGCAGGGAAGGTTTCATTAGGCCGTGCAGAGAATAGACAACTCATGGCTGTCCCCACCCCCTGGTTCTGTTTTACAGAAGGAAAGTGCATTTTCAGATGTCCTCCTCCTTCTCCTCCAGCTGTTACAACCCCAATATTTCATCTAATTTCAGGGGTGGTATTCAATGATTTTTGTCAGGAGTTGATTGCAGCCAACAATCCTCAGCAGTGATGCAGGAACAAACAAGTATTAATGAATATTAATATTGTATGTTATAAAACTCAGAGGTGATTAAAACAAAAACGCTGGTATACATATAACATCATTTCATTATTCTTGTCAGACAAGCTTATGAGGGTGGAAGTTTAGATACTAGTCACAACAGTTTTCTCTATTTTGTCAGACAGGATTGTTGTGAAGATTAATGGGGATATGGGAAAGCAAATTACTTTGAGCTAATTAGAGGAAAGGTGGGATACGTATGTACAAAAAGAGTTGACATCATTTATAAAAGTTGGGCAGAAAGTTAAACATTCTTTAAAGAGTGCAACTTTCTAAAACTACAACAATAACATACGAGTTTGCTTTTAAAGTGTAAAATAGAGTATCTTACCGCTTTGTCTTCCAGCTTTTGCACAAACTCCTCTCCGGGGCTTCCTGTCACTTTCAGGATCTGGGTTAGCTGATCGAGATCTGGCAGGCTGAATCAAGTATTACCAACAGGGGCCAGACTTTGAGCTTGACACACTAGATGACAAACCCCTCCACAAATGGATCCATTTACCATGTATTTATCCTGCTTTTCCTATAAAAGGGCAAGGTCTATAGCTTGCTTCCATACCTCATTGTTTGCATCACTAGGCTGAGCGATACTGAATCTTACTGCTAGGTCACTGGTTATTAGAGAGAATAAAAACTGCAACCCTCAAGCATTCATGTTAAAGTAATATAAAAAACTTCAGAATATCAGTTTATATCAGCAATGTCTAACAGCACAATCTGATATCTCCTGCCTAAAGACTTAAATACCCTTCCATCAACAGAGATAAATGTGCCTGTCAGTTTTCAGACTGCTAAAGGGACTGGCCGCTATCAAAGCAATGAGCATATGTAGGCTACCTCACCTGTACAAAAGCAGCAGGCCCCTTCCCAGCCCCCTCCACCATTGACATGGTCAAAGGTTTACTGACTATTCATAGATGCCTTCTTTGAAAGAAAAGCACTTTCTGGAATTCTTGTGTACATAGTAACCTTACCCTGCCTTCTAGTGAATCTCGGAACTCTGCAGCAAAGGAGAGGAGAGAGAGGGGATCCTAGAGGTGGTGGTTATACTTGTAGAAAACTTTATGAATGTAAATGTGGGCACACTGTGCCATTTCTTAGGAAAAGCTCTGTCCGGTTTAAGGAGCTGCAGACAGGGCCGTGCAGAGATTGGGATTTGATGGGTGAAATGCCATTTGGAACACTTGTGGGCATACATGTGGGCATGCATGTCAGGAGCACCTTCAGCCAAGCATGACTTTTCCCAGGATCATGCATCAGCTGCTAAGGGCAACCCCATGAGCCTAGGAATAGAGACAACAGTTTTAAGGTGTTCCTGACAAATAGAACATGTGCTCCTTACCTGTTCTGAATTCCATTTTTCCTACCACATCCTGATCTCTGCACAACCTGAGCAGACAGCAGCTACGTTTGTGCTCAGTGCTCCCTGAAATACTTTTTGCTTTTGAAAATGAAACCTTGCACAGCCCTACTATACACTGACTTGAACACCAGTAAAGGTCTACCAATAATGAATGTCAAGCATCAAATGGAGGGAGAAACATCAAATACCCTTGTTTGTCACAACCTTCTTATTAATTAAAATGTGAAAATAGATTTTTAGGTTTAAAATCTTAAAAGGAGCCCACTATACTTACTTTTTGCAAGTATAAGTATTTTTACTTGTCATACCTGACTTCTTGCTATAGGCAACTCTCTACATTATTTACATTTTCAGTCCAAACTGTGAGAGCATCAACTTCAAACAGGGACACAGGTTTGAAAAGGATACAGTCTTTACCCTTAAACAGAGTTTTCCCAGTCAACATTTCTGCCATGATGCAACCAACAGACCAGATGTCCACTGTTTGGAAGTGAGAGAAATAGACAAGAAAGGATTTAATGCTAAGGTTTGAAAGAGCAGCATTAGAAACCAAAATATACATTTTACACATGCTTGTAACAAGTTTGCTTGTTCACAAGTGACATTATCTTTAGCTATCAGACCTGGGCACCAAAAATCCAAACCACTACTAGATGCAGCCAAGAGATACAGAAAACTCTTTGCTGCCATCTTGTGGTCATCCAGATTTTTACAACATCAAGCTGGTAGCCCTGCCTGTAATATTATCTTGTATTATTCTTATTTTATTGTTTTGGAATCTTTTTTAAGTGATCAGGGGCAATGAGCTATTTTGCACTAAGGTAGTTTTTCCCCAACTTGCTGCCCCCCAGATGGGCTGTGTCGACCATAATTCCTAGCCAACAGATCTCTGATCATGCTTGTAGAGAATTAGGAGCATTGAAGAGCAATCCATTTGGAGGACGCCAGTTTGGACAAGTGTCTGTTCAGGTTTTCTATGCCCTAAATTGGTTACACAAAATATATGGCTGGCACTTATGGGCTTTTCAGATATTTTAACTTCATTTTTCTCAAAGGTGCTATTACAGGAGAAATGCATGAGATTAACGAAACCTAACTTTTGCACAATAGTAATAGTTGTGTCAACAGCTGCATTTGAAGCACATGCATCCACATATCACAATGCAGTTGAGTTAGAAACTCTTCATGCTGGTGACTTCACTGGGAGGCACAGGAGAGGCATCTGTCTATTAATTGCAAGATGACTGGAAGAGCAGAGTCATGAAACAATCTAAGTGTTAGGAATTCATAGCAGTGAGAATAAGATTATGCAACACAGTCCAGAGTAGCTGTCTGCAGACTATGGAAGGTAAGAATTCAATTCAGATGCAATCGTATGTGCTTCTGTCTGGGAATAAGTATCACTGAAAAGAATATGACTTCTCAGTAAGCAAAGTAAGGGAAGCAGGTCAGATGCTATTTTAATTAATGTCTGCTTGAAAAAAAGTAGACTGGATTCATACATTGGGCATATAATATGCTAAACCAAATACCATGCTTTACAAACTGTAATTACTGGGATCATACAATTTGTTATGCCACAGCAAACATTACAGCTTAGCATAATCTATGAATCAGGTCACACTATGAGGGTTTGTATTGTACTTACTGAACAAGGGGAGAATTAAATACATTTAAAAATCACATATAAACACTAGTGTAAGGCAATAGCCCACATCCTGGTAAGAATCTCCCAAACCTCCTAATAAATAAATAATTTAACCCACCAGTCTGGTTGTAGTGCATCCAGTTCAGAATCACTTCAGGTGCTCTGTACCAACGAGTTACAACATAGCCTGTCATCTCTGTGTCTGTATGCCTTGCTAAGCCAAAGTCCAAGATCTAAAAACACAAAGAAGATTCTGTTGCATAATGAGGAATTTACAGAACAGTGTTGCCATCTATCCAAAACAAAACAAAAGCCTATTCTGTTTTTCCAGTACACTTCACAAAGTTTCTTAAGTTCCTCCTAGAAGCAGTGGATTGCTACTATGAATGCATTGCTTCTTTTTAGCAGAATGATGACTAAAAACACTTTTAGTTAGCTTTAATGATGCCAACTGAGGGCCTTTCCCCATTACTGAGTCAAAGGGAAATCCACCCATCTTTGAGTCAGCAGGAAACGACACTGGCTTGAAATTTGCTGTTCAATTACAATGCCTGTCCTGCCCCAACTGCATCTGTTCCAAGTCACCATCAACTTGCGTTGTCTTGATTTTGTGGGTGCAGCACGTGATAAGCAAGCAATTAGTTGATCCCTCTGGCTTTGTTGCCCTCCCTCTTCAGCATGTCACCAGTCCATCACAGCAGTGCAGCAGGACAATGTCTGTCATCTCTATTCTCCTACCTGGGCCCTACCCTCTGGCATCCCATTCTGTCATAGTCCATGTTGAATAATAATTTAAAAAAACAGGCAGGAATCAAGAAGGGCTCTGAGTCAAACAATAGCACTTGTTTAGGACTGCTCTCTCCTTCCCTTCTTTAGATATACGTTATGGGAGGCAAAAGAGTCCCACCGTTCCATGCTATTTTCGCCTTGCACTAAACCAGTAAAGGCCATAGAATTAAAGAATTTACAGTATTGCCAGCTGCATTGTACACTGCTCTTGCACAATTCTGATAAGCCATTGGCACAGCACTAGTGTGTCCAGCTGTTTAGAGAGGCAACAGCGGAATTGTTGCAGAAAAGGGTGACAGGAAGGTACAGGATATGCCTTCATCATCTGAAATGGCCAATAAGCATTCTCTGATCTCATCTTTCACCTCTGACATAATGGTTGGGAAACCATAGCAAATTTCGCCCACCTTGAGACTGTCATTGGATACTGTTGGTATAAGGGAAAAGGACTATTTTAGCACAATGCAGTTGAGGATACTTTAAACCGATCTCAGTCATGGGCTGGAGACAAGAGGAAAACAATCTAATGGGAACAGAGCAGTAAAAATACATTGCCAGGGCATGTTTGTACCATGACTAACTACAAGTGGGAAAAGCCCTGAGGGAAGGCAGCTCTTTTTTGTTCTTTGTGTGCTATAATCTTGTTTAGCCAAGACTCAGATATTTTGCCAAAACTCATAGTCTAGCAGTTTGCCAAGCCTAGCTATAAATCAAGGACAGAAAGTATAGTCCATTACCAAGCATTGCATTCTTCCATGGAAAGAGTATTGACGAACCATTCAAGATGCTATTACTGTGCAATTCCAAAATTGAGAGTGGGATGTAAGCTGCATCAATATTATTCTGCATTTGAATTCTGAGCCTTTGCAATGTAGGCTTAAAGCTGGGAACATGATTAAACTGTAATTCTATGTACTGCCATGAAATATAAGGGTCCTTCCAGGTGAAGGCTCTTTGTGAACATACTTTTCTTCTATTTAATAATTTTTTCTAGGGAATGAAAATGCATGGAAGAAATAATGGGAAACATGGGAAGCTTACATAAGGAAGATGATGTCATCTAAAATTCTATTTTGAACAGAGCAATTGCTTAATAAAATGCAATAAAAGTGTTACTGGTCACCTTAAATTGATTGATTTCAATGAATCTATCTTTAGATACATTGGTTGGATCCATCCCACTGAAAGAAGTAGGTGTTACTTCCAAATAAACACAAATGAGATGCAGAAGATGATGCACTGAAGATTCAGTTCAAGCACAGTCAGACCAACAATGCAGTGTACATTCTACTTTCTCATTAAACAAAAACAAAAATCCTACCTTTAGTTCACAGTCTTCATTCACTGCTAAATTGCCTGGCTTTAGATCCTGCAGTGTACAAAATTAGAAAAATCCACTATGACTATGACAATTTCATCCTAGGGTAGATAATTACATAACAACCACTTTGCCATTCTTTCCTCCCATCCCAGAGCCATAAATCGTGTTTCCCCACAACAAGCACATAACATGATCCAGGCTGTCTGCTGGTCATATAGTTCCTCTCTCAGTTCAACACTGAAAAGACAGTTTCCCTGGCCGAGAATTTGAATGTCACCAACCAGGACATTCAAAGGAAAAACTGCTACTGATTGATGTATAGAATATCTACCAGGGAGGTGTTGTAAGGTCTAGGCATCCTGTTCCATCAATCTTTTTTCTATTTTTTTTCTTCAAATGATTGTTAACCTATTGACCTCGTGACCACTAGATGGCAGCAAAGAGGTTGTTTTTCATAATTGCAATTTAGGGTCACCTGGATTTATACAACCCTGATGCAGCTACTCGCTGCATAAATATTACTGAAGCTGGAGATTTTATTGGGTATGAGAGACATGTTCACTTATGGAGTCTCTTACGTACATCCACATCAATTCTCCGAAATGTTTGTGACCCATTAACCTTTCAACCCACCTACCCACTAGGTGTCAGCAACGAGACGTTTGTGTCTCTTTGCTGCCCTCTCATTGTTAACTGGATCTGGGCAGGCAAATGTCACTGTATCTTGAAGCCAGGTTACATTCTATGATGAGGTGAACTTCTCAAAGAACATTCTGTGAGGAAGGAACTGAGGAGGCAGGGTTTCCCCAAAAGCAAGGTGTCCACTGGGAAGGGAAGTGTAGGCTGTAAGAGCACAAAAGCCAGTTATCCTTTCAGTGGTGTGCCAGGGATAAGCTAGTCAATTTCAGGGCTTTACACCCTCTAGGTTGGCCAAGTGTGGCCAAAACAGCACTGCAGAATAAGTGCCACCTGCATGGACCAGATGGAAGGGAAGGGTCCCACAGCAGAACTGCCAGTCCAAAGGTAACCGAGCAGCTGCCCGCCCAGCACTGGGCCACCAGCCTCCTCCCCAAGCACTGTGGTCTGTGTGGGAGGTCCTCTTCCTTTTTTCCAGGGAAAACGTGACTTCAGCCGGCCTTAGCAATGGGCTGCCTGTGAGATGGAGGTTCTGTTGTGAGTCCATGCCCTTCGGAAACAGTAATGGGATGTGCTTGTGCTGCAGTAAGGAAATGATGTGGCTGAGCTCTTAAACTGTAATCTGATTCCTACTTATCAGAATAATTTCCTTTTAAGCTCAAAAATTGGGTGCAGTTTGGGTTGCATTCTTCTTGCTCGTTGAAGACTGGCTTAACCATTCTAGCCATAGGCGCTATTTTGCCAACAGAGAGGGAAGGACACCAAGCAGGGATCCTGCTGCTGTGCCTGCGAACGCTCCACTGGCACACATATTCTGCCAATGGTGCTGCCCACGTCAGAGACAGCAGCGGATCTGCCAGACCCAAATTTCCTTGTTCCTCTTAACAGTTTCCCCCAAACAACCAATACTGTGTTAGCGAATTGCCTTCCATTTCATTCAGTAGGAGGAAAAAGAGAACGCTTATTCTCCCATCCCTTCCTGCTGGGCTGCTGCAGCAGAATAACAGGGCAGAGGGGTTAGTAGTCAGGCTATACAAACCTTTCATTTCCCCATCCCTCTGTTGTTATTATTAAGAGCTGAATTCATCTCCCTCACCACAATTAAAAGGTCAAACATCTTATAAATATTCTCTGGCAGTTCTGATTATTGCTCTCCAGTTGGGTAGTATATACTAATAGGACCTTGTGAAACATTTCTCCTCCAGATGTACAACCAGAGAAGTATTCTTTCTCTTTGAAAAGTAGCTAATGGTCTCTCTCCAGACCTGCTTTTTCTCTCAGTTCTGTAATGTTTTCATTGGACTATTTCCATGTTTAAAAGCTGGCCTCAGGGCATGCACAAGGTCTGTCTAGTGATGTCTTCTGCTCAGGTGACAAGTAATATGTTTTCCTCAGGCAGTTTTCAACTGCCATAGAAAAAGGTGAGCCAACAAGCTGGATTACAGGGTTTGATGCTGAAATGCATAAGGGAAATGTCAAGTGAGTGTATCTCAGTGGGGGCAGCATGTATTTCCTAAGGTGGGCCATGCCATGTGGGTGCACGGGGCAACCTTCTTCCACTGGCATCAGGAGAAGGGAAGACTGGGAAAGGCAGCAATTCTTATGTGAACATTGCACCAAGACTTGCACTTGTTAAAATGTTGGCCTGAGCATCATGTGGGGTGTGATTTGGGACCTGCTCCTGACACCAAAATGTGTTGGATCTGCACAGTGATTTTCTTCCTTTCTGAGGGCAGATATGTACAGTTGGCCAGGTTCCCACATTAATATGTTTTGTTGGTCTTTGGCTTAGATTGTGAAGAGGGAAGCTGATCAGCTGTGGCTTATTCAACAAAGCATTGTTAAACAAATTATGATTTAGTGAATTCATTCTATCTTTGTAAATATATGGAAGGAGAGCATCTTAACTCTTCTTGGCTCTTCCAACTGCTGGGGGTGGGTTATTTTACAGGGAAGAATCAGTGGGCTAGGGAAGAATTAAGCAATTTCATCCCACCCATATATATATAATTTCTTGTACAAATGTGTTTCTCCACATTAATGTTACAAAGGAAACACGGAATTTCCAAAGTTGAGGACAGGATGATATCAGCTGAATAGGATAAGAGGAGTAGGTGTGGCTGTTTGTAACATGCTGGTGAGTCAGAACTGGGACAGTGCCACCAACAGCAAAGAGGCTTCTAGGGAGATGTGTGGGTTCTCTTCTGGGGGGCAGAAAACAAAGGGCATTTGGTTTTAGCACAGCAATAGCGATTAGGTGATCTTTTTAACAGGTTTACATACTGAAGGGGTTTGAAAAGATTGGCAACAGAAGAAATACTGAGTTAAGGAATATGCACTAGTGCAGCCTTCCACAGCTTGGTGCCAATGATGTTTGTGGCTGAGAGATTATGGGAGCCATACCTGGAAGGCACAAGACTGTAGAAGGCTGCACTGGTGAGCTGTACACTCTAGAAACTTTAAAAAGAACTTTAAGAAGAACATACCCTATGAATGATTCCAGCAGAGTGAATATACTGCAACAGAAGAAAAAGACCACATAAAGATTCCATACATCCATTCTACATAATAGAAATTAATCAAGATACCAAGTGATAGAACATGTTTCTAAGTAGTATCTTACAATTTGTATGTGGATTAATTTTCTGGAAACAATCCTGAGAAAGTGGAAACATGGTTTCTACTGAAAAGAAAAATAACCAATAGAAATATTCTGAAATTCCTCAGAGCTTCTCGTCAACAAAGAAAGGCAACCCCAGTGAGGTCTTTTGTTCTTGTGAGAGTGACGCTGGTGAAATAAAACTGCTTTCTCTGCAGCTTTCTCATGCCTTATTTTTTGCTAAATCATGAGCTCTAGCAATCTTCCATTACTGGTGCCCTTTTCATATGCTGAAAGACTACTCCCACAGTCCCCAGAAGGTGTGGTCACTGCTGGATGGGCACGATAGGAGGCGTGGACCAAGGTAATGAAATGAACAACTCACTACCGAGATAATAGCTATCTGCATATGGTGTGAATGGGAATGATTTGCAACCTTCAGTAAAGGGAGATGCTTCTGAGATCAGTGACTCCAGGTACTGTAAGTGATGGCATGCACCTCACGTGCACATAAGTTCCCAAAGCAATAGGCCAAGCAAACCAAGGATTCAAGGGTCTCTATACAAATACACAAAGTATGAGGAGCAAACAGGAAGAATTAAAAGTCTTAATGCAGAAAAGTGATTATGATTTAGTAGGCATTAAAGTATTGAAATATGGTGGGACAAGACTCATGAATGGAATGCAAGGACTTGAGGGTTTAAGTTATTCAAAAGCAATAGGCCTGACAGTGGTGGTCTTATGTATAAAGTAACTGGGTACATGTACTGAAATCCAGGAATTTGAACATGAGGGTCCAGTTGAGGACATGTGGGTAAGAGTACATGTTTATTTATTATTTAGTTCACAGTATTTATGATCCAACCCAATCCTGAAGGATTATGGGTGGCTAACAAGTTAAATTTGGAAATAAATAAAATTAAAAGCAAAATTGAAACAGTGTAAGAAAAAAAGAAAAACAAAACAATAATACACAGCAGCAATATCTGTGACAGCCATTCCTGATCAGTCAGAGCCAAAGGCATGTTGGAACAATACTGCTTTTAATTGTTTTCTAAAATTAAGTAATGTTGGGACTGCTCAAACTTCTGGGGAAAGGTGGGGACTACAACTGAGACTTGTCATCTGGTCCATACCCTAAGAACCTCTCAAAGAAGAGAAAGCCAAGATATTATTAAAGAGGGGTGGTTATAGAGCACCAAGGCAGGCAGATCTGAATACAATCCTCCTGCATCAGATTACAGATCTTTTATGGAAAAGAGACACAATAATAAAGGGAGGCTTGAGCTACCTGGACATCTCTTGGAAAACCAGGTCAGCTAACACTGCAAAGTCCCCAAAATGCCTCAGTGGCCTTGCTGGCTGTTTCATTTCCCAGAAGGCTGAGGAAGAGACAAGGGGGTTGGCCTTCCTAGATCTTATCCTAATCAATAAGGAATGGCTGGCTGAAGAGATAAAAAAAATATCTTTTTGGGGTTGAAGATACTACAAAAAGAAATTGGAGCACAATCATACATGGACACTAAATTTCTGAAGAACGAGTTTCAGTAAGCCTAGAGAAGTACTGGGCAGGATCCCATTGATGGAATACTCTGGTCAAAGGGAGCACAGGAGGATTAGAAATGTCTCAGAAATAAGATCATGGAAGCAGAGTCACAAAGCATTTCAATGAGGAAAAAAATGGAAGGGGGGGCAAGTTCAGGAAATTTGTGAATGCATAGGAAGCTTTCAATTGAGTTAAAAGGTAAAAGAGATATTCATAGGAAAATGGAAGATGGATATAATTGATAGTTTGCTGCTAAATGTTTAAGAATTGGCTCTGCTGGCTCCATTGCTGCTGATGAGGAACAGCTGGGTGCCAAGGTTCATCTCTGCTGTCAACCGGCTCGCAAAGTTCCAGAAAATTTAACCATCAGCTCTTGCAAGCACACCCCTAGATATAATCATCAAAGAGGTGCTTCTGCAAGTAGGTAATATGGAAGTCAGAAAGGCTAAAGCACAAAAGGAGTTTAAGGTTACAAGGGAAGTAAAAGCAATAGAAATGCTTTTTCTGGCCATGTCAGTAGTAAATGAAGAAAAAGGTTAGAGAAGACAATAATGTAGTAACAGATGACAAACAGAAGACAGACCCTTTTCGACTTCTTTTCTTTGGTCTTTCTTGTGTCATTTTTATTGCTTGGTCTATTGAAACACAGTTCCCTTTAGGGGGAAGTGGCAATCAATTGGGGAGCATATGGCTTCTGTGAACATGTTTAAATCTCCAGGATCAGACCAGTTACACCTGAGAATCTTGAAGGAGCTTGCAGATGTTACCTCCAAGCCCTTTTCCGTGATCTTTGAGAAATTATGGGAAATGGTTATCGTGCCAGAGAACTGGAGAAGGGCAAATGTTGTTCTGATCTTCAGAAAGGTGGGGTGGGTGGGGAAAGTCCAGAATAACTACCGGCCAGTAAGCCTGATATTGACACATGACAAAACTCTGGAATAGATCATTAAAAAGTTGGTTAAGGAGGATTTAGAAAAGGATGAATTACTTAGTAGAAGCCAGCAAAGGTTCATCAAGAAGAAATCATACCAAACCAATTTGATCTTTTTCGACAAAGTGACTAGTTTACTTGACCACAAGAGTATATCTTGACTTCAGCAAACCATTAGACAAGGCTTATCATAAGATCATAATAGAGAAGATGGCAAAAAGTTGACTGGCCTATGCTGTTTTTAGATGGAAACAGAGCTTGTACAATCATATCCCATGAGTTTATTCCAGTGACTCTGTATCAGGCTGGAAGGAGTGTTGAGGGGCATATTGTAGGGTTCCATTGTAGGAAATTGTTCATTGGCTGGAATTCTTTTTACCACATCTTCTTTCATCTTAATAAAGCTTCCTAAAGAGAACTTGCAGAGATTCATGCTTGGGAAATATCACTTTCAGTAAGGCAGCTATCAAAGATCTGACAGATACAAAGCTGGCTGAGCAATTGTTAGTCTCTGTGTGTCAGGTTGGGGGAAAGTATCAAGTGGCATATTCCCAAGACACTATTCTAGACCCTGTGTTTTTCAACATATTTATAAATGATTAGAATGAGAGATTAGAAAAAGTAATTATCAAATTGTAGTTGACAAAAATATGGAAAGATAGCAAATGCCATAAAGGATAATATCAGGATTAAAGAAGATCTTGAAAACTTGGGGAAATGAGCAGAAACCAGCAAAATGGGCAGAAACCAGCAAAATTAATTTCAACTGGGCAGATGTAAAATCCTTCATTTATGTAGGAAAAAACAAAGGCATGATTATAGCAAGGAGCATAGCATACTGCACAGTAGGACATGCAAAAATGATCCAAATGTCTTGGTGGATTTATTATAAACTTAACATGAGCCAACAGGCAGCTGCAAAAGGGGGGGGGGGGGGAGCCGCACCAGCAGAAATAGGGTGTCAAGATCAAGAAATTCCCCTCTATTTTGCACTGGTTAGACTGCACCTTGAATATTGTATCCAGTTCTGAGTACCACATTTTAAGAGGGCATTCACAAAACAGCAACCAAGATGATAAGGGGGCTTGCATAGAAAATTGTATGAAGAGCGGTTGGTGCTGGGTATCTTTAGCTTGGAGAAGAAAAGTTTGCAGAGAGATATGATTGCTATCTCAGTATTTGAAGGGCTGTCATGTGGAAGGCTGGGGAGAATTATTTAGAGATGTTCCAGAAGAAGGGATAAGAAAAAATGGTGTAAGTTACAAGGAAAAGATATAGTAAGATTTTTCACTAGTGCAACACACTGCTTCACTGGAGGTCTTTAACAGAAGCTGGATGCTAACTTAGTAGATCCATGTACTAGGCAAGAAGCTGGACTTTATGATCTCTAAGTCCCCTCTCACCCCTCACAATCCTATGATTCTATGTTCAGAATCTATTAAAGGAAGTTACTACAAGGATAGTAAGGAAATGAGGCAGTTTGGCAAAGCTAGCACAAATTTCTGTTCTGAATTTTTCTGAAGTCACTTACCTTCAATCCTTTCAAAACCTGGTAGATCAGATACTGAATCTTTTCCTCACTGAACTGGTGTCCCATTATCTTTTGTAAATCTGTTTGCATGTATGGCATCACCAGGTAACTAAAAATATTTAAAAGGTAAGTATCAGAGAAAGGTGTACGGTATAATGTAATTTTGTCCTCACCAGAAACAGTAGCTTATTTATGCTAAGACTCATTGATTTTATAAAATTCCATCTCTGAAAATAACAGTGTATGGCTGTATTTTAGAATCAGAAATGGGAATAGTAGCTAAAATTTAATAGTTTAGTTGATGTGAGACTCACACTGTTGGCTTTTCAGATCTATTTAATCTATGCTTTTCAACTTCTGGCCATGTGTTTATCATACAGCACAAGGAATTACCAGATAGAATAGCTATTAACTGGAAGCTGAGACACAGTTGATTTGCACTGACTCCTTACATGGTTACTAATTATATAGAGGTAAAGTTCATCCTTGAATCCCCTAACCATGGTACAAACCATGGTACAAACATGCCCCAATAATAACTTTTATATAACATGTCCTTATGATGCCTTCATGTCATCCCCAGCCCACAGTTGAGGCAACTTAAAATAATCTTAAAGTAAACGATTTCAACTTAAAGTGGTGCTCTCACTTTTCTTCTGACACAATTCTTGCCATGGACACAGTCTAGCATGCTTCATTGATGATACGGGTGATGCTCAGGGGGTGGAACCTGCCTATCTCCTATTGGCCACTCTAAGCTGCTATGGGCATGCCTCTTCCCTTCAGATCACTGGGACTGCCCTCCACAGCCATTGCAATTTGGGCGGCAGTATTCACCAGAGACCTAGCTTCCACAGAGGCATTTGCCCACAAAATGCCAGATTGGCACTTCCTGAAGTATTTGTCAGTGTTATGCAGGCTTCTTATAAAAACGGGTATAGTGTCTTTTTGAAAGAACACTGGACCTATGCTTGAAAAGCAAGACTGCTGCTCTGTGCTGCAAAGAAGCTTGATTTAAACTGGGAAAGAAAACTGGGTTTTGTCAGCTGTGTGTGGCTAGTTCTGTCAACACTGGGTGCATTACAGGTCTGCTGCTGTTTCTGCCAATAAGTATCTTGGTATAGACATATATGTTACTGTTTCTATTACTGGGAGGTAGGGAATGAGTGCCATTTTGGCTATTTCTTCATCATTTTGTCTACCTCTGAAACCATGTTGACAGCAGTGTCATTCTCTCATATTACTAATCAAGGTAATAGTTATGATTGCCCCCCCTCCCGATTTCACTCTGTGCCCCACTTCCATCCTATTTCAGAAGAATACTAGATCCATGTTTAGAAATAGTACAACTGACAGGAATATGAGAAAATAATAGCAAAATAAAATGTTGTACCCGCAAAGGTTGTACTTTTAAAACCAATGCATATTAAACATATAACTATGTGTTTGTTGTTTTGTGTAGAGACTTTTGAAAAAAGACTTGCCCAATTTTTTTACATATATTTGAATATTATATATCTTTATATTTTGCCTTAGTGCTGTTCATATGTTGTTTTACTTTTAAATATATGTGATTAGTTTAGACTTTGTGGAATTGTTTAGTATTCTTTGTTCCTCCAAAGAATAGAAAAAAGACAGATACATAAAGTTACAGGAAACCATATTCTAAGCTAGATATTAAGAGTAACTGCTTAACTGTAAGAACTGTTTACTGTATAGAAAAGCCAACTGCCTTGAAATGTAGTGCTCTCTTCTTTATTAGAGGTATTTATGTAGAAGCTAGATAGTGTCAACATAGTGTAACACGTTTTGCATTTTAAATTATGCATTGAGCAAGAAAGGGACCTCTAGCATCCCTTTCAATTATATTTTATGATTAATTAATGAAAAAATATTATAAATATCTCCTCAATCAATCATCTGAGATTTACTAAATATTGCCTATCCCATAATACAGGCTGTGTTCAAATTCCTGGTTGGCTTTTGTATGACATAGAATGCTGGATTAGATGGCCTGTCAGCAGGCATCTTTTTATACATTAAAAAATATTACAAGGATAAGGAGCAGCTGAGAGTTTTGGGATTCCAATTTTGGCAAAAAGCAGATTCTCCTCCCATGCTATCCTTTTCCAAATGTAAATTTCTGTCCTCAAAGCTCCATTTGAAAAAAAGCATGGCAGGGTGGAAAGCACCATTACTTCAATTGGGAAGGTGGGATCCAATGGGAGCAGTTAAAAAAAATGTAAAGAGACAGGAGATCTGATTATGGATAGCAATTGTTTATCTAGATTGGCTCCAGAAAGTTTCTAATTTAAAAGCAACGGTTAAAGACAGAATTTCCACGATGCTAAATACTGTGTACAAACCAATGTGTACTTTGTAATAATAATAATAATAATAATAATAATAATAATAATAATAATAATAATAAAAAAATGACTGTGACAAAAGAAAGCAAAGATAATAGTAATAGGCACCCTGGGTGCAATCCCAAAACTCTGGAACACCACTTGAAGACCATCGGCATTGACAAAATCAGCATCAGTCAATTGCAAAAGGCAACTTTACTTGGGACAGCGTATATCCTGCGACGATACCTTTAACACCATCAAACAACAACATCTGTCTATCCTAAGTCCTTGGGAAGGACTTGATAAGTGGATAAAAATGCCAAATCCAGTCTAAACATCTGGCTGACTTTGCGACCAACAATAATAATAATTTATTAAACTTGTATGCCGCCTGACTCTCAACAACTCACAACCATCAAAGAGATTACAATCAAATAAAACATAAAAGATAAAGATAAAAATGGCCAGCACAGTGAAGTGAAAGGTCTTAGTCTCCCTCACCAAATGCCTGGGTGAAGAGCCAGGTCTTCATGGCTCTTCTAAACAACAGCAGAGTGGGGACCATCCAGATCTCAGGGGGAACCTCCTTCAGAGGGCAGGCACAACTACAGAGAAGATGCGCTTCCGGGGTCCCAATAGATGACATTGTTTAATTGAAGGAACCCAGAGTGCATCAACTCTGCAGGATTGAATTGGCCAGACAGATGTTACGGGAGACAGGTGGTCCCTCAAGTAACCAAGCCCTATGCCATATATGCTTATTTATTTATTGCCAGAAATAAATAGTGACAGAATCTGTACAGACCCATGTTTGAAAATAATGGGTTTTGAGAGAAAATGATTACGGGACCAAGCTGTTGTGCCTTCGTTAGAAGCAATTCTGCAATAGATCTGTAGAACATTGTATGGTAGAAAGTGCAAACTTACAAGTCCTGGAATCCCTCAAATGAAGTAGCTGAAGTGAAGACATCAAGTAATCCAATGACCTGCAGCAGAGGTGGACACAGAAAGTGAGATTATGAAGAACACAGAGGACAAGAACATATCTACCTAACATGATAAAAACATTCTGCTTTACCAACCAGAAGCCAAGCCATATTTCACTGGCAACCTGGAAGAGGGAGAAGTCTTATATTTTGTGGTGTTCTCACAGGAAGCCCCACGACCAGGGAATAAATCCAGGGATAGTCATATGGAATGTATCTTTCAAATTCTGGGTGCATCAACATTTTCTAAAATAATCAGAACATGCTGCACAACAACAGACAACACTTTATTGAAGCTGAGAAAATAGGAGTTATTCATGATACTAGAAAACTGCCAGCATATCTATTTGCATATGTTTCATTCTTGTCAGAATGCAGCCTGGAGTCCCATTCCCAACCGACGACCGAACTCAGAAAAGAAAGACATTCCCATTAACAGAGCACCATGCAAAATGATGATGCAATCTTTCTGTCTAGTTCCAGTAGAGAACAGGAGATTCCAATACACTAGGCTGATGTCAAGAAGATAGAATGTAACAGGGATGTGTCATGCCTCTCTTTCTTGCCTTAATTATGTGCACGGGACTTGCTTACATAAAATATATCAGAGAGAAGCAGGAGAAAAGGTTCCAGGAATGGAATTTCTTAGATGCCATTTACTGCCAGTTCTTGCTACCTTACACTTGCCCTACAGGAGGTTAGCAATCGATAACACTTTTGCTGTGCTAGCAGGTACAGAGTTTAGTTAAATTTTCACAAAAGTATAGCTTAATGAATGTATAGTATGAACGGACCAGATTTCTACCCAAACCACAATTCAGGCAATAGCATTTCAACCTGAAGTACAGAACTTAAGCGGCTGATTTCTCAGTGCCTGTGGCAGGCAGTAACTGCAATGTCAGCAGGATTGCCCAGCTTCTGTATAGTAAGTCCACTAGTGCTAGAAAATTGGGGAGGAGGGATAGAAGAAGGGGGCTTAAGAAGAAGCAAGTATCACTATCAGGACCTTAGGGACACATCAGCAGAGGCTGAAGCAGGCTTGTCTACCAGCCCTATTTTTACACACTAGAGCTGCTTAGGAGTATTTGAATTATTGATAACATATCGTAGATAATTACATTTTGCCACGTATAATTTTTCCAACCAATCATGTGGCTCTTAAATCTGTGTATAAAAAGCTGAAACACAACCATCAGCAGGCAGAACAGGGCCTTCCGCAATGTGAAAGGCATGAAAAGTTATACCTGTTATTGAAAATAAGTATTACAAACATATCTCTTTTTTCATCTGCTAGACAGAATGTTTACTACATCTAATTTTAGTCTCAGATGTGTTGGGGCTACAGCTTCCAGAATTCCAGTGCATCCAATGTATCTCAAACTCAGTCAGGTGGGAGGAGGCAATATTAGAACTTGGCTGGCTGGTTTTTGCAAGTACTTATGGTTGACTGATAGATCAAACTTAGTATGACAGCTATTTATAATTTCTGGGTCAATATAGCAATCTGAATTAATGAGATGTATCAATCAGTTGCAAGGATGAATCAGTCATTTCTTAGAAGCTGTTACTGCAAGAAAGACGATAGTCTGGATATGCACATTTTGCTATTTAATTAGATTTTTGTCTTGACTACCAACTTGGGTGAAAATAGAAATTCTGATATTAAACTAAATTTCAGCAATATCTTCCATTCAGGTAATTTGTGAAAGACACAGAGAACTGTTTGGGTACAAGCAAACATACACAGAGAAGTAGTTACTCACATTTTCATGCTGCATGTGCTTCAACAGTGTGAGTTCCCGATATGCTCGCTTGGCAAAAATCTCAGATTGGAATGGGCGACAGAGCTTCTTGATAGCCACTTTGTCTCCTGTTTTCTTATCTATTGCTGAACTGTGGCAAATAAGAGAAAAATATTCAGAAGGAAATTACATGGGAATACTATGCTAGTCAGTGAAATCCTTTTTTTAAAATAGTAATTTTATTAAAAATTACAACTACAATGATAAAAAATAATACAAGCTAAAAAAAAAGAAAAAGGAAAAGGAAAAAATAGAAGGTACAAAAAAGAAAAATAGAAAAGAAAAGAAATAGAAAAGAAAGAAAAAATAATATAGTAAAGAAAAAGAAAAGAAATATATAAAGAAATGACTTCCCCCTTCATCACAAGTATAAACAATTTTAGTAACTTATCACCTTCTCTTAAAATACAACAAATGATCTCTTCTTCCCATATCCCATCTCTTATCTATAAACAAATCCTTAAAAACCTCATCATTTCAGTCTTGATCAGCAAAAGACCGTTAAGGGTTACCAGAGATAACAACATATCTATTTTAACCTTGATCAAATAAACCAACTTTATATTCCTTCCTTTTACTTTTAACAATGTTGATCTTTAGTCTCTTCAAATGTCCTAAAACTTGATTTCTTTTCATTTTTTCTTTGTCCTTTCTCATAAAATTCTTCAAAGCTTTAACAAGCTTCTTTTGTAAATCCAATATAGGAAGATGAACCAGGTCATTCTCTTGGTTTGTTATTTGTATATCCCTTTTAATTATGAAGACATCAGCTGGTTTCTTTTGTATGTCCAGTGTAGCATCTTTTTCCATATCATTCTTGAAGCCTGTCATTTTTAAATCCACTTTCATTTCAGTCTTGTCTGGTAAAACTTGTTCCTCTTCCATAACATCTTTTAAACACTATCTATAGAGGCAGACACTCTTAAAATTAACTTCTGGGTCCATTGTTCAAGAACATCCTTCAATATGTCCAGTGTTAACATATTTTTCTCCATTCTGTATTAGTAAATTAAATTTAAGTGTTCTTCCCCTTTAATTATAATCTTTAGTTCCATCTGGTTCCCTTTAGTGTCCAACCTTCAAAGTCCCATCCGATCATGTTTTTTTTTTTAAGAATTCAAAACAAAAGTATTTTCTCACTAGAAGGATTCTTATAATTAATTTCAAAATCTTATTTCAAATTTATCTGGACCCTTAGTCCATTTGTAACTTTCTAAAATAAAAAAGTTAATCATCCTTTTGCTGTTTATTCCAGAAAAAAAAAACATTTAAGTCCTTAAACTTGTATTTAAAACTTCTTTCGCTAAGGATTGAAGGACACTCACCCGGTACTGTAAAACTTGTCAATCCAAATCAGTTCCTAATAGCTGAAAAGCAGTTAACAAGCAATTTCTGAAAGTAATTAGAAAAGGTAGTATGCGAACCCAGTGTCCTTTTAAAGGCACTGACTGCAGTTTGAGCAAAAAGATGGCTATTCCCTCAACTCCCAGAGCCCTAAACCCACCAGAAACTACTATTTTGCAGTCTACTTGTGAGGAGCCACTGTATGGAGCATTTGCTGGTGATCTCAAGTCCTCTCCTTGTCTGGAGAGGAATTACAAAGAGCCAGTCTACTCGCCAGTTCTTCATTCTGCCTCAGTCATTGTCTTCAGTTCACCATTTCTTCCCCAGAAATCCCATTCCCGGAAGTCCCGCTAGTCAGTGAAATCCTAGCCATATTTATATGTAATAGTCTTTATTCAGTGAAGTTTATTGTCTGGGAAACATACTAGGACTGCAGCTTTAACTGTACCACTGCAGTGTTTGGATGAAAATTCACTGAATTTCTGTATATATCAATATGCATAAGGACACTGCCACATAAACTTAAGACTTTGTTGCATAGTGTGCAGTGGTAAATGTGTTTGCCACTGCATTTCTACATGGTGAAGAACCAAGGACCACAAACACTTCCTGATTTATTTAACATTCTATTCTGGAAAACTTTGCATAACCTAGTTTTTGCATAGGTTTGGTATTCATCTACAAGATCTATTAATGTGCATTGCATGTGCAAATGTACTTTTATGCATTTTATATATGACTTATGGAAACATCTGCATAAACATTTGCATAAAGTTGAGATAAATCAGATAAATAAATTTGCATAAAGTTGCCTAAATCAGATCTCATATAACCTGGGGAGCATCTCTACATACACATTTTTATTCCTTGGTGCATATATCTATATAAACTTGCTTCTACCTATATTACATTTTATAGGCTAAATATATGAGGCTCTCTACTAGCTTTTCTCAATCGGTGCCTTCCAGAGATTTTGGAACTACCAGAATTACCCATCAGCATTAGTCGGGATTTTGTGAATTGCAATCTGGTGGATACTAGGTTTAGGAACCATAGCCTTCCCAAATAATGGGACACAAATTCAATACCAAAAATTGTAGCATTCAAAAACCCTTCCATCTCTCAGGGCAGTCTGTAACATCACCAAACAAAACCTGAAAATCACTAAACAAAATTCAAAGAGAGACTTTAAAATGGTTGAACTATAATTTATTAGCATCTAGTATTAATATTTACTTAGAAATTAATGGTCTCCCCTCTGTACAGCAGGAGGAGGAGGAGGAGGAGGCAATCCCACATGCACCCTGGTCTTACTTTCACTCTTTTATCTTTATCTCTTGGACAGAATAGATGGCAGAAGGCAGGATGCAGACCCAGAAGTGGAGAATGAGGACAGAGTTTATCAATTTTCCCAGTATGCCACCAGATACAAGAGATACAAGAGGCTTCTGTTGCTTTGCAGAAGGACCATTCCTGTGGGACACTGCTGTTTTCACTACCATAAAGTGGAATATAAGTGGGCATTTTCTGAATATGAATCCTGAGTGTGTCAATACATTGGATGTATGAAGGTGGGATATGGACAGTAGTACTGGAAATTAGTCTTTAGATTAGAGATCCTAACCTGCATAGAATAGTGTGAGAATTCTCGAAGTAAAACTGAGTTTGGATTGTGCTTGTGGCATACTGGCCAAAATGTCCTTTAATTAATTAGCAATATCCTTACCATTAGAAAGGAATGCCAGTGAAGGTGAGTGAGTAGGAATGAATTACTTAAGAAAAGTGCATAAAGCAAGAAGGGATAGGGTCAAGAATAAATGGGTGGTGAATTAACATACATTTAATACAAAACTAACTGATCTGTACAAATCATGTATGCTGAGATAGTCTTGTCAAATGAGGAATGAATGCATAGAGAAAAATAATTCTAAATGAAAGAAGAGTATATGAGCAGAGAGGAAGTTGTAGTTAGATGAAATTGCTGAGATCCTCAAAAAGCGAGCGGTGAGAAACTTATATAACAAAAGACAATGTATGAACTTATGTATGAATGTAGTGGAAAAAAGGATTGTCTTCAAAGACAGAAAGGTATGGAGAGATATAATGAATTACGATGGTCTGAACTACATTTAGATTTCCTTCTCTTTTAATTTATGACCTTCTTTAATTTTTTTTACTCACTGGTTCTCACTCTTTGAGTTTTGTATAAAGTTTCTTATCTAAAAGGGGAATAGGATGATGAGTTGTTATATATCTTCTGAATACAGTACTTGTATTGATTTTACTGATTTGAGTAAAAGTGTCCTCTGATCTGGGTTTGTTATTAATTGATATTAATAACTGATATTATCTATCTTTAATTGCTATTATTGATGATGGATTTTTGACACCATTCACTGGAAGGTGGGATACACATTTCACATGCCATAAGCTTTTGTTTTTTAACGCAATGGGCAAAGCAGCTGTTGTATTTTTCAAAAAGAAACATGGTAAAATCAATATTCCAGTTTTTCCCTGTACAGGTCGACCAATACTAAATAATTTAGCTACCCAATGAACCTGTCATGTTTCATTCACAGGTTCTCATGCAAGACTGGATCTATGTGGGTTGGACAGTCCTGAGGAAAAGCAGTAGGGTCTTACCCCCAGAGAAACTCTCCAATTTCATTATGTTTGGAGTTTAACGCTTGGCAGCATTACTTGGCCTTTATTCATTTGATTTGGAGGAAGATATATCCAAGAATTTGAACTCAGTTAAAGATCTAAAATAAATAATTTTTCTTTTTATTGTCCTTGGTCATAAACACAAAGGAATGCCTGTAAACAAGCTATTTCAGTGCCTTAAATGTTTTCATGGATCCTAGGAATCTCCCTAGGATCTGCCTGTAGCTACAAAATATCACATTAGACATTAGTCAGAGCAAGTCAATACACAATTAACATTTCAAATAACTAGGCTGTCATGTGGAAATTGCTATTGCCCTGCAAAAATCATGGATGTAAATTTTAGCTTTAGATATATCTCACTCAGAAGCCAGCATAATATAAAGAAATAAAATCACTCCACCCAACAAATATATTCTATGTGACAGAAGCATTGACTCACTGGCTCTGGCTGTTACAGCATGTCGGCTCGGGAATTTCAGCACAAGAACCTGAGCAATGTAAAAGTCACTGTACTTTAACTAAAACACAGAGGGTGCTTCAGAAAGAATAGTTTAATGTAAACAAGACTTGTTCGATAGCAGTAGCAGCTGACCTAGTTAGTGTAGGGAAGTGCAAAAGGAGACAGGCCCTTCCTTCCTGCATATTGTCATCTTTTTTCATTTCGACACACGTCCCAGGCCCTATAACATCTTGGCCAACTTGGATGAGAATTGTGGGAGGGGCATCCAGCTTACAACACAATATTACCATATTGCAAATCTTTGTCAGATTCATATCATTTTTCTCTGGCTAGAAATGTTTTGTAAAATCAAGATATCATTCCGAGCTTTGCTGTAGTCACTTTGTATACTTTAAGCATATAATTCAAGCATTTTATATGCCCACCCAACTTTTAAAACTATAGCATGGAAACTGGAAGGTTTAAGCAGATCTCTGTTACTAGGAAAGGTTGAGCCTATGTGTCTTGGCATTTGTTCATCATGAACTGTTAGCATTCCTGTAGTGAGATAAAGTTTTTATAGTAGAGTACTGGAAATAATCTATCTATGTGGTCGCTAGGAGTCAAAAATGACTTGATGGCACATAATCAATCAATCAGTTGGAAATAAAATGGTGCCAGAAGATGCACCTTATTAATTTGTCATGCCAGCAGTATCTGAACTGTTTTCCTGACAGCTGCAAACAAGCAATGCAACACAGTATTTATGCTTTACCTTGTTTAAAAATCAAGATACCAAATAATTGTAACATAAGGGGACTTGCAGAAGAAGGACAACTGGAAAATTCACAAAGTTTCCATACACAGATAACTTTCTACATCTGATCAACTGACGCTAAGAATGACGTAGAAGACTGGCCGGAAGGAAACCAAGCCTCTTTTCCAGAATGCAAATGTATATTCACAAAGAGAGTTGAATGAAGTAATTCCCTGTGATACCTTCTCAAAATCCAGGCTTCCAGTATTCTGTATATCCACCCCCGCTCCCCATTCTGCCAAAGCCCAGGGATCCAGAAAGCCACTCACCAGACAGAGCCATAAGCACCAGATCCCACAGGGATGATGTTAGTATATCGTCTAGGAAGTTCCCAGAGTGTCTTGTTTACTTCTTGCCTGAAGAACCCCTTTCTCCTGGTAAAGCTCATCTCCTCTGTGCCTGGAGTAGAACTCTCCAGTACACAGAGCTCCAGAGAAACTCAGGGCCAAATCCAGATTTCACACACAAACAGACAGACAACTTCTCCTAGGAAAGCCAACTGTAGATTTCCTTTTCAATTGTGTTGTGTACGATGAGGTGTATAGCCCGCCTCCTTCTGCCCACAGATCAGCCCAGGAAGGAGGCATCAGGTTTCAAATTAGACACTCCTCTTGCAGGTACTTTCAAAGGACTCACCTTTTCTGCATGAAAGGTAGCCTTTATAGTAATAGAAGTAGCAGCCGTGCCTGTCTAATACAGATTTACTGCTACCATGAATACTTTCTTCAAGTCACATTAAACTTGCAGTGTACATGAGTAAAGGCATGCTGTAGATTACTTTTATTCCTTGGATATTTTTAATGCAACTTAATCGATCTTCATTCATCTGATCAGCATTTCATTTGTTGATCCCACTTCCTCCTTTGGTAACAAAGAACATCCAAAACATGCTTAGAGCAGTTTTGTTGCAGCAACAGATAATATATGTTGATGAGAGAATGTTGGAAGTTTAAAGAGGCAAAAAATAGTTTTCTGCAATGTAGAGTAATTTTAGAAAGGTTTCTTTAAAAAAAAACTTTGCCTAGGATTAAATCTATAATATTATTTTATTATCCAAAATATATTTTGCAAAAACAAAAGTATCAGAACAAAACTAGGAATCAGATAAAGATTATTAATTTTACCTAAAATGTTGTCAAAACGGTGGATTAGACCATATTAGTATCTATGTTTTAAATCAAAACAATACAGAACAGAAATATTTTTAAATGAAATTGACTTTTTTTTTGTCTTTCAGACCAACATAAATGTCTAAGACATGTCGTTTCTTACAGATTTCGATTGTTCATATATATCATATTTTGTAAGGCAAGCCAAATGAAACTAGATATCAACACTGAGATCTAAAAATTCCTATATTTGTGGTAGAGTTTATATAATCTTTCCTTCAATTATTTAAGCCAAAAGGTTGAGGGGTAAATAAATAAATAAATCTGCTCATTCTGCTCTGGATTGGTAATTGACTTTTGGGATAGCGATAAGAGGCTGGGCTACACAGGAGAACCAAACAGTCAATGTCAGTGTTGGGTTGGGATTGCAACAGCAGTTGTTGATAGTTATGACTAGATGCAGCAAACAGTCTTTTGAGCAAATAGTTGCATTAGATTAGACCAGTGTTTCTCAACCTTAGCAACTTTAAGATATGTGGACTTCAACTCCCAGAATTCTCCAGCCAGCCATACTGGCTGGGGAATTCTGGGAGTTGAAGTCCACATATCTTAAAGTTGCTAAGGTTGAGAGACACTGGACTAGACTGATTCAACAGACTATTGCAACTTTTTTTTTTTTACTCCAGATGTTTTGCAACCTGGTGCCCTGAAGATGTTCTAGGACTGCAATTCTCAGAATACCCAGTCATGCTGGCAGGGAATTCTAGGAGGTATAGTATAAGATATTTGAAGAGCATCTAGTTGGAAGGGTAATTCTGAAGTTGAGATATATGAGATTTACAGCTCTACTTGGTATACAGTTGATTCAACAGGTTGTAGACAACAGTTCTAGTTTAACAGAAGTGTGTTCCTTTAAGTGTTCTTTTGTAAGAGATAGGCACATTTTAGTTGAATGACAGCCATAATCTAAAGGGCAACGGCTAATCAGTTGATTGGGTATTACTTTCCTGCCTGTCATCCATTGCTGGTAATTGTTTTGAGTTGCTAGTCATGTACATTTCCTTGATCACATCATCACATGCCGATTGCGAGAGCTTGCAATTAGGTGGATAAATTAATGCAGTCTGTCATTATGAGATGTTAGAGGTTTGGTCATACTGAAAAACGTGTGTCTGCAGTTAATAGGTTCCTGCAGAGAATGACAATCACTGACTATTTTGTCATGCTCATGGACTGTTCCATCCTTGTTCTTAGAGGACATCTAGTGCTTTATAAAAGGCACACCTTATGCTAAATTAGCATGTGTAGATCATGTATTTTAAAAGGCTGTCAGGAGTGGAAAGGTTTTGTTATATGAATATCTGTAAGTTATGCCCCAAAAGCCAAAGAATCTTGGACTCTATTCTGGGGAATCTATTTCTGCTTTGCAGTTGAAAGTGAGAAGGCCTTTTTAAAAAGAGTTCACTTAATATGCAATGAGTCTATTTAAAGCCAATTTTAAATATAAATGAAAAGTGTTATATCAGCAGGCAGCAGCACCTGATTGCCCTTGTTTGGACCGCAAAGCTAAGATCACCCCTAGTTAGTTCTTGGAGGAACACAGGAAATCCCAGGGTTGTAAACTCAACTGGGAAATTGAAAAAACTAATGGAAGGCAATAGTAAACCTTTTCCCTACTGTTCCATACATGTCCATGATATCACAGGTAGCAGAGCTTGACTTGTAGGAAACAGCTATTTCCAATATTTTTCAGTTAAATGTCTTCAAGGAAAGCAAAGCCAAGCCTGTCTCTTTACAGCTTGAGTTTCTTGTGCGGCTTCATACATGTATAATTGGGCCTGACATGTTGCTGTATTTTATATTTTAAGAAATCTACTAATACTGGGGATCTGTCTTTGTATTAGATGAAACAGAGAAAGCTATCTATTTTAAGATAGTAGTTTAAATTACCAAATGCCACATGAAATTAGTATTTTAAGATATTAAAATACTGAGAGCTAGAGATTTGGGCTATTTATTAAATCATTAATATGTAACATATTAATGTACTGTATTTTCTCTCTCAAGATACGGATTTGAGTTTGGATTTCAAGTTTCTTTTCCGTTTTTACTAACACAAGTTTTATTTAAATTATTTTATAATCTTAGCTTGCAAACAACTTGGTGAACTTGGTAATTCTTTTAGCTGTTTTTAAGAAATCTAAAGAATGTATTCTTAATTGCATATGGGTCAGACTTGCTTTCTTTTTATTCAATCATCTTGTATTTGCTTCTTTGCAAGCATGAGGGCAGGAGATGATTATGGTTATACTTGGAAGAAACATACTCACACAATATATAATACCTGAATATTAATAGTATCATTTAAGCATAGTCTGAAGACAAATGAAGCAGTGATCTTACAGAAACTAAACAGGTTTGTATCTGGTCCAATACGAATGGGAGATTAGCAGGGAATTCTCATGTATGCTACTTCTGAGTTCTATGGTGAAACACTAGCTACAAACACCACTTACCTTCATTTTGGTATTTTTATGCTTGATAAAATATCCTAAGTTTTGTTATAATTGTATGTGACTTTACTTTAAAATAATAATTCTGATAGAAAATCACTGACTTAAGGTTTCTCTGAGGGTCATGACTGAGGATCACAAGTAAACTGGGAGGGAATCATACATGTAGGGGGTCTTGAACATGCAGGGCAGAATTGGTGCCAGAGCTCATTTTCCAGACTGTTTATATCAAGTGGGACTGTGGTCTTACAGGGCTTGGATATGGCCTTCCAGGGATCCAGCCTTGGGCATCTGTGGCATGCGCACTTCAGCCTGGATCACTTCTGGGCATGGTGGATGAAAGGATTGGAGCAGTTTTGTAACACAGGGGTGAGATGAGAGTGGCTGCCTCTAAGGTGGGGCCTGGAGTTCAAGAGTTGTGGGGGAGGCAACAAGTGGGCTTATCCCTCCCAATGAGTACAATTTCGAATTTTGTTATTTGTTTCCAATAAATTCATTGTTTTGTGAGGTTGAAGGTTTCTATAATTGTTTTGTTTGGTAGGTAGACTGGAATTTGATCAGTGAGGGTGGTGGTGTGCTATTTCTTACTTAGCCCAATATAAACATTGTTTGTGGGGGCAGGGAAGTAATCACACAGCTCGATCTGTCATTTGATAGGGTTGCAGCACTGCACAAGTTTGAAGAACTTTCACCCTAAATGATTTACAGGCCTTTATATACCTATAATTTGAACCTACACTGTAATATTGATAGCAAGTAATGAAATATTTTGCTTTTAATGATGTACATGTTTACACTTTAGGTTTAAATAAGCATCCATCAATAAAAAAGAAGCCAGGTTATTGTTTGACAAGTTTATGCACAATATCAAGGATTAGAAATAGGATTGCAATACACCTTCTTAAACTAAGTGGGACATGTGCACAAATGTTAGTTTCTTCAGGTTTCTATATGAAACCCACTTGCAGAGTTGACATTATTTAAGTGGATACAGAAATGTCTTTTAAAAAATCACTTATATTTTGTACTTAAAGAGGGTACCACCAGTATTTATTTACAGTACTTTTACCCCCTTTTCCACAAGGACCCATGGTGGCTTTTAAAATATTCTAATTGTACTGTTTTTATAATTAGATTAAACCTCAAACAATTTTAGTTCAGATTTTTATTCAATAGCTTACTGTCAGGGATGAAGCAAAGCAAGAGCAGCATTTAAAGGCAAATTAAAATATATGTGGGCAGTTAGGAAAACTGTTAGAATGTGTAGTGTGAACCAACTCTATGCATCATCATGAAACTTTATTACAAGTAAACAGCAATTTATAAGCACAATCAGTCCATTTAGTCTGAAAAATAAGTTTATTTTAAAACCAGTTGCATTGGGTGATATCCTATTTGGCAAAACCAGTTAGAGCAGAATTCCTCTTTAAAGTGTGTACTTTCTGTCCAGAGTTCAGGCAATAGAACAGCATCACACTAACAACAAGGAGTGCACTCCACAGGGGCCCCCATCTAAAATCTCAGCTTTGAGACGGTTCCACTCACAAATAAACCTACATGTTTTTTAAATTCCCTTTGTAGTATTTATGCATGAAAGTCACAGCTACACATAAAATGACAGATAAAAATAATCTTCCTGTATGTTTGACAGAATATATCTACATTTCCATCTGAGTTCCCAGACTGCAGGTTCAACAGATGGAGGTGATTTTGTTTAGTTTAACGAAGGCCTCTGAACAAGAAGCGTGAAGAAGCATTGTTCTCTGGACCCCAAGCTCAGGTTTCTTTGCAGAGGGGTCTGAACTGAAGAGAAAGGAAGGATCTGATGGCTTCATTATCCACATACCCTTATCTTCCTTCCTTCCTTTTTTTTTTTTAAAAAACAGCTTCTCTGTACAAAAGGGATAAATACACAAAATCCCAAATCCATCAAAAGAACAAAAATATTGCAGAGCTTTCAGACAGGCATACAATTCATGCATGATGCCTGCATTATATAAATCTCAGGAAATATTTTAAAAATAGGATCTTGGATATTCAGAATACCTGATGAACAGAAAATACTTGAACTGATGCCTCCCACTTATCCTTATGTAGGGAAACATTTCTTGAATTCATGAATATAGAGAAATGAGTTTTTCTTTAGGCACACACCAGTTAATATATGAACTGATCTTTAAAGCCAGAGATGGAAGGTCAAAGAAAGGTGCATATTTATCAGTTCCCTTTCCTCTCAAAAGTGCCCAAAACATCAACCGTAAATTGAACAAAATTAGATGGGTGCTAAATGGTTCTAACTCTGATAATTGAATACATTAATTTATTGGCTGAGTTGCCTCCTCCAAAATAATATAAGCAAGCCTACATGTTTGCACAACTACAACATGCAAAAACCCACATTTCATCTTAAGATGGTATACAAAACAGGCAGCATAGCAGAGCTAAGACATCTCAGAGTTGGGCAGAGAAATAAGAAAGAGAAATGCAAACTGCTTCATGAGGGATGGCTGGAATCCTGGTTATATGTAGTCAGGCAAGGATACCTAGGTGTTCTGAGGCCTGCACTCCAAAAAGCCACAACCTCCAAATTCCACTGTTGAGACCATTAACCCAGACTCAGTTTTGCCCTCAGTCATTTAAGGCAGTGTTTCTCAATCTCAGCAACTTTAAGATGTGTAGACTTCAACTCCCAGAATTCCCCAGCTAGCATGGGCTGGCTAGGAAATTCTGGAAGTTGAAGGCCACACATCTTAAAGCTGCTGAGGTTGAGAAACACTGATTTAAGGCACAAACTTTTTTTTTTTAACCTGTTTCATATTAAAGATAGCCGGACATTCAGGAGTCAGCTTTTCTGCTGTTATAAAAGCGGGGAGACACTCTGAGTGTAAGCAACTGAAATAAATCCTTTACTCCCTCATCTTGGAAAGCAGGGAGCACAGTTCAAGTAATAGTTCAGTTTCCATTTTCTAAGTCTTTTCTTGATAGAAGAGCCATTTAATGGCAACAATTTCTACTGAGCATCTGAAATCTCAGCTTCCCTGCATACTATCTGCCTAGACCTAGAGCAATGAAAGCTGATTATCAGCAGTAAAGGCGAAAAAGCAATCAAACAGGTCTTTAGAAATATGTCCCAGACTGTGTACAAAAATACAAGAGAACATGCAATTTTATACAGGTTCTGTATAAATACTCCCCTCTGAATCTTTCTTTTCCTTCCTTTTCATTCAACACATTCACACATATACATACACACACACACACACACACACACATTCTCCCCCGAGGAGAATCTTCATGGCAAGAGGCACTTGAACAGTATGTGGAGAATTCCTATGAAAAAGATGTTCCCCTCACAGTGATATGGGACAAAGAGAAACAGATTCTCAGGATTCCATTTCCTCCTGGTCAAGTGGTGGTGGCACAAAGCTGACCACTTCATCATAGGTCAGGCCTGGTGGAGAAAGAGAGACAAGAGCTTTCAGTAGCTCAGAGATAACTGCTCCCCACCCCAATATCCCAGATAGAGAAGAAATGATTCAAAAGTTATTTCAATCCTGTGAGATAACAACAGCTGTTCATTAGAATAGGATGCTGATGTTTCCAGACTAAAGGCCACATCCAACACTGCCTGAGCAGACCTCTCTTCGTTCTTGGCCTTTCCCTAATCTTAACAGTTTGGAGAATGGATTAAGAATCCTTTCTCCTGACAGAATATCACTATTTTTTTTAAGTGTGTAGAGTTGCAGAATTACAAGTCAGACTCAAATTTACTTTTCGGAGGTAAATGGCAAAGTACGTAGATAACAGCAGGTATGCTCCAGTTCTCTTGGAACTAGATGCCCCCCAAATTCTAATTCAGACATTCAGTGCAGACATGTGAGTAGGAAAATATATATAGGGATCTGGGTGTACACAGCAGCCACATTCCAACTGCCTTTGTGCAAACTGTCTTAGACCCTTCTGACCTATGAGTATTGTATTTATCCCAAAGGAAAATTAGTTAGAAATGAACTGCCTAACTTCCCTATCTTCTCAACAGCATTGCCAACTCCCACCGAAACCACTCACAAGGGGGGGGGGGAATCTGCCAACAAATATGTGGCTCTGACCCAAATTCGTGTATATGTACTGGGCAATTATAAAATTGTAAAAATTTTTACAAAATTGTAAAAATTGTAAATTGTAAAAATCTCCATTAGGCAAGTATAAACCTATGCATACTTAATTTGCAGCAAGAAGGTAGAAATTGGGGGAAAGCTTCTTGAAATACTGACTCTTTCTCTCTCTCCTATTTGATAAAGAAAACTCACTGACAGAGAAGCATTTATGTTGGGTTGCCAGCACAAAGAACTTGATGCATGCTTACTCTGTATTATGTCCCACTGATTCAATATCTCTTACTTCCAGCCAGCATGCTCAGGATCTTACAAGTACGCAGCAAGTGCCTACAACTGGGGCCCTCTCTATCCATGAAGACTCTCCTTTCATGGGAAATTCTGATTTTCCTGGGTCCTCAATTTGCATGGAGAGCCTCCATGGACTAGAGAGGCCCTTTACTGGAATCACTCAGCCTCTACAATGGAGGTTCCCTAATTGATAGCAGTAACTCCACCCTCTCCTGCCTCAGCTTCAGCTTCCTGCCCATTTGCTTGCTTTCAACAGCTTGTTTCTCTCTTATCATATTCTCAGCAGGAGGAGGAAGACAAAGCTAGCGTGCTTGTCCCCATCCGCCTTGACCTCTCAGCAGTGGCTGCTTTTTCTGCCTTGGGTTTCAGCCATTTGGTTTCTTTATTTACAACTGCCCCCCTCCCCCATTAACTTGCTTTCATCTGCCTCTTCCTCTATTACTGAAGTCTTAGTGAATGCAAGACAAAAAAAAATCATCGTTTTAGGTAAATGCAAAAATTATAGTGAAGGGAAGGGTTTTGTGAATTGTTCCTTCATCCAGCATCACCCAAAAAGTTCAGAACTGTTTTAATATTAAGGGTAAGTCATAGAGGCCTTGACTCATTCTGTGGAACATACTAACTTTCCCCAGTTTCTCTATTCGGAAGATATATTTCTACAGAATATTCCTATTTTGCCAAACTAAATTTTATTACTTCCTGCCATGCTTTACCCTCTTCACATGAACTATAAGAATAATGTTGATGAACAGCATCAGCAATACTTGGTTCACCAAATCATGCTATCAGAAAACTTACTTTTCCATTCCTCAATATCAAGTTCTCTGCTTTCAAAGGACTGGTCATAAGGATCTGCCACTGGCTCATCATCTGGATCATGATACTGAGAAAAATAGCCATGGGCCAAAGCTTCAGCAGCAGTGATTCGTTTATCTGTGTCCAGCACCAGCATCTTCTCCAACAAGTCTACAGCTTCAGAAGCCAAGGGAGGAAAACAAAAAGAGGAATTAATGTGCAGTTCCTCTTAAAACCCTAACTCAATTTAAAGAAAATCAGTATTTCCCAATGCCAGTATATTGACATTCAGTTTGCATGTAAGAAAAATAATATGAGTTTAATATCTATAGGGCAACCCTCTAAGAAAAATAAATTTACTTGTAAGAAAAGCGTTGAAGATTTGAATTGAGCAGGAACCCTTGTTAAAGGTTGTGTTCCTGAGCAAAAGAAGAGTGGTAAAAATACTGCTGATTATAAGTAGCAGAGCACCCCACTTAAAAAGGAAAAAATGCTCATATTTATTTAAAAGATTTGTATGGCCACCTATCTTAGGCCACAACTCTGGGCTTAGTTGTCTTGGATGGGCTTAACCCAGCTATCAATGAAAGCTAAATGACATTCATTATATTTGAAATAAAAGTTAAGAAATACATGAAGATAGAAAAACTTCACTTTTATCTAAATTACCTATTCAGGAGCAGGAAGCATGGAGTTCCCTTTTGTCTCTTAAACACAGACACTCATTTAACAAAAGGCCAGGTGAGAGTCACAGAAGGCCAGCATGAGAAAGCTGTTCCCCTTATTTATCACTCCCCTAGTGGACAAAGCAGCTCATAGATGCAAAGAGATGATGCAATCTCCAACAAAATATAAACATAGACACATAGACACATACAAAAAAACCCCAAAACGTCTCAATGATTCTGGGTGGCGTACAAAATTAAAACTAAAGATATAAAACAACATCAGACAACAGAAAAGGGAGATGGTTATCCCTGTGGAACAGACAATGATGTTCCACTGGGATGAAATGAAAGCCTGGGAAAAGAGCCAGGTCTTCAATGTTTGTGTAAAGGACAGTAGAGTTGGGGTCATTCAAATCTCTGGGAGGATGCTGTTTCAGAGCCCAGATGCTACAACAGGGAAGCATGCTTCCTGGTTGATATTGTTTAATGGATGAAACCTGGAGCATACTGACCCTGTCTGATCTTACAGGATGTGCAGAAACAAAGGAAGAGAGTTGGTTCCTCAAATAACTAGACCCTATGCTGTGTAGGGTTTTGTAGGTGATAACCAGCACCTTGAATTGAATCTGGGAGCCTAATGGTAACTAGTGCAGCTTATAAAGCAGAGGTGTTACATGGGCATTCCATAGCATGCCTTTAACTGTTTGTAATGCTACTTTCTGGACCAACTTAAGCTTCTGAGTGGTCTTCAAGGGGAGCCTCATGTAGAGTGCACTATGGTAGTCCACACATGGTAGTCCACACATGAGGTAATCACGGCTGTGAAAAAAAAAAGCTGGGGAAAAAAAAAGCTGGGAAAACGGTTTCCAGTTCCAAGAACGTGTGCAATTGCTGCACAAGATGTCTATGCAAATACCTTCCTGGCAACAGCTGCTACACGCTCTTTTGAGCAGGAGCTACTGGAAGAATTCAGGAAGACTCTCAAATTGCACCTATCTGGAAAACTGCAGCCTCATTAAGAAGTAGAGATGGAAAGTCCCCAGAACCAGAGAGTCTTTACACACGCAGCCACTTGGTCTTGCTAGGGCTGAACTTAAGTCAGTTCCTCCACAGCTAGAGCCCCAACTCCAGGACCTGGGACAAAATGTTGACAGCACCACGGCGATAGCTATGATATTCATGAACTCTTGGGCTGCTCCAGACTCTACATCAGATGTAGGTAGGATGAAGTCTCCAAAGACTGTAAGTCTTTTAGACTCCACTGCTAAACTGATGACAAAGTTAAGCAGCTTAGGCAGGGATGTCACTGTGCAGCAGGGAAGCTGGTACAGTAGCAACAAATCAACTGCTCCCTAGAGCCCAACTTCAGGCACAGGATCTTACATCTGGTTATCTATGATTCAGAACCTCTAAAAGCCATTAGAACTTCACAGAAGAGAACTGCACCCCCCCCCGGGTCATGGGTGTGCCAAACTCAAAACCTAGGTGGGCTTATCTCAGACAGACAGACACTGCCCTCTGGGCCCACCCAGGAATTGATTATATATGTCAGGTTGGCTGCCCCAGCCATAATAAAATTACCGACATGGCATTTATATATAAGAAAAATAAATATATTTGAGAAATTGTAGCTTCTGCTTAGGACTTTCAGTCAGTATACTAGTCTCATTCTCCACATTTCCTCCAAATTATTTAGTGTCTACAGTTGGAACTGTCTCTATCTATGGACTCTCTCTACCCACAGAAGACCCTGATACTCCTGAGTCCTCATTTGAACGGAGAGCTGTGTTTTGCTGAATAAACAATTTGTTGCACTTGCTGGCAAAACCTCCACTTGAAACTTATAGGTTTCAAGGTTTGTAGCAAGGTGCAGAATCTGTTCTAAATTATTAAAATAGCTCAATGATACTGGAAAGCTAGTTCAAAAATAAATGGAACAAAATGCACTAATACAACTTGAATTTCAAAGTTCTATTCAGAAAGGAACTCTATCCAGAAATTCTCTGATATCATCTGAAAGACACGCATTCAGCAAATTACATTAAAGTTTTGAGTATCGGTGAGAAATGAGCTTGGACTGTTAAGAGCAAAACAAACCAAAAATTCTTGGTTCATACTTGATGCTAAAGGAACCAGAGAATGAGCACCTGGGTTGTTTAACCTTGTCTCCTGGCAGAAGAAATTAACCGGGAGAGATTCAGTGTTATGAATAATCCAGAATGAAACCAAAGTCATCTTCATTTTGTATATGAAAAGCTGCTTTAAGACCTCTATCTGCCATGCCAAAATGGTGTTCACAGACTTGTATTTTATATTCCTCCACCATGGTGAAACTACTGTAAGTCTTACCTAGAGGATTGGCACCAATAAATACATTTTCAAAATTCATCTTCGGCATGTAAGACAAGGACTGTATGTAATTTCTTGCCTGGAGGAAAATAAAACATGTTATTAAACTATGCTTCTTAATGCCTGCAAACATCTGTGTAGGCCTGCTTTTTTTAACATTGACATCATCTGATTTGCTTTTAGTTTCATAATTACTATCTATCTTTATTTTCTCATTTATATACTCAGTATGAGAGTGATGCTACAAACATAAGCTAGAATTTGGGACTTATGTACCGCACAAGCAATACCTGTGATATGCTAGAGGATAGCAGTGGCACCTGAATGACCTTATGTGGTTGAACATTAACCAGATGCAACATTCTAAAGCAGAGTCACATCTGTGTGGGATAAGCGTACCAATTAAATGAGAGGTGTGCAATTGTACTAGGAAGAATAGACAAAACTGTGTGACTTCCATCAGTTTAGGTTTGCTTCTGGTTACATCTTCACTGAACTACTGCAACATGCCTATATGTAAAACTGCTTGTGAAGACAGTTTGAAAATTTCAGTTGGTATAAAGTATGGCTGCTGAATGCTCCTGGGAGACGGGTGTTCACAGCACATTTCTCTAATATTTTACCATTTGTACAGATTTGTATTGGTTTCCAAGTTCTAAAACCTTAGTGGAATGGGACAAGATTTTACGTGAAGCACTATCTGCACTAAAATGAGCTTCCTTATAACTGGTCTTAATGACTATCATGCTAGTGGGTATCAAAAACATCTTTTCCATTGTGGTCCCACACCTAATGAATTGTTTCATTTAACAAATATGCAGGGTTCCCTATGTACTATCCTTTAAATGCATTCTAAATATAATTTTGCCTCAATTCTACCTACTATTGGAACATGGAATGCTGGAACTACATGGAGAGAGATGGAGGAACCAGATCCTCGGGTAAATAAGTACTTTGAGATTGGAAGTAGCCTGTTATAATAAATTACAGTAAATGGCTTTATGATGCTTTAATTTTGTGTGCCCTTGAAAAGTTAAAAATACTAACATGGATAAAATAATTGAATGTTTTGAATTGCAGACCAATAGGCACATTCTGTTCAGATCTCACCTCATGGCTGGGCATCCTGTTAATGAGATACGCAGGGGGTGTCCCCGTCAGACGCATGATTTGCTGAAGCTGGTTAATATCTTAAGATGCCTTGTCAAGGGCTTTGTTACTATTTCAACAAGTGTCAGTGTTCAAATTAGCTTTCACTCTTTTGCTACATAATATCATGCCTTGAGGGTACAGCATCTAAGAACCTCTCCTAGAGACATAAGCTCTCAAAAGCAAACATGCAATACCAGAAAGCACAAAAGTATTAGTTGATCAGTGAATAAAAGAAACCTGATTTAGCATCAACTAAAGCAAGTGTGCAAAAGTGGCTAGCCAAAAAAAAAAAAAAAGTACACAGTAGCCTATTTAATTCCATGTACCACATGTCATTCTATATCATTTAACTTGCCTGTACAGGGAAGGAAGAAAAGAGATTTTAACTAATACATGATATTGTAAATATGGAACTAAAGTATATCAGATTTTTCTGCTTCAGAATGGTACCACAATCTATTGTTCCTGTGAAATATCTATTACCACTTTCCCTGGGAAAGTCTATTATTCTCATCTCTTTGTTTAAGAAACATCCTTATTTTAGACTGACAATAAACATTTTGCCTGTAGGCAGCAGCTCAATTCTAACATTTATATCTTTATCTGCAAGGAGAAGTCAGATCAGTATGTGTTTTTTAAAATTACTCACCATTGTTGAATTGTTATCAAACTACAAGTCACATGGGAAGAGATGGGCAAATTGTTTTCTCCCAGATAAGACATGCATAGACAAGAGGCTGTTATACGCTGACATTAATGGAAAGGGAATTGAAGCACACTTTGGAAAGTGTAGGGACTCTACATTCTCCTTCTTTGGACAACTAGTATAACCGAATAACTCTGGGAAAATTTTCATCCAAAGAATAAGGCATTAGCCTTGGTATTATTAACTTTCATAGTAACAAATAATGCAAGCCAAGGCAACTTGTAATTAACAAACAATTAAGAGTTCATATTGGTAGCCATATCAAAAGTGAGTGTGAAAGAGGAAAAACTACCTTTCGTCCTAGCCAGGGCTGGAAATACCCCATGATATTCTTTTGAGATCCTAAAACTGACAAGAGCAGTATGACTCACCCATTCTCAAGGATCAGGTGAGATACAGAAAAAGCTGGTCTTCCCTCTCTCTGAAATACACATTCCAGGTTAGAGGGTCAGAATTTTAAATTGATCTAAACTGTGAACACCTTGATCTTCAGTGCTGTTTTTTATTGATCTCCAGGAAATCATCTCCTAGACATTTAATAAAACTTATAATTTGCGTTCATTAATGTTACCTTTATCTGACTCACATTGCACATTACAGTTATTCAAACCAATGACTGGGCTAACCAAAATCTTTATCGGCAATCATCTCAATTATTTGTTTGAAAGATGTTTCAGATAACAGCCTGCTGTTTATCAGTGTGCTGTGCCCTTTAACAACATTTTGCACTATTCAGCATGCTGTTTCCTAAGATCTTGAGTTGGCAACTAGCAGAGCAAGGCTCAGCATGCATAAAGGAATTGATACTACATTTGCAATCAATGAAGCTGTAAGGGGGAAAAAAAACCCTGTTACCTGAAAAGCAGACCCTGATTTCCAAGCTGTCAAGCACAAAGGCAAGTAGTTTTGATTATACAACATACAGGGAAAATTAGTTTTCATGCTTTTACCAGACTGGAACACATGTTTCTCAGAGGACAGCTATTTTCCCTCTTCCCAATAAGCAGGTTCTTCTAAATCTCTCCAGGATAGCATATTTCTGATTACATAGTCTTCTTGAAACAAAGTTACTGAAACTGTCATGTTTTACCTGCTTGTATAGTAAATCCCTGAGCATTATTCTCTTTAACATCTATTTCCTTTACATTCAATCAGAATTTCAAAGAAAAAAAATCAGAGTTTCTTTATACACCCACACCGTATATATAAATTCCTATTTCATCAAATCTTCCAGGATCTCATAAATGAAGCATTTCTCAACCTTCATCAGCCTAATTTCAGAAAAACACTTTGGGTCAAATGAGACATGCATTTTTTCCCCTAAATATGTACTTATTCCTTCTGTAGTTTTGTTTTTTTTTAATTCATTGATAATGAAATCATTATATTAAAAATCTACACATTACAGAAAGGCAAAATACGTTAGCTACTATACTATAAATGTACTTTAATTCTGCTTACAAAAAAGACTAAAATTATTAGACAGCAATTTTATGACTCCATGCTTTTAACTCTGTATGGATTATATGATCTGAAACACCTTCAGACCAGGTAACATTCAGACTTCTCTGCAAAGGTCATGCCAGCAAGGAATTCTTCTGCAAATGCATGGAGAACGCCCAGGTTTGGGGTGAGAAGGTTGATCTGAAGCAACTAACAACTGCAACTGGCATACAACATTTCATGGATTGTTAAGTCTGTGACAATACAAATACAAGTTCCAAAGACCAAACTTGAATCCCATTTCAGAGTTTGCTTGTGCAATATTGCATGTAGTTTCTGGGATACTCTTTAACAGCATGCATGAAAATGGCTATACTAATAGCATATAACAAAATATATTTAATGTTTAGCCAAGTCTAGTATAGCCTACAGAGAAATAATGAATTGAACAATAAAAGGAATTAGTTAATTGGAAAACAATACAGAGGAAAAACAGTGAAACTTCAAGATGTGCCTATAGAAATGAAGAAAGAAGAAAAACAGCTAAGCATGAAAAACATAGACAGTCTTCATGACAGCAAAGCAAATAAAAGAAAATAAATCCACATAAGGGAGGAATTACAATCAAATTTTAAACTCACAGACTCTGAAGAGATTTTCTTCAAAAGCTCAGGGCCTGGGGTTCCAACGAGTCTCAAAATGAGCTTCAACTGATCAATATCTAACAATGGACCATAAAGGAAAATTCTGGGACAAATAAAATGAAAAAGCAGCAGCCCAATAAAATAAAAGGGGAAAAGTTCAACCAAATAATTATAAGCAGAATCAGCACACCGCTTATGTATAAAGCACATATCCCAGATACAGCTACTCCACCCCCTGCTAATACTATATTCAAATATATCTAAGTAATATGGAACACTGGAAGTAGTTAACTCCTGGAGATAGCCACTCATCAGAGCAATGCAATTCATAAAATCAAATTCTCAAGATTGTGCCTTTTCTTCCACAAGCTGCTATTCTCCTGTTCATGCAATAACTCCTAGTTTTGAACACAGTAGCAGCACTATACAATGCAGGTCTTTTTCAGAATTTTGAAAATCATGTCTTATAGATAATATAAAAAGATACAGCTTATAATCAGGTTTTTATCTAAAGGATTAAAAAATGACAAAAGTATAGTTGGAGTTCTAAGATCAACCAGTCACTAACTCAATTCTATAAAGTATTTTTTTATTATCCATCAAAGGATTTCCAAGTTAATTTCGTTTTTCCCCCACCTCATTCAAACCATTCCCTAACGTTGGCAAACATGCACTTTTGCAATACAATGATATCTGATCTGGATAATTAGGACTGTGCAGTGGTTTTAAGTTAGATGTACATAGCTCAAAGTCATTAGCAAGATGAAGATTTAGTACCAGATACATAACGGCAAAAGACTGGCATGCACAGGTGCTACTCACTGTAATAATTTCCATTACTTAGCCTTTAAGGCCTAAGTTTGTTTATTTATTTTATTTATTTATTAAATTTGCATGCCGCCCATCTCCCCCAACGAAATTAAATTAAGTAGCATTTTTGAGACCAGTTTTAATACAGAACAAGATTTCTTGCTTATAGCCCACCAATTCAATGCTCTCCCTCAGAAGGCAAGCATGACTCTTGACAGTTCACCCCTAAACCAGTGGATCATTTGTATTACAAACATATTATCCAAAGTCAATAGGATAAATGTAAAGACAATATATAATTATTTGAAACAGGAATCATTTCAGCTTCTTGAATTTGAAACCACCTATCTAATGAAAGTTGAGATATACATTATTTAAATAAAATTATTCTGACCATACAGATACAAATCTTTCATTCCTATCAGTAAAATGCTGTAATATCAAACAAACAAAACAAATTGTTTTAAATATCTTGCTCTCTCTAGGATAAATGCTAAAATATTTTTTCTGGTTTACATTATTTGAAAAATGAATTACATTACATATTACATGTTCTCAAAACTCTATTTTATGTATTCATGTTATTTTTCTCCATTACCTATATACAGTACACTATTTTATAAGAGAATTGAGGATATGTAAGTCAGCAACTGATGAACATTTTTGTATAAGCAGTAAAAAATAATATTGAAATAGTATTATTTGAAAACTATCAAAAGATCATTTGTGATCAGCTACAAAAGAAAATGCTTATATAGAATTACAACCTTGACATGCTAAGAAAGCTTAATAACATCTGGAAATGATGCCACTGGGACATAAGTTCCTGATAGGCTCACCTTTGCAGTCAGATTAAAAGGGAAACTAAGAGCAATCCACAAATGGAATGAGGGCAACTTGGATTCTGAAGGTGTGGAAGAAGCTAACCATTTAGGAGAAGACAATGACAAGGCACTTCTGTACTGTTGTCATAAAAACGATATGGATGAAATGTTTAGACAAACCAGGGTGCCAAATAATTGGTGAGCCACCCCACCACTCCACTTCTAAGTTACTAAGGAAGAATGTCAAACTTTCATAAGTAGATCTGGAGATGATGACACAGTCAGATCAAAGCTGAAAGAAAGTTCAATCACTGATGGTACCAGAACTAAAAGAGAAGTTTCTTATTTTACAAGGGCACATAGTACTGGAACATGAGAAGCATGAACCAGGCAAAAATGAATCTGTCAAAGTAAATATGAAGTGCAAGCAAAGGGTTACTTAATTTTCTATATGGAAGAATACAGCTATACATGGAGAAAAATGTCAAATGAATAAGCAGATTTCAGAAAAGGCAGAGAGACAAAAGATCGGATAGTTATCATAAGATGGCTAATGGAAATGCTGAGAGAATATAAGACAGATATTTACCTTTCTTTATTTGATAATAGTAAAGCCATTAATTATGCAGATTATGCCAGAATGTGGAATATAATATAGCTAACCAGTGTTTCAACATACCTGATTATTCTTCTTTGGAGCAGCTATAATGAACAAGAAGGTATTGTTAAGAATCAAGTTAGAAGTAACAGATTGTTTGGATAGGAAATGGAGTGAGACAAAGGGTGCATATTGTCCTCACAGCTGTTTAATTTTTACAGTAAATGTTTCATAAAATGGAAGACATGATAGGTAGAATCAAATCTGAATTTTAAAGCATGAACAATTTGAGAGATGCAGACAGTACCGCTTTGTTATTGAAAGTAAAGAATACTCAGAAGAGATCATTGTGGAATTAAAAATGGAAAACAAAAATCTGGGTTAAATATGACAACAAAAGTTACATCAATCAGCATACTTAGCAAACTAACAAATTATGGCAAAGAAACAAAGGTGGCAGACATTTTTATTTTCTTAGGCTCAAGAACACACAAAGAAGGATAGCATGCTGAAGAAGAAAAGAGGGGATTAATCCTAGAGAGGAAGACAATGAGAATCTTAGACAAGGTCATGATTGATAAGGGAAAACTTATCTTGAGACAATGATGAACAAGCATAAACTCACCATGAATGGATAATGGACTAGAAAAGTTACTAGCCTTGGCAGGGTTGAGAAAAGTAGAAGAGGAAGACAAAGGATAAGGTAGATGATGGGATCTAGGTGGTCACTGAAATGTCACTAAAAGCGTTACCAATTATGGTCAGGCTGGGATGGATGGCATTTGTCCACATAATCACCAGGGATTGGGCCCAACTCAATGGCACCTAAGTAAGTAACTAACAAAAGTAAAACTAAAACAAGAAGAATCTATTCAAAATCAAGTTTATTGAAAGAACAACATGCAAATAGCAGTAAGAATCACCTTTAAGGACTGACAAGTCCCACAACTCACACTGAAAAAACCTCAAGCTTGCCAAAATCATCAGCAATGAATTCTACAAAACCCAAACAGTTTATTCAGATAAAGCTAACTGTAGAACTATAATCAAAGTGAGCAATCAAAGAAAATATACCAAGACAACATAATCTTTTGAACATATCAGCTTTTGAAAAGTCTTCATAGCTTAGAATATTTTCATAACATAAATTCTGCACCACTGTCTAATTAAAAAGGCAATTTCCTTGAAATATTTTTATGCTAAGAGAAGAATTTAAATTCAGGCCTAGTTCATACATGACACTGAGCCATGTTGCGGTTTGCTTGGTTTGGGCTTAATGCGTCACATTTGAAACCAGCCACAGTAATTTGTAAATCACAGTTTATGGCCACTATACTACGCTCAACAAATCACATGTTAGAATAATTTAGTATAGTGTGAAAATACAGCTTAAGAGTTCATCCTCAAATAAATTAATCACAGACTTCCCAGAACACACACCAGCTGACAACTTCAAAACCAAAGAATTACATAGAGTTGGGTCAGGGTAGAAGAAGGAACATATAAACTTTATCATCAGTTATAATGTTAGATTTTACTCAGTACTATCAACACAAACTTTGGCTGAACATATTAATATGTTTAAATTTAAGTACCCAACCTTCTTTTACATTTTTGAAATATGCAATTCAGGTTTGTATAGCAAGTATTAACCAATTACATCTATACAACTTAACCATTATGTATGTGTGTGTAATTTTTTATTAAGAATTTTGATTATAATAGTAAAAACCAATACAAGCTAAAGTTAAAGAGACTAGAGAGAACTTAACCATTCTTTGATGATCACAAAATATTTAAAACAGCAATGTCCACTAAATAGACTTCAAAAAGCCAAAGAGGATCAACTATATCTGCAAATCAGACTTTAAATGCTAGGCAATAAAAGTTTCTTGCAAATTATTGATTCTGAGCTCATTTACTTGCAGTGTATGCCCATAGCATTCTTACAGTGCAAGTGTGTGTCATATTCATCTTTAACTTTAAAACGTCCATATGATTCCCTGAAAAGCAGGGAATTGGTATCATTCTCTGCTCACCCGTGCTAAAGCTTATTAAAGAAAGGCTCTTTGTGTGTGTGTGTGTGTGTGTGTGCATACAAACACACACACACACACACACACACACACAGAGAAATGAAATATTAATGGATTAAGTACTGAGATGTTTTGAATGTAAATGTATTATTTTTATTTTAAATGCTTTCTACTGTTTTTGTACTTTAAGGGCATTAACACAGAAGAATTGTAAGAGAGACTGATTTTAAAAATCTGTTTGTTTTATCCCTAAACTAATGGCATATAATTAATATTTGAGAAACAATTTTATCTCACTAGAAAGCAAAATGTGTATTTTACTGCTTGGAGAATAGTCAAAAAACAATATTCAGTGTAAGAATTACATTGTTATTCCCATAAATATGTATTTGTCTTAATATAATGTCACTGGATATTCTTAATGATGCAATTTCTATGTCAATAATGCATTTTATCTTCTAGAGTTAAGACTGAACCACTGTTAAATACCAGGCAGTAATAATCCATTTCAAGTACACACAAAAACACTTTCATTAAAACAGAATGAAATAATTTTCCTAAACTGAGATTGACAAAATAGCCCTGCGATAATTTGCACAACATGGAATTCAATATCATAGCTTCATATTAATTAACAAACCCTTCCTAGTTCAACCTGTTGTGTTTTATTTTACTCTTAGATGCTTTTAAAGGATACGGTCTGTACCAGGGAACAGTGTTCTTCCAGTCAAAAGTTCAGCCATAATGCATCCAACTGACCAAATATCAACTGAGGATAAAATAAATCAAGTTAAAAGAAAATTAATAGTTATAAAGTTCTACTGCAATATTCTGTTGGTAAAAAATGAGGTATCTACATAAACTGCATGTAGTTCTTAAGAATTAATGAAAGAAAAGTAAAAAAAACGGATTATGTTGTATACTTGTAAAACTAAGACAAAGAGGAAGGATTAATTAAGGTGATCTGATCTTATAATATTGATATATATACAAACAAAAATAAGAATACACAGACCATTGAAAACTACTAGTTCTGCTCAATATAACATTATAACCAGTAAATGGTGATAATCAAAGAATCAGGGATGAGTTCTGGAAACCTGGAGCATTCTGAAAGAAACAAAACTAGCTGTGTACAACAGCATGATTCTGCATACTTCATAGTATGGAATGAGAGGGATATGTCATGAGAAACAATTTTTAGTTTTATTTAATGCAGTGGGAATAAGAAGTGTGTGTGGTAAAACAAGAAGAGACAAGTCAAGAATGAATAGGTGATGATAAACCATGGATTGAATATAAATCTAAGTAACCAGTACAAAACAAGTTTACTGAGGTGGTAATATAGTAAGAATAAATGTGGCTCAAATCACAAAATAAGTATTTGAAGAAAGAGTGAATAGGTTGAAATGGGAAATCTGAGAAAGTGATGCTGGAAAAAGGCTGATGAAATCCTTAAAGAGGAACTCAATAAGTTTACAGAATAAAAGACTGTATGAACTGCTATATGAGAAAGGTATAGTAAGTACTGCAGGTGTAACCTACATTTTGTTAGTCTTCCTTTTCTTTTCTTCTATATCCTTTTAATTTCTTTTCGTTACTACTTCTTACTGTTTTCCTGTGCTTTGCATAATATCTGTTTACCTTAAAATAGAGTAGCGTGGTGGTAATATATGGTGTGAAACAACTGCAATAGGTACAGAAAGTCCCCTAGATGCAAACTTTCAAGTTGCAAACTTCCGCCGATACGAACAAGATGGACCTGGATTGGAACCAGAAGTGGGCCAGAAGTCGGGAAAAGCGCACCACAAACTAACCCTTTCCTGCCATCTGACTTCCGGTATCAACTCCAGTCCTAACTTCTCACATGGTCAGTTGTGTTTGGTGTATGGCAACTGCAAGTGCCTATGCCATCGCTGCAAGCGCCTACATCAACATAGCCACTTATGTAAGGTGTGAACTGCGCATGTTTTTTTCGCTTGTTGGACTTACGAACAAAACAGACTTACGAACAGCATCTTGGAACGTAACCTGTTCATAAGTAGGGGACTGTCTGTATCTAATGCTAAAATGATTAACTAGCATGGGAACAAAAAAAATCCCACAAATGTACTGTAATATCAAGAACTGACAGGTTCAGAGCAGAACTATTTTGACTAATTCCAAAAACTACCAAATTATGCTGGAAGAATTATATATTGTTTATTAGATTGGGTCTGGACAATTCTATTATGGAGCACAATCAGTGCTATTTGATCATTAGTAACAGTCTAGGCTAATGAGACATCATACCTGTTTGATTGTAATGCATCCAGTTCAGCATAATCTCAGGAGCTCTGTACCACCTGGTTGCTACATATCCTGTCATTTCATCATCTGTATGTCGCGCCAACCCAAAATCCAAAATCTGAAAAACAAGAAAAACAGACCTATATTGGCACATTAAAAGAAAAATGTGAGCAAGAGAAGAAAAAAGGAGGGAGAGAAGAAGCACACTTTTGTTCTAATTAGCTACACTAGGGAGAAGTCTGAGACTAAGCAGAAAGATAAAGTGTTGAACACTTACAGAAATGGAAATTTTAGAATACAACAGACATCCAGGATTTATAATATATCTGAGACAGTGTGTGTGGAAGAACAGTAATACTATATCACATTCACATGATTCAAAAATGATTAAGTTATACCCAAAAGAACATTACAGACATATATATTTGCGCCTACATTTCACTATCAAGGTCTTAACCTATAAGATTAGGAATGCTTACTTTCCACAAACAATGTGGCATACTAATTCCAAGTTACCTTCAACTCACAGTCTTCATTCACAGCTAGGTTACTAGGTTTTAAATCCTAAAATAAAAAAGAGAGAAAAGAGAAAAAGAGAATCAGCCCTGCAATACTAAAATAGCTATTCAAATTCCAAACTATTAAATACAATCACATTTTATTCTTAATAATTTCTACAGTCTGTACCAATTTTTGTATAAACAGTTACACAAAAAATGCATAAGATTATCCATAAAAATATGCCACTTTCATGTAGTATTACATTTATATAGTATAAAAAAATTACCAAAGACATAGTGCATTCTAACAAAGAAAATAGGTGAGAAAGGTGAGTGGAATGTACTGTACCAAAATTGGATTCTTCCTTTATATGGATATGTTTACTTGTTTTCATTTATAAGATTTCAATACTTTGTCTTCCAAAAGAACTACAATAATTGCATATTTAAATAATTCAATAATACTTACTCTGTGTATTATATCAGCAGAATGGATATACTAAAAAATAAAAGTTTGAATATTAGATTCAGGGCATTATTTTCAATTTACTTATGATAAAAAATTATGTTTTTCCTACTCCATTTAATATAGCATTCAGTGATGTTGTAATTGTACTTCTATAGCCTGCTCTTAGCTTATCTTTCTATAGGAAAACAAAAAGTAAGTTCAACTAGACATTTTAAAAAATTGCCTGCATGAAAAGCAATATGTCAACATTTTCATTCTTTAGATTTAATCCTTTCTTGTTGCATTGTGACTCAAAATGTGTATCTGCAAAGTGCCTGGTAATTTGAGCAATTAGGTAATCTCATCACAAATCACACCAAGGAATTTAAGGGAATGTCTAGCAGTTTGGGAGGGTATTTCAAACTGATTTGATATGCTAGCTAACCCTCTCTCTGTACATTTTGGAGAGTCAAATTCTCTTATCCTCATCCCAATCTTAATGTTCTTGGTACTGTTTGCATTTTGCAGTTATCATAACTAGTACTAAACCAGACTAGAAACTGGGAGACTGTGAGTTCTATTCCCCGCTTAGACACAAAGGTGATCTTGGGCCAGTCACTCTCTCAGCCCTGGAAGCAGGCAATGGCAAACCACTTCTGAAATCACACCAAGAAATCTGCAGGGACTTGTCCAAGCAGTCGCCAGGAGTCAACACGGACTCAAAGGCATCAAAAAAAAAAAAAAGGTTGCTGAGATGAGCAAATCAGTTATGGCTTATTTGGCTGCTTGCTTTTGTTTTCACTCCACTGTTTCTGTCAGTTTCCAGTGTCCATAAAAACAAATGGGAAAAGTCAGGATTTATACAGACATAAAAGACATGTTTAAAATATGCCTCAATTTGTAAACCAGTATCAAAACATGTTTTCAATTTGTACTTCATTGTAAAAAAAATGAAATCATGTTTTCCTCTGGGACTGCCTATTCTACTAAGCCAGAACCAAAACAACGAACTACATTTTGGCTTTGCACAATGTTCAACTAGGCCACACTTTCTCTGGGCCAAAATAGAATACTTCCCTACTCTGTGTTTCCTTCCTAGAGTTAGTCCAGTCAAACAGGAATCACATGATGGGCAAAAATGTCAACAATCTTTCCTGAAATCATCTTATGGGAGATTAGGAAAGAAACCATGCTCCTGAATTTGATAAAATGGTTGAGAAAATATACTACTGGCTGCATTATAAAAGCAGTCTGCCTCATTATCTCTTCACGCCTCTTGGAGACCTTCCCTGTTTTCCTACAGAGAAGAATGAAACCTGCTCATGCCAATGACAAGAGAGGGGCACTCCTATGATGCTACCTGCAGCATGATCTCTTGTCCTGTAGGTAGCATTTCAGAGAGTTGAAGGGAATTTCTAGGTGAAGAGTTTTGTACCCCCTCCCTTCAAGTGTCAGAAACAGTCTCCTTTTACCTCGTATCTAATAAAAATGTAGTACATACAAGCAAATTAAAAAATGCCCATGCACTAAGAATATTAGTTCCTCTGAATAAGAGGGAAAGAAGTAGAGCCAAAGCTGAGCCAATTCAAGACACAGTTGTGCAAGGAGCAGGGCCAATTCAAAACAGTTGTGCAACAGCATTTTTGCTTCCACCCCAGATTTCAGGAAGGACAGAATCGTTTAAATTGATTCAAAAGGAAGTCAATCTAAATAATTCAGGAGAGCAAAGATGCAATACTGCATTTGCCTGAATACAACTTTCCTCTCTATAGATCTCTTTAAAGGAGTAAGTAATTGTATAGAGGAGTTACTATGATTATAAAACTGGTAATACCTTCAAACCCCGAAGAATTTGATAGATAAGAAACTGTACATGGTCATCTGTGAGTTTCTGACATTTCACAATATTGTTCAAATCCGCTCCCATGAGATGGGTTACAAGATATCTAGAAAAAAGAAGTCAAACCAAAGTATTATTTCTTTCTAAGACACCTGAATAAATATGAAAACGCCATCTGTGCAAAAGTATCCAGAAGGGTGCTTCATAGAACTCACTGACTTGAATGAACTATCTTTCTTTGAAGTATTAAAGCAGCCATGTCTTCCTTGGAAGACTGTCCCCAGCTGTTTGCATTTACATGCACAAGCAATACTTCCCCTGGAACCGCATGCAAAGCAAAGCAGCTGCATGTGCACACATAAGCACGGACAACCAGAAACAACCTTCAAAGCAGACATGGAAGCCTTCCAGAGAACATGGCTGCTTTGATATTTGAGGAGGGATGTCTTGTTTGTGTTAATGTGCTTTGCAAAGCACCCCTTTCTAATGCTTTGCACAATTCAACTGAGCATTCCTGAGATTAAAGAAACATGAGCAGAGCCACTTACAATAATTAATTATAAAAAGTATGTGTAGTATAATCCAAGATGTGTAATACAATGTTTTACACATCTACTAATCACCATCTCTACCAAATTCAGAAGAATTATTCTAAACTGTAAACTGTAAACATTAGGTGAACTTCAAATCCACTGAAATCAGTGGCAAAAGCTGAGTTATGTAAAACTAATTCTGTCAAAATCCAACTATTCAGAAAAGTCAATTTTATATCAATTTTTCACAGGGAAGAATGTTATTTTACAGAAACATAATTTCTGATGCATTGTGTAAGTACATAATGAATATCATAATCCACTTAGTCCAAAGATATGGGATTTATGCACATATAATGGTGTGTTTGCAATGTACCAATCTTTACTTATATGGATATTTCGGAGTACTGAAATTATGTATATAACTTTGTGTATTTTTATTATTTAGGATTTATTTTTAGATTCTAAAAATCTAAAAACACTATAATTTAAAATGAAAAGTAATGTTCTCATTGTACGTTACTCTCAAATATATAAATTCAAATATGCAGTTCATCCTTTAAACAGAGTACAGTAAAATATTCAAGATTAGAAATAATTTTTCATTTAGTAGACGGCTTAAGACTTCATTTTCCTATCAAACCAAAACAGGGTAATAAAAGCAACGGCTGTTTCATGTAGGCCCTGGCATGTAGGTTATATATGTGAGAAGACAAAGCAAACTGACCTCATAACCCCCTCCTTCCGTGTTCATAGAACTTTTAATATGAACCAGAGACTAGATCCCACTCATATAATCCATTTACTCTATTTATCTGCCCAGGAATTCACATGCATTCCTCCTTCCATACAACCTATCCACCCACTGCAGCCATAATGAACCACTTCCCAGAGAAATCATAATAATTGTTTTAAATACTGTGTTAAGGTGTGAGAGAATAAGATTTTTCAAAAGTTTAGTGTTTTCCTAACAATGAATTAAGGAGATCTCTACAATAATTCAGTTTTTCCATTTCTCTGCAGAAACGCAAAAAGGTGTGTACAGGGTATATGAAACATTTAGTGACATTAGTATCTATTAATAAAATTCATCTACATGAACTTATTAAAACAGGAAGCCTGTTTCAACGTGCCTTTGGAAACTGTTACATACAAGTTCTACAAGTTTTAAACACAGCTCTTTAAAATGTTCACCACTTCATAATCTACTACCTCTCATTATACAGCTACAAGTACATAAGTGCTTTAATGCAAAATAATGATGGAACAAACAAATCATAATAATTCAACAGTAAAATTAAGGAACTTTATTCCTCCCTCTTAGAGATTTTGCTCCAAAACTCAAAATACTTTCAGGCACTCAAAGTATTTTGCTCAGCTTTTCTTTTCTAATTCCCCCCCCCCCAATCCTTTCCCCAAAAAGAAGAGAAGTTCATTTTGTTTCAGAAAGTAATTGCAAATATTCTTGCCAACACCTCTATTATTTGAATTATAAAACCTAAACTCTAAACTGGTATATACCTTGCAGATACAAAGCTCAGGAAAATGACCACCCACAACAGAGAGAAATGGAGAAAAATAAATGATGGCATACAAATGGGGTATTTCTGCATACAATTCTCTTATGTTACAGGTTATTCAAATACTTAAATCAATTTGTTATGTGTGAGATGGCTCAAAAGCTATTATCCACACATGTACAGCAGTTTCTAGCATTTTATCTCCCTCTTGACATCTATAGATTTAGCAAATTGTATCTTCTATGATCCTGATTAATACTGACTGGGTTCAAAACATCACATTAAGCCATGACTTTGGGAGAAGAGGCCACAAATTCTGGGGTATTCGAACATGTGTTTGTCCAGTAGAGTGGGAATGTTGTTTAGCAGGGCTTTGGCACTGTCTTGCAGAACTCCAACCCTAGGTACCCCACAGTGTGTGCATCTGGGGTTGGATCACTTTTACAACATGGTTGGAGGGCCCGGAGTGTGGTCTTGCAGGGCTTCACGCCTAGACACCCAGGCTCCAGGCTATATCTCTGTGCAGCTTACATGGGACCAGAGCATGGTCTTATAACACTCTGGCATGGTCTTGCAGGTACCTGTGGAGTGCATGCTAAAAGCTCAATTTATTCCAGGTGAGGTGGAGGGCCCAAAATGAGGTCTTGTATGGATCTAGTCCTGGGCATGCATAATGGGTGCCCTTGAATATGGATTGAGTTCATTCTGAGTCTGTCTAGCTGTGCCAAGCACAGGAATTAGATTTTATGTGGCTGCTGAAGTTGGTCCCAGGCAAGTGATATGGTAGAAGGGGAATAAGAGAGCTATCTTGAAGGTGGGGGGCAGATTTCTAGGGTTATGTGGGACAGGCTTATACTTCTTACTGAAAAACATCATTTTGCATTTGATTCTTTGGCTGTTTGTTTCCAATGAACAAATTTTGTTTTGTAAGGTTGCAGAGTTCCACTGTTGTCCTGTCTGGTATCTAGACTGCAATTTTATTATTAAGTATGAGTGGTGTAATTGTTTTTGTTTCCCAGTCCTGGCCCCAATGAAATCATTGGTTTTGTTCATGGAGGAGCTAACACGAGCTCCTTTATCTTTTTGGGGGGGAAGGGGGAGGACACAATACCACCAGGTTTGAAAACTTCTGCACTAAACTATAAACCATAATCCACAAACTACAATGGCTGAGTTTAAACAACACATAAAGCAAAATAAAACAAAGTATATGAGTGATCAAGTCACCTTATCTATGACTTTCCCATTTCCCCAGAGAACATATACAATGTGAAACAGTCCTTAAGTTATCTTCCATTCCAAATGTAGGATTCTGCATCAATACACACACACACACACACACACACACTTCTGTAGCAACAAAACTGGGGCAAGTATAGGACTTAAACTATTCATGTCCTCAAGTGCATACTTTCACTCAAATTTGTCACATTAACTCTTCTTACATGCAAGGAAGTTTTCACCAAGTCTGCAAATCTGGTTCAATATAAAGGCTGTAAATTTTGGATTAGTTTTTTAAAAAATATAAAGGTATTTGTAACAAAGTTTTGAACTGTTGCTTACACATCATTGAACTCCTCAAATGACTTTGCAGGTGAGAATACATCTAGAAGTCCAATAACCTGTAAAGGGGGGAAAAGATATTCCTAAGTAAGCATATACATTGCTCCTTTTTTTCCCCAATCCATTTCTTTCAACTGAAACATATTACTATCCCAATTCAGAGTGCCTGCTATGTGAATACATGATTTAAAACTTCAAATCCTGTTTTATTCTCATTGTTCTACTGTTGCCATGTATTTTATGTTTTAATTTGTACCAAAAAAAAAAAAAAAACCACCCTGGCTACTATGCAGTAAAGCAATTAAGGAGAATATCTATATTTGGGCAGAACTTCTGCTGGCACCCAACATGCACTGCAAAAAAAATTAATGCACAGAAATGTATTGACAAACCTTGATGAAGGACAATGCACTGCATCCTACACAACACTGTGGCTTTGCTTTGAACTGTTAAACTTGCATTAGATATGATTGCACTAGCCCTAAGTGAACAGACTCAGTACTTCGGGATCTTATAGATCTAGCTTCGGATGCCTAAATCTAAGAGGTGCTTAGATCCATCTACATCCAGTCTTTATCAAGATGGCTTATTTGGTGGAAATGCCACAATGAAGGAAATTTTTACCATATGTGGTGGCTATGCAAAAAGATCAAAAAACAAATTCATCAAAATATCCAAAAAATTCTGAAAATAAAAATCTAATCAAAACCACAAATATTTTATTAGGTATGATCCAGAGAATATAAATGAAAAGCATCACAATTTATTAAGAGACATGCTGACAGTGGCAAGAAATCAATCTGGCACAATCTTGCCAACAATACAAGATTGAAAAACTAAAATTGGAGAATATGTGGCAATGCAAAAATTGACTGTATATATTCATGGCAAAAGTCTAACCAATTTCAGGCAGGAAAGTTTCCTTATATACAACATATTACATAGCAAGGCAAGCTTAGACCCTTAGAATATGATTTTTGAAGCAAAATAGCAGTTGTTTAAAAAATAATTAAAACAATCCAAATAGAAATGAGCAATAACTGCAGATGTCCAAAGCACAGTATAAAAATATTTAAATAACAATTAGTGGTGGGGGAAAAGAAAGGAGAAAAAAAAGAGGGGGTGCTATTAGAATGCCCTTGCTTGCAATGTTTTTCTCTTTTTCCTTTTTAATTTTTTAAAAATAATTATAGTTTCATTTCAGTCTTCACTCTAGTGTATAGTTTATTTTATGTATGTACTCCTTTTCTTTGTTTTTTTGTTGTTTGTTTTACCTAATTAATAAAAAAACCCAGAAAAACAAATCAAATAAAAGGCTCATTTGTCAACTGCATCAATTTTTTGCACTAAACAGCCAGCATGTCTTGCTGTACCACACTTCTCAATACAGTATATAGTTTTTGTCACTTCTTCCAATGTATTTTATAAGCAACTATAGAGCAAAGCAAATTTTCAAGCTGATTGCTAGCAGACATGAATTATGGACTAGTTTGTGCTACAACAGAATGAAGTCTTCTTTACTGAACGGTAGGTATTCAACTATTTTAAATAAGATATTACTCAGTAATAGTACAGTTAGAAATAATGGATGACTAAAGGCACGGTTTGGATGTTATATTAAGATATTGTTCAGCACAAGGGTGATGCACTTAGCCCCCCAAATGTTACTGGATTTCAAATTCTTATTAGCTTCCACCATGATGGCTGATGTTGAGAGATGATGGGCATTATGGCTTCCAGGTGCTGGTAGACCACAGGATTTTAACCTCTAACTTAGCATCAAGAGCCCTGGGCTAGAACACTTCCCTTCCTCCTCCCCTCCAGGTTCAACCAAGAGGTCCAGAGTTTCTACTTTCATTTTAAATGAATTGCAATTTACTATCACCTTTGGACTGAAGTGGTTGCTACTTATAATAGTTAGTAAAACAAAGCATCTTTTTACAAGTAGTCCTCACTTAATGACAGTAATTGGGACCAGAATTTTCACTGCTAAGCACTGTGGTCGTAAAGCGCAACATCACATGACCACAGTGCTTAGCAACAACAATCCTGGCAGTCCCCATTGCTGTCGGTAAGCGAGGATCATGGGTCGATAAGCAAGGACCTCCTTGTAACTTCCTGCCAGCTTCCAAGAAGCCAAGTCAACGGGGAAGCCGGCAGGATGTCGTAAATCACAGGCAGCTCACAAGCAGGCCAGTGGGTGGGTAAGTGACTGCTTTGGTGCAAGCGTGGCAGGGCCAGGGGTGGCTGCTGCCAGGCTGGGGAGGGTGTGCAAGAGGCTCCTGTGGGAGATGCTGCCTAGGGAATGGTCAGATAAGAGTGAGCATACCCTGCAGCTGCATAGTGGGTGGAGCAAGAGCCTCAGAAGGGGCCCTCCCTAAATTATTGGACTGTAAAGGAGATGGCGGGAGAACTGTACTTTCAGACTTGCAAGATTCTGTTAATGCAGCTTTACAATAAAGTAGAATTAGTTTATCTGGTCGTGTTTCCTGTCTTGTCTACCTGGTAAGGCTGACAGTTACAGAATACGGAGGACTCTGATCCCCAGGATCTTGTACTCTGTAGCTGGGCTCCTTGGGACAAAAAGCTGCGGGAGTGCGAGCAACTTGCAACCTTCCTACCGGCTTCCCTATTGACTCTGTTTGTAGGAAGCCAGCAGGGAAGGTTAGAAATGGCAATCACGTAACTGCGGGATGCTGCAACTGTTGTAAGTGCGAGCTGGTTGCCAAGCACCCGGATCACAATCACTTGACTGTGGAGGTGCTGGGACGGCCAGAACTTCGAGGAACGGTCATAAGTACCACTTGTTTAGCGCCATCGTAACTTTGAACAGTTGCTGAATGAGTGGTTGTTAATGGAGGACTACCTATATATATCTTATGTTAACATGAAGTAAAGCTATAGATAGATATAGATATAGATGATTTTTTTTATATAGCCATGCTTGAGAAAGAGAAGTATAGATGCCCTGGGGCTTGGTATAACTCATTACTATCATGCTAAATATACTGTGATGTTTGATTTTTGCTATTATTAATTGCATTTCATAAAATGCAGCATTATAGTAAAATTCAATGAAATAAGCTTGTCATGAGAGTAACTCCAATGCAGCTTTTCCTAATCCACTGAAAAATGAGTCACCTTCCACAAAGACCCCACTCCAGTTATTTGGGTCAACTATATGCTTCAACAGATGAAAATGTATATCTTCATTATTTTCTATGGACTTGCCTAACATTATCCTAGATATCATTTCAAGGAAGCCCTCCGGTCAGTCACTCATGCCCTAGTCATCTCCCGTATAGACTATTGCAATACGCTCTACACGGGGCTACCCTTGAAAAATATCCAGAAGCTACTGCTGGTTAAGAATGCAGCTGCATGGGCAATTTTGGATGCCCCAAGGATGGTGCACGTAACACCTTCGCTGTGGGAGCTGCATTGGACGTCAGTCTGTTTCCAGGTCCAATTCAAGGTGGTGGTCATCACCTTTAAAGCCGTACGTGGCATGCAACCAGGTTATCTGAGGGACCGTCTCATCCCCATTACATCGACCCATCCCACCTGGCCAGGCACGGAAGGTATGTTATGGACCCCATCGATTAAAGAATGTTGCTTAACGGGTCCCAGGAAGAGAACTTTCTCTGCTGATGTTCCTGTTCTATGGAACACTCTCCCCTCAGAGGTGAGGCAGGCCCCCACTTTCCTGGCCTTCCAAAAAGGGGTGAAGACCTGGCTCTGCCAGCTTGTGTGGGGCTCAAGGAGGGGTAACCAAACCTGGGGGTGGTTAGCACCCTGAAGATGCTTCCAGAGGTCAATAATTTATTTATACCATCTATCCCTTAGATTATATTATTTATTTTTGATTACTGTTTTTATTGTATTTTAATTGGTTTTTACTCTTATTTATTGTAAACCATCTAGAGTCACTTGTTGAGTGAGATGGGTGGTGACTAAATTTGAAAAATAAACAAACAAATAAATATTATATTCTACTGGCAAATTTGTTCTCCTCTATTTTCACCTCTTCTTTCTCAAGAGATTCCTTTTCAACTGAGCCACATATGATGTAAAAAAGTTGAAATGAATAACTTTGCGGCAAATATAATTGTATTAGGAAATTGCTACAAGCCTGGCTTTTTGTAAGAATGTAAGACTTTTCTAAATTTATGGGAATTTTAATTACTATGGGTCAAACATAGTAATTTGGGTGGAGTTCCAAACTCTAGCTCTTGTCCAAGGTAGCCCTGTCCTTAATAAGCAATCAGATAGGATCACATGGAGATGGCCTTTTAAGCTTGATGTTTTGCCAGCTACATCAACATATTTCAGCAGTAATTTTTTCACCCAGAGTTAGAGTTACCAACTAAAAGTCTTTACTATATTCAGTGCTCTTACCATTATCTGCAGAAGAATAAAACCTGGTTGTCCTTGGACAAAACATATGTCTTTAGAAACAAGGCACAAGGCAAAAGGCTGCTACAATTTGAAGAATTATGACTCAAAAAGTTGACAGTCTGATCATACAGGTTCATCTGCATAGTTCTGTTCTATTGGTCTTCCTAGCATTTTAAGGGAAATTAGGTGCTTTCATAGGATAACTTTTCCATAGTTCCAGTATTTACTAATATGACTGAAGAAATATTTTGATTAAAAGCAGATTAGCTATACTAAATTTGTACTTTAAATATTCATCAGTTCAACACCCTCAAACTGATTTAGTAATTGCAGACTTTACTAGAATTAAGTTAGCGTAGGGTAGGTATTAAATATTCTGATCTCTGCACTAAAAATGACAGGTTTGGTACTAAAATCTTATTTATTTGATTTATATAGCTGCTCATCTCACAACAGTGGCTCTAGGCATGAACAGAGGATTAAAACCAAAAAAAAAAAAAAAGCAATACAATTTGCAAAAATAAACACCTCCAAACAATAAAATGAAATGTGTCTAGAGGTCTAAAAAAAAAATCAAAACAGTCCAGTTCTAATCAATAAGATAAGAACTAAGAAATCATCTGACAGGCTTGCTTAACCTGCACAACAGCTGCACTAGAGGAAGAAATGTTTTTGCAATATTGTCTTCCAGAAATACGCAGAAGCTATGAAGCATTTCACAACAGGTCCCACAATTGAAGATTGCAGAATTAACAGATGCAGTATTTCCTCAAATTGGAATATGCTCCTAGTTGATAGGAGAATAAACACTGCATTAAATACACCCCTCCACTGTTGTTCTTTGCTTAAAGACTGACCTCATTTTCATTTCATCATGGTTGACATGTAAACTGCCCCAAGTGAACTCGTGAACTGCAGTGTTTAGATCCAATGTGTGAAATGTGCTTTGGATTCAGCACGAGCACATTCACTGTACTTGTCAGTGGCCCTTTAAAGAAGCCCTTCACACAACAGCTGTGCACAAGCATGACTGTGCCAGATCTGAAGCACCTTTCCTGCTCAGAATTTGAATACCTGCACACCCCTAAAGTGAACCAGGGTTAGCAAACAGTTCATCCCCAGCTTTGATATGAAACCAAATACAATGCACAATTATATGTTTTCTGTCAAACTCACATTTTCATGTTTCATATGTTTAAGCAGTCGCAGTTCGCGGTAGGTCCTTTTGGCATGTATGATAGACTGAAATGGTCTGGACAACTTCTTCACTGCCACACGGAGGCCAGTTTTAGCATCAAAGGCCGAGCTACAAAACATTATTTTAAAGAAAGTATTAAGAAGGTAATCAGTATTAACAGTTTATTATGAAAAGGTTATCATTATCATTCTTTTGAGAGAATTTAACTAAGTAACTAAATAACTTTGTAACTTAGAATATGAGCTCCAAAAGAAGTTGAAAATTTGTGTCAGAGTAAACTTGGAAAAAGAATCACTTATCAGTGTAGAGAAAATATATTAAAATGAATAATCAGAATACTTCTGCATACATATTGATAAGTTTGGAATTATGTTAGCTATACAAAGAAAGAATGGAAAATTTTGCAATCATGTAATGACTAATACCACAAGAGATATGACAATGACTTCCTGTAACCTCCTTGAATATTTCAACTCAAAATTCACATATTGTGACATTTCAGAAACAAGAGCTCCCTGTATCCATCTTGAAGCATGTGCAGACACATGATGTGTGCCTCACAGCATGCCAGTTGTGGAAATCAAACTACTCCACAAATCCCTAGATTAAGTAACTTGCTCAGAAATATCTAGATACTGGCTTTTCAGTCACCTGGAAGCACTAATGCTGAATATTCATTGTCATGGTTTCTGATCTAATCACATTGGCAGGCAACTTTAAAGAGATACAGTACATTCATTTTCACACATTAAAAAAATCCAGACCATATTTTTGTAATGATTACTAAAGAGCAAAAAGTGCAAAGAGAGCAAGAACCACCTGTCAGATGAAACATACATATCTGACTACCCTAACAGTTCAGTCAGAAATAATTTGAGTTATATTTGAATAGAAAAGGCATTTGTCAGAATACATTTCAAGACACAATTTCATTATAGCAAGCCAATACAGGCAACAAATAGCTCAAATTTCTGTTTGTTCTCTGTTAAAATGTATCCTAAAACTACCCATATCATTTTAGCAATAGAATGATATGAATAGAATAGAAACTGAACAGAAAATCTTTGTTCACTCCCCCCCAAAGTCTGCAATGTCTGGACTAAATTTGAGACATAATCCCTTATGTGTTATTAACCACACTGAACTGAACCTAAAAAGAGACATTCCTGCAAGGGATACTCAATTATTTAAGGCTGGTAGATGTTCTCGCAAAATGGCTGACCTGGTACAGGAAAGGCTGATGCCACATAACATTAATTCACCTGATTCCTCATCACGCCAAACTTGCTAATTCCCACAGAATGGTCCATATCATCACTAATCAGCTTATCCTCATCCTTTTTTATAGGCAGGCAGATAGTTTTTATTTTCTAAGAATGCTTCTGAGGTCTAATATGAAGCCTAGACCCATTTTTTCAATTAGAAAAATAAAATATTAATGCCTGGCATTTTGCTTTATCAGCTTACAAGGAATGCAAAACCTACCATTACTCCTCTGGGCCATGCCAAACTAGCCATTCCTGGAATGGTTTACCAGAAGTTAATTGTCTGAAATAGAAAAGTTTCTGGTCTTGCAAACATGGTGTTTCAGGGTTGGACCTCTTCTAGAACACCAAGAACCAGTTCTGGTTTGAAAGATTAACTTTTGGAAAATTGCCAAATTACTCTCAGAATGGCTGCACTGGCATGTTTAAAAAGTTCAGGGAGGCAGGCAGCCTAGTGGACACCAAATGCAATACCCATGCATAACAGAGTAAAGAACACAGAAATATGCTGTGGGTATCTTCTGCGCAATAGCCAAGTGGTCTATGCAAGGTATAAATATAGGAATTTATATTGACTGCATTTGGATGACCCGGCTACAATGAAATTGGATTTACTACAAATGAATCCAATAATTTCTTCCTCTGGCTGTTGTTTCAGATTCTTACAACAAGCAATCTTAAATGAACAGATAGATACCTTGTATGCTTACTTGTATGTTAACCTGGATTATTCAATCTGTCTAAATGATTTAATTATTCTTAACTGATCAAATTATATACTGGAATGTAGTGGATAAATCCTTAATATTGATGCTAAACCACATGCAAAGTTACTGTGCTTTATACCAGGCAACACACTAGCAAACTAAAACAGAGAAGAATTCAATTTAGTCTACAATCAAGAAGTTTTCTTTAACCTGTGTGATGAATATTAAGATTTTAGATGCCTTGGAAGTACTCATCATCATCATATGTTCCAAAATTACTAATTGCAACAATCCTTGGGTTCTCTGTGCTATAAAGATAACTGGTGACTTCATGGATATGTCTATGCAGTTTTCATAGCAACAGGAAAAAAGCAGTTGCTATTGCTTTCTTCTGGACTATAACAAAGACAAGATACAGGCAACTAAATGCAGAAAGCAACATCCTAAGATTTTAAAAAGACAATGTAATGATTTTCGCTGTACAGAGTTAAAATGCATATTTAGTATCAGTGACATCACAGAAGTTAAGAAACAAATCAGTGCTGTAAGTATTGTGGATAAAACTGATTTCCCCCCCTAAAAATACTATTGTAAAATTTGTTTCAGCCATAGCACCCATTTTAATAGACTAGTTTAAAATTCCTCCTGAATTTAATTCATGACTGGAAACCTACTTATTAAGTTTCACTGAAATAAATAAAATTTACTTCTGAGTAGATAAGAAATATAAGCTTTGTTTATAACATGACAAAACATGAAATACCTGACCATCCATCAAATACATTACCTTATATACTGTAACTCGTATCAAGGTTGATTTTCATATATTAATTAGAAACTGAACTGCAGTTATACTATTTGCCAAATGATGTCGATGGTATATATAAGAATTAATAACACATTACATTTATTAAGAAATTGGAAACTAGGAACACCAATTCATAACAGCCCTTAACTCCATAAGATACCATCCTGCATTGTCACAAATTTATTTATGCAATCTGGGGAATCTTGTGCTTCTATTTTTTCCCCATTTCTTTGAGCTCTCCAATTTCCTCCCTTACCAATAAGATTTACTTCCCAAATAGCAGAATTATAAGCTTCAATGTGGTACCCAGGGACACCATGCTCCCAACTGTAACATTTTAAATCTTTCAAAAAATTTAATTAAAAAAAAAAGGAGGGGAGCTGGCATATAGCAAAACTTCATCTTTATTCCCATGAATGCCTCTGGGCTAAAATGAGGCTCTTTAAAAAATTTTAAATGATGGGCAGCTGTAACCTAGGACTTTGGAAGTTGCTCTCTCTCTCTCTCAGAAAAAGGGCAAAGTCGACCAGGGTAACTAGAACACCTTGCAAGACTGATTAGAGGATGTGGCAGCTAGCTTTCTGGTTCTTTCTAACTGTTGATATCCCCATGGTAGTCATGTAAATAGGAAAGTCTCTCCTCCAGTGGACTTATTTATTTACTTACTAGATTTATAAGGCTGCCCAACTCAAACAATATGACTCTGAGTGGCATACAATAGTAAATGACAAAAAAACAAAAAAACCCACAAAATCTTAAAATATCCACAAAATATAAATACGAAGTACAGCATATAAAATGGTGACCATGCACCATAATAAAAACAACCAAAAGGGAACTCCACTCAACTGGCCGCAAATTCCTGGCGGAAAAGCCAGGTCTTAATGGCTTTCCTAAAGGGAACAGAGTTGGGGCCTGTTGTATATTGGGATGGGGAGATTGTTCCCAAAAACAGGGGGCAACAACTGAAAAGGGACACTTCCTAAGTCACACAGGTGACAAGATTTAAAAGAAGAAACTTGGAACATCCTCTCCTTGTGGGATCGTGTGGTGCAGGGAAATGATCTTAGGAGAAAGCAGTCCAGCAAGTAAGCTGGTCCTATGCCATGTAGGGCTTTAAAAGTGATAAGCAGCATTTTCAATTACACCTAGAAGCCTATTGAGAGCCACTTCAGCTTGCAGAGTAGTGGTGTTATATGGGCGTAACAAGCTACGCATAAAACTACTCATGCCACTGCATTCTGGACCAACTGAAGCATCTGGATGGTCTTCAAGGGCAGTCCCATGTACAGTGTGCTGCAGTAGTTCAACTGGGAGATAGCTAAGGCATGTGTGACCATGAGCAGGGCCTCCTCGTCCAGGAATGGGCACAACTGGCACACAATGTAGTCCTGCAAAAGACCTGTCTGGCCAGCAGCTGTCCTCTGCTCTTCAAGCAGGAGCTGAGTCCAAGATTGTGCACCAAGTCTGAATGGGATAGTGCCACCCCATCCAGAATGAAAGATGAAAACATTACAACTCCCAAGTTCAGAGGACCCACAACCCATAATCACTGTCTTGGCAAGGTTGAGTTGCAACCTGTTCTTCCCCATTCAGACCTTCACAACATCTAAAACCTCAACAGTTTCACTTGGATGGCCAGGGATAGAGATGTATAACTGGGTATCATCCTCATACTGATAATACCTCACCTCCTACCGACAGATGACCTCACCCAGTGGCTTCATGTACATATAAAAAAAGAAGGTAGAACCTTGAGGCACCCTGCAAAGTAGTGGCCTAGGGCTTGATTGCTCTCCTCCCACCAACACTGACTGGAACCAGCCTCAGAGGAAGGATAACCACTACAAAACAGTGCCTCCCACTCCCAACCCACTCAGCCAGTCCAGAAGGATACCATGATGAATGGTATTGAAGGCTGCCAAAAGATCAAGGAGAGCTAGGATGGACACACTCACCTGCATCCCTGGCTCACCATAGGTCATCAATAAGTGCGACTAAAGCCATCTCTATACTAGAAGAGTACCTACCAACATGTTCTCAAAATTCCAAATATGTTCACCAAGATTTATGTTCTGAATTATGGCTATCAGAAAACTGCTCATAGCACTCAACTCCAGACTTTAGTTTGAATTATTTCAAGATGTGAAGGTAAAAGCCCTTTGAAGAGTAAAAAGAATAAGAGAGAAGAAAAGTATTTCCTTCAACAGTAATGATTCATACCCCACCCTCATGTCAAGAATCATACACTATTCAGGTGGGGGACTGATTAAGCCAAAACCCACCACATAACATTCAAGCTTCAGTACTAATGGAAGCCAATAATCACATCTAGTTCTCAGCAGGTTGTTTCGGGGAAGATTCCTACCTCTGCTTTTTTAAAAAAAGGATTTTAAAATGTTTTCGAAGACTTCTGGGGAAGAAATGGTGAACTGAAGACAGCTCCACTAAAAGCGGAGCCAATGACCACAGCGAAATGAAGAGCTGGTGAGTAGACTGGCTGTTCGTAATTCCTCTCCGGACAAGGAGAGGACTTGAGATTGCCCACAAGTGCTCCATAAAGTTGCTCCTTGCGAGGAGACTACAAAACAGTGGTCTCTGGTGGATTTAGAGCTCTGAGAGATGAGGGAATAGCATCTTTTTGTTCAAATCATGGTTGGCGCCTTCAAAAGGACACTGGGTTCGCATACTTCCTTTTCTAATTACTTTTGGAAATTGCTTGTTAATCGCTTTTCAGCTATTAGGAACTTTTGGATCAACAAGTTTTACAGCATGAGTGAGTTACCTTCAATCCTTAGCAAAATAAATTTTAAATACAAATTTAAGGACTTATTTTGGAATAAACAGCAAAAGGGTGATTAGAACTTTGATTCTGGAAAGTTACAAACAAACAAAGGATCCAGATGGACTTGAAATAAGATTTTGGAATTAATTACAAGAATCCGTCCCATGGAAAAATGCTTTTGTTTTGAATTCTCTTTTAAAAAAATGATAGGATGAGACTTTGAAGGTTGGATTCTAGAGGGAACCAGAAGGAACTAAAGATTACAACTGAAGGAGAAGAACACTTAAATCTGACTTACTAACACAGAATGGAACAAAATATTTTAACACTGGACATACTGAAGGATATTTCTGAATAATGGACAAAGTTAATTTTAAGAGTGTCTATCTCTATAGACAGATTGTGTTTAAAAGATGTTATGGAAAAGGAATAAGTTTTATTGGACAAGACTGAAAATGATCTGAAAGTGGATTTAAAAATGACAGGCTACAAGAACAATATCGAAAAAGATGCTACACTGGACATACAGATGAAACTGGCTGACGTCTTAATAATTAAAAGGGATATACAAATAACAACCCAAAAGAGCAACCTAGATAACTTTCCTATATTGGATTTACAAAAGAGACTTGTTAAAGCTTTGAAGAATTTTGTGAGAAGGGACAAAGAAAAAATGAAAAGAAATCAAGTTCTAGGACACTATTTGAAGAGGCTAAAGATCAAGATTGCTAAAAGGAAGGAATATAAAGTTCGTTTATTTGATCAAGGTTAAAATAGATACGTTGTTATCTCTGGTAACCCTTTTGCTGATCGGGACTGAACGAGGCCTTAAGGATTTGTTTATAGATAAGAGATGGGATATGGGAAGAAGAGATCATTTGTGGTATTTTAAGAGAAGGTGATGTTACTAAAATTGTTTATACTTGTGATGAAGGGGGAAGTCATTTCTTTATATATTTCTTTTCTTTTTCTTTACTATATTCTTATTCTTTTCTATTTTTCTTTCTATTTTTTCTTCTCTGCACTTTATTTTTTCTTTTTATTCTTTTTTAGTTTGTATTAGTTTGTATTTTTTTAACTGTAATTTTTAATAAAATTACTATAAAAAAAGGATTTAAAAATATTTTTACACTTAAAGCCTCTCTTCATCCTATAATCACTGCATTGTCTGCAGGAGGTCCCTTTTTGCTGCCTTGTAATACAAACCACCAAATTAAGTGTTAGAAGAATCCACAAAAATATTCTGCATTTTATCTTGAACCCTTAAAATGAATGTTTTTGTTAAATGAGGTTCAAGTCAGCTTAAACAATTTATACCTCAAAGGACATATGGAGATTTGAGAAGCTGAAAGGACTTCTTCTCCTTTCCAATCCAATTGAGATCTCCCTCCCCCCAAAATTTCTAATGCTAGAAAGGCTTTTGGCTGGTTACCTTCAGCATTTTTATCTTATGATGGGAAGATTCTAGAATAGTAAATCAAAGCTTTAATGAAAGTATTGAGAGGTGGGGTATTTTGCTTTGCTTAATGCATACATGATTGGAATATTGTTTAGTGAGAACTGGAGGACTAAGGTAGTTATATTATCCTGCAAAACTATAATGTAGTTCTCTAGATGGAACAAAGTAAATGTATAGTAAAAGAACAATGAGAAGCTTTAGATTAAGTAAACATCCAGACATAGTCAATTTTCTCCCTGCCTTAAGTTGCTTGGAGGAAAGGAGGAGAATATAGCTATTTAAAACTTTGGAGCCCACCACATTATAATGGAAGAACCACATCACTTTACCAAGAAAGTCAGACTATATCCCATTCTCATTTACCTGGCAGTCAATCCCACTGAATTCAATATGTCTTATTTTTTAGCAGACAGGAGTAGGATCTAACTCTTAGTTAAATCCTAGAGGCCACAAGACTATATGATGTAATGCTAAATTAGGAAGTTTAATCACCATGTTTTATATGAACTTAAAATATACTGTTTTTCTCATGTGATGGAATTTTAGTACACAAGCAAGCCTCAGATTCCCAAAACTAGAAGTACAGCATAATTAGATCTATTTTCTAGGAGCAAAAACATTAAAAAGAAAACTTAAGTGCTTAAAATAATTAAACTTTTAAAAACTGAGCTACATTTTTACAGATATGAAAGTATAAGTCTTTCAATGAATGTTACTTGTATAGTGCTTTTAAATTGGCTTCAAATAAATCAGTAAGAACCTATACAAAGCAAATTGTTAAAATTATATTGAATGCATTTTGCTGCCAAAGAAGCATGTCCAAACTGAATTTGAAAAGGCTATACAAAAATTTGTATCAACAAACTAATAACTTTTACGGGTACCTATATTTGAGATATTTGAAACAAGACTGAACACAAATGTTCATGAAGCCAAATTTTATATAACACAGCCAGTATGCATGTACGTTTATTTTAAATAAATTTATTAAATAATGAAATGTATTTGAATATTATTCCAATTTCCTTTCCCTAGAATTAATATATCATGCATTTTGAATAATGGTATACTGTTTAAATATTTGATTCCTTGCACAATGTTATCTGGGAGGTTCAGTGCTGACTGCAGTCTTCCAAAGGACACCTACAGCATCTAGAGAAGCCGCAAGACAGAGTAATACAGTATGACTGACTATTAAAAGCACTGCTGTCTACTAACACTGCTGCAATTATTAGGCAATGTATTTGTCAAGGGTGCCATACTTCTTTCTGTATTTTTTTTTAATCTCAGGGGTAGGCAAGTTTTACCACCATAACTGACTTTAATGTTTTTTTTAGATTCTAAGAAAGGATGCGCAAGCAATACCAGCCCCCAGGAGCATTTTTATTTACAAGAATGACCTTAAGCTCCACAAACATTCTTGGAAAATAAAAGTACTGTCTCATCAGGAATGTGTTCTTCTACTCTTTAAAAAGAAAAAAGTTGGAGTGAATCTACAGAATCTGTGTACTATAGCAGTAAAGTTTTATGCCTGGGGGAGTAATCATTACAGCCATTTTTTTGAGCCTACCCATAATATGTTACCAAAAAGGTAGGCTATCCCTGCTTGATTTACTTGCTAACTTAACATACAAGTAGGTGCTATTTGTAGTCATTATATTTGTTACTGAACCTTTTCTTGAAGCTTCTATTCTTTCTCCATGAACCACAATTTGTGCAATACTGCTGCACAGCAGAAAATACAGCGCAAAATATCATTCATTAGGAGGTACACTACAAATTCCTCCCCTAATTTATATTATTCCTTTTCAACTATTTTTCAGTATCTCTATGCTCAGCCTCTACAGTGCACAGCTTCTTTTATTTAAGAAAGTGTTATCCAGAAGTATGCTATCTTTATTTAAGAAAGTGCTAACCATACACTCAGAAAATCCAGTTCAGTAATATTCAACTTCAAATCCATGAAGCCTTAGGTCAGTCCTGGTTAGCCTAACCTACCCCACAATCACTGTAAGAATAAAGGTAATGGGAGAACAGAAAGGATATATGCTACCCTGAGCTTCTTTCAGGAAAGATGAGATAAGTAATAGATTTGGCAGGCTAAATTTCTCTCATCACGCAGAGCTGAAGTCACTGCTTTACTGATGTAGGCCCAACATAGAGCAGCATCACCCTAACAAAAAACAACTTTTGCCTGGATCCTGAAGTCATCAAGGCACTCACACTTTTTCCCCAAAGCCAGATCTCTTTAGGCAGCCTGCCCAGCAATTCTTAACTGAAACTGGGGCAAGAATAATTAAGCAATTCCTCTCTCCCAAAGCCTATTATCTAGGCACCAGAAAAGCAAGATATTTTATGTATATTTGTTAAATTTTTATCCCACCTTTCCTCCAGCTCAAGGCAGTATACATAACACTCCCTCCGTTTCCCCCCCCCCCCAGACAACCCTGGGAGGTAAGCTGGGCCAAGTGAGTGAGAGAGGGAGGAAAGTCCAAAGCTGGCCAGAGAGCTTCCATGGACGGGCTGGGCTTGCTCTTGGGTTTCCCTGGTTGTAGTACAACACCTTAACCACCTCACCAGATGGTTGCACAGAACAGAGTAAGTGGAAAGTGGCCACAAGGGAAAATGAGACTGACAGGACAATGTGACTGAGAATAAAGCACAGGGCAAGATAAATCTACATGCCCTGGCTTCAGAGAGCACAACAGAACAGCCCAAACCAGTTCCTTCTGATACCGCAACCTGAATGCAAGCTTCCCTGTGGGGTGGGGTGGGGGGCGTACAGCATGCAAGACCAACCACCCCGTGAGGCTTTTTACGCCCGCCAACTACAAGGAATACATTTCCCACTGGGGGTGACCGGCCTCGGGGAGAACGTCGGACAACTGCACGCCAGGCGGAGCTGGAAAGGTGCGCGTTCGCCCCTCGGATGCAACGCAGACGGCGACGTTTCCTCCTTTCCTGGAATGATTGCAACTCACCAGACGGAGCCGTAAGCTCCGGAACCCACCGGCGAGAGGTTCTGGTAACGCTCAGGCACCTCCCAGACCGTCTTGTTCAGCTCTTGCCGGTAGAACTTGGGCCGCTCCTGGGTCATCTCGACCCCGAGTCCGCCCCACCCAGCGGGGCCGGGAGGGAGGAGACCCTCGAGCAGGGACCTCGGCTCCTCCCCCTGCAGCGAAAGGGGGTTTCCCGCGCGGAGGGAGGAGGTGGGAAAAGTCGCCCGCGCCCAGCTGCAACTTCGGTCGCTGGCCGCGGCTCGCTCCGAGCGCCCTGCACCGCTGCAGCCCCTCCTCTGAAGGAAAGGAGGGGGACCTTTGGAGGAACAGTGGCCGGAGCCCCGCAAGCGCTCACTTCTCCAGGCTGCCCGATCCCTGGCGGGGAAGGCCACCCGCGGAGCACGCAGGGGTCTCTAAGGAGACCGGAGCTGGTTCAAGAGTCGAGCGGGCAGCCAAGCAATGACGAAGACACGCCAGTCTGACTTCTCCGAACCTCTTCCTAGATCCTCGACCAATCGATTGCAGAGGTATCGCGAGAGCTGCGGCTCGGAATTGCTTGAGGCAATGCCCCAATATGGAACGTAATTCTTGCGGCCTATATGAGCGCAGCCCGCTAGGACCGTCTCGCGAGATCTGTAAGGAGGGAGAAGCGGAGGAAGGCGGAGCTTGAGGTAATTGTAGAAATCGGGCTTGCCTTCCCGGGATGGCTTGACGGCGCAAGCCTGCTTTTATTTTCTTACAACTTGGCTCTCTTCCCTGTTGCTGTGGCGAAGTGCCGTAATCTTCATTGCGACATTTCTAAGGCAACCCTTTTGATTTATCAATTAACAGTCCTAATCCAGTAAATTCCTATAAAGGAAAGCACCTTTCCCCCTCGTTTTCGCTTAGCCAGCCTAAGTGACTGAAATTGCTGGGCTTCCACTTCTTTTAGATCCAGCGTTTACCCTACAGCAGGGTCGTCCAGCTTTTCTCATTTTCATTATCAAAAGCGCACACACTGCTTCGCTTCCTTGTACTGGCACAGGGTTGATCCCATATATCCACCCGTACACAGAATCAAGCTAGTGTTTTGCTCATTTGCCCATCTCCTGCTCCTGGAAAATTACCAGCATCCAATGCTAGTTTCTGTCTTTTTTCAGGAAGAGGGTCTGTAAGGGGAATCATGTCTTATAAACCATAACCTATAACCTCTTCAGCCATTTCTCTATTCAACGCCGCTCCGCAAAAGGATATTTCTTTAACAACGCGAAAGTAACATAAGCCTAAATCTCACATTGGAAGTCGAGGCGCGCCTCTAACAGCCGTATCGCCATGGCTTACGATTCTGCAGCGGTTTCAGACGCTGCAAGCTGCCACGCCATCTACTGATGCAAGAGCACACATCAGAAACCAGTCCCCGGAACAGCCGCTCGGATGGGACCCCCGAAAGGCGTTCTGTCCATTAAGTCCCACGTCTGCTATGCGTGACTTAAAACCTCGCCCGCAGCCAGAACGGACAGCGAACACGTCACAATCCACTGTCCGGCGACAGCACCTCGCTACCGCTCGCGTGGGGGAGTTTTTACCGTTGTCCCCGCTCTCTGACCCTACCAAATCCGGCGAAGCCCGAAAGGGAAAACAGTGGGCTGCGGAGGGGGAGGCGCGTGCGCTCCGCACATGGGACAGGGGGAGGCGGGCGAGGAGCCTAACACGCGGCTTCACCCTCTCATGCAGAGGAGGGGACGGTGCCGTACGCGCTCGGAAGAACCGGGGGGCGTGGCTTTCCTTAGTAGTCCCAGCTCGGAAGGAAGTGACAGCAGCGGCGCCGAAGAAATTTGGTGGCGCGCACAACGGCGCGCGAAGATACCGGCCGTACGCACGCGCCGACCGGCCCGCCCGCGCCCGGCGCAGGCGCAAGGAACATCTTTAGAGCGCACGCGTGGGAGCTCCGCGGGGCTGCCGTCGCTGGCCGCCATGGAGCGGAAAGGTGAGTGCGTTGGGTTTCCTTGCTCCGGTTTTTTTTTCTTTTTTCTTTTTTCTTTAGTTCGCCTCAGGAAGGGGTTGCTCTTCTTGGTCCTCTTTTACTGCGAATTCATACCGTTGCTCTAATATAAATGATCTGGTTTCTGGATTCTTTTTAGTATACTTAATACTAGATGCCTGTTGCATTTTAAAGATATGTTGACAGTAGTGTAACTCCTGAGCGTGTGCTTACCTCTCCCCTTTGTGTGTATGAGGTAGAGAGTGTGATGATACTTTGCCTCCGCTTATGTTATTTAACGAGGTAAAATAATCTGGCGGAGGCATATGTCTGTAATTGAACTCAATCACAAATAGTGCTTCTAGGAAAGGTAGGGGTGCTTTGTAAACCAAATATAGTTGATGATGCTAAAAATTAACCTTTCTTTACCAGATGAAACTTTTTGACCCTGCTTTCTTCTGCTTCCCCATCTCTTTTCAGTTCTAGCATTGCAAGCCCGAAAGAAGCGGACCAAAGCCAAGAAAGAAAAGGCCCAGAGAAAGTAAGTGTGTTCTTCAATGTGTTTTAAATGAAGGTAATTGTAGAAAGCTGTATTTTCTTGAATCAAAATAAAGAAAAAAGTCTAGTAGACTTTCATTCCTACTGTTCGTACCAGCCCATCCTTATGGCAGCATGTATATAAAGCGTGCATTCAGTCTCTGACAATACATTTGTCAATTTTCTAAAGTAAGTTGGATGCAATGAATTACATAAATGCTGTTAAGGTATTTGTATAGTATATAAAAAGCTAGAGCTGGACTTAGCTTGTGTCTTCTGGCCACCTCTGGATTTTCTGCTGCTTTAATTTTCATGGTGATTATTTGGGGCATAACAGCCATTTAAGCACCTTATGGAGACACCCTACCTGCTGCCTCTTGAGAGATCTGAAATATTTAAAGTTCCTTCTGGAGTTGCACTGACAGGGTAAAATAGGAGGAGGGCATTTTTTTCCTTCTTCCTGTTTATTGTCTAGCTAAAGTCTTTCCTTCATGCAGCAGCTTAAGTAGCTCTATTTAACCCAAAAGCTTCATTTTATAGCCATAGGCAAAGCAGGAGCTCCACATTTTTAGCAAATACTGGAATATACTTGTCTTTGGTTATTACTATGATAACTCCTGTCTTCTAAGAATTCCCATTAATTTCAGTTAGACTTACCACTGAGTAACTATACACAAAATTATTGTGTGTTAAGGGGCTCATGATTTACATTTAATTAAATTCAATTACCTATATGATGTAATATCCTGTGGAACAGTCTTTAAGGCTATAGTACCATACACACTGGCAAGTGTCTAAGCCCACTAATTTGTTTACTTATTGGATTTTTTTTTTTAAGACAGTTGCCATCATGTGACTCTCGATGGCTGCAAAGAATAAAATTCCATGGTACAAATAATATTGTAATAAAGCAACCATTAAAATGTGTCATTAATTCACTATCAGAGTGATATGTAAATAATCCTTGAAGCTCTGTCCTAACTAGTTAAAAAACCATCCACGAGAGTTCCTTTTTAACTTGCTTCCAGAAGACCACTAGGGTCAGGGTAAATCTAACCTCCGGTTTCACATCATGGGTGCCATAATGGAGAAGTCTTCCTCCTTGCCTTGGTTGTTCTGATTTCATGATAGTGGGAAACTACCATTTTTTCCCAGTTAGGTTGATACTGTTTGTATTCTGAAAGTACCTCAGCCCCAGGCCATGTAGAACTGCAGAGTCACCAGAAGCCTGTGTATAGAGTAAACCTTTAATTAAATGCGCTAATACGGTGAAAAAATGCCCATTAAAGCAGAGTATCCATAAATTAAATGCATAAAATTGGAATGAGTCTTCAAGCACATGCAATTTTTACACATCAGGCATGAGTAAAACGGTGACTGGGTATGGAGAGATTTTTTCTGTTGCATTTAAGATCCATTAAGGGTTTACTGTATATACTTATGTAATGTTAATGTAAAGTAGCAGCCTGAACTGTCTGCACAGTCACCTTCAAATGAGCTCTGCACAGAAGCAACAGCAATGAAGTCTCTTTAATGCAGTCCACAAACAACATAACAAAAGTAAAAATGTGCTTCTTCAACTGTTGGTTTGAGGCTTCTTCCAATTGCATGTGCACAAAACACAATTCTGACATTTGGCATTCTGAAAGTTCAGCATCATAACAGTAAGAATTTGTAATGCACATAATATATAGTTTTGCATTTGACAACCTGCATAAAAAACTAAGCACAATATATAGAGAGACAACAGCACGACATTACAAGCAACAAACTAAGATGTCTTCATAGCAAGAAATTCCGTGGCAGCACTAAATGTGTCTGCTGGGCACGCAGCAGTGTTACTCTCTCTTCATTTTTAACGTTTTTCTTCATTTTTATGCTCCTATATCCTTCGGTTACTCCAGGCAGTGGCTAGCAGGGATGAATTTGGCTAATGCTTTCTCCAACTCCCTGTGGTTTGGAGGAATTTAAACAGAAAAATGAATCATGCAACTTGGGCATACTCCAAAAGTTTTGGGACAAAACTTCAGAAATTTCTTTTGTTCTGTGTTTGGAACTTCAAAATAGCTTTTCAGGCTTAGAACATTTCACCCATCTTTAGGATGCACCTAATATTTTGTAGAAATAGAGACTAAAGTTCAGTCTTTGAGCACTAATAAAATGTTGCTTTGTTTTGTGGAAAATGCTATAAATCACTAATAGGCATCAACAAAGTAGTTCCTGATCATTTTTCTTTGTGCATACAGAAGTCTTTCTCAGTAGGAATACTGAATAAATATGTCATGGCTTAGAAGTTAAGCAGGGTTGAACCTGATTAGTACTTGGATGGGAGAATACCAAGGAATACCAGGGGGATGCAGGCTATGCTGGGAAGATGAAAAGAATAAAACAAGATAGTGACAAAATTGCTTTTATGTTATGCCAAAAAAAAACAAAAACCACACCCTATCTGGACATATCCATGAAGTTGTCAGAAATTACTCTTTTATCAAAAGAGATTTTTATTTTTAAAAGTCCCTTAAGATATTGAGTGTATTTTGATCCTAATTGATGGTTGTTTTTTGTTTTGGGGGGGCTTTTTTTTTTAATTTTCCATTTTTTAAATTTGTTAATTCTTTAAAAGGATTGTTCTGTAAAGTTCATGGATAAGCTTCTTTGTAGCAGAAACAAGTTTACACTGTCAGAATTCATTTTAAGCAATAAATGTGAAATTACTTTGTGCAGTGTTTTATTATATAGAAAAAAATAGCCAATGTTATGAAAGAAACTTCAAGCGTAGTGACCAATATGATAGAAATATTTAAAATAATATTGTAGATTTGCAAATAGCCAATAAACCACAGAATGTTTGTCTGCCTGCCCACACATACATTATTGTTATTTATCTGTCTTGTTAAAAGAAAAAAAATTAACTTTGGAAAATTTCCTTTTGTGGAGTTAGAGCTTGCTCGTTTTCAAGCAAATGGTCATCAGCAAACTGCAGTACTGTGCATGATATTTGATAAGGACAGGTATCAGATCCTTGCTGAGAGTTTATGATCTGAAAAGTCACACATTTGATATAAGTGGCACGTATATATATTTACATGTATGGGATCCCTTATTATAATTGCCTTCTAATCGAATGATCAATTTTAAATTACAAAATATGCCCATCATGCTTTTTTCAGCCCAGGCAGGGTGCAGTTTCCTAGTTGTTATGTCCTATTCACAATCACAATCTGTTTAAATTTGGCTCTGTGTGTTTTTTTTCCACTGGATCAGTTCTTACTGGTTGTGAAGAGATGTCTGTATTAACTACCATTTTTAATGAAATGTTCCTTTTCCTTTTGGAATCTTGGAAAGCAAGCAGCATCTTTTTTTGCAGTTCATTGACTTTGGTTTTTGGTGTCTCTTTCCCTCCACCCCATATTATCTCCTCCCTTGCAAATATGAGTATTAAAAAGGCACAATAATAATTTTGAGTTTCTTGGATCACGGTGTTGGGGAAGCTTTGGCCTTTCACTAGAGTTTAAGAAAGAACGCCTCGGAAGTATTGTCATCCACTTCTAACCTCTACCCTGACATGAACAGGGTTTGGAAAAGCATTGAGAAAGTGTTCAGAGTATAAGCATGATCCCAAAATTCATATACCCTCTTATCTGTAGAAAGGAATGTATTGAGAGTTGCCTTCTGCGTTATTATTTCCCTATTCTCCTTTCACTTGTGACTGTATCCAGTTTTCTGTGGAAATTACTTCAAGTATGTTGGAAGTGAGATGCTATCAGTATTTTGTAAGAAATTACATTTTGATATACATAAAGTTGTATAAACAGTATAAACAGCACTATTTTTTTGCATTTAAGTGTAAATGTTGCTTACCATTGAATAAATGCAGCTGTTTTTGTTCCCTATGCCCAGCATGTCTAGTAAGAGAATCTTAAAATTTGCTGGAAAATAAAAGCGTAGGGTTAGGCTGTTTTTCATTCTGTTTGGAAAACATGTAATCTTTCCATGGAGTCAAAATGGTAATTAATGAAATGTTTGAATATCTATTATTTTACTATTTAATGGAAGGAAGCTACAAGCTAATTTTTCCCTTTATTTTCATCTTTTTCTTGAGATAAGACTGTAAATTATTACAAAAATATGAATATACATTGCTTTACATTTCTGTACATTAGCATACATTTTTACTGGCATTAATTCTAGCATACATTTTTATTGGCATTAATTCTAAGGAAAAAAATGCTTATCCAGAAGCACTACAAAAACTATACCATTATGTGTTTTCTAGTGTAAGTAGAACTTGAAAAATAAATCAAGAAATCCTGTAGTTCTTCAGTAATCAAATTTTAATAAAGCTAGTCCTTGCTTAACAATGGTAATTGGGACTGGAATTTCCATCACTAAGTGATGTGGTTGTAAAGTGCGACACCACATGACTGCACTGCTTAGCAACAGCAGTTCTGGCAGTCTCCGGTTAATGTTGTTAAACGAATCACCCTGGGTTATTAAGCAAGGACCTCACATGATTGCAACTTCCAGCTTCCCGCCAGCTTCCCCATTAACTTTGCTTGTGGGTAGCCAGCAAGGAAGGTTGTAAATCATGATCACTTGATCTCTGGACATTGCAGTGGTTGGAAATCTGGGCCAATTGCCAAGTGCACAGATCACAATCACGTGATCGTGAGGGCACTGTGACGGCCAGAACTTTGAGAACCAGTCGTAAGTACCACTCATTCAGCACTGTTGCAAGTTTGAACAGTCACTGAACAAGTGGTTGTTAAATGAGGACCACCTGTAAAACCTTGATGTAATTCACCATTGTGGGGAAGTATCCATTAAATTTGAATCTGCATTATTTGTGTAAATACATAATTGTCATAAATGGTGCATTTGTAATAAGAACTTTCACTAAAATGAAAAATTAGGCCATTGTATTTGAAGTCCATGAAACTGAGGTCAATCAAATTGAGGGCTTACTGTACTGTTGTTTTAAAGTTCCAAATTTAGGGATTTTCCATAATGGAGAATGAAAGCTGTTCCCAGTTTAATTATGTCTTTAAAATTAGAACAAATTTTTCTTGATAGAGCATACCAGTTGTAATACGTTTGTATTATGTGGAGTTAAAAGAAATGTCCATTTCAAGAAGTATGATGTAATATGATTTACAAGGAAGCATATCAAATATCTGCTTTGGATATTAAATCAGATTGCTAAGAATGTAATCCTGCCATCAATTGTTCATGATATTAAATAAGTCCTATATATTTGACCTTAATTTATAGGCACATTTTGCTAGATTGCTTAAATTCTAGATAAAAGATTATATTTTGGTAAGGATTTTCTGCAGTCTTGTGTTAACATAGAGTGAATGAAGACTTACCCATGGTTCCCTTTCTACGGCTCTTTCATTCATGTTTAATAATGATAGATTTTTAATATCATTGAAAGGACTAGTCTTATGTGCAAGGAGATGTAATTTAATAATAGTTTATTAAATTTATATGTCACCTGACTCCCAGCAACTCTGGGTGATTTACAGATTGTTAAAAACAAGGAACAATACAAAGGAGCAAAGAAAACAAACCCAGATGGGAACAAGGAAAAGGAAGAAAAGGGGTGTCAGTCATCCTCACCAAAGGCCTGAGCAAAAAGCCACATCTTCAGGGCCCTTTGAAGTACCAGTAGGATGGGGGCCATTTGATTATTGGGAGGAATCTCATTCCAGAGGGCAAGCATTACTACAGAGAAAGCACATTTCTGGGGTCCCGATAGATGGCATTGTTTAATTGATGGAACCCAAAGTGCACCAACCTTGCCAGATGGGCCAGACAGATACAGGAGACAGGAATTTAGAAAGATTGACAGAGGATTCATAGTCTGCATTCAGACCCAGACACGATGTATATACATTGGCAACAGGATTCATGCTGTTGTTATCACTCCCAGCCTTTACCTCTTTTGGGGGATAACTATGTACTTTGAACAGATTCCAGTTACACTATATTAGTACAGTTAGAGTGTGTGTTCAGCAGTATTTGTGAAAGAAACCCATTGGTTTTGACTCTTTGCCATATTAAGTATTTATATACCTGTATTCGTGTCTACTAGAGTAATGTAGCAATTAGTGGTGAATGGGTAGTTCATTTCTGGCAGTTAATATTGTTCAATTTCATGGGCAATAAAAGGTTTTATTGCAGTGCCTTACAAAGTAGACTGTAGTTCTTCCTTGCAAGCAAATCTGTTTTGGGACTTACATGTGATTTGGGATGACAGATTGAGTGCAGATAAAAAAACATCATTTTATGTAGTCAAGACTGATTTTAATATTTTGTTGAACTTGTTAATCTCTTAGTATAAGTTTCTAAGGTAAACTTACTTTATGTAAATTGAATGGCATTCCAAAAAATGTCATCCTCCTCTTTTGTTCTAGGCAGAGCTAGGAAAGGTGCAAACAATAGCAAAACATTTATAAGACTTTTTAAAATGTCTCTCCTTCCCTGATATTTCAGGTCCTAGAATCAAAGTCATCTACTGTGGATTTTTAAAAAGTTCTGAAGGAAGTAAATTATTCAGCAGGAAACTGAAGGCTCTACACTTAAAAAAAACCTAGACAATAAAATCAGTATCTGTAGGAAAAACTGTGGAAATTGGAAAGCATTAGAGGAATATAATAAATATTCTATCATTCCAAAGTGTAGCTAAATTTTTCAGGAAGCAAATCTGAAATCGGTCCTCCCCAGTGATGCTGCAAGCCATTTACCTGCAATGCAGTGCTGTACATCTGCAGCTAGGTGGTGGAGGCATAGTCTGTTTTTTCTTCCTTCTGCACAAAGCTTTGCTGTGTTCAGGGAAAGCCAGCACCCTATTTGCAATTTATGCATCCCATCACCAGGACTAGTGTGCCATTTGGATTTTCATGGCTCTTTTGAAAATTGTTGATCCATCTTCAGAGGTACCTTCATCAATGGGTGTCCGTGCTTCATGCAGGTAAACTCCCCCCCCTCCATTTTTTTACTCATAGGAGAATGTGATTTCAAGAATCAGAATTTTTCTGAACTACTTGAAATGAAGTATTTGGAATTATTGTAATAGCTCTTTGTCTCCACTTGTAAAACAGCTTCTAATTTGTTGGAATTAAAGTAATAGTTGCAAAGATGCCTGCAGATTATTATCTCTTTTGATTCACAATCTGCTTGAATAAATCTTTTTAACAATATTATTTGATTCTAAGGACTTTACAGAGTATATGCAGGCTTATAACATACTGACCTATAGCAATAGTAAATTTGGATGCATTTAGAAAGATTGTGGTAGGAACAGTTATAAAGATCACAGTGAACATTGTTAAAAATTAATTGTGAAACTATACATTCTTTGTGAATAATGAGGAGGATAGGTCCCTAAATTTGTTCAGTCTTACGTTGTATTCTCTGACAAATAATAAATAGTCATTCTGAAAGTGTAAGGTCTTAAGATGTTTAAAAGCGAAGATGATACGATCCTTTGGTTTCCTTTAGATGAAGAATAAAGGCAGTTCCCAAATGCTTTGTGGAGACTTTCTAGTAACTTCCTTGCTACAGGAAAGTTGTGCACATTAAAGAGATGAATGATTGCAGAATATCAAACAGCATTTTGACTAGAACATTATTACTGAGGCTTAGCAAAAGCCACAGCAGCTAAATAAGCATTGATTGATTGAAGTATTATATAATGTATCTCAACAATTCAAATTTCCAATATTTATGGCATAATTAATAAAATAGCTTTGCTGTAATGGGTGTGGCTTTTAGCTGGATAATACTGATTTGTTCCTATTTACTTGTTTTGTCTCTGGATTCAAAAATTACTGATTAGCCTTTTCTATATTGCTCTTAGCTATCAAAGCTCCTATTGAACTACATAATTTATTATTTGATTTTGTGTTTATCTCTATGTGGGTTCCATTCCTGTTATTTCTACTATGCAGATTTATTATTTTTCCCTTATATAGGAGATTTGAGTAAATCTGCAACACCTGGAGGGAGGGGAGGAATGTTCATATAAGAAAGCTTATTCATTATTCTAATAGTGCATCTGGGTATTACTTGTAGGGAAGGAATATTTGTTTAAACATATTTTTACCACATCACAAATGGATATGGAATTAGATATTTCAGGAAGGTATTTTTTTTATTTACAAAAATAGTTACACAGGTATCATCATCATCATCAAGTAGTTCTAAATACTTCATTATTTGAAGCTTTACATTTCTAGATATAAGCAACTATTTTTTCTATGCAAGAAGTGTATGTATTTTATTAATCTTTATTACCATTCAGCCACATTAAATGCTGCTATTGGAGGGGCTTCCAGATAGGTAGTTCCATATCTGGAATTCCATTCAGTTTCTTTCAAGGCTGGTGTTCATAAAGGTATCTGCAGTAGGGCTATAAGAAGCTTCAGAGGAATGTTTCATGCCAATGAAGATTTGAGTGAAGCACCCCACTGAAGTTTTGAACAAAGCGACAATGGTTCCCTCATGTGAGAGTTCATTCAACAGACAGGATTGTAACCTATTAGGCAAGCTCACAAGAATCCATGAAATCCTGATAAGTAATTCTGTAGTGAAGTAAGGTTAGGAAGTCATATTCCAAGAATTTTAGTGACAGCTTTAAGAACAAACCTTATATAGAGAAACAATATTCAAACTTATTACATCTTTTTTTGTTCTTAAGTAATGGACTACCTGACCCCCTCTTTTGTATGGGAGGGCTGATTTCCATTTGTTTTTGCGGTGGTCAGTTTTGCTATTGTGTTGTTTTTCATAGATTGTATAAGAAGTAGTTCTCACACTTCACTTCTAAGATGAAACTGTTAAGAGCAGCTCCCACCTTTTACCTTAGAGGTTGTGCTCTGGGAGAAGGTTGAGAGGATCCTTTTCCTACAGCACCACCTAAGGGGTCTTCCCAGCTGGGCAGTTCCACTGTGAGTTCTGGGGAATTCAAAGATTATACATTGAGCAAGTGATTCACTACGGCATGTGCTAGAGTCCCCTAGGCTGGAATCTCCTTGAGTTACTTGCTAGAGCTATTTGGCAATGTTGAGTGTGGCCAATGGCACCAAAGAAGCTTTTCTGCTAATAAGCTATGTTTAAGACAGTCCAGCAGCATACCTCCTTTTGCATTGTTGGCATTTTTCTGATCTTTGTCAGCAGATGAGAATGCTCCAGAACTGTGCTCCTGGATTCTTCCAACTACTCATCAGTTGCAAGTTCAATGGTATGAAAGGATGCATCCCTTCATGCTTCTGGCCTTTCCCACTGGAAGGTGACCAACAATGACATAGGGCCAAAAAACCTTTGGGGTCCTATTGAGAAAAACCTTTTGAGAAGAACCTTTTTCATGCCCATCCTGGAAGCACTTCAGGCAGTGCTGTTGAGAAGATAGTTCTGCAACACTGGCCAAAGTATTCAGTGTGTATCACTGAAGATGTGTGCTGAAAATCTTCCAGATAGCGTAATGCTTGGAAGACTGTAGGCAATCCCAAAGTTGCTTGGTCTGAAAACTTTTCAGCCAGCCTTGTGGGAAAAGGCTGAGAGGAGACTTCTCCTTCAGCGTAAACCTGAAGTGATATCAGGTCATACAAATTGCTTTGTCAGGGCACATAGGGTGTACTGTTTGCTTGGTGAAGCAAATTGGATTGCCTTTGTAACCTGAATTACTTCAGACCAGTATTTGAATCTGCAGGCCTAATCTGCAGTAAGACAACTGAAACAAACCAAAACCAAAACCACTCTAAGGAGATTCTGTAGAAAATAATTCAGAGTCCCAGAATTTTCCATTTGTATTGATTGTATTGATTCCATCAGCAAGCAGCTTTCTCTGCAAGCATTTGGAGTTTTGAGTCAGTATTCCTAGCCTAGGAATTATTATTGCAAGTAATTCTAAGAAGCATGAAAGAATCAATTATATAATCCATAGATATTACAGCTTTAGGAAATTGCAATGAAAAGTATGTACAGGATGGATGGCAAAACCAAGCTCCCAAGTTACACTTCACTATGTGATTTCTGTAGTTGGTGCTCCCTTTTGAATGCCATTTCACTTCTGAATTGGCATTTGCAAGCATAGGCATTTGCTCCCAAAAGTTGAATTTCTCCCAGTGGCCTCCAATACAGATCCTTATAAGAACTATATAAAGCACAGTTTCACTTGTTGTTAATGTAACATTGATATAATTTGCAGCTCTTTAAATGTTACTAATTTAAATATTGAGATTGATATTGAGAGGCAGTTTGGTGTAGTAGTTAAGTAGTTAACCTAGAAACCAGGAGACTGTGAGTTCTAGGCCTCCCTTAGACATGAAAGTTGTCTGGGTGACTCTCTTAGCCCAACTCACCTCACTGGGTTGTTGTTGTGGGGAAAATAGGCAGGAGTATTAGGTATGTTCACTGCCTTAACTTGGCCAAAATATATTAAAAAGGCAGAATAAATAAAATAATAATAATGCAATGGTAATGGATGTTAGTCATTTAACAGCAGATTTGAATTTGCTTCTCACTGTATTTTCAGCAAGATGCTTTAGCCAGTTTCAGTAACAACACAATGTATTTGTTAACTGTTGTGTTCACAAATTTGTTTTGTGTTTATTCTTTAAAATCTTGGGTTAATTGTTATGGTGTCTGAAATAGCTCTAAATTCTCTTTCTGTGGACTGAGCGTATATAAAATGAAATTAAGGGACAGCTAAAGAAATACAGGTAGTCCTTGTTTAGCGACCACAATTGGGACTGACAACTCAGTCATTAAGCGAAGTGGTCACTAAGTGAAACCACAACTGTGCTTATGATCTTACTTCAGTTTTCCTTTGCTTTACAGACCTGCGAAGGTCATAAATGCGAAGATTGGTCCATAAAGTTACTTTTTCATCACCACTGTTATCACCATTGCTAAATGAGGCAGTTGCTAAACAAGGACTATCTGTATGATCATTTTTAACAATTGATTAAAAAACAAACTTGTACTGCAACTATAGCTAAATAAATAGTTCATAACTTAGATGATTTAGATTACAAACCAGGTATGCACTCTTTTTTTCTATGTTGTCTTAAATTGTTGAAGAATAATATCCTTCAAAAATTCAGATATTCATTAGGTATTGCCAGCCCTCCTTTTTGATACATTCCCAAAGTGATAGACATTGTAGAACTTTATATGTAATGGCTTTATGGTAATTTTGGGGATATTCTATACACTGTCTTTTTTGCAGCTATGCTCAGCCAAGAGCATGTTCTAGAATTGATGCCAATCTGTAGTAGGGTTAGGTTTTCATGCTGGTTGAAGCCAGCCATGCCTGGTAAAAATACCAGTGAACGCATAATGCTAATGGGAGTAACCCTTGAAACTGAATTGGAAAATAGCTTAGAACGAAATAGGTTAAGAATCTATATGATGAGTTCCCCCCAAGATCTGAACATCTCCCACCATGATGGTATTCAGGAAGGCCTTAAAGACTCGGTTGTTCTCTCAGGCCTTGGGGTAGGATGCATGTGACATTCCCTTTTTAGAAGTGATTGATTTTTGTTGTTGTTTCATTGTCAGTGTTGTTGTCTGGACTGTCATTGTGTTATTTCTCTTACTGTATTTTTTATTTATGTTATTGTATCTATATTCTGTTTTATATTGTGAGCTGCCCAGGGTCATTCTGGAATTGGGCGGTGCCAAATCAAATTAAAAAAAGAAACTTCTCCATTTGCCTATCACTAGATAAGTGATAGGGGATTATTATATCTGCACTATCCCTTCAATGAAAATCTTTTGTAGTTCTTCAGAGAATCTCCAAAGTTAGCCCAATTTTGGGAAAACCAACTTGGAGTGATGCCAAAGGGCTAGTTTTCAGAAGTGGGTGGGTCTGAAAAGATTTGCTTTCTCTGTGGAGTTACCGCACAGTCCTTTGGATCATAATTGTAGTTTACTGTAGCTAACTTAAAACCATAATAACATGAGTTCTGCCTTTTTAAAAAATGAGTACCCTGTGTTTATATATCCAGCCTTATCTTCAAACAGCATTTTAGTCCTTGCTTATTCTTTCTGCCCCTCCTTATAAACTTACAAGTTACGAATTTATGCTGTATCTCAGGCCTGAAACTCAACATCGTGGCCCTACTACCCATGCAGAGAATGACCTTCCTGAACAAGAAGAAGAAATCTTGGGGTCAGATGATGATGAGCAAGAAGATCCCAATGATTATTGCAAAGGTATGCAGTCACCATTTTACATTTTCAGTGTCCTTGTTTTAGACCAATAACTCTAGACTAATAATATGACATGATACAACCTTTGAATAGGCCACATTATGAATTTGCTTTTAAAGGAAATCAGGGATCCATTTATGGAGATTACATCATGGCTTGAAAGATTTAAAGCTGTTTATAGTAGGACCAGTTATCCCCTAAGGTATGTCTTCTTTGTTAAACCAAGCTTACAATTTAAGTTAATAACTTCAAGATGAAGGAATATGCTTATTTCAGGTATATTTCAGTGGTTTTGTTCAATTTTTAATATGTCTTAATGTAGGGATTATCAAAACTTGTGACCCCTCAAAGAGTACAGATTGGGGGGGCACAAAAATCAGAACTGTGTAAAATCATACTCCAGGCTTTTTCTCTGCTTTGCTTGGACAAGCTGATAGGTGACTTGTTCAGGCAGAGTGAGAAGGAAGTCTGGAGTGCAGACAGACAGACTGACAGACCTCCAGTTTGTGTATACTTGCACAGCTATGACCTCCATTGTTCCTTTGGGCTTCTAGTGCATTTCACTGCCAGCAAGTAGTCACTTTCATGAGATGGAATACTTCATGTGAGGTTGCTAGATGCCCACACAAGCCTGGTCATCTGGTATTGTAGGATGTGGGCCAGGAAACCCAAGACAAGTGTTGTTGATCAGAATGGCAATAACTGCACTTACAATTTCAACACAGACATGAGTGGCTCTGTACCTAAGGAGCTGGCAGTTAAAGAGAAAGGATACAAACTGGTAATGGGTGCCTGGTATGATCAGAGCATCCAGATACCCGGTGTCTTCATTTCCCATTAGGTTCACAAGCTGCAGAAGGAGCTGCTATTGCTCATTGATGAGCAACAAGGCTCTGACTTGGTGCTTCTTCCAGAAAATGTCCATCTCCATATCAGGGCCCTGCACTTAGGCCTGCTAGTCCAGAGAACAGTGCTGCACCATAGAGGCTGCCCAGGCATGGCTGGAAGGGATAGAGTGCTGGCTGTGGTTTGTCCCTTTCTCATCTGTACCTTGTGTTGTTCCTGGGAATCTGGAGTGGGGAGAAGTTATGACAAGGAGAAGATGTCATGGGGAAGAGATGCTGTCAGAGTTCCAAGTTTCTCTTGAAAAGTAGCAGAATTAGTGAATTGGGGAGGGGGAATACAATTGTTGTTGTTGTTTAGTCGTTAAGTCGTGTCCGACTCTTTGTGACCCCATGAACCATATTGTGCCAGGCCTTCCTGTCCTTCACTGCCTCCCTGAGTTTGCTCAGTTTCATGCTCATTGCTTCAGTGATGCTATCTAACCATCTCATCCTCTGCCGTCACATCTCATCCTTTTGCCTTCAATCTTTCCCAGCATCAGGGTCTTTTCCAAAGAGTCCTCTCTTCGCATTAGGTGACCAAAGTATCTGAGCTTGAGCTTCATTATCAGTCCTTCCAATGAGCAATCAGGGTTGATTTCCTTTAAGATTGACTGGTTTGACCTCCTAGCAGTCCAGGGGACTCTTAAGAGTCTTCTCCAGCACCACAGTTCAAAGGCATCAATTCTTCGGCGCTCAGCCTTCTTTATGGTCCAGCTCTCACAGCCATACATTTCTACTGGAAAAACCATAGCTTTGACTATGCGGATCTTTGTCGGCAAGGTGATGTCTCTGCTTTTTAATATGCTATCTAGGTTTGCCATAGCTTTCCTCCCAAGGAGCAAGCGTCTTTTAATTTCATGGCTGCAGTCTCCGACTGCGGTGATCTTGGAGCCAAATAAATGAAGTCTGTTACTGTTTCCATTTCTACCCCTTCTATTTGCCAGGAATTAATGGGTCAGATGCCATGATCTTAGTTTTTTTTAAGGTTGAGTTTCAAGCCAGCTTTCGCATTCTCCTCTTTCACCCTCATCAAGAGGCTCTTTAGTTCTTCTTCACTTTCTGCCATTAGGGTGGTATCATCTGCATATCTGAGGTTGTTGATGTTTCTCCCTACAATCTTAATTCCGGCTTGTGATTCTTCCAGCCTGGCATTTCTCATGATGTACTCTGCATATAGGTTAAATAAGCAGGGTGACAGTATACAGCCTTGTCGTACTCCTTTCCCTATTTTGAACCAATCAGTTGTTCCATGACCAGTTCTAACTGTTGCTTCTTGGCCCTCATACAGATTTCTCAAGAGACAGATAAGATGGTCTGGTACCCCCATCTCTTTAAGAATTTGCCACAGTTTGTTTTGATCCACACAATCAAAGGCTTTTGCATAGTCAATGAAGCAGAAGTAGATGTTTTTCTGGAACTCTCGTGCTTTCTCCATGATCCAGCGAATGTTGGCAATTTGATCTCTAGTTCCTCTGCCTCTTCAAAACCCAGGTTGTACATCCGGTAGTTCTTGGTTCACGTACTGCTGAAGCCTAGCTTGTAGGATTTTGAGCATAACCTTGCTAGCATGTGAAATGAGTGCAATTGTGCGATAGTTTGAGCATTCTTTGGCATTGCCCTTCTTTGGAATTGGAACGTAAACTGACCTTTTCCAATCCCGTGGCCACTGTTGCGTTTTCCAAACTTCCTGGCATATTGAGTGCAGCACTTTAATAGCATCATCTTTTAGTATTTTAAATAACTCAGCTGGAATACTGTCATCTCCGCTAGCTTTGTTGTTAGTAATGCTTCCTAAGGCCAACTTGACTTCACTCTCTAGGATGTCTGGCTCCAGGTCAGTGACCACACCAGCATGGACATCAGGGACATTAAGATCTTTCTTGTATAATTCTTCTGTGTATTCTTGCCACCTCTTCTTAATCTCTTCTGCTTCTGTTAGGTCCCTGCCTTTTTTGTCCTTTATCATGCCCATCTTTGCACTAAACGTTCCTTTCATATCTCCAATTTTTTTGTAGAGATCTCTAGTCTTCCCCATTCTATTGTTTTCCTCAATTTCTTTGCATTGTTCATTTAAGAAGGCCTTCTTATCTCTCCTTGCTATTCTCTGGAAATCTGCATTCAGTTGGTTATATCTTTCCCTTTCACCCTTGCTTTTTGCATTCCTTCTTTCCACAGCTATTTGTAAAGCCTCATCAGACAGCCATTTTGCTTTCTTGCATTTCTTTTTCTTTGGGATGGTTTTAGTTGCTGCCTCCTGTACAGTGTTACGGACCTCCGTCCATAGTTCTTCGGGCACTCTGTCTACCAAATCTAATCCTCTAAATCTATTCATCACCTTCACTGTATACTCACAAGGAATATGATCTAAGTCATACCTGAGTGGTCTAGTGGTTTTCCCTACATTCTTCAATTTAAGCCTAAATTTTGCAGTAAAAAGCTCATGATCTGAGCCACAGTCAGCTCCTGGTCTTGTTTTTGCTGTCTGTATAGAGCTTCTCCATCTTTGGCTGCAAAGTATATAATCAATCTGGTTTCGGTGCTGACCATCTGGTGATGTCCATGTGTAGAGTCGTCTCTTGTGTTGTTGGAAAAGAGTGTTTGCTATGACTAGCTTGTACTCTTGACAGAATACAGGAATACAATACCTTGAATAAATTCAGTCTTTTTTCCATTGCTTTCTGAATAGGAATTGTTTTTTTGTTTGTTTGATTTCCTTTAGAAAAAATACTAACCATTTCCACACTCATGTTTCCTACCATCATCTGACCTTCACTGTGTCTGTAAATCAGGAATGAAGACAGCCTTTATTTTTTCCAGGAAAAGATGCTATTAATTACTAGCTTTATCCTGCAAAATGAGTTCAAATATTCAAGGACTTGTTAATGTAGTTGCTCATTTGAGACATTGTAGCCACTCAGCAAGATGATGCATGCACAGAATTTACATCAGACTCCTACATGTAAAGCCCAAACCATTTCAAACTGCACTGCAGGCTTTCCTCTCTGCTTGGTCAGAGTGACAACTAATTTGTTTGGGCACACTTTGAAGGAAAGCTTGGAGTGCAGTCTGACTATGTGCACAATGCTTTATTTATGTAAAGCTGGATTGCAATCAGAATTTGTTCCTGGTCTACCTGGTCAAAACAACAGGCCTAGAAAGTCACACAGTCATATAAAGGCAACTGGTTTCTCTAAGCAAAAAGGGCTCCAGCTTCTTGCACACCTAAAACTCAGTTGCTGTCTGAACACACCCTAATGAAATCATTAGTTTTATTCATAGAGGGGGAATGTTACAGAAATTAATATTGTATGTAATTTTAGGAAATCACAGTGCTACAAAGTTTCAGAATCGTGTCATAAAGTTTTCATTAAGAGTATATTATAAGGAACTAAAAAAGGAAGATAATTTCAAAATAGTTTAATAAACATGAACATTTTAAAACTAAAACACAATTAAAGAAACAGTTCAGTAGCCCAGGAAATGAAAGAAAATCTAATAGTCATTAAACATTGGATGGAAATAAGTAAATACATTTAATGCCTAAATGCTTAGTGTTTCCTGGTTTGCCTTCTAGTTGGTGGGAAAGACAGAGGGATTCATGAAAAAAAAGGCACATAGTTAGGAAAAAAACTAGATATTCTAAAAATGCTGGAATTCTTTGTGTTCAAATTACCATGTACATCTATATATTTAATATTACTAATATAAAAAGCACTTGTATGGCATAATCTAGCAAAGATTAATAATTTCCTCCACTGAAATTAATTTCTTCCTCTTCAGTGAAATAGTACTTCTAAAATGTACTAAATATGGGAATACCTATCAGATGGTAGTTCTGGTTACCTAAACCCAGTATTTTAGCCTCTTTCTTAACAAAATAATAAGAATGAAAAATTTGTGCTATGCCTAATCAGAATATTGGGGAGAAAAATCCCCTTGGTCATAAAATATTATCAAAGTTCATACATATATTTGATATTGCTTTGAAATCTGCCGACTGAGTTACTAATATCTAATAGGACAAATAGTTCTTCCTCACTAGAAGCAGTAATTGTAAAACAGACTAAATAATTTTGTAAATTAGTTCCCTCCTACCCCATGTTGTTATTGCTACAGAAAGAAAAATAAAACCTTATTAGCCTGGTTTTTATTTATGACTGCTGGAAAAAAAGGTACTTTTGTCTTCTTTACAAGTCCTTCTTATGAATAATAAGCAGACTAATAAAAAAATGTAAGCTAGAAATAAAGCAGATGACTCTTGGTTTCTTTGTTGGTTACATAGGAGGCAACTTTGTTCCTATATATCTAACATAGAAATATAGCAGATAAGGTTGGTAGGAGAGGAAGTAGAATTGTTCCATCAACCTTCTGTAGGTTTCTCCACTAGATGTTCAGGAAGAAGTTTATATGCTGCTACCAACAGCATAGAAGCATGGTGGGCTGCTGGAGTTCAACAGAATACTCCAGCTTTCTTCTAGCAGATTTCTTGGTTACTATTTTGAAGGGGTGAAACTGTAGCCTATTGGAAGGAGTAACCAAACATTCAGTCTCTTCTCTGGCAGCCCACTATTTTTGATGCTGGTCCAGCATTGAAACTCAGCAGACTAACAGAGAAGGATTGTCTCTGACCAGCACAGCTAAGAAGAAATTTTACAAAATGGCTACCTGATTTTGCAAATATTGTGCCTAGAAGCTTGTTAAAACATGATTGTTCCAGAAAGCCTTTGGGGACCACCCTGGGTAGGGAATTGGATGGCAAGAATTAATGTTGATTGACCGGATACTTTGGGGGTTACGTCATGATTTTATTAAAATGCATTACTGTGTTATTTTAGCATGATTTATTGTGTGTTGTACTATAAAATTCTCTGAGTTGTCTGCATTTGAGACTGTATAAAGTTATGCAAATAAAGTTAACTTTTTCTGTTGGAGTTGCAACTTGTCCTCAATGTAACTGTGTTGATTTAATAATTCATTATACATTTCATAGGTGGCTATCATCTAGTAAAAATAGGAGATCTGTTCAATGGAAGATACCACGTAATCCGGAAACTGGGATGGGGACACTTTTCTACAGTGTGGTTATCATGGGACATCCAGTAAGTCTTTGTTCTTTGGTTGGAGTTTCTGTTAAATGTTCAACAAACAATTACAGACTAACAATATTTTTTCTCTTAGTTGTTTTGAAATTCAGAGCATTCCCATTGAGTGTTTTGTAAACAGAGTGATAAGGATATAATGATCAAATGTACTTTGAGCCGGGATTCATATTTTATCCCTGTGTATAATTTGTTCATGTTTGCATTTCATAGACCTTGGGGACAATACTTTGTTCATTAATGATCCAGAGTAAGCTCTCTCCTCCCACCCCCAACACATAACACTCACTACCCATAGGACATGATTCTGAGCTCTCACATTTTTAACTGTCAGGATTTTATGGCTACTAAAAACAGTTTGAAATTAAACTTTGTGTCCATTTAGGGGGAAGAGATTTGTGGCAATGAAAGTTGTAAAGAGTGCTGAGCACTACACAGAAACAGCTTTGGATGAAATTAAACTGCTGAAATCTGTGAGTATACAGAAGTAGATCATTACAGTATAGCTTCAAACTTTTTATATTTTTTAAGACATCAGGAGGTGGCTTAAACTAGTTCTTTCAGATCTGTTTTTCCAAAGATGTGAAAGGAAGCCCTGTCTGTCAGAGTTGGCTAACTTTGCACGTTCCTGTTTTCCTTTCAGGTACAGGGAGTAAGTTAAATTTCTGTTTTTAAGTACTTAAAATATGGTTGGATTTAGCTATAATCCTTGAGAGTGGGCAATTTTAAGTTTGATGTACTGTGCATGTCATCATTTAGATGTCATACCATCATGATAATATACTTTCTTTTTTCTAATAGTATATTTTCAGGAGAATTTTACAAAGAGATTGAGAATGAGAAATGCAAGTTCATGAGATACAGAAGCATCAGTATATCTGCTAAGACAAGATAATTTGACTATATGCTTTTTTTTTAAGCTGGCATGTTAAGCAAGATAAATATTATTGTGGAAATGTGACTATCTAAAGATAGTCAGAAATTATAATCTGTTTGAGTATTAACTTTTCAAAAGCAATAAGAGGATCTGGAAAAAGTCCCCAAACTTAGGAAATCTGGAGGGAAAGGATCTTCCTGTAACTATTTTTTGCTGTCATTTGATTTTTTTTCTCTCCTTCATATAGGTCCGCAATACTGATCCAGATGATCCAAATCGAGAAAGGGTGGTTCAGCTATTAGATGACTTCAAAATCTCAGGAATTAATGGTTCCCGTATCCTTTTAATAGAACAGATCACAAAGCATGGGTTCAAATGATAAAATTTACATAGCATTTAATGTATCACGACACTGATTTCTGTCCATTGTTCAGCCATTGCAACCTGTGGAGCTTTGTCTTGGCTGTGGGGTATAACTGCAGAATTATTAGCATTACAGATGCTGTAAACAACTTAATGCAGAAAAAAAGAATAATAATATAGCATTTCAAGAGAAACTTCATAATCAGAATTTCTGGAAATTCACCCTTGACTCAATTCAGATATTTGTATGGTATTTGAAGTTTTAGGGCATCATCTTCTGAAATGGATCATCAAATCAAATTATCAGGGGCTTCCACTACTCTGTGTAAAACAAATCATCCATCAGGTAAGTTCCATCTCTTTCTGATATATTTTAGTATTAATTTTGCTTTTAAAAATTGCTGTGAAATTTATTAAAAATACATTCATTTTCAGGTTTTTTTTTTTTTTTTTTTTAGCAAAACTTGCTGTTGAATGAGTGAGATAGAAATGTAGCTGGAGATGCTCTTTGATATCACTATCCATTGTTATATTTGGCTGCTAGAAAAATAGCCTAATTTGTACCTTGATCCTACTTCCCTTGAATCCTAAGATGAAATATTAGTCTGATTGTACATAATAAGTAATTTCTTTGAATCAAGGTCAGCACAATAATTTTATTATTGCCTTTTATTAACTGGTAATATTGCATCTTCAATTCTGGATGAAGTCACACTCTCCCTTGACTGAACTGGTTTGTAACTTGGGGGTCCTCTTGACTCAGAACTCCTCAAGAAGGTGTTAGTTTTGGCTAGGAGGGCTTTTGCACAATTCCATCTTGTGTACCAATTATAACCATTTCTGTATCAAGAGGCCATAGTACTGCTTTGGTTTCCTTTTAATTGGGCTGTTGCTATTTACTCTACATGGATCTGCCCTGAAGACCATCCAGAAGTATAGTAGGTCCCAGATGCAGTGACTGGAGTAGTTAAGGGTGCTTCTCAGTTTACCCAAGTACCCAGTACTGCTAGAGCTGTACTGGTTGACAGTTGGCTTCTGGGTACAATTTATGGTGCTAGTTTTCACCTTTAAAGGTGAATTGCTTTGGATCTGGATACCTGCAGGACTGCTTTCTTTCAGAGATTTCTTCCCATCCAGTAAGATCTAGTAGAGAGGGCACCATTCAGATCCCATTTGTGATGGATTGTTGTCATTAGGGACAACAAAATTGTGTCTTTTCTGTTTCTACCTTTCTCCTATCGAACAGGGTTCTGCTTGAAGTCAGGTCAGCACTAACACTTTTAGCACTGAGAAAAACAGCTAAAATTTGGCTGTTATGAAAAGCCTCTGCAGTTTGATTGTAAAGTTGGTCCCCTCCTTAGAGTAGGCAATTATTCTTATCACTGTTTTTCTTTAGGGTGTTGGTGGCTGTTCACTATTGGTTTGGGGTGTTGTTATATTTTCCTTGTTATTTAATATCTGCATTGTTTGTAAGCTGCTTTCAGACTTCTTAGAACTGAGCTACATATACATTGCAGTAAAAAATATTTTAGAAGTAGGATGGGTGGGAGGCTTAATGGGACCCAATAAAAGTGTAAGAGGGTACTTCTGAGCTATAATTTCATCTCATGGTGAAATTGTTGGTCCTTTTCTGATTGGTTCAAAAGCAAAGCAGGGCCGTAGATAAAATGGCTCTGTGTAGAAAAGTCAGGAAGAAATGGAATATCTCACTGGGACAGTCCACAGACATCACTGCAATGTTCTGATGTGCAGCATTGAGATCTGAGCGACCTGTCAGCATTCCATCTCTTTATTCTGTGAGTAAGGAAGAATCATGTGAGTTAACAGGAAGTGAAAAGCAAATAGCATTGAGAAAATACTGCAAAAATGGGGTCAGATTGATTATAAGCATGCACTTTTTCAACTGCTGCGTTTAAAAGTATCCCAGAGGAAGGTGCTGGGAAACTATTTGTGTACTGTTGCCCTAAAACTGAATGGATGTGTATATGAAGTCACCAGGAATCAAGCTTGATTCAAAGGAGACTTTACCCTTATTAAATTCTGTCTCTTTCAGTATACCATTAAATGTACTGTTTTATGTAACCTGACTACTTGATTTTTTTATCTTTTGGGGTTTTTTGGGTTTTTTTGCAGGTCTTGCAAGGGCTGGATTATTTGCATGCTAAATGTCGGATAATCCATACTGATATTAAACCAGAAAACATTTTGTTGTGTGTTAATGACCAGTACATCCGTAAACTAGCTGCAGAAGCTACAGAGTGGCAAAGATCTGGAGCCCCCCCGCCTTCTGGCTCTGCAGGTTTGTGCTTGCTTGATTGTTTTTATTTCAAATTTGGTTCATTCCGATTACAAACTCAACTACTCTGACCCTTATTAATCTTCTCAATTATTGTTTGGCTCTGTTTTTCCAGTGGGAAGAGTGAGGGCAGGTGTTATTTCTTTTTCTTGATTTAATTTGTTCTGATAAAGGCTGAAGAGTGAGGTATAAATTCTTGAAATAAATAATATGGAACATTTCAGTTTCTTTATAAAATGAAGCAATCATTGTATTGATGAATATAAAGTTTCCTAAAAAGCTCTTGAAGAAAATGTAAATTGTTACCCTTGGATTTTTAAACTTTATTACTAATTTCAGGTAGTTTAAATAATTCAGTGAGAAAACAACTTACTAGAATTTCTTTGCATTTGCATAAAAATATTTACATGGTCTGCAGTCACAGCAATATTGACTAGAACATATCTTTTATCTTCCCTACCACCTGTGTCATCTAATGTTTAAATATTATTTAAAAGATACGTTCTGTGGTTATGTATTTCATTAGGCATCTTGTTAAATGATAATGTAATTATAGATGTTCTGTGTCATAAAGCAAATCTGATACAAACAAAAAAGAACTGGTTGTTCATCAAGTATTGCACTCATTGTGTATATATAATACATTCATTGTAGGTAGATTAGCATTTTCACACATTCTTAGTTCTCTCCAGGTTGTAATAGCATAAGCAGGTAAGTCTGCAGTAGACAATTCCTGTATTACTTACCATCCATAAAGCTTGCCTTGACTTCACTTCTTAAAGACTTTACAAATGTCATTATTTATTTAGTGTGTTTCTAACCAGTTCCTCAATCAGAAAGGCCCAGAATAATTTGCAAATTAATGCAAATATGACTCTGATTTCATTTAAACTTTTTTTTAAAAAATGGTAACACAGAAACAAGTGTGAGGGAAAACGTAAGAGAATATATGTAGCTCAGAGTTTAACTGTGGAGTCCTTGGTGCTCTCTGAGCTTGGTTGTTTGCTTGCAGACATTTCATTACTCATCTAGGTAACATCATCAGTGCTAGTGAATGTGGGGTTTGCTCCCTGTTTATATACAGTTGATGCTGAACAAATTCTCGGATGCTGCTATGCTCTTCGGCCTCACTATTAGCCTGAGCAAAACTGAAGTTCTTTACCAGCCCATGCCAAATACCAATCCCATAGAACCAAAAATCACTGTTGACAACACCCAGCTGACAAATGTAAACAGCTTTGAATGCTTGGGAATTATCTCGAGCAATGCATCTTTGGACAAAGAAACTGAGTCCAAGATCAGCAAGGCCAGCCAGACACTGGAGTGGCTGCATACTAGAGTGCTCAGTCAACACAACATCTGTATCTCCACAAAGCCGAAAGTCTACAGAGCTGTGGTTATCCCTTCTCTCCTACTTGGATGTGAGTCCTGGACTCTGTGCTGAAGGAACATCAAACAATTGGAGAAATTTCACATGCACTCTCTGCATTCATTGGCAAGACCGTATCTCCAATCTGGAGGTCTTGGATTATGCAGAGTCCACCAGCATTGAATCCCCAATTACCAGAGCCCAGATGCAGTGGGTGGGACACGTCATCAGAATGGATGACCATCGTATGCCTCTATAGTGTATTGGAATCTGGGAACAGACCTTGAAGTCAACCACATAAGCGCTTCAGAGACACTGGGAAAGAAACCCTATGCCACTGTGACATCCAGCCAAGGGAACTAGAAGCTGGGACTGCTGAAAGAACCCGCTGGCAAGCCCTGTGCTATGAAGCCTCCACCAGCTTTGAAGACAGGCACCACCAAAACCTGATAGAAAGCTGTGAGCGGCATCACAGAATAACACCCACAGTTATGATAGCAGTGGACTTCCAATGCCCCCATTGTGCTAGACTGCACTTCCAGACTGGGACTACAGAGACACCTCCATGTCCACTGATGAACTGCACAACAGCATGTCTTCTTCAAACCCAAAGGACTACCAAGGGATATATAGTAGCTTGCCCTGCCAGTGTTGGTTGGGGGTGTGATTTTCTCTTGGTAGTTCCTTGATTAGGGTATTGTTTTCTGCTTGATTTTTGTCTGGTGTTAATCCTCACCCGAGTGTTGGCTGCTGAAGAAGATGTGTTCTTTTTCTTTCCTTCTTTTTATGTCTCTTTTGAATGGTATGTAAATGTGGTTTATCTCTATGTGTCTGAATTGTCTGAATGCCAAGCTTCCAGTAATTCCCTAGTGTTTTTGGATTTAGCTTGTTCTAGGATGCTCACAGTTTCCCATTTGAAACTATTGTTGAGTCTCTCCATGCGTTGTGAGATTAAAGAGTTTTCATCGTGTCTTCTGACTGCTAGTTGGTGTTCATCAATGCACTCTGCTAGCCTTCTGCCTGTCTGTCCTACATAGTGGCTGTTACAGTCCTTATGCTGTATGTTGTAAATGATTCCTGTTTCCTTCTTCTTCAGCTACTGGGTCTTTGGGTTTACTTAGGATGTTTTGGAGGGTTTTCATTGGTTTATGTGCTACAGTGATGCCGTGTGATTGTAACAGTCTCTTGGTTGTTTCCGAGATGTTTCTGATGTGTAGCAGTGTTATCTTTTTCATAGCTTGTGTTGGTTGTGCTATAGTGGGTTGAGGAGCCAGGCACTTTTTGATAAAATTGCATGGGTATCCATTTTGTTGGAAGATGTTGTATAGGCAGTCTGTTTCCTCTTCCTAGTGTTCTGGGTTGCTGCAGTGCATTTGTACTTGTCTGAATAATGTTCTTACACAGCTTCTCTTGTGGGAGGTTGGGTTGTTACTTTGCTAATGGAATACTTGGTTAATGTAGGTTGTTTTTCAATAGACTTGCATTTCTAATTTGCCATCGTTTCCTCTGCTGATGAGGATATCAGGAAGGGTAGTGTGTTGTTTTCTTCTTCCCTTGTGAATTTTATTCTTTTGAAGATGTTGATTGTTTCATGTGACTTCTCTACTTGTTTCTTTTTTATTATGACGAAGGTGTTGTCTACATACAGGATCCATACTTTTGGTTGTATGTGTGAGAGTGCTATAGTTTCTAGTTGCTGCATTATGGTCTTTGCTATGAGTCCTGAGAGTGGTGATTCCATGGGTGTTCCTCTGATTTATTGGTATATTTGTCCATCGAACTGAAAGTAGGTAGTGAGGCAGAGGTTGATGAGGTCCATGATTCTGGGTATTTCCATCTTAGTGCATTAGCTAGGTCGGGTGCTGTAACACCGAATGAAACCATAATTTCATCTTCTTCTTTTTTTAGGTTTTGAAAATCTGTTTACTACACTCGCACCAAAACTGGCAGGGCAAGCTACTGTATATAAACAGGGAGCAAACCCCACACTCACTTGCACTGATGATGCTACCTAGTTGGGTAATGAAATTTCTGCAAGCAAACAACCAAGCTCAGAGAGCACTAAGAATTCTAAAGTTAACATTTCTAGTTAAATGTTTATACCTATCTATCAAGACATCATTTCCCCAGACACATATTCTCTTTTTTGTAATTACTTTTGGATCTGGGAATTTACCATATTTGGTGCTGGATGGGGTGGCACTGCCCCAAACAGACCCAGTGCATAATCTGGTGGTCCTTCTGGACTCACAACTCCTGCTCAAGGAGCAGATGGCAGTCACAGCTAGGAGGGCCTCTGTGCAACTTTGTATTGTGCTCCAGTTGTGCCTGTTCCTGAATCAGGAGGCTCTATTCTCAGTCACTCATGCCCTGGTCACATCCCAAATGGATTGCTGTAATGCATTCTGCATGGGACTGCCCTTGAAGAGTATCAATTCAAAGTGTTGGTTATGACCTTTAAAGCCCTACATGGCATGGGGCCAGATTATCTGAGGGACCACCTCTCCCCAGTTACATCTACCCATCCCTTCATGTCCAGCAGGAAGGGCATGTTGCAGGTCCAGTCAGCCAAGGAGCTTCATTTAATGGGTCTCCTATTCAAGTGCTGATCTGACTCTGCTTAGCTTTTTTGAGATCAGTCAAGAGAGTCTGTGATATTAAAAAAAAAAAAAAAGAAGCATATATTTCAAGGGGTGAGCCTTTATTCCTGATGGGTTAAATTTGGTGCTAACATCTACATATACACACTCTGTGCTGCAGGCATGTTATAGAAATAATATTCTGCTTAATAAAGATTTGTGTATTGTATTACTTGGATAGCACTGTTGTCTCCTAGAATGGAAACATGCTAATAGTGCTTTTGTTTTATTTCACAGTGAGTACTGCACCACAGCCCAAACCAGTAAGTGTGATTCCTTGTGCTTTTTATATTTAGATGGGACATTACATACTGGGAGACAATCTGAATATGTGATTAGCAAACCTGTGGGTAGTATTTTAGATTTGCCGGTGAAGAGATTTGGGCCATGAGTCTCTTTCTCAAAACAAAGAGGTAATGGAGTTCATTTTAAAGAAACACTTTTGTTGTCACAAAGCTTCTCTTTGTCTGCTGTCACTTACCAGAGCCAGAAGAGGCTTCTGCCCCAGCTTTGGTGAGAGTGTGCTGGAGAAGGTGAGTGGCATATCATCAGTATGCTGATGATACCCAGCTTTATATCTCCTCTCCAGGCTGCCTGAGTGATGCTGTGGATGTCCTATCTCAGTGCCTGGAGGCTATAGGGGCCTGGATGGGGCGCAATGGGCTTTGGCTCAACCCAAGCAAGACTGAGCGGCTTTGGGTGTTTGGGCCTCCCAGTACCAAGATTCTTCCATCTTTGGTTCTGGATGGGGTGGCTCTGCCCCAGATGGACCCGGTGCGCAGTCTGGGGGTTCTCTTGGACTCATGGCTCCTGCTGGAAGGAGGGCCTTTGCACACCTTTGGGTTGTGTGCCAGTTGCGCCCTTTCCTGGACCAGGAGGATCTACTTATTGTCACTCATGCCCTCATGACCTCCCGTTTGGACTATCGCAATGCGCTCTACATGGGGCTGCCCTTGAAGAGCATTCGGAAGCTTCAGCTGGTACAGAATGCAGCTGCCTGGGTTGTAAATAATGTTGGCTACTCGGCACACATAACACCACTGCTTCGGGAGCTGCACTGGTTGCCGGTGTGTTTCAGGGTGCAATTCAAGGAGCTGGTCATCACCTATAAAGCCCTTCATGGCTTGGGACCGGATTACCTTAGGGACTCTCTTTTCCCAGTTCGTTCTACCCGGCCAATCCAGTCCAGCAGATTGGACATGCTCCAGGTCCCGTCAGCCAAGGAATGTCAGCTGGCGGGGACTAGGAGACGTGCCTTTTCTGCTGTGGCACCTGCCCTCTGGAACATCCTTCCCCCTGAGATTAGGATGGCCCTGACCCTTTTGGCTTTTCGGAAGGCCTTGAAGATCTGTCTTTATGCCTGGGCCTGGGGCCCCGAGCTTGTGAAGGGCCCCGTTTCATTGTTGTGTTGATACCAACGGTTTTTAAAGATCTCTTGGCTACATTTGTATTATATTTAATTTTTTGTACTGTTTTAAATGTTGACTGTTTTTATTGTTGTTAGCCACCCAGAGTCACTGGTCTGAGATGGGTGGCTATATAAATTGAATGAATGAATGACTAAATAAATAAACAAACAAACAAACATGTTGTTAAGCAGTAAAACAATTTCAGTCTATTAAAAGCAAGGAGGCCACATTGCTTCCTTAAGAGTACTTCTCTTAAATCCTCATTGAAGTGACACATTCCTTCAAAAATTTGCATGGCCTTACAAAATTGATACTTTGTGAACAAATGATGGTTCTTTATTTAATCCCTGGCATATATAGAAGGCGGTAACGTGTTAGTGAGGATTGGCACTTCACAAAGAAATAGTGATACAGTATAACAATTTTGTAGTTTTCAAGTTGCAATGAAAAGTGTTAACATTTGAAAAGATGGCATTAAACCACCTATAGTGGGATCAGCTGTCACCACAGAATTTTGATGTAACATCTTTGCTGTAATATACTTAATAGGCAATAAAATTATGAGAACAGGAGTGAGGCTTCTTTGACAGACCAAATTAAAGTTTGACAGTCTGAAGTAAAGCTGCTTAGTTTGGAGTAGGCCCTGTTTAACCCAGTGATATTTTTTATTAGCCATTGTAAGTTTTCAATGCAATCTCTCTTCAGTGAGTGCTAGGGAGTTTCTCTTTTATTCTTTATATGGAATCTTTCTTGAGTTCTAAAAAATGCCTACTAGATTGTTATTGCAATAGTCAGTAGATGCCTGAGAGAGCTTATTTGCATTTATCATGTAGGCTGACAAAATGTCCAAAAATAAGAAAAAGAAATTGAAAAAAAAACAGAAACGACAAGCAGAACTGTTGGAGAAGCGAATACAAGAAATTGAAGAGATGGAGAAGGAATCAAATCCTCTGCAAGCTCAGTCTGAAGAGCAGCAAGAAGTGCCGAGACCACTTGAGCTGATTTTAAAAGAGAGCCCCCCAGATGAAAGGCTGCCAGCAAAGACAGGTATTGATCTCCAGGAAAAAAAAATGTTTTGGATTGACTTAGTAATAATTCATTCTTTCAAGCTGAGCAAGTCTTAAAAATGGGGATTTGAATTGATAAAAATTTCAGAGATTGAAGTAACGCAAACTTTAATTGGCTAAATTAAATTTTCCTAGCATGTGTAATGGTTGCTTAAGCCTAAATGTTTGGACCATCATCCTCTCTGAGCCCAACCTATCTCACAGGGTGGTAATGGGTTAAAATGAAGGGAGGGAGCGTTACTTATGCCACCTTGAACTCCTGAAAAAAAGTGGGATATCAACAACAATAATAATAATTTTAAAAAATGGTTGACTGGCCTATATATCCAGTCACCCCTTATTAAGATACATTATAATTTCTTTCATGTCTGTTCTTTCTTCACCCATAAACATAGTGATTGGTTTCTGCATTTTGTTTTCTTTCAGAACAAAGTAGTTTAATGGAGGGGATTGAAAAATGCGTAACAGAAATCAATTGCAATGGATTGGTGCAAATGTCTACCTTCTCCAAATCCATCAATCAAGTGTCTGTGAGACTTGAGGAGGACCTTCATAATGCTAATGATTTCACTGGCCCTTCTGAAGAGCAAGAAGAAGAGAAGAGCAGTGTTTATAGCCAAAGCAATGGTGGTTCAGAGAACCTAATACAGGAAGCAATATCACAACTTCCTGTGCCCTTAATTTCAGAGGTTCTCGATTCAATGGTTTGTCAGGAACCCACAAGTGAGGAACAGTATTTAAATGAACAGCAAATCAGCCAATTACAAGAAAGCATCAGGGCAGAAATTCCTTCAGAAGATGAGAATGAGAATAATGGGTCTTCTGAAAACAGTAAAGGTACAGTACATAGATTCTTTGTCAGAAATAAATTGTTTATTTTCAAGGAGAAGATTTTTTTAAAAAATATGTCACAATAATGTTTCATGATTATATAGAACTTTTTCTAAGCATTTCCATACATGAGTTTAATCTTACAAGGATCTTATAAGGTATATTTTGAAGTTAGATAGTTTATAATCCATAATTTGAATTTGAAATGTTTTGAATAAATCATTTTTTAAGTTTATTTACAATTTACTGAACCTAGCAAAAGCTGCAGTTAGTCAAAAATGGAAGAGGATGCTCTGGTTTAGGAAGATGGCCTGAGCAAGCTTGATGCCCACTGTGGCTTATAGCTAAATCATTGTTTATTGTAATTCCTAAACCAGTTCATTGGTATGAATTTAATGAAAGTTGTTCCAGTGGGGTTTTTTTGACGAAAAGTATTTTAGAATTGCATTGTAGAGCTAATGTTTATGCTGGGTCTAGAAAAACCTGCTGCTGGAAATTTCCTCCTTAATCCTCTGGAGCCTGGGAATGCAGATAAACTCAAAGTGAAGATAGCTGATCTAGGAAATGCTTGCTGGGTGGTAAGTTTACTATCCTTTCCCTGCTGAATGCCAACGTTGCTAATTTTGCAGTTTGCTGGGGTGTACCTAGTTTCCATTTAAAATACGTTAACAGATTTCTACAAATGCAGACTTAATTTGTGTGTTCATAGCTCTTAAACTGTTATGCGTTCCCTGGGGAAGAGCAGTTCTTTCTTACACTCATACAGACTTTCAAAAGATTTGGTTTTATTGGGTCTACTGTAAGTAGGACTGTTAGAATTTCACGCTAAATTTCTACTTTAACATGACTCCAAATTTCAGTCCAACATCAGAAATGAGAATTCCAGCATCCATGCCTATATCTTATCTCTGCTAGCAACCAAGCTTATTGTGGCTGCTATAATGCAAAGAGATGTTAGTTTGTTAGATTAAAACAATGTGATCAATTACTCTGGTTGTATATTCCCTTTTCAGAGATCTATTGTGTAAGCTCTTAAATCCATGGATAGTAGGGAGCATAGGTGGAGTGGCAAGATCTTTTTTCCCTTTTTATTTTGGGCTGTACTAAATTTAGATCAGAGAATGTTAACTTTTTATTTAAAACTGAGGCAAATAAAGGAATAGAGCTTTCTGGGGAGCTATTGTACAAGTATCCTGCCTCACTTATGGAATTTTATAAGGCAATATTCTGCTTATCATCCATCTGAATCTGTTCAGTTTTCTCCACACAGATTAAGGGGAAAAAAGATGGAGTACCTTCCATTATTCCTTTCATTGATAATACTGAAAGCCCCTCATATGAAAGCATCTTAAGTTTTCTTTGTCAGTTAATTAACATGTTAAATGTTTGCATGTTGTATGCCCTTACAATAAAAGGCAAATTGGACTTGATTCTACTATTTGGTTTTCATTATACTTACCTGGACTGCAAAACATGCAAAAAAACCTATTATTTCCAAACAATTTTATTTTAGGAAAGAGAACAATTTGTTACAGAACTAATAATTAAATGTATGAAAATTTATGTAAGACAACCTTCCCTAAACTTGCTCCACAGAGTTTCCATGATCCTTAGCCATGCAGCCCAACATCTTCAAGATACATTGGGCTGGGAAAAGCTGCTGTTGATGCCATACATCCCAAGTTTCATGGTTTATTCTCAGCCAGCATATTTTCTGAATTAAATCATTTTTCTCTATAACCTGATTTACTCATAGAGGTTTCACTGATATTTGCTTGCAGAAGGCTTTTTTTTTTTTTTTTTTGGTAGAATGGGGGTGGGGAATTTCCATTGTTTGTGTTGCTTTTCTAACTTTCTTTTGTTCTGCAGCTTCAGATTCTAGGGCTGGTTACTCAGATTCAGTGTGCATTAAAGCAGGGTTCCTCAACCTTGACAACTTTAAGACAGGTGGACTTCAACTCCCAGAATTCCCCAGCTGGCTGGGGAATTCTGGGAGTTGAAGTCCACTCATCTTAAAGTTGCCAAGGTTGAGGAACCCTGCATTAAAGGATTTCAAGACACCAAAAAGCAACAGTAGCACATCTCTTTTAGCAGAAGTACTAGTTCAGGACATTGAAATGGGATGATCTGCCTTGAGCATCTTCAACTGTAATACTTGAAAAATGATGGGAGAGGGCACTGCATGTTTGGTGTCCTTAGTGTGTGGATGTTTGTTTGTTTTTTTAATAAATAACCCCAAACTGCTCTGCTTTTGGAAATGTGAGGTGAAATTGTTGCAATTTCTTTTAAAAGAGGAAGGCAGATAGGTTGGGGTAAGTGATGAAAACGGCATCTTAATGGAAACTATGGTAGATAGAGTGAAATACATTTATGAGAGAAGACAAACAGAATAAAAGATAGTGATCCCTTTACCACTTTCCACCATGGTTACATTGCTAGCAATGCTATGGATCCTCTGGACTTCAGCTGATGCCACCGTGAATTTTGTGGGATGTACTTCTGTTAAACAGGCGTAAGACTGGGCTATAAACATACAGAGTAGGGCTTTCCCAGTTGTGTGTCAGAACCACAGTGCTGCCTTGAAGATCTATATTCCCTGTGAGTCAGATCATCCCATTTCCTTGTTAAACTTTAAAAAATAGAAATTAGGGATGTACTTCTCCTTACTGATCATAGAATCTTCCTTTGCTTCAAGTTCTAACACATTTCTTCCACAGCATAAACATTTTACTGAGGACATTCAGACAAGGCAATACAGATCTTTGGAAGTACTGATTGGAGCAGGTTATAGCACTCCAGCTGATGTTTGGAGCACTGCCTGCATGGTAAGTTGTACTACCTAAACCAGTGTTGTCCAAACTTGGCCACTTTAAGATGAGTGGACTTCAACTCCCAGAATTCCCTAGCCAGCATGGCTGGCTGGGAAATTCTGGGAGTTGAAGTCCACTCATCTTAAAGTGGCCAAGTTTGGACAACACAGACCTAAACCTTTTATATGGTGTTGCTTCACAGTTTGGTAGGAATTTGCAAGTTCAATCACAAGAAACTGTGATTTTAATCTGCCACTTAATTTCTACTGTGGTGGTTCATTTTGTGCTCTATATCACCCTGAAATCTGATGTGCTGAAAAGTAATATTCAGATTACTTTAAATGCTTTTTTTTTTTAATGGAGCATTTCATTTTATGGAAATGGTTTTTTTATTTTAATTTTAAAACTGGTAAGTACTCAAACCTAATATCCAAAGCCACTTACAAATCTGAAATCCAACTAGTAATTTGCCTAGTTTCAGATTCTGTATTTTGGTAAGTGAACAACACAATAGATACTGCCTTAAACTACATTTGTGAGAATCTGAAGCATATTGCAAGGCATTTCTAGGACTGTACTTTAGAGGGGGTTTAGTTATTATACGTGAAGGAATAATTAGAATTATGCTTTAGCATTTAGACCGTTCCGAAATAAAAAAAATTCTGAAAGTTGTCTGTCATTTTTATCTTCAGGCCTTTGAACTGGCCACAGGTGACTATTTGTTTGAGCCTCACTCTGGTGAAGACTACTCCCGGGATGAAGGTGAGAGCTATACCAGGATCATTTAAGGTAGTAGAACCCGTACAGTAAGAAAATGAGCAGAGAAATAAGTAGTTTTATTTAAAAAAACAGTCTTATATTCCCCTATGGCTATTTCAGGTATCCTGGAGAACATTAAAATTTGGCTATAAATTAGAAGTATAGACTGCCTTGTTCTCATTTGGATATAAAAATGTTTGAAGAATTTGTGGCTCTCTGTATAAAAGGGCCTGATCCATATCTCTTCACCAAATGAGCAGATTGGAACTTGGCTATCACTTGAATTTTGCATTTCTGTGCTTTTGCAATAATGATCTCAGCAACATGCATGTGTATATTTAATGGCACATATGTAACACATACCTACATTTCAATACCTATTTTGTTAAGGTTTTTTTACATTGTGGATTAATGTGGGACAGAATTATAAGCGGAGTCATGCAAAATAACATGAGCCACAAAAAGACAGACTCAAACATTCGTACTTTTGCATTAACTTTGCAAAAATGCCTGTAAACTACATTTCAAGACAAAATTAAATGAGTTTGGACCCAGGATTTCAGTTGGTTTAAATTTATTGATCACCATATGTTGCTGAATATCTTAAACTCCTTGCTGTTAAATTTGAAGATTACACAGTAGAAATTCCATGGGTCTAAGTCAAACCACACAAGTACATTGAATTAATCTAGCAGATATATCTTTAATTGGGAACCATAATTTATGTCTTACTTATTAAAATGACTCACAGTTGTTAAATCAACCACTAAAAAAAATAATAAATTGTTAAGCAATCCGGAGCAGTATTTTCTGAAGTCCCATAGGCCTCATGAAAGCCAAGTTTATGAGATTTCAGCAGGCCCAAACAGACCAATGTTAAGAGCACCCAGCAACAATGGAGGCTAGACTTCTTTGCTGCATTGCTTCATTTACAGAATTTCCAAAGATTACACATCCAACCCCAAGGTTCACAATAAAGTCAGTGTGAGTTAATTCTAATTCTTATGGTCTCTTCCTCATTTTCTCCCTGGAAGCACAGATCATATTGCATTGATTATAGAACTTCTGGGAAAAATACCTCGTAAGCTCATCGTAGCTGGAAAATATTCCAAGGAGTTTTTCACCAAAAAAGGCAAGTAGGGAAAGAATTTGAATATCTAAGATTTCATTGTAAAGTTGAGAAGGTTTGTACTGCGTTTCTGAGACATTTCAAGATTAACAGTTCAAAGTACAGTGAAGATTGATTCTAGCCCACTTCTGCCTGTCTATCTTGTTTTATTTATGGCCAAAGGACCCAAATAGCAAAGTACAAATGTAATATAAAATTTGGCATTAGATAAAACAGTTATTTTATTGCTAAATAAAATAATTGATAAATATTACATAAAACATTTAAAACTCATACTTATTGATGTGTTACTAAATACCTTGTTTTTATAGCTATAGTTAAACTTTTGGTTGTTGCCACTGTAATTTTAGGATTTTTATCTGCAAGTAAAATTTTAACATATTCAGAGATAACTCTTCATGATCTTGACTTTAAAATGAGCCAGATAATATCCTCCTGAAAAGTCTTGTAAAATTCATAATACAAAAAATATCCACTATTTAAAGGTCAATACCATTACAAGGACAAACTCTTTGAGAGATGGGGATCTTTTGAAATCTATCATTTAGCATATTTGATGGCAACACATTTAATCTGGCTTTTGAAAAGACTATTCTGTATTTACTTAAATGTAAACTATTAAGATATATAGGGAGCTGAAAAGCATATTTGTAATTTATTCCAAAAGTCACAGGTGAACACGGAACTTTAGCCTTTCCATTAATTCCTATTCTGAGTTACTCCATAATTTTTGCTTAATACAATAAAATCCTGATGTCATACCCCTTATTGAATACAAATAATCAGGATCAATGCCGATCTGACTGTCTTTGGTCACCTGTTTAAATCATGTATTTACAAAAGAATCATTTGGGATTTCACATAGCAGTCCTTCCTTGTTTTTAAAAATGTGTATTTGCAACCAAAACTTAATAGCACTTAACCAAGCTTTTGTTTTCAAAGGGTATTGCCTGGTTTCCAGGAGAATAACAGTTTCAAACACATTGGAACATTTAAAAGCGATCTTAACATTTTTACCTGTAGTTGGGCTATGTTATTACTAACAACTGTAATCCAAATTGGAGCTCCATAGAAAATTTGAAATGCAGTTTTTGCATTAAATACCTGTATTGCTGTAGAGACAAATCTCCCTCCTTTTGAATAAAAATATTGAAGCAAGATCATCATAATAGCTTTTGCTTTCAGAAGTATTACCTTGCAGTGATGTTTCCAGGACACAGCATTGTTAAAATGCCCAGATAACTAAAATTCTCGACTTGTGTTATCATACAGTCTTGAATTTTTCAGTTACACTTTTTGATTTTTTTCTCAGAAACCAAAATTTTAGTTTTATCATAGTTGATTTGTGGTTGATTTTCTTGGCAATACTTGACAAGTAGACGTTTCAAACCCAATCTAGTATGTGAAAGAAGAACAGCATCATCTGCGTACAACAAAGCACAAACTTTCCTTTTGGCTAATAACAAGCAGTGGCCTTCAGCCTGAAGTAATGTAGATTCCAGTTCATTGACATAGATATTAAATAGTGTTCAGGCCAAAATACAACCTTGTCTCACACCCTTATTCATTATGTCACCTATAAGTACAACTTTTCTGTTGCCTCTAACCTGCCTTATACTATCTTGATATAATGCCCATATTAAATATGCAAGATGCCTGTCAAGGACCAAATTCTTTAATTTAACCCAAAGATTGGCTCTATTAACAGAATTAAAGGTAGCCTTAAAGCCTATAAAGGCAGCAAATGATTTGTCTTTTTGAATATTTGCCTGCCAGGTAGGCTAAAATAAAACACTGATTAGTTGTTCTGCCTTTTCTAAAATAACCTGAGCATTTGTTAAAGTGTTCCTCAAGGTAGGAGATTAATTTTTCATTTAAATTTCTATTTTTTAATAGTAATTGTATTAAAGATTATATTTACAACAGTAAAAACTAATGCAAACTAAAAAAATAAATTTCCACTGCAGAGTTTTCCCAAGATTGATAGCAAGCTAATCAGCCTATAATTTACAGGGTCTTCCATTTCTCCCTTCTTATATAGGGAACTATTAGCCCTATTCCAGACTGAGGAGTTTAAACTTTCTATTGCTGGAGATAGGGCCACTAATAGAGGGCCCCACCAATCTAGGTTTTGTTTAGGGAGTTTGATGGGTATATTATCCTGGCCGGGAGCCATACCAGAGTTTAATTTTGAAGTGGTAGATTTGGAGATGAAGATAGGAGTGTTCTTAACTCATGCTGGCAATTACTCCAAATGAATCTGTAAACTAAATGTTCCAAAAGTATATAATACCACCTACACAATGATATCCTGTATGAGAGCAAGTCCAGTTTCATATGTTTATGCTAATCTGCACATATTTCTTCTATATTGGGAAGAATGTTAGGATGATTTTATTTGGTCTCTTTGAAGGTACAGAAGAAAACTTAGAATACCAAATTTCTCAGCCATGCCATGGAGTCTAGACTGCTTAAAACATATTCTGCTTAAAATATATTCTGCTATGCAGTGCTGTCTGCCTGCCTCCCTGTCTGCATAGTGTGTGTTTTGAATTTTGGAGGAGAAAAAAATGTCTCTTTGATTTTGAAATGCATCTTTTAACTCAGTTTTGTGAACTGCTGTTGGTCTTCCTGCTCATGTCCTATTAATCTTCCTGTTGTTATTCACAGGCGATCTGAAGCACATTACTAAACTAAAGCCATGGGGTCTCTTTGAAGTATTGGTGGAAAAATATGAATGGTCCCAAGATGAGGCAGCTGCATTCACAGACTTCTTATTGCCTATGCTGGAGCTGAATCCTGAAAAAAGAGCTACAGCAGCACAGTGTCTCAGGCATCCCTGGCTCAGCTCCTAAATACTCCAGTCTGATATGGTGGCCCTCTAACTGGGTTTACAGCATAAAATATATATATACACACACACACACGCACATACACAACCCCTAGCTGTCCCAGCTGTCCTCTCCCCTTCTCCCAGGTCAACTTTTTCCTTGTTGATTTTCAGAGTGAAGCTTCTCCTTGAAGGCTTTCGAGATTTTAGATAAATCTAACTGTTCATGTGAGATTGTGTATTTGACTTGGTGGGGACTATTATTAGCCAGTGGACGTCCAATATGATTTGCTGTGATTGGAGTTTGCCAAAGAATTTTTATGGGAATGTGAAATTATTGCATAGTTTCTTCCTTACACAGATACCTTACCTTGAAGGAAATCTTCATTGGGATACACTCCCTTAAGCATATTGCAGTCATCCCAAGGGGGATGTGAAGAGCTTGTGAATCCCTCCTTAGCTCACTGACTCTGGGAGTCATTTCTTAGTGTACATTCAGTTGCTGTCAGTAAGAGGAGAAATAGCAGATGGCACCAAGGTGGTAGCTCCATGAGGAGCACTAGATTCAACTCATTCCTTAGGTGTCTGCTCTGCTGCTTGGGTAACTTTTTTTCTTATCTTTTTTTGGACATACTTTTCTCTAATTGTAGCCATTGAATCCTTTGAAATTATCTATGTTATATATGCACCATTTTTGATCTTTGGTGCTCAGTGTGGTTCTGAGTCCAGTGAACTTTGCTCTCCAAAGGTGGAGCATATAAACCTGAATAAGTTTCACAAGGGAAATAAAAGTGAAAGGATGTGGTAAAAGTAACCATTTCTGCAGTATAGATCTATGCATTTATTGGCTGCAGAAGGGAGTCAGGTTACCCAAATTCTATGCCAGGTCTGCCCAATATATAGCCTTGGGCAATATGGCACTTGCCAGCTTGATAATGTGGCACAACACTGCTTGATAAAATATTTCTACAACCCAACCTGGAGTTCAAAAGTAGGAATGTTATCAGGTTTGTGGCAGTCCACTTGTTATATAGGTCTGCTTTATGCCATTGGTGTCATGTTGGCCATGTGTGAAATTGTATTTTTATTAGAGAGCAGTTCTCAGAAAGATGGATTATATCCTTACTGTTAACAATAAGGAAAGGTGGTATTAGTGCTATCTTTTCAGCCTTGCTATATGCCCAGACCTAAAACCAACAAATGTTAATGAATGTAATGTTATCAGCTGTGTTAACTAGTCTAGAGTGCTGGACTTTAGAAATTACCTTTCTAAATAGAATGCTGTTTTTTCTTATACATTAACTTCAGGGCAGATAATCTAAGGGAAAGTAGTCTTAATTTTCTTCGAGTAGAGATGAAGCGTCAAATTGTTTTCCGAAATCATTACAAACATACTGTTCAACAGAATATATTGTAACTTTTAAACTCTAGGAAGGAGAACTGGTCGTGATTGAATCTTACCAGTTGGTTGTTTTTTGTTTTTTTTTAATTAGAAAAATATATAACACTTGTTAGTTTTACCGTGAATATCTCCTAGGCTACCCCTGGTTATTTTCTTCTGTATCCAGCTGTAATGATAGGTTTGGAGAAGCTGGGACTTCAGTGTCCTTCCTAACAATGGACCAAATAGACTTTTGAGATTAGAAAATTCTCCGAGGCTGGAAAGTGCTGGAGAACTCAGACTTTGCAGGCACTGTATGGGACAATTCAGTGCATAAACTGCCAGTAGCAAGGTCATTCTTCTTTTCAGTGTGTGGCAAATCCCAGTTTAGAGTGCTTTTAAGGTGCTTCCCTTTACTAAAAAATCTGGTTAACTTATGGTAACAAAGCACCATATCTCCTTTGCTTTTTAATTTGGCCATGCTATCAAGACTGGGGCTTCAGCAAAATGTTGTTTCCATTTAGGAGAGCTTAAATAAAGTTCTCTGCGCATAACCTTAACATGAAAAAGGAAAATGTTCCAAAAGTTTTAACGATATTCCTATTATTTGGGGTATCTTGCCTCCCAAAAGCACTTCTGTGCCTGTCTGTAAAAAGATTTAGGATAGGACTAGAATGTATGTTAATACTTCCTCACTGAATACTGTGAAGACATTCTGGCAGGAAGAATTGAACTTCTGTGACAATGCAGCCTCTGCATCAGCACCCTGGCTATCTGAATAGAACAAGTGGCATCTCTTGGTTGTAATAAAGGCTTATTCTCCATTGAAGAAGGCTGCTCACAGCTCTTTTGCACTAAGAGAGAAGTTCTGAGATAATACAAGTGGTAGCTTGCCAGGATTGTCTGCATACTTTGTGGTTCACATCGGGTTCACTCAACTTCCAAATTGCCATAAAGTGCTCACTAACCAATTTGTACTTGCTTTGTTGACCTAAAACTAGAAGGAAAATACATTTTTATTCTTTCTATTGGGTGTATTGTCTTTTTTTTTCTTTGTAAATGCAGCACAATAAACAGATTATCAAATAATCCACAGATAATTTTGATATGCTGTCTGTGTGCACCTGAAGCATTTGTAGTAAAGCCTCTTACCAGAAGTTCTGTGAAGCATACATGGTTTACACATGCAAAGCATAAGCGAAATATGATTTGTTGAATAAGATCAAATAGGTCACAAAGCTTAGGATGGTATTTGAACCTAGTCAATGAAAAATTAAATATGAGCACTGCTGATGCAATCCTATGAGTGCTAAATGGTAAAGTTTTGTAAATTACGGTGATAGGAGGAAAGAGAATTATTCCATTTCCAGCTCCTAGAATGTTCTTTAGTTTTTCTGCTCTTTATTTTTAGCCAAATTCATCATTGGAGCAGTATTTAGGCCAAAATGAGTAGAAGGGAAAATAGGAACAGGGAAGTTAAATGCAACTGATCTGCTGCATTTAAGGAAAATAGTTTAGTTCATTACACAAGGCTGTGTTTTTTGTTTTCTGGATGAGAATGTGTGTGCATGCACTGTTTGCTGTCTTGCTAGGCTTCTCCCCATAACAGTCTGAGAAGGAGAAACTTGGGTGAAGTCATGTTTGTCAGTCAACAAGCAGCAGGTCACTCCCAGCCACCACTCTTTAGGAACAGGAGAAGGAGCAGAGCTTGTGACTAGAGAGGGCAAACAGGAATGAGGGAGAATAGGGGAAGGAGCACACTGATCTTCCACTTCCAGAGATTGTCAAGTGAGTTGTGTGAGAAAGCCAGGATTCCAAACTCTGAAAAAGTATAAGGGGCTACTTTTAATTGCTTTCTAAAAATTGCCAACAATAATATGAAGATAGAAAGTCAGCTGACTTAGTGGTTTATTGCTTAGAGTGTCAGATGTATGACAGTTGGGCATAAATTATGTTCATGTTAATGCACTGAGTTTTGACTCTTGCAACAAGTCCCTCCCTTGAAACCAAGGTAGCTGAGCTGGAGATGCTTGGAGAGAAAGAGATGTATAAAAGGTCTTCTGGAATGTCATAGCATCTAATTTCCAGGTTAATAAATTCCTTGCTGTCAGTGAAATGAGCATCCAGGGAAAGGACATTTCAAGGATAAAGGGAGATGTATTCATAGGAAGAATCAATCCTTCAGTCCTTGGATGATGAACTCACATTCTATTGAGGGGAGCAGCCGGCTTTGGGTTGTGGATGAATCAACTATTAGAAATACAGAGAGAAGCCTTTGTGATGGGTATAGTGCTTGTGGACTTCACGCACTACATAGATAAGCTGTTGGACAGTGCTGAGAAGGAAGCAGCAGTCCATATTGGCATCAATGACATTTCAGTAGTCAGCCAACCCTGAAAGCCAAATACAGGCAGCTGAATAGCATATTAAAGTTCAGGACTGCTGCAGGGTAGCATTCTTAAAAACATCTGTTATGGACCAGCTAGACTGACATGTTAGAGTGTCCAGTACATAGATGAAACCATCGTGTCATTGGAATATTTTAGATTTATTAGACACTAAGAAATGTTTAAACAATCAAACCTACACAAGAGAGACTGTCCACTTGAACTAAAATAGAACCAAGCTGATTGATTATAACATCAAGAAGCTAGTAGAACAGCCCTTAAAACATCCCTGGGAAAAGTGACAGGTGCTCAGCAGTATGAGGTTTAGAAGAGTAGATGTGGATGTTTCAAAAAATCCTAGAAGGGATAGACCCAACGTTGGAGGTGGGTTAATAGAGAAAATAAAGGGTCTCATGAAAGATGCACACTAGTAACATTTGAAAAAAGACATGATGTAAAGGTGTTTCTATGCCAATGGTAGAAGTATCTAAGCCGTTTAAATTAAAGCTGTTTGTTACAAATGATAGCACTGATATGGAAGGTATAACAGAAACCTAATGGGATGGCATCATTGGGATATGGTCATCCCTGAAAGTGAACTTTATAGAAAGAAAGGAGAGGATGCACTGGGGGAGGGGTTGCTCTATACCAAAGAGGTGTAAAATCTAGTGTACTCAAAAGCTTTGGAAGAGCCATATCTTTTCCAGAATTGCTATGCCACAAATATAGATTGGATATATGAATATTCTATCATCTCTTGTTCGAAATACAAAGAGTGATCTTGAGATGGTCCTTCGGGCTGGAGTACAGATGAATAAAAACTTAGATCCTTAACACAGCAGTCCATGTGAATGTGAAACAGTTGAGAAAATACTCATAAGATTTGATTTTACATGGCGACATATCCCAAATGTGAATTTCCACAACCTCTGTGGAAATCATTAAAACTGCAGAATAGAAATGGGGAACTGAGCAAGAGATTGCCTTTAGAAGCCTCAAATATCTTGGTCAAAGAGCTCCAACTCATAACATCTAGATACAACTCAAACTTTTTTGGATTCATGCTAACTGGACAAATGAATCAATGGAGGCTGTACTCCATTGGTTTAGAAATTACAGAAAGGCTTAAAAGGAAGACAGGTCCCATGGCTTATGTCAATGCATGTACCCTACCAAGCCCCCAAAAGAAATACAACGTTGGTGAGAAGGCTTGGGCAGTTGCTATATGGACCATATAGACATTTGAACTTTTACAGGGCTCTCAAGGCCTGCAGGATTACATTCTCCCCCAAGGTACAGTTTGCAGGGCAGCCATATGCCTGTTGTAAGTAATACTAAACTAGCCCAATGGATGCTATACTTAACTCAGCAAAATGTTACAATGTCTACTGGGCCCTGCAGTTATAGAACAATATGCAAGACATGATTGCAAACAGGATGTGTGGATCAAAACCACCTAATTTCATGCTGAACAGGGTTTAAAAGAAATTGAACTGTATTCTGTTGGGGACAGTAGATGCAAGGAAGGAATTTATGTAATTTCTTGGGGTGTTAATAAACACCTTTGATTGATAAATGACTGGAGAACTAGGTAAGTGCTCAGGAAGCCAAAGTACAAGCTGTTCTGTAGCATTTGATATGAAAACATGAGTATTGGAGGAAAAGAGTAGTAATAATTATAGATAATATATACACGAGTTTGTTTGCCAATCACTCTACAATTTCTGCAGCACCTTATAAGCTTATGCAATCTCTAGGAAACTGGGAAAGGAGTACAGGTAGTTCTCAGGTTATGACCACTCATTCAGTAACCATTCAAAGGTACAATGGTGGTGAACAAGTGGTACTTAACGACAGGTCCTTGAAGTTCCAGCCATCGCAGCACCCCCATAATCATGCGATTGTGATTTCAGTGCTTGGCAACTGGCTTGCACTTAAAATGGTTGCAGTGTCCCAGGGATTTTGTATTCCATAGCACCCTCCCACCCGTCCTCTGTAGCATGTGCCTGCCCACAGCACCCCCTGCCCACCTGTACTCCCTAGCACCCGCTTGTGGCCTTTAGTGCCCCACCCGTGGCCCTCACTGGCCCACCCACACTCCCTAGCACCCACCCGGAGCCCTTGCTGGCTTGCCCGCAGCCCTTGCCAGCCCACCCATGCTCTCTAGTGCCTGCCCAGGGTCCTCACTGGTTCACTCATGCTCCCTAGCACCTGCAGCACCTGTGCCCCCTATGCTTCCCAACACCTGCTTGTGGCACACCCCCCTCCATAGCAACCATGCAACCTCTGTGTTCCTTGCCTGGGACTCCCACCACTTCCTGAGTAACAACACATGCAGTTCTGGGGTTTTGATGGCAACTGAGGCTGTCAGGATAGCCATGTCTGTCAGGAGGAGGGAAATGAATCTTCTAAGGAACAAAAATCTGCCTGGTCTGTTTCCTTTAGCAGCCAGCCAGATATCCAACAGGAAGCCCAAAGGCAGGGCTTCTATTAGGAAAGCCTGCATTTTTTCCTCTGCATAGTTGTCTACACCTCTCTAATATTTTCCCTTCAGATTCTTTAGGGAAAAGTAGAGGGGTATCAATACTTTTGGCCACATCTGTATTTCACTTTGTTACTAACATATTAACTAAAAGCACACCAATTTTAGGTCTAGATACCATCTTATGATTTTTTTAAAATAATAATATTACTATTTGTCATGAAATAAGTTAAATAAGTTAAAACTGACATAATTAAATGGGATCCACTATTCTTTAGGTCATAGTCCATAGAGCAGACACTTCCCTTTTTAAAAAATGTTTTTATTAAAGGGTTTTACAATACTAAAAGATAATGCAAACTGAAATCAGAAGAATAGAAAAAAAGAAATACAGCAAAAAGGAAAAGAAAAAATAAGAAAAGAGATATCAAAAAGAATATTTAAAGAAGTGACTCCCGATCTTTTTTGCAATAAGTACAGGCAGATTAATAGTTCCCCACCTATAAGATTACATACATGGTTCACTTCTTCCTGTAACCCCACCCTCACCCCCATTCATTCACAAATCGAAAAATCATCATTTCTGTCCAAATGTCAGCCAAAGGTTCATAAAGGGTTTCCAGAAAGTATTCCATATTTTAACCCTGAACAAACAAGTCAACTTTAAATTCCTTTCTTTTGCTTCTAACAGTCTTAATCTTTAGTTCATCAGATTGCCATCTTGGGACTGAATCTCCATGCAGTCTTTCTTTCTCCCATCTCAAAGATTTTTTTCAAGGTTTTAGAAACCTTGTTTTGTAAATCCAAAAACAAAAACTTGCCCAAATTGTGTTTCTACTATGATTGCCATCTCTATCTTATAATCCTCCATTTCTTTATTTTCTAATATTTTTCCATCAGCTAGGATTTGTATCTCCTCTTCCTCCTGTCTATCCACAAATGCTTCCATGTTTTTATCTGTCACATCTTCTTCTTTTTAATCTTATCTGTTTAAAACTTTCTTAAATTAAATTCTTATTCAGCTTTTTGCTTTTTGTTTTATACAATACAAAATACAATACAAAATACTTTAATGACCAAGTATAAAATATATACAGTACAAGGAATTTGTCTTCAGTAATGAACAGCAAGATCAACAGTGCGTTTGGATAGCAACAGAAAAATAATAAACAATAACACTACACAGTAAAATAACTTTTTCAAAGGGAGAAGCCACTGTCCAGCACATATCGAGTCATGTAGTGTTTAACAGAGCAATGGCACAAGGGAAAAAACTATTCCGATGTCTAGATGTTTTAACATATGGTGCTCTGTAGCGCCGTCCTGAAAGGAGAAGTTGGAACAGTTTATATCCAGGATGGGAAGAGTCTGCAGATATCCTCTCTGCCCTCCTTTTGACCCTCACAGTATACAGTTCTTCTATATAAGGCAGGCAGGTTGCAATTATCCTTTCTGCAGACTTAACTAACTCATATTTCTTAAGTTCTTTAAACTGCTAGTTAATTTTTCTTCTATTTTGGGTTGAAGTTTTACTCACCAGTTAGTTTTTCAAACTTCTTGTTTGGAAGACCTCTTTTAACTGTAAAATAATTATAAATCCAATGGTGATCAGAAAATGAGGTAGTTGAACCCATTATCCTTAAAGGCTCCACTGTGGTTGAGAACTTGATGGCTTCCCATCTCCCGGTGCTCAGACCCATGGGGTGACTGCTATGCTACGGTCTCCTTGTGAGGAGCAGCTGTCCAGAGCACAAGTGGGCAATCTCTTGTCCTTTTCCATAGAACATCTATGGAAAGCGCTGAAACTCACAGTTGGGAGAAGGAACCCATCTGTTGGTCATCGCTGTGTTGTCTCTGCTCTTTCAGAGACATCTAGTTTGCTATTTTGTCTCATCTGGAAGTCGAGCAAACACTTTGTTATCAGTATATGACTTAACATATTTTTGTAAATAATAAAATAAATGAAAATGTCATGGACATAATTATTGGTACCCCTAACCTAATATTTCTTAGCAGATTCTTTTGAAAATTATTTCCTTTTGAGGGAATAACTGCAATCAAGTGCTTTCTGTAGCTCTGAATAAGACTTCTATACTTCTGTCAATTTGTCCCACTCTTCTTGAGCAAACTGCTTCAGTTGTCTTGGGTTTGATGAGTTCCTTCTCCCAACTGTGAGTTTCAGCTCTTTCCATAGATGTTCTATTGGATTCAGATCAGGACTCATAGCAGGCCACTTCGGAACAATCCAATGTTTGCTTTTCAACCATTCTTGGGTTTTCTTAGAGGTATGTTTTGGGTCATTATCATGCAGGAGGACCTGAAACCTATGACTGAGACAGAGCTTTCTAACACTGGACATTATATTTCACTCTAGAATGCCTTGATAATCTTCTGATTTCATTGTTCCCTGCACAGATTCAAAGTACCCGGTGTAATCATGCAAATGTAAGCTTTGAATTAACACAATAAGCAAACTATGTGGGTCTGATCAGGAATATCTGCAGTGTCAGTTCATATCTATATGGCCTGGTGTCCAGATGCTATCTCCTATTCACTAGGATAATATCGTGAGGTTTTTTAAATTCCGTTTTTGGAATACATTTGGACTCAAGCTGTTTTAAAAACTGAAAGATCCAATCCAGTATATTCCTATTTACCCATGCCTATAATACTGAATAGCTAAACTTGGTAACCTAGAAATCCAGCTCATTGGTTGAACAAAAACCAAAACCTTTTAGACAGCAGAGTATAGTATGTCAACAATGGAATCTGAATAAAGGATATGTCACTTTAAATATATACTAATAGACTCTTAGAGGGATATGCAGTGGCACAGTGGCTTAATGACACTGGAAGTTGCCGGCCAAAAATGGTCAGCACTTCAGCGGTTTGAGCCCAAGCTCCGTGCAGCAGGGTGAGCTTCTGTCTTGCGCCCTCAGCTCCTGCCCACCTAGCAGCTCGAAAGCATAAGCGAGTAGATAAATAGGTACTCCCACCCGAGTGGGAGGAAAAAATCCTGGTGGCGCCGTGCGTGGGAAAATGGGAATCAGTTGCCGGTTGCTGGACGCAATGCAATAGAAGAGACCTGATTTCCTGCAACCACCAGCTGGGCTCTGCCCTAGGAAGGAGGCAATGGCAAACCACTTCTGGGGAAAAAAACCTTGCCAGGAAAACTGCAGGGACTTGTCCAGGCAGTCTCCGTAGAATCGGTCACAATTGAAAGCGGATTTAAAAAAAAAAAGACTCTTATGTTAAACAAGAAACAACTGCAGAATGTGCCCTAGATACGTATTATAACAAGCAAACTCTTCTGTTTACAAATTACGTTAAAACCATTGGTAGCCCACCATTATGACTATATCAATGTAACATTTCAGCAGTTGAGAACAACGGACAATTGTATTCCATCCTTCATCATATTTATCAGGAATTCGTAGACATTATCTTCACAAATTGGATCTTCAGCTAAGACCACTGCAAGACATTGCTCTAAAAGATTTATGAAACTTGGTAGTATGTTACAGGAATATAAGATGGCATTGGAAAATGTAAAAAGGATAAACTTCTATATTATCTTCAGAAAGACCGAAGTCCCAAAATGAAGTGCCCAGCTGGAGTCTATTACTAGTCACCATTGTTATGATATTTTTGGAGGGGTTGGAGTCTGTTGGTGGCAGGAACTTTGAATTTAATTTGGAGTAGAGATCTTGACTGTCAAGTATTTCTATGCTCATGTTTAGCATGTATTGTTGGTACAAAGGAAAAATTGGTATTTAAAAAAGAGATATGATGCAAGCTATCACCAGATGAAATCTGATGGGTCCTACTGTTTAAGATTCTCAAGCAGCAGGCAAAGAGGGGAAAATATGTCACATGTGTCAAGAAAAGTAGTTGACTTAGCTAGAATACTAACTTGACTCAACTAGTGTGGCTGTTGCAGGAATAGAATCAAAGGTTCATACAGAGGCGAAGCAAAAGGGCAAGGAATCAGGCTGGCAAAAAATGCCAATAAGCACACTGGCAAACTATATACAAGTTGGGTGAAAAGAAGAACTGAGATAAGCACAATGACAGACCAGACACAGCCTCAGTAGAAGAACCACTGAAAACAGTCATAAGACATAGTTTCTTGGTTCAAGGGTAGAAACGTTGTGGAAACAACAAACCAGGTGGATGTGCATAAAAGGGAAGGGAGTTGAAAGATCTTTGGTGAACATCCATGACTCCCCAGCCACCTGTATAGAGCCTGGCCAGCTTAAGAGGGGGCTGAGTACGGGAATGCAGGTTTGTTGTGTGTATGTTGTAGGAAAAATTACCAAACCTATTTTTTAGATTTTTTTTTAATCCCCCCTTTATTATTTTTATAAATAACTCAAGATGGTGAACGTACCTAATAACTCCTTCCTCCTCCTATTTTCCCCATAACAACAACCTTGTGAGGTGAGTTGGGCTGAGAGAGAGTGACTGGCCCAAAGTCACCCAGCCGGCTTTCATGCCTAAGGTGGGACTAGAAGTTACAGTCTCCTGGTTTCTAGGCTGGTGCCTTCACCACTAGACACATCTGGCTCTCTATTGTCATGTTGCCATAAAAAACTCAAACCCTTGATCTGAAGTTCCTTCTCTTGTGCCATTATTCAAATGGAATAGTACAGGGTACCCATTACTAAAAGGCTAGAATTTTTGGAATTCCTTGGCTGGGAAAATGGGTGACTGAATGGGGACATGATCAGGTGTATAAACTCATGTGTGATACGGACAGAATGGATAAGGAGAAGTTTTTTCTGCCTCTCTCAGAAGGAGGAAGTTTCATCCAACGAGGCTGATGGGGAAGAGATTTAGAACAGACAAAACAAAGTACTTTTTCATGCAGCAAATAATTAACCTGTGGATTTCATTACCAGAAGACATGGTGGTGTCCACTAACTTGGATGGCTTTAAAAAGGATTTGGATAAGCTAAGGGAGAACGGATCTATCTTGAAAATTCAGTGTTATCTCCCACTTAAGGAAACATGCCACCAAATACCAGCTGTAGGGAAACAAGAGAGGAAGAGAAGCATGTCTCTAACTCCTGCTTGTGAGCACCCCAAAGGCCTATTGGGTGCTCACTGAGAAGCACAGATGGTATTGGTGGATGTACAAAAGGGCCAGGCTTGGATCACAACACTGGGCCCACCATTTTGCAGCTTTTGGAAACACCCCAGACACCAACGGTGAGAAACAAAAAGTTGGACTGAGATGGGCCTTGGCGTAGCTGTTCCTGTGTAAAAGTAGATGAGAAAATTACTAGCTTTGAACTTGGGAGATGATGATAACGATAGTGGGCACAAGGATTGTTCCTTATTTTTTCAGTTTTGCAACAGATGACATTTATTTATTGCTTTGTTTGGTAGCAACATTGAATACACTGTATTTACATGATAGGAAGATAATTCCCCCTCCCTTCAATAATGATCTATGATGGGTGGGGAAGAACCTTTTATTACTGGCTCTTGGAAAAGAGCAAATGACTGCAAACATCACTGAAAAGCTAGTCTGGATGCCTTTCGAAGATAGATGCCTGCAGCTTCTCCTTGATGCTTCCTTGTCTAAATTGAGCCCCGTAGGCAAAACATAAACAACGCTCTTCTTTCTTTGTTCATTTCCTGTTGAGTTACCTCGCCCCTTGCCTTTCCATCACTGACTTCTGTTCCCTCCTTTCTCATGCCCTCCATTCCCAGTGCAGTATTTCTTCCCCATCTCTATTTGTCCCCCACCCCCCACTCTATATTTACTGTTCCTGCTGTAAGGAGGACAGGGAAGGTGTGTATGTACACTTGTGTGGGTCAGAGTGGTTCCTCTGTGTGAGAGAGAAGGCCTGATATGCAGATGAGGGACCAATTAATTTTATAAATGAGACCCCTTATTTTATAAGCATTTTTTTGTCTCAGACCTGTACATTTTTAGTGTATGGTTTCTAGTATATAGATATGTACCCAGACATATATACACACACATACACAAGTTGGTCACTAGCACATATTTCATGTGGTGGTGGGGAATCTCAAAGACTGATGTCAGCTGAAGTTGGCAACGCTAGTGCATAAGGCAGTGCACAAAATTTTGTGTTTTTATATTTTTTTCTGCCTGCTCTTTTTTGAATGTAGAACAGCCACCTTATCTGGGTAAATACAATAACAAAATACAGGCAGTCCTCAGGTTACAGTGGCAATTGGGACCGGGATTGCTGTCAGTAAGCAATGCAGTTGTGAAGCGTGACCTCACATGACTGCATCGCTTAGCAACAGCAATCCCGGGCAGTCCTGGTTGCCATCATAATCCCAAGACACGTGGGTCGTTAAGCGGGAAGTGGCAGGAATCCCAGGTAAAGAGCATGGGGGTGCCACAGGGGTGCCACGGGGGGTGCTACAGAAGGGTGGGGGAGGCTGGGGGAGGGCTGGCCCAGGCTGTGCAAGAGTTGCGGGAGGCCTGGGGAGGGCCTGGAGTGGGGGGATGCTGCGAGTGGGAGAAAAAGCAGGAGCAAATTACCTGAGCGACTTGCAACCTCCCTGCTGGCTTCCCTATTGACTTTGCTTGTGGGAAGCCAGCAGGGAAGGTCACAAATGGTGATCACGTGACTGTGGCTCCTTGCAACCCGAATGCCCAGATCGCAATCACATGACTGTGGGGGCACTGCAATAGCAGGAACCTTGAGGACCAGTCATACATCCATTTTTTCAGCGCTGCTGCAACTTTGAACAGTCACTAAATGAATGAACATAAGCCGAGGACTACCTGTAAACGCCAGATCTAAAATCCAGCGAGGTCTACAAGTAAGTACACACCTTTCCATGGTCATTGGCTCTTCATGCTGCATAACAAGCTAACTTGAAAGACATGCAGTATCAAAAGATTTGTTTTGCCTAATAGAAAGGCCATATTCAAAGAAAAATCCCAGCTGCTTTCTAAGGCATGTCTAAAGATGATTGGAGTGTCAGCCAATACTGAGTTTTTCAGGTATTGGGCTTCAAAGCACACAGAAATTCTATTCCTCAGGAGCTTTTATGTGTGAAAAATGCAGTCATATATATGGAAAGACAGTAAATATAGTGGCTAAATGCCTTCCTATTGGCTGCTTACTATCGTGTAAGTGTGCATTATCTTGATTGAATAGATCAGCTCAAAAATATCATGAACTTGTAGCTTCCTGCATAAAGTATCTATGGTATCTAACAAATTGCTGACTTCAGCTCTTAGCAAGGGTGAAGGTTTTGATCGGGAGTACTCCAGCGCTGAATGGGTGGTAGGCGAAAGTGCCTTCTGGTGTTACTTTGCCATGGTGACCTTCTGTGGAAACTTTAGTGCTGTGGAGTCCTAAAAGTTGCCCCAATAGGCCAAGTGCTGGTGATAGGCCTGGTTTTCATAGTGAAGCAGTTGCACATTTTTCTGTAGAAAGGAACACACTAGTTTTGCAGAATCACTCTCACTAAGATCCTTATTTGTACTTGTGCCAAAACACAGACAAATGTGTCTAGCTAACTAACAGAATCCACAATGTCACTGTGCTTAGCATTCATGTGTATCAAGCAGCTTTTTTGAATCCAAGGTCAAGTTGGAGTGCTCAGCATTCGAAGGCAGAAGTAAGTACACTTACAATTCCTTCAGTATTCATCTTCATTTATTTGCTTCCTCTGCAGAACAAAAGAACACTCCATAATGATCCAGAAACTGGCATTTTCCCTCCCCATTTCCCCAACAGCAGGTAATGGAGTAATAACCTCTCTTTGATGGTCTAAATCAGTGTTTTTCAAACGTGGCCATTTTAAGACGTGTGGACTTCAACTCCCAGAATTCCCCAGCCAGCATGCTGGTTGGCGAATCCTGGGAGTTGAAGTCCATACATCTTAAAATGGCCAAGTTTGAAAAACACTTATCTAAATAAAAGCTGTGATATCGCATGCTACACATAGGATAGAATTTGCCATTAATGCTGGATGAAGAGTTTTGAATGTGTTGACCATCCTTGACTATGATTATAAATCCAGGGAAGAGAATGGCTCTACTATGGAGTATCTTGCTTCAATTGTATTAGCATGGCAATGGCAATTAGTGATAACTACTATTTAAATGTGTCAGTAAAGGAAGGGTGAGTAACATCTGTCAGCTTGAGGGCTCTACCAAGTTTTTCACAGCATCCTGAAGGCCACTCTCTGAAAATTGTGGAACCTTTTTTTCCTCAATAGAGGGTGCTGTGAGACCCTTTTTTCCTGTGTTTTCTGATTTTGAGAGAGAAAAAACAATGCAGCCTTTTTTTCTTTAACAAGCGGAAGAGAGACAGTGGTTGACTAAACTGGGTTGAATGCACATTTTGACAGTGGATGAAAGGAAAGAAGTTTAAGTCATCCATTTTTTGCTGCTTGAAACTTCCCCAAATGGGAAAGACTGGCCTGACATTTGGGAAAAACGAAATGGTGTTAACCCTCCATATAAAATGCAGAAATAATGTCCAAATTGTAGCCCTTTTCATTCTAGCCCCCTGAGCACTAAAGGCTAGTGGGATAATTTCATTTTTTATCAAAACTGAGTGGATTTTGCATTTTACAGATGTCTAAAATTTAAAGCAGTCATAGGACACAAAGTAACAGTCTCATGTGTATGATGCGATTTTATTTTATTTTATTTATTATTTTTTTAGCAGCTAGCAAAAACTGAATTATTTAGAGGAAAGCTTATAGCTACAACTGCCAGAAGCCTGCTTGGGGTTTTCCTCTAAAACTTCATTTGGAACCCTAACAGAAGTTTGCAGAAGCTTTTGCCTTGCATGTTTTTTTCCAATGATTTATAATGCATTTGTGGCTCTGGTGTTCCTCACCTGCCCAATCCCTCACTTGTAATGAATTAGAATATTCTATTAAATATTTTATTTTTCCCTGTGCCAGCAGAGTCAATCACACAATCACTGAACTCAGCCAACTCCAGGGACCTATCTAGGAACACATTATGGAATTTTGCAGAAATAAAACTGCATATAGCCAGGGTTTTTTGACTGCAGACCTCATAACTTGCATATATTGTCTTGAGCTGAAGCATGGATGTAAAAAAGGATACCAAGAGAACAATTTAAATTAACTAAAAACAAACGCTTCTGATAATTCTAATGTTGCATGCGTGCTAACGTTAATAATTTGTGTATGCAACACAAGCTTTTACACTTTTTGTCCTTATAACTTTAATGCAAGTATCCTGCTAAATGTCCAACTCTCATCATTCTATAGTTCCACTGTCCTTACTAGTTCATCGATAGGAAGTGTAGGTTCCTCTGAGAAAAAATGGCTTACCTTTGTTTTCCACCTGGAAGTCAGAGGGTAGAAGATTGTCTTGCCGGTTGCCGAGCACAAATGCTAAGAAAGAAAGGATGAGGGCATCAAGAATGCCAATGATGCAAAGGATGTATGCCCAGCGCACAGTGCAGACTCCCAAGGTGTACTTGTCAGTCTTCTCTCCACACATGCGTTTCACCTCAGGGGAGTCCCAGCCATCGGGGTAGAGCAGACAGCCAATGGACAAGCCTGCACCTGGAAAGGAAGGCATTCAGTGACGATGTTGAAAGACGTGATTGCAACCTCAGCGTGGAATCTCCTCTCATGGGTTTGTTGTGTGATGTTTGCTGCTCAGGCTCCTGATTGGGCAAGCTACATAAATCTTCTAATAGGCAGGAATATTGGGAGAGAGACAAAGGGAGGCTCAAAGGCAAATGATGGAGTGACACTACAATATGAAGTACTTTCACCATCTTGCACCTTCTTTGACAAATGGAAGCGGCCTCTGGATAGTCCCCTATTTCTATTCTCTCTCTTTCAAAACTGGCCAGAAAGCATGATATTATCACTCACCTTGCTGTCCTTGACAAAGCCACAGTTTTAGACCAGCTTAGTGAAGGCTTGAATTAGTGCAATCACAGGCTTAATTTGGGAACTAAGGAAAGGATGTAGTCCTGGAAACTACTGTTAGTGTCAGACCTTTTCTTCCCTGATTGAATAACCACAACTCAGCCCTGTATCTGGGGCATAGGAGATCATGATATGCACCTACTTTTTGGTAATATAATGTCTAAGGTTAATACTTTATATGATTAGATGATTTCTGTAGGTATACATGCATAGACACATACAGTACATCTCACATTTTACATGGGCATATCTAGAGAATCTCTTGAGGGTAGGGGTCTTGGTACCAGGTTTATTTTGTTGTTAGATGCTGTTCTGTAACATTTGTTGCCTTGACAACATTTATTATTCCAATATAAGCATGTCAGAAGATCATGTCTGCAAAATAACCTTTGAGGACCACTTATATTTTTTCTCTATAGTTCTGTTTCAATCACTTAAATTCATGCTTTGCCACAGTTAAACATGGAAGTCACTTTCTGCAAGAAGAGCCAGCAAGAGATCCTGCCCAGTATCCAGGAGCAAATAAACCATGGGAAACTACAAGACCTCAGCTGGTACAACAGCATCTTCTCAATGGCAATTTCTGAAATGGCTGACTTTTGCCATCAAGATAACTAGATCTGGTACTGGAAGCGTTTGTAATGTGAAGTCTAAAATAAGATGCAGACTATGTAGTATGGCCATAGTGGAATACAACACATGCAGTTTTAAAAGTCTGCCTAGAACATCTATAGACCTCTCAAAAATTAACAAGTAATCCTCAAATTCATGTTCCGTCACTGGCTACATTTTACTTACAGTAAGTTATTAAGGCATTATTCTTCAGCCTGATATGTTGGGCCAACCTCCGTACATGTAGCTATTCATCAAGCTGCTGAGTATGGTGGAATTGAAATCCAACATATTCAAAGGGCATCAGGCATATTTTAGAGGTATGCAAGACAGCTTGAAATGTTTCAAATGGGAACTGTTTTACACACCTCTGGTATGTTTAACCACACAGGTATAGTATGATGCAGCTAATTTAGTACAATAGCTAATCCCAGGCTGTGTACTAGGCACTTCTATATCATCCATCTCCTTGCAGAAGCAGATCTCTTTGTTTTTAATAAAAATTAAGATTACTCATCCACCCAAAAAATGAAACAACAACTGAAAACCAAACAAAACAAGTTATTGGCAAACACATGCAGAGTCAATTAATTTATGCAAAAATGTTATCCTGTCCCTCGGCTATCATTCCCCACCTTTTCTCTTGACTGCATTTCCCTTAGTATTCCAACTTTCCCCAGGCTGCTTTTATGATGATTCTTCTCAGAACTTGCAGCTTTTGTGTAAGAAGGAGCGTGATTTGGTCTTGCTGTGTTCTACGGATGGAACGTCCTTGCTAGGAAATGGTACGAAGGCAGCCACATCTTTGAAAGCCACAGAGAAGCAGAACCCTCTTGTGGAATGGAGGAATCAAAAGAGAAGCAGACATTTCCCCAGCCCAGTAATGTCACGTACCAGTAGGGTGTTACTTTCTAAAGGAAGAGCAACAATATGTTCCAGCAGATGAGTAATGGAGATTAGTGATTTTTTTTTCTTTAAAACTATTCCCACTGCATAAATTTGAAAGTGTGGAACCATGAACAATTAGACAATTTTTAATTTTAATGTCATGGAGTTTTGCTAATTTCCAAATAATTGTCAGCCTTGCGGGGTAATCCAGACAAGAAGCACACCCAGGAGTACTAGCTCTATATTTATTGTAAGGTTACATTAACAGTATCTTGCAAGCCTCAAAGTACCCCTCCTGCCCCTCACTTTTATTCACCCCAAAACTAGGCAGGGTCCCTTTTGAGATGGTTTCACCACCCCTCCTCCTTCGGACTCAAATTTTGTTTATCAGACAGTTGTGTAGGCTGCAGCCCTTCCTCCTGTCTCCCATGGTCATTCCCACATACCATTTCAATAATTGATGAACTTTAAAACCATAGCTGCAGTTGGTTGTAAGCCGCTGCGGCCACCACCCCTTACAAATTTGTCTAACACCTACTTTTAATGCCATTATTTTATTTATTTATTAATTATTATTATTGACACATATCTTTGCTCACTTTTTAAATACAAACAAAAAGAGAGAAGGCAGATTTCTGGAAAACATTTATTAGTGGTCCAGGATGTCTGGGAGAAAGTCCTTGTCAAAGATACTGATGGGTTTTTCATTCTTTTGCTGGCTGAACTAGCTCAGCAGTCCTACATTTGCTATTATATTTTGAAGAAAAATTGCCACTATGGTACTTCACATAAAAAAGAAACTGCAGTATTGATCCTTCCCAAGTCTTGGATGGAAATATAAAGTCCATGCACTATCGTATAGTTCATATAATGTTCATATATGAACTTGTTTCAGAGGTAGCCAATAACCAAAAGACTTGTGGCCCTTGAGAGATTTTTGGAACTGGACCTCTGTCAAATTATTGGCTGAGAATTCTGGGAGTTACCATTCTTGGAATTAGGACATTAGGCTGAAGAAGCTGATCTAAACTACAGTCAGTCAAAATGCCATTATCATTCCCTAGCATAATTTTGGTTAGAAAATCAAAAGTGACACAGAATGAAAAGAGAGAATTTCATTGTACATAGCTTACAAGCCATGTTTTATGACACAGCATAATGTCTTTGTAATAAGATAGAACTATGTGCCCCCCCAGGCACAATGTACCAGAGGTAACACGGCTGCTTCTCTGGTAACTTGGAACACCGTGAAAAGAGATGGGCAAAGGTCACTTGAGGTTTATTAGTTGGATTTCCCTAGAAACTCAGGGCAGCGCACATGCCCAGGCCCCTAATTCTCTCACCCTCACAATCCTATGAGGTAGCTTGGGCTGAGAGAGAACCATCAGCCCAGTGAGCTTTTGGACTGAATGAAGATTTGAACCTGATGTCCAACACTTCAGCTACTGCACTGCACAGTCTCTTTAAACAAATTACCCAGTCAATGAACCACAAAAAAGGGGATTCAGTGAGGAAAAAAAAAATCACAAAAGCAAGGTTTTGCAAAAGTATAGGTAAGACTTGAAAAAAGGAGGATATTTTGGGTCTCACCCATCCTTGTTTGGTCACTGGACTGTTAGCCCTCTGAACTTGTCTTACCTTGTAGGTTAAGGAAAATAATGTCTCAGCCCATATTTGTACCATTTTGGACCATTAATGAGATAGTTGCTTTATTTCACTAAAGAGACAGATTTGTTAGAGAAATGTAGGGATAGATGATATTATGCGGTCAGGCCTAGGCACAATAAGACAGATGGGCAAAACCAACTTGGATGGGTAAGTTCTCTTTTTAAAAAACTCAAATATTAAAAAAGCTGTTATTTTTCCCCAAAAAGGGTTGTTAGACACTGCTCAGACAGTGACTGATACTCATCATTGCAACAGGTAAAACAGTTGAGGATAGAGTAACCAGTTAACCATAGATGTACTAATTAGAAATTACAAGCAGCTCAAAAAACATAAAGTACTTCAGCAAAAGATTTCTAGCAAAAGATTGAAGTAACTGCACTTGGTATTGCTTAAATTTAGCAACTTATTCATGCAGGTTAGATTAACAACTAAGAATTGCTTTTGATTTATGCACCATGCATGCCCAAAGCATATTTCAAGGCCGTAAAGTATTTTTCTCCTTCCACCACACTTTAAAACAATTCAAATTGCAATCAGGTATGATTTATTGTAAAAGTTCAACCCAGTATTCAGCTTTGCAACTTTAATCTGCTGGTTTTGCTTGAGGCTTTTATTTGCTCCAGTGTTTTAATAGATACTGCTTAGTATTTATTAAAGTATTACTAGTATTTAATAAATACTGCTTAAAGATATTTCTGATTTTATATTGTTAAATTCACTGTATACTAGGATAAACAAGAGTGTAAAATTTCTGCATGGGAAATACTGTATCTCTAACAAAACATAGTTCAAGGCTTAGTCTAGAAATAAATTTGTGGTTAGATTTTTGCCCCACTGAAGTATGACTTCTCTCCAGAACTGGTCTCACTGCTATACTTCTTGGATGAGTGCAGTAAGAGAGATCTGCAACCTGTCCGAATCACTGATACTATTACAGTTTAACATAAAAAGTAGAAAGATGCAGACAAAATTTCTGTTCTTGAAAAAAAATGGACAAGCACAAGATTTTGAGAATTGCTTTTCTTACCATTTAGTTTATGATTATGTGATATTCCTGAAAGAGCTCAAGAACTATAAAATTATTTTTTACTTCTGTTGCCCAGAAAAATATTAGATAATCCTTTCCCTTACTAAAAGGCCAATTATTTGCTATGGCATTGAAAGGAGAGTCTGTCCTGCATTCAAGAAGAAAAGATTTTAAAATATCTAATCATTCCCTTTCTTTGCTTACCAAGCTTTCACCTGTAGCTGTTCGCATATAGGTAGTCCTCGCTTAATGACTACCCTGTTTAGCCACTGTTTTAAGTTACAACAGTGCAGAAAAAATAACTTTACGACTGATCCTCACACTTATGACCATCGCAGCATCCCACAGTCACACAATGTGATGGAATGGTGTTATGAAGGCCACGCTCAGGGAGATAAGCATTTCCTTAGCCTTCAACAGGAGCGTGGGAAGTTTAAGAAGATGAGACTGGCACCACCCTAAGGAATTCACGGTGTTGTGGCTTGCTGGCTTGGGAACTTAGGTTCAGTCTGGAGAGATTTCTGTCTTGGGGGTGGAAGTTAATAAATGCAACAGAACTGTATTGCACTGTCTCGTGGAGTTCTTTGGGCTGAACCTGACATCAGTCTCTCCAGGCTGAACCTACGTTCCCAAGCCAGCAAGCCACAACACCGTGAATTCCTTAGGGTGGTGCCAGTCTCATCTTCTTAAACTTCCCATGCTCCTGTTGAGGGCTAAGGAAATCTCCCTATCTCCCTGAGCATGGCCTTCATAACACCATTCCATCACACACAATTGCCATTTGCGTGTTTCACAGCCAGCTTCTGAGAAGCAGAGTCAATGGAGAAGCCAGCAGTAAAATCACAAGTCATGGTCACGTGATGTCTTGCTTAACGACTCTGTCGTTTAATGATGGAGTTGCCGGTCCCAATTGTGGCCATTAAGTGAGGACTATCTGTATTTTAAAATGTAGATTTAAACAGCCAGGGATTTATATGGAAATATGTTGAGGTTTCCAAGGTGCTGGATTTGTAGTCAGTATAACACATTATTATTATTATTATTATTAATATCATTATTATTATTATTGTTATTATTATTATTTTAAGAAAAAGCTTTTACACCCCTGTACTCCCCTGTCACTTAGGATCTTTACAGTCCTCCAGCATTTGTGCTTTTCAGCCAATATGGGTTAATCAGAAGCCTTTTCAAGCCTCTTAAGTTATTTATGTTTGAGGCCAGCTGGAATTACAGCTTTCTCTAATGCTGTGTCTATCCTTACGGCTTATTTAAAATGCTACTGTTAAACCTGTTGCCATGCCGCTAGACTTACTTTAACCTCTCTTTCACTCAATGCATTTCTATTTGCTGAAGAAGCCTCTGCAGATAATGTAACAATGCTTTATCCACCAGCATGAATATTTGAAAAAGGTTTCAAAGATCATTACTGGCTTTCAACATTTTCTTGCCTGAAGATCACATTGCCTTCCTCAGGACTATCTCACTGTGGAAAAACTGCAAAGAATTTTGTTCATCTCAGACATTTCCATTACAGGCAGGGCTTAATTAGCTCACACATATTAAACAGGATATTCTAGGCAGAACAGAAAGTCATTACCTAATCCATGCCCTATTTTGTATGTAATTTTTAGAAGATGGAAAGCCAGAGTGTATTTCATCAAACAAAAGATGTTCTTGCTTTACATAACATTAAATAGTGTGGCTCATTTATTTCTGGGGAACGGGGATGAGGAGGCAATTATGGTTTAAAAAAAAACTTTGCCACTAATAATGAAAACTTATAAATCAACAGATAGAACGTAGGATTTATTTCATTGTGAGTTTGTCTATATACTTTTTTTCCCCCAAATTGCATTATTTAATGTTGGCTCTATAATCTTGTATGTGTTTGGTATGTGTTCTGACTTGCAATGCTTGCTAACCTCAGTTATCCTTCAATATTATTTTTCTTTGTATAATATTGTTAACAAATACAGAAATACTGTATGTGATTTTACATGTAAAGCATCCCCATTAAAACGATGGGACCTTAAGTCCCAATATTTTTGGTGAATCTATTCTAATTATGGCTATGTTTGAATCCAACCCACTATTTATGTGAATTACTAAAACCTAATGCTTATATTCTTTTGATATTAAATATTGCAATAGTATACCTTACTTTTATCACAGCCTTCCCATGGCCACACTAGTGGGGAACGATAGGAATTCAGATAGTCTAACATATCTGAAAGGCATCAGCTGATGGGTGGCCATTGTATTGTTAGTTTTGCTCTCATGAAACTCAATTTCACCCTGTTTTTCTTCCTCTTAGGCAGCAGCTATCTTGATCAATTTCTGGCTTCTCTCGTTTAAAAAAGGAAATACAAACAGAAACTCAGTTTTGCTATGGCCTCAGATTTGCTAGCTGCTAATATCCTGTATAAAGCCTCACCTTTTTCATCAAAAAGAAGCAACTTCCTTAAAACACACGTCTCCTCCCTAAGCAACCTTCAACCTAGCTGTCCAAAAGCATTGATGATGGAGTGTTGGTCATATCCAGCACGGCTCCTCTTGTGTTCTCCTTGCCTGTTCCTGGTTTCTTAGTTATTTTTAAAATAATATCTCCTTGTATATAGTCATTTCATTATTACATCTTACCTTTTCACCAAAGAGAATGCTTGTGGCGACCACAAAAAAGCAGATTAAAAAAAGAAAACATTAAAACATAACTTCATTTTTTTTAAAAAAAATCAAATAATCAGAAAAAGTGCATCAATTGCTTGTTTTTGAAGTAGATTGTACTCTCTTAAGTGCCACTGTATATCACTTAACAGAGTACAATCTAATTCAGGAACATTGTAAATGAACTAAACTCACTGAAATAAACACATTGCCGGCTGACAAGGGAACTAAAGGAATGGAATACTTTGACTTCCATGACAGGGAGTTCTAAACCTGGGGCACATTCAGGAAGAAGCATCTTTCTTCTTGTATTCCTACACACACATTTACTTTTTAAATTGTTGGGATCTGCATTGTGGACTTGAGGCCAAAAGAAAGGGTAGATATTCATATAGTATTTTCTGCAGTTTTCTTAAAGTAGAATATGGTGATTTGTTTTTGACAATCACTTTCGTTTCTTATTCTCGTGCCTTCCGATATTCCTTATCTGTTTAGTTGTGAACTATTTGAGCATGGGTCTATTTTTTAATTTGTCCAGATTTTGTTTTAAAACAGAGTTAGAAATGTTCTATACAGTCCCTCAAACATTTTATAACTAATACCATGCTGCTAAAGTTTCATAGTACAAAAGGTTGTTCAAGGCAGTTAACTTAGTAAGATTTCATATACCCATCAGACTGGCTTAAGGTTTGAAAATACAATATTTTTAAAATTACGAAGTGAGCAAAACTGTATATTTTATAGATATTTGTCTTTGACTACTTGGTTATCTTAATGTAGAATTCAATGTGATTTAACTTAATCACTACCCTATAATTGCTCATCTTGTAAAGTTTGTAAAGTGATTTTTAAAACAGATATTGCTACTAATTTTTTAGGCATAATGTCAGCCTGAGCTAATACCTACTCCAAGATACGTAACTGATGACAAAAATAAGCTAATTGAACGCTTCATATATTATGTATTTCACATCTGTAAAAATATTAACTGTGAATAGTACAAAGAAATATGAAGTTGCAAACACAGAAATCATACAACTATGCAAGTAACTAAGACTGTTTGTGGTCCTCTTTGGGCATATACCCTGTAACAAAGTTGATTTTGTCTTCACGATACATACACACCCACACCCATACCCACACAATGGAAAGGATTGCATCAAGAAGAAACTTTGCAGTACCACCAATCCATTTTGCTTTAACATTATTAGGAGTGATGCCAATGGAACTTCAGTCCAAATGGCAGATTGATATTCACTTTAAATAGTGAATTAAATTTGCCTCTTCCGCTGCAAATTTGGGACATAGAACAAAGAGATTATGATGTCCTCAAGCATAATATACTTGAGCACGAATCTCCTAGCATACTGAAGCAATGTTTAGTGGAGTGTCTTAATCTATCCCCTGGGTTCCCTATGTCCAACTCACATGCTGCCAGTTGCATCCAAGCACACACTTTGTAGACAGTGGCTGCATTGCAGAAGAAGAAGAGGCTGAAGCAGAGGATGCAGCCAATGATAAGGAATGTAGAAATGCCCACAAAAAACATGGCTGTTTTGAAAGCACTTGAGGGGATGGTGCCAAAGTCCAGCGGGCTGCCCTTGCAGATGAGTTCACCCGTAAGGGCATTTCCAATGCAATAGGAGTAGAGGCCAAAATAACCAGCTTGTGGAGTGTCAATGCTGTCCCCAATCCAATAGGGCTGGATGAAAGTTACCACCATGATAACAGCAAAACAGAGGGTGAACAGTGCCCACAGGACTCCCATGGCTCGAGCATTCCTCACATAGTTGGTGTGGTAGATCTTTGCTGCTTCCTGTGCTGGCAGCATCTTTGCCATAGCTTCACTGAGGACTGGTTATGTCATGTAAGACACATCTTGAGGTCCAGGGTCAAATAGAAAATGGATGTCCTCTTACCCCAGGAACTCTAATGAGGAGCAGCATTCAGGGAAGCTGAATCCAAGGAAGAGGAGCTGCAAGCCTGGCTTTCCACTTCACTGACAGATCAGGGTTCTTTGAGGCAGCTCTTGCCTTTTCTGTGACCATTTGCCCCAGCCTCAGATGCTCAGATGACCATTTGCCAGAAGGGTGATTTGTTTCCATGGTGAACAGCTCAGTGGAAGGTGCTGGAGCCTGAAGGGTGCTTAGCCTTAGTTGCTGCTGCTGCTCCTCCTCTCCCAGCACCCTACATATCTGGTGCTTTCTAAGTAGCTGGCATTCCTCCTTCTCAAGGGAATGTCCCTCCTGCTTCCACAAGCAGTGGAGAAGAGGAATTTCTGCAGCTTCCTCTCCTGTCTTATTTCTGAGCTCTGTTTCAGCACCACAGACAGCGATTGGCAGAGAGATCCAGGAAGCACAACAAGAACAGTGAACAGAACGGGAGACAGTGTTTCCCATTAATTGGAGGGACACATCAGAGGGCAGGCAAGGACTGCCTTGACCAAGATAGATGGGGATTAATCAACCATCCCCATTTCAAATTAAATATTAGCAATTGTAGCTTGGAAAATAATATGCTCCTGGACAGGACATATAAATCTTGTTGAATATAGAGTTAACATAAAGGCACATTGTTTTCATCCTACAAAAGAGAGCAAGATGGCAATTTGTGCATCATCAAGGATGACCTGAGTGTTCCAGGTATTGACTTAAAGGCTGGATTCGCAAATCACACTAAGCCATTATGTGGTTGGGTAGTTCTGACTATAAAAGTTTCCAAACTGTATAGTTAGTCCACTATATTTTATGACTTAGCATATTGTGCATCTCTGCTAATAGTGGCTTATTCAACAAACCATAGGCAAGTAAATCATGGTTTAGTGTGATGTGTGAAAGTTGGCATTTCTATAGTATATTATCTCTGGGTTATCCTTCCCTAGTCAGATCCCCTACAGATGTGATGAGCTACACTCTCAAAATAGTATGGAGCTGACAAAGGCTACAGTAGACTATGTGGTTCCAGTAAGTACCATATGGTGATTGCAGGATGCGGAACTCACAAAACAACCAAAACTTACCATATCAACATTAAAAATACTTCCAGAATTTTTGCAACTTTACATAAAGTATGGTTATATGTTGAAATATTAACACAACCCATTCACCACAGAGATCTATTCAGCCTGCATTTACCACTATGCCTGTTTTTTTATGGAACAAAAGGGACTCATCAAAGCAAAATATCTATTCTTCCATCCAAACTAATGAAATCCACCCCTGAAGTTCATCTTTTCCCGGACAAGATCTTTTTATATATGTATGCAGGTTCACCTATATATTTATTTATGTTCACACTAGTCATAGCCCAATTATATTGCAAATGCTTATAGGTAGATTTGGTTCCCTAAAAAAATCCTGCATCAAAGAGCATTTCAATTATGCTTTCAGAGCTTGGTGAAGTTCTTGCCGGAGCTTGGAGACCTTGGAGAGTTTCTTATCTGAGATCCTAGAAAGCTTCTCTAAATCAAGTATATAATATACTATTGGACAATATTCATCAGTATAATACCCATTACACTGATGGACAACATTCTGAAACAGGCCAATCTTCTCTAGCCAATTATTATCCATATATGTTGAACTTAAAATTGCAAAATCCATATCAGGAGGCTCCAGATTGGGGAATACAGTATAAACTGCCAGCAGAAATAGTGTAATTCAAATTCAAACTGGAACATTTAAGCAGCAGCAGCACATTTTCATTACTAATTTATCTGTCACATTTGCTTCTGTCGCACTCTTCTTCCATAGCAACTTACAGGTCACATTAAAATATGGTTTTTAAAAAATCACAAGAAGCAAGGTCTTCAAGATTCATTCTATGTGGCAGGTAAGAGTAGAGGGTCCTTAGGCAGAAAGAAATAGTCTGATGGAATCAGACCTTCTGCTTAGTGTTATTCTTGTCTGCCTTTTTCCCACATGACAAATACCCTACAGGACTGGAAAAAGCACAGTTGGAGCAGGCCCCGATGCCACCTCTCCTACTTCTACATTTGCTTCAAAAACAATAATACAGCTTCTTTTTATCTCTCCTTTCTTTACAGTGTCAACATTTAGAACCTGAATATGTCTACATATAAGGAGGACTTACCCATGGGGGAGACAGGCCAGCAGGTAGACACACATAGGAATATTTGACATGACTGAAATATGCACCTGCTATTTGGAACTCCCCAAGAATATTTTTGATGTTCATTTTTGTATGCTCAGTGATCCTTTTTCGTTGGAAGACAATGAAGGAGTCAGTTCCTCCTCTATCAAATTTGTACAAATGTGATTGGCAATTTCTAAGATGGTCTCTTGTTGCTGGACTACCATTGGCATTTGAGATTCTTTGCAGTGAACTTCTGAGAAGCCAATCAGTTCCAGTCCAACTGGAAAGCATTGCTGGAAGCTCAGTGAAAGGGACTGTACACAACCTCATGAGCTGGTTGAAGACATAAAAGGACAGCCACCTCAACCTGATACTCACCAAATGTATTGGGACAGGAATGGAAGCAAGTTGGCTAAAAAATGGAAAATGTAAAACAAGAAGAACATGTAGATAATAGCATAAGGAGTATCCAGACAGTTTTGGAAAAATCTGCAATAAATTCTGGCTGAGCTGATGAGTTGGCATGATTCCCTCATGGTCTCAAGCTGGTGGAAAACAGTTCTTATCTGCTCTCAGTGTAAATATATTTAGGCTGTTGCAGGTGCAAGGAATCTTCTTGAAGAACAAACGTGTGCATGTGTATGATATCACCCGGCTTAGATATTTATTATTCCTAATGAATTACATGAAAATTATTTAAACAAATATGCATACAGGAATCATATATATTCTGTTCATATTTTCTCTTAAGTCCCTTTTCTCTTGCAGAGAAATGCCCAGTGTTCATTGTTAAAATAAAGTCAGCTTAACCCTTGCTCAAGTGTTTGGTTTTTCCCTGGAAAGACTACTTATTTCCTGACATAGCTCCCATGGTTCCCAGTCAGGATCAGGTTAGAATAGGCAGTATTACATGTCTAAACTGAGAATAATAATTCTGATAGAAATTATCAACATGTACCTCACTGGCTGATTAGGTCCAGCATTGCATATCACACATTTAGATCCTGAGAAAGTTCCAGTAGGCCACATCTGTTGTTGACTCAAGGTAGTTTCTTGTTTCAGGCAACCTGGCATACAACTCTGAGAAAGAACATGTTTTTCACACATGTTGTTATAGCAGGCTTTTTTCCACTAAACTCTGCTGAACTTTCTATATCAGCTTTCCCTGATGCAGCCCCTAATAATAGACAGGAAACAATTCTTATCACTCTCAGCCAGCATTACTATGCTGCCCACCTATAGTGGTCTTCAATCTATCCAGAAGCTCCAGACTGGGGAAAGTTATGCTACATGAAAGTATTCTGAAATGAATGATGGGGAAAACATTTCTAGGGTTCTCTGTTCCTTTTTAAATAAGCCCACTAGGAAACTAAGAAAAGAGGTTTATCTTTGCTATAGTTATTTTTGCTTCATCAAAATAGCTCTATAACTTTATCAGTTCATCAAAGCTATTGATGAAAGGACCAGAAAACTGCCAATGAACTGATCTAGACCACACATCATACTAAACCGATAGGGAAGAAGCTTCAACATTACACTACAGCACAAACCATGATTTTCCACTCCAATGTCTGGGTCCACAGACACATTAAGCCAAACCCTAACAAGCAGTGTTATGGTTAACTGCAATGTCTAAGCCCCATCAGAACTGTTCACATACAGAAAATAAGAGAGAAATAATGGACCTAAATGGAACCTGTTCTTTCCTATGTTTGAGCGAAGTTTCTCTGAGTTGCACAGAAAACTGATATGCTGGGCAGAGATGGGAAAATGCAAGAAAGGCAGGAATTACATATCATATACCATGGTTTGTTGAACATATCACAGTTGTTAAATTAGCATATAACACTGGGCTTTGAATCCTGTTTTCCAATCAATGGCTGGGTTCACAGAACATTGTAAGCTAAACTCAAACAGATCACAATATGGGCTACCAGAGTGTATGAACCTATCAATGTGATGACTGCCTTGCTCATGTTGATGGCCCTGAAGCTCTGAACTTTGCAGGTTTCAAAAAACAAGCCTCACTGAGCCAAAAAGGACTTCCTCTAAACTTAGTATACCAGGATTTGTAGACTACAGGTCTTCTATATTTTGTTGCTTTTTGTCTTTTTTTTTTTTAGTGAGGAGTCCTTGGTGCCCTCTGAGCTTGATTATTTTCTTGCAAATCTTTCATTACCCGGCTAGGTAACATCTTCAGTGCAAGAAGGGAGTGGGGTTTGCTCTCTGTTTATATACAGTGGCTTGCCCTGCCAGTGTGGGTGGGGGTGTGGGCTTTTTGTTTTGGTTTTCTTGGTAGTTCCTTGATTGGGGTATTGTTTACTGCTTGATTCTTTGTCTGATGTTAATCTTGGTGTTAATCTCTGTTTTTATGGGTGATGATTGATGGTGAGGAGATGTTCTGGTCTTCTGTTTTCTTTTTATTGTCTCTTTTGAATCGTGTGTACAAACTATTCAAGGAATTACCAAAAAAAAACCCCACACTCCCACCAACACTGGCAGGGCAAGCCACTGTATATAAACAGAGAGCAAACCCCACTCCAGTCCAGCACTGAAGATGTTACCTAGCCGGGTAATGAAACATTTGCAAGAAAACAACCAAGCTCAGAGAACCCCAAGGACTCCACAGTTCAACCCTGAGCTACATATATTCTCGTCTATTTTTTCTTTTTTTTGTAGTCTCATATTTCTTTCCAAATCAAGTTTTGCTATCACTATGACATGTATTCATATGAGATGTATCCATTGGAAGGAAGGATTCATGTGACTTTGACAAAGGGCTTTATAAACGGCAACTTCCAGAGAGGTCTGGACTCTCATCCTCCTAAGAGCTCAAATCAACTCACTGGCTGCCCAGAATCAATGGACAGAGTTTGGATTTTGTTACTGCTGACACTCGCCTTGGCAGAGTCCTCTGTTAATCCAAGAGGACTGGTTTGGAACTTAGTAAGTGAATATGGTATAACCTTGTGTTAATCCTTCCAGGATTATCTTCTTTTGTGTTTGGAGATGTATAGGGTTGGGGATCATGTGCTCTTGTCCCATTCTTTTCTTTAAAACAGTATGTTAGCATATGATTCGACTGATCATTTATATCCGAGATGCAATCAGTCTAGGAGACTATGTAGATCAGAACATAATCATGGATCTATGGAATTTAATGGGCATCAAAGTACCTGTGGAATGATTATACAGTTGGTGTCAGCCAACGTAACCTGGTTATTACTGAACGCACTAACATTTGTTTTACGGAAAATGTAGCACTGAAGCTAAAGAAACATGATGCCTGGTCTTTCACGAAAGGACAAACATGAAAAAACGAAAAGAATGGCCAAATTAATGAACTAACCATCTTGCTTCACGCATCTGATCTTTGTTTTCCCTCTAGAAAAACGGGGAGCTGTGTTTGCACAGCCAACAGTGCAACAGCCGCTGCTGTCACCGCACCGATGGATTGAGTTTTGCTCGCTGCGCAGACAAAGCAGCTGAAAACCAAAAGTGTTCCCCAAAGGTGGATGTCATTTCTTTTAACTTCAGATGCCAGTCATGAGAGAATCAGAGAGGCACCTTCTGTTCAGCCTGATGACAATTAAATGTTCAACTAGCAGCACAGAAAATGACTTTAAAGTTACAGTGATACGTCATCCTTGAGTAAAATAAGCCTTATGAGATAATAGCATGCACTGAACTGTTGACATGATTATTGTAGGAAAACGAATATTTTAAAAGTGAGAAACATCTGTATGGAGAAACATCTGTAAGCAGATTCATAGCTAGTCTATGTCCCAGGCTAACATCTCGATTTACTGGACCTCGGGAAAAATGCACAAGATTAGGGAGAGGTTAATATAAGTCATGGAAAACTATATTCACTGCCTGGGGCTAACGCTCTGTATCTTTCTATTTCTTGCAGAGTCTATATGGAGTTTACTACAAGTGTCCTTGTGAGAAAGGCTTAGTCTGTGATGTTGACCAGACCATCGTGGGAAGTATTATCAACTCTGACTTCGGCATTTGCAAGGACCCATCAAATACAATCAGCAGTGAATAAGAAAGAAAGAAAAAATTATGGTGGATAGATTTACCCCAGATCCTTTAAATAGCCAAGCAGCTATTATTACTTTCCTGACAAAACAAATTCCTGTGCTTTTACATACTGCGCCAAACCAACTTGCAATTTGTTTACTTAAACTTCAGTTAGGTTCAAACATTTTTCTCATCCACCCTACCCAAAATAAGACCTTGCCGTAGACTTTTTGTATATTTGGAATTGTATCAGCAAGTGATAATATCTGGCTGACTATGGTTAGGCTTGGAACCAAACCCAGGATGGGGCTGCTAGTGCTTGGAGTAGAGACCACTAGGTAATATTGCCCTGGCTGTAGGCTAGACTGAGAAGTTGAAGCAATATCCTGACAAAGTACTTGCACAAAGAGGTGTGAAGATATACTTTCAAAATGTATGTAGAACCTGTTATTGCTAGGCTTTTTGCTGCAAAGAAAACTTACCATAATCAGCAAAGGATTTTGGGGGGGGGGATTAAGATTGTGGTTCCCACTCCATTCTGGTGGTCTAGCAATGTAATGGACTCTAATATCTTCTCCCTAAGGAGCTTCCCAATTTATCTTCACAACAGCAATGCGAGGCCAGCTGGGGTGAGGGATAGCAAGTGATTAGGTCAAAAACAAAATCATGGCTGACTGGAGTGTCCAGATGCAAGGTACAGTTCAAAGGTATCACTAATATCTCCTCCAAATCAAGCTGGCCCCTGGTGGTTTCATGGACAGGTCTATGCATGTTTCTTTGCAGCAACATGAAGAAGTTTGCTATTGTCTTCTTTGGGATATTTTTTCAACTTCCCAGCCTAGTTGACAGCTTTGGTATGATCCGCAGGAGTAGTGACCCTGCTTAGCTTCCAAGACCGGACAAGATCTCCAACGACCACCGTGTCAAACACGCAGGACTAAACTCAATGACCATATATTTACCACAAACCAGTATTGGCTGTCTATCTACCTGCACTTCACTGTTTATATTTGTCTTATCTATTTCCTATATTCTTAGGAAAATATGGAATGAAAAAAGAAAAAAATAGCATGGACCAGAACTGTCTGCCCCAAATCTCCTCTTTGATGAAGCCTATCTTTATATCTTTATAATGAGCCAGGCCCTTACATTTCCTCTGCACTCTTTTCACTCTGATCATGCATCTCTCTGCTTTCCCACTGCTCTGCTCTATCTTCCAGCAGGTTAATATTCAGTATATACAGGCTATAGCAAAGGTCAGGCCCCACAGGCCAACCCAGTATGGTTTGTTTCCAGAGAAAATGTCCTTATATTAGGGACGTTCAAAGGTCATACATCAAACGAGTAAGGTCGGGCTTAGAAGAAAACAGCAACCCATTTGGACATTTAATAAAATGTATACAATAAATTGTCGATGGGGCCTGACTTTTGGTATGCCCTCTGTGCCCGCCTGCCCGTCCATCTACCACCTCCTTCCCTACCTATCTATCTACCACAACGTGTCCTAGTTTGAGTCATTTGAAGTTGCCGTTCTGAGCTGTTCTATCTTTTGTGGATGACGTCTGGATGAGAATTAATAAAAGTATCAAATGCTTTTCAGTTCTTCATGATTGATCGCACATATCTCTAACACACTGTATTATTTCTGGCGTCAATTTCATTTTAAATTACCTGCCGCTCTCAGTCATGTTTAATTGGGATGATGTAAAAGCCAGAATGAAACTTCCTAGGGGTCATTCTGGACGGCTTCATTTTGGCTTTCACATCATCCCAATTAATCATGACAGAGAGTGGCAGGTGATGCTTAGAAGTAACTTAATTAAAAAGAGTTATAAGAGTAATATATAGATAGACAATAGCTGACATATGCTAAATCATGGTTTGTTTAATCGTAGTTGTCAAATAAGCTACAGTGGCTTGGTTCACACATAAAGCAAAGATCTAAACCATACTCTCCAAACCACAATGGCCGACTTCATACTATGCACTAAGCAAAAGCTGAACAAGCAGCTTGAGGGGCAGTCCAGGCAAAGGGAAGGCAGAGGGAATGCCAGGAGAAGTGGACAAAGAGACGAGTGGGGCTGGCAGCACTTCTGCGCTTGATCTCCAAAGGATGGGCTGAAGCACGCAGGGGTGTGAATGTCACACCTGCCTTAGCATCTTAAAGCAGCCGTGCCCTTCCCTGAATTATGACCGAATGGGAAACCCTGTACAGCCTAAAGGCTCACGGCTCTTCTTTTGGAAGGGATATCTGGGAATTTCTGAAACCAAAGCACATTCTTCAGAAGGACACAAAGATCGGCTCTAAATCAGAAGACGAGCAAGTCAACAAATCCCTTAACTCAGAAACTAAGGAGCCCCCTGTGAAAGACCCGTCTCCATCCTGAGTTCTACTCATTCTGAAAAGGTACTACTGAAGGGCAAGATATTCACTGTTGAAACGGAATGAAATGCAGCAAAAACCACAGCACTCACAGCATGAAGCGGTACTGAAATAGGGTTTTCTTCAACAGGTAATATACATTCATTCCAATTAACATATGTAATCACTGCTGGATAATGGGTTGAGAGTAAACCCTTCAACTATTTTCCGGTGTTTATTCTTTAATCTGTCCAACTTTCAAATTTTCCAAGGTTGCTAATAATTCCTCCTCCTATGTAAGGGATACCATTTGGGCTACTTAATATGGCATGCACTCTCTGAACATTGGAAACAGAAGGAAGAAGTTATTAGAACCCATTAGATTGCTAGACCACCAGAATGGAGTGGGAATGAGCCCCCCACCCGAAAAATGAACCACTTAATCCAAAGACAATTATGCTGGCTGGGGAATTCTGGGAGTTGAAGTCCAGACCTCATAAAATTGCTGAGGTTGAGAAACACTGGGATAGGCCAATGATCTGCCTTAGCAAAAGACAGTTTTGATGCATTAATGTTTTGTCAAAATATAACTGTGCTTAGTTTTTCTCCCTGCTCAAAATTCCAAGCCCGCAGAAGAACACGTAGCTTGAAAGTTTGCTCCCAGCTTCTGAACACACTCATTGACCCTCCACTATTTACTACAGGTTTTGTTTCTGTTTTGGCAGCAAAAAGCCTACCAATAACAGGCTTCTATAGCCAGTATTTTTTAAAGATGCATCTTCTCACCTGTTTGTGCAAATACAAGTTCTCAAGTTTCCTAGCACCACCAATCTGTGCTATACACATATCAGAAAAGGATGTTTTGTTGGTGGCTGAGAAAAGTAGATCAAGAAATAGTTCACAAAAGAGATAACTTTCATGCAGTGCAGTACCCAAGTTACCCATGTTGATTATACTTGCTAATTTAGTCCTATTGCAAGGGGTATTAACGGAATGGCTTCCATGGGTCTGATTCATAACCCTTCTGTCTGAGAATAGTCTTGTTTGTTGTTGTTTAGTCGTTAAGTCGTGTCCGACTCTTCGTGACCCCATGAACCATATTGCGCCAGGCCTTCCTGTCCTTCACTGCCTCCCTGAGTTTGCTCAGTTTCATGCTCATTGCTTCAGTGATGCTATCTAACCATCTCATCCTCTGCCGTCCTCTTCTCCTTTTGCCTTCAATCTTTCCCAGCATCAGGGTCTTCTCCAAAGAGATCTCTCTTCGCATTAGGTGACCAAAATATCTGAGCTTGAGCTTCATTATCGATCCTTCCAATGAGCAATCAGGGTTGATTTCCTTTAAGATTGACTGGTTTGACCTCCTAGCAGTCCAGGGGACTCTCAAGCGTCTTCTCCAGCACCACAGTTCAAAGGCATCAATTCTTCAGCGCTCGGCCTTTTTATGGTCCAGCTCTCACAGCCATACATTACTACTGGAAAAACCATAGCTTTGACTATGCGGATCTTTGTCAGCAAGGTGACGTCTCTGCTTTTTAATATGCTATCTAGGCTTGCCATAGCTTTCCTCCCAAGGAGCAAGCGTCTTTTAATTTCATGGCTGCAGTCTCTGTCTGCGGTGATCTTGGAGCCCAAATAAATGAAGTCTGTTACTGCTTCCATTTCTACCCCTTCTATTTGCCAGGAATTGATGGGTCCAGATGCCATGATCTTAGTTTTTTTAATGTTGAGTTTCAAGCCAGCTTTTGCACTCTCCTCTTTCACCCTCATCAAGAGGCTCTTTAGTTCTTCTTCACTTTCTGCCATTAGGGTGGTATCGTCCGCATATCTGAGGTTGTTGATGATTCTCCCTGCAATCTTGATTCCGGCTTGTGATTCTTCCAGCCTGGCATTTCTCATGATGTACTCTGCATATAGGTTAAATAAGCAGGGTGACAGTATACAGCCTTGTCGTACACCTTTCCCTATTTTGAACCAATCGGTTGTTCCATGACCGGTTCTAACTGTTGCTTCTTGGCCCGCATACAGATTTCTCAGGAGACAGGTAAGGTGGTCTGGTACTCCCATCTCTTTAAGAATTTGCCACAGTTTGTTGTGATCCACACAATCAAAGGCTTTTGCATAGTCAATGAAGCAGAAGTAGATATTTTTCTGGAACTCTCGTGCTTTCTCCATGATCCAGCGAATGTTGGCAATTTGATCTCTAGTTCCTCTGCCTCTTCGAAACCCAGCTTGTACATCCGGTAGTTCTCGGTTCATGTATTGCTGAAGCCTAGCTTGTAGGATTTTGAGCATAACCTTGCTAGCATGTGAAATGAGTGCAACTGTGCGATAGTTTGAGCATTCTTTGGCGTTGCCCTTCTTTGGAATTGGAACATAAACTGACCTTTTCCAATCCCGTGGCCACTGTTGCGTTTTCCAAACTTGCTGGCATATTGAGTGCAGCACTTTAACACCATCGTCTTTTAGTATTTTAAATAACTCAGCTGGAATACTGTCATCTCCACTAGCTTTGTTGTTAGCAATGCTTCCTAAGGCCCACTTGACTTCACTCTCTAGGATGTCTGGCTCAAGGTCAGTGATCACACCAGCGTGGACATCAGGGACATTAAGATCTTTCTTGTATAGTTCTTCTGTGTATTCTTGCCACCTCTTCTTAATCTCTTCTGCTTCTGTTAGGTCCCTGCCTTTTTTGTCCTTTATCATGCCCATCTTTGCACTAAACGTTCCTTTCATATCTCCAATTTTTTTGTAGAGATCTCTAGTCTTCCCCATTCTATTGTTTTCCTCAATTTCTTTGCATTGTTCATTTAAGAAGGCCTTCTTATCTCTCCTTGCTATTCTCTGGAAATCTGCATTCAGTTGCTTATATCTTTCCCTTTCACCCTTGCTTTTCACATTCCTTCTTTCCACAGCTATTTGTAAAGCCTCATCAGACAGCCATTTTGCTTTCTTGCATTTCTTTTTCTTTGGGATGGTTTTAGTTGCTGCCTCCTGTACAATGTTACGGACCTCCGTCCATAGTTCTTCAGGCACTCTGTCTACCAAATCTAATCCTCTAAATCTATTCATCACCTTCACTGTGTACTCACAAGGAATATGATCTAAGTCATACCTGAGTGGTCTAGTGGTTTTCCCTACATTCTTCAATTTAAGCCTAAATTTTGCAGTAAGAAGCTCATGATCTGAGCCACAGTCAGCTCCTGGTCTTGTTTTTGCTGTCTGTACAGAGCTTCTCCATCTTTGGCTGCAAAGTATATAATCAATCTGGTTTCGGTATTGACCATCTGGTGATGTCCATGTGTAGAGTCGTCTCTTGTGTTGTTGGAAAAGAGTGTTTGCTATGACTAGCTTGTTCTCTTGACAGAACTCTATTAGCCTTTGCCCTGCTTCATTTTGTACTCCAAGGCCAAACTTGCCTGTTATTCCGATTACTCCTTGACTTCCTACTTTAGCATTCCAATCCCCTATGATGAAAAGGACATCTTTTTTTGGTGCTAGTTCTAGAAGGTGTTGTAGGTCTTCATAGAAGCGGTCAACTTCAGCTTCTTCAGCATCAGTGGTTGGGGCATAGACTTGGATGACTGTGATATTGAATGGTTTGCCTTGGATACGCACTGAGATCATTCTGTCGTTTTTGAGGTTGTACCCCATTACTGCCTTTCCCACTCTCTTATTGACTATGAGTGCAACTCCATTTCTTCTAAGGGTTTCTTGCCCACAGCAGTAGATATAATGGTCACCCAAATTAAATTCACCCATTCCCGTCCATTTCAGTTCACTGATTCCCAAGATGTCGATGTTCAATCTTGTCATCTCATGTTTGACCACATCCAGCTTGCCTTGGTTCATAGATCTTACATTCCAGGTACCTATACAATATTGTTCTTTACAGCATCGGACCTTCTTTTCGCTTCCAGATACATCCACAGCTGAACGTCCTTTCGGCTTTGGCCCAGCCGCTTCACTCTTTCTGGAGCTACTTGGAATTGCCCTCCGCTCTTCCCCAGTAGCATATTGGACACCTTCCGACCTGAGGGGCTCATCTTCCGGTGTCATATCTTTTAGCCTTTTAACATTGTCCATGGGGTTTTCTTGGCAAGGATACTGGAGTGGGTTGCCATTTCCTTCTCCAGTGGACCACATTTTGTCAGAACTCTCTGTCATGGCCTGTCCGTCTTGGGTGGCCCTGCACGGTATAGCTCATGGCTTCACTGAGTTACACAAGCCCCTTCACCACGACAAGGCAGTGATCCATGAAGGGGGAGAATAGTCTAGACCTAGGGAAAAGTCAGTTGACCCAGGAAAGGAAAAAAACCGAGATAGCTGAAAAGCTCCCTGATCTGGATGATTAGCCCAAATCTCTACTTCTAAAATCAGCATTTTCTTTATCAGTCTGAAGGCTCATACATCCTTTCATCACAATGTTCTAAGGAAATCAACTTGACCTAAACTGGCATACAGAATGAGATAACTACATCAGACATCAAAATGTTTTCAGAAATGGAGGCCAAGGCTTTAATGGGAATGAAGACTCAAGAAGGGCTTCTGGGCATGTAGCCATGACCAAGAAAGGTGGCAAGAAAAACAACAGAGATCAAAGAGAAGGCAGAACAACAGCTTGGGAGTTAGGAATAACAAATATAACTAAAATAAAATCTCCACCGAGTGGAATCTTGAGGACTCCATGGATGCAACTATTTCTTGCCTTGGAACTAATGGGAAAGAGCTTTACCACCACCATTTCCAAGGCTGGGAGGTCTTGGTTCCGCTCGAGCTCAGAATTCTCCATAGCAGAAGAAAGCCCAGTATGGCTTGTATCTGTTCTTTTTCTACTGATGCTACAGCTTGACTCCTTAGCTTTTGAGTTAAGGATTTGTTGGCTTGCTCATCTTCTGATTTAGAGCTGATCTTTGTGTCCTTCTGAAGAATGTGCTTTGGTTTCAGAAATTCCCAGATATCCTTCCAAAAGAAGAGCCGTGAGCCTTTAGGCTGTACAGGGTTTCCCATTCGGTCATGATTCAGGGAAGGGCATGGCTGCTTTAAGATGCTAAGGCAGGCGCAACATTCACACCCCTGGATGCTTCAACCCATCCTTTGGAGATCAAGCGCAGAAGTGCTGCCACTCGTCTCTTTGTCCACTTCTCCTGGCATTCCCTCTGCCTTCCCTTTGCCTGGACTGCCCCTCAAGCTGCTTGTTCGGCTTTTGCTTAGTGCATAGTATGAAGTCGGCCATTGTGGTTTGGAGAGTATGGTTTAGATTTTGCTTTATGTGTGAACCAAGCCACTGTAGCTTATTTGACAACTACGATTAAACAAACCATGATTTATCATGATATGTCAATCTAGCTACTGTCTAGTTTTCCATGACTTATATCAACCTCTCCCTAATCTTGTGCATTTTTCCCAAGATCCAGTAAATCGAGATGTTAGCCTGGGACATAGACTACCGTTAAGCTATGAATCTCCTTATAGATGTTTCTCCGTACAGATGTTTCTCACTTTTAAAATATTCGTTTTCCTACAATAATCATGTCAACAGTTCAGTGCATGCTATTATCTCATAAGGCTTATTTTACTCAAGGATGACGTATCACTGTAACTTTAAAGTCATTTTCTGTGCTGCTAGTTGAACATTTAATTGTCATCAGGCTGAACAGAAGGTGCCTCTCTGATTCTCTCATGACTGGCATCTGAAGTTAAAAGAAATGACATCCACCTTTGGGGAACACTTTTGGTTTTCAGCTGCTTTGTCTGCGCAGCGAGCAAAACTCAATCCATCGGTGCGGTGACAGCAGCGGCTGTTGCACTGTTGGCTGTGCAAACACAGCTCCCCGTTTTTCTAGAGGGAAAACAAAGATCAGATGCGTGAAGCAAGATGGTTAGTTCATTAATTTGGCCATTCTTTTCGTTTTTTCATGTTTGTCCTTTCGTGAAAGACCAGGCATCATGTTTCTTTAGCTTCAGTGCTACATTTTCCGTAAAACAAATGTTAGTGCGTTCAGTAATAACCAGGTTACGTTGGCTGACACCAACTGTATAATCATTCCACAGGTACTTTGATGCCCATTAAATTCCATAGATCCATGATTATGTTCTGATCTACATAGTCTCCTAGACTGATTGCATCTCGGATATAAATGATCAGTCGAATCATATGCTAACATACTGTTTTAAAGAAAAGAATGGGACAAGAGCACATGATCCCCAACCCTATACATCTCCAAACACAAAAGAAGATAATCCTGGAAGGATTAACACAAGGTTATACCATATTCACTTACTAAGTTCCAAACCAGTCCTCTTGGATTAACAGAGGACTCTGCCAAGGCGAGTGTCAGCAGTAACAAAATCCAAACTCTGTCCATTGATTCTGGGCAGCCAGTGAGTTGATTTGAGCTCTTAGGAGGATGAGAGTCCAGACCTCTCTGGAAGTTGCCGTTTATAAAGCCCTTTGTCAAAGTCACATGAATCCTTCCTTCCAATGGATACATCTCATATGAATACATGTCATAGTGATAGCAAAACTTGATTTGGAAAGAAATATGAGACTACAAAAAAAAGAAAAAATAGACGAGAATATATGTAGCTCAGGGTTGAACTGTGGAGTCCTTGGGGTTCTCTGAGCTTGGTTGTTTTCTTGCAAATGTTTCATTACCCGGCTAGGTAACATATTCAGTGCTAGAATGGAGTGGGGTTTGCTCTCTGTTTATATACAGTGGCTTGCCCTGCCAGTGTTGGTGGGAGTGTGGGTTTTTTTTTTTTTCTTGGTAATTCCTTGATTAGGGTATTGTTTACCGCTTGATTGTCTGTCTGGTGTTAATCTTGGTGTTAATCTCTGCTTATCTGGGTGATGATTGCTGGCAAGGAAATGTTCTGATCTTTTCTTTCCTTTTTATTGTCTTTTTTGCAAAGACAAAAAGGCTCACAAAGCCCAATATTCTACAGGCCAAGTACTGGTAAGGTACCAGACAGAAGGAAGTCCTGAGGAAATCAAAGATGCCCAGTACATTTTGTGGTCCAGTCACACACAGTACTCACACCAACACAGTCATCACCATAGACAACTTGCATTCAGCAGCGATTATCGACTGGAGAGACTCCTTTGGCAGTCAAAAATTCAGTCATGGTACATTGCTTAAAGTACACTGATAAACACTCATTGCAGGCTTCCATTTCACAAACAATGGCAACACAACCTTTTCTTGTAGCAACTCCCCACCAGCTGAAATGAAAAAACCTGCTAAAGAGCACGTCGCCGCTTCTAGCACATTAGAACTGCCATCTGTTGGCCATTTATAACATTGGACACATTACTTTTCATTCAACCCTCATACCTATCTGAACTACTTCAATCTATTTTCCCTTTTAACTCTGTCTGGGCTATTTATCTTGAGTCTTTCAACTTATCCCTAGTCCTTCCCACCCCCTTTGTCCCATAGTCTTAAACTCCTAAAGGAAAGGTGGGATATAAATTTAATAGATAAATAAATAAACTAAGTATTGCTTGCATGGCCTCAGTAGACCAGGTGCTGAGTGGAGGCTGGTGTTATTTGCTTCTTCCTTCTTGAAGGCTATAGTCAGGGATTTTTCTTTTTTTTCACCATTGGCTTCTTTGACTTCCTCGGGACTTCCTTCTGTCCAGTACCTTACCAGTACTTGGCCTGTAGAATTTCCGGCTTTGTGAACCTTCTTGTCTTCCCCATCCACTTCTATGCTGCAGGGCTCCTGGAGTTGACTACAGAGTCACTAGTAATAGGGCTTATGTTCCTACACCTGCTGGCACCTGTTTGTCAACTGTTCTCATCAGGAATGTTCTTCTGATGGTATAATAACCACCAGTGCCAATCCAACAATCAAGTAACTCTCTCAAAAGCCCTGGGAAAACATTTCACAGCTTTACAAAAAGATGCCAGAGTTGGTGTCAACTGGACCTCTGGGAACAGGATCCATGTGTGTCTCAGCCTCTACTCCCTTCACTTCTTATATCTGGGGAACCTTCAATATTCCCAAACTGGAATAAACCCTTTCAATGGGTTGGTTGTACCTGGAAAAGGTTTTTGTGCTTTTGAATCAGTGTTGACTCCTGTAAACTGCCTGGACTAGTCCCTGCAGTTTTCTTGGCAAGGTTTGCAGAAGCGGCTTGCCTTTGCCTTCTTCCCAGAGTGGAGAGAGAGTGACTGGCTCAAGGTCACCCCAAAGTCTTTGTACCTAAGGCAGGACTGGAACTCACACTTTTCTGGTTTCTAGCTTAGTGCTTTAACCATACTATCAAACTGGCTCTCTATATGCAAAAGTGCCAGCCACTAAATTAAGGGAACCTGGCTTGATGTTGGCTCAAGACAACTCTGCATGTAGGTTTCATTGAAGAATCCATTCAGTGCTCATGATGCCTAAATATGAAGCTCCTCAATGGTGTGTGTAAAATTATTAAACCAATATCAGACTAACAATTCAAACAAGCTGTAGCATCCACATACAAGTTTCTTAATACAGTATCACACCAGATTTCCTTCAGGCCCATTTTTCTTGTGCTTGTGGCATGGTTTTAAGAAAACATCTTCAGGAGTGATTGTGTTTGCAGATCTACAAAGATTTGGATTTGGTTTACAGGCTGTGCTAAGCTATGGTTAGCTTAACCATGGCTTAATTTATTCATCACAATTGACTGGGTTTACACAATATCCCAAGCTATAATACGCTAAGCCAGCCAGATTTTTGCAAGGTGTAATGTATGAATGTAGTTTTGGAGCAAAAACACTGAATGGTGTTTCCAATGCTCCAAACTTTAAATATATAATAGAGAGGACATGGTTAGTGTTCACCATATCAGTGAAGAAAAGGTACTGATTTTTTAAACTCTTCAGACAAGCGCTTTTCTGATTTGGGAGAAGCTAGAATATCTGTCTCTTTTGTGATTTTTTACATAGAGACAGAAAGGCATTTTCCTCTGTTTGCCAACACATTTATTAGTCTCTTTTTCCTCTGCACAACTGCCCCCTTCAAATGCTGTTGTCACTGTCATCTGAGCTAGCAGCTGGGGGAGAGTGAAAGCTATCCCTGGGTTCCTCCACGACGTGGCCACTGCTCTCCACACTGATACTCTGAAGGGGGTGGAAGCTGGGGTCAGCTCTCTCAAGGGGATGGAAGCTTTGGCCAGTCTCATTGGTGCCCTGGAGCGGTACGAAGCTGTGACCACTTTCATTTTGAGGAGCATCAGAGGAGGGGACAGTTGGAATTAAAGGTTGGTCGTCAAGGGAGGCATCTGCAACCTGGCTTTGTCTAGTGGATTCAAGAGGGTAAGCACTGGTCTCAGACCCCAAACTATGCCCAATGCTGGCCCTGCTTTCTTCCTTGTTGAGCCTCAGGCTGAGGATCACTTTGCAAGCCTGAGACTGCACCTCCTCTTCAGGATGGATAATGAGAGCCAGCAAGCGGTCAGAGAGACGGGAATTGTCGCCAAAGATAGTTTCATGGAGGGAGTTATCGCTGTATTCCCACTGCATTGACTGGTACTGTGGAGACTGGCGCCCTTCACTAAGTCGTTCCACAAACACTAGTATCTCATAAAGCAGGTTCCCAGGTTGAGACGTCTGGAAGAGGTTCAGGAATTCAGCAGGTGCCTTGGAGGGAGAGATGAAAAATGCTTCATCAGTTCAGGGCCTTCCCCATCATTCTTTCCTCTCTCCCCATTACCTCACATGTATGAAGCTGAGGACAAGTGATGAAAGGTAACACTAACCCTGGCTCCCCCATTCTCAAGGTGGACATTGCATATTATTACAAAAAAAAGGGGGGGGGCAAAAGAAGATATCAACTTGCATAAATTGTGATTGTATATATCATTTTTTTTAAAATGTAGCAATTTAAATACAAAGCTCCTGCACTTCATGAAATGGAGCAGGACTGTGACCAAATCATCTGCATGCTAGCACAATCTGTTGTCTGAGAGAAGTTGATAGGCAGCTTCTCCATTGTTAAGTGTCACGCTTACCTGTCCATCTTTTGAGGTAGGCCAGATCAGGAAACACACATCACAAGGATTACAAGAATACTACTATACTGTTGTAGGGTGTCATAACAATAGCTTGAAAGCCTGCCAGAGCTTTCCTCTGCCCATCTTATACCAAACATAATCAATGTAGGGTTATTTTGAATCTTTTTCCCAAGCTTTTTTCTTTCCCAGGACTGAGTTGTCATTTACTTTCTTTTAATGTTTCTCCTAACAACTCTTGCATTCCTTTGTCAAGGTTATTTCTGCACTCCTCTATTTTATCTCAGAAAAAGATGAGAAGAAGAGCTATTTCTGGATCAGGGCTAGGAGGAACTAGCATATTCATGATGGGTAGACAGGGACAAGTCTGGGTCAAGCTGGATGCTAAGAATATGATAACTAAGTGCTTGACCCTGCCTATCCTCCCCCTTTAGAATGTAGAGAATGTCAACAGATGAAGGTTCAGATTTAGGAAAAGCTGAAACAGAGGCTGTGTAGGATCTGGAAGTTCCCCATAATTTGATGAGATGAGCAATATCTAGGCCTCTAAAACAATATCTCTATGTTGGCATTTGAATCTGCTCACTAAATTCTCACTGTTAAGAACTGCAGTCTCTTGTTCAGTTGCCTGAGATTTTAACCAATGCTGTTTGTCATTGACCAAATGTATTTATTGCAAACTCAGACCATGTACTAGACTGTTGATTGTATGGTGTAACAAATGGGCATTCTTGTTTCTTCTGCTCCTGACTTGGCTTTTATTTGACAACTGTTTTGATTTGCCATAGATTATAAGGCTTTGTGACTAATTTCAGCCATAAAGCAGGGCCTTCAAATCTTTATTTATTGCTTCCAATATTTCATAGATTTCTAGATCTTAGGAAGTCAAAGCTTACATATGCTGTTGCTATGTATTCAGATCTTATAAAGAAGTAAATCCCAACCCCCAAACCTCTCTGGAGCTCCCAGAAATTCCTGCTAGGTCCTGCTTTCTCCCACCCCACCCCAACTTCTTACCTGACAATTCATGATGTCATACAGCAGGTCCTCCTTCTCAGTGAGTGTATCAAGAAATTTGAGAACTTGTACCTGTTCAAACAGGTGAGAAGATCCATTTTAGAAACTGTCAGGGAGGAGAAATTAGACCCTTCTAGATGCCTTTGCAACTAAAACAAATTTCAAGAACAGAAGAAAAGAAAAGTTCTCTAGCAAATAGAGAAGGCTGGCTGTGCTATCATTTTTTCTGTTGCTGTGGTTGGCCATTTCCCCACAAGGACTTTATGCATCATCTAGAGTCATCCAACCATCATAAGCCAAAATAACAATGAAGAGTACAGACTTCATATCACTTCAGTGATGGCTTGGTGATGCTATGAAGATCCTGTAAGTCACAACTGGAGAAATAGCCTAACACAGCATCCAGGGGCACTAGGTTCCTGAAAGGCCAAGCAGTGCAGCTCAGTGCATCAACTCTTCCCTATGCCAGCCAATAGATTGATTTCCTTTCTTCATTTGCAGGGTGGGGGAAGGGGAAATTGAAGTTTGAAGTTTATTTACGGTCCAAGACCACTCATAAAAAACCCATCAAATACAGCAGAAGGAGAAATCTATTCTGCTGAAAAATAGCTTTTTCCCCTTTCTGTTTTTACTCACTCTCTCTTTTGCCTGTCTGTATGAGAGAGAAAATGCATGAGGAGGAAAGCACTTCCATCAATATATGTTGATTAAGCATGCCTCCAGAGCAGTGTTTCTCAGCCTTGGCAACTTTAAGTTGCGTGGATTTCAACTCCCAGAATTCCCCAGCCAGCATGGCTGGCTGGGGAATTCTGGGACTTGAAGTCCACTCATCTTAAAGTTGCTAAGGTTGAGAAACACTGCTCTAGAGCATCTATGGTAGATTACCAGTTGCAAAATATAGACATGAATCAGACTGGTTGAAGATTCCATGTAGCGCTTTCTAGTCTGGCAGTAGTTATGCAAAGCTGGCTTCATAATGAAGTGAAAGGGAGTATGAATTCTAATAATTATTATCTGCATTTCTGATGTTGAGGTTATCAATGTAACAAAACTGACACCACTTGCCCAACACAGGGAGGTATTAGCAGGCTTCTCATGATCCTTATTTTTGCAAATGTTAAAAAAAACCCTACCAAACTATACTCCAGTGGTTACTAGGTAGGATTAGTGCCCATGAATAGGTAACAGCAGTTGGGGCACAGAACAGTGTGCCCTGGAAAAGGCCTGAAGAAGAACCTTTTAATATTTTACTGCAGGCCCAACTTTTTTGCTCTATTTCTAATGTTCAGGTTATGAGAACCATTATGACCATTTTCATTCAGCAAAAATTGCAGTATCCATGAATAAGAGAGAAGCATCAGCAAGGTTTTAGGATACCCCAAGGTTGACAAAGAGTACTAACAATTTTTTAAAATATCAGGGGAAAAAGAAATCCTATCTAATGA